>NC_092510.1:12669456-14005349 GCF_047511675.1 Marmota flaviventris
TAGCCGAACCCTCACCAAAACCCTAACCCTAACAATAACACTAACTCTGATTATAATCCTTACCCTAAACCTTATCCTTACTTTAACCCTAACATTAACCCCAACACTAACCCTAACCCTAACCTAACACTAACCATATCACAAACCCTATCCCAAACCCTAACCCTAACCCTAAACTAACTTTAACTCTAACACTAACCCTTATCCTAAACCTAACCAAAACTCTAACAATTACGATAACCCTAAACCTAATGAAAACACAAAATCTAACCCTAAAAATAACCGTAACTCTAATCTTAATCCTAAACCTTAAGTAACCCTAACCCTAACTCGAACACGATCTCTAATCATAACCCTAACAGTAACCCTAACTGTTTCACTAACCCTATCACTAACCTAAATCTAAACCTAACCCAAAGCCTAACCCTAACACTAACCCTAACCCTAACACAAAACCTAACACTAGGCATAATCCTAAACCTAAACCTAACCCTAATACTTACCATAACTTTATAACCCTAACCCTAACCCTTATCTAACCCTAAAAGTAACCCTAAACCTAACAATAGTATCAACCCTAACCCTAACCCGAAACCTAAACCGAACCCTACATCTAACCCTAACCCTAACCCAAACTGTAAACTTATCAATAACCCTAATCATTACATTAAATATAAACCTAACTCTAAACCTGACATTAACCCTAATCCTAACTGTAACTCTAATCCTAAACCAAATTATAACGCTAAACCAAACATTAATGCTAACCCTAACTGTAATACTAACACTAACACTAAACCTAAACCTAAAATTAACACTAACCCTAACCCTAATCCTAACACATACCCTAAGCTAAACTTTAACCCTAACCTAAATCTAACCCTAACCCTATCCTTAACATGAATCCTAAACTAAAACCTAATCCCAATGCTAACACTAACCCTAAACCTTACCCTAACTCTAACTTAACCCTTATCCTAATACTAACACTAACTCGAACCCTAACACTAACACTAACCCTAATTATAACCCTAAACCTAAACCTAAACCTTTTTGTAACGCTGAACCTAACCCTATAAATAACACTAATTCTAACCCTAACACTATGCCTAACACTAACACTAAACCTTGTCCTAACAGCAACCCTAACTCTAATCCTATACCTAACACTAACCATAACAAAATCCGTAAACTTAACCATATCCCTAACACTAACCTAATACTAATCCTAACCTTAAGTTTACACTAAACCTAACCCTAAATCTAAACCTAATCCTAAACTTAACCCAAACACTAACACTAACTTTAAGACTAACACAAACACTAACCCTAACCCTAACACTATACAAACTCTAACCCAAACCCTACAACTAAACCAAACGCTAACTTTAAACCTAATCTTAACCCTAAACCGAACCCTAAACATAACCCTAACCTTATCCCTAACCCTATCCCTAAATGCAATCCTAACACTAAGTCTAAACATAACACTAAACTTAAACCTAACACTAATCCTAACCCTACCTTAATATGAACCCAAACCTAACCCTAATCCTAGCCCTACACGTAACACGAACCCTAAACCTAATCCTAATCCTAACCCTAATTTTAACCTAACCGTAACCCTAACCCTAACCAAAACCTAACAGTTACCATAACACTAACCCTAATTCTAACTCTAACATTAACACTAATAATTAATCTAACCTTAAACCAAACACTAATCCTAAACCTAACCATAACCCTAACCTTAACACTAACCCTAAACCTTACCTTTACTCTAACACTAACCCTAAACCTTACACTAACCTTAACTCTAACACTAAACGTAACTCTAATTCTAACCTAAACCCCGTCCCCAATCCTAACAGTAACCCTAACAGAAACCATAACTGAAACCATAATCTTAACCCTAACCTAACCTTCACCCTAAACCTTCCCTAATGGTAACCCTAACTTTAAAACTAGCCCAAACACTAAACCTAAACCTAACAGTAACCCTAAACATAATCCTAACCTTATCATTAACCCTAACCATAAACCTAACATTAACCCTAATTTTAACACTAAACCTAACTCTAAAACTAACAGTAACCCTAACCCTAACCCTAACACTAACATTAACAGTAACACTAACCCTACATTTAACCATAACACTAAACCTAACCCTAACCTTAACTCTAACCATAATCCAACCATGAACCTAAACCTAACACTAAAACAAATCCTAACCCTAAAGCTAACCCTTACACAAACCATAACCCTAACCCTAACACTATCTCTAACACTATCCCTAAACCTACTGCTAACCCTAACTCTGACACTAATCCTAAAGATAACTGGTAACCTAACCTGAACCCAAACCCTAACACTAACACTAAACCTAACACTAAACCTAACTCTAACCCCAACACAAACCCTAACACTAACCATAACCCTAACCATAACCCTTACTCTAAACCTAACCCTAACCCTAACCCTAACCCTAAACCTAACACTAACACTAACAATAATACTAACACTAACCGCAAACCTATACCTAATATTAAACCTAACACTAACACTAACTGTTAACCCAAAGTATAACCCTAACCATAAACCTAATCCTAACCAAAACACTAAAATAACCCTAATCCTACACTAAACCTAACACTAACCCTAACCATAACCCTAAACATAACTCTGATCCTAACCTTCACCCTAACCTTATCCCTTTCTCTAAACCTCACTCTAAACCTAACCGTATCCCTAACACTATCTTTAACACTAACCCTATTACAAACCCTAACCCTAACTCTAACCCTAAGAGAAACAATAATCTTAAATCTAACCCTAAAACTAACCAAAAACTTACACCTAACCCTAAAACTAAACCTAGCCCTAACCTAACATGAACCCTAACCATAACCCTAACAGAAACCTTAACACAAACCAACAACCTAACCCTAAACCTAACAAAAATCCTCACTCTAACCCTTATCTTAACAAAAATCATAATCAAAACCATAACCCAAGCCCAAACTAATCTTAACCCTTACACTAATCCTAATGCTAACACTAAATTTAACACTAAATTTAATCTTAACCCTAACCCTAACCATAACACTAACCCTAACTTTAACTCTTAACACTAACACTCGCCCTAAACTTATCCCTAACCCTAGACCAAACACTAACACTAACCCTAACACTAACCATAACACAAAACATAACCCTAACACTAACCCTAACCCTAAACCTAAACCTAATTCTCACCATAATATTAACTTTAACCCTAACCCTAACCCTAACATTAACAATAAACTTAACCCTTATTCTAAATCTAACACAAACCCTAACACTAAATCTAACCCTAACCTAACAGAAATCCTAACTCCCAATCTACAATGAACCCTAAAACTTGCACGAGCCCTAACCCTAAATATAATGCTAACCCTAACCCTAAACCTAAACCTAACACTAAAACTAAAACTAACACTAACCCCAACCCTAAACCTAAACCTATCACTATCACTAAATTTAACCATACTCCTAACCCTAACCGTAACCCTTACCCTATCACTAATTTTAACCCTAACCATTAGCCTAAACCTATTCTTAACTTTAACACTAACCCTAACCCTAACTTTAAACTAACTCTAAACCTAATTCAACAGTAACCCTAAGTCTAACCCTAACACAAACCATAACCATTACCCTCAACCTATCACAGAACATAACACTAACTCTAACACTAAACCTATCACTAACACTAGCACTAACGCTAATCCTAACTCTTAAACTAACCCTAACCCTAACCCAATCCCTATCCCTGAACCTCATCCTAATTCTAAAAAAAACCCTAAACCTAACCTTAAATAGTACCATAACAATAACCCTAACCCTTAATAGATTCTAACCCTAACCCTAACCATATTATTAACCCTAACCCTAAACCTAACCCTAAACCAACACTAACCCTATGTTTAACCCTAACCCTAATCCTAACCCTAACACTAACAATAACACTAATCCTAAACCTAATTGTAACACTAATTCTAAATCTACCCTTAACCCTAACCCAAACCCTAACCCTAAACCTAAACCTAACTCTAACCCAAACCCTAATCCTAAAACTTAACCTAACACAAACCCTAACCCTAACCCTAACACTGACCCTAAAACTAACCCTCATCTTAACCCTAATCCTAACTCAAAATAACCATAACCCTATCCCAATACCCAACTCTGATCCTCACCCTAATTGTAAAACTAACCCTGAACCTAACACTAACCAGTACTTTAAAAATAACCCTAAACCTTATGTAATACTAAACCTAAAACTAACACTAAACCTATCACTAATCCTAACCCTCAACCTAACACTAAACCTAAATTTAACACTAACCCTAACCCTAAACCTAATACTAACACTAACCATAATTCTAACCCTAACACTAACACTAACCCTAACCGTACCCATAACCCTAACACCAACCCTAACCCGAAACCTAACCCTTAAACAAATCCTATCCATAACCCTAACCCTAACACATACCCAAACCTGATTTCTAACCCTAACTCCATCACTAACAGTAACCCTAACCCTATCCCTTACCCTAACACTAAACCTAGCACTAACTCTAACACTAACCCTAACACTAACCCTAACACTAACCCTAACACAAACCCTAACCCTATCCCTAACTCTAACCCTAATCTTAACTTAATCCTATCCCTTACACTAACACTATTTTTAACACTAACGCTAACACTAATACTAACCGTAAAACTAACCCTAACCCTAACACTTATGCTTACACCAACCCTAATCATTAAGCTTACATTAACCCGAACCCTAACCATAACCATATCCTTAAAACTGATCCTAATGCTAAACATAACCCTAACCCTTAACCCTAACAGAAAACCTAACCCTAAGACTAAACCTAACAAAAATTCTAACCCTAAAACTACCACTAAACCTAAAACTAACCCTAAACCTATACTTAACTATAAAACTCACCCTAAACCTAACACTAACATTTACCATAACCCTACTTCTAACCCTAATCCTAACACTTACCATAACACTAACCCTAACCCTAAACCTAACACTCACCCTAACCCTAACACTAACACTAGCCCTAAAACTATCCCTAACCCTATCATAAACCCTAACCCTAACAATAACACTAATCCCTAACACTAACCCTAACATTAACAGTAACCCTAAACCTAATCCAAACACTAAACCTAACCCTAACCCTTACCAAAACCTTAAAACTTACCCTAACACGAACACTTATCCTATCCCTAAATCAAAACATAACACCCTAACAGTAAACCAAACCATAACCATAACCCTAACAAAACACTAACCTTAAACCCATCCCTAAACCGAACCCTAACACTAACCCTAACTCTAACCTTAAACCTAACCCTAATCCTAACACTGACCAGAATTCCAACCCTAACGCTAACCCTAAAGTTAACCCTATCTCTAACGCTAATGCTAACCCAAACACTAACCATAAACCTAACCCTATAACTAACACTAAAACTAAACCTAACCCTAATTACAACCCGATTCTTAACCCTAACTATAACCCTAACCCTAACACTAAACAAAACTTTTACTCCAAACCTAACCCTAACACTAACCATAACCCTAAATCTAACTCTAACCCAAACTCAAGCCCTAACACTAAAAATGAACCTAACGCTAACCCTAACACTCACCCTAAGTCTAATTCTAAACCTAACACCTGCCCTAACCCTAACCCTAACACTAACCCAAACACTAACCCTAAATTTAACTCTAAGCCTAAACCTAACTGTAAGCCTAAACCTAACCCTAACACTAACCATACTACAAACCATCACCCTAAACCTAAGTTTAAGCCTACAACAAAACCTAAACCTAAACCTAACCCTAATATTAATCCTAACCTTAACCATAACTATAACCCTAAACCTCACACAAATGGTAACACTCACCCTAACACTAACCCTATCATTTCCCTAAGCCTAACCCTACCCTATCCGTAACCCTAAACCCAACCCTACCCTAATGCTAAAATTAAACTTATCCCTAACTCTAAACCTAACACTAACACTAAATCTAACTCAAACCCGAAATATAACTCTAACACAACCCTTATCATAACCTAACACTACACTAACCCTAAACATAAAACTAACCTTAATCCTAACCCTAACATTAACCCTAAACCTAAATCTAAACCTAACACAAACCCTAACCCTAACACTTACCCTAACCCTAACAATAACTCTAACCCGAATCTTAAGTGTAACTGTAAACCTAATTGGGAACCCAACCCTTATACAAACACGAACCCTAAACCTTAACCTAACACTAACCATAACCCTAACACTAAACCTAAATCTAACCCTAACAAAACACTAACTGTAAAACTAACTCTAACCATCACCCTAAGCATAAAATGAACACTTTCCCTAACACTAAACCTAACCAAACCCAAACACTAATCCTAACCCTAACTCTAACTGTAACACTATCCTTAACACTAACACTAACACTAACCCTAATACTAATACAAACCCTAAACCTACCACTGAACTACCACTAACCTTAACACTAAACCTAAGCTAAACACTAACACTAACACTAATCCCCAAACTAACCCAAAACCTAAACATAAAAATCAACCTAACCCTAACCCTAAATTTAACCCAAACCCGAAAACAAACCCTGAGAATAACCCTAACCCTAATCCTCACAGTAACACTCACCTGGAATCTAATCCAAAACCTAACACTAGCCTAACCATAACCCTAACACTAATATTAATCATAACCTTAACACTAACTCTAATCCTAATCCTATCTGTATACTTATACCTAACCTGTACCCTAATGATAACAAAATCCTAATCCTAACCCTAACACTAACTCTAAACCTAAATTTAACCATAACACTAACCCTTAACCTATCACAACCCTAACCCTAACCCTAACACTAACCTAACCCTAACCCTAACCCTAATCTAACCATAATCCTAACCATAACCATAACACTAACCCTAAACCTAACACAAACCCTAATCCTAAGCATAACCCTAATTGTAAACTAACCCAAACCCTAACCCAAATTTAACACTAACCCTAACCCTAACCCTACTTCTAACCCTAACCCTAAAACTTACTTTAAACCTAAACCTAACCCAAACCCTATACTAACCATAACCATAACCCTAACCCTAATCTAACCCTAACCATAACCATAACCATAACACTAACTCTAAACCTAACACAAACCCTAATCCTAAGCATAACAGTAATTGTAAACTAACTCAAACCCTAACCCAAATTTAACACTAACCCTAACCCTAAACCTACTTCTAACCCTAACCCTAAAACTTACTTTAAACCTTAACCTAACCCAAACCCTATACTAACCCTAATCATAACCCTAAATCTAACCCTAAAACTGTTCCTTACCCTAACCCAAACCTTAACCTAACCTTAACCCTAAGCGTAACCCTTACCCTAACATTAACGCTTACCCTGACTTAAATTCTAACCTTGACCCTAACACTAACTCTAAACATTATGGTAACCCTAACACTAACCCTAGGCCTAACCCTAAACCTAACACTAAATTTAACACTAATCCTAACCGTAACCCTATTGCTAACACTAACCCTAACCCTAAACCTAACACTAACCCTAATACTAATGCTAACCCTAAGAGTAACAGTAACAGTAAGCCTAACCCTAGCCCTACAACAAACCTAACCAAAACCATAACACTAAATGTCAATTAGCCCTAACCCTAACTCTTACCTAACCCTAAACCCAAACTTAAAACTAACCCTAACCCAAACCCTAACATTAAACCTAATGCAAAGTGTATCCCTAAAACGAACAAAAACCTGAAGTCTAACCCTAAGCCTAACAGTAACACTAACACTAACTCTAACAATAACCCTAATCTCAACCCTAACCCTAACAATAAACCTAAACCCAAACCTAATCCCATCACTAATTCTAACCCTTACCATAACCCTTAAACTAACACTAACCATAACCCTAAACATATCCACAAACCTAACACTAAACCTAACCCTAACCATAACCCTGTCCCTAACACTAACACTAACCCTAATTCTACCGCAACCCTAACACTAACATTAACTCTCACACTAAAGCTAATCATAATCTTAACACTAAATCTAACCCTAATTCTTACCCTAAATATAAACCTAATCTTATCTGTAACTATAACACTAAACCCAATCCTAACACAAACCCTAACCCTAACCCTAAGTTTAACTAATCCTAACCCTAACACTGACCTAATACTAAACCTAACACTAAATGTAAACCTAACCCTTACCCTAACACTAAACCTATCCATAACCCTAACACTAACCATAAACCTAACACTAAACCTAAACATAACCCTAACCTTAACCCTACCACTAACTCTAAACCTATCCCTAACCCTAACCCTAACACTAACACTCACCCTCATCCAAACCCTAGCACAAACACTAATTCTAACACAGACACTAAACCTAATCCTAACCCTTACATTAACCCTAACACTAACCCTAAAATTAACATTAATCCTAACCCTGAAACTAACCCTAACACTAAATTTAAACCTACACTGAATTAAAACCTAACCATAGGGCTGGGGATGTGGCTCAAGCGGTAGCACGCTTGCCTGGCATGCATGCGGCCCGGGTTCGATCCTCAGCAACACATACAAACAAAGATGTTGTGTCTGCCGAAAAACTAAAAATAAATAAATAAATATTAAAAAAAAAAACCTAACCATAACCTAATCCTAACACTAACCCTAACACAAAACATAACCCTAACCCTAAAATAACATTAACCCTAACCGTTTCCAAACTTTAACCCTAACTCTAACCCTAACACTAAACCTAACACTAAAACTAACCCTAACCCTAACACTAACACTAACCCTAAACTCAACCCTATCCTATCACTAATCCTAACCCTAACCCTAACCCTAAACCTAATCCTTACCCTATTCCTAACCCTAACCTTAATCCTAACACTAACCTAATGCTTAACCTTACATAACCCTAACCCTAATCCTAATCCTAACTCTAACCCTAAAACTTATTCAAACTCACATCTTAACATTAACCCTTACCCCAAACCTAACCCTAAACCTAACCCTAAATTTAACACTAACCTTAACCCTAACTATACCCTAACCCTAATATTAACCCTAACTATAACCCTAAAACTAACCCTAAGCCTCACTCTATACCTAATTCTAACCATAAAACTATCACTAACCCCTAAACCTAAAAAAAAACCCTAAAACTAATCCGAACCCAATCACAAACGATAACCCTAACACTAACATAATTCTAAACTAGCCCTAACACTAAAACTATCTTTAAGACTAACCCTAATCCTAACTTTAAACCTAACCCTGATTCTAACCTAACCCCAACCCTAAACCTAACACTTACCTAAACATAACTCTATCCATTACCATTACTCTAACCCTAACCTTAATGCTAAAGGTAGCCCTAACCCTAACATTTACCCTAGACCTTCTGTAACCCTAATCCCCGCATACAACTTACCCTAAACATAACCCTAACCCTAGACCTCATCATAATCCTAACCCTAACCTTAACATAACCATAGACCTAACCCTAAACTTAAATCTAACCCTGTCCCCAAACCTAAACCTACATATAACCCTAGAACTATGCTAATCCTATACCTAAACATATCCCTAAACCTAACCCTTGCTCTAACCCTAATAACAGCTCAGAACCTAACTCTTATACTAAACATAATACTAACACTACTCCTAGTTCTAACCCATACCTTAACACTAACTCAAGACCTAATCCTAACCATAAGTCTAGCTGTAAACTTAGCTCTAACTGTATCCATTACCCTAATCATAACACATAACCTAATGTTAACTTTAGGCCTAGCCCTATCTCAAGACCTAATCTTAACCATAACCCTAGCCATAAACTTAACTCTAACTCTATCCATTACCCTAAACATAACCCTTTCCCTAATGCTAACCCTAGGCCTAACCCTAAACCTATCACTGACCTCAACCCTATCAATTACCCTAAACCTAACCTGAACCCTCAATCTAACCCTATCATTACCCTAACTATAACCTTAATGCTAATTTGAGCCCTCACACTAAACTCAAAAATAAAAGAAACCTTAACCATGACCCTGACTTTAATAATTCCCCTAGCTCTAACCTAACCCTTACCCTAAACCTAATCCTTACATTATACCTAACCAAAACCTAACCATAAAACTATCCATAACTGTAACCCTAGACCTGACATTAGCCCTAGATATAATCCTAGCCCTAATCTGAACACAAACTCTAGCCCAAATTAGCCCTAAACCTAGCCTTAATCATAACCCTAATCTTTTTTTTAATTGTACATTATATAATGAAATTTTTATTTTGTATAGTGCAAATAGTATACTCTAAAAACACAAATTATGAATTTATTTTTGCTTACCAACTAATCTTCAATCTATATAAAGCAATGGTCTAATTATAAGAAGAAGTTGGCCAAGTCATAATCATTATATTTAGCATAATCCTACCAGAAAATTGTTAATAGTTTAAGTATAAAGTAGATTTATAAAAATATAGTGAATTCAAATAGTAAAATCTGTTCTTTTTATTATTATTATTAGTTGATCAAAACATTACAAAACTCTTGACATATCATATTTTATATATTTGATTCAAATGGATTATAAACTTCCATTTTTACCCCATATACAGGTTGGAGAATCACATTGGTTACACATCCACTTTTTTACATACTGCCATACTAGTGTATGTTGTATTCTGCAGAGGAAACAGAGGACCAATCCACAAAATTACAACTATCTTATATTTACAAAGGAGCTAAAAGCATGCAATGGAGAAAAGATAACATCTTCAAAAAATGGTGCTGGGAAAACTGGAAATCCATATACAACAAAATTAATCTGAATCCCTTTCCCTCGCCATGCAAAAAAGTTAACTCAAAATGGATCAAGGAGATTGATATCAAAACAGAGACTATGCATCTAATAGAAGAAAAAGTTGGCTCTAATCTATATATTGTGGGGTCGTCCTCCAAATTCATTAATAGGACACCCATAACACAAGAGTTAAAAACAAGAATCAACAAATGGGACTTACACAAACTAAAAAGTTTTTTCTCAGCAAGACAAACAATAAGAGAGGTAAATAGGGAGCCTACATCCTGGGAACAAATCTTTACTCCTCTCACTTCAGATAGAGCCCTAATATCCAGAGTATACAAAGAACTCAAAAAATTAAACAATAAGAAAACAAATAACCCAATCAACAAATGGGCCAAGGACCTGAACAGAAACTTCTCAGAAGAGGACATACAATCAATCAAAAAGTACATGAAAAATTGCTCATATCTCTAGCAGTCAGAGAAATGCAAATTAAAACCACCCTAACATACTATCTCACTCCAGTAAGATTGGCAGACATTATGAAGTCAAACAATAACAAGTGCTGGCGAGGATGTGGGGAAAAGGGTACACTTGTACATTGCTGGTGGGACTGCAAATTGATGCAACCAATTTGGAAAGCACTATGGAGATACCGCGGGAAGCTGGGATGTAACCACCATTTGACCCAGCTATCCCCCTTCTCAGTCTATTCCACAAAGACCATAAAAAGTGTATTATAGGGATACAGCTACATCGATGTTCATAGCAGCACAATTCACAATAGCTAGACTGTGGAACCAACCTAGAGGCCCTTCAGTAGAAGAATGGATAAAAAAAATGTGGCATTTATACACAATGTAGTATTACTCAGCACTAAAAAATGACAAAATAATGGCATTTGCAGGGAAATGGATGACATTAGAGCAGATTATGTTAAGTAAACCAGCCAATCCCTCAAATCAAATGCCAAATGTCTTCTTTGATATAAGGAGGGCAACTAAGAACATAACAGGGAGGAAGAGCATGAGTAGAAGATCACCATTAAACAGGGATGAGAAGGGGGAAGGAAAGGGAGAGAGAAGGGAAATTGCATGGAAATGGAAGGAGACCCTTATTGTTATACAAAATTACATATAAGAGGAAGTGAGTGGAAAGGGAAAAAAAAAAAAAAAAAAAAAAACAAGAGACGAAGGGCAGCAGAATAACCCTAACCTTAAACCTAGTCCTAACTTAAAACCAACCCTATCCCTAATCTTAGACCTAAATTATCCCTATCCCTAACCCTAAACTTAATCCTAACTCTAGCCCTAAAACTAAGTCTACATCTAACACTAGCCCTAAAACTAGTTCTACCCTATCCATTACTAGAACTCTAAACCTAGCCCTACACATCCTAGGCCTAATCCTAGCCATTTCCTTAGCCCTAACCCTAACCCTAGATCTAAACCTAACTCTAAATCTAACCCTAATGCAAAGCCTAAGACTTAACCTAAGACTAACCATAACCCTAACCCTAATGCTACTCATAAAACTAGCACTAACTCTAGCCCTAGATCTAATATAAACTGAGCCATAGCCCTAACCATAACCTTAACCTAAACCAAACCCTAAACCTACACCTAGCCCCAACTCTACCCCTAATTTGAGGTTTAGTCAGAATCCTAAAATTAACCCTAAACCTGATTCTATGCTAACACTAACACTACATTTAAACATCACCCTAAACATAATCCTGAACATAAAACTAGACCTAGCCCTAACCCTAACCCTAAAACTAGCCCTAAATGTAACCCTAATACTTACATTAGCAATAACCCTAACCCTAGCCCTATCTTAACCCAAAACCTAGCCTAATCTGAACCCTAAACCGAGCTTTAACCATAACCCTAACCATAAACCTAAATCTAGCACTAATAATAACCATAAACTTAGCTCTAACCCTATCCATTACCCTAACCATAATCCTAACCCAAATGCTAACCCTAGGCCTAAAACTTACCATATTCCTAATCCTATCCCTATCCATTACCATAAACCTATCTTGAAATATAAACCTAACTACATCATACCGTAATCCTAACCCTATACTAATTTGAGCCCTAAATTTAAACCTTTACCTATCCTAAATACTAATCACGACCTTGACCCAAAAAATACCCTTCACTCTAAACCTGACCCTAACTCTAAACCTATCCCTTACACTACATCTAACCTAACCCTAAAAGTATCTTTAACTGTAAAACTGGACCTGAAATTAGCCCTAGCCCTAATCCTAGCCCTAAACCTAGCCTTAAACCTAACCTGAACCATATCCAGAGAATTAACCCTAATTCTAACCCTTGCCCTAGCCCTAAACCTAGTTATAACCTCGTCACTTGTACTAAACCTAAGCATAACCTTAAACCTAACCATAATCTGAAACCTAACCATAAACATTGCCTTAACCCTATGTCTAACACTAACACTAGGCCTAGCACTAACCCTAATTTAGTCCTATCTTAAACCTAAACCTAGCCTTAAGACTAACTCTAACTCTTACCCTAGCCCTAGCCCTAGTTCTGTCCTTAGCCCTAGTTCAACCCTGGATCTAAACCTAACTCTAAATTTAAACCTAACACAAATTTAACCATAACCATAATCCTAATCCAAACTCTAACACTAGCCCTAACAATAATGCTAATCCTAAAACTTTCCTTACCCCTATCCCTAGCCATAAACAAAACCAAACCATATCCCTAACCCTAACCCTTAATGTAAACCAAACCATAAAACTACACCTAGCCCTAATCCTAACTCTAAAAGTAACCCTGACCCTGACACTGATCCTAACACTTATCCTACCTCTAAATATCATCCTAACCTTAAATTAACCCTAAAACTAGACCTAGCCTTAACCCTAACCCTAAAACTAGCCCTAATTGTAAAACTAGTTCATACGTTAGTCATTCTCATAACCCTAGCCCTAACCCTAACACCAATCCGACCCCTAACCCAAGTTTAAACCCTAATCTTAACCCTAACACTAGCCCTAACCCTAAAACTAACTCTAACCCTAACCCTAGCTCTAAACCTATTCATTATTCTAAGTCAAACCCTAAAGCAAATGCTAACCCTAGTCCTAATGCTAATCTAACTTAAACACTAACAGTATTACTAGTCCTAACCCTAGCCCTCATTCTAGTTCTAACCCTAATCCTGACCCTTATTCTGATCCTAACAGTAACCCTAGGTCTAAACCTGACCCTAACCCTAAACCAAACCCTAACACTCGCCCTACAGGTAAACCTATACCTTTACCTAACCCTAATACTAGATCTAGACCCCAAACTAATCCTAAATATAGCTATAATTCTAGACCTAGACCTAAACAAAATCTTAACTCTAGCCCTAACAATAACCCTTAACCTAAACTAAACACTTACCCTAACCATCGTCCTAACACTAATCCTAATTTTGGCTCTTATTCTAACCCTATCCTATCTGGAACACTGACCCTGACCCTACCATTAACCTATCTCTAAACCTGACCCTAACCCAAAACCTAATCCTAACACTAAACCTAGCCATAACCCTAACCCTAATACTAGCCCTAAACATAACCCTAGCCCTAACCCTATTTTAACCCTAATCTTAACCCTAACAGTAGCCCTAACACTAGCCCTATACCTAAAATCCAACCTAGTCATAATCCTAGGCCTAAACTTAGCCATAAACATAACCCTATCCCTAATCGTAGCCTTACACTAACCTTAACACTAACCCTTGCCTTAGACCTAATCCTAGCTCAAAGCCAAACCCTTACAATAAACATTACCCTTGCCCTATCCTGAACCATAACTCTAACACTAGCTCTTATCCTAACCTTAATCCTAGCTCAAAATTTAGTTCTAACCCTGTCAATTACCCTAACCCTAACCCTAATTATAACTCTATCCCTAACACTAAACCTAACCCTAACCATAAAGGTATCCCAAGACCTAACCATAAACCTAAACCTCACCATAGCCCTAACTCTAGTGGAAACATTAAGCCTTACACTAAACCTAATTCTAAGACTAGCCCTAATCCATACCCTAACCTTAACCCTAACCCTAACCCTAAATGTAACATTATCCATTACCCTAAACCTAACCCTAACTGTATTGAAAACTCTAGCCATAACGCAAACCCTAAACCAAACCATAACCATAAACATATCCCTGGACCTAAACGTAAACCTAACTCTCATGCTAGACCTAACCCTAGCTCAAACACTAACCTTTATCGTAACCTAACCATAACTGTAGCCCTAAACCTAACACTTACTGTAAACCAAACCCTAGCCCTACCCTAAACCTAACTCTAACTCTAATTTGAGACTTAATCCAAACCTTAATCTAGCCCTAACCCTAGCTCTAATTCTTTCCATT
This sequence comes from Marmota flaviventris, assembly GCF_047511675.1. NCBI lineage: Eukaryota > Metazoa > Chordata > Mammalia > Rodentia > Sciuridae > Marmota > Marmota flaviventris. The sequence goes on from NC_092510.1 coordinate 12,684,852, forward strand.
ATACTAAACATAAACCTAACCAAATGCTAATCTTAACCCTATTGCTAAACCTAACTCATCCATTACCCTAAACCTTAACGGAAACCTAAACCTAACATTATCCATTACTCTAACCCTAAGCCTAAACCGAAAACTATTTAAGCCCAAACCCTGAACTTTGACCTAAACCAAATGCTAACCCTGACAATAACCATAATAATAACACTAACTCTAAACCTGACCCTTACCCTAAACATAGACATAGCCCTAGTTCTAGCCCTGAACCTAACAGAAATCCTAACCATAAACCAAGTCTTAACGCTAACCTAAACACTAACACTAGTCCTTATCCTAATTCTAACCCTCACCCTAGCCCTAAAGCTGGCTATAACCCCACCCATTCCCCTAAACTTAATCCTAAAGCCAATGCTAATCCTAAACCTAGTGTTACCCCTAGGCCTAAGCCTAACACTAACCCTAGCCCTAATCCTAGCCCTAATTTAGCTTTAACCCTAACCCTAACCCTAAGCCTAGGCCTAAATCTAAATCTAACTCTTGTCCTAGTCATTTTCCTAGTCCTAACCCTATTCCTTACAGTAACACTGACCCTAGCCCAAACCCTAACCCTGGATCTAACACTAACTCTAAATCTAACCCTAAACCTAAGCCTAAACCTCACCCTAACACTAGCACTAACCCTAACACTAATTCAAAATCTAGCCCTAACCCTAGCCCTAGCCCTAAAACAAAACCAAGCCATAGCCCTAATCCTAACCCTAACGCATAGAAGTCAAGATGAAGTGAAACCTTAAAACACGAACTGTTCCTGATAGCAAAACTTGAACTGGGAAGGTCCAACCTGAGAAACATGGTAATGCTAGGTAAAAGATGAATCCTAACCAGTATATAAAAAAAAAATTGAACAAAACTAACTTTACCACGAACAGTAGTTCTAACCCTACCTCTAACTCTAATCCTAAATCTAAGCCTTTCCTGTTTATAGAGTTTGATCATAAAACTCCCAAACTTGGGCTGCCTAGTAGGGCAAGGTAACAGATGAATACTACCCAGTATCAAAAAAAATCTGACCAATAATTGGGGGAGGTGTTTCAGTACATGCCTATTTCCCCTGTTTTCTCAGAATGTGCTCTTGGATAAATTGTTTTTTCATGCTTCAGCTTAAGGAACTTCACAAGGAACAAACCAGAGCATGCCCACAATGAAGTGATTGAGTGTGTGAAGTTTCAAGCACCTAGCACAAACCCTCTTTGATTTCAAGCTTCATTTCCATTCACCCAAGTAGTGCAAAAAGAAGAGAAACATGAAAATTGAAACTGTTCCTGAGAGAAAACCCTTTTTATGTAGGAGGCCAAAACATTTGGAGTATAGTCAAAATAGGAAAAAGGTGAATCCTGCGAAGTATCATAGAAATTAAAAAAAAAAAAAAAAAAAAAAAAAAAAAAACTAACTCTAACCCTAACCCTAACACTAGGTCTAAACCTAGTCCTAACACTAAGTCTAACCCTAAACCTAATCTGTTTAGAGAACCTTTGATCATAGAAGTTTCAAAATTGGAGAGTCTAGTGGGGTAAGCTTACAGATGAATCATGGGCAGTTTCAGAGAAATCTGACAAAATATTTGGTGGATCTATTTCAGTACATGAATATTTCCCTGTTTTCTCCTAAAGTGTTCTCAGATAAATTTGTATTGCATGCTTCAGCTTATTTTTAATTTCACAAGGAACATACCAGAGAGTACCCACAGAGAACTGATTGAGTGTGTGAAATTTCAAGCAGTTAGTACCAACGTTTTTTGATTTCCATCTCCATGTCCATTTACCCATGTAGGTCAAAATTAAGTGAATCTGTAAAACACAAATTGTTTCTGTCAGAAAGAATTGAACCGAGAAGGCCAAAACCTGGGGAACATAATAAGGCTAGGTAAAAATGTATCCTGCCTAGTATCAAAGAAATTTGAACAAGACAAACTCTAACCTTAACACTAGACCTAACTCTAAGTATAAACCTAACCCTAACCTGTTTAGAGAACCTTGGATCATAGAAGTCTCAAAATTTAGGAGCCTAGCGGGGCAAGCTAACAGATGAATCTTTCCCAGTATCAAAGAAATATGACCAAATGATTGGGGAAAGTAGTTCAGTACATACATATTTTCCGGTTGTCTCCTAAAATGCTCTTGCATAGTGTTGTTTTTGCCTGCTTCATCTTTGGGATACTTTCACAAGGATAAAACCAGAGCGTCCACAGAGAGAAATGATTGAGTGTGTGAAATTTCGACCAGCTAGCAAAAACCCTGTTTGATTTCCAGCTCCATTTCCATTTACCAATATAGGTCAAATGAAGTGAAACCTTAAAATAAAAACTGAAATACTGACAGCAAACCAGTGAACCTAGAAGGCCAAAACCTGGGGAACATAGTAAGGCTAGGTAAAAGATAAATCATGCCTAGTATCAAAGAAATTTGAACAAAACTTCTGTGAACCTAACACTAGATCTATCCTTAATCCTAACCCTACAGCTCATCCTAGCCTGTTTAGAGAACCTTTGATCATAGAAGTCCCAAACTAAGGAAGCTTAGTGGGGAAAACTAACAGATGAATCCTGCACAGTATCAAAGAAATCTGAGCAAATAATTGGGGGAAGTGTTTCAATACATGCCTACTTTTGGATTTCTCTAAAATTGCTCTGGGATAAAGTTGCTTTGCGTGTTTCATGTGAGGGCAACATTCACAAGGAACAAACCAGAGAGTGCCCACAGAGAACTGATTGAGTGTGTGCCATTTCAAGCAGCTAGCACCAACCCTGTTGGATTTCGTGCTCCATTTCTCTTCAACAAAATAGTTCAAACTAATGTGAAATCTTAAAATACAAACTGTTCCTGACAGCGAACCATTGAACTGAGAAGGCCCAAACCAGGGAATATTGTGAGGCTAGGTAAAACATGAATCCTGCCCAGTATCAAAGATACATGAACAAAACTGACTCTAACCCTAACACTTGGTTTAAACCTAGCCCTAACCCTAATCATAAACCTAACCCTAATCTGTTTAGAGATCCTTTGATCATAGAAGTCCCAAATTAAGGGAGCCCAGTGTGGCAAGCTAACAGATGAATCTTCTGCAGTATATAAGAAATGTGACCAAATAATTTGGGGAGGTAGTTCAGTACATGTATATTTTCCTGTTGTCTCCTACAGTACTTTCAGATAAAGATGTTTTTGCATGCTTCAGCTTTGGGAAACTTTCACAAGGAAGAAACCACAGAGTGCCCACATAGAACTGATGTGGCAGTTTTAAGAAGCAAGCACCAACCCTGTTGAATTTAAGGTTCGATTTCCATTTGCAAGTATAGGTCAAAATGAAGGAAACCTTAAAATACAAATTGTTCCTGACAGCAAACCATTGAAGGGATAAGACCCAAACCTTGGGAAAATAGTAATAGGCTAGATAAAAGACGAATTATATCAAGTATCAAATTAATTTGAACAAAAGTCACTCTAACTCTAACACTAGATCTAACCCAACCCTAACCTAATTCTAACCTGATTAGATAACCTATGATCATTGAAGTCCCAAATTTGGGAAGTCTAGCAGTGCAACTTAACAAATGGATCTTGTGCAGTATCAAAGAAGTTTGATGAAAAATTGGGGAAGGTATTTAAATACATTCATATTCCCCTGCTTTTTTTTCTTAAAGTGTTCATGGATAAATTATTTTTCATGCTTCAGCTTAAGGTACTTTCACAAAGAAAAATCAAAGAGTGCCCACATAGTGCTGATTGAGTGTGTGAAGATTCAGGCAGCTAGCACCAACCCTGTTTGATTTCCAGATCCATTGCCATTCACACCTATAGGCCATAATGAGTGAAACCTAAAAATTCAAACTGTTCCTGACACTGAACCATTGAACCTTGAAGGCCGAAACTTGGGGAGCCTACTAAGGCTAGGTAAAGGATGAATCCTGTACAGTATCAAAGTAATCCAACCAAAAAAATTTGAAGATCTTTCAGTACATGGGTATTCTGCTGGCTCCTAAAGCACTCAGAGATAAAACTGTTTTTTTTTTTTTCTATCTCATCTTATTTCTACTTCCACAGGAAACACCAGATTATGCTCACTGAAAACTGATGGAGTGTGTGAAGTTTCAAGCAACTAGCCCAAACACTGTTTGTTTTCCAGCTTCAATTCCATTCATCCCTATAGGGCAAAATAAAGAGAAAGATGAAAATTGAAACTGTTACTGAAAGCAAACCCTTTATGTAGGATGCCCAAATATTTGGAGTATAGACAAAATAGGAAAAAGATGAATCATACACAGTATCATAGCAATTTGAAAACAAAAAGCAAATCTAACCCTAACACTAGGTCTAATCCTAGTCCTAACCCTAACCCTAACACTAACCTTAGCCTGTTTAGAGTCCCTTTGATCCTAGAAGTCCCACACTTGTGAAGCCAAGTGGGGCAGGCTAACAGATGAATCTTTCACAGTATCAAAGAAATCTGACCAAATAATTGTGGGAGATAGTTTAGTATATGCATATTTCCATGTTTGCTCCTAAAGTGCTCTCACATAAAGTTGCTTTGCAAGCTTCATCTTAGGGCTAATTTTACAAGGAATAAACCAGAGAATGTCCATAAAAAACTGATTGAGTGTGTAAGGTTTGAAGTAGCTAGTACTAACCCTGTTGGATTTCCAGCTCCATTTACATTTACCCACATAGGTCAAAATGAAATGAAAACTTAAAATACAAACTCTCAAAGAGAGCAAACCCTTGAACCAAGAGGCCCAAACCAGAAAATATAGTAAGGCTAGTTAAAAGTTGAATTCTGCCTACTATCAAAGAAATTTGTATAAAACTAAATCTAACAAAACACTAGCTGTAACCCTAGCCCTAAACTAATACTAAACCTAACCTAACCTGTTTAGAGAACCATTGATCATAGTAGTCTCCAAATAAAGGGGCCTAGTGTGGCCAGTTAACAGATAAATCCTGTGCAATATCAAAGAAATCAAATAATTTGGGGAGGTATTTCAGTATGTGCATATTTCCCTGTTTTCTCCTAATGTGCTCTTAGATAAATTATTTTTCATGCTTCAGTTTAAGGTACTTTCAAAAAGAACAACCGTAGAGTGCCCACAGAGAGCTGATTGAGTGTGTGAAGTTTCAAGCAGCTAGTACTGACACTGTTTGATTTCCAGCTCCATTTTCATTCATTCATTCATATATATATATATATATATATATATATATATATATATATATATATATATATATATGCCATAATAAAGTGAAACCTAAAAGTCCAAACTCTTCCTGACAATGAACTGGCAAACCTTGAAAACCCAAACTTGGTGTTACTACTAAGACTAGGAAAAGGATGAATCCTGTACAATATCAAAATAATCCAAGCAAAAAAAAAATATATGAAGCTTGCTCCTAAAGTGCTCACATAAAATTATTTTTTTCTAATTCAGCTTTGGGCTACTTCCACTAGAAACAAATGAAATAATCTGCACTGAGAACTGATTGAGTGTGTGAAGTTTCAAGCAGCTGGAACAAACCCTGTTTGAGTCCAGCTCCATTTCCATTGACCGCTATATGGCAAAATGAAGTGAAACATTAAAATTAAAATCCTTCCCAGTATCAAAGAAATCTGACCGAATAATTGGGGGAGGTATTTCAGTACATACATATTGCCCTGTTTTCTTCCTAAAGTGCTCTTGGATAAACTTGTTTTGCATGCTTCAGCTTATGCTTACTTTGACAAGGAAGAAAACGGAGAGTGCCCACAGACAACTGATTGAGTGTCTGAAGTTTCAATCAGCTTACACCAACCCTCTGATTTCTATCTCCATTTTCATTTACCCATATAGGTCAAAATGAAGTGAGACATTAAAAACAAACTATTCCCAACAGCGAACCATTGAACCGAGAAGGCCCAAAACTGGGGCACATAGAAGGCTAGGTAAAAGATAAATCTTCCCAGTTTTGAACAAAACAAACTCTAATCCTAACACTAGCTCTAAAGCTAGCACTAACCCTAATCATAACACTAAAACTTACCTATTTAGAAAACCATTCTTTCTAGAATTGCCCACCTTGGGGAGCCTAGTGAAGCAAGCTAAAGATGATTACTGAACAGTATTAAAGAAATCAGATCAAATTGTTGAGAGACTTATTTCAGTACATACATGTTTCTCTGTTTTCTCCTTAAGGGCTCTCAGATACTGTTGCTTTTGCATGCTTCATCTTTGGCCTACCTTCAAAAGAAGAAAACCATGGAGTGCCCACTGAGAACTGATTGTGTGAAGTTTCAAGCACCTCCTGCAAAACCTTTTTGATTTTCAGGTCAATTTTCATTCACATCAATCATCCACAATGAAGGGAAACCTTAAAATACAAACTGTTCCTGAAAGCAAACCATTGAATTGAGAAGGCCCAAACCTGTGGAGCATTGTAAGGCCAAGTAAAAGATGAATCCTGCCCAGTATGATAGAAATTTGAAAAAAAAATAGGGCCTCATGGGTGCTCTGGGCACAGATGGAAGGCACAGCTGTGCAGTTTTTCTGGATGAAACAGCAGTATCAGGCACACTGTGCTCTCTGTGTAGATGAAAGACAGCACAGAACACAGAGGCTTTACTTCCTGGTCACCAGACCTTGCTCTGGACACAGCACAAGGTGAATCCAGAACCAGCCACCTCACCAAACACCATACATGATTAATAGATGGAATCCATCTTGCAAAAACGTGTATGACATCCATTGGTGGGTGTGTCTACCAGCTCGGTTCTGCAGCTTATCAGGTGCCTGGTTTTCAACTCCCCTACCTCAAGCTGTGATAACTCAATATTTTTCTCACAAGCTTTTGAGGATGTAGCTATCAATGTGGAACAGCAACTGTACAGGCACCTGATTTCCAATTCAGAGACTAAGAGTAGGGAGGCTCTAGGTAGAAGCTCAAACCCTCCCACCCTGTCTACCTCCACCACCCTAAGCACAGAGACTCAAGCTAGGAATAGACAACTCCACCTACTGCAAGAAAAGAAAACAGAGTTCTGAGAGAATTTCCTTCTTTCTTAATTTTCTTTTCTTGCTCTTCTCATCCATTCTCCTCTACCCTTCCCCCTCTGGTCCTCACAACCACAACATATGTGAAACAAAGCACTTTCCATGAAATTGGACTTTTAGAACTGAATCACTAGAATAATATAATATAGAGGAATTGCATAGGCCCCACATTCATCACCCCTTTATTTGCTCTTATTTTCTTTCTCCCTCTCTTTCTTTCTTTCCTTGTTATTTTTTCTTCTTTTTTCTTTCTCCCTCTATCCCACTTTCAGCCTCCTAACTTTTACTTTTTATACATAGGGTAATTTTATGAATACAGATAAGGAGTTTGAATTTATACCTTTTCCATAAATTCCCCCTGTCTATTTCTCCACCAAAGTTGCTAAGTTAGATTAATCACATACCCTCATTCTTTTCCCCCTTAACATAGCATCCTACCTGTGACCCTCAATTATCTATACACCAGCAGAAATGGTATCACTTTCTAAATAATAATTGAAGCAAACATCTGCAGACACAGAGTCTAAATATAAATATATTTATAATGGTTAGGCTTAGGCTTCTAGTTAGAGTTAGATTTAGAGTTAGGTTTTGATCTATGGTTAGGGCTAGGGCTAAGGATAGGGCAAGGGCTAGTACTAGGGTTTGGGTTAGGTTTAGGGTTATGGTAAGAGATAGGGTGAGACCTAGTGATAGGGTTAGTATGAGAGTTAGAGTTAGTCTTAAGGGCTAGGGTTAGGGTTATGGTTAGGGATAAAGCTAGATTAAGGCTAGTGTTAGAGTTAGGTTTAGGCCTTTGGTTATAGACTGAGGGTTACGTTTAGGGTAAGGTATTGGGTTATAGCTAGGTTGAGGGCTAGGGCAAGGGTTAGTATTGGGGTTAGGGCTAGGGTTAAGTTTAGGGTTATGATTAAAGCTAGGTTTAGGGCTAGGATGAGGGCTAATGTTTGTGTTAGGTTTAGGGCTAGTATTAGGGCTAGGGCTAATGTCAGGTCAAGAGTTACAGTTAGGGATAGATTTAGTGTTATGTTTATGGCTTGGTCCAGTGTAGGGTCAGGTTTATACTAAGGGTCAGTTTTAGAGCTAGGGTTATTATTAGGGTCAGGATCAAGGTAAGAGTTTGGGTTAGGCTAGAGTTTAGGTTTAGGTCTTGAATTATCATTAGGTTTAGGGTTAAGGTAATGAAAGTGTTAGGTTTAGGGTTTAGGTGTGGTTTAGTATAATGGATAAGGTTAGGGTTAGGCCTAGGGTTAGCATAAGTGTTGGTTATCATTAGGGTAATGGATAGGGTTAGACCTAAGATTAAGGGTAGGGTTATGTATAGAATTTGGGATTTTGTTTGGGTTAGGTTTAGGTTCACATTTAGTGTTAAAGCTGGGTTTAGGGGCTGGGGATGTGGCACAAGATGGAGGGTGCTCGCCTGACATGCGTGGGGCACTGTGTTTGATCCTCAGCACCACATACCAACAAAATAAAAATGTTGTGTCCACCGAAAACTAAAAAATAATTATAAAAAATAATGAAGTTTAGAACTCAGATTAAGGCTAAGTTTTGGTTTAGTTTAGGGATAGGGTTAAGGCTACAGCTAATGTATGAAGTAGTATTATGATTAGAGCTAGTGATAGGGTCAGAGTTAGGGCTATGTCTAGTTTTAGGGTTAGGTTTACAGTTACAATGATGTTTCCAGCTAAGTTTAATATTAGGGTCAGTGTAAGGGTCCAGATTAGTTTTCAGGTTAGTGTTAGGACTAGAATTAGAGACAGCATTAGGGCTAGGTGTACGGTTAGGGTTTGCTTTAGGTTAAGTGTTAGGGTTAGGGTTATGATTCAGTTTTGCTTTAGGGCTAGGGAAAGAGTTAGCTCTAGTTTTAGGATTAATGTTAGGATTAGGGCTAGTGTTAGTGTGAGGTTTAGGCTTAGTTTTAGGGTTAGATTTAGAGTTAAGTTTAGATCTATTCTTTAAGCTAGGGGTAAGGATAGGGCTACTTTTATGGATAGGTTTACGATGATGGTAAGGGATAGAATTAGAACTAGGTATAAGGCTAGAGCAAGAGTTTGAGTTAGTCTTAGGGCTAGGGTTAGGGTTGGGTTAGGGATAGGGCTAAATTAGGGCTGGAATTATTACTAGGGTTAGTGTTAGGGTTAGGCTTAGGTTTAGGACTTGGGTTAGGGTTAGGTTAAGGAATGGGATTATAACTACTTTTAGGACTAAGTGAGGATTAGAATTAGGGTTATGGTTTGGTTAGGTTTATGAATAAGGTGAGGTTTATGGCTAGGATGTGGGCTAAGGTTTGTGTTAGGATTAGTACTAGGAAAGTAGGGGGAACTGTGACCACGCACAGAGCAGGCCCAGCTGCCTGCTGAAGGGCAGAGCCGCCCCACACCCCACGCACCTGCCATGTAGGGGAACTGTGACCACCGACAGAAAGGCCCAGTGGCCCGCGGCGGGACAGAGCTTCCAATCACTCCTGCAAAGTAGACGGGCCTGCGACCCACCGGCAGAAGAGGAGCAGCGGCCTGATGAGAGGCAGAGCCGCCCCCTCCCCCTGCACCGGCAAGGTAGAGGGAACTATGACCATGCACAGAGCAGGCCCAGAGGCCTGCTGAGGGGCAGAGCCGCCCCCCCATCCCCCGCGACAGCCAGGTAGTTGGAAAGGTGACCACCAACAGAAAAGGCCCAGTGGCATGCGGCGGGACAAAGCTTCCAATCACTCCTGCAAGGTAGGCGGGCCTGCGACCAACTGGCAGAAGAGGAGCAGCGGCCTGCTGAGAGGCTGAGCCGCCCCCTCCCCCTGCGCTGGCAAAGTAAAGGGAACTGTGACCACCCACAGAGCAGGCCCAGTGGCCTGCTGAGGGGCAGAGCCACCCCCCACCCCCCACGCCTGCCAGGTAGGGGAACTGTGACCACTGACAGAAAAGGCCCAGTGGCCCGAGGCGGGACAGAGCTTCCAATCACTCCTGTAAGGTAGGCAGGCCTGTGACCCACCGGCAGAAGAGGAGCAGTGGCCTGCTGAGAGGCAGAGCCGCCCCCAAACCCTGCACCGGCAAGGTAGAGGGAACTGTGACCACCCACAGAACAGGCCCAGCGGCCTGCTGAGGGGGAGAACCGCCCCCCACGCCTGCCAGGTAGGCGGAACTGTGACCACCGACAGAAAAGGCCCAGTGGCCCGCGGAGGGGCAGAGCTTCCAATCACTCCTGCAAGGTAGGCGGGCCTGCGACCCACCGGCAGAAGAGGAACAGTGGCCTGCTGAGAGGCAGAGCCGCCCCCTCCCCCCCGCACCTGCAAGGTAGACTGAACTGTGACCACCATCAGAACAGGCCAGACCTGCAACCGAGAGACAGAACAGGCCCAGTGGCCTGAGGAAGGGTAGAGCCGCCCCTCCCCTCCGTGCCTGCAAGGTAGGCAGACCTGCGACCCACTGGCAGTACAGCCCCAGAGGCCTGCAGAGGGGCAGTGCCGCTGCCTGCGCCTGCAAAGTAGGCAGAACTGCGACCACCGACAGAACAAGCCTAGCGGCCCGCAGAGGGACAGAGCCGCCGCCTGCGCCTGCAAGGTCAGCGGACCTGCTACCGACCGGCAGAGCAGGCCCAGCGGCCTCCGGGCATGGTAGGCACATTGCCCCAATTGGAGGAGGGGCAGAGCCGCCACCCGCGCCTGCGAGGGAGACTTTGCAACTATACAAGACCAATATAAATATATAGGGGGAAAATTCAATAGCACAACAGTTTCACCAAGTAGAAAGGAACGCGAACAGTGTGAAGAGACAAGGAAAGAAAGGACCACAAGCAATGCAGGTCAACTCAACGTTAGAAGAGGTAATAGCTACAGCAGATGGAATGTCAGATAAAGAATTGAGGATATACATGCTTCAGATGATCTGGAGTCTCAAGGAAGACATCAGACAGCAAAATCAGACAATGAAAGATCACTTCAACAATGAATTACATAAACAAATCCAAGAAGCAAAAGATCAACTATACAGGGAAATAGAGGTTATAAAAAACAAACAAACAGAAATCCTAGAAATGCAGGAAGCAATAAGCCAACTTAAAAACTCAATTGAGAATACTACCAGCAGAGTAGAACACTTAGAAGACAGAACATCAGACAATGAAGATAAAGTATTTCAACTTGAAAAGAACATAGACAGCTCAGCAAGACTGTTAAGAAACCATGAGCAGAACATCCAAGAAATATGGGATAACATCAAGAGACCAAATTTAAGAGTCATTGGGATACAGGAAGGGACAGAGTTTCAAACCAAAGGAATGAGCAATCTATTCAATGAAATAATACGAGAAAACTTCCCAGACTTGAAGAATGAGACAGAACCCCAAATCCTAGAAGCCTACAGGACGCCGAATGTGCAAAATCATAAGAGATCCACACGTAGAAACATTATAATGAAGATGCCCAACATACAGAATAAGGAGAGAATTTTAAAAGCTACAAGAGAAAGGAAGCAGATCACATTAAGGGGTAAGCCAATCAGGATAACAGCTGATCTTTCAACACAGACTCTGAAAGCTAGAAGATCCTGGAATAACATATTTCAAACACTGAGTGAAAATGGGTTCCAACCAAGAATTGTGTTTCCAGCGAAATTAAGCTTCGGGATGGAAGATGAAATTAAAACCTTCCACGATAAACAAAAGTTAAAAGAATTTGCAGCTAGAAAACCATCTCTTCAAAACATCCTTGGCAAAATATTACAGGAAGAGGAAATGGAAAATAACAATGAAAACCAACAGTGGGAGGTAGGACACTAAAGGGGGGAAAATAATCAAAGAGGAAAACAAACCATGTTTAGTAACATAAATAAAAAAAATATGGCTGGAACAACAACCCATATCTCAATAATAACCCTAAATGGTAATGGCTTAAACTCACCAATCAAGAGACACAGGCTAGTAGAATGGATCACAAAACAAGACCCAACAATATGCTGCCTACAGGAGACACATTTGATAGGAAAAGACATACATAGGCTGAAGGTGAAAGATTGGGAAAAATCATATCACTCATATGGACTTCGGAAACAAGCAGGAGTATCCATACTCATATCAAATAAAATAGATTTCAAGCCAAAGTTAATCAAAAGGGATAAAGAGGGACACTACATACTGCTCAAGGGAAACATACACCAACAAGACATAACAATCATAAATATATATGCCCCAAAAAATGGTGCAGCTATGTTCATCAAACAAACTCTTCTCAAGTTCAAGAGTCTAACAGACCACCATACAATAATCATGGGAGACTTCAACACACCTCTATCACCACTGGACAGATCTTCCAAACAAAAGTTGAATAAGGAAACTTTAGAACTCAATAACACAATTAATAACCTAGACTTAATTGACATATATAGAATATACCACCCAACATCAAGCAGTTACACTTTTTTCTCAGCAGCACATGGATCCTTCTCAAAAATAGATCATATATTATGTCACAGGGCAACTCTTAGCAATATAAAGTAGTAGAGATAATACCATGCATCCTATCTGATCATAATGGAATGGAACTGAAAATCAACGATAAAAGAAGGAAGGAAAAAGAATACATCAATTGGAGAATGAACAATAGGTTACTGAATGATCAATGGGTTATAGAAGACATCAAGGAGGAAATTAAAAAATTCTTAGAGATTAATGAAAACACAGACACAACATATCGGAATCTATGGGACACATTGAAAGCAGTTTTAAGAGGAAAATTCATTGCTTGGAGTTCATTCCTTAAAAAAAGAAAAAACCAACAACTAAATGATCTCATACTTCATCTCAAATCCTAGAAAAAGAAGAGCAAAACAACAGCAAAAGAAGTAGAAGGCAAGAAATAATTAAAATCAGAGCTGAAATTAATGAAATCGAAACAAAAGAAACAATTGAAAAAATTGACAAAACTAAAAGTTGGTTCTTTGAAAAAATAAACAAAATCAACAGACCCTTAGCCATGCTAGCGAAGAGAAGAAGAGAGAGAACTCAAATTACTAACATACGGGATGAAAGAGGCAATATCACAACAGACACTTCAGAAATACAGAAGATAATCAGAAATTATTTTGAATCCTTATACTCCAATAAATTAGAAGATAGTGAAGGCATAGATAAATTTCTTAAGTCATATGATCTGCCCAGATTGAGTCAGGAGGATATAGACAACCTAAACAGACCAATATCAATTGAGGAAATAGAAGAAACCATCAAAAGACTACCAACTAAGAAAAGCCCAGGACCGGATGGGTATACAGCAGAGTTTTACAAAACCTTTAAAGAGGAACTAATACCAATACTTTTCAAGCTACTTCGGGAAATAGAAAAAGAGGGAGAACTTCCAAATTCATTCTATGAGGCCAACATCACCCTGATACCTAAACCAGACAAAGACACTTCAAAGAAAGAAAACTACAGACCAATATCTTAATGAACCTAGATGCAAAAATCCTCAATAAAATTCTGGTGACTCGGATACAAAAACATGTCAAAAAAATTGTGCACCATGATCAAGTAGGATTCATCCCTGGGATGCAAGGCTGGTTCAATATACGGAAATCAATAAATGTTATTCACCACATCAATAGACTTAAAAATAATAACCATATGATCATCTCGATAGATGCGGAAAAAGCATTCAACAAAGTACAGCATCCCTTTATGTTCAAAACTCTAGAAAAACTAGGGATACCAGGAACATACCTCAATATTGTAAAAGCAATCTATGCTAAGCCTCAGGCTAGCATCATTCTGAATGGAGAAAAATTGAAGGCATTCCCTCTAAAATCTGGAACAAGACAGGGATGCCCTCTCTCACCACTTCTGTTCAACATAGTTCTCAAAACACTGGCCAGAGCAATTAGACAGATGAAAGAAATTAAAGGCATCAAAATAGGAAAAGAAGAACTTATATTATCACTATTTGAGATGACATGATTCTATACCTAGCAGACCCAAAAGGGTCTACAAAGAAACTATTAGAGCTAATAAATGAATTCAGCAAAGTGGCAGGATATCAAATCAACAAACATAAATCAAAGGCATTCCTGTATATCAGTGACAAATCCTCTGAAATGGAAATGAGGACAACCACTCCATTCACAATATCTTCAAAAAAAAATAAAATACTTGGGAATCAACCTAACTAAAGAGGTGAAAGACTTATACAATGAAAACTACAGAACCCTAAAGAGAGAAATAGAAGAAGATCTTAGAAGATGGAAAAATATACCCTTTTCATGGATAGGCAGAACTAACATCATCAAAATGGCGATATTACCAAAAGTTCTCTATAGGTTTAATGCAATGCCAATCAAAATCCCAACTGCATTTCTTGCAGAAATAGAGAAAGCAATCATGAAATTCATATGGAAAAATAAAAGACCCAGAATAGCAAAAACAATGCTAAGCAGGAAGTGTGAATCAGGCGGTATGGCGATACCAGACTTCAAACTATACTACAGAGCAATAGTAACAAAAACAGCATGGTACTGTTACCAAAACAGGCGGGTGGACCAATGGTACAGAATAGAGGACACAGAAACCAATCCACAAAACTACAACTACCTTATATTTGATAAAGGGGCTAAAAGCATGCAATGGAGGAAGGATAGCATCTTCAACAAATGGTGCTGGGAAAACTGGAAATCCATATGCAACAAAATGAAACTGAATCCCTTTCTCTCGCCATGCACAAAAGTGAATTCAAAATGGATCAAGGAGCTTGATATCAAATCAGAGACACGCCGTCTGATAGAAGAAAAAGTTGGCTACGATCTACATACTGTGGGGTCGGGCTCCAAATTCCTCAATAGGACACCCATAGCACAAAAGTTAATAACTAGAATCAACAAATGGGACTTACTCAAACTAAAAAGTTTTTTCTCAGCAAAAGATACAATAAGAGAGGTAAATAGAGAGCCTACATCCTGGGAACAAATCTTTAATCCTCACACTTCAGATAGAGCCCTAATATCCAGAGTATACAAAGAACTCAAAAAATTAGACAATAAGAGAACAAACAACCCAATCAACAAATGGGCCAAGGACCTGAACAGACACTTCTCAGAGGAGGACATACAATCAATCAACAAGTATATGAAAAAATGCTCATCATCTCTAGCAGTCAGAGAAATGCAAATCAAAACCACCCTAAGATACCATCTCACTCCAGTTAGATTGGCAGCCATTATGAAGTCAAACAACAACAAGTGCTGGCGAGGATGTGGGGAAAAGGGTACACTTGTACATTGCTGGTGGGACTGCAAATTGGTGCAGCCAATTTGGAAAGCAGTATGGAGATTTCTTGGAAAGCTGGGAATGGAGCCACCATTTGACCCAGCTATTCCCCTTCTCGGTCTATTCCCTAAAGACCTAAAAAGAGCATGCTACAGGGACACTGCTACATCGATGTTCATAGCAGCACAATTCACAATAGCTAGACTGTGGAACCAACCTAGATGCCCTTCAATGGATGAATGGATAAAAAAAATGTGGCATTTATACACAATGGAGTATTACTCTGCATTAAAAAATGACAAAATCATAGAATTTACAGGGAAATGGATGGCATTAGAGCAGATTATGCTAAGTGAAGCTAGCCAATCCCTAAAAAACAAATGCCAAATGTCTTCTTTGATATAAGGAGAGTAACTAAGAACAGAGTAGGGTCGAAGAGCATGAGAAGAAGATTAACATTAAACAGGGATGAGAGGTGGGAGGGAAAGGGAGAGAGAAGGGAAAATGCATGGAAATGGAAGGAGACCCTCAGAGTTATACAAAAGTACATACAAGAGGAAGTGAGGGGAAGGGGAAAAATAATACAAGGCGGACAAACGAATGTCAGTTGAGGGGGCAGAGAGAGAAGAGGGGAGGGGAGGGGAGGGGAGGGGAGGGGGGATAGTAGAGGATAGGAAAGGCAGCAGAATACAACAGACACTAGTATGGCAATATGTAAATCAATGGATGTGCAACTGATGTGATTCTGCAATCTGTATATGGGGTAAAAATGGGAGCTCATAACCCACTTGAATCAAATTGTGAAATATGATATATCAAGAACTATGTAATGTTTTGAACAGCCAACAATAAAAAAATTTAAAAAAAAAAGGATTAGTACTAGGATTAGAGCTAGGGCTAATGTCAGGTTTAGGATTACAGTTAGAGAGAGTTTGGGGGATTGATTTATAGCTAGGTCTATTGTAAGTGTTAGGTTTCTTGTTAGGGTCAGGTTTAGAGCTATGGGTTTTATTAGGGTCAGAGTCAGGGTTAGGGTTTTTATTAGATTAAGGTTTAGGTTTAAGGCTCAAGTTATCATTACAGTTAGGGATAGGTTAATGATAGTTTTAGGTTTAGTGTTCAGGTTAGGTGTAGGGTAATGGATAGGGTTAGGGTTAGATATAGGATAAGGGTTCGGCCTAGGGTTAGCAGAAGCTTTAGGGTTATCATTAGGGTATTGGATAGGGTTAGAGCTAGTGATAGGGCTAGTGTTATGCTTGGGATTAGGTCTAGGGTTAGGCTTAGATTTAGGTGTAGGGCTTAAGTTAGTGTTGTGTTTAGCTTTAGGGTTAAATCTAGGGTAGGGCTTGGTTTAGGGCTAGGTTTTAAAATAGGTTAGGGCTATGGCAAATGTAAGAACTTTGTTATGATTAAGGCTAGTTTTGGGGTTAACGTTAGAGCTAAGTATAGTTTTAGGGTTACGTTTAGGGTTAGGGTGATGTTTACAGCTAGGGTTAGTGTTAGTGTCAGGGTCAGTGTTTAGTTTAGGGTTATGTTTAATGTGAAAGCCAGAATTAGGACTAGGGTTAAGTCTAGGATGAGGGTTAATGTTTGGCTTTAGGCTAAGTGTTATTGTTAGGGCTAGGGCTAGGTTTTTCTTTATGTCTAGGGCTAAAGTTATGAATAGATTAGGATTAGGTTTAGATCTAAGGCTAGTTTTAGGGTTAGCTTTAGGTATAAGTTTACCATAGGGCTACTGTTAGAGTTCAGTTTAGGATTAGGTTCAGGTTTAGACCTATGATTAGTGTTAAGGTCAGAATAAGGGTCAGGGTTATGCTTAGAATTTGGGTAAAGGTTAGAGCTAGAATGAGGACTAGGGTTAGGACTAGTAATAGGGTTAGTGTTTTGGTTAGGTTAAGGATTAGGGTTATGTTTTGGATTAGCATTAGGTTTAGGGTTTGGCATAGGTAAATGGATAGTGTTAGAGCTAGGCTTAGGGCTAGGGTTAGGCTTAAAGCTAGGTTTAGGACTCAGATTAAAGCTAGTTTTTGTGTTAGGGTTATAGCTAGGGTTAGAGCAATGGGTAATGTAAGAACTAGGGTTTCTAGGGTTAGTTTTAGGGTTATGGTTATGGGTTAAACATCTAGTGTTAGAATTAGGTTTAAGGTTATGGTGAAAATTAGAGCTAGTTTTAGTGTTAGGTTGATATTCATGATTAGGTTTAGTTTTAGGGTTAGGGTTATGACTTGAATTAAGGCTAACATTACAGTAAAGGTTCAGTTTAAGGTTAGGGTGAGTGTTAGGATATGAGTCAGAGTTAGGGTTAGTATTAAGGTTAATATTAAGACACGAATTAGGGCTAGGTTAAGTCTAGGTGTAGTGTTAATGTTTGGTTTAAGTTAAGGTTTAGGGTTAGGGCTATTGCTCTGTTTTGTTTTACTGCATGGGTTAGGTTTAGGGCTACTTTTATGATTAGCATTAGGGAAAGGGCTAGTGTTAATGTTATGCTTAGGCTTAGGATTAGTGTTAGATTTTGAGTTAGGGTTAGATCTAGGGTTAGGACTAGGAATAAGGATTAGGAAATGGTTATGGCTAGGTTTAGGGCTAGGGTTAGGATTAGGGTTATGATTACAGTAATGGATATAATTAGAAGTAGGGCTAGGGCTAGTGTGAGAGTTAGAGTTACTCTTAGGTTTAGGGTTAGGGATAGGTTTAAAATAGTTCTAGAATTAGGGCTAGGGTTTAGTGATCACCTTAGGCCTAGGGTTAGGGTTAGGGTAAGGGTTAAGTTTAGGTAAATAATGGCATTATAGCTAGGTTTAGAGAAAGGGTGAGGGTTACAATTAGGGTTAGGGCTATGGTTAGGGTTATAATTAAGATTAGGTTTGGGGTAGAATGAGGACAATGGTTCATTTTAGCATTAGGGCTAGGATTAGGGCTAGGGCTAATATCAGATCTAGGGTTATGGTTAAAGTAGTTTTAGGGTTAGGTTTATAGATACATGTAATGTAAGGGCTAGGTTTAGTGTTAGGGTCAGGTTTAGAGATAAAGGCTCTAAACCTGACCCTAGGTTTAGAGTCAAGTTCTGTGTTAGAAGTTTGGGATAGGTAAAGTTTTAAATTTAAGGCTCAAATTAGTGTTATGGTTAGTGTTAGTGTAATGACAGGGTGAGATTTAGGGTTTAGGTTTGGTTTAGGGTAATGCATAGGTTTAGGATTAGGGATAGGTTTAGGTTTAGGCCTAGGGTTATGGTTATGGCAATGGATAGGGTTAGAGCTAGAGTTAGTGCTAGGGTTATGGTTTTGATTAGGGCTAGGGTTAAAACTCAGGTTAGGCCTTGGATTAGGGCTAGGTTTTGGGTTAAGTTAGTGCTAGGGTTAGGGGTATGTCTAATGTAAGTACCAGGGTTACAATCAGGGTTAAATTTAGGTTTAGGGTTAGTGGTAGGTCTAGTGTTAGGTTTAACATTAGGGTTAGGGTGATGTTTAGAGTAGGTTTAGTATTGTGGTCAGAGTCAGTGTTAGTTCTAGTTTTTAGCTTAAAACTAGAATTAGAGCTAAGGTTAGTGTTGGGGTTGGATTTTGTTTAGGTTAAGGGTTAGGGTTAGGGCTATGGCTTGGTTTTGTTTTAGGGCTAGTGTAAAATTTAGATTTAGAGTTAGGGTTAGGGTTAGGGTTAGCCTTAGATTTAGGTTTTGATTTAGAGTTAAAATTAGATTTAGGTTAGGGCTAGAGCTAATGATAGGGTAGGGTGGGACTAGGTTTAGGTCTAGGATTAGGGTTCCAGTAAGGGATAGGGTTAGAACTATGGATGGGGCTAGGGTGAGAGTTAGAGTTAGTTGTAGGGCTAGGGTTAGGCAGGAATAGGACTAAATTAGGGATAAGATTAGGGCTTGGTTTAGTTTGGGGTTTAGGCCTAATGTTAGGTTTAGAGTTAGGATTAAGGCTAGGTTTAGGGCTAGGATAAGGGCTGGCATTTGTGTTAGGTTTAGGTCTAAGATTAGGGCTATGGCTAATGTCAGGTCTAAGCTTACAGTTGGGAATAGTTTTAGGATTATTGTTATGGCTAGGTCTAGTGTAAGGGTTAGATTTAGTGTAAAAGTCACCTTTAGAGGTAGCAGGTTTATTAGGGTCAGGGTCAGTGTTAGAGTGTGTTTAAGGTTAGAGTTTATGGTTAGGGCTTGAATTAGCATTAGGGTTATGGTTAGTTTTAGGGTTATGGTTAGTTTTAGGGTTATGGTTAGGGATAGTGCTAGGGTTATGTTTAGGCTAAGGGTTAGGCTTTGAGCTAGTGTTAGGACTAAGGAAAGGGTTAGGGTTAGGACTAGGGTTAGAGTTAGGGTGAGAGTTGCGCTTAGGGTAGGTTTAGGCCTCCATTAGGGTTAAGTTTTGTGTTAGGTTTAGGCCTAGGTTTAGTGCTATGTGTAATATAAAATCTAGGGTTCTGATTAGAGCTAGTTTTAGGGTTAGGGTTATGGCTAGAACTAGTGTTAGGTTTAGGATTTGGATTAGGGTCAATTTAGAGCTAGGTTTAATGTTAGTGTCAGGGCCAGTGTTCAGGTGTGTGGGTTAGAGTAATAATAGGGTTTTGTTTAGAGTTTACATTAGGTTTAGGGAAATTGATAGGATTAGGGTTAGCGATAGGATTAAGGTTAGGCTTAGGGTTCGCATTAGGTTAAGAGTTATGGTTAGTATAACGGATACGATTAGAGTTAAGTTTAGGGCTAGTTTTATGGTTAGGAATAGGTCTTGATTTAGGGTTAGGGTTGGGGATAAAACTAGGGTTAGGCTTAGGTTTATGTTTAGCGTAAGGGTTAGGTTTTGAGCTAGGTTTAGGGCTACATGAGGGTTAGTTTTGTGTTACTTCTAGGGATAAGATTATAGTTGTCATAGGGTTAGGGTTAGGATTAGGGCTAGGGACATTATTAGGGATAGGATTAGGGTTAGGGTAATGTATTTGATTAGATGTAGATATAAGGCTATGTTTAAGGTTAGATTGTGGTTTAGGTTTAGAGTTAGGGCTATAGTTATGTTTATGTTTATAGTAAGGGTTAGGGTTTGAGCTAGGGTTAGGTATATGGCAAGTGTGAGGTTTATGGTTAGTTCTAGGTTTAGTTTTCCAGTTACGATTAGGTTTGGCGTTAAGCCTAGTATTATCAATAAGGTTAGGTTTAGGTTTAGAATAATGTGTAGGTTTAGAGCTAGGTTTAGGGCTCAGGTTAAGGTTAGGATTAGGGATAGAGTTAGGGTTAGATTGAGGGATAGGTTTAGTTTATTTTTAGAGTAATGTTTAGGCTTTGAGCTAGGATTAGGACTAAGGTGAGGGTTAAGTTAGGGCTAGGGCTAGAGTTAGGATTAGGGCTATGCTTAAGGCTTGATTTAGGCCCAGGATTATCTCCAGATTTTGTGTTATGTTTAGGCCTATGGTTAGGGCTATGGGTAATGTAAGAGCTAGGGTTATGTTGAGGGATACTTGTATGGTTAAGGTTATGGCTAGGTCTAGTGTTAGGTTTAGATTTTCTGGTAGGGTTATATTTAGAGATAGGTTTACTCTAAAGGCAGGGTCAGTGTTTGGGTTAGAGTTATTTTTAGGGTTTCAGCCAGAATTAGGAATAGGTTTAGGTCTAGGGGTAGGGTTAGTGTTTGAGTTAGGTTAAGGTTTATTGTTAGGGCTTGGGCTAGATTTATGTTTAGGTCTAGGGCTACAGTTAAGGCTAGATTTAGAATTTGGTTTAGGTCTAGGCCTAGTGTTAGTGTTTGGTGAAGTAATAGGGTCAGTTTTAGACCTAGGGTTAGTGTTAGGGTCAGAATAAGGGTCAGGTTAGCATTAGGGTTTGGATAGGGTTAGAGCTATAATGAGGTCTAGGGTTAGGACTATTAATAGGGTTAGGGTTTTGGTTAGCCTAAGAATTAGAGAAAGGTCTAGAGATACCATTGGGGGTTAGGGTTTTTCTTAGGTTAAGGGATAGCCTTAAGCTAGGTTTAGTGTTTGAGTTAGGGTCAGGGTTAGGGTTAAATATAGGTTTAGAGCTCAGATTAGGGATAGTTTTTATTTTAGGGTTAGGGCTAGATTTTGGCATTGGCTAATGTAAGAGCTGGGATTAAAATTAGGGTTAGTTTTAGGGTTAGGGTTAGGGTAATATTTAGACCTAGGTTTATTGTTCGGATATGAGTCAACATCAGGGTTAATTTTCAGGTTAGGGATAGGACTTAAATAAGGGCTAGGGTTACTGTTATTTTTTGGTTTAACCTGAGGGCTGTGTTTAGAGCTAACATCAGTGTTAGGATATGAGTCAGGGCCAGGGTAGGTTTCAAGATTAGGGTTAGGACTTGAATTAGGGCTAGGGTTATGTCTGGGTGTAGTGTTAAGGTATGGTTTAAGTTAAGATTTAGGGTTAGGGCTGTTGCTCAGTTTTGTTTTAGTCCTAGGTTTAGAATTTGGGATAGTTATAAGATTAGCTTTCGGCTTAGGGCTAGTGTTACTGTTAAGGCTTAGGTTTTGGGTTAGGATTAGATTTGGATTTAGCGTTAGATTTAGGATTAGGGCTAGGTCTAACTATAGGGAAAGTGTTTGGGCTAGGGTAATGGTTACGGTAACAGATAGGGTTAGAACTAGGGTTATGGCTAGGGTGAGAGTTAGTGTTAGGCTTAGGCCTAGGGTTTCAGTTAATTTTAGGGATAGGGCTAAGTTAAAGCTAGGATTAGGGCTAGGGTTAGTGTTGAGCTTAGGCCTAGTGTTAGGGCTAGGGTTATAGATAATTTTAAGGTAAGATATGGTGTTATAGCTAGGTTTAGAGGTAGGAAGAACGTTAGAATTAGGGTTAGGGCTAGGGTTGGGGTTAGGGTTATGATTAAGGCTATGTTTAGGCCTAGGATGAGGGCTAGGGTTTGTTGTAGGGTTAGGTCTAGAAATAGGGCCAAGGATAATATCAGGTTTAGTGTTACAGTTTGGAGAAGATTTACGGTTAGGTTTGTGTCTAGGTCTAGTGTAAGTTTTAGGCTTAAGGTAAGTTTCAGGTTTCGAGCTAGGTGTATTTTTAGGGTCAGGATCATGGTTAGGGGTTGTTTTAGGTTAAGGTTTAGGGATAGGGCTCAAATAAGCATTAGAGTTAGAGTTAGGGTTAGGGTAATTAATTGGGTTAGTTTTAGGTTTCAGAGTAGGTTTAGGGCAATGGAGAGCTTTAGGGTTAGCAAAAGGGTTAGGGTTATGCCTAGGGTAAGAATTAGGATTAGAGTTATCATAAGTATAATATATAGGGTTAGAACTATGGTTAGGGCTAGGGTTAGTTTAGGATTTGGGCTAGAGTTAAGTCTAGCACGAGGGTTAGTCTTAGTGTTTTGGTTAGGTTTAGGTTTAGGGCTAAGATTTTCATTAGGGTTAAGATTAGGTTTAGGGTAATAGATCGGGTTAGATGTAAGGTTAAGTTTATGGTTAAGAATAGGTTTAGGTTTAAGTTTAGCTTTAGGGATAGATGTACTGTTGGTTTTAGGGTAAGGGTTACATTTTGAGTTAGGGTTAAGGCTATGGCAAGGTTTAGGTTTAGGGTTAGGTCTAGGTTTAGTTTTAGGTTTTGGGTTAGGGTTTTGGCTATGGTTAGGGATAGGGCTATCATTAGGATTTGGGTTAGAATTCTGGTAATGCCTAGGGTTAGAGCTAGTGTTAGGTATAGGGTAAAGTTTAGGATTAGGACTATGGTTAGGGTTATGGTTAGGGATAGTGCTAGGGTCATGTTTAGGCTAAGGGTTAAGCTCTGAGCTAGGGTTAGGACTAAGTTAAGGGTTAGGTTTATGGTTAGGACTGGAGTTAGGTTTAGGGTGAGAGTTATGCTTAGGGTAGATTTAGGCCTCCATTAGGGTTAAATTTTGTGTTAGGTTTAGGCCTTGGGTTTGTGCTATGTGTAATGTAATATCTAGGGTTCTGATTAGAGCTAGTTTTAGGATTAGCGTTACGGCTATGTCTAGTGTTAGGTTTAGGTTTTGGGTTAGGGTCAGGTTTAGAGCTTGGTTTAATGTTAGTGTCAGGGCCAGTGTTCAGGCTAAAGTTAGGATTAGGATGAAAGCCAAAATAGGACTATTGTTAGGTCTAGTGGTAGGGTTAGAATTTGGTTTATGTTAAAGTTTATTGTTCGGGCTAGGACTAAATTTGTGTTTAGGTCAAAGGCTAGAATTATAGCTAGATTTAGGATTAGGTTTAGGTCTAGGGTAGGTTCAAATATAATGTTACAGGTAGGACTAGTTTAAGGTTTTGGTTTAGGTTTAGGGTCAGGTTTAGACCTATAATTAGTGTTAGGGTCAGAATAAGGGTGAAGGACTAGGGTTAGCAGTATGAATAGGGTTTGGCTTAGGGTAATGGATAGGATTAGAGCTAGGGTTAGGGCTAGGATTAGAGTGAGGTTTAGGGCTTTTTTATGTTTAGGGTTAGGGTTAAATCTAGTGTTAGGGCTTAGATTAGTACTGTTTTGTGTTAGAGTTAGGGCTAGGGTTTGGCTAAGGCCAATGTAGAACTATGGTTACAATTAGGGTTAGTTTTAGGGTTAGAGTTTTGGCTAGGTCTAGTGTTAGCATTAGTTTTAGGGTTAAGGTTATATTTAGAGCTGAGTTTGTGTTTGGATATGAGTCAGGGTGAGGGTTAGTTTTAGGCCTAAGACATGAATTAGAGCTTGGGTTATGACTAGTTATGGGTTAGGTTTTGGTTTAGGTTAAGGTTTAGGGTAGAGCAATGGCTCAGGTTTTTTTGTTTGTTTGTTTTTGGGTTTTTTTTAGGGCTAGGGCTCAGATTAGGGTTAGTTTTTGGATTAGCAATAGTGTTAGAGCTAGTGGTAGAATGAAGCATAGGCTTAAGATTAGGGTTAGATTTAGAGTTATGGTTAGATCTAGGTTAGGGCTATGGCTAGTATTATTGCTCAGGTTAGGGCTATTGTGAGGGTGAGGTAACGAATAGGGTTATAAATAGAAATAGGGCTAGGGTGTGAGTTAAATTTATCTTAGGGCTAGGGTTATGGGTAGGGTTAAGGTTAGCATTCAGGTAGGGCTAATATTAGTGCTATGATTAGTGTTAGGTTTAGACCTATGTTTAGGGCTAGGGTTAAGGTTAGTTTTAGGGGAAGGGATCAGGTTATATAGCTAGGTTCAATGCTAGGGCAAGGTTTATAATTAGGGATAGGGCTAGGGTGAGGGTTTGGGTTAGGATTATGACTAGGTTTAGGGCTAAAGTGAGGGCTAGAGTTTGTGTTAGGGTTAGGGCTAGGATTAGGGTTAGGGCTAATGTCAGTTCTAGGGTTTTGGTTAGGGATAGTGTTAGGGAGAGGTTAATGGCCAAGTCTAGTGTAAGGGTTAGGTTTAGGGTAGGGTTCAGTATAGAGCTAAGTAATTATTAGTGTCAGAGTCTGGGCTAGGGTTTGGTTTGGGTTAAGGCTTAAGGTTAGGGCTCAAATTAGCATTAGGGTTAGGGTAATGATATGGTTAGTTTTAGGTTTCAGGTTAGGTTTAGGTTAATGAATAAGGTTAGGATTAGCAATAAGGTTAGGGATAGGCCTAGGGTTACCATCAGGGTTATGGTTAGGGTTAGAGTAATGGATAGGGTTAGAGCTAATGATAAGGCTAGTGTTATGGTTAGGTTTCTGGATAGGGCTACAGTAAGGTTTAGGGTTAGGTTTTGGGTTAGGGTTAGGTTTAAAACTAGGGTTAAGTCTTAAATCAAGGCTAGGTATTGGGTTTGGTTAGTGCTAAGGTTAGGGCTAAGGCTAATGTATGAACTAGTGTTATAATTTGTGGCAGTTTTAGGGTTAGAGTTAGGGTGATGTTTAGATCAAGGTTTATCTTTAGGGTCAGTGTCAGGGTCAGGGTTAGTTTTAGTGTTAGGTTTAGGACTCAAATTAGGGATAAAGTTAGTGCTAGGTTTAGGGTTAGGTTTTGGTTTAGGTTAAGGGTTATGGTAAGGGCTATGGCTCAGTTTTGTTTTAGGGCTAGGGCTAGATTTTGGATTAGCATCATGGTTAGGGCTAGTGTTAGAGTGAAGTTTAGGCTTAGGGTTAGGGTTATATTTAGAGATAGTTTTGATCTAGGGTTAGGGCATGTGCTAGGGTTAGGGCTAGGGTTAGGGTTATGGTAAGGAAAATGGTTAGAACTAGGGATACATCTAGGGTGAGAATTAGAGTTATTCTTAGGAGTAGGCTTAGGGTGAGGGTTAGGGTTAGGGCTAAATTAGGGCTAGGATTAGGACTAGGGTTAGTATTAGGGTTAAGCCTAGGGTTGGGCTAGGGTTAGGTTTAGCACTCTGATTAGTGTTAAGTTTAGGGGAATGGTTCGGGTTATAGGTAAGTTTAGGGCTAGGGTGAGGGTTAGAAATAGGATTAGGCCTAGGGTTATGGTTCAGTTTAGGATTAAGGTTAGGTTTAGGGCTAGAATGAGGGGTAGGTATTCTGATAGGTTTAGGGCTAGGACTTGGGTGAGGGATAATATCAGGTCTAGGGTTATGGTTAAGGATAGTTTTAGGGTTATGTTATTGCTAGATCTAGTGTAAGAGTTATGTTTAGGTTAAAGATCATCTTAGAGCTAGAATTATTATTAGTGTCATGGTCAGGGTAAGGGTTAGCATTTGGTTTACCTTAAGTTTAAGGGGTTAGGGCCCTATTTAGCATTAGGTTTAGGTTCAGAGTTAAGGTACTGGAAGGGTTTACTTTAGGTTTTAGTTAAGGTTTAAGATAACGGATGGTTTAGGTTTCAGCGATTGGGTTAGGTTTTGCATTAGGATTAGGGTTATGTTTAATGTAATGGATAGTTTTAGAGCTAGTGTTAGGGCTATGTTATGATTGGGATTAAGTCTATGATTAGGATTAGGTTTAGGGATAGGGCTAGGGTTTGGTTTGGGTGTTAGGGTAAGTGTAAATGTTAGTTTAGGGTTAAGGTTATGATTAGATTAGTTTAAGGGTTAGTGTTTGAGCTAGGGTTAGGGCTAGTGCAAGGGTTAGGTTTAGGTTTAATTCTAAGTTCAAGCTTATGGTTAGAGTTAGGTTTAGTGTTAGGGATAGGGTTTTATTTAGGGTTAGGATTAGGGTTAGGTTAATTGATATGGTTTAAGCTAATGTTTCGACTAGGGTTAAGGTTAGGATTAGGGTTAGGGTTGGGATTAGTATTTAGGATAGGGTTAGGGTTATGTTTAGGGTAAGGGTTAGGCTTTGAGCTAGGGTTAGGTCTAATGAGAGGGTTAGGGTTTGGGTAAGGGCTAGGCTTAGGTTTATGCTTAGAACTAAGTTTAGGCCTAGGATTATCTCTAGGTTTTTTGTTAGGTTTAGGGCTAGGGTTAGGACTATGTGTAATGTAAAATCTAGGGTTATGTTTAGGGCTAGTTTTTGGTTTGGGGTTACGGCTAGCTCTAGTGTTAGGTCTAGGTTTTGGGTTAGTGTCAGGTTTAAATCTAGTTTAAGTGTTAGGATCAGGGTCAGTGTTCGGGATTGGGTTAGGTTTAGGGTTAGAGCCAGAATTAGGACTAGGTTTAGGTCTAGGGATAGGGTAAGTGTTTGGTTTATGTTAAGACTTATTGTTAGGGCTAGTGCTAGGATTTTGTTTAGGTCTAGGGCTAGTATTATAGCTATATTTAAGATTAGCTTTGGGTTTAAGTGTAGTGTTAGGCTTAGGCATAAGTATAGGGATACTGGTAGGTTTGGGTTAGGTTTTGGTTTAGGTTTAGGGTCAGGTTTAGACCTAGGGTTACTTTTAGCGTCAGATGAGGGTCAGGGTTAGGTTTAGAGGTAGAAAGAGGGCTGGGTTAAGACTAGTAATATGGTTAGAGTTGAGGTTAGGCTAAGGATTAGGGTTAGGACTAGGGTTAGCATTTGGGTTAGGGTTTGGCTTAGGGTTTGGGATAGGGTTAGAGCTAGGGTTAGGGCTAGGGTTAGGGTTAGGTTTAGTGATAGTGTTAGGGTTAAGATTAGGGTTAAAGCTAGGTTTAGGGCTCAGATCCAGGGTAGGATTTGTTTTAGGTTTAAAGCTAGGGTTCGGGCAATGACTAATGTATGAACAAGGTTACAATTAAGGCTAGTTTTAGGGTTTTGGTTAAGGCTAGGTCTATTGTTAGGGTTAATTTAAGTTAGGGTGATGATTAGAGCTAGGATTAGTGTTAGGGTCAGTGTCAGGGTCAGAGTAATTTTTAGAGTTAGGTTTAGGGCTAGGTTTAAATTTTGGATTTGGTTTAGCTTAAGGATTTGGGTAAGGGATATGCCTTGGTTTTGTTATATGCTTAAGGCCAGGGCCAGGGCAAATTTTAGGATTAGCATTATGGTTAGGGGTAGTGTTAGGGTTTTGTTTGGCTTATGATTACAGTTAAATTTAGAGTTAGGTTTAAATTTAGAGTTAGGATTAGATCTAGAGTTAGGATAGGGCTAAGGATAGAACTAGGGCTAGGGCTAGGGCAAGTTTATAGGTAGTCTTAGGGCTAGGGTTAGGGTTAGGATAGGATTAAATTAGGGTTAGGATTAGCGCTAGGCTTAGTGTTAGTATTAGGCCTAGGGTTAGGGCCAGGGTTAGGGTTATGTTTAGGGTTATGGTTAGTTTTGTGGTAAGGGATGGGGTTATACATAGATTTAGGGCTAGGGTGAATGTTAGAATTAGGGTTAGGGCTCGGGTTATGATTCAGGTTAGGATTAAGGCTAGGTTTAGGGCTAGGATTATGGTTAGGGCTAATTTCAGGTCTAGGGTTATGGTGAAAGATAATTTAAGAATAGGTTAATGGCTACACCTTGTGTAAGTGTTAGATTTAGGGTTAGGGTCAGGTTTAGAGATAAGGGTATTATTAGGGTCATGATCACGATTAGTGTTTTGTATAGGTTAAGGTTTAAAGTTAGGACTCAAATTAGCATTAAGATAAGGATCAGTGTAAGGAATAGGGTTAGGTTTAGGTTTCAGATTAGATTTAGGGTAATGAATATGGTGAAGATTAGGGATAGGGTTAGGTTTAGGCCTAGATTTAGCATTAGGGTTAGGGTTATGTTTAGGGTAATGTATAGGGTTAGAGCTAGGGTTACAGCTAGGTTTATGGTTACAATTAGTGATAGTGTTTCGAGTTAGGTTTAGGGTTAATGCTAGGTTTAGGGCTAGGAATAGGGCTAGGATTTGGGTTAAGTTAGGGCTATGGTTAGGATTACGGCTGATGTAAGTACTAGGGTTATTATTAGGGCTAATTTTAGTGTTAGAGGTTAGGACTAGGTCTATTGTAAGTTTTAGATTTAGGGTTAGGGTGATGTTTAGACCTAGAGTTAGTCTTAAGGGCAGAGTCAGGGAGAGGATTAGTTTTAGGGTTTGGCTTAAGACTCGAATTATTGCTAGGGTTAGGGCTAGGTGTAGGATTAGGGCTTGGTTTATATTAAGGATTAAGATTAGTTCTATGGTTTGGGTTTTTTTAGTGCTAGGGCTAGGGTTTGGGCTAGTTTTAGGATTAGCCTTAGGGTTAGGGCAAGGATTAGGTTTAGGTTTATGCTTATTTTTAGGGTTAGATTTAGAGTTAGGCTTAGATCTAGGGTTATGGCCAGGGATATGAATAGGACTAGGGTTAGACCTACAGTTCAGGCTAGGATTAGCCTTCCCATAATGTATAGGTTTAGAACTAGATTTAGGGCTGGTGTGAGAGGCAGAGTTAATCTTTGGGCTAGGGTTAGGGTTAGGGTTAGAGATAGGGCTAAATTACTGCTAAGATTAGGGCTATGGTTAGTGTTAGGGTTAGGCCTAGGGTTAGGGTAAGGGTTATAAGTAAGGCTATGTTTAGGGCTAGGATAAGGACTAGGGTTTGTGCTAGGGTTATGGCTAGGATTATGGGTAGGGCTAAAGTCAGGTCTGGGGTTATGTTTAGGAATAGTTTTATGGTTAGGTTTATGTCTAAGTGTAGTGTAAGGTTTAGGTATAGGGTAATAGTCAGGTTTAGAGCTAGGGGAATTATTATTGTAAGGGTCAATTTTGGGCTTTGTTTGAGGTTTGAGTTTAGGGTTAGGGCTTGAATTAGGATTATGGTTAGCATTAGTGTAATGACAAGGTTAGGTTTAGGGTTCAGATTATGTTTAGGGTAATTGACAGTTTAGGGGATAGTGATAAGTTTAGGGTCAGGTCTAAGATTAGCATTAGGGTTAGCATAATGTTTAGGGTAATGGATACATTTAGAGTTAAGGTTATGGCTAGTGTTATTGTTAGGATTAGGTCTTAAGTTAGGGTTGGGGTGAGGGTTAGAACTATGGTTAGGTTTAGGGTTATGTTTAGTGTAAGGGTTACTTTCTGAGCTATGGTTAGGACTAGGCTAGGAGTTAGCTTCAGGGTTAGTTCTAGGAATAGGATTACCATAAGTTTTGGGTTATAGTTAGGGTTAGGTTTAGACCTAGGAATGTGGTAGGGTCAGTATAAGGGTCAGGGAGTTAGAATTTGGTATAGTGTTAGAGCTAAAATGAGAGCTAGGGTTAGGGCTATTAATAGAGTTAGAGTTTTGGTTAGCCTAAGGATTAGGGATAGGTTTAGGTTTACCCTTAGGTTTAGGGTTTTGCTTAGGGTAAGGGATTGGTTTAGAGCTAAGTTTAGGGCTAGGGTTAGGGTTGGAGTTAGGGTTAAATCTAGGTTTAGGGCTCAGATTAGGTCTAGACTTTGTGTTAGGGTTAGGGATAGAATAAGAGCCATGGCTAATGTAAGAACTAGGGTTAAATTTAGGTTAGTTTTAGTGTTATGGTTAGGTTTAGTGTTAGGTTAGGTTTAAGTTTAGGGTTATAGTTTTATCTAGGGTTTGTGTTAGGAAAATATGTCAGGGTTCATTTTAGGGTTAGGGATAGATCTCGAATTATTGTTAGGGTTATTCTTATTGTTCGGTTTAAAGTGAGGGCGGTGTTTAGAGCTAGGTTGATTGTTAGGATATGAGTCAGAGTTAGTG
Source organism: Marmota flaviventris (assembly GCF_047511675.1). Classification (NCBI taxonomy): domain Eukaryota; kingdom Metazoa; phylum Chordata; class Mammalia; order Rodentia; family Sciuridae; genus Marmota; species Marmota flaviventris. Next base: position 12,715,039 of record NC_092510.1, read on the forward strand.
CTAATTTTAAAGTTAGTGTTAGAACTCGAATTAGGGCTAGGGATAGGTCTAGGTTTAGTGTTAGGTTTTGATTGAAGTTAATGTTTAGGCTGAGGGCTATTGCTTGGTTTTGGTTTAGTCCTAGGGTTAGGGATAGGGATAGTGTAAGTGTTAAGCTTAGGCTTAGGGTTAGGGTGTAGATTTGGAGTTAGGGTTAGATCTAGTGTTAGGGCTGGGACTAAATATAGGGCAAGGGTTAGGGCTAGGGATAGGTTTATGGTAAGATATAGGGTTATAGTAAGGGATAGGGTAAGAAACAGAGATAGGTATAGGGCGAGATTTAGAGTGATTCTTAGGGCTAGGGTTAGTGTTAGGGTTAGAGATAGGGCTAAATTAGTGCTACGATTAAGGCTAGGTTTATTGTTTGGCTTAAGCCTAGAGTTAGGGTTAGGGTTAAGGTTTAGTTTAGGGTAAGAGTTGGCATTATCTCTAGGTATAGAAATAGGGTGAGGGTTAGAATTAGGGTTAGGTGTAGGGTCAGGGTTAAGGTTATGATTAAAGCTTGGTTTAGGACTAGGATGAGGGCTAGGGTTTATTTTAGTTTTAGGACAAGGTTTAGGGCTAGGGCTGATTTCAGGTTGAGAATTATGGTTAAAGATAGTTTTAGGATTAGGATTATGGCTACATCTTGGGTAAGGGTTAGGTGTAGGGTTATGTTCAAGTTTAGAGCTAGGTGTTTTATTAGGGTCAAGGTCAGTTTTAGGGTTTGGGATAGGTGAAGGTTTAAAGTTATGGCTTGAATTAGTGTTAGTGTTAGGGCTAGGGAAATGATAGGGTTAGGTTTAGGTTCAGGTTAGGTTCAGGGTAATAGATTGTGTTAAGATTAGGGATAGGTTTAGGATGCCTAGGGTTAACATTAGGGTTATGGATTTGGTCATGGTAATGGATAGAGTTACAGATCAATTTAGGGCTAGGTTTATGGTTATGAATAGGGCTACGGTTAAAACTAGGATTAGGGCTAGGTTTTGGGTTAAGTTACGGATAGAGTTAGGGATAGGGCTAATGTAAGTACTGGGGTGATGTTTAGGGCTAGTTTTAGGGTTTGGGGGCTAGAGATATTGTTAGGGTTAGGTTTAGAGTTAGGGTGATGTTTAGAGCTAGTAGTGTTAGGGCCAGTGTCAGGTTCAGGGTTAGTTTAATTGTTCGGCTTACAACTCATTAGAGTTAGGGTTAGGTTTAAGGTTAGGGTTTGGTTTAGGTTAAGGGTTAGAGTTATAGTAAAGCTCAGTTTTGTTTTAGGGCTAGGGCTAGGGTTAGGGCTAGTTTTTGGATTTGTGTTATGGTTTGAGCTAGTGTTAGGGTTTGGCTTAGTCTCTGGGTTTGGCCTCAATTTAGTGTTAGGTTTTGTCTAAGGTTAGTGCTAAGGCAAATGATAGGGCAAGGCTTAGGGCTAGGGTTAGGGGTAGGATTAGAGTTACAGTAAGGGTTAGAATGAGTGAAAGGTCTAATGTGAGAGTTAGAGTTAGTTTTAGGACTAGGGTTAGGGATAGGGCTAAATTAGGGCTAAGATTAGGGCTAAGGTTAGTGTCAGGGTTAGGTCTAGATTTTGGGTTAGGATTGTAATTAAGGCTATGTTTAGGGCTACAATAAGGGCTATGGTTTGGGTTATGGTTAGGGCTGGAATTATGGCTAGGGCTAATGTCAGGTCTAGGGATAGTATTAGAGAAAGCTTTATGGCTAGGTCTATTGTAAGTGTTAGGTATATGATAAGAGTCAGGTTTAGAGCTAGGAAAATTATTAGGACCAGGGTCCATGTTAGGGATTGTTTTAGGTTTGAGTTTAGGGTTACAGCTTGAATTAGATTTAGGGGTAGGATTAAAGTAAAGATAGGGTTAAGTTTAGGGTTTAGGTTAGGTTTAGGGTAATTGATAGTTTTGGGGATAGTGATAGGGTTAGGTTTAGTCCTAGGGTTAGCATTAAGATAAGGGTAATGTTTAGGGTAATGGATACAGTTAGATTTAAGGTTAGGGCTTGGGTTGTTGTTATTATTAGGTCTTGGGTTAGGGTTAGGGTGGGGGTTAGGATTAAGGCTAGGTTTACAGCGCAGATGAGAGTTTGTGTTAGGGCTAGGGCTAGGATTAAGGCTGGGGCTAATGTAAGGTCTAGCATTACAGTTTAGGGTAGTTGTAGGGTTTGGTTATGAATAGGTCTACTGCAAGGGTTAGGTTTTGGGTAAAGATCAAGTTTAGAGCTAGGTGTGTTATTATGGTCAGGGTCAGGATTAGGGATAGGTTTCGGTTAAGGTTTAGAGTTAAGGCTCGAATTAGAATTAGGTTTACAGTAATGGATATGATTAGGTTTAGGGTTCAGGTTAGGTTTAGGTTTCTGAATAGTCTTAGGGAGAGCTATACATTAGTTTTACTCCTATTAGCATTTTGGTTAGGCTTAAGTTTAGGGTAAAAGATAGGATTACAGCTAGGTTTAGGGCTATGTTTATTTTTAGGATTAGGGCTAGTGTTAGTGTTAGGGTTATAATTACGCCTAGGATTGGGATTAGGTTTAGGGTAAGTGTTATGTTTGGAGCTAGAATTAAGGCTAGGGCGAGGGTTAGGGTTAGAGTAGGTCTAGGGTAAATTTTAGGGTTAGGGCTATGTTTAGCATTAGGGTTAGGGTTAGAGTTATGGTAATGGATAGAGTTAGAGCGTGGGTTTGGGCAATGGTTACAGTTAAAATTAGGGTTAAATTTAGGGTTAAGTATAGGGCTATGTTAATGTTTAGGGTTAGGATTAGGGTTCAGTTTAGAGGTAGTGTTAGGGTTAGAGTTACATTATTCAAATTTTATTAATACAATCCAACATTCATCTTCAACTAACCTTACTCTCTTTCCCAGGTTTAGGCCTTTTGGTTCAACTGTTTGGTGTCAGAAACAGTTAATATTTTCATTGTACTTCATTTAGACCTATATGAGTCAATGTAAATGGACCTGGAAATCAAACAGGGTTTATGCTAGCTGGTTGACTCTGCACATATACCCTCAATTCTTTGTGGGGACATGCTGGTATGTTCCTTGTGAGTGTAGGCCTAAGCTGAAGAATGCAAAAACAACTTTATCCAAGAGCCCTTCAGAATAAAGCAGGGAATATGCATGCACTGAAATTCCTCCCATAATTATTTTGTCAGATTTGTTTGATACTGAGTAGGATTCATTATGTAGCTTGCCCCACATTGCTCTCCAAGTGTGGGACTTCTAGGATCAATGGTTCTCTAATCAGGTTAGGGTTAGTGTTAGGTTTAGGGTTAGGGCTAGGGTTAGATGTAGTGTTAGAGTGAGAGTAAGTTTTGTACAAATTTCTTTGATACTTGGAAGGAGTCATCTTTTACCTAGCCTTAATATGTTCCTCAGGTTTGGGCCTTCTGATTTCAATGGTTCACTAACAGGGACACTCTGTATTTTAAGGTTTCACTTCATATTGACCTATATAGGTAAATATTAATGGAGGTTGAAATCAAACCTGGTTGGTGCTAGCTGCTTGAAACTTCAAACACTGAATCAGTTCTCTGTGGGAACTCTCTGGTTTGTTCTTTGTGAAAATAGCCCTAAGATGAAGATGGTAAAAACAACTTTATCCAAGAGCCCTTTAGCAGAAAACAGAGAAATATGCATGAACTGAAATACCACCTCAAATATTTGGTCATATTTCTTTGATACTGCATAGGATTCATCTGATAGCTTAGCCCACTAGGCTCCCCAAGTTTGGGATTCCTAAGATCATCAGTTTTTCAATCAGGTTAGGGTTTGTGTTAAGGATAGAGTTAGGGCTAGTGTTAGAGCTAGTATTAGGATTAGAGTTACTTTTTTTTCCAATTTCTTTGATACTGGGTAATATTCATTTTTCTCCTATCATTACTATACTCCACATGTTTGTGCCTCCTAGGTTCAATGGTTCACTGTAAGGCACAGTGTGTATTTTAAAGTTTCAGTTCATTTTGTCCTATACAGGTAAATGGAAATGGAGCTGGAAATCAAATAGCATTGGTGCTAGCTGCTTGAAACTTCACACTCCATCAATTCTCTGTGAGCAATCTCTTGTTTGTCCTTGTGACAGTTGGCCTAAACTGAAGCATGTAAAAACAACTTTATCCAAGAGTCCTTTAGGAGATTACAGGGAAATATGCATGTACTGATATAGTCCATCAACATTTTGAACAGATTTCTTTGATACTGCACAGCATTCATCCCTTGGCTTGCCCAACTAGGCTGCCTACATTTGGAAATTCTATGGTCAAAGGTTTCATAAAAAAGTTAGGGTTAGGGGAAGAGCAGCAGTTAGAGTTAGTGTTAGGGTTAGAGTTAGTTTAACTCAAAATTCTTTGATATTTGGCAGGATTTATCTTTTAGCTAGGTTTACTCTGTTCCCCAGGTTTAGGCCTTCTCCGCTTACAGGTTTGTTGTCAGGAAGAGTTTGTATTTTAAGATTTCACTTCATTTTGAACTATACAGGAAAGTTAATGGAGTTGAAAATCAAACAGGTTTGTGCTAGCTGCTTGAAACTTCACACACTCCTTCAGTTATCTGTAGAGACTCTGGTATGTTCCTTGTAAAAGTAGGCCTATGCTTAAGTATGCAAAAACAACTTAATCTATGAGTCATTTATTAGAAAACAGGAAAATATGCATGTACTGAAATAACTCCCATTATTATTTGGTCAGATTTGTTTGATGTTGTGAACGATTCATCACTTAGCCTGCCTCACAAGGCTCCCCAAGTGTGGGAATTCTAGGATCATTGGTTCTTTAATCAGTTTAGGGTTAATGTTAGGTTTAGGGTTATGGCTAGGGCTAGGGTTAGAGGTAATGTGAGGATGAGAGTTAGTTTTTATCAAATTTCTTTGATACTGGGGAAGAGTCATCTTTTATCTAGCCTTAGTATGCTCCCAAGTTATATTCTTCTTAATTCAGTGGTTCACTATCATGAACATTTTGTATTTTCAGGTTTCACTTCATTTTGACAACTATGGGTAAGTGGAAATCAAACAGGCATCCCTTCCCCTAAACCTAACCCTGAATCTAACCATAAACATAGCCCTAATCCTACGTCTAAGCCTAACACTAACCCTAGACCTATTCCTAGCCCTAATTTAGCCCTAACCCTCACGGAAACTCTAGCCCTAAGACTAACTCTAACTCTTGACAGAGTCCTATTCCTAGTTTTAACCCTATCCTTTACCATAACCCAAACACTAGCCCTAATCTTAGCTCTAACACTAGCCATAGCCCTAACCCTAGAATTAACCATAACTCTAAATCTACTCCTAAGCCTAAAATCACCCGATCAGTAGCAATAACATTATTGCTAATCATTCAACTACCCTTAACTGTAGCCTTAGGCCTAAAACAAAACCGAGCCATAGGACTAACCCTAACCCTTAACCTAAACCAAATCCTAACCCTACATCTAGCCCTAAGCATAACACTATTTCGAGTCCTTTCATTAACTTAAAAATGAACCAGGACCCTGACTCTGACATTAACACTAACCTAGTTCAAAACATCACCCTAAACCTAAACCTAATCCTAAAACAAGACTTATTCCTAAGTGTAACCCTAAAACTAGCCCTAATCATAACCTTAGTTCTTAAATAAGCAATATCTTAAATTAGCAATATCTCTAAGTAGAGCACAAATGTAACCCAAAACATAGCCCTAATCCAAGACACAACCCTAGCTTTAACTCAAAATCGAACCCTAAACCTAATCCTAACCTTACCCTAAACCTAACCCTAACTTTAATCCCTGCACTAAACCTAAACCTAGCACTAACCCTACCCCTAACTCTAAACATAAACCTAGCCCTAACCCTAGTTCTAACCCTATCCACTACCCTAACCCTAACCCTAACCCTAATATGAATCCTCAGCCTGACCCTAGCACTATCCCTAACAATAACCTATTCTTTACCCTAAACCTAAGCTGAACCTTAACCCTAACCATATCATTACCCAAACTCTAACCTTTACCCTAATGCTAACTCGAGCCCTAATCCTAAAACTTAACCTAAATCAAAACAAACCCTAACTCTGACCCTGACCATGATAATACCCGTATCTCTAAACTTGACCCTAACCCTCATCCTAACCCTTATATAATATCTAGCAAAAACCTATCCCCAAAACCATCCCATAACCATAACCGTATACCTGACATTAGCCCTAGAACTAATGCTAACAAAACCCTAACACAATCCATAGTCCTAATCCTAGGCCTAACACTAGTTTTAATCCTAACCTTACATTAATGCTATCTCTAACAGTAAATTTAATCCTCACCCTAGCCCTAAACCTAGCTGTAACTTACCCTTACCCTAACCCAACCCTAACACTAGCTCTAACCCTATCCCTAATCTTAAGCAAAACCCTAACCCTAATGGTAAACCTAGACCTATCCCTAATCCTTAGGCTAATTAAAACCCTAATCCTATAAATAATCCTAACTCTAGCCTTCATTCTAGCTCTAACCCTATCCCAAACTCTACCATAACCCTGACCCCCCATTCTGACCATAACACTAACCGCAGGTATAACCTGACCCTAACACAAGACCAAACCCTAAACCTTACTGAACCATAACACTAACCCTTACAATAACCATAAAATTAAACCTAAAATAACTCTAACCCTAACCCTAACACTTAAACTAAACCTATCCATAAACCTAACACTATACTTAACAATAATAAATAACCCTAACACTAGCACTAACCCTAACACGAAACCTAACCATAACCATAACACTAACACTAACACTAGCAGGAACCCTAACCCTAATCTTAACCCTAACCCTAATCCTAACCCTAACCCTAACCCGAAACCTAACCCTAAACATAACCTTAACCCTAACACTAACACTAACCTAACCGTAACCCTAACAAAAAACCTAATCCGAACCTTAAATAACCCTATGACGAATCTAACCCTAACCCTAAACCTAACACTAACCCTAATCCTAACACTAACACTAAATTTAAACCTAACCCTAAACCTAAATATAAACCTAACCATAACACTAAACCTAACACGGACACGAATCCTAAAACTAACCCTACTCATAACTCTAACCCTAACCCTAACACAAACCCTAACCAAAACCATAATCCTAACACTAAAATAACCCTAACCCTAACCCTAAGCCTAACACCAACCATAATCCAAACCCTAACTCTATCACTAACACTAAGCATGGCCCTAAACCTAAACCTAACACTAACACTAATCCTAAGCTTAACCCTAACCCTAACAATAACATTAACCACACCCCTAACTCTAAATGAAACTCTAACCCTAACCATAACCGTACCACTAACCCAAACCCTAATCCTAACACTAAACTAACCCTAATCTTAACTCAAACCCTAGATCTAACCTTGACCCTAACACAAACCTTAAGTCTAACACTAACACTAAAGCTAACCCTAACTCTTAAACTAAACCTAAGCCTAACCAGAACCCTAACCCTAACCCTTACACTAAAACTAACACTAACCCTAACACAAATATTAATCCTAACCCTAACCATAATCATAACCATAACTCGAAGATGAACCCAAAACCTAACCCTTATTCTAACATTAACCCGAACCTGAACCCTAAAACTAACACTAAACCTAACCCTAACCCTAACAATAACACTAAACTTAACCCTAATTCTAACACTAACAACTACCCAAACCAGAAACCTCTCCCTAATATTAACACTTTCCCTAACACTAACCCTAACTCTAACAATAACACTAACCCTAACCCTAAACCTACCCATATCTCTAACCATAACACAAAACCTAACTCTAACCCTAACACTAACCCTAACACAAATCCTAATACTAACCCTAAACATAACACTAACACTAACACTAACACAAAACCTAATGCTTACCATAACCCTAACCCTAACCTAACCCTAACCCTAAACCTAACCTAAAACTTACCCTAACCCTAATCCTAACACTAAGCCTAAAACTAACCTTAACCTAAATTTAACAATAACACTAACAATAAACTTAACCATAAATCAAACCCTAATTTAACCCTAACACAAACCTTAACACTAACCCTAACCCCAAATCTAACCCTAACACTAACCCTAATCTGAAACCTAAATGTAACTGTAACCCTAACCCTAACCCTAACCCTCATCCTAACACTAACCCTAAAACTAACCCTAACCTTAATCTTAAACATAAACCTAACACTAACCCTAACCCTAACACAAACAATAACACTAAATATATCCATAACCATAAACTTAACCCTATCCCTAACACTAACACTAATCCTAACACTAAACCTAACCCTAACCTAAACACTAACCCTAACCCCAACCCTAACCCTAAACATAAGCCAAACACTAACTCTAAACCTATCCCTAACCATAACACTCTCTATAAACCTAAACCTAACCCAAATATTAAAACTAACCCTAACAAAACCCAAACGCTAACCATAACTCTCACCTAACCCTAACCCTAACAGAAATCCCACCCTAACCCTAAAACTAACACTAACCCTGTCCCTAATCCTAACACTAACCCTAACACAAACGCTAACACTAAGCCTAGACCTAACACTAACCTAACCCTAACACTAACCCTAACACTAACCCTAACACAAACACTAACACTAAACCTAACCTTAAACCGAAACCTAAACCTAACATAAACCTTACCCTAATCCTAACCCTAACCAGGCACTAACTCTAACCATAACACTAACCCTAAATGTCACAATAAACCTAAAACTAACCCTAAACCTAACATTCACCCTAACACTAAACCTATCCCTAAACTTAACACTATCCCTAACTCTAACCCTAACACGAAGCATAACACTAAACCTAAACATAACATTAACATGAAACTTAAATCTTACCGTACAACTAACCCTAACCATAATCCAAATTCTAACACTCACCTAACACTAACCCTAACCCTAACTCTAATCATTACCGTAATACTAACCATAACCCCAACCCTAATTTTAACCCTAATTGTAACCCTAATGCTAACACAAATATTAACCCTAACACTAGCCCTAAACCTAACACTAACACTAACCATAAATCTTACCCTATCCCTAACCCTAACAGTAACTCTCACACTAACCCTAATTCTAAACCTAACCCTAACTCTAACTCTAACACTAACCCTAACTCTAAACCTAACCCTAAATCTAACCGTAACCCTAACCCTAACCCTAAATTTAACCTTAACACAAAACGTAACCCTAACCGTAACACTATCCCTAAACCTATTCCTAAACCTAACACTATACCTAACCCTAACCGTAACACTTACGCTAACACTAACCCTAACACTAAACCTAAACCTAATACTAACCCTCACCCTAATATTAACATGAATTCTAACACTAATCCTAACACTAACAGTAACCCTAAAACTAACCCTAAATTTAATCCTAACCCTAAACCTAAAACTAACCCTAACCATAACCCTAACATGAAACCTAAAGCGAACCCTAACCCTAATTCTCTCACTAACCTAACACTAACCCTAAACCTACACCAACCCTAACCTTAAGTCTAAACCTAACCCTAAAACTAACTATGAACCTAACAGTGACACTAATCCTAACCCTAATACTAAATCTGTCACTAACCTCAACCCTAAACCTAAACCTAATTCTAATGCTAACCCTAAACCTAACACTAACATTAACCCTAAGCCTGATCCTGAATGAAACACTAAACCTAATCCTACAGTAACACTAACCCAAACCCTAACACTAACATTAAAATAACCCTAATCTTAACTAAAACCCCAACCATAACCATAACCATAACACAAACCCTAACCCTAACACTAACACTAACAATTACCCTAACCCTACCCCTAACACCAACTCTAAAACTAAACCTAAGACTAACTAGAACCTTAACACTAACTCTTACCCTAACATTAACACTAACCATAACACTAAACCTATCACTTAACCTAAACCTTACCCTAACTCTAGCCATAACATTAAAACTAAACCTAACCCTAACCCAAACACAAACCCGAGCCCTAAACCTATCCCTAACATTAACACTATCCCTAACCCTAACCCTAACACTAATACTAACCCTAAACCTAATTCTAACCAGAACCCTAACCCTATCCCTAACAAAAACACAAAATCTAACCCTAATCCCAACACTAATCATAAGAAAACCCTAACCATAACCCTAACATTAAAACTAACTCTAACCCTAACCTTGAAACAAAACCTAATGCTCACCTAACCCTAACGCTAAACAAACCCTAACCCTAAACCTAACCTAAACCTTACCATAGCCCTAAACCTAATACTAACCCTAAAAATAACCTTAACCTAAATCTAACAATAACCCTAACAATAAACTTAAGCCTAAACCTAACCCTAAATCTAACCATTAAAAAACCTTAACCCTTTCAATAACTGAAAACTAACCCTAACCCTACACCTAACCCTAAACTTAAGCCTAACCATACGCATAACCCTAACTCTAACCCGAACTCTCACTGTAACACAAAACCTAATGCTAACTCTAAAACTTATCCTAACCCTAACACTAACTCTAACCGTAACCTTATCCCTAAAATTAAAACTAACACTAAACCTAACCCTAATGCAAACCCTAACACTAACCCTCACTCTAACCCTAACACTAAACTTATCACTAAACCTAAAACTGTACCTAACTAAGCCTAACACTACTCTAAATATAACCCTAACACTAACACTTAACATAATCCTAACCCTAACCGTAACACTAACCCTAACATGAATTCTAAACCTAACTCTAACCCAAAACCTAAAACTAACCATAACAATAAACCAAAACCTAACCCTTACCAAAACTTTAAACTTAACCCTAACACTAACCCTAACTGTATCCCTAACCCTGACACTAACCCAAAACCTAACCCTTACCAAAACTTTAAATCTAACCTTAACACTATCCCTAATCCTAACAATAGCATTAACCCTAACCCTAACCCTAAACCTAATCCAAACTTTAACCCTAACCCTAATACTTACCCTAATAATAACACAAACTGTATCACTAAGCTTAAAACTGACCCTAACCTAACCCTAACACTAACCCTAACCCTAACCCAAATCCTAACACTAAACCTAACCTTAAACCTAAACCTAACGTTAATCCTAAACCTTTTCTAAACCTAACCTTAAACCGAGCACTAATACTATCCCTAACCCTATCCGTAACACTAACACTAACCGTAACACTAACCCTAAAACTTAACCTACACCAACCCCTGACCCTAACCCTAATGCTAAACATAACACTAATTCTAAACCTAGCCCTATAGCTAACCCTAACAATAACCCTAAACCTAAATCTAACACTGACCCTACACCTAATCCTAACCCAAACCCTAATCCTAACATTAAACCTAAAACTTACACTACCCCTAAAACTGACCCTAACCCTAACACTAATTGTAAACCTAACACTAACACTATCCCTAACACTAACCCTTAAACTAAACCTAACCCTACACCTAAAACTAACTTTAATCCTAACCCTAACACAAATCCTAACCAAAACTATAACCCTAACGTTAAATTAACCCTAACCCTAACACTAACACTAACCCTAATCAAAACCCTAATCCTATCACTAACCCTAAGCCTAACCCTTACCTAAACCTAAAACTAACAGTAATCCTAACCCTAATCCTAATACTAACACTAACATTAACCCTAACTCTAACCGTAATGAAACACAAAACCCAACCCTAACAATAACACTAACCCAAACCCTAACCCTAACACTAAGATAACCCTAATCTTAACAGAAACCCTAACCCTAACACTGTCCCCAAAAATAACCCTAACCCTAACCCCAAACCTATCGCTAAAACTAAATGTAAGTCTAAACCGTACCTTAAACCTAATCCTATCCCTTACCCTAATACTAACACTAACCCTAACACTAAGTCTACCAATAACCCTAAACCTAACCCTACCCTAACTGTAACACTAAACCTAAACCTAAACCCAACCCTAAAACTATCCCTAACCATAAACCTATAGATAACCTTAATGTTATCCCTAAACTAACCCTAACACTAACCCTAACCCTAAACCAAAATCTAACCCTAAAATGAACCCTAAACCTTACCCTATGACTAACCCTAAACCTCACCCAAATTCTAACCATAACCCTAACACTAACACTAAACTTAATTTTAACCATTACTCTAATACTAACTCTAACACCAACAGTAACCCTAACCAAAACCATAAACCTAACCATAGCCCTAACCCTTACAAAAACCCTAACCCTAAACTTAACCCTAACACTAACCCTAATCTTAACTCTAACTTTAACCCAAACACTAACTCTAACCCTAACCCTAAATCTAACACTAACACTAACCCTAACCCTAACCCTAAACCTAAACCTAACTCGGATGCTAATACTAACCCTAAATCTCACCCTATCCTTTACCCTAACATTAACACTAACACTAAACCAAACACTAACCCTAAACCAAACACTAATCCTAAACTTTACCCTAACCCTAAAAGCAACACTAACCCTATCCCTAACCAAAACCTAATCTTAAACCTAACACTAACCCTAAACCTATCCCTAACATGAACCCTAACCCTAAACCTAACTGTATATCTAACACAAACCCTAACCCTAACCCTAATACTAAACCTAACCCTAACTCTAACACTAACACTAACCCTAACCCTAACCCTAACTTTAAATCTAACCCTAAGCCTAAACCTAACCCAACACAAACTCTAACCCAAACCATAACCCTAACCCTAATCAAATCATAATGCTAACCCTTACATAAACCCAAACCAAATCATAAAACTAACACGAACTGAAACCCTAAGCATTCCACTAAGCCCAACCCTCAACCAAACCCTAACCCAAATCCTAAGACAAACCCTATATCTAACCCTAATCTTAACACTAACACTAACCCTAACCCTAACACTAACACTAACACTATTTCTAACACTAAACCTAACACAAACCATAATCCCAAACCATAACCCTGACCCTAATGTAACTCTGACCCTCACCCTAACCTAACACTAACCATTAACCCAAACCCAAACAGTAACTTTAAACATTACCAAATACTAACACTAACCCTAACACTAAAACTAACCTTAAAACTAAACCTAACCTTAAACCTAACCCTGACACTTACTCTAACCGTAACCATAACACTAACCATAACACTTACCCTAAACCTAACACTAACTCTAACACGAATCTAAACCCTAACCTTAACCCTAAATTTAAACTAACCCTAAAACTAACCCTAAACCTAATCTTAACACTAACCATAATCCTAATCCTAAAACTATAATCTAAACCTAAAAATGACCCTACCTCTAACCCTAACACTAACCTTAATCTTAACCATAACCCTAACCTTAAATCTAACCTTAACCCTAACCCTAACCCTAACACAAACCATAATCCAATCCATAACACTAAACCTAACCTAACACTAATGCTAACCCTTTCCTATCCCTAACCCTAATTCTTACCCAAACACTAACCCTAACACTAACCCTAAAAAAACCTTAACCCTAATTATACCACTAAGCCTAAGGCTAAACAAAATCCTAACCCTAACAATAACACTAACCCTAACTCTAACCCTAACCCTAGACCGAACCCAAACCCAAACGCTAATACTAATTCTAAACCTCACTATAACCCTAACCCTAACACTAACACTAACCCTTACCCTAACACTAATCCTAACCCTAACCCTAAGACTAACCGTAACACTAACCATAACCCTAACTGTAACACTAAACTTAAATCTAACAATAACCCTAAACCTTAGCCTAAGCCAAACCGTAACCATAACATGAACCCTAATACAAACTTTAACCGTAACACTAACCCTAACCCTAACACTAACACTAAACATTACCCTAATCCTAACCCCAACACTAAACCTTACCCTAAACCTAATCCTAACACTAAGTCTAACTCTAACCCTAACCCTAACCCTGACCATAAACCTAAGCAATACCCTAACCCAAACCATAACCTTGACCCTTTTTGAAACATAACCCTCACAATTACCTAAGCCTAACCCTAACCCTAACCCAAACACTAACCCTAACCGTAATGCAAACCTAACACTAACCCTCACTCTAACCCTAACATTAAATTTATCACTAACCCTAACACTAACCCTAACCCTAACCTAAGCCTAACACAAACTCTAACTATAACCCTAACCTAACACTAACACTTAACCTAACGCTAAACCTAACACGAATCCTATCTCTAACCCTAAACCTAAACCTAAACTAACCCTAACACAAACACTAAAACTAACCCTAACACTAACCTTAACCCTAACCCTAAACCTAAAACTTACACTAAATCTAACACTAAATATAACATGAACCCTAACCCTAAAACTAATTCTAACCTAACCCTGAACCTGAACCTAACCCTAACTCTAACCCTAACCCTATACCTAACCAAAAACCTAACCCTAAAGCTAACCCGAACCCTAACTCTAACCGTAACCGAAACCCTAACCATACCCTATCTGTAAACCTAACACAAAACCTAACCCTAACCCTAACCCTAAACCTAACACAAACCCTTACCCTAAACCTAACACTACCCTAACCCTAATCCTAACTCTAAAACTAACGCTAACCCTAACCAGAAACCTAACCCTAATCCTTACTCTTAATAACACTAAACCTAACCCTAAATTAACTCTAACTCTAAACCTAAACCTAACCCTAACCCTAACCAGAACACTAACCCTAAACCTAAACCTAACTCCAACACTAACCCTAATCCTAAACCTATCACTAACCTTTACACCTAACCCTAACCCTAACCCTAACAATGACACTATCACTAACACTAACACTAACCCTAAAATTAAACCCAAACACTAAACCTAACGCTAACCCTAATCCTATAATTAACCCAAACACCTAACCTAACTCAAACTGTAACACTAACCCTAACACAAACACTAACTCTAACACTAATCCTAATCATAACCCTAACTTTAACCCTAACACTAACCCTAACCCTAAACCCAAACCTATCACTAACCCTAAACCTAATCCTAAACCTAACATTATACCTAACTCTAACCCTAACCCTAACACTAAACTTAAACCTAACCCTAACCCTAAATGTAACCCTAACGCTAAGCGTTACCTAATCCTAGTCCTAATCCTAAACCTAACAATAACCCTGAAAGTAACCACAACCTTAACCTAACATGAACTATAACATGAACCATAACCATTCCCCTAAAACCAACCCTAATAAAACCCTAATGCTAACTCTAAACCTAACCCTAACTTTAACTCTAAAACTAACCCTATCCCTATCCCTAACACTAAGTCTAATTCTAACTGTAACACAAACCCTAACTCAATCAATAACCTAACCCTAATGTAACCCTAACCCTTAACCTTACTTAAGCCTAAACCTAATCCCAAAACAATCACTAACACTAACCTTAATCTGAACCCTAACACTAACCCTAAGCCTATCTCTAACCCTAACCTTACCACTAACAGTAACTCTAGCACTAACCCTAACTAAACCTAACACTAACCTTAACTCTACCCGTAACCCTAAAACTAAAGCTAAACCTAAACCTAACCCTAACGCTAACACTAATCCTAACCGGAATGCTGACACTAACCCTAACCCTAATTCTAACACAAACCATAACCATAACCCTAACTCTAACTATAACCTTAACCCAAACCCCAACCCTTACCTAAACCTAACCATAAACCTAACCCTAACACTAAACCTAACACTAAACCTTACACTAACCCTAACACTAACCGTAATCCCAACCCTAACCCTATAACTAACAATAAACCTAACCTTAACCCTAAAATTAACACTAACCCTAAATCTAAACCTAAGCCTAATTTTAACCCTAACTCTAACCCTAGTCCTAACCATAACCCTAACACCAAATATAACCCTAATCCTAACACAAACCATAACACTAGTACTAACCCTACACCTAACTCTACAATAAACTGTAACCATAAACCAAATTCAAACCCTAACCCTAACAGTAACCCTAACCCTAATTCTAACCCTAAACCTTACACTAACTCTAACCCTAATTCTAACCTTAATCATAACACTAACACTAACCCTGACCCTAAACCTCTCCCTAACCTTAACCCTATCCCTAACCCTAATACTAACCTAACACTACCCCTAACCATAAAAATAACACTAACCCTAACACGAACCATAACTCTAACCCTTCCACTAACCTAACCCTAATTCAAACCCTAAACCTAACCCTAACACTAACCATAACCCTAAAACTAAACCAAACACCAACCCTAACCCTAACCATAATTCTAACCCTAACTCTAACCCTAATAGAAACACTAACCCTAATCCTAACCCTAAAACTAACCCTTTACCAAAACCAAAATTTAAACAGAGCCCAAACACTAACATTAACCCTAACACTAACTGTAATTCTAACCGTAATCCTAACCCTAACCCTAACACTAACACTAAACCTAAACCCAACACAAGAAATAACCCTAACCCTAACACTAACCCTTACCCTTTCCCTAACCCTAAAACTAACTCTTAACCTAAACCAAAATTTAAACATAGCCCTAACACTAACACTAACCCTAACCCTAACAGTAATTCTAACCCTAATCCTAACCCTAACCCTAACACTAACCCTAAACCTAACACAAGCAATAACCCTAACCCTAACACTAACCCTTACCCTTTCCCTAACCATTACCCTAACCTTAACCTTAACACAAACACTAACTAACCCTAAACCTAACCTGTCCCTAACCCTAACCATAAACCTTACCCTAACCCTAACCCTATCCCTAACCCTTATCCTAATCCTAACTCTCACCAAATCCTAACCCTAAACCTAACACTAACCATAAACTTAACTATAACCCTAACCCAAACACTACCGCTAACCCTAACATTAACCCTAACCCTAACACTAACACGAAAACTTACCATAAACCTAACCCTAATTCTAACTCTAACCCTTAACCCAATTCTAACCGTAACCATAAAACTAACCCTAGGCCTAACACTAACACTAACCCTAAGCCTAAAACTATCCTTAATCAAAACACTAACCCTATCCATAACACAAAACCTAACCCTAAACCTAATCCTAAACCTAACACGAACCCTAAACATACCAACAACCCTAGCCCTAACCAAAACCCTAACCCTGACTCTAACATTAACCCTAATCCTAACCCTAAAACTAACCCAAACACCAACACTTACCCAAACCCTAATCATAACCCTACACAAAACCTAACCCTGAACCTAACCCTAACACTATCACTAACACTAACCCTGACACTAACCCTAAACCTAACACAAACCCTAACCCAAACCATAACACTAACCTTAACATAATGCTAACACCACTCCTTATCTAACCCTAACCCTAATCCTAAAAATAACACTAACCGTAACACTAACCCTAAAACAAACCCTTACAGGAACCTTAACTTTAACCATATCACTAACCCTAACCTCACCCACACCATAACCCTAACCCTAACCGTAACCCTAATCCTAATCCTAAACCTAGCACTAACACTAACGTAAACCTAACCCTAACCCAAACACTAATACTAAATCTAACCATAAACCTAAAAAAAATCCAAAACCAAACGAAAACCCTGATCCTAACCGAACCATTACCCTATCCCTCACATAACCCTAAACCTAACCCTAACCCAAACACTAACTCTAAACAAAACCTAACCCTAACACTAAACATAACCTTAAACCTAACCCAAACCTAACACTAAACCTAACACTAACTGTAACTGTAACCCTAACCATAACAATAACCTTAACACTAAACTTAACAATAACTCTAAACCTAACTCTAACCCTAATCCTAACCATAACCCTAACCTTAATCTAACACTAACCTTAACACAAATCCACCCAAACCATAACCCTAACCCTAAACTAACCACAACCCTAAGCCTTACCTAACCCTAAAGCTAACCTGAACTCTGACACAAACTTTAACACTAACCCTAACCCTATCACTAATACTAACCCTACTTGAAACTCTACGCCTATCACTACACCTAACCCTAACCCTAAACCTAACCCTAAATCTAACTCTAACCTTAATACTAACACTATCCATAAACCTAACCCTAACACTAACCCTAAAACTAAACCTAAAATTAACCTAACCCTAACACGAAACCTTAGCCAAACAATAATCCTAAACCTACCCCTAATCCTAATGCGAATACTAATCCCTAAAACTAACAATAATTCTAACACTTACCCTAAACCTAATCCGAAACCAAAATCTAACACTAACCCTAGCCCTAACACAAACACGAAACCCAACCCTAACCCTAACACTAAACTTAACCCTAAATCTGTCACTCACCCTAACACTATCCCTAACCCTAATCTTAAATCTAACCCAATCACTAACACTAAACCTAACCCTACACCTAAAAATAATCCTAACCCTAACCCTAACTCTAACACTAACGCCAACCTTAAATGTAACACTAACACTAACTCTAACCCTAAACCCCACTCTAAACCTAAACCTAACCTAACACTAACAATAACACTAATCATTAACATAAGTCTAACCCAAACCAAAACACTAATTTTAACCCTAAGTTTAACCTTAACCATAACACTAACACTAACCATCACCCTTACTCTAAACTTAACCTTAACACTAACTCTAATCTTATCCCTAACACGAACCCTAACTCTAACATTAACCTTTATCTTTTTTTTTAAAATTTTTATTGTTGGTTGTTCAAAACATTACATAGTTCTTGAAATATCATATTTCATACTTTGATTCAAGTGGGTTATGAACTTCCATTTTTATCCCGTATGCAGATTGCAGAATCACATCAGTTACACATCCATTGATTTACATATTGCCATACTAGTGTCTGTTGTATTCTGCTGCCTTTCCTATCCTCTACTATCCCCCTCCCCTCCCCTCCCCTCTTCTCTCTCTACCCCCTCTACTGTCATTCATTTCCCCCCCTTGTATTATTTTTCCCTTTCACCTCACTTCCTCTTGTATGCAATTTTGTATAACCCTGAGGGTCTCCTTCCATTTCCATGCAATTTCCCTTCTCTCTCCCTTTCCCTCCCACCTCTCATCCCTGTTTAATGTTAATCTTCTTCTCATGCTCTTCCTCCCTACTCTGTTCTTAGTTACTCTCCTTATATCAAAGAAGACATTTGGCATTTGTTTATTAGGGATTGGCTGGCTTCACTTAGCATAATCTGCTCTAATGCCATCCATTTCCCTGCAAATTCTATGATTTTGTCATTTTTTAATGCAGAGTAATAATCCATTGTGTATAAATGCCACATTTTTTTTATCCATTCGTCTATTGAAGGGCATCTAGGTTGGTTCCACAGTCTTGCTATTGTGAATTGTCCTGCTATGAACATCAATGTAGCAGTGTCCCTGTAGCATGCTCTTTTTAGGTCTTTATGGAATAGACCCAGAAGGGGAATAGCTGGGTCAAATGGTGGTTCCATTCCCAGCTTTCCAAGAAATCTCCATACTGCTTTCCAAATTGGCTGCACCAATTTGCAGTCCCACCAGCAATGTACAAGTGTACCCTTTTCCCCACATCCTCGCCAGCACTTGTTGTTATTTGACTTCATAATGGCTGCCAATCTTACTGGAGTGAGATGGTATCTTAGGGTGGTTTTGATTTGCATTTCTCTGACTGCTACAGATGGTGAGCATTTTTTCATGTACTTGTTGATTGATTGTATGTCCTCCTCTGAGAAGTGTCTGTTCAGGTCCTTGGCCCATTTGTTGATTGGGTTATTTGTTATCTTATTGTCTAATTTTTTGAGTTCTTTGTATACTCTGGATATTAGGGCTCTATCTGAAGTGTGAGGAGTAAAGATTTGTTCCCAGGATGTAGGCTCCCTATTTACCTCTCTTATTGTTTCTTTTGCTGAGAAAAAACTTTTTAGTTTGAGTAAGTCCCATTTGTTGATTCTAGTTATTAACTTTTGTGCTATGGGTGTCCTATTGAGGAATTTGGAGCCCCACCCCACAGTATGTAGATCGTAGCCAACTTTTTCTTCTATCAGACGCCATGTCTCTGATTTGATATCAAGCTCCTTGATCCATTTTGAATTAACTTTTTTGCATGGTGAGAGAAAGGGATTCAGTTTCATTTTGTTGCATATGGATTTCCAGTTTTCCCAGCTCCATTTGTTGAAGATGCTATCCTTCCTCCATTGCATGCTTTTAGCCCCTTTATCAAATATAAGATAGTTGTAGTTTTGTGGATTGGTTTCTGTGTCCTCTATTCTGTACCATTGGTCCACCTGCCTATTTTGGTACCAGTACCATGCTGTTTTTGTTACTATTGCTCTGTAGTATAGTTTGAAGTCTGGTATTGCTATACCGCCTGATTCACACTTCCTGCTTAGCATTGTTTTTGCTATTCTGGGTCTTTTATTTTTCCATATGAATTCATGATTGCTTTCTCTAATTCTACCAGAAATGCCATTGGGATTTTGACTGGCATTGCATTAAACCTATAGAGAACTTTTGGTAATATCGCCATTTTGATGATGTTAGTTCTGCCTATCCATGAACAGGGTATATTTTTCCATCTTCTAAGATCTTCTTTTATTTCTCTCTTTAGGGTTCTGTAGTTTTCATTGTATAAGTCTTTCACCTCTTTTTTAAGGTTGATTCCCAACATTTTATTTTTTTTTTGAGGATATTGTGAATGGAGTGGTTGTACTCATTTCCATTTCAGAGGATTTGTCACTGATATACAGGAATGCCTTTGATTTATGTGTGTTGATTTTATATCCTGCCACTTTGCTGAATTCATTTATTAGCTCTAATAGTTTCTTTGTAGACCCTTTTGGGTTGCTAGGTATAGAATCATGTCATCTGCAAATAGTGATAATTTAAGTTCTTCTTTTCCTATTTTTATGTCTTTAATTTCTTTTGTATGTCTAATTGCTCTGGCCAGTGTTTCGAGAACTATGTTGAACAGAAGTGATGAGAGAGGGCATCCCTGTCTTGTTCCAGATTTTAGAGGGAATGCCTTCAATTTTTCTCCATTCAGAATGATGCTAGCCTGAGGCTTAGCATAGATTGCTTTTACAATATTGAGGTATGTTCCTGTTATCCCTAGTGTTTCTAGAATTTTCAACATAAAGCGATGCTGTACTTTGTCGAATGCTTTTTCTGCATCTATCGAGATGATCATATGGTTCTTGTTTTTAAGTTTATTGATGTGGTGAATAACATTAATTGATTTCCGTATATTAAACCAGCCTTGCATCCCAGGGATGAATCCTACTTGATCATGGTGAACAATTCTTGATATGTTTTGCCATCCGATTTGCCAGAATTTTATTGAGGATTTTTGCATCTAGGTTCATTAGAGATATTGGTCTGTAGTTTTCTTTCTTTGAAGTGTCTTTGTCTGGTTTAGGAATCAGGGTGATGTTGGCCTTGTAGAATGAATTTGGAAGTTCTCCCTCTTTTTCTATTTCCTGAAATAGCTTGAAAAGTATTGGTATTAGTTCCTCTTTAAAGGTTTTGTAAAACTCTGCTGTATACCCATCCGGTCCTGGGCTTTTCTTAGTTGGTAGACTTTTGATGGTTTCTTCTATTTCCTCAATTGATATTGGTCTGTTTAGATTGTCTATATCCTCCTGACTCAATCTGGGCAGATCATATGACTTAAGAAATTTATCGATGCCTTCACTATCTTCTATTTTATTGGAGTATAAGGATTCAAAATAATTTCTGATTATCTTCTGTATTTCTGAAGTGTTTGTTGTGATATTGCCTTTTTCATCCCGTATGCTAGTAATTTGAGTTCTCTCTCTTCTTCTCATCATTAGCATGGCTAAGGGTCTGTCGATTTTATTTATTTTTTCAAAGAACCAACTTTTAGTTTTGTCAATTTTTTCAATTGTTTCTTTTGTTTCGATTTCATTAATTTCAGCTCTGATTTTAATTATTTCTTGCCTTCTACTTCTTTTGCTGTTGTTTTTCTCTTCTTTTTCTAGGATTTTTAGAAGAAGTATGAGATCATTTATTTGTTGTTTTTTTCTTTTTTTAAGGAATGAACTCCAAGCAATGAATTTTCCTCTTAGAACTGCTTTCAATGTGTCCCATAGATTCTGATATGTTGTGTCTGTGTTTTCATTTATCTCTAAGAATTTTTTAATTTCCTCCTTGATGTCTTCTATAACCCATTGAACATTCAGTAACCTATTGTTCATTCTCCAAGTGATGCATGATTTTTCCTTCCTTATTTTATCGTTGATTTTCAGTTTCATTCCATTATGATCAGATAAGATGCATGGTATTATCTCTACTCCTTTATATTGTCTAAGAGTTGCCCTGTGACATAATATATGATCTATTTTT
Organism: Marmota flaviventris; assembly: GCF_047511675.1. NCBI lineage: Eukaryota > Metazoa > Chordata > Mammalia > Rodentia > Sciuridae > Marmota > Marmota flaviventris. The sequence continues at coordinate 12,737,540 of NC_092510.1, forward strand.
GAGAAGGATCCATGTGCTGCTGAGAAGAAAGTGTAACTGCTTGATGTTGGGTGGTATATTCTATATATGTTAATTAAGTCTAGGTTATTAATGTTGTTATTGAGTTCTATAGTTTCCTTATTCAACTTTTGTTTGGAAGATCTCTCCAGTGGAAGAGAGGTGTGTTGAAGTCTCCCATGATTATTTTATGGTGGTCTATTAGACTCTTGAACTTGAGAAGAGTTTGTTTGATGAACATAGCTGCACCATTGTTTGGGGCATATATATTTATGATTGTTATGTCTTGTTGGTGTATGGTTCCCTTGAGCAGTATGTATTGTCCCTCTTTATCCCTTTTGATTAACTTGGCTTGAAATCTATTTTATTTGATATGAGTATGGACACTCCTGCTTGTTTCCAAAGTCCATATGAGTGATATGATTTTTCCCAACCTTTCACCTTCAGTCTATGTATGTCTTTTCCTATCAAATGCGTCTCCTCTAGGCAGCATATTGTTGGGTCTTGTTTTGTGATCCATTCTACTAGCCTGTGTCTCTTAATTGGGGAGTTTAAGCCATTACCATTTAGGGTTATTATTGAGATATGGGTTGTTCTTCCAGCCATATTTGTTTATTTATGTTACTAAACATGGTTTGTTTTCCTCTTTGATTATTTTTCCCCCTTTACTGTCCTACCTCCCACTGTTGGTTTTCATTGTTATTTTCCATTTTCTCTTCCTGTAATGCTTTGGCAAGGATGTTTTGAAGAGATGGTTTTCTATCTGCAAATTCTTTAACTTTTATTTATCGTATAAGGTTTTAATGTCATCTTCCATCCTGAAGCTTAATTTCGCTGGATACACAATTCTTGGTTGGAACCCCTTTTCTTTCAGTGTTTGAAATATGTTATTCCAGGATCTTCTAGCTTTCAGAGTCTGTGTTGAAAGATCAGCTGTTATCCTGATTGGTTTACCCCTAAATGTAATCTTCTTCCTTTCTCTTGTAGCTTTTAAAATTCTGTCCTTATTGTGTATGTTGGGCATCTTCATTATAATGCGTCTAGGTGTGGATCTCTTATGATTTTGCACATTTGGCGTCCTGTAGGCTTCTAGGATTTGGGATTCTGTCTCATTCTTCAAGTCTGGGAAATTTTCTCGTATTATTTCATTGAATAGATTGCTCATTCCTTTGATTTGGACCTCTATACATTCTTGTATCCCAATGACTCTTAAGTTTGGTCTCTTTATGTTATCCCATATTTCTTGGATGTTCTGCTCATGGTTTCTTAACAGTTTTGCTGAGCTGTCTATGTTCTTTTCAAGTTGAAATACTTTGTCTTCATTGTCTGATGTTCTATCTTCTAAGTGTTCTACTCTGCTGATAGTATTCTCAATTAAGTTTTTAAGTTGGTTTATTGCTTCCTGCATTTCTAGTATTTCTGTTTGTTTGTTTTTTTATAACCTCTATCTCCCTGTATAGTTGATCTTTTGCTTCCTGGATTTGTTTATGTAATTCATTGTCGAAGTGATCTTTCAGTGTCTGATTTTGCTGTCTAATGTCTTCCTTGAGATTCCAGATCATCTGAAGCATGTATATCCTGAATACTTTATCTGACATTCCTTCTGCTGCAGCTATTACCTCTTCTAAAGTTGAGTTGACCTGCATTGCTTGTGGTCCTTTCTTTCCTTGTCTTTTCATACTGCTCCTGTTTCTTTCTGCTTGGTGAAACTGTTGTGTTTTTGAAATTTTCCCCCTATATATTTATATTGCTCTTGTATAGTTGAAAATTCTCCCTTGCAGGGTCAGGAGGCGGCTGTGCTCCTCCTCCAATTGGGGTGATCTGTCTGCCATGCTGACGGGCCGCTGGGCCTGTTCTGCCGGTCAGTCACAGGTCTGCCTACCTTGTGGGAGCGGGTGGCGGCTCTGCTCTGCCCCTACTCCAATTGGGGTGACATGACTACCACACTGGTGGGCCTCTGGGCCTGTTCCGGGTGTGGGCAAAGGCTCTGCTCTGCCCCTACTCCAAATGGGGTGACGTGTCTGCCGCGCCGGCAGGCCTCTGGGCCTGTTCCGCTGGTCGGTCGCAGGTCTGCCTACCTTGCGGGCATGGGTGGCGGCTCTGCTCTGCCCCTACTCCAATTGGGGTGTGGTGACTACCATGCCGGCAGGTCATTGGGCCTGTTCCGGGCACAGGCAAAGGCTCTGCTCTGCCCCTACTCCAATTGGGGTGACATGTGCACCATGCCACCTGGCCGATGGGCCTGATCCGCTGGTCAGTTGCAGGTCTGCCTACCTTGTAGGCGTGGGCGGTGGCTCTGCTCTGCCCCTCCTACCATGCCCGCAGACCACTGGGCCTGTTCTGCCAGTCGATCGCAGGTCTGCCTACCTTGCGGGCACGGGTGGCGGCTCTGCTCTACCCCTACTCCAATTGGGGTGACGTGACTGCCACTCCGGTGGGCCGCTGGGCCTGTTCCAGTTGCGGGCGGTGGCTCTGCTCTGCCCCTCTGGCTTGATGACAAAGTGAGAGAGACTCGGTTGTTTGTGACTCACTTTCTTTACCAGGAGACCAACTGTTTCTGTCACCACTGGTATTGATGAAGTTCTCTCCTCCACTGCTTTCTGATGACATCAGATCTCTGCCATGTTGGTATCCCATGTGAATGGCAGCATTTCGTTCCCTTTGCCGGGTGACCAAAGCAACAGGTGAGTCCTGAATGGCCCTCACAATCCCCGTCTCAATCCTATTGCCACTGCCTATGAAGGCTCGGTTGATATTTACCTCCACAGTATTCAGCAGGACTCGGACCAAGAAGCAGTTTTCACAGGTTCTTTAGCCCTGGGCCAGAGCAGTTCCGGGAGCCAGAATTCGGCCGCTCCGGGCTCGGTATATGTTCTGATAGGAGCAGGCTCCAAGAAGCAGTTTCCATGGGTTCGTTAGCACTGAGCCTGAGTAATTTGTCTGCAAGACACAGGCGAATGGCAGCCTGAAATTTCCTGTTCTATGGCTGAATGAGCTGTGATCAGTTGAAAACAAGGATTGTGACATCAGCTCTCCAAGATGGTGGCCATAACATTAACCTTTAAACTAACCCTAAACCTAACTCTAAACCTAACACTAAACCTAACCCTAACACTAAAACTAACACTAAACAATAACTCTAAACCTAACTCTAACCCTAACACTAACCATAACCCTAAATCTAACCTAACCCTAACCTTATCACAAATCAACCCAAACCATAACCCTAACCTAACCCCAACCCTCAGCCTTAACTAACCCTAAAGCTAACCCGAACCCTAACACAAACACTAACCCTAACCCTAACACTAACACTAACACTAACCCTAATGGAAACCCTAACCCTATCACTACCCCTAAACCTAACCCTAACCCTAACACTAATCCTAACCCTAATTCTAAACCTAGCCCTAACAATAATCCTAACCCTAACCCTAACCTGACAAGTAACACTAACCCTAACCCTAATCCTAACCGTTATCCAAACACTAATCCTAACACTAAAACTAACATAAACCCTAAACCTAACCCTAACCCTAGCCCTAATCCTAATCCTAACACTGACCAAACACTAACACTAAAACTAACCCTAGACCTAACCCTAACACTAAAACTAACACTAACCCTAACCCTAAACCTAAACAAAAACCTAACACTAAACCTAACTCTAACCCTAACCCTAACATAAACCAAACCCTAACCCTTAACTTACCCTAACGTTAAACCTAAACCTAAACGTAACACTTACCCTAACCCTTACCAAAACATGAACTTTAACTCTTACTTTACTCTAACATTAAACCTAAACCTAAACCTAACACTCACACTAACCGTTACAAAAACATGAACCCAAACTCTCACCCTAACCCTAAACTAACCCTAACCCTAAACCTAACACTAAAATTAATGCTAACTCTAACACTAACCCAAACCCTAACCCTAAACCCAAACTTAACACTAACCCTAACCTTAACACTAAGCCTAACCGCAACCCTATCCCCAACCCTAAACTTAACCTAACCCTAACACTAACCCTAACCCTAACCGAACCCTAATACTAATCTTAACTCTGACTCTATCACTAACACTAACTCTAATCGTAACCCTAACCCTAAATTTTACCCTAATGGCAACCCTAACTCTAATCCTGACACTAACCCTAAACCTAATCCTAACACAAACCCTAACTCTAACAGAAATTCTAACTCTAACCCTAAAATTAACCCTAACAAAAACACTAACACTAACTTTAACACTAATCCTAATCCTAACCCTAAACCTAACGCTAACAATATATCTAAACTAACCAAAACCCTAAAGCTAACCCTAAACCTAATCCTATTCCTAACACTAACCCTAAACCTAAGCATAATCCTACCAGTAACACTAACACTAACCCTAACCTTAATCCTAAAACTAAAGCTATCACTTACCCTAACCATAACCCTAACATCAACCCTAAACTTAACCCTAACCCTAACCCTAGCCCTAACCCTAAACCTAAACCTAACACTAACCATAAACATAATCCTTACCCGAACCCTAAAACTAACTTTAACCCTGTGCTAACCCTAACGTAACCTTAACCCTAATCCTAACGCTAATCCTAACCGTAACTGTAAGCCTAAACATAATCCTATCCTTAACCCTATCACAAATTTGAACACTAACCCTAACCCTGAATTTAAAGCAAACATTTACCCCAACCCTAAACTAACCATCAACCTAACCCTAATCATAACACTAACCCTAACTTTAACTCTAACACTAACCCTAACCCTAACCCTAACCTAACCCTAACTCTAACCCTAACCTAACACTAACCCTAACACTAACACTAACCCTAATATTAGTCCTAACCCTAAACTGAAAATAACCCTAACCCTAACCATAACCAAAAACCTAACACAATCCCTAAACCAAAACCTAACCATAAACATAACCTAACACTAACCCTTTTACCTAACACTAACACTAACACTAAAACTAACACTAACCCTAACCCTAACCATAACCCTAATGCTAACATAACCCAAAACATAACAGTAAAATTAAAACTAACCCTAACACTAAATCTAACACTAACCCTAACCCTAACCATAACCCTAACACTAAATCTAACCCTATCCATAACACTAATCGTAACATTAACCCTAACCCTTGCCCTAACACTTATCTAACCCTAACCGAAACACTAACCCTAAAACTAACCCTAACCTAACACTAACATTAACCCCAACCCTAATTCTATAACTAAACCTAACCCTAACTCTAACCCTAAACCTATCAATAACCCTAAACCAATCCGAACGCAACTCTAACCCTTACCTAACCCTAACCCTAAACCTAACACTAACCCTAACACTAACCCTAACCCTAATCCTAACACTAACCATAACCCCAAAATTAACCCTATCACTAACCCTAACTCTAAGCCTAACCCTAAATCTAACACTAACTCTTATACCTAAACCTTACTTCAACCCTAACACTAACAATAACCCTAAAACTAACCCTAACACTATACCTGAACTAACCATAACCCTAAAACTTACACTAACCATAACCCTATGCCTCACTCTAATTCTCTTTCTAATCATAACTAAACCCCCAATTTTAACTCTAACCCTAACACAAATCCTCAACCTAAAACTAACCCTAAACCTAACTCTATGCCTCATGCTAATTCTCCTTCTAATCATAACTAAAACCCCAATTTTAACTCTAACCCTAAAACAAATCCTCAACCTAACCCTTAACATAACAAAAACCATAATTCTTACCCTAACACAAACCTTAACACTAACCCTAACCCAAATGCTAACCCTAATTCTAAAACTAACCCTAACACGAACCCAAACCCTAAACCTAACCCTAACACAGAAACTAACCTTAACAATAACTCTAACTTTAACCCTAACACTAACCCTAACCATAAACCTAACCCTAACTGTAACACTAACCCTATCCCTAATTCTAACCCTAAAGCTAAAAGAAACCCTAAACCTATCCTTAAACCTAACACAATCCCTAAGACTAACATTAACACAGAACCTAACCCTAAACCTAACCCTACCCCTAACCCTCATCCTAACCTTAACCATAACAGAAACCCTAACCCTAACACTAATCCTAACCCTAAACCTAACACTAATCTTTACCTACAAGTTAACCTAAAACTAACCCTAAACCTAACCCTAAGCCTCAATTTAACCCTAATCCTAACCATAACTCTAACCCTAACCCTCTCCCTAAGCCTAACACAAACCAGAACCCTAAACCTTACCCAAACACAAACCATATCCCTCACACAAACACTAATTCTAACACTAACCCTAACCCTAAACCTAACTCTAAAACTAACCCTAACCCTAGCTCAAACCCTAACCCTAATCCTAACCCTAAAAGTAACCTGAAACATAACCCTAACCCTAACCCTAACCCTACAACGAAATCTAACCCTAACCCTAACTCCAGCACTAAACCTAACCCTAAACCTACCCATAACCCTAACACTCTCCCTAACCCTAACCTTAAAACTAACACTAAATCTAATCCTTTACCTAACCCTATCCTAACCCTAACCATAACTTTAACACTAACATGAAACCTAACCCTAACTCTAATGCTAAACCTAACCCTAACCCTTACACTAAACCTAAACCTAACCATATCCCTAACTCTAACCCTAAAACTAACCCTAACCATAACCCTAACTCTAATCCTAACAAGAACTCTAATCCTAACCATAACCCTAACTGGAATACTAACCATGACCCTAATCCAACTTAACACTAAAACTAACCCTAAACCTATCCCTAAACCTAAGAGTATCCCTAACCCTAACACTAACACTAACCCTAATCTTTTCAATAACCCTAAACCTAACCTAACTCTAACCCTAACACAAACCCTAACACTAATCCTAACACTAACACTCACCCTAAACCTCACCATAAACGTAACCCTAACACTAACACTTAAACTAACCCTAACGGTAACACTAACACTCAACCTAACTCTAACATTAACCCAAACACTAATCATAACCCTAACCCTAACCTAACATTAAAACTAACCCTTACCTCCTAACCCTTACCCTAATCCTTACCCTAAGAATAACATTAACACTAACTCTTAACTTAACCTTAACACTAATCCTAAAGCCAACTTTGACCTTATAACTAACCCTAACCCTAAACTTAAACCTAACCCTAAACCTAAAACTAATCCTAACCCAAAACTTACCACTAAACTTCACTGTCAATCTAACTCTAATCTTAACCATAACCCTAACAATAACCTTAAACCTAAACCTAACAAAAACCCTAAACCTAACCCTAAAAATAACCCTAAATCTAACCCTAAACCCAACCCTACTGCTAACTCTAAAACTGACCCTGACCCTATCCTGAACCCTAACCGAAAACCTAACCCTATCACAAACACTAATCCTAACCCTAACACTAACCCTAACCCTAATACTAACCCTAACCCTAACCATAACCCTAAACTTGACTGTAACGCTAACCGAAACCTTAACCATAACACAAACCCTAACAGTAAACCTAACACTAACCTTAAACCTAAGCATAACCCTAACCCTAACACTAACCCTAACCCTAACACTGAACATGACCCTAATCCTAACCCTAACACTAACACCAACCCTAAAGCTTATCCTAAACCTAACCCTAAACCATACACTAAACCTAACCCTAAACCTAACACTAACATTAATATTAAACCTAACCATAAACAAAATCCAAACACTAAAACTAACCCTAACCCTAACCTGAACACTAACACTAACCCTAATCCTAACTCTAATCCTAATGCAAACCATAACACTAAACTTAAACCTAACCCTAACACTAATCGTAACATTAACACTAAACCTAACCCTAACTCTAACCATAACACTAACATTAAACCTAAACTTAACCCTAATCATAACACCAACCCTAACCCTAAACCTAAACCTAATACTAACCCGAAACCTATCCCTAAAACAAACCATAACCCGAACCCTAACCCTAACCCTAACACAAACTCTAACACTTACTCTAACCCTAACCCGAACCCAAACCCTAACCCTATCACAAACACTTACCCTAAACCTAACACTAAACTTAACCCTAAGCCTAACCCTAACACTAACCCCAAACCTAACTGTAACCCTAATCTTAACTGTAACCCTAACCCTAACCCAAATCTTAAGGCTAACACAAACCCTAACACCAACCCTAAAACTAACCTTAACTCTATACCTAACCCTAACTCTAATCCCAACCCTAACCTTAACCCTATCCTGAAATCTTACCCTAAGCCTAACCCTAACCTGAAAACTAACCCTAACCCTAACCTTAACCCTATCTCTAATCCTAACCCTAACCCTAACCCTAACACAAACCATAACCTAACCCTAAACCTAACCCTGTCTCTATCCCTAACCCTAACCCTAACATTAACTCTAACCCTGACCCTAACCTTAACACTCACCTAATCCTAACCCTAAACCTAAGATTAACTTTATCCTTAACCTAACACTAACCCTTAATCTAACTATAACCCAAACCCAAACACTAATGGTAACCCTAACTCTAACCCTACACCTACCTCTAACCCTATCCCTTACTTTAAACCAAACCCTCACCCTAATGCTACCCTAGTTCTAACTATAATTCTTATCCTATCCCAAACCCTAACTCTATTACTAGTCCTCAACCTAGCCCTCATTCTATCCTTAACCCTAACCCTGTCCCTGATTCTGAACCTAACACTAACCCTAGATCTAATCCTTACCCTAACCCTAAACCAAACCCTAACACTACCTCTACTGATAAACCTTTACCTAAACCTAAGTGTAATAGTAGCCCTAGACCAAACCTAATCCTAAATAGAGTTATAAATCTAGCCCTAGCACTAAACAAAAACCTAGTACTAGCCCTAAAATTAACCCTTAACCTAACGCAAAGACTAAACCTATCACTAGACCCAACGCTAGTCTTAATTGTGGCCCTAAACTCAAAACTAACCCTAACCCCAAAATGACACTTAATCTAATAGAAACCCTAAATCGAAACTTTATCCTAACTAAAACCTAACCCTAACACTAGACTTATACATAAACCTGACCTAAAACTAGCTATAACCATATCCCTCATATTACCCAAAGCCCTAACATTAGCCCAAAACATTAAACAAAACCTAGCCCTTATCCTAGTCCTAAATCTAGCTCTAATCATAACCCTAACCATAACCTTAGATCTAACCCTAATGCTAACCCTCGCCCAAGCCCTAACCCTAGCTCAAACTCTAATCCTTAGCCTAAAGATAACCCTAACCCTAAACCTAACACTACCCCTGACTCAAAACCTAATCTTCGCCATAGGCCTAACCCTAGCTCAAATGCCTACACTTACCCTAACACTAACCCTAATATTAACCCTAGGCCTAACCCTAATCCTAACCTTAAACCTAGCCCTAAAACTAGGTCTAACACTATATATTAATCTAAAGAAAAGCCTAACCCAAATGCTAACCCTAGGCCTAATGATAACCCTACTGTTAACAAAAACCTCATCAATTACTCTAAAACTAACGGGAAGCATTAACCTAATTCTATCGATTACCATGACCCTAACCTGGAGCCACTGCTAATTCAAGCATTAACCCTAAATCTTAAACTAAACCAAACCCTACCCAAACTCTGACCCTAATAATACACCTAGCTCTAAACTTGACCCTTACCCTACACCTAAACCTTACAATAGACATAGTCATAACCTAACACTAAAACTAATACTATCCATAAACCTAGACATGACATTAACCCTAGCCCTAATCCTAGGACTAGCCCTAACACACCCTCAGCCTAGCCATAAAACTAGTTTTAATTCTAACCCAAACCATAACCTTAGTCCTAACCCTAATTCGAACCCTCACCTTAGCCCTAAACCTAGCTATAACCATATCCCTTCCCCTAAATCTAATCCTAACTCTAACACTAACACTAACCCTAACCCTAACACTAACCCTAGCAATAATCCTAGCCCTAATTTAGCCCTAACCCTAAACTGGTACCCCTAACACTACCCCAAAGACCTATTCGAACTCTCAACCTAGCCCTATTTCTAGTTCTAACCCTATCTGTTACCATAACGCTAACACTAGCCCTAAAATGAGCCCTAAGCCTAGCCATAGACCTTAACCTAGATATGACCATAACAATAAATATAAGCCTAAACATCACCCTACCATTAGCTCTACACTATTGCTAATCCTAAAACTAGACCTAATCCTAGGCCTAGTTTTAAAACAAAACTGAGCCATAGCCCTATCCTTAACCCTACTTAATCTTAACCCTAGAACTGACATTAGCCCTATCCCTAGCCCCAAACCTAGTTCTAAGCCCAGCCTTAATCCTAACCCTGATCTTAACCCTAGCCCTATCCCTAATTTTATCCCTTGTCCTAGCACTAAACATAGCTGTAACATCATACCTTACCCTAACACTAACGCTAACCTTAACCCTATCCTTAAACCTAGGCCTAAACCTAACACTAACCCTAGCACTAATGCTAGCCCTAATTTAGGCCTAACACTAAACCTAACCATATCCCTATCCCTAAGACTAACTCTAACTCTTGAACGAGCCCTATCCCTAGTTCTAAACCTATCTCTAACCATAACCCAAAACCTAGCCCTATTCCTATCCCCAACCTTAGCTGTAATATTTGCCCTACCCCTAACCATGGATCAAACCATAACCTTAAGCCTAAATCTCACCCTAACACTATCACTAACAGTAATGCTATTTGGAATACTAGCCCTAAACCTAACCTAGCCCTAAAACCAAACTGAGCCATAAACCTAACCCTAACCCTTAACCTAAATCAAACACTAACCCTAAATCTAGACCTAAACCTTGCCATAATTTGAGTGCTAAACCTAATCCTAGAAGGAACCCTGACCATGACTCGGAAACTAACACTAACCCTAGCTCTATACATTGCCTTCATGCTAAACCAAGAAGTAGCCCAAATCAGAATTCAAGTTCTTTCATTTGCCATAGCCTTAATGCTAACACATATTCTAGCACTAATCTGAGCCCTAACCCTAGGTTTAACTCTAAGACTAACCCTAAACTTAACCCTATCCCTAAACCTATCGCTAATCCCTAACCCTACCTCTAATCCTATCACTAACCCTAAACAAAACCCTCACCCTAATGCTACCCTAGTCCTAACACTAATCCTTAGCCTATCCCAAACCCTAACTCTATTACTAGTGTTAACCCTAGGCCTCATTCTAGCTCTAGCCCTAACCCAAACCCTGACCCTTATTATGACCCTAACACTAACCCTAGATCTAAACCTGACACTAACCCTAAACCGAAACCTAACTCTACCCCTACCAGTAAACCTATACCTAAACCTAACAGTAACACTAGCATTAGACCAAACCTAATCCTAAATAGAGTTATAAATCTAGCCTAACCCTAAACAAAAACCTTGAACTAGCCCTAACAATAACCCTTAACCTAACACAAAACTAACCCTATCCCTAGACCCAAACCTATTCCTAATTCTGACCCTAACACTAACCCAAACACTGGCGCTTACACTAACACAAACCCTTGCTCTAAACCTTATCCTAACCCAAAACCAAACCCTAACACTAGACTTATCCAAAACCCTAACCCTGAAACTAGCCATAACCATAACCTGAGCTCTTACATTACCCATAGCCCTAACGCTAGCCATTAACATCACACAAACCTAGCCCTTATCCTAGCCCTAAACCTAGCCCTAATTGTAACTCTAACCATAACTCTAGACCTAACCCTAACCCTTACCCTCACCAGTCTTAAACCTAGCTCAAACTCTAACCTTTTCTGTAATCATAGCATAACCCTAACCCTAACCTTAGCCCATACTCTAACCCTAACCCTCGCCCTAGACATAACCCTAGCTCAAACCCTAATGTTTACCCTAAATCTAACCCTGAAAATAACCCTAGGCCTAACCCTAACCCTAGCCATAAACTTAACCTTAACCCTAGCCCTAACCTTAGCTCTAACCCCATCTAATACCCTAAAGATTAGTCTAACCCAAATGCTAACCATAGGCTTAACACCAACCCTATCACTAACAATAAAATATTCATTACTCTAAACCTAACCTGAATCCTAAACCTAACCCTATCCATTACCCTAATCCTAAACTGAACCCTAAAGCTAATACAAGCCTTAACCATAAATCTTAACCTAAACCAAACCATAACTGGACACTTACCCTAATAAAACACCTAGCTCTAAACCTGAACCTTACCCTAAACCTAACCCTTACACTAGACCTAGCCATAACCTAACCATAAAACTACCACTTACTTTGAACCTAGACCTGACATTAGCCCAGTCGCTAATCTTAGCCCTAGCCCTAACACATACCCTCATCCTGGCACTAAACCTAATCTTAATCCTAATCCAAACCCTAACTCTAGCCCTAAATCAAATTGTAACCAGAACCCTAGCTCTAAACCTAGTTATAACCCCATCCCTTCCCCTAAATCTAACCCTAACCCTAACACAAACACTAACAATAACCCTAGCCCTAACCCTAGGCCTAACCCTAACACTAACCATAGCGCTAATCCTAGCCCTAATTTAGCCCTAACCCTAAACCTACCCCTAACCCTAGCCCAAAAATAACTCTAATTGCACCCCAGTTTTATATGTAGTTCTAACCCTATCCATTACCATAACCCTAACACTAGCCCTAACCTTAACCCTAATGCAGGTCCTAGCCCTAAACCTAGATCTACCCATAACAATAAATCTATGCCTAAACCCCATCCTACCACTAGCCCTAACACTATTGCTAATCCTAAAACTAGCCCTAACCCTAGCCCTAGCTCTAAAACAAAACTGAGCCATTGCCCTAAGCCTAAACCTAGTCTAACAGTAATGCTAGAACTGACATTAGCCCTACCCCTAATTCTTACCCTAACCCTAACAAAAAAACCTAACCCTACACCTAGCCTTAATCCTAGCCCTAATTCGAGTCTTATCCCTAACCCTGATCAGTAACACTGATCCTGACTCTGACCCTAGCACTAAACCTATCTCTAATCATCTCCCTAAATCTAAACCTAATCTAAACACTAGAACTGACCTAGACCCAATCATATCTCTAAAACTAGCTTTAATCTTAACTCTAGTTCTTACAATTGCCGTAGTCCTACCTTATACCTAACATAAACCAAAACTAGCCCTAATCTGATCCCTAACCCTAACTTTAACCTTATCCCTAACCCTAACCTTAGCCCTAACACTTAACCTAAACCTAACCCAAAAATTAAACCTTGACCTAACCCAAACCATGGCCCTAATCCTAACCAGAACCCTAGCCCTAACACTAGCTCTAATCTTATTTATTACCCTAAACATAACCCTAACCGAATTCTAACCCTGGGCCTAACACTAACCATAGACGTAACCTAACAATAACCCTAGACCTAACTGTAGTTCTAATCCTATCCATTACCATAACCATAACCGTAACTGAATTCTATCCCTAGGCCTAACCTTAACACTATCCCTAAACATAAGGCTGTCCATTACCCTAAACCTAAACTGAACCCTAAACTTAACCATATGCATTAACCTAACCCTAACATGAACCCTAATGCTAATTTGAACCCTAAACATAAACCTTAACCTAACACATGCCCTAACCCTGATTCTGACCCTAATAATACCCTAGCAGCAAAGCTGACAGTAACACTCAACCTAAACCTTTCAATAGATCTGGCTATAAATCTAACCCTAAAACTATCCCTAAACCTAACCCTAGACCTGACATTAGCCCTAGCCCTAATCCTAGCCCTAACCTAACACAAATCCTAGCCCTAATTCTAGCACTAAGCCTAGCCTTAATTCTAACCATAACCTTAACCATAGCCTAATCCCTAATTTTATTACTTGACCTAGCCCAAAACGTAGCTGTAACATCATACCTTACCCTAACATTAGCACTAAACCTAGGCCTAAATCTAACACTAACCCTAGCACTAATACTAGCCCTAATTTAGCCCTAACCCTAAACCTAACCCTATCCCTAGCCCTAAGACTAACTCTAACACTCACCCTAGCCCTAGCCCTAGTTCTAAACTTATCCCTTACCATAACCAAAACTCTAGTCCTATCCCTATCCCCAAACTTAGCCCTAAACTTTGACTTAGCCCTAAATGTGAATCTAACTCTAACCTCAAGCCTAAAGCTCACCCTATCACTAGCCCAAACCCTAATGCTAATTGGAAAATGAGCCCTAACCCTAACCTAAACCTAAAACAAAACTGAGCCATAAACCTAACCCTAACCCTTACCCTAAATCAAACACTACCTCTAAACCTAGGCCTAAACATTGCCATAATTTGAGTGCTAAACATAACCCTAGAAGTAACCCTGAACCTGACTCGGATCCTAACACTAACCCTAGCTCTATACATTGCCCTAATGCTAACCCTATAACTAGCCCTAAACAGAAACCAAGTTTTTACATTAGCCATAACCCTAAAGTTAACACAAATCCCAGTGTTTATCCAAGCTCTAACCTTAGTTTAACCCTAAGAATAACCCTAACCCTAACCCTATCCCTAAACCTATCCCTAACCCTAATCCTGCCTATAAACCCATCCCTTTCCCTAAGACAAATCCTCACCCTAATGTTACCTAGTCCTAAACCTAATCCTTAGCCTACCCCAATCCCCAACTCTATTACTAGTCTTAACCCTAGCCCTCATTCTAGCTGTAATTCTAACCCAAAACCTGACCCTTATTCTGACTCTAACACTAACCCTAGAAATAGCCTCACACTAACCCTAAACTGGATCCTACCCCTAACCCTACAAGTAAACCTGTACCTAAACCTAACAGTAACTCTAGCACTAGACCAAACCTCATCCTAATTATAGTCATAAATATAGCACTAGCCCTAAACAAAAACCTTGCACTAGCCCTAAAAATAACCCTTAACCTAACACAAATATTAACCCTATCTCTAGACCCAACACTATTCCTAATTCTGGCCCTAACTCTAACCCTAACCCTAACCCTAATCCTAACCCTAACTGATAGCCCTAATGCTAGCCATAAACACCACAAAAAACTTAGCCTTATCCTAGCCCTTAACCTAGCCCTAATCATAACCCTAACCGTAACCATAGCCCTGACTCTAACCCTAACCATCTCCTTGTCCTAACCCTAGCTCATACCCTAACACTTACCCTAAACCTAACCATGATACTAACACTAGGCCTAAACCTAACCCTAGCCCTAATCTTAACATTAACTCTAGCACTAACTTTAGCTCTAACCTTCTCTCTTACCCTAAAGATAAGCCTAACTCAAATGCAACTCTAAGCCTAATGCTAACCCTGTCACTAACACTAACCCTATGCATTACTCTAAGTTAACCTGAACCCTAAACCTAACCATATCCATTACCTTAACTCTAACCCTAACCCTAACGCTAATTCAACCCTTAACTCTAAACCTTAAACTAAACCAAACCCTACCCAACTCTGAATCTAATAATATGCCTAGCTCCAAACCTGACCCTTACCCTAAACGTAATCCTTACACTACAACTAGCCATAACCTAACCCTGAAACTATTCCTAACCATAGCCCTAGACCTGACATTAGCCCTGTCCCTAATCCTAGCCCTAGCCCTAACACAATCCCTCAAATCTAGAACTAAAGCTAGCCTTAATCATACTCTGAACCCTAATCTAGCCCTAACCCTAATTCTATCTCTTGCCCTATCCCTAAACCTGTCTATAACCCCATCACTTTCCCTAAACGTAACCTTATCCCTAACACTAACACTAATCCTAACCCTAGCCCTAACCCTAACACTAACCATAGCACTAATCCTAGCCCTAATTTAGCCCTAGCCTTAAACCCACCCTTAACCCTATCCTTAAGTTTAACTCTAAGTTTCAACCTAGCCCTATTTCTAGTTCTAACGGTATCTGTTATCATAACCCTATGACTAACCCTAACTTTAGCCCTAACCATAGCCCTAGGCCTAAACCTAGATGTAACCATAACAATTAATATAAGATTTAAGCTCACCATATTACTAGCTCTAACACTATTGCTAATCTCAAAACTAGCCCTTACCATAACCCTAGCTCTAAAACAAAACTGAGCCATAGCCCCAACCCTAACCCTAACCTAAATGTAACCCTAGACCTGACATTAGCCCTATCCCTAATTCTTACCATAACACACAAATCCTAACCCTACACCTATACTTAACTCTTGCACTAATTCGAGTCCTAACCCTAATCCTAAAAGTAACACTGACCCTGACTCTGACCCTACACTAACCCTATCTCTAATCATGCCCCTGAATCTAAACCTAATATAAACACTAGACCTAGTCCTAATGCTAACCCTAATAATAGCCCTAATCATAACCCTAGTTCTTACATTAGCCGTAGTCCTACACTAGCCCTAACCTAATCCAAAGCCTAGCCCTAATCTGAGCCCTAACCCTAGTTTTAATCATAGCCCTAACCATATCCCTAGCCCTAACCCTTATCCTAAACTTAACCCTAAACCTAAACCTTGTCCTAAACCAAAACCTAAACCAAACACATAGCCATATTTCTAACCATAACACTAGCTCTAAACCTAGATATAATTGTATCCATTACCCTAACCATAACCCTAAGCAAATTCTAAACCTAGGCCTAAACTTAACCATAGCCCTAACATAACCATAACCCTAGTCCTAACTGTAGCTCTAATTCTATCCATTACCTGAACCATATCATTAACCAAATTCTATACCTAGGCCTAACTCTAACCCTATGCCTTACCCTAACCCTGTCCATAATACTAAACCTGAACTGAAACTGAAACCTAACCATATCCATTACCCTAACCCTAATGCTAATTTTAGCCCTAACCCTAAACCTTAACCTAACCCATACCCTAACCCTGACTCTGACCTTAATAATAACCCTAGGTGTAAACCTGAGCCTAACCCTCAACGTAACCCTTACAATAGACCTGGCCATTAACCTAAACCTAAAATTATACCTAACGATAACCCTAGAACTGACATTAGCCCTAGACCTAATCCTATCCCGAACCCTAACACAAACCCTACCCCTAAGCCTAGCACTAAGCCTAGCCTTAATCCTAATACTAACCTTAACTGGAGCCCTAACCCTAATTTTATCTCATCCCCTAGCCCAAAATGTAGCTGTAACATCATACCTTACCCTAACCCTAAGGCTAACCATAACCCTAGCCCTAACTCTAGGCCAAAACCTAACACTAACCCTAGGGCTAATCCTAGCCCAAATTTAACCCTAATCCTAAGCCTAATCCTATCCCTAGCTCTAAGACTAACTCAATCTCTTGCCCTAGCCCTATCCAAATTTCAAAATCTATCCCTTATCATAACCCAAAACCTAGCCCTATCCCTAGCCCCAACCCTAACTCTAACCATCACACTAGCCCTAAGCCTTGTTGTAAACCCTAACCTTGAGACCAAAACTTACCCTAACACTAGCCCTAAACGTAAAGCTAATTGGAAAACTAGCGCTAACCCTACTCTAGCCCTAAAACAAAACTGAGCCTAATTCTAACCATAACCCTTAACCTAAACCAAACACTAACCTTACACCTAACCCTAAACTTAGCCCTAATTTGAGTTCTAACCCTAACCATAGAAAAAACCCTGACTCTGAGTCAGACCCTAACAGTACCCCTAGCTCTAAACATTGCCCTAACACTAACAATAGAACTAGCTCTAATCAGAAAAATAGTTTTTTTCATTAGCTGTAACCCTAATGCTAACACAAATCCTAGCCCTAATCCAACCCCTGATTCTAACACTAACCCTAACTGTACCTCTAACCCTATCACTTACCCTAAGCCAAACCCTCTCCCTAATGCTACTCTAGTCCTAAACTTAAGATTTAGCCTACTGCAAACCCTAAATCTATTACTAATTTTAAACCTAGCCCTCATTCTAGCTTTAACCCTAATCCTAATCCTGACCTTTATTCTTACCCTAACACTAACACTAGATCTGAACCTGACCCTAACCCTAAACCTAACCCTAACCCTAACACTACCCCTACTTGTAAAACTATGCTTAAACCTAACAGTAACACTAGGACTAGACCAAACCTACTTCTAAATAGAGTCATAAATTTAGCCTTAGCCCTAAACAAAATCCTAGCACTAGCCCTAAAAATAACCCTTAATCTAATGTAAAGACTAAACCTATCACTAGACCAAACACTAGACCTAATTGTGGCCCTAACCATAAAACTAACCATAACCCAACAATGACACTTAATCTAATAGAAACCCTAGCTCTAAACCATATCCTAAACTAAAACCTAACCCTAACACTAGACTTATCCATAACCCTGACCCTAAAACTAGCCATAACCATATCCCTAGCTCTTACATTACCCATAGCCCTAAACATCACACAAAACCTAGCCCTTATCCTAGCCCAAAAACCTAGTCCTAATGATAACCCTAACCATAAACTTAGACCTAACCCTAATGGTAACCCTAGCCCTAGCCATAACCCTAGCTCAAACTCTAAATCTTAGCATAAAGATAACCCTATCCCTAAACCTAACACTAGCCCTGACTCAAAACCTAACCCTCGCCCTAGCCCTAACCATAGCTCAAATGCCTACACTTACCCTAAACCTAATCCTAACAATAAACCTAGCCCTAAATTTAGCTCTAACCCTATCCATTACCCTAAAGATAAGCCTAACCCAAATGCTACCCCTAGGCCAAACGATAACCCTATTGCTAACACTAACTCTATCCACTACTCTAAACCTAACAGGAACCATAAACCTAATCCTATCCATTACCCTATCCATAACCCTAACCCTAAAGCTAACTCAATCCTTAACTCTAAAACTTAACCTAAACCAAATCCAACCCGGACCCTGACCCTAATAAAACACCTAGCTCTAAACCTGACCCCTACCATAAACCTAACCCTTATACTAGATATAGCCATAACCTAACACTAAAACTAATACTACCAATAAATCTAGACCTGACATTAGCCCTAGCCGTAATCCTAGCCCTAGCCCTAACACAAACCCTCAGCTTAAACCTAAACCTAGCCTGAATTCTAACCCAAACCCAAAGCTTACTCGTAACACTAGTTCTAACCCTCTCCATAGACCTAAAGCTGGCTATAACCCTATCCTTCCCCTAAACCTAATCCTAACCCTAATCCTAACCCTAACACTAACCCTAACACTAGGCCTAACCCTAACACTAACCCTAGTGCTATTCCTAGCCCTAATTTAGCCCTGACCCTAAACCTACCCCTAACCATAGCCCAAAGACTAACTCCAACTCTCGTCCTAGCCCTATTTGTAGTTCTAACCCTATCCGTTACCATAACCCTAACACTAGCCCTAACCTTAGCCCTAACCCTAGCCATAGCCCTAAACCTAGATCTATCTATAACAATAAATCTAAGCCTAAACTTCAACCTACCACTAGCCCTAAGACTATCACTAATGATAAAACTAGCCCTAACACTAGCCTAATTCTAAAACAAAACTGAGCCATAGCTCTATCCCTAACCCTAGCCTAACCTTAAGCCCAGACCTGACATTAGCCCTATCCCTAGCTCTAAACCTAGTTCTCAGCCTAGCCTTAATCCTAACCCTAATTTTAACCCTTGCACCAACCTTAATTTTATCCCTTGTCCTAGCACTAAACATAGCTGTAACATCATACCTTTCCCTAACCATAATGCTAACCCTAACCCTAACCCTAAACTTAGGTCTAAATCTAACAATAACCCTAGCACTAATCCCAGCCCTAATTTAGCCTTAACAGTAAACCTAACCCTTTCCCTATCCATAAGACTAACTCTAACTCTCGCCCTAGCCTTATCCCTAGTTCTAAACCTATCCCTTACCATAACCCAAATGCTAGCCCTATCCCTAGCCACAAACTTAGCCGTAACCTTTGCCCAAGGCTTAAACCTGGATCTAAAACTAAAATTAAGTATAAGCCTCATCTTAACACTAGCCCTAACCCTAATGCTAACTGGAAAACTAGCCCTAAATCTACCCTAACCCTAAAACAAACAAAGCCATAACCCTAACACTTAACCTAAACCAAACATTAAAGGTACACCTAGCCCTAAACCTAGCCCTAATTTGAGTCCTAATTCTAACCCTAGAAACAACCCTGACAACTGACTCAGCACCCTAACACTAACCTTAGCTCTAAACATTGCCCTAACGCTAAACCTAGAATTAACCCTAAGCAGAAACCTGGTTCTTTCATTAGCATTCATCATTAGTTCTTATCATAGCCCTAATGATAACACAAATCCTAGCCTGAATCTGAACCTAAATCTATTTTTAACTCAAACCCTAACCCTAACCCTAGCCCTAAATCTAACACTAACTCTAACCCTTCCTTAAACTCTATCTCTTTCCCTAAGCAAAACCCTCACCCTAATGCAACCCTGTACTAAACTTAATCTTTAGCCTACCCCAAACCCTAACTCTATTATTAGTCCTATTTTAGCCCTCATTCTAGCTCTAAACCAAACCCTAACCCTGACTCTTTTTCTGACCCTAACACTAACCCTAAGTCTAAACCTGACTCTAACACTAAACCAAACTCTAACTCTTCCCATACTGGTAAACCTATAGTTACACCTAACAGTAACACTAGCACTATATGAAACCTAATCCTAAATATAGTCATAAATCTAGCCCTAGCCCTAAACAAAAACCTAGCACTAGCCCTAACACTAACCATTAACCTAACTTAAAGACTACACCTATACCTAGACCCAACACTAGTCGTAATTCTGGCACTCACCCTAAATCTAACCCTATCCTGAACAAAGACCCTTAACCCTAAACAAATTCTACCTCTAAATCTATTCCTAACCCAAAACCAAAACCTAACCCTAGACATATCCATAATCCTGACCCTAAAATTAGCCATAAATACATTCCTAGCTCTTATAATTCCCATAGCCCTAATGTCAGCCCTAAACCTCACACAAAACCTAGCCCTTATCCTAGACTTAAATCTAGCCTCATTCATAACCCTAAATATAACCCTAGATCTAAGCCTAATCCTATGCTCGCCTGAATCTTAAACCTAGGTCAAACTCTAACCCTTACCCTAAACATAACCCTAACCCTAACCCTAGACCTGATTCTAACCATAACCCTTGCCAAGACCTAACCCTAGCTCAAATGCTAATTCTTAAACTAAAACTATCCCTGACACTAACCGTAGGCCTAACCCTAAACCTAGCCCTAAACATAACCTTATTCCTAGCCCTAACCTTAGCTCTAACACTATCCATTACCCTAAAGATGAGTCTAACTCATATTCTAAACCTAGGTGTAGCGCTAACCCTTTCGTTAACACTAACCCTATCCATTACTCTAAAACTAACCTGAACCCTAAACCTAATCCTATCCATTACCCTATCTGTGACCCTAACCTAAAGCTAATTTAATCCTTAACCCTGACTTTAACCCTAACCCTCATGCTAGACCTAATCCTAGCTCAAACGCTAACACTTACCCCAAACCTAATCTTGACACAAACCCTAGGCCTAACCCTAAACCTAGTCCTAATTCTAACCTTAACCCTAGCCCTAACCCTATCGCTTACCCTAGAGATGAGCCTTCCTAGGCCTAACACTAAAACTATTGCTAACATTAACCCTATTCATTACTCTAAACCTAACCTGAACCCTAATCCTATCCCTAACACTAATTCAAGCCTTAACCTTAAATCTTAACCTAACCAAATCTTAACTGAACCCTTACCCTAATAATAAACCTAGCTTTAAACCTGATCCTTAACCTAAACCTAGCCCTTACACTAGACCTATCCATAACCTAACCCTAAAACTAACCATAACCATAAACCCAGACCTGATATTAGCCCCAGCCCTAATCCTAGCCCTAACCCTAACACAAACACTAGTCCTCATCTTAGGCCTATACTTAGTTTAATTCTAACACAAAACCTAACTCTGGCCCTATCTCTAATTTTAACCCTCGCCCTACACCTGACCTTAGGTATAACCCCATCCTTTCCTCTAACGCTATCACTAACCCTAACCCTAATACTTACCATATCTCTAGCCCCAACAATAGGCCTAACCCTAAAACTAACCCTAGCACTAATCCTAGCCCTAATTTAGCCCTAACACTAACTCTACACCTAACGTTGTCCTAAGACTAACTCTAACTCTCCCCCTATCCCTATTTCTAGTTCTAACCCTATCCATTACAATAAACCTCACACAAGCCCTAACTTTAGCCCTAACCCTAGGCCTAGATCCTACCATAGATCAATCAATAACTCTATATTTGACCCTAATCCAAAGCCTAATCCTCAACCTACCACTAGACCTAACACTATTGCTAATCCTAAAACTAGCCATAACCCTAGCCTTATCCCTTAAACAAAACTGAGCCATTGTTCTAACACTAAATGTTAACCTAAACCAAACCCTTACCCTAAACCTAGCCATAAACTTCTAGCTCTAATTCATGTCCTGGTCCTAAAGTTAACCCTGACTCTGACTTACATTCTAACCTAACCTTAGTTTTAAATATCATACTAACCCTAAAGATAATGCTAACATTAGATCTAGACCAAATACTAACTGTAATCATAACCTTAGTTCTTATATTAGCCATCGCCCTAACCCTAGCCCTAAACCTAATAGAAAAATTAGCCCTAATCTGAGCCCTAAACCTAGATATAAATCTAAACCTAACACTAGCCCTAAACCTAAGCCTAAACCTAGGCCTAACCCTAGCTCTAACTCTATCACTTACCCTAAGCCAAACCATATCCATAATGCTAACCTTAGTCCTAATCCTAATCCATAGCCTAATCCAAACCCTAAGCCTATTAGTAGTCCTAATCCTAGCCCTTATTCTAGCTCTAACCCTAACTCAAACCCTTACCCTAACACAAACCCTCATTCTAAATCTGACCCTAACCCTAAATCAAACCGTAAAACTAGCCCTACCAGTAAACTTATACCTAAACCTAACCCTAACATTAGCCCTAGACCTAAGCCTAATCCTAAATATAGCCATAACTCTAGACCTAGACCTAAAAAAACCCTGAGCCCTAGCCCTAACATAATCCTTAACCTATAGCAAACACTAACCCTATCCCTAGACCTAACCCTAGTCCTAATTTTGGCTTTCACCCTAAACCTAACTCTAACCTGAAAACTGAACCTAATGCTAACACTAAACCTAGCTCTAAACCTGAATCTAACCCAAAACCTAAACCTAACACTAGACATAGCCATAACCCTAACCCTAAAACTAGCTCTAATCAGAACCCTAGATCTTACATTACACATAGCCTTAACCCTGGACCTAAAACTAACACAAAACCTAGCCCTAATCTGAGGTCTAATCCTACCATAAGTATAAACAGAATCCTAAATGTAGTCCTAACCCTAACCCTCGCCTTACACATAACCCTAGCTCAAAGCCTAACCCTTAGCCTAAACATAACCCTAGACCTATTCCTAAATATAAACCTAACCTTAGCCCTAATGCTAACCTTAACCCTAGTGCTAACTCTAGCTCTAACCCTAATATTACCCTAACCATAACCGAACCCTAATAATAACCCTAGCCCTAAACCTAACCCTAATCATAAACTTAACCCTCGACCTAACACTAAACCTAACCCTTGCCATAAACTTAACCCTAAACCTTACCATAAATAAAGACTAAACCTATCCCTAAACCTAAATTTACCTATAACCTAAACTTAACCCTAAACCTAATCTTACATCTAATCCAATATATTACTCTAAAACTAACCCTAACCCTAATAAAAGCCCTAGCCCTAAACCCAACCCTAACCATAACCATAACCATAATCCTAACATAGACCTAACACTAAACCTAATACTTCCCCTAGCCCTAACCATAGCTTAAACCCTAACCCATACCCTAAACCTAACCCTAGCACTAGTTCTAATTATAACCCTAACTCTAGCCCTAACCCTAATATAAAACCTAGCCCTAATCCTTACCCTAATATAGCCCTATTTCTAACCCTAAACCTAACCCTAGAATTAAGACTAACTATAATTCTCACACAAGACCTATCCCTAATTCTAACCCTATCATTTACCATAACCCTAAACCAAGCCCTAACCTTAGTCATAACCCTTACCCTAGCACGAACTCTATATCAAAACCTATCTCTAAAACTAACCCTATTTCTTACCATTACCCTAACCCAAGCCCTAACCCTAGTCATAATCCTTAGCCTTAGCACTAACTCTAGATCGAAACTTATCTCCAAAACTAACCCTAACCTGATGCCTCAGCCTAAACCTGAAACTAGCTCTAACCCTAATGCCATTCCTAAAATTAGCACTAACCCTAGCTCTAGCTGTAAAATAAAACCGAGCCATACCCCTAACACTAACCCTTACTCTAGACCAAACCCTAAAGATACACCAACCCTAGCCCTAGCCCTAATTTGAAACCTAACCCTATTCCTAAACCTAACCATGATCCTGACTCATATCAAAACACTAAAACTAGCTCTAAATATCACCCTAACATTAAACCTAACCCTAACACTAGCCCTAGCCCTAAACTTAACCCTAAAACAAACCCTAATCATAACCCTATATCTTACAATAGTCATAACTATAACACTATTCCTAACCCTAATAAAAAAACTAGCCCTAATCCAAGCCCTAACATGAGCTTTAACCCTAAACCTAACCCTAACCCTAGTCCTAACCTTAGCTCTAACCCTATCCCTTACCATAAGCCAAACCCTCACCCTAATGCTAACTGTATTCTTAGCACTAATCCTTAGCCTAACCAAAACCTAACTTTATAACTAGTCCTAATCCTAGCCTTCATTCTAGATCTAACCATAACCCAAAACCTAACCCTATCCCTGATCATTATTCTGACTCTAACACTAATCTTAGGTCTAAATCTAAACCTAACCCTAAACCGAACATTAACACTAGCCCTACTGGTAAACTTATACTTAAACCTAACACTAACACTAGCCCTAGACTTAAACCTAATCCTAAATTTAGGCATAACTATAGCTTTAGTCCTAAAGACAAACTAGACCTAGCCTTAACAATAACCCTTAACCTAGCCCAAAATCTAACCCTACCTCTAGACCTAACCCTAGTCCTAATTCTTGCTTTAACCCTAACCATTACCCTACCCAAACACTGTCCCTGACACTAACACTAACCCTAGCTCTAAAACAAAACCTCTAATCTTAAAACTAGCCCTAACCCTACCCATAGCCCTAAAACAAAACTGAGTCATGGCCCTAAATTTAACCCTTAACCTAAACTAAACACTAACACTACACCTTGCCCTAACCCTATCCCTAATTATGGTCTAACCCTAACCCGAAAACTAACCCTGAATCTGACTCTGACCCTAACACTAATCATGGCTCTAAACATCATCATCACCATTAACCTAAACTTAACACTAGATGTAGACCTAACTCTAACCCTATAACTAGCTGTAAACATAAACCTACTTCATACATTAGCGGTAGCCTTAACCCTAGCCCAAACCTAACCCCAATCCTAGCCTTAATCCGAGTCCTAAACCTGGCTTTAAACCTAATTTAACCTAACTCTAACCCAAACACTAGCCCTAATCCTATACATAACCCTAGCCCTAACCTGAGGGCTAATCCTATCCATTACCCTAAAGATAACCCTAATCCTTCTGATAACCCTAGGCCTAACCTTAACCCTATACATTACACTAAACAAAACCTAACCCTAAACCTAACCCTGTCATTACCCTAACCCTAAATCTAACACTAATTCAAGCACTTTACCTAAACACTATCTTAACCCAAGCCCTAAACCTGACCCTGATTCTAAAAATAACCCTAGATCTAAACCTGACCCTAACCTAAAAACTAACCCTTACACTGGACTAAGAGATAAACCTAACTCTAAATATATCCCTAACTGTAACCCTACACCTGACAATAGCCATAGTCCTAATATTATCCCTAACCCTAAAACAAATCCTAGACTTCATCGTAGCCCTAAAGATAGCCTTAATCATAACCCTAACCCTAGTTCTAACCCTAATACTAACTCTTGCCCTTGCCCTAAGCCTAGCTATAACCACATCCCTTACCCTAAACTAAACCCTAAATCTAACCCTAACTCTAGTGGTAACCCTTGCCTTATCCTTAGCCCTAGCACTAACCCTAGATCAAAATCTAACTCTAAATCTAACTCTAACTCCATGCCTAAGCCTAATCTTAAACTAGCCCTAACCCTAGCCCTAGCATATCACTAGCCATAATTTAGCCCTATCTCTAAACCTAAACCTACCCTAGCCAAATGACTAACTCAGACTAGCCCTATCACTCATTCTAACCCTATTCCTTACCATAACCCTAAACCTAGCCCTAACTCTAGTTCTAATCCTTTCCCTATCCTTATCCATAGCACTAACTTTAGACAAAACATAACTCAAAATCCAGCCCTAACCCAAAGCCTAAGCCTAACCCCAACACTAGCCCAAACCATAACACTAATCCTAAAATGAGCCCTACTGCTAGCCCTAGCCCTAAACCAAAACTGAGCCATATCCCTAACCCTAACCATTAACCTAAACCAAACCCTAACCTTATAACTAGACCTAACCTTAGCCCTAATTTGAGTTGGAAGCTGAACTCTAAAACTAACCCTGAACCTGACACTCACCCTAACACTTCTGGCTCTAAACATCACCCTAACACTAAACCTAACCCTAACACTAAACCTAACCCTAACACTAAACCTAGCACTAAAACCCTAAAACTAACCCTAATTTTAAACCTAGTATTTACATTAGCTGTAACCCTATCCTGAGCCCTAACATAACCCCAAACCTATCCCTAATCAGAGTTGTAACCCTAGCTTTAAACCTAACCTAACCCTAACTCTGTTGGGGACCACAAATCAAGTCAAGATGGCACCTGGCAGTTTGCCAGGATGAGTGGTTTGTGAGGCAATGCCACCGATCCATTAAGATGGTGGGTATTCCTTATTGGCTGACTACTGTATCTAGATGATGCTAATTGAGTCAAGCTGTGTGTAATCAGTTAGGTATATATATCTCTGCTGTTCTGCAATAAAGCAATTCCCATTACCTTGGGTTCTCGCTACCTTGAGTTCCCTCTCAGTTTCTGCTGAGTTCCCCCGCAATAAATCAGTGCCCGCTTCAACCTTCAAGTTGCTTGTCACCTCCCGGTTATTTTGCCCAGCCGGACTTTGGCAAATGGTGGCCCATATGGGGAACTCCGGGATGCTCGGGAGTAAGTGACAAGGAAAGTTGCCCATCCCTAGAAATAGATAGGACAGGAGGAAAGCTGTTTGACCCTAAAGAAGCAGATAGGGCGAGAGGATGGATGGCCATTTCAAGAAAAAAGAAAAATTGATACAGTGTGTTTTTGTTTTGTCTTATATTAGTGTTTTGTGTTGTTTTTGTTGCGGAGGTATGGGATCAGAAGTTAGTAGAAAGTGTGTTAAGTAAATTGCTAAAGGAAGGAGGCACCCCAGTAAAACCAAGAACAGTTAGGGCATACATTGATAAAAGCCCAGGAACTCTACTCAGAAAGAGGAAGAAAGTTCAGAAGAGGAAGGAAGATCAGGGAAGGAGTTACAAAAAAAGGCTGCTACTAACCACTTTTTGTAACCAGAAGGTGAGTGAAGTGGTGTGGCACGGCAGCCACTGTGTGCACTAGCTGGTCTCGGCACAGCAGGGACTTTCCAGCCAGCAGTGGCGGAGGCTGCCACCCCGCCCCCCGCCCTGGGAGTAGGACGTCTCTGCCAGGAGCCCAAGCCCTGGTTGCCCAGTGGCAGTTCAAGTCCAGGACACTCTCCAGGGCCATAGGTTGCCAGGGGATGGCTACCAGGGATCTTGCCACCTTCCTCGAGAGGGTGGAAAAGAGCCTCCAAAGGAAATTCCCTGCAGGGTCCACTTCAGGATTGTCCCTGCTCAAACAAACAAACAACAACAACAAAAAAAAGAGTGGGTAGGAAAACAATCTGCCATTCTCAAGCCTTCTGAGCTTTATAAATTCAAGGTTAGCAATATCTCAAATCCATAACAGCTGAATTTCAGTTTTCAATTATGGTGACAGCATTTACCCTCAGATGCTTTGGTATTTTACAGCTTTCATCACAGCTGCATAAGCTTACAGTTATTATCATTAAAGGTCCTGACCCAGTGAATGTCGGGAGTTGGGGGTCTATTTGTGTGTTTCCACAGGGAGAACAGCAACCGATTTGGATTCCAGAGAGACTAACTAAAGTGATTTCTACAGACCAAAAAGAAGATGATTTGGCTCATATCCATAACAGCTGATATCCCGAACTCCAGTTTGGCTATCCTTTCATCTGTGGTTCTCCCACACCTGGAGGCTAATGAATAATGAGCACCATTAAGGCCTATTTCAAATGTAAAAAACCTTGAGGCTTACTTGTGGGAATACCTTCCAACCCACATGCAAGTTACAGGAAGAAGGATGGGATATCAAAAGGAGAGTCAAACCCAGGTGGTAGCCAGGATGCTTTTTTCAATTTTATTTATTTTTTTTTTAGCTCAAACAGACCTAGGTTAATGTTTTTTCTGATCAGTTCTATTTTTTGATCAACTGAGGAGTTTTTAAACATTGCAATGGAGATTTTGTCTGTGAAAGGCTACAAGGCCTTTACTATTGTGTTATGTGTTCACACTTGTGTAATGTGTTGTATGTCTGTATGTGTGTATGTCCATATATCATATATGAGGAGTGCTCATGAAAATAAAAAGGATCCAAATATCTTTTATTCACGTGATTAAAACAGTTCAACTTAAATTGGGTAATGAAAGTAAAGATGTCTTTAAAATTAAGCTTACAAGTTTTTCTAGGTGTTCAAAAAATGTTGATGGCTATGAAATAATCTACCTAAATTCAGAAATTTACAAGGATTGTTTTAAAATGTGAACAAAAAAGGAGGTTAACAGATCTGTTTGTTTACTTTCACCTTTCCTTTTAATTATATCTAATAATTCTGTTCAGGATAATGTACTAAATTGTTCAGGAAATTGTTTTCTTAATGCTGGATAGAATGCTACATTATTTTCTTTAGCCATCATTGCCAGAATTCCTACCTTCATCCCAGTGCCAGTGAAGACAAAAAATAGAAGAATTTCCAGTATTACTGAAAACCAAAATGAGACTTCAGAATTACAGCTTCCATCATCACAGCTGTTGCTGTTTCTGCTGCTGCTGCTGTAGCTTCTGTGATAGCTATCACACAATCTGTAAAACCTGGACTGTGTATCACTTCAATGCATTATGAATCTATTGAGACAACAAATTGTAATAGTACCAGGGTATCTTTGCTGACAGTGTCATCAGTGGTACAATTTTTCCAATGGCCTTTCACTTGGAGCCCTCAATGGCTTTGTATCATGGCATTTTGTATCCTCCTCCTTCTGCTTGTGGCAGGTTGTTTATGGTGTTTGTATAGATTACACGGATCCCCAAGTATGGCTAAATATATTGGGCTGGTAGTCAAATACAGGTAAGGTAAGATCCAGTTACCATGGTATCAACGTAAAACAGGAGGCTGACGATTTGAGGTCAGACCATCCAATGACAGGTAAGGACCATATGTAGTATTGGACAACCTAAAACAGGCACGGTCCCTAAACCACATACTTGTTGTTTAATAAAACAAATGGTGGGGAGATGTTGGGGATCGCAAATCAAGTCAAGATGGCACCTGGCAGTTTGCCAGGAGTAGTGGTTTGTGAGGCAATGCCACTGAGCCATTAAGATGGTGGGGATTCCTTATTGGCTGACTGCTGTATCTAGATGATGCTAATTAAGTCAAGCTGTGTGTAATCAGTTAGGTATATATACCTCTGCTGTTCCACAATAAAGCAGTTCCCTTTACCTTTGGTTCCCACTACCTTGAGTTCCCGCTCAGTTCCCGCTGAGTTCCCCAGCAATAAAGCAGTTCCCGCTTTAACCTTCAAGTTTCATGTCACCACCTGGTTATTTCTCCCAGCCAGACTGTAGGATAACACTAGCCCTTATAGTAACCATAACTTTAGCCTTAAACTGATCTCTAACTATATCCATTAACATAACCATAACCCTAACCATAATGATAACCCTAGGCATAAAACTAACCATATCCCAAATCCTAACCATTCCATTAACCTAAACCTAAGTTGAATCCTAAACCTAACCCTATCTTTACCCTAACCCTAACCCTAAAACTAGTTCAAGCCCAAACTTGAAAACTTATCCTAAACCTAAACCTAACTCTGACCCTTATTCTGACCCTAACACTAAACCTAGGTCTAACCCTAACCCCAAATTTTACCATAATCCTATCCCTAGACCTAACTCTGAACCTAACTCTCAGCCTAGCCCTAACCATAGCTCAGAACCTAATCCTTACATTAAACATAAGCCTAAACCTAATTCGAGGTCTAACCCTCACCTTAACCCTAACACAAGACCTAATCCTAACCATAACCCTAGCCCTAAACTTAACTCTAACTGTATCCATTACCCTAAACATTACCCTTACCATAATGCTAACCCTATGCTTAACCCTAACCCTATCACTTTCCCCAAACTTATCAATTACCCTAAACTTACCCTAAACCCTAAACCTAACCCAATCATTACACTAACCCTAACCCAAATGCTAATTTGAGCCCTTACCTAACATCAAATCTATACCAAACCCTAACATTGACCCATGACCCTACTAATTTTCCTAGCTCTAAACCTCACTCTTACCCAACCTAACCATTACACTAGACCTAGCCATGAACCTAACCCTAAAACTATTCCTAAACTTAAACCTAGACCTGATATTAACCCTAGCAATAATCCTAGCCCTAACCCTAACACAAACCCTAGCCCTTACCTTAGCCCTAAACGTAGCCTTAATTTTATCCCTAAACCAAACCCTAGGCCTAATCCTAACACTAATCCTAGCCCTAATTGTAGCCCTAATTTAGCCCTTTTCCTAACCCTAACCCTAACCCGAGCCCAAAGACTAACTCTCACCTTAAACTTAATCCTAGTTCTAAACCTATCCCTTACTAGAACCCTAATCCTAGCCCTAACACTTGGTCTAACCCTAGCCCTATTCATAGCCCTGGCCAAAACCCTAGATCTTGCCCTAACTCTAAATCTAACCCTAACACTAAGACTGAACCTAAATCTAACACTAGACCTAATGCTAATGCTAATCCTAAAACTAGCCTTAACACTAGCCCTAGTCCTGATACAAAACCGAGCCATAGCCATAACACTAAACCTTAACCTAAACCAAACCCTAACCCTACACCTAGCCATAACCATATCCCTAATTCCACTCCTAAACCTAACCCGAAAACTAACCTTAACTCTGATATTTTCCTTAACACTACCCCTGGCTCTAAACATCATCGTCACCATAAAACTCAACCTAACACTAGACCTAGCCCTAACCCTAACCCTATAACTAGCACTAATCATAATCCTATTTCATACATTAGCTGTAGCCTTAACCCTAGCCCTAACCTAACCCAAAATCTTGTCTTAATCTGAGTCCTAAATCTAGATTTAACCCTAAACTTAAACCTAACCCTAACCCCAAATTAGCCCTAATCCTATATATAACCCTAGCTCTAAACTTAGACCTATCCATTACCCTAACAATAACCCTAACCCTTAAGCTAATCCTAGGTCTGGCACTAACCCTATCCATTACACTACACCAAACCTAAACCCTAAAATTATCCCTGTCATTACACTAAACCTAAACCCTTACCTAACCCAAACCCTAACCCTGACCCTGACCCTAAAAATAACCCTAGTTATAAACGTGAATCTTACCCTAAATCTAATCCTTACACTGGACAAACCCATAAACCTAACACTAAATGTATCCCTAAATATAACCTTAGACCTGACATTAGCCCTAGCCCTAATACTATCCCTAAGGCTAATACAAAACCTAAACCTCATTCTAGCCATAAACCGAGCCTTAATCATAACCCTAACCCTAACTCTAGCCCTAACCTTAATACTAACCCTTGCCCTATCCCTAAAACTAGCCAAAATCACATCCCTTAACCTAAACGTAACCCTAACTTTAACTCTAACCCTTGTCATCACAATTGCCCTATCCTTAGCCCTAGCTTTAACACTATATCGAAACCTAACTTTAAATCTAAACCTAACATGATGCCTAAGCCTAAAAATAGCCCTAACCCTGATGCTAATTCCAAAACTAGCTCTAACCCTAGCCCTAACACTAACCCTAGCCGTAATATAGCCCTATCCCTAACCCTATCCCTAACCCTAGCCCTCAGAATAACCCTATCTCTCACACTGGCCCTATCACTCATTCTAATCCTATCCCTTCCCATAAACCTAACCCTATCCCAAATCCTAGTCCTAACCCTTGCCCTATTATTAGGCCTATCACAAACCTTAGATTAAAAACCTAACTCTAAATTTAACTCTAAACCGAAGCCTAAGCCTAATTCTAAGACTACCCCTAAACCTAACACTAATCTTAAAAATTACCCTAACCCTAAACCTAGCCCTAAAACCCAAATAAGCCAAAACTGTACCCCTAACCCTTAATTTAAAACCAAACCCTAACCGTATACCTAGCCCTAACCCCAGCCCTAATTTGAGTTTTAAGCCAAACCCTAAAACTAACCTGACCCTTACTCTGGCCATAACACAAACCCGAGGTCTAAACATCGCCCTAACACTAAACCTAAAACTTACACTAAACCTAGCCCTGAAACACTAAATTTAGCCATAATTATAACGCTAGTACTTACATTAACCAAAACCCTAACCCTAGCACTAACTTAACCCAAAACCTAGTTCTAATCATAACCATGAAACTAGCCCTAAACTGATTTCTAACTCTATCCATTACCATAACCCTAACCCTAACCTTAATGCTAATTCAAGCCCTAACTTTAAACCATAACTTATCACAAACCCTAACCTAGAACGTGACCCTAATAATACCCCTAGCTTTAAACCTTATGCTAACCCTAAACCTAACCCTTACACTAGAGGTACCCATAATCCTAACCCTAAAACTATCTTTAACCATAATTCTGGACCTGAAATTACCCTTAGCACTAATCCTAGCCCAAACCACCCCTCCAAAAAAAAAAAAAAAAAAAAAAAAAAACAGCCCTCACCCAAGCCCTAAACCTAGCCTTAATCATAACTCTAACACTAACCACAGCTCTATCCCTAATTATAACCCTCACCCTACTTCTAAACCTAGCTATAAAGACATCCATTACCCAAAAATTTGCCCTAACTCTAAACCTTAATTATTAACTCTAACACTAAACTCTAACCCTAACCCTAATTATAGGCTTAAATTAAACACTAAACCTAGCCCTAATCCTAGCCCTAATTAAGCCCTATCTCTAACCCTAACCCTAAACCTTGCCCTAAGAGTAACTCTCGTCCTAGCCCTGTCCCCAGTTCTAACCCTATCCCTTATCATAACCCTAAAACTAGCTATAAGCCTTGACCTATCCTTAGTTCTAGCCCTAACCCTAGATCTAAACCTAATTCCAAATTTAATCCTAAATATAAGACTAAGCCTAACACTAACAATAGCCCTAACCCTAACCCTAAGAATAAATAAAAAAAACTGAGCATTAGCCCTAACCCTAAACTTTAACTTAAACCAAAAACTAACACTACAACTAGACCTAAACCTAGCCCTAGTTCGAGTCCTAAACCTAACCTTAAAATCAATCCTGATACTGACTTATATCCTAACATGAACCCTAGCTATAAATATTACCCTAACCTTAAACCTAACCCTAACACTAAAGCTAACCCACACCCTTACACTAAAACTAACCCTAATGGTAACCCTAGATTTTACAATAGCCATTGTCCTAACCCTAGCCCTAAACCTAACACAAAACTTAGGCCTAATCTGAGGCCTAAATCTAGCTTTAACCCTAACTCTAACAAAAACCATAGCCCTAACCCCAGCTCCAAACCAATCCCTTATTTTAGCAAAACCATAAACCCAAGGGTAAACCTAGACCTATCCCTAATCCTTAGGCTAACCCAAACACTAACCCTATTAATATCCCTTACCCTTGCCCTCATTCTAGATCTAACGTTATCCAAAACCCTAAAACTGACCCTGACCCTTTTACTGACCCTAAAACTAATCCTAGATATAATCCTAACCCTAACCCTAACCCAAAGCCTACCGTAATCCTATCCCTAGACCTAATCCTGAACCAATTCTCAGCCTAGCCCTAACCATACCTCAGAACCTAACCCTTACACTAAACATAACCTTAACCTAATCCTAGTTCTAACGCTCACCCTAACCCTAAATCAAGACCTAATCCTAACCATAACCTTAGCCCTAAACTTAAGTTTAACTGTATCATCACCCTAAACATAACCTTTACACTAATGCTAACCCTAGGATGAACCCTAAACATATCACTATCCCCAAATTTATCAATTACCCTAAGCCTACCCTGAACCCTAGATCTAATACAGTCCTTACCCTAACCCTAACCCTAATGTTAATTCGAGCCCTAACCCTAAACTCAAACCTAAATCAAATCCTAACACTGACACTGACCCTAATAATTTCCCTAGCTCTAAACCTCAATCTTACAATATACCTAACCCTTACACTAGACATAGCCATAAAACTAACCCTAAAAGGATCCCTAAGCATAACCCTAGACCTGATATTAGCCCTAGCCATGATACTAGCCATAACCCTAACACAAACCCTAGCCCGTATCCTAGCCCTAAACATAGCCTTAATTATAACCCTAACAACAACCCTAGGCCTAACTCTAACACTAACCCTAGCCCTACTCTTAGACCTAATTTAGCCCTATCCCTAACCTTAAC
This sequence comes from Marmota flaviventris, assembly GCF_047511675.1. Taxonomy (NCBI): domain Eukaryota; kingdom Metazoa; phylum Chordata; class Mammalia; order Rodentia; family Sciuridae; genus Marmota; species Marmota flaviventris. Next base: position 12,772,604 of record NC_092510.1, read on the forward strand.
CCTAACCCTAGCCCAAAGACTAACTCTAACTCTCACCTTAGTACTAACCCTAGTTCTAACCCTATCCTTTACTAGAACCCTCATATTAGTCCAAACCATAAGTCTAAATCTAGCCCTATTCATAGCCCTAGCACCAACACTATATCTAACCCTAACTCTAAATCTAACCCTAACCCTTAGCCTAAACCTAAACCTAACAATAGCCTTAACCCTAAGGCTAATCATAAAAATAGCACTAATCCTATCCCTAAAACAAAACCAAGCCATAGACCTAACCCTAACCCTTAATATAAACTAAGACATAACCCTACACTTAGCCACAACTCTAGCCCTAATTTGAGTTTTAAGCCAAACCCTAAAAATAACCCTGACTCTGACTCTGACCTTGACACTAACCCTAATTCTAAACATCACCCTGACCCTATACCTAAACCTAACAGTAGACCAAGCCCTAACCCTAACCCTAAAATTAGCCCTAATCACAACCCTGGTACTTAAATTAGCCATTACCCTAAATCTAGCCTTAACTTAACCCAAAACCCAGCCTTATTCAGAGCACTATCCATAGATTTACCCTTAACCCTAACCCTATCACTAATCATAACTATAACCCTAGCCTTAACACTAGATTTAAACCTAACACTAACCTAAGCCTAACCTATGAATAATCATAATAACCTTAGCTGTACCCCTATCTCCAACCTCATCCATTACCCTAAATATAATCCTAAACCTAATGCTAAACCTGGGCGTAAACCTAACCGTATCCCTAATCCTAACCCTATCCATTAACCTAAACCAAACCTGAAACCTAAATCTAACACTATCTTTGCCCTAATCCTAACTCTAATGCTAATTTGAGCTCTAACATTAAACCTTAACCTATCCAAAACACTAACTGTGACACTGACCCTAATAGTACCCTTAGCTGTATACCTGACACTAACCCTAAACCTAACCCTTACACTAGACATAGCCATAAACCTAACCCTAAAACTATTTTTACCCATTACACTAGACCTGAAATTAGCCCTAGCCATAATCCTAGCCCTAAACCTACCTATAACCTTATCCTGTACCCAAAAACTAACCATAACCCTAAACCTAACCCTAACCCTCACTCTAAACCTAGGCGTAACACAAAGCCTAGTGCTAATCCTAGCCTTTATTTAATCCTATCCTAACCCTAAACCTACCCATAAGACTAACTCTAACTCTTGCCCTAGCCCTAGGCCTAGTTCTATCTGTAGCCTTAATCCTAATACTAGATCTAAGCCTAAGTCTAAATCTAAACCTAACTCTAAATTTAACTGTAAAAATAAGCCTAAACCAAACCCTATCACTATCCCTAACCATAACGCTAATACTAAAACTTGCCCTATCCTTAGCCCTAGCTATAAACCAAAACCAAGCCATAGCCCTAATCCTAACCCATAACCTAAATCAAACCCTAACCCTACAACTAACCCTAAAACTAACTCTAAAACTAACCCTGACCTGACACTGCAATTAAAAATAATCCTAGCTCTAAACATCAACCTAACCTTAAATTAATCCTAACACTATATTTTGCCTTAACCTAACCCTAAAACTAGCCTTAATCATAACCCTAGTTCGAACATTAGTCATTGTCCAAACCGTAGCCCTAACCCTAACACAAATTCTACCCCTAATCTGAGACCTAACCCTAGTTTTAACCATAATACTAGCCCTAACCCTAACTCTAACACTATTCTTATCCTAAGTCAAACCCTAATGGGTAATGGATAGGGCTGGAGATAGGGGTACAGCTAGGGTTATTGCTAACCCTAGTCCTAACACTAATCCTTAGCCTAACTTCAACTCTAACCATAAACTAGTCTTAACCTTAGCCCTCATTATACTTCTAAACCTAACTCTGACCCTCATCTGACCATAACAGTAACCCTAGGTCTAAATCTGAACCTAACCATAAACAAAACCCTATCACTAGCCCTACTGGTAACCCTATACCTATACTTAAGCCTAACACTGACCTAGACCCAAAGCTAATCCTAAATATTTCTATAACTCTAGGCCTAGACCTAAAAAAAAAAAAAAAAAAAAACTAGCACTAGCACTAACAATAAGACTTAACCTAAATTGAACACTTACACTACTCCTAGACCTAAACCTAGTTCTAATTCAGACTCTAACCCTAACCATAACCCTATCCCAAAACCTGACCCAAATTCTAACAGTGAACCTAGCTTTAAACCTGACACTAACCCAAAACCTAGACCTAACACTAGACCTAGCCATAAACTAACCCTAAAACTAGCCCTAAACATAACCCTAACTCTTACATTATCCATAGTCCTAACCCTAGCCCTAAACCTAAGACAAACCTAGCCCAAATTTTAGGCCTAAACTTAGCTCTAAGCATAACCCTCAGCCTGACCCTAGACTTAAACCTAGCCCTAACCTAAGTCTTGCCTTAGAACTAACCCTACCTCAAAGCCTAACCCTTACACTGAACATAACCCTAGCTATATCTTAAACCCTAACCCTAACCCTAGCCCTAATCCTAACATTAAAACTAGCCTGAACTTTAGCTCTAACCATATACATTACCCTAACCCTAACACTAATTAAAACTCCATCCATAACACTAAACCTAACTCTAACCATAAATGTAAACCTAGACCTAAACCTAAACCTAACCCTCACCCTAGCCCTAACCCTAGCTCAAACACTAACCCTTACCCTAAACTAACTATAACCCTATGTTGGGGATGCAAATCAAGTCAAGAGGGCGTCTGGCAGTTTGACAGGAGGAGTGGTTTGTGAAGCAATGCCAGCAAGCCTTTAAGATGATGAGGATTCCTTATTGGCTGACTGCTGTATCTAGATGATGTTAATTGAGTCAAACTGTGTAATTAGTTAGGAATATATACCTCTGCTGTCTCACAGAAAAGCAGCTCCTGCTATCTCGGGTGCCTGCTACTTTGAGTTCTTGCTCAGTTCCCGCTGAGTTCACTCGCAATAAAGTAGTTCCTGTTTCAACCTTCAAGTTGCTTGTCACCTCCCAGTTATTCTGCTCAGCAGGACTGCAGCAGGTGATAAAGTAATAATAGTGAAAGAGAAAAATGTCTGAATTTTATTATTAATGAAATAATAAATAGCACAGGAGAGTAAAACTTTGAAGTTACACATTTGATTCAGTATAAAAGTTAGAAGCAAAATTTAATCATTACCTATATAGCAAAGCAGCGTAGTCACCAGGAACATTCAAGTTCCCTTTAAAATATTCATTTCATCTCATTATAAAATTATACCACAAAAATTTTAATATAAGATCAAAAGGGAAGGAAAAATAACCTGTGTTCCCACAAATCATCTATGTTAACTGTCTAACCAAGCATTTCGGCTCTTCCCATTAGTCTTTGTTTTATAAAATTTTGGGAGGACAATGGCTAATCACCCATGCTTATTTCTGCATTTAAGTTAGTGTTTAATATGTAGATAGCTTTACTTTGTTATATAGTGAAACTAAGTGTCAGCTCTAATTGAAAATTCAAGGTTGAGTTCTGCACTTGAAGTGTAATCTAAAAGTTGATATTGACATTTTAATGTAGAAGAAAAATGTCACATGTCTAGTACCAAATCATGGAATAAGAAATTATAAAATTAAAATTTGACCTTAAAAAAACAATCAGCTCAAAAGTTAGAGCTTAATGCAGTATTACAAGCTTTTGTGATGTTTAAAGATTTCATATTTAATTTATTTTCTGACAGTTTATATATTGTTAATGCTATAAATTCCCTTGAAGATGCTGGTAGGATTTCCCCTTCCTCTACTGTTTTCTCTTTGTTTTCTGCTATACAAAGTTTAATCGGGGACAGAAAAGATCCATTCTTCATAGGACATATCAGGGCACATACAGGATTGCCTGGAGCCCTTAGTTTGGACAATTATTTAGCAGATAAAACCACACATGACATACATATTTTTCTATACTAGAAGAAGCTACAAATTTTCACAAATCCTTCCATGTCAATGCTAATACCTTGCAAAAGTGTTTTAAAATAACTAAGGAACAAGCTAGACATATATAATAAAACAATGTCAAAATTGTGTGACATTTTGCTCATCATTTGGCATTACTCATATAACAGGTATCCTATATAATCCACAGGGACACAGCATAGTCGAAAGACCTCATCAAACTATTAAAATATACTTACTAAAACAAAAAGAGGGATTTGGGAAGGGATATAAATCCCCAAAGATAAACTGAACATAACCCTATTTATGTTAAACTTTTTAAATTTGGATTCATCAGGACTTAGTGCTGCGGAAAGGCACATGTGTCCAAAAAATATACATAAGCCAAAGATACTTTGGAAGGATATTCTAACTGGACAATGGAAAGATCCTTACCCAGTGATTGTCTGGAGCCAGTGGTCTGTTTGTGTGTTTCCACAGGAAGAACAGCAGCCGATTTGGATTCCAGAGAGACTAACTAAAGCGATTTCTACAGACCAAAAAGAAGATAATTTGGCTCAAAATCCATAACAGCTGATATCCAGAACTCCAGTTTAGCTATCCTTACATCTGCAACAATGGTTTTCCCACACTTGGAGGTTAATGAATAATGAGCGCCATTAAGGCCTATTTCAAATGCAAAAAACCTTGAGGCTTACTTGTGGGAATACCCTCAAACCCATATGCAAGTTACAAGAAGAATTTTTCTATTTTATTTTTTGAGCTCATACAGACCTCTGATAATGTTTTTCTGATCGGTTCTATTTTTGATCAACTGTGGAGTTTTGGGGCATTACAATGGAGATTTTGCCTGTGGAGAGCTACAAGGCCTTTACTATTGTGTTATATGTTGTATGTTCTGTGTGCAAACTTGAATTGTGTTTATGTGTCTGTATGTGTCATGTATGAGGAACACTCATGAAAAAATTGATCCAAATATCTTTTATTCCCATGATTTAAACAGTTTAATTTAAATTGGGTATAGTTCTAAAACGTGAAAAGAAAGGAGGTTAACAGATCTGTTTGTTTACTTTCACCTTTCCTTTTCATTATATTTAATAATTCTGTTCAGGATAATGTAAATTGTTCAGAAAATTGTTTTCTTAGTGCCTGCTGGAATGCTATACAATTTTCTTTAGCCATCATTGCCAGAACTCCTACCTTAAGACAAAGATAGAAGAATTTACAGTATTAATTAAAACTAAATGAAACTTTGGAATTACAGCTACCATCATCACAGCTGTTGCTGTTTCTGCTGCTGCTGCTGCAGCTTTTGCGATGGCTGTCACACAAACTGTACAGACTGCTGCATAAATACTTCAAAAGGGAGTGGACATGTTGGTGGATTGAGGAATCCTTTAGGCTGTTTAGAGAACTTGCCTGGACTGTGTCACTTATGTGCATTGTGAACTAATCTATTGATACAACAAATTGTGACAGTACCAGGCTATCTTTGCTGACAGTTTCATTGGTGGTACAATTTTTCCAAGGCCTTCTTACTTGGAGCTATCAATTGGATGGGTATCATGGTATTTTATATCCTCCTCTTCTTTCTGCTTGTGGCAGGTTGTTTATGGTGTTTGTGTAAAAACCACTATGGTTGTTATCCACAACAACCATGGCTAAATAATGTTAGGCCAATAATCAAAGATGGGTAAGATGCAATTTCAATGGTATCAACATAAGACAGGAGGCTGACGATTTGAGGTCAGACCATCCAATGACGGGTAAGGACCATATGTAGTACTGGACAACCTAAAACAGGCACAGTCCTTAAGCCACATACTTGTTGTTTAAATAAAACAAAAGGGAGGAGATGTTGAGGATGCAAATCAAGTCAAGATGGTGCCTGGCAGTTTGTAAGGAGGAGAGGTTTGTGAAGCAATTCCAGAGAGCCATTAAGATGATGGGGATTCCTTATTGGCTGACTGCTGTATCTAGATGATGTTAATTGAGTCAAGCTGTGTGTAATTAGTTAGGTATATATACCTCTGCTGTCTCACAGAGAAGTGGCTCGTGCTACATCGGGAGCCAACTACTCTGTGTTCTCGCTCAGTTCCCGCTGAGTTCACTCGCAACAAAGCAGTACCCATTTCAACCTTCAAGTTGCTTGTCACTTAACGGTTATTCTGCTCAGCCAGAATGTGGAAACCCTAGCCTTAAACTTAACACCCAAAACTTAAAACTTACATCACACCCTAGCCCTATCCCTAAACATACTCCTAATCCTAGATTTAATTCAAACCATAACCAAACCTAAAACCTAGCTCTAAACCTATCCATTACACTAAATATAACACTAATCTTTATGCTAACGCTCACCGATCAATAAACCAAACCCATCCATTACCCTAAACAGTAATTGAAACCAAAACTAAACAGTATCCATTACCCGAACGCTAAACCTAACCCTAATGGCACGCCCCGCCAAATTTCGTTCTACTAGGTTGAAGCGTTTGTTTGCAGTAACAGTTTGAAGTATTTGGTTTCACTCTGTTTTCTCCAATATTGATAGATGAAGTTGGAACTCTAAAACAAACAAGGTTTTTGCTAGCTGCTTGAAACGTGACACAAAAAAGTAGTTCTCAGTGCTATTTCTATGGTTTGTTTCCTCTTGAAGTAGCCTAAGTAGAGACTGTGGAAATACACTTTCATTTGAAAGCCATTGAAAAGCTTCCAAAAACCTATGAGTTTCCTGATCTCAGAAAACATTTTTCCAATCAATCTTGATGATACTTGGCGGTAATGATCAGTACACAAATCCCATTTGGCCCTCCAAATTTCGTCCTTCTAGGTTGAAGCGTTCGTTTACAGTAACAGTTTGAATTTTTAGGATTCACTCTGTTTTCTCCTATATTGATAGATGTAGTGGGAACATTAAACACGGTTTTTTCTAGCTGCTTGAAACTTGACACAATAAAGCAGTTCTCAGTGCTAACTCTATCCTTTGTTTCTTCTTGAAGTAGTCCTAAGCAGGGACTGGGGAAATAAAATTTCATTTGAAAGGCTTTGACAAGCTTCCAAAAAACTACAAATTACAGGAAATATCAGAAAACATTTTTTTAAACAAACTTGATGATTCTTGGCGGTAATGATCAGTACACATATCGCACTTGGCTCCCCCAAATTTCGTTCTTCTAGAATGAAGCGTTTGTTTGCAGTAACAGTTGAATATTTAGCTTTCACTCTGTTTCCTCGCATACTGATAGATGTAGTGAGAACATCAAACAGGGTTTTTGCTAGCTGCTTGAAACTTCACACAATAAATTAGTTCTCAGTTTTATCTCAATGCTTTGTTTCCTCTTGAAATAGACTAAGTAGAAACTGTGGAAAAACACTTGCATTTGAAAGCCTTTTACAAGCTTCCAAAAAACGAGTTTCCTGAAATCTCAGAAAACATTTTTTCACCCAATCTTGATGATACTTGGAGGTAATCATCAGTACACAAATCCCACTTGGCTCCCCCAAATTTCGTTCTTCTAGGATGAAGCGTTCGTTTGCAATAACAGTTTCAATTTTTCAGTTTCACTCTGTTTTCTCCTATATTGATAGATGTAGTTGGAACCATAAATCAAACACGGTTTTTGCTAGCTGTTTGAAAAGTGAAACAATAAAGTAGGTCTCAGTTATATCTCTATGGTTTGTTTCCTCGTGAAGTAGCCTAAGTAAAAACTGGGGAAAAAGACTTTCATTTGAAAAACATTGACAAACTTCCAAAAAAATATGAGTTTCCTGAAATATCAGAAAATATTTTTTTCACTCAATCTTCATGATACTTGGCTGTAATGATCAGTACACAAATCCCACTTGGCCCCCCAAATTTTGTTCTTCTAGGTTGAAGCGTTCGTTTTCAGTAACAGTTTGAATTTTTTAGTTTCACTCTGCTTCTCCAGTAATGATAGATGTAATTTGAACTCTAAATGAAGAACGGTTTTGGATTGCTGCTTGAAAAGTGAAACAATAAAGTCGTTCTCTGTGCTGTCTCTATGGTTTGTTTCCTCTTGAAGTAGCCTAAGTAGAGAATGGGGAAAAACACTTTCATTTGAAAACCTTTGAGAAGCTTCCAAAAATCTACGAGTTTCCTGAAATCTCACAAAACATTTTTTCACCCATTCTTGATGGTAGTTGGCGGTAATTATCAGTACACAAATCGCACTTGGCTCCCTCAAATTTCGTTCTTATAGGTTGAAGCGTTCATTTGCAGAAACAGTTTGAATTTTTAGGTTTCAGTCTGTTTTCTCCTATATTGATAGATGTAGTTGGAACATCAACCACGGTTTTTTCTAGCTGCTTGAAACTTGACACAATAAAGTCATTCTCAGTGCTCTCTCTGTCGTTTGTTTCCTCTTGAAGTAGCCTAAGTAGAGACTGTGGAAAAACACTTGCATTTGAAAGACTTTGATAAGCTTCCCCAAAACTATGAGTCTCCTGAAATCTCAGAAAATATTTTTACACCCAATATTGATGATACATGGTGGTAATGATAAGTACACAAATTCCACTTCGCTCCCTAAATTTTCTTCTTCTAGGTTGAAGTGTTCGTTCATAGAAACACTTTCAATTTTTAGGTTTCCCTCAGTTTTCTCCTATATCGATAGATGTAGTTGGAATGGTAAATCAAACAGGGTTTTTGCTAGCTGCTTGAAACTTCACAATAGAGTAGTTCTCAGTGCTGTCTCTATGCTTTGATTCCTCTTGAAGTAGCCTAAGTAGAGCCTGAGGAAAAACACTTGCAATTGAAAGCATTTGACACGCTACCAAAAAACTGTGAGATTTCTGAAATATGAGAAAACACTTTTTGTTGCAATCTTACTGATACTTGGCGGTAATGATCAGAACACAAATCCGACTTGGCCCCCCAAATTTCGTTCTTCAAGGTTTACGCATTTGTTTGCAGTAACAGTTGAATATTTAGCTTTCACTCTGTTTTCTCCTATAATTATAGATGTAGTTGGAACCCTAAATCAAACACGGTTTTTACTAGCTGCTTGAATCTTCACACAATAAAGTACATCTCAGTGCTATCTCTGTGCTTTGTTTCCTCTTGAAGTAGCCTAAGTAGAGCCTGGGGAAAAACAATTGCATTTGAAAGGCTTTGACAAGCTTCCAGAAAACTATGAGTTTCCTGAAATATGAGAAAACATTTTTTGATCCAATCTTGCAGATACTTTGTGGTAATGATCAGAACACAAATCACACTTGGCCTCCCGAATTTCATCCTTCTGGGTTGAAGCGTTCTTTTGCAGTAACAGTTGAATTTTTAGGTTTCACTCTGTTTTCTACTATACTTATAGATGGAGTTGGAAACCTAAATCAAACAGGGTTTTTGATAGCTGCTTGAAACTTCACACAATAAAGTAGTTCATACTGCTACCTCTATGCTTTGTTTCCTCTTGAAGTACACTAAGTAGAGACAGGGGAAAAACACTTGCAATTGAAAGCCTTTCACAAGCTTCCCCAAAACTACGAGTTTCCTGAAATCTCAGAAACAATTTTTTCACCCACTATTGATGATACTTGGTGGTAATGATAAGTACTCAAATTCCACTTCGCCCCCCAAATTTCGATCTTCTAGGTTGAAGCGTTCGTTTGCAGTAACAGTTGAATATTTAAGTTTCACTCTGTTTTCTCCCGTATGGACAGATGTATTTGAAACCCTAAATCAAACACGGTTTTTCTAGCTGCTTGAAACTTCACAATAGAGTAGTTCTCAGTTTTATCTCTATTCTTTGTTTCCTCTTGATGTAGACTAAGTAGAGACAGGGGAAAAACACTTGCAATTGAAAGCGTTTGGCAAGCTACCAAAAAAATATGAGTTTCGTGATATATGAGAAAACATTTTTTGATCCAATCTTGCTGATACTTGGCGGTAATGATCAGTACACAAATCGCACTTGGCCTCCCGAATTTCATCCTTCTGGGTTGAAGCGTTCGTTTGCAGTAACAGTTGAATTTTTAGGTTTCACTCTGTTTTCTCCTATACAGATATATGTAGTTGGAAACCTAAATCAAACAGGGTTTTTGATAGCTCCTTGAAACTTCACACCATAAAGTAGTTCATCCTGCTACCTCTATGCTTTGTTTCCTCTTGAAGTACACTAAGTAGAGACAGGGGAAAAACACTTGCAATTGAAAGCCTTTGACAAGCTACCAAAAAACTACGAGTTTCCTGAAATCTCAGAAAACATTTTTTCATCCAATCTTGCTGATGCTTGCCTGTAATGATCAGAACACAAATCCCACTAGGCATCCCAAATTTAGTTCTCATAGGTTGAAGCGTTCCTTTGCAGTAATATTTTGAATTTTTAGGTTTCACTCTGTTTTCTCCTATATTGATAGGTGTAGTTGGAACCCTAAATCAAACAGGGTTTTTGATAGCTCCTTGAGACTTCACACAATAATGTAGTTCACAGTGCTATCTCTATGCTTTGTTTCCTCTTGAAGTAGCCTAAGTCGAGACTGGGGAAAAACACTGGCATTTTAAAGGCTTTGACAAGCTTCCCCAAAACTACGAGTTTCCTGAAATCTCAGAAAACATTTTTTCACCCACTCTTGATGATACATGGTGGTAATGATAAGTACACAAATTCCACTTTGCCCCCTAAATTTTCTTCTTCTAGGTTGAAGCGTTCGTTCATAGTAACACTTTCAATTTTTAGGTTTCACTCAGTTTTCTCCTATATTGATAGATGTAGTTGGAATGGTAAATCAAACAGGGTTTCTGCTAGCTGCTTGAAAGTTCACAATAGAGTAGTTCTCAGTGCTGTCTCTATGCTTTGATTCCTCTTGAAGTAGCCTAAGTAGAGCCTGGGGAAAAACACTTCAAATTGAAAGCCTTTGACATGCTTCCAAAAAACTACGAGTTTCCTGAAATATGAGAAAACATTTTTTATCCAATCTTGCTGATACTTTGTTGTAATGATCAGAACACAAATCACACTTGGCATCCCGAATTTCATCCTTCTGTGTTGAAGCGTTCGTTTGCAGTAACAGTTGAATATTTAGGTTTCACTCTGTTTTCTCCTATGCTGATAGATGTAGTTGGAACCCTAAATCAAACAGGGATTTGCTAGCTGCTTGAAACTTCACAATAGAGTATTTCTCAGTTTTATCTCTATGCTTTGTTTCCTCTTGAAGTAGACTAAGCAGAGACAGCGGAAAAACACTTGCAATTGAAAGCGTTAGACACGCTACCAAAAAACTACGAGTTTTGTGAAATATGAGAAAACATTTTTTGATCCAATCTTGCTGATACATGGCAGTAATGATCAGTACACAAATCACACTTGGCCTCCCGAATTTCATCCTTCTGGGTTGAACCGTTCGTTCGCAGTAACATTTTGAATTTTTAGGTTTCACTCTGTTTTCTCCTATATTTATAGATGTAGTTGGAACCCTAAATCAAACACGGTTTTTGCTAGCTCCTTGAAACTTCACACAATAAAGTACTTCTCAGTGCTATTTCTATGCTTTGTTTTCTCTTGAAGTAGCCTAAGTAGAGACTGTGGAAAAACACTTGCATTTGAAAGACTTTGATAAGCTTCCCCAAAACTACGCGTTTCCTGAAATCTCAGAAAACATTTTTACACCCAATCTTGATGATACATGATGGTAATGATAAGTACACAAATTCCACTTCGCCCCCTAAATTTTCTTCTTCTAGGTTGAAGCGTTCGTTCATAGTAACACTTTCAATTTTTAGGTTTCACTCAGTTTTCTCCTATATTGATAGATGTAGTTGGAATGGTAAATCAAACAGGGTTTTTGCTAGCTGCTTGAAACTTCACAATAGAGTAGTTCTCATGCTGTCTCTATGCTTTGATTCCTCTTGAAGTAGCCTTAGTAGAGACTGGGGAAAAACACTTTCATTTGAAAGCCTTTGACAAGCTTCCAAAAAACTACGAGTATCCTGAAATCTCAGAAAACATTTTTTCATCCAATCTTGCTGATACTTTGTGGTAATGATCAGTACAGAAATTCCACTTGGCCCCCCAAATTTCCTTATTCTAAGTTGCTGCGTTCGTTTGCAGTAACAGTTTCAATTTTTCGGTTTCACTGTGTTTTCTCCTATATTAATAGATGTAGTTGAAATTCTAAATCAAACACGGTTTTTTCTAGCTGCTTGAAACTTCACACAATAAACTAGTTCTCAGTGCTCTCTCTATGCTTTGTTTTCTCTTGAAGTAGCCTAAGTAGAGACTGGGAAACCACTTGAATTTGAAAGCCTTTGACAAGCTTCCAAAAAATTAGGAGTCTCCTGAAATCTCAGAAAACACGATGACACCCAATCTTTTTGATACTTGGCCGTAATGATCAGAACACAAATGCCACTTGGCCCCCCAAATTTCGTTCTTCTAGATTGAAGCGTTTGTTTGTAGTAACAGTTGAATATTTAGCTTTCACTGTGTTTCCTCATATACAGATAGATGTAGTTGGAACATCAAACAGGGTTTTTGCTACCTGCTTGAAACTTCCCACAATAAAGTAGTTCTCAGTGCAATCTCTATGCTTTTATTCCTCTTGAAGTAGCCTAAGTAGAGACTGGGGAAAAACACTTCCATTTGAAAGCCTTTGACAAGCTACCAAAAAACTACGAGTCTCCTGAAATCTCAGAAAACATTATGACACCCAATCTTTTTGATACTTGGCCGTAATGATCAGAACACAAATGCCACTTGGCCCCCCAAATTTCGTTCTTCTAGATTGAAGCGTTTGTTTGTAGTAACAGTTGAATATTTAGCTTTCACTGTGTTTCCTCATATACAGATAGATGTAGTTGGAACATCAAACAGGGTTTTTGCTACCTGCTTGAAACTTCCCACAATAAAGTAGTTCTCAGTGCAATCTCTATGCTTTTATTCCTCTTGAAGTAGCCTAAGTAGAGACTGGGGAAAAACACTTCCATTTGAAAGCCTTTGACAAGCTACCAAAAAACTACGAGTCTCCTGAAATCTCAGAAAACATTATGACACCCAATCTTTTTGATACTTGGCCGTAATGATCAGAACACAAATGCCACTTGGCCCCCCAAATTTCGTTCTTCTAGGTTGGGGCGATCGTTTGCAGTAACAGTTGAATATTTAAGTTTCACTCTGTTTTCTCCCATATCGATAGATGTAGTTGGAACCCTAAATCCAACACGCTATTTGCTAGCTGGTTGAAACTTCATACAAAAAACAAGTTCTCCGTGCTGTCTCTATGGTTTGTTTCCTCTTGAAGTAGCCTAAGTAGAGACTGGGGAAAAACACTTGCATTTGAAAGCCTTTGACGAGCTTCCAAAAAACTACGAGACTCCTGAAATCTCAGAAAACATTTTTTCACCCACACTTGATGATACTTGGTGGTAATGATAACTACACAAATTGAACTTGGCCCCCAAAATTTCTTTCTTCTAGGTTGAACAGTTCGTTTGCAGTAACAGTTGAATATTTAAGTTTCACTCTGTTTTCTCCCATATGGATAGATGTAGTTGGAACCCTAAATCAAACACGGTTTTTGCTATCTGTTTCAAGATTGACACAATAAAGTGCTTCTCAGTGCTGTCTCTATGGTTTGTTTCCTCTTGAAGTAGACTAAGTAGAGACAGGGGAAAAACACTTGCATTTGAAAGCCTTTGACAAGCTACCAAAAAACTACGAGTTTCCTGAAATATGAGAAAACATTTTTTTTCACCCAATCTTGATGTTACTTGGAGGTAAAGATCAGTACACAAATTCCACTTTGCCCCCCAAATTTCGATCTTCTAGGTTGAAGCGTTTGTTTGCAGTAACAGTTTTAATTTTTAGGTTTCACTCTATTTTCTCCTATATTGATAGATGTAGTTGGAACATCAAACTTGGTTCTTGCTATCTGCTTGAAACTTGACACAGTATAGTAGTTCTCAGTGCTATCACTATCGTTTGTTTCCTCTTTAAGTAGCCCTAACAGAGACTGCCGAAAAACACTTTCATTTGAAAGCCTTGGACAAGCTTCCAAAAAACTACGAGTTTCCTGAAATCTTAGAAAACATGTTTTCAACCAATCTTAATGATACTTGCGGGTAATGATCAATCCACAAATCCCACTTGGCCCCCCTAATTTCGTTCTTCTTGGTTGAAAAGTTCGTTTGCAGTAACAGTTTGAATTTTGTGGTTTCATTCAGTTTCTCCAATATTGATAGATGTAATTGGAACTCTAAATCAAGAACGGTTTTTGATTGCTACTTGAATCTCAGAAAACATTTTTTCACCCATTATTGATGGTACTTGGCGGTAATGATCAGTACACAAATCCCACTTGGCCCCCCAAATTTCACATTTCTAGGTTGAAGCGTTCGTTTGCAGTGACATTTTGAATTTTTAGGTTTCACTCTGTTTTCTCCTATATTGGTTGATGTAGGTGGAACTTCAAACACGGTTTTTGCAAGCTGATTGAAACTTGACACAATAAAGTAGTTCTCAGTGCTATCTCTACAGTTTTTTCCTCTTGAAGTAGCCTAAGTAGAAACTGTGGGAAAAAAAATCTTTCATTTGAAAATCTTTGACAAGCTTTCAAAATCTAGGAGTTTCCTGAAATCTCAGAAAACATTTTTCCCCCAATGTTCATGATACTTGTTGGTAATGATCAGTACAAAAATCCCATTGACCCAACAAATTTCGTTCTTCTAGGTGGAAGCGTTCGTTTGCAGTAACAGTATGAATTTTTAGGTTTCACTGTTTTCTCCAATATTGATAAATGTCGTTGGAACCCTAAATCAAACACAGTTTGGGCTACCTCCTTGAAACGTGACAGAATAAAGTAGTTCTCAGTGCTATCTCTGTGGTATGTTTCCTCTTAAAGTAGCCTAAGTAGAGACTGTGGAAAAACTCTTTCATTTTAAAGCCATTGAAAAGCTTCCAAAAACTACGAGTTTCCTGAAATCTCAGAAAACATTTTTTCATGCAATCTTGATGATACTTGGCAGTAATGATCAGTACACAAATCTCTCTTGGCCCCCCAAATTTCGTTCTTCTAGGTTGAAGCGTTCGTTTGTAGTAACTTTTTGATTTTTTAGGTTTCACTCTGTTTTCTCCTATATTGTTAGATGTAGTTTGAAACCAAAATCAATCAAGGTTTTTGCTAACTGTTTGAAAATTGACACAATAAAGTGGTTCTCAGTGCTGTCTCTATGATTTGTTTCCTCTTGAAGTAGCCTAAGTAGAGACTGGGGAAAAACACTTTCATTTGAAAACCTGTGAGAAGCTTCCAAAACACTACGAGTTTCCTGAAATATCAGGAACCATTTCTTCACCCATTCTTGATGGTATTTGGTGGTAATGATCAGTACACAAATCCCAGTTGGCCACCCAAATTTTGTTCTGCTAAGTTAAAGAGTTCATTTGCAGTAAAACTATGAATTTTAGGTTTCACTATTTTCTCCTATACTGATAGATGTATTTGAAACTGTAAATCAAACACGGTTTTTGCTAGCTGCTTGAAACGTGACACAATAAAGTAATTCTCAGTGCTTTCTCTATGGTTTGTTTCCTCTTGAGATAGCCTAAGTAGAGACTGTGGAAAAAAATCTTTCATTTGGAAGCCTTTTTTTTTACATAATAGTATGAATGTTTATTTTCTATATGATTTACTTTCCTATCCTGTTTTTACAATATATAAAAGTGTATTTGAATAGCTCTAGTAAATATAAATTTAATCTTTCTACTTTGGGATGTAAATAGAGCTAGAAAATTATATACCCAACCCTCCCCAAATAGTCTTTTAAAATTGTTGGATTATTGTGGCTATTAATCTTGTTCAGCAATTTGATGCAAATGCCTAAATACAAAAAGTTGTTTAGTACGTACTACACAGGAAGAAAAAGGCTTAATTCTTTAGATAGCTTCTTGAAAATCAAAAACTAGTAGCATTTGATTGCACCTTCAAAATTTTCCAAGCAAGACATTCTTAAGCAATGCCATCATACATAATCTACAATTGTAATCAAAATTTCACATTTTCTGCACAATGTATATAAATACACATCACAATGGTGCAATTAGAATTAACACAGAATATATACAAAATGAACAAAGTTTAGGTTCAGACCAAAAACATTGCAATCTTTTGAAAAATAACTTCATTAGATATTATTTTATCCTCTTACAGTAATTTACATTTATACAAATTTAATTAGACATACTAGATTGAGGTGCTAAGAATGTTTGCACTATCTACATTTAAAGTTACTGCACTATAATTTTATAAATCCAAATTTCAAAAGAAGGATACTTTAATGAATAACGGAATCCTCTTCTGGATTACTTAATTTCTATTGCTTATATCTTGCATGTTCATATGAACATATATACACACTTAATACATACAAGTATAGAGTCCTTGTAGGAAATGTAATGATCATATACTAATAATTACTGAGGATTAAAGTACCTAACAAAACGCCTGAATTCCAACATGGTTTTTTTGTTGTTGTTATTTTGTCATAAAATCAGGAGTCCTACTAAAAGGCTCTTAAATTCATAGAGTTTTTAAATTACTGAAAATGATTTAGGTAATTTCAACAATTATCTGAAAACACACGTACCTTCAGCTTACCAAATCACTGGCTAAAAATAATGGCATATTAAAATCCCATATAAAAAAAATCCCACTATAATTTTGAATGCTTTGTTAGGCAGCCAATTTGAGTAAATCAATTAAGAGTCGTGTATTGGTTTGAAAATTTTCTGTTCAAAAGTCTAGAAAGAAAACTGTAGAGATGAGAAATCTTTCCCTAAATTCACTCTCTTACAGCTTCTTTATTCCTTATATCTCCATTCAAGCCAAATTTTATACTTGATAGTTATGAGAGGATCTACATTATCACTACATAATGTTTACTTCTATTCACACATACCTCATTTTAACAATACCCAGCAATCAACAATTTATTATTTCAAACACATACCACCTCTGAAAGACAATGGAGATATCCTTCAGCATGTTAGCCATTCCTCATTATAGAAAAACTGCCCATCTTTTGAAAATCACTTAATCTCCCTTAATATTTTGTTTTCTTTTGTTCTGTTTTTTTGAAAATATAACTTTTAATTTTAAAAGTGTGCCTGGGGATTACTTCCCCTTCTAATTTACCAAAGTGACAATAGCATATCCCCGAATTCACCCTAAAAAAGCTAATTTTTCTTAAAAAGGTAGCACTTTTCTAAACATAAGATGTCGTCCAAATATGTTCCATAATTTGTTTATGTAGACATTCTGTCTATGTTTATTCTAAATCTAGAACCAAAGAATTACTTGGCAATACCAATGCTGCTTTGGTTTTTTCTACTGAACAAAGTCATACAATGCCATACATTATAAATTATATCATAGTAATTTATAAATGTTCTTTGCCAATAAAATCAGAAGGATAGAACATCTAATTCTTAAGAAACCCAAGTAAATTAAAAATCTATATAATACAATAAAGAAAAAGTTTTAAAAGAAAAATTCTATTTAGAAGGGGCATAGAATTAACTGAGATTTAAAATGTACTAATTTCCTCATTTAAAATTTCTTCTCTTTCAATATTATAATTTCAGGTGTCTTAAAACAAGGACTGAATTCAAATACAGTAATTGTTAAACTATCTTCCAGACAGTCAAGCATCCTTAAAATTTCTGTACACGTTCATTTATCAGTCTTGTGCAAGAGTTAGCAATTCATGGCACAAGGGTCACTTTTTGCTTTTCCTGCAGAGTTGATGACGCTCATCAAACATCCTCCGAATTCCTCAAGAATCATCCGCTCTGCTGCTGCCTTTGATTTTCCCTTCTTGTCTGCCTGCTCTGCCTGGGCGAGAAGGCAATTACATGTGGCTTCAGCTACTTCCTTAGTTACAAATGTAAATGGCAACTTTCCTCCTCCACTATTCAAAGCTGGTGTTGGCCTAGTAAGTAAGTCTGAAATCTGAGAGGATAATTTCGTCTTCGCTGCTGTTTGTTGCTGCACCCTTACTTCAGCTGCATCTGCCAAATGCAACAATGTCTTTCTTTCTGGGCTTTCTTCAAAATTCTTACAGCCAATACATTTACATATTGAGGAACACATTATTTTTGCCTCATAGCATTCACAGTAGTTTTTAAGACATCCTGATCGTTTGCAATGACATCCTTTGCTGTGACTTCGATCTGATGGCTCCCTCCTTTCCTTTCCCTATCTTAGGCTTAAAAGCTTCTGGATTTCTGTCAAGGCATGCCTTTATTGCTTTTTGCCTTTCTTTTTCATGTTCCAAATTGTTGTAACAATTAGTACAGTTGCAATTGTTGCAAAATTCGCCATTTGCAAAGCAGTCACAGTACAATTTCAAACACAGCGATTTTGTACAGTTGCAGGGTTTTCTTGGCCGACTGGCAGATTCTGATGGAATTATGCCATTGAATGGGAGTCTTGCCTGGGTCTGGATACCAGATGTTCCAGTAAAATTAGAGTTGCTTGCTATAGACACATACGAAGACTGCTGTAGCTGAGTAACGTACTGAGCTGGAAGCACTGCATAACCCACATTCCCTGTTCCTGGAGCTGGTGCCAGGACAGTACCTGGTGGCAGGTTAGTGAGGTTGGGCTGGATCTGTGGCAGTGGGGTAGCAGGCATGGTAAGCCGTTGCTGTGGTTGGCTAGTAGTTACTATTTGTGAAATTGGATTGATGGGTTTGGGGACAACTTGTTTGACAGCCTGAGCTTGGACAAATGGAACTGACATCCGCACTGGGGTTGTATTAACAACCACTGGCTTTGCTTGCTGAAGAGGCTGAGTGTTTGTACTGGGATTCTGACTAACTGGTTGGGTTGAGCTACTGGCTGTTGTGGCAGTAACAAGTCGGACATAATGAAACTTGCTTCCAGGCACTTGAATCTGCTGGACATTGGGAGCAGTTGCCAGAGGAATAATTGTCTTAAACTTTGATGTGCTCACTCCTCCAACAGTGATGGTCTGCACAGCTGATTTCACTGCCTTATTTGGCGATTTCAAAGGTAAGATGGCTATTTTATTTGGTGTCTGTGTTGTAGAATTTAAAGTTGATCCAATAACACCACTTTCTGATATTGTAATGTTCTTTGATGGAGTTCCAGGAGTAGACTGTGAAAGTACCCTACCTGCAATGACTGATGGTGATACTTGAGTTGTCTGTCCTGTAACTGCTTTACTATTAATTGGTTTTGCAAAGATCAGCTTCATGATTACTGGACCACAGGTTGGTGTTCGAGGCTTCTTAGCAATCTGTACTGTTTTTAACTGTTGGGTCTGTAACACAGAGGGCTGAGTTGTAGTATTAATCAGTTGACTTCCTGGGGTCAATGCTGAGACACCAATGACAGGTTTCACCTCTGGCCTCCCTCCAATGATAACTACTTTAATTTGCTGTGGTGGTAACTTAGCATCTCCTGACTGGGACTGAGTTGTAACTTTCTGAGCTTGGGGTAGTTGACTATGGGGTAGAGCTAAAACAATTGGTGAACCAGACTTGCCCAAAGTTGTTAAAATTAACTTCTGTCCATCTGGTTTAAGGGTCTGATTGCCAAGTTTAAGATCAGATGTCTGTTTGTTTAAAATAATCTGATTGGCTGATATAGTCACAGGAGTCTGAGCACCAAGTTTTTGAAGGTCACTTGGAAAAGCTGGTTTCACTGTGGTATTAGAATCTGATTTAGTAATTGTGGTATTCACTGCAACTTGGTTAGTGTGGTTACTGTACACTGTGATTGGTTCCGAGGAAATGGGTGTGGCTGTAGAGTCACCAGTAGAATTTATGTTGACAATTTCTTCCAGTTCTGTCTCCATGGGAATTGAGGATGAAACAATAACAGCGTCAATACTATCATCATCCACTAAAGTTATACCAGTGTCCATTATCTCCTCTGGAAGCAAACTATTCACCTCAGCTGGCACCACCTCCATGATCGTTCTCCTGCTAGAAAGGTGATCAGGTGCAAAACCAGCGGCGCCGCCGCCTCCTTATCGCGCGGCGCTCCCTGAGCTCCCAGCAGAGGCGGCGGCAGCGGCGGCGCCTCCAAGACACAGACACGGGTTTGTTCAAAATCACACGCCCAGCGCCATTCCACCGCTGCATCCCATAATACCTCATTTGGAAGCCTTTGACAAGCTTCCAAAATCTGGGAATTTCCTGAAATCTCAGAAAACATTTTTTCACCCAATGTTCATGATACTTGGCAGTAATTATCAGTACAAAAATCCCACTTAGCCCACCAAATTTCGTTCTTCTAGGTGGAAGCGTTCGTTTGCAGTAACAGTATGAATTTTTAGGTTTCACTGTGTTTTCTCCAATATTGATAGATATCGTTGGAACCCTAAATGAAACACGGTTTGGGCTAGCTCCTTGAAACGTGACAGAATAAAGTAGTTCTCAGTGCTATCTCTGTGGTTTGTTTCCTCTTGAGGTAGCCTAAGTAGAAACTGGGGAAAAACACTTTCATTTGAAAGCTTTTGACAAGCTTCCAAAAAATTACGAGTTTCCAGAAATCTTCGAAAATATTTTTTCACCCAATCTTGATGATACTTGGTGGTAATGATCAGTATTCAAATCCCACTTTTCCCTCCATATTTCCTTCTTCTAGGTTGAAGCGTTCGTTTGCAGTAACAGTTTGAATATTTGTTTCACTCTGCTTTCTCCTATATTTATAGATGTGGTTGGAACATCAAACACGGTTTTTGTTAGCTGCTTGAAACTTGACACAATAGAGTAGTTCTCAGTGGTATCACTATCGTTTGTTTCCTCTTTAAGTAGCCCTAGTAGTTCTCTGTGCTATCACTAACATTTGTTTCCTCTTTAAGTAGCCCTAAGCAGAGACTGCCGAAAAACACTTTGATTTGAAAGCCTTTGACAAGCTTCCAAAAAACTACGAGTTTCCTGAAACCTTAGAAAACATTTTTTTCACCCAATCTTCATGATACTTGGCGGTAAAGATCAGTAAACAAATCACACTTGGCCCCCCAAATTTCGTTCTTCTAGGTTGAAGTGTTTGTTTGCAGTAACATTTTGAATTTTTAGGTTTCACTCTGTTTTCTCCTATATTGATAGATGTAGTTGGAACATCAAACACGGTTTTTGCTAGCTGCTTGAAACGTGACACAATAAAGTAATTCTCAGTGCTGTCTCTATGGTTTGTTTCCTCTTGAAGTAGCCTACGTAGAGACTGGGGAAGAACGCTTTCATTTGAAAACCTTTGACAAACTTCCAAAAAACTATGAGTTTCCTGAAATATCAGATAATATTTTTTCACCCAATCTTGATGATACTTTGTGGTAATGATCAGTACACAAATCCCACTTGGCCCCCCAAATTTTCTTCTTCTAGGTTGAAATTTTTTAGTACTTACATTAGCCACAATCCTAACTTTAACCCTAACTTAACCCAAAATCTAGCCCTAAACCGAGCCCTCACCTGAGCTTTAACCCTAAACCTAACCTTAACCCTAACTGTACCACTAATAATAATAACAAACATAACCCTAGTCCTAACCCTCTATCTAACCCTATCCATTACCCTAACCCTAATGCTAATCCTAGGCCTATTCTTTTCTTATCCCTAATCCTAACCCTATCTATTACCCTAAATGTAACCAGAAACCTAAATCTAACCCTATCATTACCCTCATCCTAAACTTATGCTAAGTATAGCCCTCAATTTAAAAATTAACCTATCCCAATCACTAATTGCAACCCTTACCCAAATTATACCCTTAGCTCTAAACCTGAACCAACACTAAACCTAACCCTTACACTAGACATAGCCATAAATCTAACCCATAACTATCTTTAACTATAATGTTGAACTTGAAATTAGCCCTAGACCTAATCCTCGTCCTTAACCTAGCATTAATAATAACCCAAACAATAGCCTCAGCTTTATCCGTAATGCTCACCCTCACCCTAGACCTACACCTAGCTAAAACCCTATCCCTTACCCTAAACTTAACACTAACACTAAATCCAACCATAACCCTAAACCTAAGCCTAATCCTAAACCTAAACCTAACCCTAGTCCTAACCCTAGGCCTAACAATAACACTAAGCCTAATGCTAATCCTAGCCTTAATTTAATCCTATTGTAACCTTAACCCTAGCCCTAAGATTAAATCTAACTCATTCCCTATACCTATCTCTAGTTCTATCCTTAGCTAGCCCTAGCCCTAACCCTATCTGAAAACCTAACTCTAAATCTAAAACAAATTCTAAATTTAACCATAGCCATAATCCTAAAACAAAACCGAACACTAGCACTATCATTAATGCTAATCCTAAAACTTGCCATACCCTTAGCCCTAGCCATAAAAGAAAACCAAGCCATATCCCTGACCCTAACCCATAAACTAAACCAAACCTCAACCCTACACATAGCCCTAATCCTAACTTTAATACTAACCCTGACCCTGACACTGACCCTAACATTAATCTTAGCTCTAAACATCATCCTAACCTTAAATTAACTTTAACTAGAACCTAGCCTAAACCCTAACTCTAAAACCAGCCTTAATCATAACCCTAGTTCATACATTAGTCATTTTCATAACACTAGTCCTAACCCTAACACAAATCATACCCTTAATCTGAGCCCTAACCCTAGCTTTAACCCTAACCTTAACCCTACCCCTAGCCCTACCCTAGCTCTAAACCTTTTCCCTACCCTAAGCCAAACCCTTACCGAAATGCTAACCTAAGTCCAAACCATAATCCTTAGCCTGACTTAAACTCAGTGTTTTATTAGTCCTAACCCTAGCCCTCATTCTAGCTGTAACTCTAAACCTGACTCTTATTCTGACCCTAACACTATCCCTAGGTCTAAACCTGACCCTAACCCTAAACAAATCCCTAACACCAGCCCTATTGGTAACCCTATACCTATACCTATCCTTAAAACTAGACATAGACAAAAAGTTAATCCTAAATATAGCTATAAGTCTAGACCTAGACTTAAGCAAAAACCTAGTTCTAGCCCTAACAATAACCCTTAACCTAAACCAAACACTTATCCTACACCTAGACCTAACACTAGTTCTAATTCTGGCTCTAATTCTAAACCTAACCCTATCCTGAACACTGACCCTGACCCCAACACTAAACCTAGCTCTAAACCTCACCCTAACCCAAAACCTAGTCCTAATACTAGACCTAGCCATAACCCTAACCCTAAAACTAGCCCTAAGCAGAACCTTAGCTCTTACATTATCCATAGTCCTAACACTAGCACTCAATCTAACCCAAAACCTAGCCCTAATCCTAGGCCTAAACTTAGCCCTAAGCATAACCCTAACGCTAACCCTAGTCCTAACACTAACCCTAGCAATAAACCCTTGCCTTAGACCTAACCCTAGCTCAAAGCCAAACCCTTACCCTAAACATAGACCTAGCCCTAACCTAACCTAAACTGTAACCCTAAACCTAGCTCTAATTCTAACCTTAATAATCACCCGAACTTTAGTTCTAACCTTATCAATTACCCTAACCCTAAGCCTAGCCCTAATTATAACCCTATCACTAACACTAAATCTAGCATCAATGTAAACCTAGATCTAAACCTACACCTAACTGTCACCATAGCCCTAAATCTAGTTGAAACATTAAGCCTTACACTAAACCTAATCCTAACACTAGCCCTAACACATACCCTAACCACTAACCCTAAATGTAACATTATCCATTACCCCAAACCTAAAGCTAAACCTAATGAAAACTCTAGCCAAACCATAACCCTAAACCAAACCATGACCATAAGCATAATCCTAGACCTAAACTTAAACTTAACCTTACCGTAGCACTAACACTAGCTCAAACACTAACCCTTACCCTAATCTAATCATAACCCTTGCCCTAAACCTAACACTTACCCTAAACCAAACCCTAGCCCTATCCATAAACCTAACCCTAATCCTAGACTTAATCCAAACCATAACCTAGCCCTAACTCTAGCTCTAAATCTATCAATTGCACTAAACATAATGTTAAACCTAATGCTAACCCTAACCTTATCGCTAAACCTAACCCATCCATTACCCTAAAACTTAACTGAAACCTAAAATTAACACTATTCATTACCCTAACCCTAAGCCTAACCCTAACACTAATTCAAGCCCTAACCCTAAACTTTAACCTAAACCAAATTCTAAAATATGACCCTAAGCCTAATAATACCCCCAGGTCTAAACCTGCCCCTCACCATGAATGCAACCCTTACACTAGACCTACCATAACCAAATCCCTAAAACTATCCCTAACCATAACCCTAGGTCTAATATTAGCCCTAGCCCTAGACCTAGCCCTAACCCTAACAGAAACCCTAGCCCTAAACCTAGCCTTAATCCTAACCCAAACACACACCCTAGCCCTAATCTTAATTATGAACCTCACCCTAGACCTAAAGCTAGCTATACACCACCCATTCCCCTAAAATTAACCCTAACCCCAATGATAAACCTAACCCTAGCTCTACCCCAGGCCTAAACCTAACACTAACCCTAGCCCTAATCCTAGCCCTAATTTAGCTGTAACTCTAAACCTAAAACTAAGCCTAGTCCTAAGTCTAACTCTAAGTCTCATCCTAGCCATATCCCTAATTCTAACCCTATCCCTTATCATAAACCTAGCCCTAGCCATAGCCCTAGCCCTAGATCTAAACCTAACCCTAAGCCTAAACCTCACCCTAACACTAGACCTAAACCTAAAACAAATCCAAAATTCAGCTCTAACACTAGACCTAGCAATAAAACAAAACCTAGCCATAGCCCTAACCTTAACCCTTAGCTTAATCCAAACCCTAACCCTATATCTAGCCCTAACTTAAGCCCTAATTCGAGTCCTAACACTAATCCCAAAACTAACCCTGACCCTGACTCTGACCCTAACACTAAACTTAGCTCTAAACATCACACTAACCATAAAATTATGCTTCACATGCTTTAGTGTAGGGCTACATTCACAAGGAACAAAGCAGAGTGTGCCCACAGAGAGCTAAAATTGAGTGTGTGAAGTTTCAAGCAGCTAACACTAACTCTGTTTGTTTTCCAGCTCTATTTCCAAAAAATCCATATAAGTCAAGATAAAGTGAAACCTTAAAACACAAACTATTCCTGACAGTGAACCTTGAACTGAGAAGGTCCAAACCGGGGGAACATAGTAAGGCTAGGTAAAAGATGAATTCTGCATGGTATCAAAGAAATTTGAACAAAACTAACTCTAACTCTAACTCTAACACTATTTCTAACCCTAGCCCTAAAATTAACCCTAACTCTAAGCTGTTTAGAGAACCTTTGATCGTAGAAGTCACAAATTTGGGGTGACTTGTAGGGCAAGGTAATAGATGGATCCTACACAGTATCAAAAAATATCTGACAAAATCATTGGGGGAGGTGTTTCAGTACATACCTATTTCCCCTGTTTTTTTTTTTCCTAAAGTTCTCTTGGATAATGTTCTTTTGCATCCCATAGCTTTGGAATACCTTTACTAGGAAGAAACCAGAGAGTGCACACAGAGAACTGATTGAGTGTGTGAAATTTCAAGCAGGTAGCACCAACTCTTTTTGATTTGCTGCTCCATTTCTATTTACCCATATAGGTTCAAATGAAGTGAAACCTTAAAATGCAAACTGTTCCTGACAGTGAACCTTGAACCAAGAAAGCCCAAAACTGGTAAACATTGTAAGGCTAGGTAAAAGATGAATCCTGCCCAGTATCAATGAAATTTGACCAAAACTAATTCTAACACTAACACTCACTCTAACACTTGCCCAAACACTAACCCTAATAGTAATCCTAACCTGTTTAGAGAACCTTTCATCATAGAAGTCCCAAACATGTGGAGACGAGTAGGGCAAGCTAACAGATTAATCCTGTGCAGTATCAAAGAAATCTGACCAAATGATTGGGGGAGGTAGTTCACTACATGCATATTTTTCTGTTGTCTCCTAAAGTGCTCTTGGATAAAGTTGTTTTTTCATGCTTCAGCTTTGGGATTCTTTCACAAGGAAGAAATTAGAGAGTATTGACAGATAATTTATTGAGTATGTGAAGTTTCAAATAGCTAGCACCAATGCTGTTTGATTTTGAGCTCCATTTCCATTTACCCATAGAGGTCAAAATGAAGTGAACCCTTAAAATATACACTGTTTCTGACAGTGAACAATTGAATTGAGAATGTCCAAACCTGGCATACAGAAGAAGTGTAAGGAAAAGATGAATACTGCCCACTAACAAATAAATTTGAACAAATCTAACTCTATCTCTAATGCTAGATCTGACTCTATCCCTAACCCTAACCCTAAGCTGTTTTGAGAACCAATGATCATAGAAAACTCAAAATTGGAGATCCTAGTGGGGCAAGCTAGCAGATGAATCCTGCACAGTATCAAAGAAATATGACCAAATAATTGGGGGAGGTATTTCAGTATATTTATATTTCCTGCTTTTCTCCCAAAGTGCTCTCAGATAAACTTGCTTTGCATGCTTCAGCTTAGGACTACATTCACAAGGAACTAACCAAAGAGTGCCTACAGAGAACTGATTGAGTGTGTAAAGTTTGAAGCAGCTAGCACAACCCTATTTGATTTCTAGCTCCAATTCCATTTACCCATATAGGTTGAAATGAAGTGAAATCTTAAAATAAAAACTGTTCCTGACAGTGACCATTAAACTGAACATAGTAAGGCTAGTTAAAGAAGAATTCTGCCAAGTATCAAAGAAATTTGAACAAAACTAACTCTAATCCTAACACTAGCTCTAAACATAGCCCTAACCCTAACCCTCACCCCAACCTTAACCTGTATACAGAACATTTGATCATAAAATTCCCAAACTTGGGGGAGCCTAGTAGGGCAAGTTAACAGACAAATCCTGCCCAGTATAAAAAAATCTTACCAAATAATTGGGGGCAGTAGTTCAGTACATGCCTATTTCCCTGTTTTCTCCTAAAGTGCTATTGGATAATGTCTTTTGCATGTCTCAGTTTTGGAAAACTTTCATTAGGAAGAAACCAGAGAGTGCCCACAGAGAACAGATTGTGTGAAATTTCAAGCAGCTAGCACTAACCATGTTTGATTTCCAGCTCCATTTCCATTCACACTTATAGGCTATAATGAAGTGAAACCTAAAAATTCCAATTGTTCCTGAAAGTGAAGCATTGAACCTTGAAGACCCAAACTTGGGAAGCTTACTAAGGTTAGGTCAAGGATTAATCCTGTACAGTATCAAAGTAATCTGACCAAAAATATTCGAAGCTATTTCAGTACACAGGAATTCTGCTTAATCCTACAGCACTCAGAGAAAAATCTGTTTCTGTCTACTTCAGCTGAGAGCTACTTCCACTGGAAGCAAACCTGAAAATGCTCACTGAGAACTGATTGAGTAAGTTTCAAGAAGCTAGCACAAACCCTGTTTGATTTCCAGCTCCATTTCTATTTACCCTAGGTCAAATTTAAGTGAAACCTTAAAATACAAACTGTTTTTTACAGTGAACCATTGAATCAAGGCCCAAATCTGTGGAAAATAGTAAGGCTACATAAAAGATTAAACTTGCCCAGTATCAAAGAAATTTGAACCAAACTAACTCTAACCCTAAGACTAGCTCTAAACCTAGCGGTAACCCTAACCCGAAATCTAAACTAACCTGTTTTGACAACCTTTGTCATAGAAGTCCCAAATGTGGTGCTTCAGGTAGGGAAAGCTAACAGATGAATCTTGCCCAGTATCCAAATTTCTGACTAAATAATTTGGGGAGGTATTTCCATAATTTATATTGCCATGTTTCCTCCTAAAGTGCAGTTGGATAAAGTTTCTTTGCATGCTTCAGCTTGGGGAAACTTTCACAAGGAGGAAACCAGAGAGTTCCCACAGATTACTGATTGAGTTTGTGAAGTTTTAAGCAGCTAGCATCAACCATGTTTGATTTCCAGCTCCATTTCCATTTACACATATAGGTAAACCTAGAGTGAAACCTTAAATACAAACTGTTTCTGACAGTGATCTGCTGAACCAAGAAGGCCCAAACCTGGGGAACAAAATAAGGCTAGGTCAAAGATGAATCCTGCCCAGTATCAAAGATATATGAACAAACGTAACTCTAATCCTAAAATTTTCTCTAACCCTAGTCCTAACACTCACCCTATCCTGTTCAGAGAGCCTTTGGTCATATAAAGCCCAAACTTGGGGAGCCTAATGGGTCAAAGTAACAGATGATTACAGTGCAGGATCAAAAAAGTTTGATCAAATAATTGGTCGAGGTAACTCAGTCCATGCATATTTCCCTGTTTTATTCTAAAGTGCTTTTGGATAAAGTTGTTTTTGTATGCTTCAGCTTAGGGTACTTTCACAATGAAGAAATCAGAGAGAGCACACAGAGACCTGATTGAGTGTGTGAGGTTGGAAGTAGCTAGCACCAACCCTATTTGAACTTTGAGCTCCATTTCCGTTTACCATATAGGTCAAAATGAAGTGAAACCTCAAAATACAAACTATTACTATCAGAGAATCATTGACCTGAGAAGGCCCAAACCTGGCAAACATAGTAAGGCTAGGAAAAAGATGAATCCTGCCCAGTATCAAAGAAATTTGAACAAAACTAACTCTAAATCTAACACTAGGTCTAAACCTAGCCCACCCTAACCATAACGTTAACCGTAACCTGTTTAGATAACTTTTGATCATACAAGTCCCAAAGTTGTGAAGCTTATTGGGGCAAGCTAAGAGATGAATCATGCACAGTATCAAGAAATCTGAACAAATAATTGCTGGAGGTAATTAAATATATGTTTATTTCCCTGTTGTCCCCTAAAGTGCTCTCAGATAAAGTTGTTTTTGCATGCTTCTTCTTTGGCCTATATTCAATAGAAAGAAAGCAGAGAGTGCCCACAGAGAACTAATTGAGTATGTGATGTACCAAGCAGCTAGTACCAACCCTTTTTGATTTCCAGCTTCATTGTCATTCACACCTATAGGCCATAATGAAGTGACACCTAAAAATTCAAACTGCTCCTGACAGTGAACCGTTGAAATTAAAGGCCTCAAATTGGGGATTGTACTAAGGCTAGGTAAAGAATGAATCCTGTACATTATCAAAGTAATTTGACCAAAAATATTGAAACTTGCTCCTAAAGCACTCACAAATGAAGCTATTTCTTTCTATTTCAGCGTAGGGCTACTTTCTCAAGAAACAAACCAGAGAATGCACACTGAGAAGTGATGGAGTGTGTGAAGTTTCAAGCAAACTTTCAAACCAACTCTGTTTGATTTCAAGCTCTATTTCCATTTACCCATATAGGTCAAAATGAAGTGAAACTTTAAAATACAAACTGTTCCTGACAGTGAACCACTGAATCCAGAAGGCCCAAACCTGGTGAGCATAGTAAGGCTAGGGAAAAATGAATCCAGCCCAGTATCAAAGAACTTTGAACAAAAATAACTCTAACCCTAGCTCTAAATATAACCATAACCCTAACTGTAACACTAAATTTTACCTGTATAGCGAAACAATGATCCTAGAATCCCCAAATTGAGGAGTCTAGTGGGGCAAGTTTAAGATGAATACTGTGCAGTATCAAAGAAATCTGATCAAATCATTGGGAGATTTATTTCAGTATATGCATATTTCTCTGTTTTCTCTTTAAGGGCTCTCAGATACAGTTGCTTTTGCATGCTTCATCTTTGGCCTACCTTCAAATGAAAGAAACCAGGGAGTGTCCACTGAGAACTGATTGTGTGAAGTTTCAAGCACCTCCTACCAACCCTGTTTGATTTCCAGCTTAATTTTCATTCACATCAATAAGCCAAAATGAAGGGAAACCTTAAAACACAAACTGTTCCTGACAGCAAACCAATGAGCCGACAAGGCCCAAATCTGTGGAGCACAATAAAGCTAAGTAAAAATGAATCCTGCCCAGTATCATAAAAATAAACTAGGGCCATACGGGCACTCTCAGCACAGACAGAAGGCTCCACCATGTGGATGCTCTCAGTGCAGACAGAAGTCTCCAGTGTGCATTCGTTCAAGGCTCAGATGGAAGTCTCTGCCTAGTGTGTGCTCTGGGCTTAGAGGGAAGACTCAGCTGG
Organism: Marmota flaviventris; assembly: GCF_047511675.1. NCBI lineage: Eukaryota > Metazoa > Chordata > Mammalia > Rodentia > Sciuridae > Marmota > Marmota flaviventris. Next base: position 12,802,678 of record NC_092510.1, read on the forward strand.
GCTGGTGCTCTCAGCGCAGAGATTAGGCAGCACAGAACACAGAGTCTTTGCTTGGGGGTCACCAGACCAAGCTCCAGACTTCGCACAAGGTTACCCCAGAACCACCCAATTCACCAAACACCCTACACAGGTAACAGATGGAATCCATCTTTCACATCTTACTCAACATCTATCAGTAGGTATGGCTACCAGCTCAGTTCTGTGGCTGCTCAGGTACCTAGTTTCCAACTCCCCTACCTCAAGCTGTGATAACTCAAGATTTTTCTCACAAGCTTTTTGTGGGGCATAGCTATCAATGGGGAGCAGCAACTGTACAGGAATCTGGTTTCCATCTCAGAGACTAAGAATAGGGAGGCTACCAGTAGAAGCACAAACCCTCTCACACTGGCTACCACCATCACCTGGAGCACAGAGCCTCTAGTTAGGAATAAAGAACTCAAACTACTGCAAGAAAAGAAAACACAGTTCTGAGATACTTTTTTTTCTTCCTTAGTTTTCTTTTCTAGCTCTTCTCATCCATTCTTCTCTACCCTTCCCCCTATTGTCCTCACAACCTCGACATATGTGAAACCAAGAACTTTGCATAAAATTGGACTTTAAGAACTGAATCCGGTTCTGGGTTCAATCCTCAGCACCACATACAAATAAAGATGTTGTGTCCTTCGAAAACTCAACAATAAATATTAAAAAAATTCTCTCTCTCTCTCTCTCTCTCTCTCTCTCTCTCTCTCTCTCTCTCTAAAAAGAAAGAACTGAATCATCAGAATAGTAAAATATAGAGGAATTGCATAGACCCCACCTCTCCTCCCTTTATTTTCTCTTATATTCTGTCTCCCACTCTTTCTTTCTTTCCTTGTTATTTTTTCTTTTTTCTTCCTCCCTCTATCCCACTTTCAACCTCTTAATTTTTACTATTTATACATAGGGTAATTTTATGAATACAGATAAGGAATTTGAATTTATACATTCTTCTGTAAATTACCCCTGTCAATTCATTACAGTTCTCCTCCGATTTGCTAAGACAGGTTAATCTCATACCCTACCTCCTTTTCCCCTTAACATAGCATCCAACCCCTGACCATCTGTTCTCTATATACCACCAGAAATGATATGCCTTTTATGAAACCAATGAATATATTCTAAATAATATTTGAAGCCAACATCTGTAGACATAGAGTGTAAATATAAATGTATTTATAATGATTAGTTTTAGGCTTTGGGTTAGGTTTAGATTTAGAGTTAGGTTTTTATCTATTCTTAGGGCTAGGGATAAGGAGAGGGCTAGGGTTAGGACTAGAATTAGGGCTAGGTTTAGGGTTATGGTAAGGGATAGAGGGAGAACTAGTGATAGAGCTAGTTTGAGAGTTAGAGTTAGTCTTAGGGCTACGGTTAGGGTTATGGTTAGGGATAGGGCTAAATTACGGCTAGGCTTAGTGTTAGGTTTAGGCCTTGGTTAGTGTTAGAGCTAGGGTTGCATGTAGGTTAATGAATGAGGTTGAGGACTAGGGCGAGGGTTAGTATTAGGGTTAGGGCTAAGGTTAGGGTTAGGGTTATGATTAAGGCTAGGTTTAGGGCTAGAATTTGTGTTAGGGTTAGGGCTAGTATTAGGGGTAGAGCAAATTTCATGTCTAGGGTTACAGTTATGGATAGATTTAGTGTTAGGTTTATGGCTTCTTCCAGTGTAAGGGTTAGGTTTAGGGTAAGGGTCAGGTTTAGAGCTAGGGTTATTATTAGGGTCAGGTTCAAGGTTAGGTTTTTGGTTAGGTTAGGGTTTAGGTTTAGGGCTCGAATTTGCATTAGGTTTAGGGTTAGGGTAATGACAGGATTAGGTTTAGGGTTTAGATGTGGTGTAGTGTAATGGATAGGGTTAGGTTTAGGCATAGGGTTAGCATAAGGGTTAGGGTTATTATTAGGGTAATGGATAGGGTTAGACCCAAGATTAGGGCTAGGTTTATGTACAAGATTAGGGCTTTAGTTTAGGTTAGGGTTACAATTAAATTTAGGGTTAAAGCTAGGTTTAGGACTTGGATTAAGTGTAAGCTTTGGGTTACGGTAGGGCTGGGGTTAAGGCTAAGTGTAATGTCTGAAGTAGGGTTATGATTAGCGCTAGTTATAAGGTTAGGGTAAGGGCTAGGTCTAATATTAGGGTTAGGATTATGGTTATGATGATGTTTAGAGCTAGGATTAGAGTTAGGGTCAGAGTCAGGGTCCAGATTAGTTTTCAGGTTAGGGTTAGGACTAGAATTAGAGATAGGGTTAGGGCTAGGTGTAAGGTTAGGGTTGGTTTAAGTTAAAAATTAGGGTTAGGACTATGACTCGGTTTTGTTTTAGGGCTAGGGTAGGGTTAGGGCTAGTTTTAGGATTAGTGTTAGGGTTAGGTCTAGTGTTAATGTGAGGTTTAGGCTTAGGTATATGGTTAGATTTAGATAGATTTAGATTAGATTTAGGTTAGATTTATAAGGTTTAGGTTTATTGCTCGAATTAGCATTATTTTTAAGGATAGGGTGATTATAGTTTTACGTTTAGGTTTCAGGTATAGTGTAGGGTAATGGATAGGTTTAGGATTAGGGATAGGATTAGGATTTGGCCTAGGGTTAGCATAAGGGTTAGTGTTATCATTAGGGTAATGGATAAGTTAGAGCTAGGGTTAGGGCTAGGGTTATGCTAAGGATTAGGTCTAGGGCTAGGGTTAGGACTAGGGTTAAAACTATGGTTAGGGTTAGGATTAGCTTTTCGGTTCAGCTAGGTTAGGGCTTGGTTTGGGGCTAGGTTTTGTGATAGGTTAGGGCTAAAGCTAATGTAAGAACTTGTTATGACTCGGGCAAGTTTGGCTTAGTCTAAGGGTATTTTTACGGCTAGGTCTAGGTTTTTCTTTGGTCTAGGTTTCGAGTTATGGCTAGATTTAGGATTAGGTTTAGGTCTAGGGCTAGAATTAGGGTTAGGTTTAGGTATAAAATTCCCGGGAGGGTTAGTGTTAGAGTTTGGTTTAAGGTTAGGTTCAGGTTTAGACCTATGATTAGTGTTAGTGTCAGAATAAGGGTCAGGGTTAGGGTTAGGGTTTGGGTTATGATTAGAGCTAGAATGAGTGCTAGGGTTAGGACTAGTAATAGAGTTAGGGTTTGTGTTAGGTTAAGGATTAGGGTTAGCATTAGGGTTATGGTTTGGCTTAGGGTTAGGGATAGGGTTAGAGCTAGGGTTAGGGCTTGGATTAGGGCAAGGGTTAGGGTTAAAACTTAGTTTAGGGCTCAGATTAGGGCTAGTTTTGTGTTAGGTTTAGGGCTAGGGTTAGAGCAATTGCTAATGTAAGAACTAGGGTTACAATTAGAGTTAATTTTTGGGTTATGTTTAGGGGTTAAACCTCTAGTGTTAGGATTAGGTTTATGGTTAGGGTGATATTTAGAGTGAGTGTTGATATTAGGTTAATAGTCAGGGTCAGGGTTAGTTGTAGGATTAGGGTTAGCAGTCGAAATAAGGCTAGGGTTACTGTAAGGATTTGGTTTAAATTTAGGGTGGTGTTTAGAGATAGGGTGTGTGTTAGGATATGAGTCAGAGTCAGGGTTAGTATTAAGGTTAAAGTTAGGACTTGAATTAGGGCTAGGGTTATGTCGAGGTGTAGTGCTAGGTTTTGGCTTAAGTTAAGGTATAGTGTTAGGGCTATTGCTTGGTTTTGTTTTACTGCTATGATTAGGGTTAGAACTAGTTTTATGATTAGTATTAGGGTTAGGGCTACTGTTAATGTTAGGCTTAGGCTTAGGGTTAGTGTTAGATTTAGAGATAGGATGAGATCAAGGATTAGGACTAGGAATAAAGATAAGTCAAGGTTTATGGCTAGGGTTATATCTAGGTTTAGGGCTAGGGTTAGGGTTATAATAAGGGATAGAGTTAGAACTAGGGATAGGGCTAGTGTGAGAGTTTGAGTTAGTCTTAGGGCTAAGGTTATGGTTAGGATTAGGGATAGCTTTAAATTAGAGCTAGAATTAGGGCTAGGTTTAGTGTTCATCTTAGGCCTAGCATTAGGGTTAGGGTTGGGGTTAAGTTTAGGCTAAAGAATCACGTTTTAGCTAGGTTTATAGATAGACTGAAGGTTAGAATTAGGGTTAGGGTTAGGGTTATGGTTAGGTTTAGGGTTATGATTAAGTCTTGGTTTAAGGTTAGGAGGTGGGCTAGGGATTGTTTTAGGGTTAAGGCTAGGATTAGGGCTAGGGCTAATATGAGGTCTACAGTTTTAGTTAAAGATATATTTAGTGTTATGTATATGGCTACCTGTAGTGTAAGGGTTAGGTTTAGGGTTAGGGTCAGGTTTAGATCTAGGAGTATTTTTAGGGTCAGGGTCTGGGTTAGGGTTTGGGATAGGCTAAGGTTTAAAATTATGGCTCAAATTAGCATTGTGGTTAGTGTTAGGGTAATGATAGGGTGAGGTTTAGGGCTTAAGTTTGGTTTACAGTAATGGATAGGTTTAGGATTAGAGATAGGGTTAAGTTTAAGCTTAGGGTTCAGCATTAGGGTTATGGTTATGATTATGGCAATGGATAGGGTTAGAGCTAGGTTTAGGGCTAGGGTTATGGTTATGATTAGGGCTAGGGTTAGGGTTATGATTAGGTTTAAACTCGGGTTATGGTTCAGTATAGGGCTAGTTTTTTTAGTTAAGTTAGTGCTAAAGTTAGGGTAATGGTCAGAGTCAGAGTCAGGGTTAGTTTTAGGGTTAGGGCTCAAATAAAGGCTAGGGGTTCAGTTACGGTTTTGTTTAATTTTAGGGTGGTGTTTAGAGCTAGGGAGCATATTAAGACATGATTCAGGGTCAGGGTAAGTTTTAACGTTAGAGTTAGGACTTGAATTAGGGCTAGATTTGGTCTAGGTGTACTGTTAGTGTTTAGTTTAAGTTAAGATTTAGTGCTAGGGTATTGCTCAGTATTGTTTTAGTCCTAGGTTTAGGGTTAGTGCTAGCATAATGGTTAATGCTTTTGTTAATGTTAGGCTTAGGCTTAGAGTTAGGTTTAGATTTGGGTTTAGCATTAGATCTAATGTTAAGGCTACTTCTAAGGATAAGGCAAGGTTTAGGGCTAGGATAAGGGTTACAATAAAGGAGATATTTAGATATAGGGATAGGTCAAGGGTGAGGGTTATATTTAGTCTTAGGGCTAGGGTTATGGTTAGTTTTAGGGATAGGGCTTAATAGGGCTAGGATTAGGGCTAGGGTTAGTGTTCATCTTAGGCCTAGCATTGGGACTAGGGTTATGGTTATGTTTAGGGTAAGGGATGTTGTTATAGCTAGGTTTAGAAGTATGGTGAGGGTTAGAATTAGAGTTAGGGATAGGTTTAGGGTTAAACTTATGATTAAGGCTTGGTTTAGGGCTAGGATGAGGGTTAGTGTTTGTTGTAGAGTTAGGTCTAGAATTAGGGCTTGGGCTAATGTCAGGTCTAGAGTTACAGTTAGGGGTAGATTTAGGGTTAGGTTTGTGTTTAGCTCTAGTGTAAGTGTTAGGCTTAGTGTAAGGGTCAAGTTTAGACCTAGGTTTATTTTTGGGGTCAGTATAAGGTTTAAAATTTGTTTTAGGTTAAGGTTTAGGGATAGGGCTCAAATGAGTGTTAGGGTTAGGCTTAGGGTAATGCATAGGATTAGGTTTAGGATTCAGGGTAGGTTTAGTGTAATGGAAAGTTTTCGGGACAGCGATAGGGTTAGAGTTAGTCTTAGGCCTAGGGTTAGCATTACAATTAGTATTATCATAAGGATAATGTATAGGATTAGAGCTAGGGTTAGGGCTAAGTTTATGGTTAAGATTAGGGCTAGAGTTAGAGTTGGGGTTTGGGTTAGGTCTAGTAAACGTAGCTTAGGGTAGATTAGGGTTAGGTTTAGGGTAAATGTTTGGTTTTAAGCTTGGTTAGTCGTAAGGTAAGGGTTAGATTTAGTGTTAGGTCTAGGGTTAGTGTTATGTTTATGGTCAGGGTTAGGTTTAGGTCTAGGTCTAGGGTTTTATTAGGTTTAGGGTTAGGTTTAGAGTAATAGATTGGGTTAGATGTAAGGTTAGCTTTTGGGTTAAGCTTAGGCTTAGGGTTAAGTTTAGTTTTAAAGCTGGGTTTACTATTGGGTTTATAGTAAGTGTTAGGTTTTGGGTTAGGGTTAGGGTAAAGCAAGGGTTAGGTTTAGCGTTAGGTCTAGGCTTAGGTTTATGTTTTGTGTTAGGGTTTTGGTTAGGGTTAGGGCTAGATTTATCATTACATTTAGCGTTAGAGATAGGGTAATGGCTAGTATTAGAGCTAGTGTTAAGTTTAGGATTAGGGCTAGGTTTAGGGTTATGGGTAGGGATAGGGCTAGGGTTATGTTTAGGCTAAGGGTTAGGCTGTGAGCTAGGGTTAGGACTAAGGTGAGAATTAGTGTTAGGTTTAGAGCTAGGGTTAGGGTGATGGATATTCTTAAGTTAGGTTTAGGCCTCAGATAATGGCTAGGTTTTGTGTTAGGTTTAGGCCTAGGGTTAGTACTATGGGTAATGTAAAATTTAGGGTTCTAATTATGGCTAGTTGTAGGATAACAGTTATGGCTAGGTCTAGTGTTAAGTTTAGATTTTGGTTTATTGTCAGGTTTAGAGCTAGGTTTAGTGTTAGTGTCAGGGTCAGGATTCATGTTAGAGTTAGGATTAGTGTGAAAGCCAGAATTAGGACAAGGTTAGGTATAGGGTAGGGTTAGTGTTTCGATTAAGTTAAGGGTTACTGTTAGGGATAGGACTAAGTTTTTATTTAGGTCTAAGGCTAGAGTTATCACTATATTTAAGATTAGGTTTAGTTTTAGGGCTAGTGTTAGTGTTAGGTTTAGGTATAAGTTTACTGTTATGGCTAGTTTCAGGGTTTGGTTTAGATTAGGGGTCAGGTTTTGACCTATAATTAGTGTTAGGGTCAGAATATGTGTAAAGTTCAGAGTTTGATTTTGGGTTAGGGTTAGAGGTAGAATGAGGGCTAGGTTTAGGACTAGAAATAGGTTTAGTGTTTGGTTTTGTCTAACAATTAGGATTAGGACTAATGTTATCATTATGGATAGGGTTTGACTTAGGTTAAGGATAGGGTTAGAGCTAGGGTTAAGTCTACGTTTAGGGTTAGGATTCGGTTAGGGTTAGGGTTAAATCTAGTGTTAGGGCTTGGATTAGAGCTATTTTTGTGTTAGGGTTAGGGCTAGGGTTAGGGCTATGGACAATGTAATAACTAGGGTTACAATTAGGGTTAGTTTTATGGTTAGGGTTTGGGCTAGGAGTGGTGCTAGCATTAGTTTTAAGGTTAGGGTGACATTTAGAGCTAGGGTTAGTGTTTGGATAAGAATCAGGGTCAGGGTTAGTTTTAGGCCTAGGACTCAAATTAGAGCTAGGGTTATGGCTAGGTAAGGGGTAGGGTTTGCTATAGAGTAAGGTTTTGGGTTAGAGCAACAGCTCGGTTTTGTTTTAGGGCTAGGGCTATGGTTAGGGCTAATTTTAAGATTAGCAATAGTGTTATAGCTAGTGTTATGGTGAGGTTAAGCTTAAGGTTAGAGTTAGATTTAGAGGTATGTTTAGATCTAGGGTTAGGGATATGGTTTTGGTTAGAGCTAAGGTTAGGCCTAGGGTTAGAAATAGAAATAGGGCTATGGTGAGAGTTAGTCTTAGGGCTAGGTTTAGGGGTAGGCCTAAATGAGGGCTAGGATTAGTGTTTGGGTCAGTGTTAAGGTTAGGTCTATGGTTAAAGCTAGGGTTATGGTTAGTGTTAGTGTTAGGTTCAGAGTTAGTTTTAGGGAAATTGATGGGGTTATAGCTAGGTTCGTGGCTACCATGAGATTTCAAATTCAGGATAGAGCTAAGGTGAGTGTTCAGGTTAGGATTAAGGCTAGGATGAGGGCTAGGGTTTGTGTTAGGGTTAGGGCTTGGATTAGGACTAGGGCTAATGTCAGGTCTAGGGTTATGGTTAGGGATAGTGTGAGGAGTTGGATTAGTGTAGGGGTCAGGTTTAGAGCTAGCTGTATGATAAGGTTAAGAGTTGTGTTAGGGTTTGGTTTTGGTTAAGGTTTAGGGTTAGGGCTAGAATGAGCATTAGGGTTAAGAACTGGCTTTACAATTAGGGCTAGTTTTATAGTTACTATTAGGGTGAGCTTTAGAGTTAGTGTAATGTATAAGGTTCTGTTTAGAGTAATTTATAGGTTAGTGGTAGGGTAGGATTAGGATTTGTCCTAAGATTAGCATTTGGGTTAGGCTTGTGTTTTGAATAATGGATAGGGTTAGTTTAGTGTTAGGGCTTTGAATAAGCTTAGCATTAGGGTAGAGTTAGGGTTACACATAGGGTTAGTTTTAATGTTAGTGTTAAGTTTAGGGTAAGTATTAGGGGTTGAACTAGGGTTAGGGCTAAGGCGAGAGTTAGGGTTAGTGTTAGGGTTAGGGTTAGGATTAGCATTAGGTCAGGGTTTGTTTAAGGTAATGGATAAAGTTAGATCTAAGATTTGGGCTATGGTTACAGTTAGGATTAGGGCTAGGGTTAGTATTAGGAGTAGGGTTATGTTTAGGGTAAGGGTTAGAGTTTGAGCTAGGGTTAGGGCTAGGACAAGCGTTAGGGTTAGGTTTTGGGCTAGTGTTTTGGTTAGGGTTATGCTTATGGCTAGGGTTAGGGCTAGGTTTTGTGTGAGATTTATTGCTATCTTTAAGGCTATGGTAATGAACGAGCCTGGTTTATGGTTATGGCTTGTTTTAGAGTTAGGGTTATGGATAGGTCTATAGTTAGGTTTAGGTTTTGGGTTAGAATAAGGTTTAGAGCTAGGGTTGTTTTAGGATAGGTTCAGTGTTTGGGATAACATTGCGGTCAGGGTTAGGGCCAGAATTAGACCTAGGGTTAGGTCTAGGGGTAGGGTTAATCTTTGTGTTAGGTTAATGGTTATGTTATGGCTAGGGCTAAGATCTTTTTAGGGCTAGGACTAGAGTTATGGATATATTTAGGATTAGGTTTAGGTATAGTGCTAGTATTATGGTTAGGTTAGGTATAGGTTTACCAGTAGGGCTAGTATTAGGGTTCGGTTTAGAGTTAGGGTCAGGCTTAGACCTAGGGTTAGTGTTAGGGCCAGAATAAGGATCAGGGTTAGGCTTAGGCTTTGGGATTGTATAAGAGATAGAATGAGGGCTAGGGTTAGGACTAGTAATAGGGTTAGGGTTTGGGGTAGGCTAAAGATTAGGGTTAGATCTAGGGTAGCATTATGGTGAGGGTTTGGCTTAGGGTAAGGATAGGGTTAGAACTAGGGTGAGGGTTTTCGTTAGAGTTAGAGCTAGGGTTATATTTAGGGTTTGAGTTAAAGCTAGGGTTAGGGCTTAGATTAGGGTTAGGTTTTGTGTTAGGGTTATGGAAATGGCTAATGTAAGAAATGGCTGTAGAATTCGGGCTACTTTTATGGTTAGGGTCAGGGCTAGGTTTAGTGTTTGGGTTACATTTAGGATAAAGGTGATGTTTAGAGCTAGGGTTATATTTAGGGTCAGAGTCAGGGTAAGTATTAGTTATAGGGATAGGGTTAGGACTTAGTGTAGTTAGGATTTTGTTTAAATTAAGGGTTGGGGATAAGGGTATAGCTCAGTTTTGATTGGGGCTAGGTTTTGTGTTAGGTTTAGGCCTAGGGTTAGTGATAAGGGTAAGATATAGAGTTCTAATCACGGCTAGTTGTAGGGTAAAGGTTATGGCTAGGTCTAATGTTAAGTTTAGATTTTGGTTTATTGTCAGGTTTAGAGCTAAGTTTAGAGTTAGTGTCAGGGTCTGTCTTCAGGTTAGAGTTAGGGTTGGGGTGAAAGCCAGAATTAGGACAAGGTTAGGTATAGGGGTAGGGTTAGTGTTTGCATTAGATTAAGGTTTACTGTTAGGGATAGGACTAAGATTTGTTTAGGTCTAGGGCTAGAGTTATCACTAGATTTAGGATTAGGATTAGGTCTAGGGCCAGTGATTGGGTTAGGTATAGGTATGAGGTTACCTGTAGTGTAGTCTTAGGGTTCGGATTAGGATTGGGTTCAGGTTTAGACCTACAATTAATGTTAGGGTCCGAATAAGGGTCAGAGTTAGGGTTAGGGTTTGGATTATGGTTAGAGCTAGAATGAGGGCTAGGGTTAGGACTAGTAATATGGTTATGGTTTGGGTCAGGTTAAGGATTAGTGTTAGTGTTAGGGTTAGGATTTGTCTAAGGGTAAGAGATAGGATTAGATCTGGGTTAGGGCTTGGATTAGGGCAAGGGTTAGGGATAAAGCTAGGTTTAGGGATCAGATTAGGGCTAGTTTTGTGTTAGGTTTAAGGAAAGGTTTGGAGCAATGGCTAATGTAAGAACTAAACTTGTCCTGTTCATCTTTTGGTTATTGTTAGGTGTTAAACCTCTAGTGTTAGGTTTAGGTTTAAGGTTAGTGTGATATTTATAGCTAGTGTTAGTGTTAGGTTAATAGTCACAGTCATGTTAGTTTCAGGGTTAGGGTTAGGACTTGAAATGAGGCTGGGGTTACTGTCAGGTTTTGGTTTAAAGTTAAGGTGGTTTTCAGAGCTAGGGTGAGTGTTAAAATATGAGTCTGAGTCAGGGTTAGTATTAAGTTTAAGTTTAGGACTCGAATGAGTGTTAGGGTTAGGTCTAGGTGTAGTGCTAGGGTTTGGTGTAAGTTAAGGTTTAGTGTTAGGTAGGGCTATTGCTCGGTTTTGTTTTACTCTAGGGATAGGGTTAGAGCTAGTTTTTGATTAGTGTTAGGGTTAGTGCTAGTGTTAAGTTTAGGCTTAGGCTTAGGCTTAGTGTTAGATTTATTGTTAGGGTTAGATCTAGGGTTAGGACTAGGAATAAAGATAAGGCAAGGGTTATCGCTAGGGTTATGTCTAAATTTAGGGCTAGGGTTAGGGTTATTGTAAGGTATAGGTTAGAACTAGGAATAGGTCTAGTGTGAAAGTTAGAGTTAGTCTTAGAGCTAGGGTTATGGGTAGTTTTAGGGATAGGGTTAAATTAGGGCTAAGATTAGGGCTAGGGTTAGTGTTCAGCATAGGCCTAGCATTATGACTAGGGTTATGATTATGTTTAGGGTTAGATATGTTGTTATTGCTAGGTTTAGAGGTAGGGTGAGGTTTAGAATTAGAGTTAGGTCTAGGGTTAGGGTTAGAGTTAGTATTAAGGCTAGGTTAAGGGCTAGGATGAGGGCTAATATTTGTTGTAGGGTTATGTCTAGAATTAGGGCTAGGGCTAATATCAGGTCCAGTGTTACAGTTAGGGGTAGATTTAGGTTTAGGGTTGTGTCTAGCTCTAGCGTAAGAGTTAGGATTAGTGTAAGGGTCAGGTTTAGACCTAGGTGTATTTTTAAGGAAGGATCAGTTTTAAGATTTGTTTTAGGTTAAGGTTTATGGATAGGGATAAAATGAGTGTTAGCGTGAGGCTTAGGGTAATGGATACGTTTTGGTTTAGGGTTCAGGGTAGGTTTAGGGTAATGGAGAGATTTTCAGATAGCAATAAGGACCTCGACCTAGGGTTAGCATTACGATTAAAATTATCATAAGGATAATATTTTGGTTTAGAGCTAGTTTTAGTGCTAAGTTTATGGTTAAGATTAGGGTTAGATTTAGGGTTAGGGTTTGGGTTAGGGGTAGTTACTCTAGCTTAGGGTAAGTTAGGGTTAGGTTTAGGGTAAATGTTAGGTTTTGAGCTATGGTTAGTCCTATGGTGAGGGTTAGGTTTAGTGTTAGGTGTAGTGTTAGGGTTAGGTCTATGATTAGGACTAGAGTTAGGGTTAGTGTTATTGTTAGGTTTAGAGTTACTTTCAGAAAAAATGTTGGGATTATAGCTAGGTTCATGGCTAGGATGAGCTTTAAAATTTAGGATAGGGTTAGGGTGAAAACTTTGGATTGGATTTAGGCTAGGTTTAGGGCTAGGATAAGGACTAGGGTTTGTGTTAGTGTTATTGCTAGGATTAGGGCTAGGGCTAATGTCAGGTCTAGGGTTATGTTTAGGGGTAGTGTTAGGGTTAGGATTATGGCTAGGTCTAGTGTTAGGTTTAATGTAAGTGTCAGGTTTAGACCTAGGCGTATTATTAGGTTCAGAGTTGGGTTAGGGTTTCGTTTGGCTTAAGGTTTAGGGTTAGGGCTGAAATTAGCTTTAGGGTTAAGAACTGGCTTTACAAATAGGGTTAGTTTTATGATTAGAGTTAGGGTGAGTTTTAGGATTAGAGTAATGGATAGGGTTAGGTTTAAGATTAAGGTTATGTTTAGAGTAATTTATAGGGTTAGTGTTAGGGATAGGGTTAGGGTTTGGCCTAAGGTTAGCATTTGGGTTAGGCTTATGTTTAGAATAATGGATAGGGTTAGTGCCAGTGTTAGGGCTTGGGTTAAGCTTAGGATTAGGGCTAGAGTTATGGTTAGGCATAGGGTTAGTGTTAGAGTTAAGGCTAGTTTAGTTTAAGTGTTAAAATTTGAGCAGGGTTAGGGCTAAGGCGAGGTTTAGGGTTAGGATTATGGTTAGGGCTAAGATTAGCATTATGTTAAGTGCTCTGTTTAAAGTAGTGGATAAACTTATATCCAACATTTGGGCTATGGTTACAGTTAAGATTAGGGCTCGGTTTAGGTTTAGGGTTAGGCTACAGTTATGTTTAGGGTAAGTGTAAGAGTTTGAGCTTGTTATAGGGCTAGGGCAAGTTATAGGGTTAGGGTTTGGGCTAGAGTTTTGGTTAGGTTTATGTTTATGTCTAGGGTTAGGGCTCGGATTTGTGTGAGATTTATGGCTAGAGTTAGGGCTATGGGTAATGAAAGACCCTGATTTATGATTATGGCTAGTTATGGCTATATATAGGATTAGGTTTTGGTCTAGTGCTAGTATTATGGTTAGGTTAGGTATAGGTTTACCGGTAGGGCTAGTATTATGGTTCGGTTTAGAGTTAGGGTCAGGCTTAGACCAAGGATTACTGTTAGGGTCAGAATAAGGATCCGGAATAGGCTTAGGCTTTGGGATATGGTTAGAGATAGAATGAGGGCTAGGGTTAGAACTAGTAATAGGGTTAGGGTTTGGGGTAGGCTAAGGATTAGTGTTAGAACTCTGGTAGCATGAGGTTGAGGGTTTGGCTTACGGTAATGAATAGGGTTAGAGCTAGGTTAGGGTTTTGGTTAGGGTTAGGGCTAGGGTTATATTTAGAGTTTGGGTTAAAGCTAGGGTTAGCAATCAGATTAGGATTAGATTTTGTGTTAGGGTTAGGGCTATGGCTAATGTAAAAACTGACTTTACAATTCAGTCTAGTTTTATGGTTAGGTTTAGGGCTAGGTCTAGTGTTTGGGTTACATTTATGGTTATGGTGATATTTAGAGCTATGTTTAGTTTTAGGGTCAAAGTCAGAGTCAGTAGTAGTTGTAGGGATAGGGTTAGGACTACGAGTAGTGTTAAAATTTGGTTTAGGTTAAGGGTTAGGATTAGGGCTATAGCTTAGTTTTGTTTGAGTGCTGTGGCTAGAGTTAAGGCTAGTTTTCAAATTAGCATTAGTGTTAGGGCTAGTGTTAGGGTGAGGTTTAGGTTTAAGTTTAGGGTTCGATTTAGAGTTAGTTTTAGATTTAGATATAGGGCTAGCACTAAGTTTTGGGCTAGGGTTAGGGCTAGGCTTTGAGTTATGGTAAGGGATAAGGTTAGAAGTAGGGATAGGGCTAGGGCGAGAATCAGAGTTTGTCTTAGGTCTAGGGATATGATTAAGTTTAGGGTTAGGGCTAAATTAGGGCTAGGATTAGAGTTATGGTTAGGCTTTGGTTTACCACTAGGGTTAGGATTAGGGTTAGGTTATGGTATTGGTAGGTTTATGGTTATGGTAGGTATATGTTATAGGTAAACCCTAAACCTAATGCTAACTCTCATCCTAACCCTAATCCTTAGCCTAACCCAAACCCTAACCCTAGTACTAGTCCTAACTCTAACCTTCATTCTAGCTCTAACCCTAACCCAAACCAAAACCCTAACCCTGACACTTATTCTGACCCTAACACTAATTGTAGGTCTAAACCTGACCCTAACCCGAAACTGAAACCTAACATTAGCCCTACCAGTAATCTTATACTTAAACCTAAACCTAACACTGGCCCTAGACTTAAACCTAATCCTAAATCTAGCCATATCTCTAGTTCTAGACTTGAACAACAACCTAACCCTAGCCCTAGCCCTTACAATAACCCTTAACCTAACCCAAACACTAACCCTACTCCTAGACCTAACCCTAGTCCTAATTCTGGCACTAATCACAACACTAACTCTAACCTGAACACTGGCCCTGAACCTAACATAATCCTAGCTCCAAAGCTAACCCTAAGCAAAAAACTAATTCTAACACTAGATCTAGCCATAACCTTAACCCTAAAACTAGCCCTAATCATAACCCTATCTCTTACATTACCCATGGCCCTAACCCTAGGCCTAAACTAACACAAAATCTAGCCCTATACCTAGGCCTGAACATCGCCCTAAGTGTAACCCTAGCCCTAACCCTAACCCTATGACTCGCTTTAGATCTAACCCTAGCTCAAAGCCTAAACTTTACCCTTAACATAATCCTAGCCCTATCCCAAAACCTAACCTAACACTAGCCCTAAACCTAACCTTAACCATAGCCCTAACCATAGCTCTAATTATATCCACTACTGTAACTCTAGCCCTAATCCTAGCCATAACCCTAGCCCTAAACCTAGCTCTAATTCTATCCATTACCCTAAACATAACCCTAACCCTAATGCTAACCCTAGACTTAACCCTAACCCTATCGCAATTCCTAAACCTATCCATGGTCCCACCCTAATCCTAAGCCTATTGATTATCCTAACCCTAACTCTAACCCTAATGCTAATACGAGCCCTAAACTTAAAACTTTACCTAAACCAAACCTTCAGCCGTACACTGACCCTAATAATACACATAGCTGTAAACTTGACCCTTTCTCTAAATCTAACCTTTACACTAGACCTAACCATAAACATAACCCGAAACATATCCATAACTGTAACTCTATACCTGATATTAGCCCTTGCTCTAATGGCAGCCCTAACCCTAACATGAAAAGTAGCTCTATATCCTAGCCCAAAACCTAGCCTTAATAATAACCCTAACCCTAATTCTAATTATTTCCCTAGCCCAAAACCTAGTTATAACACCATTGCTTACCCTAAACCTATCTGAAATCCTAACCCTAACCCTAGCCCTAACCCTAATCCTAAACCTAACCCAACTCTAGCTTTAAGACTAACTATCACCCTCTACCTAGCCCTAGTCCTAATTCTAACCCTATCACTTACCATAACCTTATTCCTATCCACAGCCTAGAATAACACTAGCCCTAATCTTACACCTTTCCCTAACCCTAGATCTAAACCTAACTCTAAATCTAACCCTAATTCTACTCCTAAACCTAACCCTAACACTAGCCTTAACCTTAACACTAATCCTAAAACTAGCCCTAACCATAGGCTTAGCCCTAAAACAAAACTGAGCCATAACACTAACCCTAAACTTTTACATAAAGCAAACCCTAACCTTACCTCGATCCCTAAGCCTAGCCCTAATTCGAGTCCTAATCTTAACCCTAAAACTACCCCTGAACCTCTCTTTGACATGAACACTAACCCTACCTCTAAACATCACCCTAAACCTAAACCTTACCCTAACCCTAGACCTAGTCCTAACCCTAATTCTAAAATTAGTTCTAATCATAACCCTAGATCATACACTAGCCATAACCTTAATCATAATGCTATCCAAAACCTAGCACAAATCTGATACCTAACCGTAGCTTTCAAACTAAGTGTAACCATAACATGAGCCCTAACCCTAACCCGAAGCATTGCTCTACCCCTATCTCTAACCTTATCCTTAACCCTAGCCAATCCCCAACCCTAATGCTATCCCTAGTCCTAAAACTAATCCTTAGTCTAACCCAAACTCTAACCATATTACTAATCCAAAACTTAGCCCTCATCCTTGTTAATCCATAACCCAAATCCTAATCCTAACCCTGACCCTTATTCTGACGCTGAACCTAAACCAAACACTAACACTAGCCATACCCATAACCTTATATCTAAACCTAACCCTATCACTAGCTCTAGATTAAGCAAAATCCTAAATCTAGCCATATGTTTAACGAAGACCTGAACAAAAACTAGCCCTAGGTCTAATGAAAACCCTTAACCTAAGCCAAACACTAACCTTACCTCTAGATTTAACCAATCCTAATTCTGACTCCAGCCCTAACCCTAACACTAATCCAAACACAGAGCCTGACACTAACACTAAACCCAGCTATAAAATTGACCTTAACAGAAACCTAAACCTAACGCTAGACAAAGCCACAACCTTAAACATAACCCTCACATTACCATAGCACTAAAACTAGCTCTAAACCTAACACAAACCCTCCTCCTAATCCTAGGCCTATATCTAGCCCAAAGTGTAATCCTAACACTAACCTAACCTTATGCCTTACCCTAAGCCTAACCCTCATGCTAACCCTAACCCTCGTCTTAGACCTAACCCTAGATAAAACCCAAAACCGAAACCTAAACATAACCCTATCCCTATCCCTAAACCTAATCCTAATCCTAGGCCTAATCATAATATTAACACTAGCCCTAATACTATCTCTAAAATTATCCATTACCCTAAACCGAAACTTAACCCTAATGATAATCCTAGCTCTAATCCAAATTGTAATCCTAATCTTAGACCTAACCCTAAACCTAAAACTCATTGTAGCCTTAACCCTAGATAAAACCCTAACCCTTACTCTAACACTAACCCTTCCCAAACAATAACACTATCCCTAAACCTAAAACTACCCCTAACCCTAAACTGACATCTAACCCTATGCATTACCCTAACTCAAATGATAATCTTAGCCCTAACCCTAACAATAACCCTAAACTTAAACTACCCCTAACCCTAACCCCACATCTCATCTTATCCATTAACCTAATTCTAAATAAAACCTTAGCCCTAACCCAAATTTTAACCTAAATTTATCCCTAAATAATCCTAAACCTAACACTCAACCTAGCACTAACCCTAGCTAAAAACTTAAACTGTACCCTAAATCTAACAAAACCCTAACCCTAACCCTAGCCTAACCGTAAACCTAACTCTAGCCCTAATCCTATCCAAAACTCTAGCCCTAACCCTAGCTCTAATGCTATTCAGTACCCTAAAAATACCCCTAACCCAAATGCTAAACCCTAGGCCTAACCCTAACCCTATCACTAACCCTAACCATACCATTACCTTAATTTTAACCTGAATCTTAAACTTAAACCTATTCATAAACCTAACCCTAATTCTAACCCTAATGCTAATTTGAGCCCTAACCCTAATAATTAATCTAACACAAATCAGAAACCTGACCCTGACCCTAAGAATACACCTTACTCTTAACTTGGCCCTTACCCTAAACCTAACATTAGACCTAGCCATGAACCTAACCCTATAACTATCCCTAGCCGTAACCCTAAACCTGACATTATCCCTATCCCTAAAACTTGCCCTAACCCTAACACAAACCCTAGCCCTCATTCTATGCCCAAATCTAGCCTTAATTCTAATACAAATCTAACCCTAGTACTAAACAAAATTCTAATCATCATACTAGCCCTAAACCTAGCTATAACCCATCCCTGCCCCTAAACCTAACCATAAATGTAATCCTAAACATAGCCCTAACCCGAGGCCTAACACTAACACCAATCCTAGACATATTCTTAGCCCTAATTTAGCCCTAAACTTAACTCAATCCCTAGCCTCAAGACTAACTCTAACAATCGCCCTAGTTCTATTACTAGTTCTAAACCTATCCCTTACCGAAACTTAAACACTAGACTTAACCTTAGCCATAACCATAGCCATAGCCCTAGTCCTAGAATTAACCATATCTCTAAATGTAACCCTAAGCCAAAACTCACCCTATCACTAGCAATAACACTAACATTAATCTTAAAAAAAAAAAAAAAAAAAAAAAACTTTTAACTTTAGCCTTAGCCCTAAAACATAATGAGCCATAACACTAACCCTAACACTTAACCTAAACCAAATCTGAACCCTAAGTCTAGCCATAAGCCTACCACTAATTCGAGTCCTATCCCCAACCCTAAAACTAACCAGGACCTTGTCTCTGAACCTAACACTAACCCTAGCTCAAAACATCACCCTGAACAAACCTAATCATAAAAGTAGACTTAGACCTAAACTTAACCCTAAAATTAGCCTTTATAATAACCCTAGTCCTTATATTAGCTGTATCCCTAACACTAGCCTTAATGTAACACAAAATCTAGACCTAATGCAAGCCGCAAACCTAACTTTAACCCTAAATCTAAAACTAAACCAAGTCCTAACCCTTACCCTAAACTAACACTAACTTAAATCCTTGCACTAACCCTAAATCTAACATTAACCTAACCCTAACACTAACAATAACCCCAGCCCTAACCTTAGTTCTAACCCTATCCATTACCCTAACCCTATCCCAAATCCTAACCCTAATGCTAACCCTCGGCCTAACCCTAACACATTCGATTACCCTAACCTATCCATTACCCTAAACATTACCCTAGGCCTAAAACTAAACAAACACTAAACCTAGATGTAACACTCACCCTAAAACTAGCCCTAAATAAACCCTAGTTCTTACATTAGCCTTAGCGCTAAAGCTAACACAAAACTTAGCCTAGCCCTAATCCAAGCTCTAACCTTAGCTTAAACCCTAACCCTATACCTAACCCTAGCCCTAACCCTAACCCTAACCTTAGCCCTAACACTAGTGCTAACCCTATCCCTTACCCTAAGCCAAACTCTAAAACTAAAGTTACCCTAGTCCTAAACCTAATTCTTATCCTAACCCAAAACCAAACTCTATTACTAGTTCTAACCCTGACCCTCAATCTAGGTCTATCACTATCTCAAACCCTAACCCTAACCCTGACCCTTATTCTGACCCTAACACTAACCATAGTTCTAAACCTGTCCCTAACCCTAAAACGACCCTAACATTGGCATTAGCTATAACCCTATACATAAAACTAACCCTAACCTAGACCTAGACCTACACTTAATTCTTCATCTAGTGATAACTCTAGGCCTAGCCCTAAACAAAAACTTAGCCCTAGGCATAATAATAACTCTTAGCCTAACCCAAACACTAATCCTACCCCTAGACAAAACCCTAGTCCTAATGCTGTCCCTAACAATAAACCTAACCCTAACCCGAACACTGACCCTTACCCTATCAAAAACCCTAGCTCTAAACCTTATCCTAACAAAAAACATAACCCTAACACTAGACCTAGTCATATTACTAACCCTGAAACTAGCCATCACCATAGGCCAAAACCTACATCTAACTCTAACCCTAACATCTAACCCTAACCCTAACCCTAATGCTAACCCTAGCCCTAATTCTCACACTGACTCTAACTCTAATCCTTATCATAAGCCAAACACTAGCTCAATCCCTAAACCTTAAATTTAACCTAACCCTAACACTAACCCATGGCCTAAACCCTAAACCTAACCTTAACTCTAGTCCTAATCCTAAACTTAACCCTATACCTAACCCTATCTCTATGCCTACATATTACCCTAACTCTAACCCTAACCTTAATGATAACCCTAGCCCTAACCTAGCTCTAAACTTACACATTACCCTAACCCTAACCCTAACCCTGATGATAACCATACCCGTTACCCTAAATCTACCCCAACCCTAAACCTAGACATTACCATAAACCTAACCCTTGCCATAGAGCTTACCCTTGCTCAAACCCTAACCATTACCCTAAACCTAACCGAAACCTATCCCTAACACTAACCTTAAGCCAAAACCTAACCCTAACCCTAACCCTATCATGACATCAAACCCTATCCAATACCCTAAACCTAAAGATAAGCCTAGCACTAACCTTAACACTAACCTTGACCCTAACCATAACAATATCCAAGACCTAACCCTAACCCTAAGCATTGTGCTAGCACTAACCTTGGCTCAAACTCTAAACCATACCCTAAACCTAAACCTAACCCTAACCCAAGGCCTAGCCCTAACTCCAGCCCTAATACTAACAACCCTAGCCCTAAACCTATCCTATCCATTATCCTAAGCACAACCATAAACCTAAGGCTAACCCTAGGCCTAACCCTAACCCTTTTGCTAAGTCTAACACTATCAATTACCCTACACCTAACATGAACCCTAAAACTAAACCAACATTATCCTAACAAAACCCTAATGCTGATTCAAGCTCTAAACCTAAACCCTAATCTAAACCAAACTCCAAATCTAATTCTAACCCTAATAATACCCCTAGCTCTAAACCTGATCTTTACCCTAAAACTAACACTTACACTGGCCTAGCCATAAATCTAACCCTCAATCTATCAATAATGTAAGCCTAGAACTGACATTAAACCTAGCCCTAGCCATAATTCTTGCCATAATCCTAAAAAAATCCCTAGCCCTCATCCTAGGCCTAAACATAGCCTTCATATTAAGCCAAACCACAACCCTAGCCCTAACTGAAATTCTAACCTTCGACCTAGGCCTAAAACTAGGTCTAACCCGATCCCTTCCCCTAAAGCTAACCCTGTCCCTAAACCTAAACCAAAGCCTAAAACTAGGCCTAAACCTAATACAAATGCTAGACCTACTCCTAGCCCTAATTTTCCCCTAAACCTAACCTAACCCTAGCCCTAAGTCTAACTTTAACTCTCGCCCTAGTCATATTTCTAGTGCTAACCCTATCTCTTACCTTATTCCTATCACTTGCCTTTACATTAGCCCTAACTCTAGCTCTAGCCCTAATTCTATATCTAACCCAAACTCTAAAGTTAACCATAACCCTAAAATAAACCACTCACTAACACTAGCAAAAATACTAATGCTAATCCTAAACCTCACACTAACCTAACCCTAGACCTAAAAATCAACCAAACCATAACCCTAACCCTAACCTTTAACATAAACCAAACCCTAAGCCTACACATAGCCCTAAACCTAGCTCTAATTAGAGTCCTATCTCTAAACCTAAGACAAACCCTGACCCTGTCTCTGACCCTAACACTAACCCTAGCTCTAAACATCACTCAAAACCTAAACCTAAACCTAACCCTAAAACTAGTTCTAATCATAACACTAGTTCTTATATTAGCTGAAGCCCTAAACCTAGCCCTAACCTAACCCAAAACCTGTCCCTAATCGGACCCCTAACACTACTTTTAACACTAACCCTAAACCTAAATCTAGCCCTAATTTTTACCCTAAACCTAATCCTAACCCCTGCTATAACTCCAAACCCAACCCTATCCCTAGCCTTCATAATAACCATAATGCTAGTCCTAACCCGAGCTGTTACCCTATCCATTACCCTAATCATAACCGTAACCTAATGCTAACCCTAGGATAACCCTAAACCTATTCCTAAACCTAACCTATACATTACCCTAAACCTAACCTGAACCCTAAACCTAACCATATTCATAAACATAATCCTACCCTAACAATCTTAACCCTAAAACTATCTCTAACTATAACCCTAGACATGACATTAGCCCTAGCCCTAACGAAGCCCTAAACCTAAAACAAAGTCTACCCCTAATCCTAGTCCTAATCTTAGCCTTAATAATCCTAAACCTAAACCTAACCATAGACCTAACCCTAATTTTAAGCCTCACCTTAGTACTAAAGCTAGCTATAAAATCTTACCTAATCATTAACCATAACCATAAACCTAGGCTCTGCCTTAATACTAATCCTAATCGCTATCTTAGCCCTTATTAAGCCCTAATTCTAGCCCTAAATCTAACCCTAACACTAAGTCTAACTCTAACTCTCACCCTAGCCCTATTCCTAGTTCTAACCCTATCTCTTATGATAACTTAAACCCTAATCATTACGCTATCCCTAACCTTCACTGTAGCCCTAAACCTATATCTAAACCTAACTCTAAATCTAACTCTAACCCTAAGCCTAAACCACACCCTAACACTAGCTGTAACACTAATGCTAATTTTAAAACTAGCCCTAACCCTAGCCCTAGCCCTCAAGCAAAACTGAGCCATAGCACTGACCCTAACCCTTAACATAAACCAAACACTAACCCTACACCTAGCACTAATCCTAGCCCTAATTTGAGTCCTAAACCTAACCTTAGAACTAATACTAAACCTCACTCTGACCTTAAAGGTAACTCTAGCTCTACACATCACCCTATCCCTAAACCTAATCCTAACACTAGACATCACTGTAAACCTAACCCTAAAACTAGCCCTAATTGTAATGCAAGTTCTTAAATTAGCAATAGTCCTAAAAATAACACAAAACCTAGCCCTAATCCAAGGCCTAAACTTAGCTTTAACCCTAACCCTAACCCTGGCCCTAACCCTAAACCTATCCCTAGTCCTAATCTTAGCTCTAACCCTATTTTTTACACTTAATCAGACCTTTACCCTATCACTACACTAGACCTAACCCTAATTCTATGCCTACCCCAGACCCTAACTCTTTTACTAGTCCTAAACCTAGCCCTCATTTTAAGCTCCAAACTCAACCCAAACCCTAAAACTAATGCTGACTTTTATTCTGACCCTAAAACTAAACCTAGGTTTAAACCATACCCTGACCCTTGTCTAAAACCTAAGAAAAGCCCTACCAGTAACCCTAAACCTAAACTTAACACTAACACCAGACCTAGACCTAAACCTAATCCTAAATATAGCCTTAGCCCTAACAATATCCCTTAACCTAAACCAAACACTAACTCTACCCCTGGACCTAAACCTAGTCCTCATTCTGGACCTAAACCTAAACCTAATCCTAACCTTAACCCTGACACTTACCCTAACAAAAACCCTAGCTCTAAAACTTATCATAGCCAAAACATTAACCCTAACACTAGACGAACTCTAAATCTAGCCAAAACCATAACTCTAGCTCTTACATTACCCATATACCTAACACTAGCCCTAAACCTCACACAAAACCTAGCCATAATTACAGCCCTAAATTTAACCCTAAGAATAACTCTAAACCTAAACCTAGCCCTAACCCTAACCCTAACCCTCATTCTAGCTCTAACCCTAGCTCAAACCCTAAACCTTACCCTAAACATAACCCTAGTCCAAACACTAAATCTCACCCTAACTGTAGCCCTAATCCTAATTATAACCCTAGCCCAAACCCTAGCTCTAACTCTATCCATTACACTAACCATAACCCTAAAACTAATGCTAACCTTAGCCCTAAACCTAACCCTAAACCTACGCTAGCCCAGACTGAAAACCTAACCCTCACCCTAGCCATAAACCTAGCTTAATCGCTAACACTTACACTTAACCTAACCCCAACACTAACCCAAGGCCTAACCCTAACCATAACCACAGCCCTAATCCTAACCTTAACCCTAGCCCTAACACTATTTTTAACCCTACCCATTACCCTAATCCTAAACTTATCCCTAATGATATCACTAGACCAAAAGCTAAACCTACATTAAGCCTAAACATAAACCTAATCCTAGAACTAACAGTGAACCTAACTCTAAAACTAAATCTAAGCTAGCTCAAACCCTAACCCTAATTCTAAACCTAATCCTAAGGAAAACCTAAACCTAACCCTATCTTTAACCTGACATCTAAACCTATTACCCTAACCCTAATGAAAACCCTCGCCCTAACCCTAAAACTAACCTGTTGAGAGCCACAGCCGAAAGGGGCCCCAGCAAACTTCCAGCTGCCAGCTGATGATTGGCTCACAGCGGCCCCAGCAACTTCTAGCTGCCAACTGATTGGTTCCTCTGCGGTGATGCTCATTGGGCTGTTTCCCCGCCCTTTCAGACCATGGAGCTGCTTATTGGGGGACTTCTTTGGCTCTGCCCACGTGACCCAGCCAATCGGCCTCAAGAGCAGGAGAAGGGGGGGAGGTTGAGAGGCTTGTGGGAAGCCGGTAGCGGCAGTTGAGCTCTGAAGGTTTTCCTGAGGAGCTGTTTTGTTTGGCATGTGTGGTTCTAAAAATAAAGTTCATTTCTTTTGACAAGTGGCTCCTGAATTGTGCCCAGCCAGACTGCGGCATTTGGTGGCCTGTATGGGGAACGACTGAGGGTAAGTGATAAGGTAAACTGCTCGCCCCTGAGGGCAGGGTGAGAGGATGGGTAGCCATTTTAAGATTCTTATTTTGTTTTGCTTCACTTTTGTTTTAATTTTCCTGTCCCTGGAGATGTGTAAGATGGAAGAAAAACTGCTCACATCTGAGGAACAGATAGGGAGAATGGACAGATGGACATTTCAGGAGGATAGAAAGGCTATTATAATGATTTTCTGTTGTTCCACTTTTGTTTCATTCTGTTTCAGTTTTGTTTGGCATTATCTTCTTGGGTTGTATTATAGTTATAGTAGAAATATTCAAGTAAAAGAGAAGGTCTCTCGAGCTAGTCAGACAGAGAAAAAAATTCAAGTAAAAAAGAAGGTCTCTCGAGCTAGTCAGACAGAGGAAAAAATTCAAGTAAAAGAGAAGGCCTCTCGAGCTAGTCAGACAGAGGAAAAAATTCAAGTAAAAGAGAAGGCCTCTCGAGCTAGTCAGACAGAGGAAAAAATTGAAGTAAAAGAGAAGGTCTCTCGAACTAGTCAGACAGAGGAAAAAATTCAAGTAAAAGAGAAGGCCTCTCAAGCTAGTCAGACAGAGAAAGAATGTGTAAAGCAGAAAAAGACATCAGGGGAAAACTTACAACAGGAGACTGCTACTAACACCTTTCTATCACCAGAGGACGTAAGTGTCCATCTAACAAGGCCACCTCCATATGCTGTGAGGCCCCCAACACCTGCAGTTGATATTTGGGATCCTGAGACAAGATCTCAAATATTAACATGCCCAGTATTTGAGGCAGGAGGGCAGCGAATTCACCATGCTTTAAATTTCAAAACAGTGAAGCAGCTAAAAGAGGCGGTAACAACCTATGGTCCTCAAGCACCCTTCACTGTAAGCATGGTCGAATCCATTACCAACTTGAACATGACGCCAGCAGATTGGGCTAATATGTGTAAAGCTGTGCTAAATGGAGGACAATACCTGTTATGGAAGGTTGCCAATGAGGAATTTTGCAAGGAGACGGCTAGGCAAAATGCAGCAGCTGGTTATCCTCAGAGAAATCTAGATATGTTGTTAGGAAAGGGACCTTATGAGGATCAGCAGCAACAAATTGCATATGATCCTGGTGTATACGCACAAATTGTTGCAGATGCAGTTAAGGCATGGAAGACTTTACAAGGACATGGAGGTTTACAAGGTCAATTATCTAAGGTAATACAAGGAGCTAATGAACCTTCTGCTGAATTTGTAGATAGGCTTATTCAAACAGCTACCAGAGTTTTTGGGAATACAGAACAAGCAATGCCACTAATAAAACAACTGGCTTATGAGCAAGTGAAACGTTGGTGCAGAGAAGTCATTAGACCATGGAAACATGAAGATTTAAACACATATATTAAATTATGTAGAGACATTAATGAACAAGGGCAAGTCATGGCAACTGCAGTACAACAGGTTTTAGGTGCTAGGCCAAAAACATGCTACAATTGTGAACAAACAGGACATTTTACAAGGAATTGCCCCATAGGAGGAGGGTTTAACAAAACTAGGTATCAAAGGAGTAGAATACCGGGTATTTGCCCCCGATGCCGTAGAGGGAGATATTGGGATAATGAGTGCTGTTCTCAAACCACCATAGAGGTTACTCCATTATCAAAAAACAAACAAGGACCAGTTGTCTATCCACGATATTATGGAGAAAGGCATCGGGCTCCATTGCCAAAAAATGGACAGGGGGGCCCAATGCTCTGGGGCCCAAGACCACAAATATATGGAACACTGGAGGAACCCAGCAACACCATCAGGGTAGCGCCCAGGACACATTGTCCATTAGATCCCTCATCAGACAAACCAGAGGGAGCACAGGGTTGGACATCTGTGCCTCCACCAGAACAGTACTAACTCCAGAGATAGGAGTTCAAATCATTCCCACAGGGGTAAAAGGACCTCTTCCCAAAGGAACAGTAGGTTTATTATTGGGATGCAGCTCTTCTACTCTAAAAGGACTTATGATAAGTCCTGGGTAATTGATCCTGATTATGAAGGTGAAATAAAAATTATAGCCAGTTCTCCAAAGGGTATATCAGTAATTTCACCAGGAGAAATAAGAGCACAGTTACTAATAATACCCAGCCTACATGATAAATTTTCCAGTCTTACTGTAGAAAGAGGTCCCAAGGGATTAGGCTCCACAGGTGTAGATTGGGCTATGCTTTCTTTAAATTTAGATTCTTGCCCCATGCTAGAACTGAATATTCAAGGACATGAATTTAATGGGCTACTGGATACAGGTGCAGACCTTAGCATCATCTCTGGTCAAGAATGGCAAAAACATTGGCCATTACAACAAGCCAATCAAATGCTTCAATGCCTAGGAGTGGCGACTAATCCCCATAGAAGTGCAATGGAAGGATCCGGAAGGATGTGAAGGAACTATACAGCCATATGTATTGTATCATCTTCCCATAAATTTATGGGGTCGAGATGTCCTAGATCAATTAGGTTTGACATTAACAAATAACATCAATCAAAATTCATCCACTATTATGACTAGACAAGGTTTTAGGAAAGGAAAAAGATTAGAAAAACAAGAACAAGGTATAGCAGCACAAATACAAACAGATCAAAGAATGGACAGACATGGGTTGGATTTTCAGAAGGGGCCACTGAGACAATAAAAATTACTTGGAAATCAGAAAGACCAGTATGGGTTCCTCAGTGGCCACTGACTAAAGAAAAGATACAAGCAGCCCATGACCTGGTCAAACAACAATTAGCGGAAGGACATATACAACCTTCTGTATCTCCCCATAATACTCCCATTTTTGTCATCAAAAAGAAATCTGGTAAATGGAGATTATTGCAAGATTTAAGAGACATTAATAATGAGATGGTTATTATGGGTCCTGCTCAATCGGGGATTCCTCAATTGTCTTCTTTGCCAAAAACTTGGTATATTTTAGTTATAGATATTAAAGATTTTTTTTTCAATTCCAATTCATCCTGAGGATAGTCCACATTTTGCATTTACTATCCCTGCACTGAATCATGAAGGTCTAGATCAGAGATATGAATGGAAAGTACTCCCTCAAGGGATTGCTGACAGCCCAACTATGTGTCAAATTTATGTTAACAAAGTAATCCAGCCACTTAAAAATCAAAATCCTGAACTACAAATATTTCACTATATGGATGATGTATTATTAGCACACAAAGATAAAAACACATTGCTAGAATGTTATGCCACACTTACAAACTTATTAAAAAATTATAATCTAGAGATAGCAATAGATAAAGTACAATTAAATTTTTCAATTAATTATTTAGGAGTTCTATTATCCTCAACCATCGTCCATCCACCAAAATTTCAAATATGAGTAGATCAACTCAAATCACTTAACAACTTTCAAAAGTTATTAGGAGACATAAATTGGATAAGGCCTTATCTAGGTATACCAACAGGAGAGTTGGGACCTTTATTTGATATCCTAAAAGGTCCATCAGATCCAAATTCACCCCGAATGTTAATGACTGAACCAAGAAAGGCATTAAAAATCATTGAAACATATATGGAAATATGCATTTGGATAGAATTGATATAAGTTTGCCTTTATTATTTATTGTACTACCAACAAAAATATCCTACAGGAGTATTTTGGCAAGAAGGTCCATTATTATGGATACATTTATCTTATTCTCCTAACACTATTCTTACTAGGTATCCTGAGGCTGTAGGACAATTAATACTCAAAGGAATAAAATCAGCAAAGGGAATGTTTGGAATTTCTCCCAATAAAATTATTACTTCATATACTATGAATCAAATTGATGAGTTAGCTAATGAGTTAAATACTTGGGCAATAATCATGTGCAAATCTAATGTTTCATTTGATAACCACTTACCATCTAATCCTTTATTGTCTTTTTGGTCATTGCATCCTGTAATTTTTTCCAAAAATGACAAGAAAAACACCTATCATGAATGCTCCAAATATATTCACAGATGGTTCAAATAATGGTACAGCAGCAATAGTTACACCTGATCAAACTTTTACATTTTTAGTACCCAAACAATCAGCTCAAAAGGTAGGGCTTAATGCAGTATTACAAGCTTTTGTGATGTTTAAACATTCTGTATTTAATTTATTTTCCGATAGTCAGTATATAGTTAATGCTATAGTATCCCTTGAAGATGGTGGTAGGATTTCCCCTTCCTCTACTGTTTTCTCTTTGCTTTCCACTATGCAAAGTCTAACCTGGAATAGAAAAGATCCATTCTTTATAGGACATATCAGGGAACATACAGGATTTCCTGGAGCCCTTAGTTTGGGCAATTATTTAGCAGATAAAATTACACATGACATACATATTTTCTCTACACTAGAAGAAGCTACAAATTTTCATAAAAAGTTCTATGTCAATGCTAATACTTTACAAAAGCCTTTTAAAATAACTAAGGAACCATCTAGACAAATAATAAAACAATGTCAAAATTGTGTGACCTTTTTACCACAAGTTAATCTTGGAATCAATCCTAGCGTATTGATACCTAACCATATTTTGCAGACGGATGTCACACACTTGCCAAAATTTTGAAAATTAAAATATTTGCATGTTACAGTTGATACTTCTTCTGGATTTTTGATGGGCTCCCTTCATGCCAGAGAAAAAACTAAAGATATTATAGCACATTGCTTACAAATTTTTGCCACTGTGGGCATTCCAAAACAGTTAAAAACAGATAATGCCCCTGGTTATACTTCTACCTTTTTTAAACAATTTTGCTCATCATTTGGCATTACTCATATAACAGGAATCCCATACAATCCACAGGGACAAGGCATAGTTGAAAGAGCTAATCAAACTATTAAAATGTACTTATTAAAGCAAAAAGAGGGAATTGGGAAGGGGTATATATTCCCCAAAGATAAACTTAAAATAACCCTTTTTACTCTAAATTTTTAAATTTGGATTCATCAGGACTTAGTGCTGAGGAAAGACATATGTGTCCAAAAATGTACATAAGCCAAAGGTACTTTGGAAGGATATTCTAACAGGACAATGGAAAGGTCCTGACCCAGTAATTGTCTGGACTCTGTTTGTGTGTTTTCACAGGGAGAACAGCAGC
Organism: Marmota flaviventris; assembly: GCF_047511675.1. Classification (NCBI taxonomy): domain Eukaryota; kingdom Metazoa; phylum Chordata; class Mammalia; order Rodentia; family Sciuridae; genus Marmota; species Marmota flaviventris. Next base: position 12,831,877 of record NC_092510.1, read on the forward strand.
TGATTTGGATTCCAGAGAGATTAACAAAAGCAATTTCTACAGACCAATAAAAGAAGATGATTTGGCTCAAATCCATAACAGCTGATATCCAAAACTCCAGTTTGGCTATCCTTACATCTGTGACAGAACCAGGATGCTTTTTTCAATATCTATTTTATTATTACCCTTTCCCACATCATGAAGTTCTATTTTGTTTTTTTGAGCTCATACAGACCTAGGTTAATGTTTTGATGATCAGTTCTATTTTTTGACTATAGAGTTTTTAAACATTGCAATGGAGATTTCACCTTTAAAAAGTTATAAGGCTTTACTATTATGTTATGTGTTGTATGTATTATATTATGTGTGCATACTTGTATTTTATGTTGTATGTTTGTATGTACCTATATCCATATATCATATATGATGAGCGCTCATGAAAAAATGGATCCAAATATTTATTTTTTTCATTCACGTGATTTAAATGGTTTAATTTAAATTGGGTAAACAGCTGTTGAGGATTGTTTTAATATGTGAACAAAAAAGGAGGTTAACAGATCTGTTTGTTTACTTTCACCTTTCCTTTTCATTATATTTAATAATTCTGTTCAAGATAATGTAAATTGTTCAAAAATTGTTTTCTTTTAGTGCCTTCTGGAATGTTACATATTTTTTTTTTCTTTAGCCATTATTGACAGAATACCTATCTTCATCCCAGTGCTGGTGAAGACAAAGATAAAACCAATCTACAGCTTCTGCAATAGCTATCACTAAATTGCTTGCAGAACTTGCCTGGACTATGTATCACTTGTATGCATTGTGAACTCACTTTTATGCATAGTGAACTATCTGTTGGTTCAGCGACTTGTGGTAGTGTTGGGGTATTTTTGATGATGGTGTCATTGGTGGTACAATTTTTCCAAAAGGAGCCGTCAATTGGCTTGATGTATCTTCTGCCCTTCTGCTTGTGATGGTCATTCAGCTAAAATTTGGGGGCCAACAGAGCTGAGGCAAAGAACCTCACTCCCCCACTGATACAAAGCCACAGGTGTGGCTGTATGCTGGATGGACCTGTAGTCAATGACAGGTAAGATCCAATTGCAATGGTACCAACCTAAGACAGGAGGCTGACGCCTTGAGGTCAGCTCATCCAATGACGGGTAAGGACCATATGTAGTATGGGACAACCTAAGGCAGGCACGGTCCCTAAGCCACATGCTTGTTTTTTAAACAGAGAGGGTGAGATGTTGAGAGCCACAGCCAAAGGGGCCCCAGCAAACTTCTAGCTGCCAACTGATTGGCTCCTCTGCGGTGATGCTCATTGGGCTGTTTTCCTGCCCTTTCAGATCACAGAGCTGCTCATTCGGGGACTTTTTTTTTGGCTCTGCCCATGCGACCCAGCCAATCAGCCTCAAGAGCAGGAGGAGTGGGGGAGGTTGAGAGGCTTGTGGGAAGCCGGTGGTGGCAGTTGGGCTCTGAGGGTTTTTCCTGAAGAGCTGTGTGGTGCTGTGTGTGTTCTAAAAATAAAGTTTGTTTCTTTTTACAAGTGGCTCCTGAATTGTGCCCAGCCAGACTGTGGCAGATAGGGTTAGTGTTAGCAATAGGTTTAGGTTTAGGCCTAGGGTTAGCATTTGGGTTAGGCTTATATTTAGGGTAATGGATATGTGTAGGGTTAGGTTTATGGTTAGGATTATGGGAAGGGTTAGGGTTAGGGTTAGGGTTAGGGTTAGGCCTAGGGTTAGTGTTAAGGTTAGGTTTAGGCTAAGTGTTAGGGTTTGAGCTATGTTTAGGGCTAGGGCAAGTGTTAGGTTTATTATCAAGTCTAGGTTTAGGATTAGGGTTAAGTTGAGGGCTTGGATTAGCATTAGGTTTAGGGTTATGTTAAGGGTAATGAATAGAGTTAGGAGTAGGGTTTGGCCTTGGTTATGGTTAGGAGTAGGGCTAGGATTAGGGTTCAGGTTAAGGTTAGGGGTAGGGTTATGTTTATGGTAAGGGTTAGTGTTTGAGCTAGGGTTACGGTTAAGGCAAGAGTTAGGGTTAGGGTTACATGTAGGGCTAGGGTTAGGGATAGGATTAGGTCTAAGTTTTGTGTGAGGTTTAGGGCTAGCGTTAAGGCTATGGGTAATGTAAGATATAGGGTTAGGATTATGGTTAGGTCTAGGGTTAGGGTTATGGCTAGATTTGGGGTTAGCATAATGATTAGAGCTAAGGTTTTTGTTAGGAGAAGGGTCTTTTTTTGTGTTAGGGTTAGGTTTATTGTTGGGGCCAGAATTAGGGCTAGGGTTAGGTCTAGAGGTAGGGTTGTGTTTGGGTTAGGTAAGGGTTATTGTTAGGGCTAGGGCTAGGTTTTTGTTTTGGGCTAGTGCTTGAGATATAGCTAGATTTTAAATTAGGCTTTTTTCTAGGTCAAGTGTTAAGGTTAGGTTTAGGTATACAGTTACCTGTTGGGCTAGTGTTAGGGTTCAGTTTAGAATTAGGGTCAATTTTCAACCTAGGGTTAGAGTGAGGGTCAGAATAAGGGTCAGGGTAAGGGTTAGGGTTTGGGTTAGGGTTAGAGCTAGAATGAGGGCTAAGGTTAAGTTTACTATTAGAGTTATGATTTGGGGTAAGCTAAGGATAAAGGTTAGGTTTGGCTTATGGTAAGGGATAAGCTTAGAGCTAGGATTAGGTTGAGGGTTTGGCTTAGGGTAAAGGATAAGTTTAGAGCTAGGATTAGGGCTAGTGTTAGGTTTAGGGATAGGGCTAGGCTTAAGGTTAGGGTTAGGTTTAATGCTAGGTTTAGGTCTCGGATTAGGGCTAAGTTTTCTGTTATTACAGGACTATGGCTAATGTAAGAGCTGGCATTATGACTAGTGCTAGTTTTAGGGTTAGAGTTAGGGCTAGGTCTAGTGTTCAGTTTACGTTTAGGTTTAGGGTTATGTTTAGAGCTAGGGGTAGTGATAGGGTCTGAGTCAGGGATAGGGTAAGTTTTAGAGTTAGGGTTAGAACTTGAATTAGGGCTAGGTTAGGGCTAGGTATAAGCTTAGGGTTTGGTTTATGTTAAGGATTAGTGTTAAGCCTGTGACTTGGTTTAGTTTGAGTGATAGGCCAAGGGTTAGGGCTATTTTTCCAATTAGCATTAGGGTTAGGGCTAGTGTTAGGATGAGGTTTAGGCTTAGGGTTAGGGTTTGCTTTAGAGTTAGAGTTAGGTCTAGGTTTAGAGCTAGGGCAAATTTTGGGCTAGTGTTTCGGCTAGTTTTAGGTCTAGGGTTTGGATTATGGTAAGGGATATGTTTAGAATTAGGTTTAGTGCTAGGGTGAAAGTTAGGGGTAGGGTTAGGGTGAGGGTTAAATTAGTTCTAGGATTAATGCTAGGGTTAGTGTAAGCACTAGGCCTTGGTTTAGGGCTAGGTTTATGGTTAGGATTAGTGTAAGGTATGATGTTATAGCTAGGTTTAGGGCGAGGGTCCAAATACAGTTAGGGCTAGGGTTCAGGTTAGGATGAGGATTAAGCCTGTGTTTAGGGCTAGTACTAGGGCGAGGTTTAAGGCTAGGATTAGGGATAGGTTTTGTGTTAGGGTTAAGGCTATGATTAGGCCTAGGGGTAATTTCAGGTCTAGGTTTATAATTAGGTTAGTTTTTGTTTAGGTTTATGGTTAGTTCTAGTGTAAATGTTATGGTGAGGGTTATGGTCAGGTTTAGAGATAGGGTTATTGTTAGGGTCATAGTCATGGTTAAGGTTGGATTAGGTTAAGGTTTAGGGTCAGGGCTCTCATTAGTGTTAGGGTTAGGGTTAATATTAGGGTAATGCTTATGGTTATGTTTAGGGTTCAAGTTAGGTTAGGGTAATGGATAAAGTTAGGGTTAGAGATAGGGTTAGGTTTATCCTAGGGTTAGCATTAGGGTTAGAGTTATGGTTAGGGTAATGGATAGTGTTAGAGCTATGGATAGGGCTAGGATTATGGTTAGGATTAAGGCTAGGGTTAGGTTTATGGTTAGGTCAAGTTTTAGGTTTAGGGTTAAGTTTAGGGTAATGGTTAGGGCTATGGTTAGGGTTAGGATTAAAAGAGTTGTAGGGCTTGGATTCGGGCTAGGTTTTGGATAAGGTTATGGCTAGGATTAGGGCTAAGGTTAATTTAAGAACTAGAGTTATGATTAGGGCCACTTTTAGGGTTATGGTTAGGGTTAGGTCTAGTTTTAGGTTTAGGTATACTTTTAGGGTGATGTTAGAGCTAGGGTTAGTGTTAGGGTCAGAGTCAGGATCAAGGTTAGTTTTAGAGTAAGTGTCAGACTGGAATTAGGGCTAAAATTAGGCTAGGTGTAGCGTTAGGTTTTGGTTTAGTTTAAGGGTTAGGGTTAGGCCTATGGCTCAGATTCTTTTTTAAGGCTAGGACTAGATTAGGGCTAGTTTTGGGATTAGCATTAGTGTTAGGGCTAGTGTTAGTGTGAGGTTTAGGCTTAAGGTTAGGGTTAGATTTAGAGTTATGGTTAGGTCTAGTGTTAGGGATAAGGTTAGGTAAGTGTTAGGGTTATGGTAAGGGATAGGGATATATCCAGGTATAGGGCTAAGGCGAGAGTTAGAGTTAGTCTTAGTGCTAGTGTTAGGGTTAGGGTTAGGGCTAAATTACTGCTAGGATCAGGTAGGTCTAGGATTAGTTTAAGGATTAAGTCTAGGGTTAGAGTTAAGGTTATATTTAGGGGAAGGGATGGAGTAATAGCAAGGTTCAGAACTAGGGCGAGGGATAAAATTAGGGATAGGGATAGGGATAGAGTTAGGGTTTGGTTTAGGATCAAGGCTAGGTTTAGGGTAGGATGAGGGCTTGCATTTGTGTTAGGGATATGGCAAGAATTAAGGCTAGGGCTAATATCAGGTCTAGGGTTATGGTTAGGGATACTTTTAGGGTTAGATTTATGACTAGGTCTAGTTTCAGAGTTAGGTTTAGTGTAAGGTTCAGGTATAGAGCTAGGGGTATTATAATGGTTAGGGTCAGGTTTTGGTTTTGGGATAGTTTGAAATTTATGGTTAGGGCTCAAATTAGCTTTAGGTTTAGAGTTAGGGTTAGGGTAATGAATAGGGTTAGGTTTAGGCTTCAGTTTAGATTTAGGGTTCAGTTTAGGTTTAGGGCAATGGATAGGTTTATAGTTAGGCCTAGGGTTAGCATTAGGTTTATGGTTATCATTAGAGTAATGGATAGGTTTAGGGCTAGGATTATGTTTAGGATTAGGGCTAGAGTTAGGGTTAGTGGTAGGGTTTAGGCTAGGGTTAGGTTTAGGGTATGGATTAGAGTTTGAGCTAGGGTTAGTGTTAAGACTAGGGTTATGTTTAGGGTTAGGTCTAGGATTAGGGTTAGTATTAGTGTTAGGGTTAGGGTTATCATTAGGGTAAGTGTAGTGGACACGGTTAGATGTGGAGTTAGGTTTAGGTTTAGGTTTAGGAATAGGGTTACTCTATGTTTAGCATACCTGTTAGGGTTTGAACTAGGGTTAGGACTATGGTAAGGCTTAGGTTTTTGGTTAGGTCTAGAGTTAGGTATTCGGTTAGGGTTAGAGTTGGTTTAGGGTTAGGGCTAGGGTCATCATGAGGTTTATCATTAGGGTTAGGGTAATGGGTGGGGTTAGAGCTAGGGTTAAGGCTAGGGTTAAGTTTAGGATTAGGGCTAGGTTTAGGGTTTGGCTAGGATTAGGTTAAGGGTAAGAGACAGGGATTGAGTAAGTGTTAGGGATTGGTTGAGGCTTTGGGTGAGAATCAGGGCCAGGGATAGGGTTAGGGTAAGGGTTATGGATAGGTGTAGAATTAGGTTTAGGGTTATGGTAAGGGAAATAAATAGAGTTTGAGCTAGGATTTGGGCTATGGTTACGGTTAGGTTTATGGCTAAGATGAGGGTTAGTGTTTGGCCTAGGGTTATGTTTAAGTTAAGGGTTAGGGTTTGAGCTAAAGTTAAGGCTAATGCTAAGTCAAGGGTTAGGTTCAACATTAGGTTTAGTGATAGGATTATGGTAGTTTTAGGGTTAGGGTTAGGGTTAGAGCTAGGCTAATCATTAGGGTTAGTGTTAGTATAAGGTTTAGGGTAATGCGTATGTTTAGATGTAGGTTTAGGTTTAGGGTTAGGGTTAGATTTAGTTTTAGGGTTAGTGTGAAGGCTATGGTTATGTTTAGGTTTATTTTATGGGTAACGGTTTGAGGTAGGGTTAGGGCTATGGCAAGTGGTAGGTTTAGGGTTAGGTTTAGGGTTAGTTTTCCAGTTATGATTAGGGTTAGGATTAGGGTTATGACTAGGGTTATCAATAGGGTTAGTTTTACAGTTAGCTTTAGAGCTAGTTTTAGGGATAGGCTTAATTTTAGGGTTAGGGCTAGGGTTAGGGTTAGAGTTAGGGATAGGTCTAAGTTTATATTTAGGGTAAGAGTTAGGCTTTGAGTAAGGTTTAGGGCTAAGGCTAGGATTTGGGTTAGAATCAGGGATAGGGTTAGGATTAGGGTTATGCTTAGGGCTAGGTTTAGGCCTAGAATTCAACTAGGTTTCTTGTTAGGTTAAGGCGTAGAGTTAGGGCTATGGGTAATGTAAGAGCTAGAATTATGATTAGGGCTACTTGTAGGGTAAGGTTTATGGCTAGGTCTAGTGTTAGGTTTAAGTTTTCATTTACTGTCAAATTTAGAGATAGCTTAGTGTTAAATGCAGTGTCAGTGTTCAGGTTAGAGTTAGATTTAAGGTTAAAGCCAGAATTAGGACTAGGTTTATGTCTAAGGATAGCGTTAGTCTTTGTGTTAAGTTAAGGGTTATTGTTAGGGCTAGGGCTAAGTTTTTGATTACCTCTAGTGCTCTAGTTAAGGCTAGATTTAGGATTAGGTTTAGGTCTAGGGCTAGTGGTAGGGTCAGCTTTAGGTATAAGGTTACTGGTATAGTGTTAGGTTTGGTCTACTGTTAGGGTCAGGTTTAGACCTACAATCAGTGTTATGGTCAGAATAAGGGTCAGGGTTAGGGTAGGGTTTGGGATAGTGTTAGAGATAGAATGAGGGCTAGACAGGACTATTTATAGTGTCAGGGTTTTGATTAGCCTAAGGATTAGGGATAGGTCTAGGTTTACCATTAGGGTTAGGGTTTTGCTTACAGTTAGGGATAGGGTTAGAGCTAGTGTTAGGGATAGGGTTAGGGTAAAGGTAAGGTATGATGTTATAGTTAGGTTTAGGGCTAGGGTGATGGTTATAATTAGAGTTAGGGATACGGATAAGTGTACAGTTAGGATTAAAGCTAGTGTTAGGCCTAGGATTAGGAATAGGTAGTGTGTTAGAGTTAGGTTAGCATTAGTGCTAGGGCTAATGTCAGGTATAGGGTTATGATTATATATAATTTTTGGGATAGGTTTTTGGCTAGGTATAATATAAGGGTTAGCATGAGGGTTAGGGTCAGGTTTAGAGGTAGGGGTATTATTATGGTAAGGTTCAGAGTTAGGATTTGGTTTTGGTTTAGGTTAAGTTTAGGATTAGGGCTTGAGTTAGCATTAGGGTTAAAGTTAGATTTCGGGTAATGATATGGTTAGGGTTAGGGTTCAGGTTAGGTTTAGGGTAATGGATAGGTTAGTGTTAGAGATTGTACTAAGTTCAGGATGAGGATTAGCATTAGGTTTAGGTTTAGGGTTAGGGTAATGGATAGCATTAGAGCTAGGTTTAGGGTTAGTATTATGGTTAGAGTTAGGGTTAGGTTTAGGTTTAGTGCAAGGATTAAAGTTAGGGTTAGTTTTAAGGTAAGGTTAGGGCTAGGATTAGGGTTCGAGTTAGGGTTAAAGCTAGGGTTGTGTCTTGGATTAGGGCTAGGTTTTGGGTTATGTTGTGTTTCTTCTTAGGGATATGGATAATGTAAGAAATAAGGTTATGATTAGGGCTAGTTTTAGGGTTACATTTAGAACTAAGTCTAGTTTTAGGATTAGGTTTAGGTTTAGGTTGATATTTTGAATTAGGGTTAGTGTTAGTGCCAGAGTCTGGGTCACGGTTCATTTTAGGGTAGGGATAAGAATCGAATTGGTGTTAGGCTTAGAGCTAGATGTAGGGTTAGGATTTGGTTTAGGTTAAGGGTTAGGGTTAGTCCTATGGCTCGATTTTCTTTAAGTATGAGTCTAAATTTAAGGGTAGTTGTATGATTAGTGTTTCTGTTATTGTTACTGATAGGGTGAGTTTAGACTTAGGAGTAGATTTACAGTTATGGTTAATTCTAGGTTTAAGGCTATGGCAACTGGTAGAGCTAAGATTAGGGCCAGTGTTTGGGTTATGGCAAAGGATAGGGTTAAAACTAGGAATAGGGCTTTGGCAAGATTTAGAATTAGTCTTCGGGCTACAGTTGTGGTTAGGGTTAGGGCTAAATAAGGGCTAGGAATATGTCTAGGGTTAGTGTTAGGTTAAGGCCTATTATTAGGGCTATGTTTAGGTTTAGGGTTAGGTTTAGGGGAAGGGATGCCTGTTTGTTTTCCACTTACCCATAGGTGTCAAAATGAAATGAAACCTTAAAATACAAACTGTTCATGATAGTGAGCCATTAAATTGAGAAGAATATATTTTGGGAGCATATTAAGGCTAGATAAAAGATGACTCCTGCCCAGTATCAAAGAAATTTGAAAAAAAACTGGCCCTCACCCTAACATTACCTCTAACCCTAGCCCTAGCCATAACCCTAAATCTAACATTAACCCTAAACTGAGTAGAGAACCATTGATCCTAGAATTCCCACACTCGGGGAGCCTTGTGGGACAAGCTAAGTGATGAATCCTTCGCAGCATCAAACAAATCTGACCAAATAATTATGGGAAGTATTTCAGTACATGGATATTTTCCTGTTTTCTCCTAAAGGGCTCTCAGATTAAGTTGTTTTTGCATGCTTAAGCACAGGCATACTTTTACAAGGAACATACCAGAGTCCCTACAGAGAACAAATGGAGTGTGTGAAGTTTCAAGCAGCTAGCACAAACCTGTTTGATTTTCAACTCCATTAACTTTCCAGTATAGGTCAAAAAGAAGTGAAATCTTAAAATACAAACTGTTCCTGACAGCAAATCTGTGAACGGAGAAGGCCTAAACCTGGGAACTGAGTAAATCTATCTAAAGGATATATCCTTCCAAGTGTCAAAGAATTTTGAATAAAACTAACTCGAACCCTAACATAGCTCTAACCCTAGCTCTTCCCTTAACCCTAACATTTTTATGAAACATTTGTCCATATAATATCCAAACTTGGGCATCCTAGTGGGGAAAGCTAAGCGATGAATGCTGTGCAGTATCAAAGAAATCTGACCAAAAAGTTGATGTAGTATATCAGTACATGTGTATTTCCCTGTTATCTCCTAAAGGGCTCTTGGATAAAGTTGTTTTTACATGCTTCAGCTTAGGCCTAAAAGAGATTACTCACAGAGAATTGGTGGAGTGTGAAGTTTCAAGCAGGTAGCACCAATGCTGTTTGATTTCCAGCTCCATTTCCATTTACCTGTATAGGAAAAATTAAACTGAAACTTTAAAATAACACTGTTCCTTACAGTGAACCATTAAACCTAGGAGGCACAAACATGTGGAGTATAGTAAGGATACAAGAAAAATGAATCCTGCCAGTATCAAAGAAATTTGAACAAAACTAACTCTATCCCTAATACTAGCTCTAACACTAGACCTAACACTCAACTTAACACAAACCCTAAGCTGTTTGAAAAACTGTTGATCCTAGAAGTCACAAACTTGGGAGTGGGCTAAGCTTTCAGATGAATCCTATGCAGTATCATAGATATATGATCAAATAATTGAGGTGGTATTGCAGTTCATGCATATTTTTTTCTGTTTTCTGCTAAAGGGCTCTAGGATAAAGTTGTTTTTGCCATCTTCATCTTAGGGCTGCTTTCACAAGGAACAAACCAGAGATTTTCAACAGAGAACTGATTCAGTGTTTGAAGTTTCAAGCAGCTAGCACCAATCCTGTTTGATTTCAACCTCCATTTTCATTTACCTATATGGGTCAGTATGAAGTGAAACCTTAAAATATAGATGGTCCCTGTTAGTGAACCATTGAAATCAGAAGGCCCAAACCTGAGGAGCATATTAGGGCTAGGTAAAAGATGACTCCTTCCAAGTATCAAAGAAATTTGTACAAAACTTACTCTCACCCTAACACTATATCTAACCCTAGCCCTAAACCTAAACTGAACACTAACCCTAACCGGATTAGAGAACCATTGATCCTAGAAGTCCCACATTTGGAGAGCCTTGTGGGGCAAGCTAAATAATAAATCCTACTCAGTATCAAAAAAATCTGACAAAATAATTATGGGAGGAATTTCAGTGCATGAATATTCCCTGCTTTCTCCTAAAGGACTCTCAGATAAAGTTGTTTTTCATGCTTCAGCTTAGGCCTACACTCATAAGGAACATACCACAGTGTCCCCACAAAGAATTGAGGTTGTGAGTGCAGTTTCAAGCAGCTAGCATAAACCAAGTTTGATTTCCAGGTCCATTTACATTTACACATATAGGTCAAAATGAAGGAAAATGAAAATACTTACTCTTCCTGACACCAAACAGTTGAACCAAAAGCCCTAAACCTTGGAAACAGAGTAAGGTTAGTTAAAGATGAATCCTGGATTGTATCAAAGAAATTTGAATAAAGTAACTCTAATCCTATCACTACCACTAAACTGAGCCCTAATCCTAACCCTAAACATTAACATAGCCCTATCCGTAACTATAACGTTAACCCTAATTTTAACTGTAACCATTGCTCAAACCCTAGCTCAAACTCTATCCATTACCATTACTATAACCCTAACCTTAATGCTAAAGGTAGCCCTAACACTAACATTTACCCTAGACCTTCTGTAACCCTAATCCTCGCCCTAGCCCTAAATCTAGCTGCAACCATACAACTTATCCTAAGCATAACCCTAACCCTAGACCTCATCATAATCCTAACCCTAACCTTAACACTAGCCCTAATCCTAACCACAAACATAGCCCTAACCATAGCTGTAATCCTATTTTTTATCTAAACACAAGCCTAACAAATAAGTTAACAAATGCTAAAAATAGGACTAAACCTAACTATATAGCTATCCCTAAGGCTATTCAAAACCCTAAACCTAACCTGAACCCTAAACCTAACCATTTCCATTCCTCTAAACCTAATGCTAATTTGAGCCTTAACCCTAAACCTTAACTGAAACCAATCCCTATTCCTGACCACCTAGCTCTAAACTTGACCTTTACTCTAAACCTAACCCTTACAGTAGACCTATTCATAAACAAATCCTACAACTACCCTTAACTGTAATGCTAGACATGACATTAGCCCTAGTTTTAATCCTAGCCCTAGGCCTAACACAAACCCTCATCTGAGCGGTAAAACTAGCCTTAATCCTAGCCCTCACTCTAACCCTAACCCAAGACCTAATCCTAACCATAGCCCTAGCCCTAATCTTAACTATAATTGTATCCATTACCCTAAACATAAAACTAATCCTAATGCTAACCCCAGGACTAACCCTAACCCTATCACTATTCCCAAAACTGTCAATTACCCTAAACATAATTTGAACCCTAATCCTAACCCTATCTTTACCCTAATGCTAACCCTAACTCTAATTTCAGCTGTAAACCTAAACTCAAAACTTAACCAAGCCCTAACACTGACCCTGGCCTTATGAATTCCCTAGCTCTAAACCTGACTATTACACTATACCTAACACTTAAAAAAGACCTAGCATAAACCTTTCCCTAAAACTATCCCTAACTGTAACCCTAGCCCTGACATAGCCCTAGCCATAATTCTAGCCCTAACCCTAACACAAATCCTAGCCCTAAACATAGCCTTAATTATAAAAGTAACCCAAACTCTAGGCCTAGCCCTGACACTAACCCTAGCCCTAATCTTAGCCCCAATTTAGCCCTATCCCTAACCCTAATCCTAAGACTAACTCCAAATCTCACATTAGATCTTTCACTCATTCTAACCCTTACCCTTACTGTAACCCTAATCCTAGCCCTAACCCTAGTCCTAACCTTTGCCCTGTCCTTTGTCCTAGCACTAACTTAGACAAAACCTAACTCTAAATTGAGCCCTATCCCAAAGGCTAAGCCAAACTCTAACACTAGCCCAAACCATAATACTAATCCAAAAACTAGCCCTAACCCTATCCTAGCCCTAAAAAAAACCTAGCTATATCTATAACCCTAACCCTTAACCTAAACCAAGTCCTAACCTTAAACCTAGCCCTAACCCTAGCCCTAATATGAGTTGTAATCCAAACCCTTAAACTAACCCTGAACCTGACACTGACCCTAACACTACTAGTTCTAAATATCACCCTAACCCTAAAAATAACCCTAACACTAACTCTAGCCCTAAAACAGTATAACCCTAAACTTCACCCTAGTAGTTACATTATCTGTAACCCTAACCCAATCCTTTACTTAACCCAAAACCTAGCCCTAATCCTAGCTTTAACCCTAGTGCTATTCATAAAAATAAACCTAGCCCTAAACCGATCTCAAACTCTAGCCATTACAATAACCATAACCATAAGCCTAATGCTAGCCCTAGGCATGAACCTAAACCTATCCCTAATCTTAACCCAATCCATTACCATGAACCTAACCTGAACCTAAACCTAACCACATCATTACCCTAACCCTAACACTAACACTAATTTAAGCCCTAACTTTAAACCATAACCTATCCCAAACCCTAACCCTGACCTTGACCCTAAAAAAAACCCTAGCTCTAAACTTGAACATAAAACTACACCCAGCCCTTACCATAGAAGTAGCCATAAACCTAACCCTAAAACTATCTTTAACCATAATTCTGGGCCTGAAATTTGCCCTAGCCCCAATCCTAGTCCTAAACCTAAAACAAATCCTAGCCCTCATCCTAGCACTAACCTAGCTTTAATCATAACCATAACCCTAACCCTACCCCTAACCCTAATTCTAACCCACACCCTACCTCTATACCTAGCTATAATGCAATCTCTTATCCTAAACATAACCCTAACCCTAACCCTAACTCTAGGCTTAAGCCAAACAATAAACCTAACCCTAATCCTAGCACTAATTTAGCCATATCTTTAACCTTAACACTAACCCTAGCCCTAAAACTCATTCTAAATCCCGCCCTATACCTATCCCTAGTTCTAACCCTATCCCTTACCATAACCATATCCTTAGCCCTAACCCTTGCCCTATCCTTAGTACCAGCCCTAATTCTATATGTAACCCTGACTCCAAATCTAACCCTAACCCTAAGCCTAAGCTTAACACTTACACTATTCCTAAATCTAAGCCTAGGACTAAACCAAAATAAAGCAATAGCCCTAACCATAAACATTAACTTAAACCAAACTCTAACACTAAATCTAGACCTATCCCTAGCCCTAATTCGAGTTCTAACATTAACTTTAAAACTAACACTCACCCTGACTCATATCCAAACACACAACCTAGCTCTAAACACCACCCTCACCTTAAACTGAATGCTAAGAATAACACTAACAATAATTTGAGTCCTCTCCCTAACCCTAAAATGAACCCTGACCTGACTCTTATCCTAACACAAACCCTAGCTATAAATATCACCCTAAACTTAAACCTAACCCTAACACTAAATCTAACCATAACACTAAAACTAACCTAAATTTAACCTTAGTTCTTACATTAGCCATGGCCCTAATCCTATCCCTAACCCTCACACAAAAACTAGCCCTAATCTGAGCCCTAAACCTAGATTTAACCCTAACTCAAACACTAACCATAGCCCTAATCCCTCACCCTAAGCAAAACCCTAAACAAAAGGATAAACCTAGACCTATCCCTAATCCTTAGGCTAACCAAAACACTAAATCTATCAATACCCATAACTCTAGCTCTCAGTCTAGCTCTAAACCTATCCCAAATTCTAACCTTTACTCTGACCCTTATACTGACCCTATCACTAATCCTAGGTGCAATTCTAACCCTAATTATAACCCAAAACCTATGGTAATACTATTCTTAGACCTAACCCTGAAGCTAACTCCCAGCCTAGCCCTAACCATAGCTCAGAACCTAACCCTTACACTGAACATAACCCTAAACCTAACCCTAGTTCTAACCCTTATACTAACGCTAACTCAAGACCTAATCATAAACACAATCCTAGCCCTAACCTTAACTCTAAATATATCCATTACCCTAAATATTACCTTTACCCTAATGCTAACCCTAGGCCTAACCCTAACCCTATCACTATCCCCCAAACTGTCAATTACCCTAAACCTAACCTGAACCCTAAACCTAACCTTATCATTACTCTAATGCTAATCCTAATGCTTATTTGACCCCTAACCCTAAACTCAAACCTAAACCAAAGCCAAACACTGACCCTGATATTAATAATTCCCCTAGCTCTATACCTAACTATTTCCCTATACCTAACCCTTACACTAGACTTAGACTTAAACATAACCCTAAAACTATCCCAAACCATAAATGTAGACCTGACTTTAGACCTTTTAGACCTAGCCATAATCCTAGCCCTAACCCAAGCACAAATCCGAGTCATTATCCTAGCCCTAAACATAGCCTTAATTATAACCCTAACCCTAACCCTAGGCCTAACAGCAATACTAATCCTAGCCCTAATCTTACCCCTAATTTAGCCCTATCCCTAACCCTAACCCTAACCCTAGCCTAAAGACTAACTATAACTCATATCCTAGCCCTAACTCTAGTTCTAACCCTATACTTTACTGAAAGCCTAATTCTAGCCCGAACCATAGGTCTAACTCTAGCCCTGTTCACATCCCTGGCCATAACCCTAGATCTAACCCTAACTCTAAATATAACCCTAACAATAAGCCTAAATCTAAACTTAACCCTAGCCCTAACCCTAATATTAATCCTGAAACTAGCCCTAACCCTATCCCTAGCTCTAAAACAAAACCGAGCCATAGACATAACCCTATTCCTTAACATAAACCAAGCCCTAATGCTACACCTAGCCTTAAACCTAGAAATAATTCGAGTTTTAAGCTGAACCCTAAAACTAACCCTCACCCTGACTCTGAACTTAACACTAACCCTAGGTCTAAACATCACCCTAACCCTAAACCTAAACCTAACACTACACCTAATCCTAACCTCTAACACTAAAATTAGCATTAATCATAACCCTAGTATTACATTAGCCGTAACACTAACCCTAGCCCCACCTTAACCCAAATCCTAGACCTACGTGGAGTTTTAAACCTAGCTTTAACCCTAACCCTATCTCTAACCCTATCACTAATTGTAACCATTACCCTAGCTGTAACCCTAGCTCTAACCCTATCCATTACTCTAACCATAACCCTAACCCTAATGCTAACCCTAGGACTAAACCTAATCCTGTCCCTAAACTTCACCCTATTAATTACCCTAAATCTAACCTGAAACCTAACCTAAACCTAACCCTATAATTATGTTGACCCTATCATGAATGCTAATTCAAGTCCTAACTTTAAACCTTAACCTATTCAAAACACTAATCGTTACTATGACCCTAATAATACCCTATCTCTAAACCTGACCCTAACCCTAAACCTAACACTTACACAAGGCGTAGCCATAAACCTAACTTTAAACTATCCTTAACCATAACCCTAGACCTGAAATTACCCCTAACCATAATTCTAGCCCTAAACATAGCCTTAATCCTAACCCAAAACATAACCCGAGCCCTAACCCACTTCTAACCCTCACCCTAGCCATAAACCTACCTATAACACCATCCCTTACCATAAACCTAACCATAACCCTAAACCTAACCCTAATCCCCTCCCTTACTTTAAGCCTAATACTAATACTAAGCCTAGTGCTAATCCTAGCCCTAATTTAATCACATCATAACCCTAACCCTAGCTATAACTCTTGCCCTAGCCCTAGCCCTAATTCTATCATTAGCCCTATCTTAAATCTAGATCTAAAACTAACTCTAAATCTAAACCTTTCTCTAAATTTAACTCTAATCATAAGCCAAACCAAACCCTAACACTACCCCTAACCATATGCTAATCCTAAAACTTGCCCTAGCCCTGGCCCTAGTCATAAAAAAAAAAAAAAAAAAAAAAAAAAACATATCCCTAATCCTAAGCCTTAACCTAAACCAAATCCAAACCTTACACCTATCCCTAACCCTAACCCTAAAAATTATTCTGAACCTGACACTGACCCTAAAACTAATCCTAGCTCTAATCATCACCCTAACTTAAATTAACCCTAACAATAGACCTAGCCTTAACCGTAAGACTAAAACTAGCCTTAATCGTTACCCTAGTTTGTATATTAGTCATTGTTCTAACCCTAGCATTATCCCTAACGCAAATCCTACACTGTATCCGAGCCCTAAACCTAGCTTTAACCCGAATCTTAAACCTAACACTAGTGCTAAACCTAACACTAACCCTAGCCCTAAACCTAGCTCTAAACCTATCCCTTACCCTAAGCCAAACCCTAACCCAAATGATAACCCTTCTTCTAACCCTAATCCTTAGCCTAACTTCAACTCTAACCATATTACTAGTCTTAACCCTAGCCCTCATTCTACCTCTAAACCTAACCCTGACCCTCATCTGACCCCAAAAGTAACCCTAAGTCTAAACCTGACCCTAAACCTAAACCAAAACCTAAGCCTAGACCTACCAGTAACCCTGAATTTATACCTGAGTATAACGCTACATCTAGACCCAAAGCTAATCCTAAATATAGCTATAATTCTAGCCCTAGACCTCAACAATATCCTAGCACTAGCCCTAATAATAACCCTTAACCTATACCAAACACTTACCCTATCCCTAGACCTAACCCGAGTCCTAATTCTGGCTCTAACCCTAAACCTAACCCTATCCCGATCACTGACCCTGATCCTAACACTTAAACTAGCTTTAAACCTGACACTAACAAAAGACCTAGACCTAACACTAGACCTAGCCATAACCCTAAACCTAAAAATAGCCCTAAACATAACCCTAGCTTTTACATTACCCATGGTCCTAACCCTATCCCTAAACCTAACACAAAACATAGAGTTAATCCTGGGCCTAAACTTAGCTCTAAGCATAAACCTAAGCGTAACCCTAACCCAAACCCTCACTCTAACCCTAACCCTCTCCTTAGACCTAATCCTAACTCAAAGCCTAAACCTTACACTAAACATAGCCCTAGCCCTATCCTAAATCCTAATCCTTACCTAGCCCTAATTTTAACCTTAACCCTGGCCCAAACTTTAGCTCTAACCATATACATTACCCTAAACCTAATTCTAACTCTAATGAAAACCCTATCCCTAACACTAAACCTAACTCTAACCATAATCTTGAACTTAGAAGTAAATATAAACCTAACCCTCTCACTAGCCATAAACCTAGCTCAAACACTAACACTTATCCTAATCTAACCATAACCTTAACCCTAAACTAACACTTACCCTAACCCTGACACTTACACTAAAAAAACCCTAGCCCTATCCATAAACCTAAACTAATCCTAGACTTAATCCAAACCATAACCTAGCCCTAACCCTAGGTCTAAAACTATTCATTACACTAAACATAACCTTAACCCTAATGCTAATCCTAACCCGTTCGCTAAACCTAACCTATCCATTACCCTAAACCTTAACTAAAACCTAAAGTAAACCCTTCCATTACCTTAACTGTAAACCTAACCTTAACGCTAATTCAAGCCCTAACCCCTTAACCTTAACGTAAACCAAATGCTAACCCTGACCCTGACCATGACACTAATAATAACCATAGCTGCAAAGCTGATCTTTAACCTAAAGCTAACCCTTACACTAGACCTAGCCATAACTTAACCCTAAAACTATGCTTAACCATAGCACTAGACCTGATATTAACCCTAGTCCGAGTCCTAGCCCTAACCCTATCAGAAAACCTATGCCTCATCCTAGCCGTTATCCTAGCCTTAATCCTAAAGTGAATCATAACCCTAGGCCTAATCCTAATTCTAACCTTCACCGTAGCCGTAAACTTAGCTATAGCCCCACTCATCCCCCTAAACTTAACCCTAACCCCAGTGCTAACCCTAACTCTAGCCCAATCCCTAAGCTTAACACTAACAGTAACCCTAGTCCTAATCCTAGCCATAATTTAGCCCTAACACTAACATTCACCCTAAGTCTACTCCTAAGAATAACTCTAATTCTCATCCTAGGCCTATCCCTAATTCTAACCATATTCCCTATCATAACCCTAACACTAACCCTAAACCTAGCATGAGCCCTAACACTAGATCAACCCTAACTCTAAATTTAACCCTAATTCTCAGCCTAAACTTCACTCTAACACTAGCCCTAACCCTGACCTAATCCAAAATCTAGCCTTAAACCTAGCCCTAGCCCTAAAACAAAATTGAGACATAGCCCTAAACATAACCCTTCACCTAAACCAAAACCTAACCCTACACCTAGCACTAACTTTAGCCCTAATTCAAGTCCTAAAACTAACACTAAAACTAACCCTGACCCTGACACTGACCCTAAATATAACCCTTGCTCTAAACACCACCCTAACTCTAACCCTAAAACTGGCACTAATTGTAACACTAGTTCATACATTAGCCATAGCCCTAACCCTAGCCCTAACCAAACCCCAAACCTAGCCCTTGTTTGAGACTTCACCCTAGTTTGAAACTTAAACCTTACCAAAAATCTAGCCCTAAACCTTACCCTAACCCTAGCCAGAATCCTAACCATAACACTAGCCTTATCACTAGCTCTAATCCTATCCATTACCCTAACCATAACCATAACCCTAATGGTAACCCTAGACCTAACCCTAACCTCATGGCTAACCGTAACCTTATTCATTAAACAAAACCTAACCTGGACCGTACAACTAACCCTATTATTACCCTAACCCTAACCCTAATGCCAATTTGAGCCCTACACCTAAACATAACCTAAGCCAAACCCTAAATCTGTCCCTTCCCGTAATAATATACCTAGCTCTAACCATGACCCTACCCTTAAACCTAAACCTTATACTAGACCTAGACATAACCCTAGTCCTAAACAAAGCACTAACCCTATCAATTACCCTAAACATAGCCCTAATTCTAATGCTAACCTTAGGCCTAAATCCAATCCTATGCCAAACCGTAACCCTATCCATTATGCTAAACCTAATCTGAACAATAAACCTAATCTTATTACCCTAACCCAAAACCTAATGCTAATTTGAGCCCTAACCCTAATCCCTAACCTAAACAAAACCCTAAACATGACCCTAACCCTAATAATACCCCTAGATCTAAATTTGAACCTTACCCTAAATCTAACCCTTACACTAAACGTAACCATAAACCTAACCCTAAAACTATCCCTAACTGTAACCCTAGAACTGACATTCTCCCTAACACTAATGCTAGCCCTAACCAAAACACAAACCCTAGCCCTTAACCTAGTCTTAATCATAACTCTAACTAAACCCTAGCCCTAACCCTAATTCTAACCTATGTCCTAGCCCTAAACCTAATTCTAACAGCATCATTTACAATAAACCTAACCCTAAGCCCCAAACTAAACCTAAGCCTAAACATAAACATAATCCTAGCCCTTTTCTTAGCCCTAAGTAAGCCCCATACCTAATAAACCCTAAGCCTAACCCTAAGACTAACTCACTCTCGCCCTAACCCTACCCTAGTTCTAACCCTATTTTTATCATAACCCTAATCCTAGCTATAAACTTAGAACTAATGCTAGCCATATCTTTAGCCCTAGACCAAACCCTAGATATAATCCTAAGTCTAAATCTGACTCTAAACCTAACCTAACACTAGTCCTAAACCTAACCCTAACACTAGCACTAGACCTAAACTTAATCCTAAATCTAGCCATATCTCTAGCCTTAGACCTAAACAAAAACCTAGCCCTGGCCCTAATATTAAACCTTAACCTAACCCAAACACTAACCCTACCACTAGACCTATCCCTAGTGAAAATTCTGGCTTTACCCATAAAGCTAACTCTAACTTGGAAACTGACCCTGACCCTAACACTAATTCTAGCTCTAAACATATTGCTAACACTAACCCTAACCCTAACACTTGACCTAGACATAACTGATGACCCCAAACTGGCCCTAATCATAACCTTAGTTCGTAAGTAGCTGTAGCCCTAACACTAGCCCTAACCTAACCCAAAACCTGGCCCTAATCCAAGTGATAACCATAGCTTTAACCCTAACATAAAATCTAGCCATAAGCCAATCCCTAACCCTTGCCCTAAACCTAGCTATTATACTATTTGTTACCTTAAGCCAAACCCTAAACCTAATGCTAACCCTCGTCCTAACCCTTATCCATAGCCTAACCCAAACTCGAACCCTATTACTAGTCCTAACCCTAACCCTCATTCTAGCTCTAAATATAACCCAAACCCTAATCCTAACCCTGAAACTTATACTGACCCTAACACTAACCGTAGGTCTAAATCTGACCCTAACCTGAATACGAATCCTAATATTAGCCCTACCAGTAATCCTATATATAAACCTAAACCTAACACTAGTGCTAGACCTAAACCTAATCCTAAATCTAGCCATAACTTTAGCCCTAGACCTGAACAACAACCTTGCCCTAGACCTAAAAATCACCCTTAATATAACCCAAACACTAACCCTATTTCTAGACCTAACCCTAGTCATACTTCTTGCAATAACCCCAACATTCATTCTAACCTGAACACTGAACCTGACCCTAACAAAAACCTAGCTCCAAAGCTCACCCTAACTCAAAACTCAATCCTAACACAACACCTAACCATAAACCTAACTCTAAAAATAGCCCTAATCATAACCCTAGCTCTTAACTACATATGGCCCCAACCCTAGGCCTGAACAAACACAAAACCTAGCCCTATTTCTAGGCCTAAACCTAGCCCTAAGTGTAACCGTATATTAACCCTTGCCCTAACCCTAATGCTAACCCTCCACTTAGACCTAACCTAGCTCAAAGCCTAACCTTTACCCTAAACATAACCCTAGCCCTATCGCAAACCCTAACCTAACCCTAGCCCTAATCCTAAAGTTAACCATAGCACTAACCATAGCTCTAATTCTATACCCTACCCTAACCCTAGCCCTAATCCTAGCCAGAACACTAGCTGTAACCCTAGCTCTAATCCTATCCATCACTCTAACCATAATCCTAAACCTAATGCTAACCCTAGGCTTAACTCTAACCCTATCACAATACTTATAGCTATCCATTAACCTAAAACTAACCTGTACCCTAATCCTAAGCCTATTCATTACCCTATCCCTAACTCTAACCCTAATGCTAATTAAAGCCCTAAACCTAAACCTTAACCTAAACTAAACTGTAAGCCATATCCTGACCATAATAATATATCTAGCTCAAAACGTGAACTTACCCTAAAGATAACCCTTACACTAGACCTAACCGTAAACATAACTCTAAATCTCTCCCTAACTGTAACCCTAGACTTAACCCTAGACACTTACCCTAACACAAACCCTAGCTCCAAACCTTATAGTAACTGAAAAACTAACCCTAACACTAGAATAACCCTAAATCTACCCATAATCATAACCCTAGTTCTTAAATTACCCATACACCTAACACTAGCCCTAATCCTCACACACAAACTAGCCCTAATACTAGCCCTAAACCTATACCTATGCATAACCCTAACCCTATTCCTAGCATTAACCTTAACCCTAACACTGGCCCTGGTCCTAACTCTACTCAAACTCTAATCCTTATCCTAAACACAACAATAGCCCTAACCCTCAACCTAACCCTAAACCTACCCCTATTCCTAACTGAAACCATAGCACAAATCCTAGCACAAACTCTATCCATTACCTTAAACATAACCCTAATCCTAATGCTAACCCAAGCCATAACACTAACCCTAACCCTGAACCTAACCCTAGCCCTGACTCTAACCCTAACCCTCATCCTAGATCAAACCCTAGCTCAAACCCTAACACTTTTGCTAAACCTAACACTAAAACAAAACCTAGGCCTATCTCTAAACCTAGCCAAAATCCTAACGTTAACACAAACCCTAACACTAGTACTAACCCTATCCTTTACCCTAAACATAAACCTAACCCAAATGTTAAACCTAGGCCTAACCCTAATTCTATCGCTAACACTAAACCTATTACTCTAAACCTAACCTGAACCCTAAACCTAACACAATCCATTACTTTAACCCTAACCCTAATGCTAATTTTAGCCCTAACCCTAAACCTTATCCTAAACCAAACCCTAAACCGGACTCTGACCATAATAATACACCTAGATATAAACCTGATCTTTACCCTAAACCTAAATTTCCACTAGACTTAGCCATAAACCTAAAGTTAACACTATTCCTAACCATAATCATAGACCTGACATTATCCCTAGCCCTAGTCCTAGCTCTAAAACTAACACAAATCCTAGCCCTCATCCTAGCTCTAAACCTAGCCTTAATCCTAAGCTGAACCCTCACCCTATTCCAATACCTAATTTTAACCCTCGCCCTAGCCCTGAACCTAGCCATAACCTCGTCCCTTCACCTAAAACTAAACATAACCCTAACACTAACACTAAACCTATTTATACCCCTAACCATGGGCCCAACCCTAACACTAAACCTAGCTCTAATCTAGCCCTAATTTAGACCTAAACCTAAGCAAACCCATAACTCTAGCCCTAAGAATAACTATAACTCTCAACATAGCCCTATTTCTATTTCTAAACCTGTCCATTACCGTAACCATAACACTAGCCCTAACCTTAGCCCTAACCCTAGATTTAACCATAACTCTACATCTAACCCTAACCTTCAGCCTAAACCTCACCCTACCACTAGCTGAACACAATCACTAATCATAAAACTAAACCTAACACTAGCCCTAGCCCTAAAAATACCTGAGCCATTACCCTAAACCTAAACCTAACCTAAACCAAACCTAACCCTAAAACTAGCCATAACTCTAGCTCAAATACGAGTCCTAGGACTAAAACTAACCCTTAACCTGACTCATATCCAAACACTAACCCAAGCTCTATTTATCACCCTAACAACAAAGCAAATGCTAACACCATTTCTAGCCCAATCCCTAACCCTAAAATTAACCCTAATAATAACCCTAGTTCTTACATTAGCCATAATCCTAAACCTAGCCCTAACCCCAAAACAAAAATAGCCATTATCTGAGCCCTAAAACTAGATTTAATCCTAAACCTAACCCTAACCCTAGCCCTAAACCTAACCCTAATGCTAGCTCTAAGCCTAGCTCTAACACTATCCCTTATCTTAAACAAAATCCTATCCATAATGCTAACCTTATTCCTAATCATAATACTTAACCTAAATCAAACAATAACCCTATTACTAGTCCAAACCCTAGCCCTCATTCTAGCCCTAAACCTAACACTAGACCTAACCCTAAACCTCACACTTGCCATAGACCTAACACTAGCTCAAACCCTAAACCTTACCACAAACCTAAACATGACCACAGCCCAAACCTTAAAATTAAACCTCAATCTAACAGTAACCATAAACCTATGCCTACATCTAACCACATCCATTACTCTAACCCTACCCCTTCCCCTAATAATGATGCTAGCACTAATCCAACCTTAATCCTAACCATACTCTAATCTTATCCCTAGCCCTAACTCTAAATCTAACCCTCACCCTAGCACTAACCCTAGCTAGAATCCTCACCCTTATTCTAAAAATAACCCTAACACTAACCCTAGTTCTAACCCTAGCCCTAAACTTAGACCTAATCCTATCCATTATCCTAAACATTACCCTTACCCTAATGCTAACCCTAGGCCTAACACTAACCCTATCACTAAACTCAACCCTATCAATTACCATAAACCTAACCTGAACCCTAAACATAAAACCTATCATTACCCTAACCCTGACCCTAAAGCTTATTTGAGCCCTAAGCCTAAACCCTAACCTCAACCAAACTCTAACCTGATGCTGACCCTAATAATTCCCCTAGCAAGAAACCTGACACTTAACCCTAAACCTTACCCTTACACTAGAGATAGCCATAAACCGAATCCTAAAACTGTTCTCTCCTCAACCCAACAACTGACATTAGTCCTAGCACTAATCCTAGCCCTAACCCTAACAAAAACCCAAGCACTTATCCTATACCTAAACCTAGATTAATCCTAATCCTAGGTCTAATCCTAGCTCTAACCCCAATACTAACCCTAGCCCTAATCAAAGCCCTAATTTCACCTTATCCATAAACCTAACCATAACCCTAGACCTAAGAATAAATCCAATTCTCACACTAGCCCTATCACTATTTCTAAACCTATCCCTTACCATTACCCTAACACTAGCAATAAACTTAGTCCTAACACTTGCCCTATCCATACACCAAGCACAAACCTTAGATCATAATCTATCTCTAAATCTAAGCCTAAGCCTAACCCTAACACTAGCCCTAACCCTAACACTAATCCTAAAACTAGCCCTAATCCTAGCCCTAGCCCTGAAACAAAACCAAGCCATAAGCAATATCCCTAACCCTTAAACTAAACCAAACACTAACCATACACCTACCCCTAACCCTAGACCTTATTTGAGTTTTAAGCCGAACCCTAAAACTAACCCTGACTCTGATTCTGACACTAACACTAATCCTACCTCTAAAAATCACCCTAATCCAAAACACTAACCCTAACACTAAACCTAGCCCTAATCTTAACCCTGAAATTAGCCCTAATTTTAACCCTTGTACTTACATTAGCTATAATCCTAACCCTAGCACTTACTTAACCCAAATCCTAGCCCTAATCTGAGCCCTAATCTGAGCCCTAATCCAAGCTTCAACCCTAACTCTAACCCTAATCCTAGCCCTAGCACTAATCATAACCATGACCCCAGCCCTAACCCTATACATTATCATAAAAATAGCCCTAACCCTAATGCTAACCCTAGGCCTAAACCTAACCCTATCTCTAATCCTTTCCCTATCCATTTCCCTAAACCTAACATAAACCCTAATTCTAAGCCTATCATTACCCAAACCCTTACCCTAATGCTAATTCAATCCCTAACTTGAAGCCTTAACCTATTCCAAACCCTAACCTAGACATTCACCTTAATAATACCCCTAGCCCTAAACCTGACCCTAACCCTAAACCTAAACCTTACACTAGATGTACCCATAATCCTAACCCTAAAATGATTTTTAAACATAATTCTAGACTTGAAATTAGCCATACTCCTAATCCTAGCCCTAACCCTAAAACAAACCCTAGCCCTCATCCTAGCCCTAAACCTACCTTTAATCATAACCCTAATCCTGACCCTTATTCTAAACATCATTCTACCTCTAAAACTAGCTATAACACCATCCTTTACCCTAAAATACATCCTAAATATAAAAAAAAATTCTATGTTTAAGCTGAACAATAACCACAGACTAATCCTAGCACTAATTTAGACGTATCTCTAACCCTAAAACTAACCTTAGCCCTAAGACTAACAGTACTTCTCACACTAGCCCTATCACTAGTGCTAATCCTACCCCTTACCATAACACTAACCCTAGCCCTAATCCTTGCCCAATCCTCAGTCCTAGCCCTAACCCTAAGCCTAAGCCTCACACTAACACTAAACCTAATCCTAACATTAATCATAAAACTAGCCCTAACCCTACCACTAGCAGTAAAACAAAACCGAGCATTAGCCATAAACCTAAACCTAACTTAAAACAAACCCCAACACTACACCTTGACCTAACCATAATCTTAATTAGAGTCCTAATCTTAACCTTAAAAGTATACCTGACACTGACTCATATGCTAAACTCACCCTAGCTTGAAACAACATCCTAAACTTAAACCAAAACTTAACAGTAACCCTATCCCTTATTTGAGTCCTAACCCTAACCCTGACCCTGACTCATATCCTAAAACTAACCCTAGCTCTAAATATCACCCTAACCTTAAACTTAACCCTAAACTAAAACTACCCCTAACCCTAACCCTAACACTAAAACTAACACTAATTTTAACCCTAGTTCTTATATTAGCGATTGCCCTAACCCTAGTCCTAACCCTAACACAAAACTAGCCCTAATCCAAACCCTAAACCTAACTTTAACACTAACCCTACCATAAATCTAGCCCTAACATTAGCTCTAACACTCTCCCTTACCCTAACCATAACATTAATTCTAACAAGCTATAAGACCATCCTAGGTTTACCTAATGGTAAACCTAGACCTATCCCTAATCCTTAGGCTAACCAGAATCCTAACCCTATTAATAGTCCTGAGCGTAGACCTCATTCTAGCTCTAATCCTATCCCAAACCGTTACGCTACCCCTGAACCTTATTCTGACCCCCAAAATATCCCTAGGTCTAAAACTGACCCTCATCATAGAGCAAACCCTAACACTGGCTATACCACTAACTTATACCTAAATCTAACCATAACCCTAGCCGTAAGACTAACTCTAACTCTCACACTATCCCTATCCCTAGTTCTAAGCCTATCCATTACCATAACTCTAACCCTAGCCCTAACTCGTGCCCTATTCTTAGTCCTAGTCCTAAACCTAGATCTAACCCTAACTCAAAATCTAACCCTAACTCTAAGCCTAAGCCTAACACTAAAACTAGCTCTAACCCTAATGCTAATCGTAAAACTAGCCCTAACCCTAACCCTAGCAGTAAAACAAACTGAGAAATAGCCCTAAACATAAACCTTAACTTAAACCAAAAGCTAACACTACTCCTAGACCTAAACATAGCCTCAATTCAAGTCCTAACACTAACCTTAAATCTAACCCTGACCCTGACTCATATCCTAACACTCACCCTAGCTCTAAACACCCTCCTAACATTAAACTGAAACCTAACAGTAAACCTATTCCTAATTTGAGTCTTAACCCTAATCCTGACACTGAGTCATATCTTAAAACTAAGCCTAACTCTAAATATCATCTTAACCTTAAACCTAACCTTAACCCTAGACCTACCCCGAACCCTAACCCTAAAACTAACCATCATTGTAAACCTAGTCCTTACCTTTGTCATTGCCCTAAGATTAGCCCTAAACCTAACACAAAAATTAGCCCTAATCCAAGTCCTAAACCTAGATTTAAACCTAACCCTAACTCTAGCCCGAAACCTTGCTCTAAGGCTATCCCTTACCCTATGAATAACCCTAACCCTAATGGTAGCCCTAGACCTATGCCTAATCCTTAGGCTAACTAAAATACTGACCTTATTAATAGTCCTGACCTTAGCCCTCATTCTATCTCTAATCCTATCCCAAAACTGAAAGCTACCTCTGACCCTTATCCTGACACTAACACAAACCCTAGTTCTAAACCTGACCCTAACACTAGAATAAAAGCTAACACTAGCCCTGGACCTAAACCTAATCCTAAATCTAGCCTTAACTCTAGCCATAGACCTAAACAAAAACCTAGTCCTTGACCTAACAATAACCCTTATCCTAACACAAACACTAACCCTACCAGCAGACCTAAACCTAGCCTTAATTCTGGCTGTAACCGTAACTTGAACTCTAACCCAAACACTGACTCTGCTTTAAACAGTAAACCTACTTCTAAACCTGAACCTAAATGAAAATCTGAACCTAACACTAGACCTTGGCATTACCCTAACCATAAAACTAGTACTAAACATAACCATAGCTCTTACATTACCCACAGCTTTAACCTTAGGCCTAAACCTAACACAAAACCTAGAACTAATCCTAGGCCTTAACCTAGCCCTAAGCATAACCCTAACCCTAACCCTTGCCCTAACCCAAACCTAACCCTTGCCTTAGTCCTAATCCTAGCTCAAAACCTAACCCTTACTATATACATAAACCTAGAAGTATCCATAAATCTAACCGTAAACCTAGTCCTAATCCTAACCTTAATCCTAGCTCTAACCCTAGCTCTAAACCTACCCATTACCTTAACCCTAACCTAACCCTAATTGTAACCCTAGCCTTAACCCTAACCATAATAGTAACCCTACACAGAAAACTAACCATAGATCTAACCCTAAACTAATACTCACTATAGCCCTAAACATAGATCAAACCCTAATCCATACCATAAACCTAAACATAACCATAGACCTAACCCTAAACTTAAATCTAACCCTATCCCCAACACTAAACCTACATCTAACCATATTTATTACCCTAACTGTAACCCAGAACTTAATTATAACTCTTTCCCTAACACTTACCCTAACCCTAAATCTACACTAATCCTATCCCTAAACATAACCCTAAACCTAACCCTTGGTCTAACCCTAATCATAGCTCAGAACCTAACTCTTACACTAAACATAATACTAACACTTACCCTAGTTCTAACCCATACCCTAACACTAACTCAAGACCTAATCCTAACCATAATTCTAGCTGTAACCTTAGCTCTAACTGTATCCATTACCCTAATCATAACCCATACCCTAATGCTAACTCCAGGCCTAATCCTATCTCAAAACCTAATCCTAACCATAACCCTTGCCCTAAACTTAACTCTAACTATATCCATTACCCTAAACATAACCCTTTCTTTAATGCTAACCCTAGGCGTAACCCTAAACCTATCACTAACCCCAACCCTATCAATTACCCTAAACCAAACCTGAACCCTAAATCTAACCCTATCATTATCCTAATCATAACCCTAACGCTAATTTGAGCCCTAAACCTAAACTCAAACCTAAAAGAAACCCTAACCATCACCGTGACCCTAATAATTCCCCTAGCTCTAACCTAATCTTTACCCTAAACCTAATCCTTACATTAGACCTAGCCAAAACCTAACCCTAAAACTATCCTTAACCATAACCCTAGACCTGACATTAGCCCTAGATATAATCCTAGCCCTAAACTGAACACAAACCCTAACCCATTTTAGCCCTAAACATAGCCTTAATCATAACCCTAACTTTTTTTTTAAATTTTAATATTTATTTATTTTTTTTAGTTTTCTGCAGACACAACATCTTTGTTTGTATGTGGTGCTGGGGATCGAACCCGGGCCGCACACATGCCAGGCAAGCGCACTACCACTTGAGCCACATCCCCAGCCTTCATAACCCTAACTTTAAACCTAGACCTAACTTAAAACAAACCCTATCCCTAATCTTAGACCTACCTTAGCCCTATCCCTAACCCTAACCCTAATCCTAACCCTAGCCCTAAAACTAAGTCTAACTCTCTCCCAAGCCCTAACACTAGTTCTAACCCTATCCTTTACTGGAACTCTAAACCTATCCATAACCTTAGGTCTAATGCTAGCCACTTCCTTAGCCCTAGCCCTAATCCTGGATCTAATCTTAAATCTAAATATTACCCTACTGCAAAGCCTAAGCCGAAACCTAACACTAACCCTAACCATAACCCTAATGCTACTCCTAAAACTATCAGTAACTCTAGCCCTAGCCCTAATATAAAACTGAGCCATAACCCTAACCCTAACCCTTAACCTAAACAAAACCCTAACCCTACACGTAGCCCTAACCCTAGCCCTAATTTGAGTTTTAAACAGAACCCTAAAACTAACCCTAACTCTGATTCTGATGCTAACACCAACCCTTGCTATAAACATCACCTTAAACATAACCCTAAACATAACACTAGACTTAACCCTAACCCTAACTCTAAAACTAGCTGTAACCCTATCACTTATGTTAGCAAAAACCCTAACAGTAGCTCTAACTTAACCTAAAACCTAGCCTAATCGGAGCTCTAAACGAGCTGTATCCCTAACCCTAAACATAACCCTAAACCTAGCACTAATAATAACCATAACCTTAGCTCTAACCCTAGCTCTAATCCTATCCATTACCCTAAACATAATCCTAATCCTAATGCTAACCCTAGGCCTAAACCTTACCATATACCTAATCCTAACCCTATCCATTACCCTAAACCTATCTTGAAATATAAACCTAACTATATCATTACCCTAATCCTAACCCTATGCTAATTCTAGCCCTAAATTTAAACTTTAACCTATCCCAAACACTAATCACGACCCTGAACCAAACAATACCCTTAGCTCTAAACCTGTCACTAACCTTAAACCCAAGCCTTACACTACATCTAACCTAAACCTAAAACTCTCTTTAACTGTAAAGTTAGACCTGAAATTAGTCCTATCCCCAATCCTAACCCTAAACTTAGCCTTAATCCTAACCTGAATCATAACCCGAGGTTTAACCCTAATTCTAACCCTTTCCCTAGCCCTAAACCTAACTTTATCCCCATCCCTTAAACTAAACATAACCATAACCCTAAACCTAACCATAATCTGAAACCTAACAATAACCCTTTCCTTTACCCTAGGCATAACACTAATACTAAGCCTAGCAGTAACCCTAATTTAGTCCTATCCTAACCCTAAACCTAGCCTTAAGACTAACTGAAACTCTTGCCCTAGCCCTATCCCTAGTTCTATCCGTAGCCCTAGACCCACCATGGATCTAAACCTAACTCTAAATTTAAACATAATTATAATCCTAATCCAAACTCTAACACTAGCCCTAACAATAATGCTAATCCTAAAACTTTCCTTACCCCTAGCATTAGTCATAGAACAAAATGAAGCCATATCCCTAACCCTAACCCTTAACCTAAACCAAACCATAAAACTACACCTAGCACTAATCCTATCTCTAAAAATAACCCTGACCCTACAATGATCCTAACACTAATCCTAGCTCTGAACATCACCCTAACTGTAAATTAACCCTAAAACTAGACCTAGCCTTAACCCTAACCCTAAAACTAGCCCTAATCATAAAACTAGTTCATACATTAGT
The DNA here is from genome assembly GCF_047511675.1 of Marmota flaviventris. Classification (NCBI taxonomy): domain Eukaryota; kingdom Metazoa; phylum Chordata; class Mammalia; order Rodentia; family Sciuridae; genus Marmota; species Marmota flaviventris. Next base: position 12,862,706 of record NC_092510.1, read on the forward strand.
CATTATCATAACCCTAGCCCTAACCCTAAAACAAATCGTACCCCTAATTCTAGTCCTAACCCAAGCTTAAACCCTAATCTTAACCCTAACTAGCCCTAACCCTAAATCTAATTCTAGCCCTAACCCTAGCTCTAACCCTATGTGTTACCTGAAGCCAAACCCTAAGCCAAATGCTAAACCTTGTCCTAACCCTAATCCTTAGCCTACTTAAACACTAACAGTACTACTAGTCCTAACCCTAGCCCTCATTCTAGTTCTAACCCTAACCCTGACCCTTATTCTGATCCTAACAGTAACCCTAGGTCTAAATCTGACCCTAACCCTAAACCAAACCCTAACACTAGCCCTACATGTAACCCTATACCTATACCTAACCCTAATACTAGATCTAGACCCAAAACTAATACTAAATATAGCTATAATTCTAGCCCTAGACCTAATCAAAATCCTAGCTCTAGCCCTAACAATAACCCTTTACCTAAACTAAATAATTACCCTATCCAGAGACTTAACACTAGTTCTAATTCTGGCTCTAAGCCTAACCCTAATACTATCTGGAAAACTGACACTGACCTTAACATTAACCTATCTCTAAACCTGACCCTAACCCAAAAGCTAATCCTAACACTAGACCTAGTCATATCTCTAACCCTAATACTAGCCCTAAACATAACCCTAGCCCTAACCATATTTTAACCCTAATCTTAAGCCTAACAGTAGCCCTAACCCTAACCATAATCCTAACCCTAGCCCTAAACTTAACACAAAATGTAGCCATAATCCTAGGCCTAAACTTAGCCCTTAACATAACCCTAACCTTAACCCTAGTCCTAACACTAACCTTAACACTAACCCTTGCCTTAGACCTAACCCTAGATCAAAGCCAAACCCTTACACTAAACATTACCCTACCCTATCCTAAACCATAACTCTAACCCTAGCTCTTATCCTAACCTTAATCCTAGTGCGAAGTTTAGTTCTAACCCTGTCAATTACACTAACCCTAACCCTAATTATAACCCTATCCCTAACACTAAACCTAACCCTAACCAATAATGTATCCCAAGACCTAACCATAAACCTAAACCTCACCATAGCCCTAACCTTAGCAGAAACATAAAGCCTTACACTAAACCTAATCCTAAGACTAGCCCTAATCCATTCCCCAACCCTAAACCTAAATCTAACATTATCCATTACCCTAATCCTAACCCTAACTGTAATAAAAACTCTAGCCATAACCTGAACCCTAAATAAAACCCTAACCACAAACATATCCCTAGACCTAAACGTAAACCTAACTGTCACGGTAGTCCTAACCCTAGCTCAAACACTAACCCTTACCCTAACCTAACCATAACCCTAGCCCTAAACCTAACACTTACCATAAACCAAACACTAGTCCTATACCTAAACGTAACTCTAATTTTAGACTTAATCCATACCATAATCTAGCCCTAACCGTAGCTCTAAATCTATCCATTATACTAAACATAATCCTAACCAAATGCTAACCTTTTTAAAAAATTTTTAAATTTTTATTGTTGGTTGTTCAAAACATTACATAGTTCTTGATATATCATATTTCACACTTTGATTCAAGTGGGTTATGAACTCCCATTTTTACCCCATATACATATTGCAGAATCACATCGGTTACACATCCATTGATTTACCTATTGCCATACTAGTGTCTGTTGTATTCTGCTGCCTTTCCTATCCTCTACTATCCCCCCTCCCCTCCCCTCCCCTCTTCTCTCTCTACCCCCTCTACTGTCATTCATTTCTCCCCCTTGTTTTTTTTTTCCCTTTCCCCTCACTTCCTCTTGTATGTAATTTTGTAAAACCCTGAGGGTCTCCTTCCATTTCCATGCAATTTCCCTTCTCTCTTCCTTTCCCTCCCACCTCTCATCCCTGTTTAATGTTAATCTTCTTCTCCTGCTCTTCGACCCTACTCTGTTCTTAGTTACTCTCCTTATATCAAAGAAGACATTTGGCATTTGTTTTTTTAGGGATTGGCTAGCTTCACTTAGCATAATCTGCTCTAATGCCATCCATTTCCCTGCAAATTCTATGATTTTGTCATTTTTTTAATGCAAAGTAATACTCCATTGTGTACAAATGCCACATTTTTTATCCATTCATTTATTGAAGGGCATCTAGGTTGGTTGCACAGTCTTGCTATTGTGAATTGCGCTGCTATGAACATCGATGTAGCAGTGTCCCTGTAGCATGCTCTTTTTAGGTCCTTAGGGAATAGACCAAGAAGGGGAATAGCTGGGTCAAATGGTGGTTCCATTCCCAGCTTTCCCAGGAATCTCCATACTGCTTTCCAAATTGGCTGCACCAATTTGCAGTCCCACCAGCAATGTACAAGTGTACCCTTTTCCCCACATCCTCGCCAGCACTTGTTGTTGTTTGACTTCCTAATGGCTGCCAATCTTACTGGAGTGAGATGGTATCTTAGGGTGGTTTTGATTTGCATTTCTCTGACTGCTAGAGATGGTGAGCATTTTTTTCATGTACTTGTTGATTGATTGTATGTCCTCCTCTGAGAAGTGTCTGTTCAGGTCCTTGGCCCATTTGTTGCAAATGCTAACCTTAACCCTATTGCTAAACCTAACCCATCCATTACCCTAATGCTTAATTGAAACCTAAACCTAACCTTATCCATTACTCTAACCCTAAGCCTAAACCTAACACTATTTAAGCCATAACCCTAAACTTTGACCTAAATCAAATGCTAACCCTGACCATAACCCTAATAATACTTCTAACTCTTAACCTGACCCTTACCCTAAACATAGCCCTAAAGTCAAGTTCTGGGTTAGGGTTTGGGATAGGTTAAGGTTTCAAGTTCAGGCTTAAATTAGTTTTAGGATTAGAGTTAGGGTAATGATAGGGTTAGGTTTAGGATTCAGGTTAGGGTTAGGATAATGGAACGGTTAGAATCCTAGATAGAGTTAGATTTATGCCTAGGGTTATTATTATGGTTATGGTAATGGATAGAGTTAGAGATCAGTTTAAGACTAGAGTTATGGTTACGATTAGGGCTAGTGTTAGGGTTACATTACGTTTAAAGCTAGGGTTGGGGCTCTGATTAGTGCTAGGTTTTGGGTTATCTTAGGGCTAGGGTTAGGCTTACAGCTAATGTAAGTACTAGGTTTACAATTATGGCTAGTTTTAGGGTTTTAGTGCTAGGTTTATTATTAGGGTTAGATTTAGGTTTAGGGTGATGTTTAAAGCTAAAAGTGTTAGAGTCAGTGTCAAGTTCAGTGTTAGTTTTAGGGTTCAGCTTCCAACTCAAATTAGAGCTAGGGTTAAGTCTAGGTGTAAGGTTAGGGTTTGGTTTAGGTTAATGGTTAGAGTTAGAGCTATGGCTCGGTTTTGTTTGAGGGCTAGGTCTAGGGTTAGGGCTCGTTTTAGGATTAGTGTTATGGTTTGGGCTAGTGTTAGGGTAAGGCTTAGGCTTCGGGTTGGAGCTAGATTTATGTTATGTTTTGTCTAAGGTTAGTGCTAGAGATAAGAATAGGGCAAGGGTTAGCACTAGGGTTAGGGCTAGGATTAGGGTCATGGTAAGGGACAGGGTTAGAACAAGTGATTGGGCTAGTGTGAGAGTTAGAGTTAGTCTTAGGACTAGGGTTAAGGTTAGATTTAGGGATATGGATAAATTACGGCTAGGGTTATGTTAGGGATAGGATTAGGGCTAGTTTTAGGATTAGGTTTAGGCATCGAGATAAGGTTAGATTTAGAATTAGGTTTTGATCTAGGGTTAGTGCTAGGACTAAGAATAAGGCAAGGGTTACCATTAGGGTTAGGGTTAGAGTTAGGGTTTAGTTTAGGGTAAGGATTGGTTATAGCTAGATTTAGGGCAAGGGTGAAGTTTAGTATTAGGGTTAGAACTAGGGTTATGGTTAGGGTTATGATTAAGGCTATATTTAGGGCTATGATGAGGACTAGGATTTGTTTTAGGGTTAGGGATAGTATTAGGGCTATGGCTAATGTCAGGTCTAGGGTTACAGTTAGGAATAGATTTAGTGTTAGCTTTATGGCTTGGTTCAGTGTAATGGTTAAGTTTTTGGTAGGGTCAGGTTTAGATCTAGAATTATTTTTAGAATCAGGGTCAGGATTATGGTTTGTGTTAAGTTAGTGTTTAAGTGCAGGGCTCGAATTAGTATTAGATTTACATTTAGGGTAATGATAGGTTAGGTTTAGGGTTTAGCTTTGGTTTTATGTAATATATAGTGTTAGGGTTAGGCCTAGGGTTATCAGAAGATTTAGGGTTATCGTTAGGTTAATAGATAGTTTAGCCCTAAATTTACTGCTGCGGTTATATATAGGATTAGGGCTAGCTTTGGGTTTAGTGTTAAGTTTAAGTTAAGGGCTAAAGCTAGGTTTAGGACTGGGATTAAGGCTAGGTTTGCGGTTAGTTTAGGGCTAGGGTTAAGGCTACTGCTAATGTATGAAGTAGGTTTATGAATACAGCTAGTTATAGGGTTAAAGTTTGGTCTAGGTCTAGTGTTAATGTTAGGTTTATGGTGATGATGATGTTTAGAGCCAGGGTTAGTGTTAAGGTCAGAGTCATCGTCAGGGTTAGTTTTCAGGTTAGGATTAGACTATAATTAGGGATAGGTTTAGGGCTAGGTGTAGGGTTAGGTTGTTTTAGGTTAAGGGCTAGTTTTAAGATTACTCTTAGGGTTAGGGCTAGTGTAAATGTGAGATTTAGGCTTAGGTCAAGGATTAGGGATAAGAGTAGAGTTATGGCTAGATTTAGTCGTAGGGTTAGGGTTAAATTTAGAGTTAACTTTAGATCTAGGTTTTGATACAGGTCTAAGTATAGGGCTAGGGTAGGGCTACATTTAGGGCTGGGTGTATGGTGATGGTAAGGGACAGGGTTAGAACTAGGTATACGGCTAGTGGGAGAGTTAGAGTTAGTCTTAGGGCTAGAGTTACATTTAGGGATAGGGCTAAATTAGGGCTTGGATTAGGGCTAGGGTTAGTGTTAGGGTTGGGCCTAGGGTTAGGGCTAGGGTTAGTGTTAGGTTTAGGGTTAGGGTTAGGTTTAGGGTAAGGGATGTGCATATAGCTAGTTTTAGGAGTATGGTGAGAATTAGGATTGAGATTAGGGTTAATGTGGCTAGGATGCTGGCTAAGTTTTGTAATAGGGTTAGGGCTAGGATTAGAGTTAGGGCTAATGTCAGGTCTAGGGTACAGTTAGGGATAGTTTTAGGGTTAGTCTTATGGCTAGGTGTATTGTAAAGTTTAGGTTTCTTGTTAGGGTCAGGTTTAGAACTATAAGTATTATTTGAGTCAGGGTCAACTTTAGGGTTTCGGTTAGGTTAAGATTTAGGTTTAGGGCTCAAATTAGTCTTATGTTTAGGTATCAGGTAATGACACAGTTAATTTTAGGTTTCAGGTTAGGTGTATGTTAATGGACAGGGTTAATGCTAGTGCTAGGATTAGGGTTCCACCTAGGGTTAGCATAAGGATTATAGTAATCTTAGGGTAATGAATAGAGTTAGAGCTAGAATTAGGGCTAAAGCTATGGTTAGGATTAGATCTAGGGTTAGTCTTAGGGTTATGGTTAGGGCTAGGGTTATTGTTAGGGTTATCTTTAGGGTTAAATCTAAGGTAGGGCTTGGATTAGGGCTAGGTTTTGTGATAGGTTAGGGCTATGGCTAATAAAAGAACTAGTTTAATTATTATGACTAGTTTTATGGTTAATGCTAGGGATAGGTGTAGTTTTAGGGTTAGTTTTAGGGTTAGGGTTAAGTTTAGAGCTAGGTTTAGTATTAGTGTCAGGACAGTTCTTGGGTAGGGTAATGGTTAGTGTTAAAGCCAGAATTAGTACTAGGGTCAGGTCTAGAGGTAGGGTTAGAGTTTGGGTTAGGTTAAAGGTTATTGTTAAGGCTAGGTCTAGTTTGTCTTTAGGTCTAGAGCTATAGTTATGGCTAGATTCAGGATTAGGTTTAGTTCTAGGGCTAGTATTAGGTTTGGGTTTAGGTATAAGGTTACCAGTAGGGCTAGTGTTAGGGTTCAGTTTAGGGTTAAATTTAGATTTACACCTAAGATTAATGTTAGGGGCAGAATAATGATCAGGGATAGGGTTAGGGTTTGTGTTATGGTTAGATCTAGAATGAAGGCTAGGTTTAGGACTATTTATAGAGTTAGGGTTTTGCTTAGGCTAAGGATTAGTGCTAAGAATACGGTTAGCATTTGGGTGAGGGTTTAGCTTAGGGTAAGGAATAGGGTTAGAGCTAGGGTTAGGACAAGGGTTAGGGTTAGGTTTAGGGTTAACACTTGTGTTAGGGCTTGGATTAGGGCTAGTTTTGTATTAGGGTTAGGGCTAGTGTTATGGTTATGGCTATCATAAGAACTAGGGTTACGTTTAGGGTAAGTTTTAGGGTTTGTTTTAGAGGTAGGTCTAGTGTTAGGGTTAGGATTAAGGTTAGGTTGATGTTTAGAGCTAGTTTTAGTGTTTGGATATGAGTCAGGGTCATGCTTATGTTTAGGGTTAGGGTTAGGTTTCAAATTAGGGCCATGGTTAGGGCTGGTGTAGGGTTACGGTTTTGTCTAGTGTAAGGGTTAGTATTAAGGGTAAGGCTTGGTTTTGTTTTAGGGCTACGGCTAGGGTTAGGGCTAATTTTAGGATCAGCATTATGGTTAGAGATAGTTTCAGGGTTGGGCTGAGGCATCGGTTTAGGGGTAGTTTTACAGATAGTTTTCAATCTAGAGTTAGTGCTAGGGCTAAGGATAGTGCAAGGTTATGAATAGTGTTAGAGGTTGGGTTAGGGTTACGGTAAAGGATAGGGTTAAAAGTAGGGATTGGTCTTGTGTGAGAATTATAGTTAGTCTTAATTCTAGGGTTAGGGTTAGGGTTAGGAATAGGGCTAAATTAGGGCTAGGTTAAGGGCTAGGTTTAGTGTTAAGGTTAGGGCTAGAGTTAGCATTATGGTTAGGGCCAGGCTAGTGTTAGGGTTAGGGTAAGGGTTAAGGATTAAGCTATGGTTATGGCTAGGGGGAGTGTTATGTTTAGTGTTAGGTCTGGGTAAGGTTATTGTTATGATTAGAGTTAGGGTTAGGATTAGGGCCAGGGCTTCATTAGGATTAGGGTTAGTTTTAGAATAATGTATTAGATTAGATGTAAGATTAGGTGTAGGGTTAAGTTTAGGTTATGGTTAAATTTAGGTCTAAGGATAGGTTTAGTTTTGATTTATGGTAAGGGTTATGGTTAAGTTTATGGCAAGGGTTAGTTTTAGGGTTAGGTTGAGGGTTAGGTTTATGATTAGGGTTAGGGATTGGTTTAGGTTTAGGGCTAGGGTTATTATTATGGTTAGGGTTAGGGTAATGTTAGGGTTATAGCTAGTGTTAGTACTAGGGTTAAGGTTAGGATTAGGGTTAAGGTTAGGTTTATATTTAGGAATAGGGCTAGGGTTATGTTTAGGCTAAGGACAGTCTTTTAGCTAGGGTTATGGGTAAGGCAAGGGTTAGGTTTAGGGCTACATTTAGGATTATAGTTATGCTTAGGGTAGGTTTAGGCCTCAGATTAGGGCTTGGATTTGTGTTAGGTTAACACCCAGGGTTAAGGCTATGTGTAATGTAAGATCTAAGGTTCTGATTACAGCAAGTTTTAGGGTTAGAGTTATGGGTATGTCTAGTGTTAGGTTTACGTTTTGGGTTAGGTTCAGGTTTAGAGCTAGGTTTAGTGTTAGTGTTAGGGTCAGTGTTCAGGTTAGATTTAGGTTTAAGGTGAAAGCCAGAATTAGGACTAGAGTTAGGTCTAGGGATAAGGTTAGTGTTTGCTTTAGGTTAAGGATTATGTTAGGGCTAAGGCTCAGGGGTTTTTTTAGGTCTAGGTCTAGAGTTATGGCTATATTTAGGATTGGGCTTAGGTTTAGGGCTAGTGTTAGGGTTCTGTTTAGGTATAAGTTTACTGGTAGGGCTAGTTTTATGGTTTGGTTTAGGGTTAGGGTCAGATTTAGACTGAGGGTTTGTGTTTGGGTAAGGATTTGAGTTAGGGTTAGAGCTAGAATGAGGGCTAGAGTTTGGACTAATAATTAGGGTTATGGATTGGATTAGGCTATGGATGAGGATTAGGACTAAGGTTACCATTGTGGATAGGGTTTGGCTAAGGGTAAATGATAGAGTTACAGCTAGTGTTAGGGATAGGTTTAGGGTTAGGGTTAGAGCTAAGGTTATGTTTATGTTCAGGTTTACTTCTAGGGTTAGGGCTCAGATTATGGATAATTTTTCTGTTAGGTTTAGGGCTTTGACTAATGTAAGAACTGAGGTTATGATTAGAGTTAGTATTTGGTCTAGATCTAGTGTTAGCGCTATCTTTAGGGTTAGTGTGATATTTAGAAGTAAGGTTAGTGTTAGAATATAAGTCAGGGTCAGGGTTAATTTTAGGACTAGGACATGAATTAGAGCTAGAAGGTTATGGCTAGGTTTAGGGTTAGAGTTTGGTTTAGGTTAAATTTTAGGGTTAGGACAATGGCTCGGTTATGTTTAAGGGATAATTCTAGGGTTACAGCTAGTTTTAGGATTAGCGATAATGTAGGTCTAGTGATAGTTTGAGGATTAGGGTTAGGTCAAAGGTAGAGTTATGTTTAGATCAAAGGTAGAGTCTATGGCTAGGGTTAGGGCTAAGGTTAGGGTTTGTGTTAGTTTTATTGTAATGGATAGGGTTAGAACTAAAAATAGGGCTGGGGGAGAGTTAGAGTTATTCTTAGGCCAAGGTTAGGGGTATAGTTAGATTAGGGCTAAATTAGGGGTAGGATTAGCACTAAGGTTAATGTTAGCATTAGGCCTATTTTTAGGGCTAGAGATATGGTTAGTGTTAGGTTTAGGGTTAGTGATAGGGTTGGGGGAAAGGATGGGGTTATAATTAAGTTTAGGTCTAGGGCGAGAGTTAAAATTAGAGATAGGGCTAGAGTTAGGGTTTGGGTTAGGATTAAGGCTAGGTATAGGCCTCAGATGAGGACTAGTGTTTGTGTTAGGGTTAGGGCTGGGATTAATGGTGGGGTTAATGTCATATCTGTGTTTATGGTTATGGTTAGTTTTAGGGTGAGGTTATGCCTAGGTCTAGTGTAAGGGTTAGGTTTATGTTAAGGGTCAGGTTTTAAGCTAGGTTTATTATTAGGGTCAGGGATCGAGTAGGGTTTGTTTTAGGTTAAGCCTTAGGGTTAAGGCTTGAATAATTGTTAGGGATAGGTTTAGGGTTTGGGTTAGGGTTATCGACAGGGTTAGGTTTAAGGTTCAGCTTAGGTTTAGACTAATTAATAGGGTTAGTGTTAGCAATAGTGTTAGTGTTAGGCCTAGGGTTAGCATTTGAGTTAGGTTTATCTTTAGGTTAATGGATAGGATTAGCATTAAGGTTTGGGCTAGGCTTAAGGTTAGAATTAGGACTAGGGTTAGGGTTAGGCCAAGGGTTAGTGACAGGGTTATTTTTTGGGTAAGTGTTAGCGTTTGAGCTAGGCTTAGGGCTAGAGTGAGGGTTAGGGTTAGAGTCAGGGCTAATGTTAGGGTTAGGGTTATGATTTAGATTAAGGTTAGAGTTTGAACTAGAATTAGGGTTAGGGCGAGGGTTAGGGTTAGGGTTGGGTCTAGGCTTATGGTTAGGGTTACAATAAGGGCTAGGTTTAGGGCTAGGATAAGGGCTAGGTTTTGTGTGAGGTTTATGGCTAGCATTAGGGCTATGGGTAATGTAAGAGCTAGAGATATGTTTATGGCTAGTTTTAGGGTTAGATTATGGATAAGTCTAGTGTTATAGTTAGGTTTTGGGTTAGGATAAGATTTAGCTAGGGTTTGTTTTAGGGTAATGGTCATTGTTCGGGTTAGGGTTAGGTTTAGGGTGAGGGCCAGATTTAGGACTAGCGTTGGGTCTAGGGATAGAGTTAGTTTTATGTTAGGTTAACAGTTATTGTTAGGGCTAGTGCTAGGTTTTTGTTTGGGACTAAGGATAGATTTATGACTCTATTTAGGATTAGGTTTGGTCTAGTGCTAATGTTACTGTTAGGTTTAGGTATAGGTTTACCGGTAGGTGTAGGGTTAGGGTTCACTTTAGGTTTAGTGTCAGGTTTAGACCTAGGGTTATTGTTAGGGTCAGAATAAGGGTCAGGGTTAGGACTAGATTAGAGCTATGGTTAGTGGTAGGTTTAGGCCTAGCTTTAGGGCTATGGTTAGGTATAGCATTAGGGTTAGGGTAAGGTATGATGTTACAGCTACATTTAGGGCTAGGACAAAGCATAAAGAATGAGGGCTACGGTTAGGACTAGTAATAGAGATAGGGTTTGAGGTAGGCTAAGGATTATGGTTTGGGCTAGGGTAGCATTAGTGTGAGGGTTTGGCTTAGGGTAAGGGATAGGGTTAGAGGTAGAGTTAGGGCTAAGTTTAGGGTTAGTGTTAGGTTTGGTTTAAACCTAGGTTTAGGGCTCGGAATTGGGCTAGGATTTGTGTTAGCATTAAAGCTACAGTTAATGAAAGAACTAGGATTCCGATTAGGGCTAGTTCTAGGGTTAGAGTACTAGATAGTACTAGTGAAATGGTTAGGTTTAGGTATAGGTTTACCGGTAGACTTAGTTTTAGTGTTCAGTTTTGGGTTAGGGTCAGGTTTAGATCTAGGGTTAGTGTTAGGGTCAGAAGAAGGCTGAGGGTGAGGGTTAGGGTTAGAGCTAGAATGAGGGCAAGGTTTAGGACTAGGAATAGAGTTAGGGTTTGGGGTAGGATAAGAATCATGGTTAGGACTAGGGTAGCTTTAGGGTGAGGGTTTGGATTAGGGTAAGGGATAGGGTTAGGTTTACAGTTAGGGTTAGGTTTATCATTAGTGTTTGGGTTTGGGTTATAGTTAGGTTAAGAGTTAGTGCTAGGTTTGGTGTAGTGTTAGTTTTAGGGTTAGGGTTAGTGTTAAGATGAGGGTTATTTATCAGGTTAGGGTTAGGTTTAGGGTAAGGTTTAGGGTTAGGGTTAGTGTTAGGGTTAGGTTTATTGTTAGGGTTATGGTTGGTGTTAAAATTAGTGTTATGGTTAGGGTTAGGTTTAGAGTTATGGTTGTGTTAGGGTTTGTGTTAGGGTTACGGTTTTGGTTAGGATCAGAGTTACAGTTAAGATTATGGTTACAGTTAGTTTTAGAGTTAGTTTTAGGGTTAGAATTAGGGTTAGGGTTAGTGTTAGGTTTAGGGTTAGTGTTTTTGATATGGTTAGGGTTAGGGTTAGGGTTCAGGTTAGGATTAGGTTATTTTTAGAGTTAGGGTTAGGGTTAGAGTTAGGGTTAGGGTTAAGGTTAGTGGTTTTGTTAGGGTTAGAGTTCAGGTTATTGTTAGGGATAGGTTTAAGTTTAGGAATAGGGTTATGGTTAGTGTTAGTGTTAGGTTTAGGGTTAATGTTAGTGTTACAGCTAGAGTTAGGGTTAGGTTTAGGGTTAGAGTTAGGTTTAGGCTTAGGTTTAAGGTTAGTGTTAGTTGTAGAGTTATCATTGGGGTTATGGTTATTGTTAGGTTTAGGGTTATATTTAGTGTTAGGGGCAGTGATAGGCTTGGTGTTGGGGTTATAGTTAGGTAAGGGTTAGAGTTAGGGTAAAGTTAGGGTTAGGATTATGGTTTGAGTTAGGGTTTGTGTTAGGGTTAGGGTTAAATTACGTTTTGTGTTAGGGTTATTGTTAGGATGTGGGTAAGTGTTAGGGTTATGGTTAGGATTAGGGTTAGGGTTCGTGTTACGGTTAGAGTTAGATTTTAGTGTTAGGTTAAGGTTTAGGATTAAGGTTAAGGTTAAAGTTAGTGTTAAGGTTAGGATTAATTTTGCTTAGGGTTAGAGTTAGGGTTAGGGTTAGATTTAGTGTTAGTGTTAGGGTTAGGTTTATGGTGAGGTTTAGTGTTAGTGTTAGTATTAGGGTTAGGGTTAGGTTTAGTGTTAGGGTAAGGGTTAGGATTATGGTAAGGGTTAGGGTTAAGGTTAGGTTTAGTTTTCAGGTTAGAATTTGGTTTAGGGTTTTTGTTAGGGTTAGCTCAGGGTTAGGGTTACTGTTAGGATTAGGTTTAGGGTTTGGGTTGCGTTTTGGTTTAGTGTTAGGATTAGGGTTAAGGTTAACGTTAGCATTAGTGTTTGGGTTAGGGTTATAATTAGGTTTAGGGTTAATGTTAGGATTAGGGTTTGCTTTAATGTTAGGTTTAGGGTTAGGATTAGGTAAGTGTTAGGGTTAGGGTACGGGTTAGGGTTAGGGTTAGGTTAGGGACAAGGTTAGGTTTAGGGTTAAGTTATATTTTGTATTTGGGTTAGGGTTATGGATAGGGTTTGCATTAATCTTAGGTTTAGGGTTAGGGTTAGGTTTAGGGTTAGGGTTAGTGTTAGGATTAGGGTTATTATTTTTGTTAGGGTTAGTGTTAGTGTTAGTGTTAGGTTTGGGGTTACTGTTATGGAAAGGGTTAACGTTTGTGTTAGGATTAGGGTTAAGGTTAGGGTTAGGGTTACAATTAGGATTAACTTTAGAGTTAGGGATAAGGTTAGAGTTAATGTTAGGATTAAGGTTAGGATTAGGAGTAGTGTAGAAGTTACAGTTAGGTTTAGGTTTAGGATTTGGGTTAGTGTTGGTGTTAGGGTTAGGGTTAAGTTTAGTGTTAAGGTTAGGGTTATGTTTAGGGTTAGTGTTATGGTTAGTTTTAGTATTACTGTTATGGTTAGGATATGTTATGGTTAGCATTAGTGTTAGGGTTAGAATTAGGGTTTGTTTTAGTGTTAATATTAGTGTTATTGTTTGTGTTATTGTTAAGTGAAAGTTAGGGTTAGTGTTAGGTTATGTTTAGGGTTATGTTTTCGATTAGGGATTGTGTTAGGGTTATAGTTATGGTTAGGGTAAGGGTTACTTTATATTTAGGGTTATGGTTAGGGTGAGGGTTAGTGTTAGGTTAGGGTTAGGTGTAGATTTATATTTTGGGTTATGGTTAGTGTTTGGGTTAAAGATAGAGTTAGGTTTAGGGTTAGTGTTAAGATTAGAGTTAGGGATAGTGTTATGGTTAGGATTAGGGTTACAGTAAGGCTTAGGGTTCGTGTTAGAGTAGGACTAAGGTTAGATTTAGAGTTACTGTTAGTGTTAGTGTTAGGGTTAAGTTTAGGGTTAGGTTTAGTTTTAGAGTCAGGGTTAGTGGTAGAGTTAAAGTTAGGGTTAGGGTTAGGGGTAGCGTTAGGTTTAGGGATAGGTTTATGGTTTGTGTTAGAGTTAGCTTAAGGGTTAAGATTAGGGTTAGGATAAGGTTAGTGTTAGGGTTAGGGCTAGGGATAGCATTATGGTTAGGGTTAGGTTTAGGATTTGTGTTAGGGTTACGTTTAGGATTATGTTTATTGTTATGGTTACAGTTAGGATTTGCATTAGGGCTAAGTTTAGTTTAGGGTTAGGGCAGGGTTAAGGATTAGGGTTAGAGTTAGGATTAGGTATAGTTTTAGGGTTAGTATTATGGTTAGTATTATGGTTAGGGTTAGTGTTACGATTAGGTTGAGGGTTAGGGTATGGTTAGTTTTAGGGTTACCGTTAGTCCTCGGGTTAGTAATAGGGATAGGATTTGGGTTACAGTTAGTGTTATGTTAGGGTTAGGGTAAGGGTTAGAGTTTGGTTAGGGTTAGGGTTAGAGTTACATTTAGGGACAGGGTTGTGGTTAGGGTTAGGTTAGGGTTAGAGTTGTTGTTAGGGTTAGGATTGGTGTTAGTGTTATTTTTAGGCTTAGGGTTAGGATTAGGGTTAGTGTTACGTTTAGTGTTAGGGTTAGATTTAGGGTTAGTGTTATGGTTAGCATTAGGATTAGAGTTAGGTTTAGGGTTAGTGTTAGCATTAGGGATAGGGTTAGCGTTAGTTTTAAGGTTTGGGTTATGGTTAGCGTAAGGTTTAATGTTAGGGTTAGAGTTAGGTTTTGGTTAGGGTTAGGGTTAGGGTTAGTGTTATGTTGAAGGTTAGTGTTAGGGTTAGGTTCGGGTTTGTTACGTTTAGTTAGGGTTCATGTTAGGGTTATGATTAGTGTCAGTGTTAGTTTTAGGTTTAGGGCGAGGGTTAGAGTTAGGTTTAAGGTCAGTTTTAGTGTTAGGTTACTGTTATCGTTAGGGTTAGTGTTACTGTTATCATTACAGTTGGGTTAGAATTTGGTTTAATTAGGCTTAGTGTTATGGTTAGAATTAGGTTAGGGTTAGGGTTTGTGTTAGGGTAACGGTTAGGGAGTGTGTTAGGTTTAGGTTTACGTTTAGGGTTAGGGTTAGTGATAAGATTAGGGTTAGGTTAGGATCAGCGTTAGTCTTTGGGTTACTGTTATAGATAGGCTTAGGGATAGAGTTAGGGTTTTCTTTATGGTTAGTGTTTGGTTTAGGGTTATGGTTTGGTTGAGGGTTAGAGTTAGGGTTTGAGTTAGGATTAGGGTTAGGGTTATTTTTAAGGTTAGTGTTAGAATTAGGGTTAGGTTCAGGGTTAGGATTAGTTTTAGGTTTAGGTTTATTGTTAGGATTAGGTTTAGGTTTAGGTTTAGAGTTAGTCTTAAGTTTAGGTTTAGATTTAGGTTTAGTGTTAGTGTTAGGGTTATGGTTAGGATTAGGGTTAGATTGAGGCTTAGGCTTAGGATTAGGTTTAGTTTAGGGTTATGGTTAGGGTTAGAGCTAGGGTTAAATTTAGTGTTAAGTTTAGGGTTAGGTTTGGGGTTAGGGTTCGTGACTATGTTATGTTTCGGGTAAGGGTTAGTGTTAAGATTTGGTTTAGGGTTAGTGTTTGAGTTAGTGTTTGGTTAAGGTTTAGGGTTAGTGTTAGGTAAGGTTTAGGGTTATGGTTAGGTTAGGGTAAGGGTTAGGGTTTGGGTTAGGGTTTGTGCTAGTTTTAGTGTTAGGGTTAGTTTTAGTTTAAGGGTTAGTGTTCGGTTTAGGTTTAGGTTTCATATTAGGGTTAGGGTTAGGGTAAGGTTTAGGTTGAGGGTTAGGGTTAGTTTTTGTTTAGGGTTAGGTTTAGGATTAGGTATAGGGTTAGGTTTAGGGCTATGGTTAGTGTTAGGTTTAGGTTTAAAATTAATATTTGGGTTAGGGTTTGAGTTAGTTTATGGTTAGTGTTAGGGTCAGTTTATGTTAGGATTAGCTTTAGGGTGAGGTTTAGTGTTACGGTTAGTGTTAGTGTTATGGTTAGGGTTAGGGTTAGGCTAAGTGTTAGGTTTAGGGTTAGCGATAGTGTTAGGGTTAAAGTAAGGGTTAGGTTAGCTTTAGTGTTTGTGTTAGGTTTAGGGTTAGGATTAGGTTTAGGGTAAGGGTTAGGTTTAGGGTTACAGTTATGGTTAATATTAGGGTTAGTGTTAGGGTCTGGGTTAGTGTTAGGATTAGGGTTAGGGTTAGGTTTACTGTTATGGTTAGGGTTAGGTTTTATGTTAGTGTTAATGTTAGGGTTAGTGTTAAGGTAAGAGTTAGGATTAGGGTTAATTTTAGGGTTAGGGTTAGGGTTAGTGTTGGTTGTAGGTTTAGGGTTAGGGTTAGTAATAGGGTTAGGTTTAGGTTTAGAGGTAGGGTTAGGATTATTGTTAAGGTTACGGTTAGGTTTAGGGATAGGTTTAGTGTTAGAGTTACAGTTAGGTTTCCTGTTTTGGTTAGGGTTAGGGTTAGTGTTAGGTTTAGGGTTAGGGTTAGGTTAAGGTTTAGTATTAGGGTTAGGGTTAGTTTTATTATTAGGGTTAGGGTTACGTTTAGATTTATTGTTAGGGTGAGGGTTAATGTTAGGGTTAAGGTTAGATTTCATCTAATGATTAGGGATAGGATTAGGATTAGGGAAAGGGTTAGGGTTAGGGTTAGGAGTAGGGTTAGGTTTAGGAATATTTTAAAATTTAGTGATAGGTTTAAGTTTTAGTGTTAGTGTTAGATTTAGGGTTAGGGTTATTGTTATGGTGTTAGGGTTCGGGTAAGGTTTAAGGTTAGTGTTAGGGTTAGGTTTAGGGTTATAGTTATGGTTAATTTTAGAGTTAGGTGTAGGTTTAAGGTTAGTGTTAGGCTGGTGTTAGGGTTCATTTTATGTTTTGTGTTAAGGTAAGTGTTAAGGATAGTGTTAGGGTAACGTTTAGGTTTAGGGTTAGGTTTAGGGATAGTGTTAGTGTTAGGTGTAGGGTTAGGGTTAGGGATAATGATAGGGTTAGGTTTGGGTTAGGGTTAGGTTTAGTGTTGGGGTTGGGGTTAGGTGAAGTATTAGGGTTAGGTTTAGGGCTAATGTTATGGTTGGGGTGAAGCCTTGGCTTGAAATTAGTGTTTGGGTTAGGGTTACAGTTAGGTTTATGGTTAGTGTTATGGTTGCTGTTAAGTTAAAGTTAGGTTTAGGGTGAGGTTTAGGGTTAGTGTTAATGTTAGGGTTATGGTTAGGATTAGTGTTAATTTTAGGGATAGGGTTAGGTTTAGTGTTAGGATCAGTGTTAATTTTAGGGTTAGGTTTAGTGTTAGGGTTAAAGTAAGGGTTAGGTTTAGGATTCGTTTTTGGGTTAGGGTTAGTGTTAGGGTTCATGTTAGGTTCAGTGTTAGTGTTAGGTTAAAATTAGGGTTAGGGTTACAGAAAGTATTAGGGTTGGGGTTCACGCCTGTGTTATGGTTAGTGTAAGGCTTTGGGTTAGAGTTAGGTTGAGTGTATGGTTAGGGTTAGCATTTGTGTTAGTGTTAGTGTTATGGTTAGTGTTAGGGTAATGGTTAGGATTAGGGTTAGTGTTAGGTGTAGGGTTTGGATTAGGGTTAGGGGTAGTGTCAGGTGTATGGTTATGTTTAGGGTTAGGTTTAAAGTAGTGATAGGTTTAGGGTTGTGGGTAGGGTTTTTTGTTAGTGTTAGGGTTAGGGTTAGCATTAGGGTACATGTTAGGGTTCTTGTTAGCATTAGGTTTAGGTAAGGATTAGGGTTGGGGTTAGGGATAGGGTTAGGATTTGTGTTAAGATTAGGGTTTGGTTAGGGTTAGGGTTAGGATTAGGGTTAGAGTTAGGGTTAGAGTTATTGTTTGGTTTAGTGTTAGGGTTATTATTAGGGTTAGGGTTAGGGTTAGGTTTATTGTTAGGTTCATGGTTAGTTTTAGAGTTTGTTTAAGGGTTAGGTTTAGAGTTAGGGTTCATGTTAGTGTAAGGTTTGGGGTTAGTGTTAAGGTTAGGGTTAGGGTTATGGTTAAGGTTAAACTTAGTTTAAAAATTAGTGTTTGCTTTAGGGTTAGACTTAGGTTTATGATAAGTGCTATGGTTAGTGTTAGGTTAGGGTTAGGTTTAGGGTGAGGTTCAGGGTTAGTATTAGTTTTAGAGTTATGGTTAGGGTCAGTGTTAGGGTTAAGTTTAGGGTTATTTTAGGTTTAGGGTTAGGGTTAAGATTAGAGTTATGTGTATGGTTAGGTTTAGGGTTTAGAATTGGGTTAGGTTTAGGATTATGGTTAGGGACAGTGTTAGGGTTAGTTTTAGATTTTGGGTTAAGCTTAGTGTTAGTGTTAGGGTTAGGTTTTGTATTTGTGTTGGGGTTAGGGTTGGTGTTAGCTTTAGATTTATGGTTAGGTTTAGAGTAAGTGTTAGGGTTATTGTTAGGGTTACTGTTAGGTTTAGGGTTATTGTGAGGGTTAGGTTTTCTGTTTAGGTTAAGGTTAGGGTTAGTGTTAGGTTTAGGTTTAGTGTTAGTATTAGGGTTAGGGTTAAGTTTATGGTTAGTGTTAATATTAGGGTTAGAGTTCGGTTTTGGTTTAGGCATAGCGTTAGGGTTAGGGTTAGATTTAGGGTTAGGGTTACAGTTAGGTTTATGGTAAGTGTTAAGTTTAGGGTTAAGGTTATGATTAGAGTGAGGTTTAGGTTTAGGTTTAGGGTTATGGTTAGGGTTAGGATTAGTGTTAGGGTTTGTGTTAGGGTTAGTATTAGGTTTAGGTTTAGGGTTTGGGTTAGGTTTTCTATTACGGTTAAGTTTAGGTTTAGGGTTAGGTAACTGTTAAGGTTAGGGTTAGGGTTAAGGTTACAGTTAGTGTTATGTTTATTGTAAGTTTTAGGGTTAGGTTTAGGATTAGGGTTAGTGTTAGGGTTAGGTTTAGGTATAGTGTTAGTGGTTGGGTTAGGGTTAGATTTAGGGTTAGGGTAACGTTTAGGTTAGGGTCAGCGTTATGGTTTGGTTTAGGGTTTGTTTTAGGTTTACGGTTAGATTTATTATTATTGTTTGTGTTAGGGTTAGGTATTGCGTTCGGTTAGAGTTAGTGTTAGGATTAGGTTAGAGTTAGCATTATGGTTAAGGTTAGGGTTTGGGTGAGGGTTAGGGTTAGTGATATGTTTAGGGTTAGGGTTTGTGTTAGGGTTAGTGTTAGGTTTAATGTTAGGGTTAGTGTTAGGGTAAGGCTTAGGGTTAGTGTTTGGTTTATTTTTAGGGTTAGGCTTAGAGTTAGTGATAGTTTCAGGGTTACGGTTAGGGTTAAAATTAGGTTTAGGATTAGGGTTAGATAAGGGTTGGGTCAGTGTTAGGTTAGGTTTAGGGTTATGGTTTCCAGTAGGGTTTTTTTAGGGTTAGGTTTACAGTTAGGGTTAGGGTCATGTTTAGGGTTAGGATTAGGGTTAAGGTTAGTGTTAGTGTTAGTTTACAGTTAGGGTAGGATTAGTGTTAGATTATGCTTAGTGGTAGGGTTAGGGTTAGGTTTAGGGTCAGGGTAAGTTTTAGTTTAGGGCTAGGGTAAGAACTATGGGTAATGTAAAAGCTAGGGTTATGTTTCGGGCTAGTTTAAGGTTTAGGGTTATGGCTAGCTATAGTGATAGGTGTAGGTTTTGGGTTAGTGTCAGGTTTAAAGCTAGTTAAGGTTAGTCTTTGAGCTAGGATTAGGTCTAAGGGGAGGGTTAGGGTTAGGGTTAGGTCTAGGCTTAGTTTACGGTTACACATAGGGCTAGGTTTAGGTCTAGGCTTACTTTAGGCTTACACATAGGGCTAGGTTTAGGCCTAAGATTAGGGCTAGGTTTTAGACCTAATCCTAGCTCAAAGACTAACCTTTACCCTAAACATAACCATAGCCCTATTCCAAACCATAACATAACCCTAGCCCTAATCCTAAATTTAACCATAGCACTAACCATAGCTCTAATTATATACACTACCCTAACCCTCTTCCTAATCCTAACCATAAGACTATCCCCAATCCTAGCTCTAATCCTATCCATTACCCTAACCATAATCCTAACCCTAATGTTAAGCCTAGGTTTAATGCTAACCCTATCACAATTCCTAAACCTATCAATTACCCTAAAACTAACATGTATCCTAATCTTAAGCCTATTCATTACCCTAACCCTACCTCTAACCCTAATGCTAAATAAAGCCATAAACCCAAACCTTAACTTAAACTAAACTGTAAGCCATATCCTAACCTTAATAATACATCTAGCTCTAAACTTGACCCTTACCCTAAATCTAACCCTTACACTAGACCTAACTATAAACCTAAACCTAAATCTCTCCCAAACTGTAACCCTAGACTTAACCCTAGACACTTACCCTAACACAAACCCTAGCTATAACCTTATCCTAACTGAAAAACTAACCCTAACACTAGACAAACCCTAAATCTACTCATAACCATAACCCTAGTTCTTACATTACCCATACACCTAATGCTAGCCCTAAACCTCACACACAATTTAGCCCTAATCCTAAACCTAAACCTATACCTAAGAGTAACCCTAACCCTATCCCTAGCACTAACCTTAACGCTAACACTGGCCCTCGCCCTAACCCTAATCAAGCTCTAATCCTTACTCAAAACATAACAATAGCCCTAACCCTCAACCTAACCCTAAACTAGCCCTAATCCTAACTGTAACCATAGCACAAATCCTCGCAAAACTCTCTCCATTACCTTAAACATAACCCTAATAACCCAAGCCATAACCCTAAACCTAAACATAACCGTAGCCCTGACTCTAACCCTAACCCTCACCCTAGCTCTAACTCTAGCTCAAACCCTAGCCCTAACCCTAACCCTAACCCTCCCCTTAGACCTAATCCTAGCTCAAAGACTAAACTTTACCCTAAACCTAACCATAGCCATGACTCTAACCCTAACCCTCACCCTAGCAAATCCTAGCTCAAACCCTAACACTTCTGCTAGACCTAACACTAAAACTAACCCTAAGCCTATCTCTAAACCTAGCCAAAATCCTAATGTTAACACAAGCCCTAACACTAGCACTAACCCTATCCTTTACCCTAAACATAAACCTAACCCAAATGCTAACCCTAGGCCTAACCCTAATCCTATCGCTGACACTAAACCTATCTATTGCTCTAAACCTAACCTGAATCCTAAAGCTAACACTCTCCATTACTTTAACCCTAACACTAATGCTAATTTTAGCCCTAACCCTAAACCTTATTCTAAACCA
The DNA here is from genome assembly GCF_047511675.1 of Marmota flaviventris. Lineage (NCBI taxonomy): Eukaryota > Metazoa > Chordata > Mammalia > Rodentia > Sciuridae > Marmota > Marmota flaviventris. The sequence goes on from NC_092510.1 coordinate 12,883,055, forward strand.
ACCCCTAAATCGGACTCTGAACATAATAATACACATAGCTCTAAAGCTGACCTTTACCGGAACCTAATTTTCCATAAGACCTAGCCTTAAACATAAAGTTAACACTATTTCTAACCATAACCCTACACCTGACATTAGCCCTAGCCCCTATCCTAGCTCTAAACCTAACACAAAACCTAGCCCTCATCCAAGCCCTAAACCTAGCCTTAACCATAACCCGAACACTCACCCTATTCCTATATGTAATTTTAACCTTCGGCTTAGCCCTGAAGCTAGCCATAACCTCATCCCTTTGCCTAAAACTAACCATAACCCTAACACTAACACTAACCCCAAATCTAGCCCTAACCATAGGCCTAACCCTAATACTAAACCTAGCGCTAATGTAGCCCTAATTTAGCCCTAAACCTAAGCAATCTCCTAACTCTAGCCCTAAGAATAACTCTAACACTCTCCTAGCCCTATTTCTATTTTAAACCTCTCCATTAATGTAACCCTAACACTACGCCTAACATTAGCCCTAACCCAAGATCTAACCATACTCTAAATCTAACCCTAACCTTAAGCCTAAATCAACCTACCACTAGCTGAACACTATCGCTAATCAGAAAACTAACCCTAACACTAGCCCTAGCCCTAAAAACAAAAATAAATAAAAATTAACAAGCCATTACCCTAACCCTAAATCTAAACTAAACCAAACCCTAACCCTAAAACTAGCCATAACCCTAGCTCAAATTCAAGTCCTAGGACTAAAACTAACCCTTACCCTGACTCATATCCAAACACTAACCCTAGCTCCATATATCACCCTAATGATAAACTAAATGCTAACACCATTCCTAGCCCAAACCCTAACCCTAAAACTAACCCTAATAATAACCCTAGTTCTTACATTAGCCATAGTCCTAACCCTAGCCCTAACTGCAAGACAAAAATAACCCTAATTTGAGCCCAAAAACTAGATTTAACCCTAACCCTACCAGTAAACCTAACCCTAACCATAACCTTAGCTCTAACCCTAGCTATAACCCTATCCCTTATCCTAAGCCAAACCCTATCCATAATGCTAACCCTAGCCCTCATCATAATCTTTTGCCTAACAAACACTAACCCTAGCTCTCATTCTAGCTCTAACCCTAACCCAAACCTAACCTTAACCTTCACTTTTATTCTGACCATAACACTAATTATAGGTCTAAAACTGACCCTAACCCTAAACTGAACCCCGAAACTAGCCCTACCAGTAAACTTTTACCTAAACGTAACCTTACCAATACCTCCAGACCTAAACCTAATGCTAAAACTAGCAATAACTCTTGCCCTAGACCTAAACAAAAACTTAGTCCTAGCCCTAAAAATAACAATTAACCTAAACCAAACAATAACACTACAGCTAGACCTAACCCTACTCCTGATTCTGGCTTTCACCCTAACTCTAATCTGAACACTGACCCTGACACTAACACTAAACTTAGCTCTAAAAATGAATCTAAACCAAAATCTAAACCTAACACTAGACCTAGCCATAAACCTAACCCTAAAACTAGCCCTAATTAGAGCCCTAGATCTTGCATTACCCATAGCACAAACCCTAGTCCTAAACCTAAAAAGAAAACCTAGACCTAATCCAAGGCCTAAACCTACCATAAGCATAACCCTAACCCTAAACCTAGCCCTAAGCCTAAGCCTAACCCTCATCTTAGACCTAAGCATAGCTCAAAGCCTAATCTTTGGCCTAAACATAAACCTAGCCTTATCCCTAACAATAACCCTAACACTAGCCCTATCCCTAACCATATACATTACCCTTATGATAACTCTATTCCTAATGCTAACCCTAGGCCTGACCCTAACCCTATCACAAACCCTAAATCTCTCAATTACCCTAAACCTACCCTGAACCCTAAACCTAACCCTATTCATTACCCTAAACCTAACTCTAACCCTAATGCTCATTTGAGCCCTATCCTTAAATCTTAACCTAATATAAACCGTAACCCTGACCCTGACCCTAAAAATACCCCAGTTCTAAAACTGAACCTTACCTTAAACTTAAAACTTACACTAGACTAAAAAATGGAGTTATTCCTAAATCTAATCCTAACTGAAACACTAGACCTGACATTATCCCTAGCCCTAATTCTAGACCTAAACTTACAACAAATTCTAGCTCTCATTCTAGCCCTAAACATAGCGAGAACACTAACCCTAGCCCTAATCCTAATTCTAAACCTCACTCTACCTCTAAAGCAAGCTATAAAACATCTGTTACCCTAAACTTAACCCTAAACCTAGCCCTAATGCTAGGCCGAATCTGAACACTAACCCTAGTTCTAATCTTTGCCCTGATTTACCACTATTCCTAAAAAAAACCCATAATCCTTGATTTAAGACTAACTCTAACTCACACTGTAGCCTTATTCCTAGTTCTAGCCCTATCATTTACCATAACCCTAAACATAGCCCTAACCCTTGCCCTATCCTTAGACCTAGCCCTAAACCTAGATCTAATCCTAACTCCAAATCTTAACCTAAACCTAAGCCTAAACCTAACACAAACACTAGCCCTAACCCTAACTCTAATCATATAACTATCCCTAACTCTAAACCTAGGACTAAAACAAACTGAGCAATAGCCCTAACCATAAACGTTAACTTATACCAAACCCTATCACTACACCTAGACCTAAACATAGCCATAATTTGAGTCCTAAACTGAACCTTAAATCTAACCCTGACCCTGACTCATATCCTAACACTCACTCTAGCTCTAAATACCCTCCTAATCTTAAACTGAAACCTAAAAGTAAAGCTATTCCTAATTCGAGTCCTAACCCTAACCCTGACCCTGACTATAACCTAACACAAACCCTAGCTCTAAATATCATCCTAACCTTAAACCTAACCCTAAAACTAGAACTACCCCTAACCCTAACCCTAATACTAACCTTTATTGTAATCCTAGTTTTACATTAGTCATTGCCCTAATATTAGCCCTAATCCTAACACAAAGACTAGCCCTAATCCGAACCTTAAACCTAGATTTAACCATAACCCAACTCTAGCCCTAACATAGCTCTAAGGCTATCCTTTACACTATGAATAACTTTAAACCTAATGATAGCCCTAGACCTATGCCTAATTTAGGCTAACCAACATCCTAACCATAGTAATAATCCTGACCCTAGCCCTCATTCTAGCTCTAATCCTAACCCAAACCCGAACACTAACCCTTACCCTTATCCTGACCCTAACACAAACCCTAGTTCTAAACCTGAACCTAACACTAGACTAAAACCTAACACTAGCCCTGGACCTAAATCTAATCCTAAATCTAACCTTAACTCTAGCCATAGACCTAAACAAAAACCTAGTCCTAGGCCTAACAATAAGCCTTCTCCCAACACAAACACTAACCCTACCCCTAGACCTAAACCTACTCCTAATTCTCATTGTAACCCTAACTTGAACTCTAACCCAACTGACTCTACGTTTAAGAGTAAACCTACGTCTAAACCTGACCCTAACTGAAAATCTAAACCTAACACTAGACCTTGGCATAACCCTAACCATAAAACTAGCCCTAATCATAACCCTAGCTCTTATATTACCCACAACTTTAACCCTAGGCCTAAACCTAACACAAAACCTAGAGCTAATCCTAGGCCTTAACCTAGCCCTAAGCATAACCCTAACCCTAACCCTAGCCCTAACCGAAACATAACCCTTGCCTTAGTCCTAACCCTAGCTCAAAACCTAACACTTACTAAAAACATAAACTGAGAACTATCCCTAAATCTAACGCTAAACCTAGTCCTAATCCTAACCTTAATCCTGGCCCTAACTCTAGCTCTAAACCTACCCATTACCCTTACACTAAACCTAACCCTAATTGTAACCCCAGCCCTAACACTAACCATAATCCTAACTCTAAACAAAAAACTTACTCTAGACCTAATCCAAAACTTATAATTGCTATAGCCCTAACCATAGGTCAAACCCTAACCCTTACCCTAAACCTAAACATAACCTTAGACCTAACCCTAATGCTAAACTTAAATCTAACCCAGTCCCTAACCCTAAACCTACATCGAACCATATTTATTACCCTAACCATAACCCTAAACTTAATTTAAATCATTCCCCTAATCCTAACCCTAAACCTATTGTAATCCTATCCCTAAACATAGCCCTAAACCTAACCCTTGATCCAACCCTAATCATAGCTCAGAACCTAACTCTTAAACTAAACATAAAACTAATCCTAACCCTAGTTCTAACCCATACCCTAACACTAACTCAAGACCTAATCCCAACCTTAAGTCTAGTTCTAACTTAGCTCTAACTGTATCCATTACCCTAACAATAACCCATACCCTAATGCTATTTCTAGGCCTAACCGTATCTCAAGACCTAATCCTATCCATAACCCTACCCCTAACCTTAACTCTAAATGTATCCATTAGTCTGAGCATTACCCTTTCCCTAATGATAACCCCAGGCCTAACCCAAAAACTATCACTAAACCCAACCCTATCAATTACCCTAAACCTAACATGAATGCTAAAATATAACCCTATAATTACCATAACCATAAACCTAACACTAATTTGAGCCCTAACCTTAAACTCAAACCTAAAAGAAACCATAACCATGACCCTGACCCTAATAATTCCCCTAGCTCTAACCTAACCCTTACCCTAAACCTAATCCTTACATTACACCTAGCCAAAATCTAACCCTAAAACTATCCATAACCATAACCCTAGACCTGACATTAGCCCTAGATATAATCCTAGCCCTAACCCGAACACAAACTCTAGCCCATATTAGCACTAAACATAGCCTTAATCATAACCCTAACCTTAAACCTAGGCCTATCTTAAAACCAACCTTATCCCTAATCTTAGGCCTACCTCAGCCCTATCCCTAATCCTAACCCTAACCCTAGCCCTAAAACTAAGTTTAACTCTCTCTCTAACCCTAAAATTAGTTCTAAACTTATCCCTTACTGGAACTCTAAACCTAGCCCTACACACCCTATGCCTAACCCTAGCCATTTCCTTAGCCCTATCAGTAACCCTAGATCTAACCCTAACTCTAAATCTAACCCTAATGCAAAGTCTAAGCCTAAACCTAACACTAACCCTAATGCTACTCTTAAACTAGCCCTAACTCTAGCCCTAGCTCTAATATAAAATCGAGCCATAGCCCTAATCCTAACCCTTAACCTAAACCAAACCCTAACCCTACATGTAGCCCTAACCCTAGCCCTAATTCGAGTTTTAAACAGAACTCTAAAACTAATCCTAACCCTGATTCTAATGCTAAAACTAACCCTAGCTTTAAATATCATCATAAACATAATCCTAAACATAACACTAGACCTAACCCTAACCCTAATCCTAACCCTAAAACTAGCCCTAGTTGTATCCTTACTACTTACATTAGCAATAACACTAATCCTAGCCCTAACTTAACCCAAAACCTAGCCTAATCTGAGCCCTAAACTGAGTTTTAACCCTAACCTTAACCTTAACCCTAAACCTAGCACTAATAATAACCTTAACCTTAGCTCTAACCCTATCCATTACCCTAACCATAATCCTAACCCTAATGCTAACCCTAGGCCTAAACCTTAAGATATCACTAATCCTAACCCTATCCATTACCCTAAACCTAACTTGAAACCTATACTTAAATATATCATTACCCTAATCCTAACCCTATGCTAATTCAAGCCCTAAATTTTAAACCTTAATCTATCCCAAACACTAATCACAACCATGACCCAAACAATACCCTTAGCTCTAAACATGACCCTAACCCTAAACCTAACCCTTATACTACATCTAACCTAACCCTAAAACTACTTTACCTGTAAAGCTGCACCTGAAATTAGCCCTAGCCCTAATCCTACCCCTAAACCTAGCCCTAAACTTAGCCCTAATCCTAACCAGAACCATAACTCGAGGAACCCTAATTCTAACACTTGCCCTAGCTCTAAACCTAGCTATAACCCCATCCCTTACCCTAAACCTAACTATAACCCTAAACCTAACCATAATCTTAAACCTAACCATAACCCTTACCCCTAACTCTAAATTTAACCATAAACATAATCTTAAACTAAACCCTAACAGTAGCCCTAACAATAAAGCTAATCCAAAAACTTGCCTTACCCCTATACCTAGCCTTAAAACAAAACCAAATCATATCCCTAACCATAACCGTTAACCTAAACCAAACCATAAACCTACACCTAGACCTAAGCCTAACTCTAAAAATAATCCTGACCCTGACACTGATCCGAACACTAATCCTAGCTCTAAACATAACCCTAACTTTTATTTAACCCTAATACCAGACCTAGCCTTAAACCTAACCCTAAAACTAGCCCTAATCATAACCCTAGTTCATACATTAGGCATTGTCATAAGCCTAGCCCTAACCCTAACACAAATCCTACCCCTAATTCTAGTCCTAAACCTAGATAAAACCTTAATCTTAACCCTAACACTAGATCTAAACCTAACCCTAACCCTAGCCCTAACCCTAGTTCTAACCCTATCCCTTACCCTAAGCCAAACCCTAAACCAAATGCTAACCGTAGTCCTAATCCCAATCCTTAGCCTAACTTAAACACTAACAGTATTACTAGTCCTAACCCTAGCCCTCATTCTTGTTCTAACCCTAACCCTGACCCTTATTCAGATCTTAACAGTAACACTATGTCTAACCTTACCCTATCTCTAAACCAAACCCTAACACTAGCCCTACTATTAATTCTGTACCTATACCAATTCCTAAAACTAGATCAAAAACTAATCCTATATATAGCTGTAATTCTAGCCCTAGACCTAAACAAAATCCTAGCTCTAGCCCTAAAAATAACTGTTAACCTAAACTAAAAACTTACCCTACCCCTAGACCTAACACTAGTCCTAATTCTGGCTCTAACCCTAACCCTAATCCTATCTGGAACACTGATCCTGACCCTAACATTAAGCTATCTCTAAACCTGACCCTAACCCCAAACCTAGTCCTAACACTAGACCTAGCCATAACCCTAACCCTAATACTAGCCATATACATAACACTAGCCCTAAACCTTTTTAACCCTTATCTTAAACCTAACAGTAGCCCTAACCCTAACCATAGTCCTAACCCTAGACCTAAACCTAACACAAAACCCAGCCAAAATCCTAGGCCTAAACGTAGCCCTAAGCATGACCCTAACCCTAACCTTAGCCCTAACTCTAAGCCTTGCCTTAGACCTAACCCTAGCTCAATGCCAAAACCTTACACTAAACATTATCATAGCCCTATCCTAAACCATAACCCTAACCCTACGTCTTATGCTAACCTTATTCCTAGCTTGAACTTTAGTTCTAACCCTGTCAATTACACTAACCCTAACCCTAATTATAACCCTATCGCTCACACTAAACCTAACCATAACCATAAACATTTCCCAAGATCTAACCATAAACCTAAACCTCACCATAGCCATAACCCTAGCTGAAACATTAAGTCTTACACTAAACCAAATCCTAAGACTAGCCTGAATCCATAACCTAACTCTAACCCTAACCCTAAATCTAACATTATCCACTACCCTAAACCTAGCACTAACTGTAATGAAAACTCTAGTCATAACCCAAACTCTAAACCAAACCCTAACCATAAACATATCCATAGACCTAAAATGTAAACCTAACCCTCTCTCTAAACCTAACCCTAGCTCAAACACTAACTCTAATTCTAACCTAACTGTAACAGTAGCCCTAAACCTAACACTTACCATAAACCAAACCCTAGCCCTATCCCTCACCTAACTCTAAATTTAGACTTAATCCAAACCATAATCTAGCCCTAACCCTAGCTCTAAATCTATCCATTATACTAAACATAACCCTAACCTAATGCTAACCATAACCCTATTGCTAAAACTAACCCATCTATTACCCTAAACCTTAACTGAAACCTAAACCTAACCCTATCCATTACCCTAACCCTAAGCCTAACCCTAACACTAATTCCAGCCCTAAACCTAAACTCTGACTAAACCAAATGCTAACCCAGACCCTAACCCTAATAATACCCCTAACTCTAAACCTGACCCTTACCGTAAACATAGCCCTGACACTAGACTTAGCCATAACCTAACCCCAAGACTATCCTTAATTATAACCCTAGACTTGACATTAGCCTGAGCTCTAGTTCTAGCCCTGAACCTAACAGAAACCATAGCGATAAACCTAGCCTCAATCCTAACCTAACCCTAATCCTAATTCTAACCCTAACCGTAGCCGTAAAGCTAGCTATAACCTCACCCATTTCCCTAAACTTAACCCTAACCACAATGCTAATCGTAAACCTATCCCTACCCCTAGGCCTAAACCTAACACTAACCCTAGCTCTAATCCTAACCCTATTTTAGCTTTAACCCTAACTCTAACCCTAAGCCTAGTCCTAAATCTAAATCTAACTCTTGTCCTAGCCATTTCCATAGTTCCATAGTTCCAACCATATCCCTTACCATAACACTAACCCTAGACCTAACCCTAAGGCTAGATCTAATCCTAACTCTAAATCTAACCCTAAACCTAAGCATAAACCTCACCCTAACACTATCCCTAACCTAGCACAAATTCAAAATCTAGCCCTAACCCTAGCCCTAACCCTAAAACAAAACTGAGCCATAACCCTAACCCTAACCTTAATCCACAGAAGTCAAGATGAAGTGAAACCTTAAAACACAAACTGTTCCTGACAGTGAACCTTGAACTGAGAAGGCCCAACCTGGGAAATATGGTAATATTAGGTAAAAAATGAATCCTGACTGTTATCAAAGAAATTTGAACAAAACTAACTCTAACCCGAATATTTGTTCTAACTCTAGCCCTAAACCTAATCCTAAAACTAAGTCTTTCCTGTTTATAGAGCTTGATCATAAAAGTCCAAAACTTGGGGTTCCTAGTAGGGAAATGTAACAGATGAATCATACCAAATATCAAAAATTCTGACCAATAATTGGGGAAGGTGTTTCAGTACATGCCTATTTCCCCTGTTTTCTCCTAAAGTGCTGTTGGATAAATTGTTTTTTCATGCTTCAGCTTAAGGTACTTTCACAGGAAACAAACCAGTGCATGCTCACTGAGAACTGACTGAGTGTGTAAAGTTTCAAGCATCTAGCACAAACCCTGTTTGATTTACAGCTTCATTTCCATTCACACCTATAGGGCAAAAAGAAGAGAAACATGAAAATTGAAACTCTTCCTGAGAGAAATCCCTTTTATGTAGAAGGCCCAAACATTTGGAGTATAGTCAAAATAGGAAAAAGTTGAATCCTGCCCAGTATCATAGATATTTTAAAAAAAAACTAACTGTAACCCTAACACTAGGTCTAAAACTAGTCCTAATACTAAATCTAACCCTAAACATAATCTGTTTAGTGAACCTTTGATCAAAGAAGTTTCAAAATTGAGGATTCTAGTTTGGCAAGCTTACAGATGAATCATGGGCAGTTTCAAAGAAATCTGACAAAGTAATTGGGGGAGCTATTTCAGTACATGCATATTTCCCTGTTTTCTCCTACAGTATTCTCAGATAAATTTGTATTGCATGCTTCAGCTTATTACTAATTTCACAAGGAACAAACCAGAGAGTGCTCACAGAGAACTGATTGAGTGTGTGAAGTCTCAAGCAGTTAGCACCAACCTTGTTTGATTTCCAGCTCCATGTCCATTTACCCATGTAGGTCAAAATGAAGTGAATCCATAAAATACAAATTGTTCCTGTCAGCAAAGAATTTAACCGAGAAGGCCGAAAACTGGGGAACATAGTAAGGCTAGGTAAAAATGTATCCTGCCCAGTATCAAAGAAATTTGAACAAGATAAACTCTAACCCTAACACTAGACTTAACCATAACTATAAGCCTAACCCTAACCTGTTTAAAGAAACTTTGATCATAGAAATCTGAAAGGTGATGAGCCTAGTGGGGCAAGCTAACAGATGAATCCTGCCCAGTATCAAAGAAATCTGACCAAATGATTGGGGGAGGTAGTTCAGTACATGCATATTTTCCTGTTGTCTCATAAAATGCTCTCGCATAGTGTTGTTTTTGCATGCTTCTTCTTTGGAATACTTTCACAAGGATGCTCTGAGAACTGATTGAGTGTGTGAAGTTTCAAGTAGCTAGCAAAAACCCTGTTTGATTTCCAGCTCCATTTCCATTTACCCATATAGGACAAAATGAAATGAAACCTTAAAATAAAAATTGAGATACTGACAGCAAACCAGTGAACATAGAATGCCCAAACCTGGGGAACATCGTAAGGCTAGGTAAAATATAAATCCTGCCTAGTATCAAAGAAATTTGAACAAAACTACTGTAAACTTAACACTAGATCTATCCTTAATCCTAACCCTACAGCTCACCCTAGTTTGTTTAGAGAACCTTTGATAATAGAAGTCCCAAACTAAGGGAGCCTAGTGGGGAAAGCTAACAGATGAACCCTGCACAGTATCAAAGAAATATGAGCAATTAATTGGGGGAAGTGTTTCAGTACATGCATATTTTCTTAAATTCTACAAAAATGCTCTGGGATAAAGTTGCTTTGCATGTTTCAGCTGAGGACAACATTCACAAGGAACAAACCACAGAGTGACCATAGAGAACTGATTGAGTGTGTGCAGTTTTAAGCAGCTAGCACCAACCCTGTTTCATTTCATGCTCCATTTCTCTTCACCAAAATAGATCAAAATAAAGTGAAACCTTAAAATACACACTGTTCCTGACAGCAAACCATTGAACGAGAAGGCCCAAACCAGGGAACATTGTGATGCTAGGTAAAACATGAATCCTGCCCAGTATAAAAGATACATGAACAAAAGTGACTTTAACCCTAACACTAGGTTTAAACTTAGCCCTTACCGTAACCATAAAACTAAACCTAACTGTTTAGAAAACCATTTGTCATAGAAGTCCCAAATTAAGGGAGCCTAGTGCAGCAAGCTAACTGATGTATCTTGTGCAGTATCAAATAAATCTGATCAAGTAATTTGGGGAGGTAGTTCAGTACATGTAATATCTCTCTGTTGTCTCCTATAGTACTTTTGGATAAAGATGTTTTGCATGCTTCAGCTTTGGGAAACTTTCACAAAGAAGAAATCTGTGTGCCCACATAGAACTGACTGAGTGTGAGTAGTTTTAAGCAGCAAGCATCAGCCCTGTTTAATTTCAAGTTCCATTTCCATTTACCCATATAGGTCAAAATGAAGGAAACCTTAAAATACAAATTGTTCCTGACAACAAACCATTGAAGGGATAAAGCTCAAATCTGGGGAAAATAGTAAGGCTAGGTAAAAGACGAATTATGCCAAGTATCAAATGAATTTGAACAAAACTCTCTCTAACTCTAATACTAGATCTAACCCAACCCTAACCGAATTCTAACCTGTTTATAGTAGCTATAATCATAGAAGCCCCAAACTTGGGGAGCCTAGTGGCACAACTTAATAGATGAATCATGTGCAGTATCAAAGAAATTTGATGAAAAATTGGGGAAGGTATTTCAGTACATTAATATTTCCCTATTTTTTCTTAAAGGGATCATGGATAAATTGTTTTTCATGCTTCAGCTTAAGGTACTTTCACAAAGAAAAACCAAAGAGTGCCCACAGAGAGCTGATTGAGTGTGTGAAGTTTCATGCAGCTAGCACCAGCACTTTTGGATTCCCAGCTCCATTGCAATCAAACCTATAGGCCATAATGAAGTGAAACCTAAAAATTCAAACTGTTCCTAACACTGAACCATTGAACCTTGAAGGTCCAAACTTGGGGAGCCTACTAAAGCTAGGTCAAAGATGAATCCTGTACAGTATCAAATTAATAAAACCAAAAAAATTTGAAGCTCTTTCAGTACATGAGTATTCTGCTGGTTCCTAAAGCACTCAGAGATAAAGCTGTTACTTTCTATTTCATCTTAGGGCTACTTCCATGGCAAACACCAGATTATGCTCTTGGAACACTAATGGAGGGTGGGAAGTTTCAAGCAGCTAGCCCAAACCCTGTTCCATTTCAAACTTCATTTCCATTCACCCCTATAGGGCAAAAAGAAGAGAAACATGAAAATTGAAACTGTTCCTGAAGGCAAACCCTTTATGTAGGAGGCCCAAACATTTGAAGTATAGTCAAAATAGGAAAAATTTGAATCCTGCACAGTATCATAGACATTTGAAAACAAGACTGACTCTTACCTTAACACTAGGTCTAATGCTAGTCCTAACATTAATCCTAATGCTAACCTTAACATGTTTAGACTTCCTTTGATCCTAGAAGTCCCACACTTGGGGAGTCATGTTGGGTAAGCTAACAGATGAATCTTTCACAATATCAAAGAAATCTGACCAAATAATTGGGGAGGTAGTTCAGTACATGCATATTTCCCTGTTTCCTCCTAATGTGCTCTCACATAAAGTCGCTTTTGATGCTTCAGCTTATGGCTACATTTAAAGGAATAAACCAGAGAATGCCCATAGAAAACTGATTAAGTGTGTGAGTTTTGAAGTACCTAGCACCAGCCCTGCTGGATTTCCAGCTCCTTTTCCATTTACAAGCATAGGTCAAAATGAAATGAAAACTTAAAATACAAACTGTTCAGGAGAGCAAACACTTGATCCAAGAGGCCCAAACCTAGAGAATATAGTAAGGTTAGGTAAAAGTTGAATTCTGCCCAGTATCAAAGAAATTTAAACAAAACTAAATCTAACAAAGCACTAGCTGTTATAATACTAACTCTAACCTAACCTGTTTAGAACCATTGATCATAGTAGTCCACAAATAAAGGAGCCCAGTTGGCAAGCTAATAGATGAATCCTGTGCAGTATCAAAGGAATCTGACCAAATAATTGAGGGAGGTATTTCAGTATGTGCATATTTCCCTGTTTTCTCCTAATGTGCCCTTGGATAAATTATTTTTTCATGCTTCAGTTTAAGGTACTTTCACAAAGAAAACCAGAGAATTCCCACAGAGAGCTGATTGAATTTGTGAAGTTTCAAGAAGCTAGTACTAACTCTGTTTGATTTCCAGCTCCATTTTCATTCACATCTATAGGCCATAATAAAGTGAAACCTAAAAATTCAAACTGTTCCTGACAGTGAACTGGCAAACCTTGAAAACCAAACTTGGGGATTTTACTAAGACTGGGAAAAGGATGAATCCTGTACAATATCAAAATAATCCATGAAAAAAAAATTGAAGCTTTCTCCTAAAATGCTCACAGGTAAAGCTGTTTCTTTCTAATTCAGCTTTTGGCTACTACCACAAGAAACAAATGAGAGAATGTGCACTGAGAACAGATTGAGTGTGTGAAGTTTCAGACAACTAGCACAAGCCTTGTTTGAGTCCAGCTCCATTTCCATTTACCCCTATAGGGCAAAATGAAGTGAAACATGAAAATTAAACTGATCCCAAGAACAAACCTTTTTACCTAGGAGGCCCAAACATGGGGAGCATACTAAGAATAGGAAAAAGATAAATCCTGCCCTGTATACAAAGAGTTGAAAAAACTAACTCTAACCCTAACAATAGTTCTAACCCTTGCCCTAACTCTAACCATAACCCTAAGCCTAACCTGTTAAGATAACCTTTGATCATAGAAGTTTTCAACTTGTGGAGACTAGTGGGGAAAGCTTAGATGAATCCTGCACAGTATCAAAGAAATCTGACAAATAATTTGGGTAGGTATTTCAGTACATGCATATTGCCCTGTTTTTTTCTAAAGTGCTTTTGGATAAAATTGTTTTGCATGCTACAGCTTATGGCTATTTTTACAAGGAAGAAATAAGAGAGTTCCCAAATACAACTGATTGAGTATGTGAAGTTTCACCAGCTAGCACCAGCCATCTGATTTCCAGCTCCATTCTCATTTACCCATATTGGTCAAAATGAAGTGAGACATTAAAAACAAACTGTTCCCAACAGCCAACAATTGAACTGAGAAGGCCCCAAACTGGGGCACATAGTAAGGCTAGGTAAAAGATAAATCTTCCCAGTATCAAATAAGTTTGAACAAAACAAACTCTAACCCCAACACTAGCTCTAAAGCTAGCCCTAATAACCCTAACTGTAACAGTAACACTTATCTGTTTAGAGAACCATTGATCCTAGAAGGAGAGCCTAGTGGAGCAAGCTAAAAGTTGAATCCTGCTCAGTATCAAAGAAATCTGATCAAATCTTTGGGAGACTTATTTTAGTACATACATGTTTCTCTGTTTTCTCCTTAAGGGCTCTCGGATACAGTTTCTTTTGCATGCCTCATCTTTGGCCTACCTTCAAAAGAAAGAAACCAGAGAGTGCCCACTGAGAACTGATTGTGTGAAGTTTCAAGCACTTCCTGCCAACCCTGTTTAATTTCCAGCTCAATTTTCATTCACATCAATAAGCCATATTGAAGGGAAACCTTAAAATATAAACTGTTCCTGGCAGCGAACCATTGAACTGAGAAAACCCAAACCTGTGGAGCATAGTAAGGCTAGGTAAAATATGAATCCTGCCCAGTGTCATAGAAATTTGAAGAAAACTAGGGCCGCATGGGCACTCTCAGCACAGATGGAAGTCTCAGCTGTGCAGTTTCTCAGGGCACAGACAGCAGTCTCAGCCACATGGGTGTTCTCTGTACAGATGGAAGGCAGAAGAGAACACAGAGGCTTTGCTTGCAGGTCAACAGACCGAGGTCACTCCAGAACCAACCACCTCACCAAACACCATACATGGGTAATAGATGGAATCCATCTTGAATAACCTTACTTGCAATCTATCAGTGGGCATGACTACCAGCTTGGTTTTGCAGCTTATCAGGTACCCGGTTTCCAACTCCCCTACCTCCAGCTGTGATAACTCAAGATTTTTCTCTCAAGATTTTGGGGGGCATAGCTATCAATGCAGAACAGCAACTGTACAGTCACCTGGTTTCCAATTTAGAGGTAAGAGTAGGGAGGCTCCATGTAGAAGCTCAAGCCCTCTCACCCTGGCTACCTCCACCACCCTGAGCACAGAGACTCAAGCTAGGAATAGACAAATCCACCTACTGCAAGAAAAGAAAACAGAATTCTGAGAGACATTTTTTTCTTTCTTACTTTTATTTTCTTGCTCTTCTCATCCATTCTCCTCTACACTTCCCCCTCTGTTCCTCACAACCTCAACATATGTGAAACCAAAAACTTTCCATGAAATTGGATTTTAAGAACTGAATCACTAGAATAGTATAATATAGAGGAATTGCATAGGCCCCACCTCACCACCTCTTTATTTGCATTTATTTTCTTTCTCACTCTCTTTCTTTCCTTGTTGTTTTTTCTTTATTCTTTCTCCCTCTATCCCACTTTCAGCCTCATAGTTTTTACTATTTACACATAGTGTAATTTTATGAATACAGATAAGGAGTTTGAATTTATAACTTCTTCCATAAATTCCCCCTGTCTATTCATTGAGTTCTACTCCAAATTTGCTAAGTAAATCACATACCCTCATTCCTTTCCCCCTTAACATAGCATCTTACCCCTGACCCTCAGTTTTCTATATACCACCAGAAATGGTATGAATTTTATTAAACTCATGACTTATTCTAAATAATAATTGAAGCCAACATCTCTAGACATAGAGTCTAAATATAAATGTATTTATAATTGTTTTAGGCTTAGGCTTTGGGTTCGGGTAAGATTTAGAGTTAGGTTTTGATCTATGTCTAGGGATAGGGCTAAGGATAGGACAAGGGTTAGGACTAGGGTTTGGGTTAGGTTTCGGATTATGGTAAGAGATAGGGTTAGAATGATTGATAGGGCTAGTATGAGAGAGTTAGTCTTAGGGCTAGAATTAGGGTTAGGGTTAGTGTTAGGGTTAAGGATAGGGCTAAATTAGGGCTAGTGTTAGTATTAGGTTTAGGTCTTGGGTTAGGGTTAGAGTTAGGATTATGTTTAAGTTAAGGTATTGGGTTATAGCGACGTTGAGGGCTAGGGCTAGTGTTAGTATTAGTGTTAGGTGTAGGGTTAGGTTTACGTTATGGTTAAAGCTAGGTTTAGGGCTAGGATGAGGGCTAACATTTGTGTTAGGTTTCAGGCTAGTATTAGGGCTAGGGCTAATGTCAGGTCTAAAATTACAGTTAGGGATAGATTCAGTGTTAGTTTTTTTGGGTTGGTCCAGTGTAGTGGTTAGATTTATACTAAGGGTCAGTTTTAGAGCTAGGGTTATTATTAGGGTCAGGATGAAGGTGAGGGTTTGGGTTAGGTTAGGGTTTAGATTTAGGGCTTGCATTATCATTAAGTTTAGAGTTAAGGTAGTGAAAGGTTTAGGTTTAGGGTTTAGGTGTGGTTTAGTGGAATGTATACGGTTAGGTTAGGCCTAGGGTTAGCATAAGGGTTGGGTTATCATTAGGGTAATGGATAGGGTTAGACCTAAAATTAGAAGTCCAGTTATGTATAGGATTAGGGCTTGTATTTGGGTTAGGGTTAGGTTTACATTTTGGGTTAAAGCTAGGTTTAGGGGCTGGGGATGTGGCTCAAGAAGTAGCATGCTCGCCATGCATGCGCAGGGCGCTGTGTTCGATCCTCACCACCACATACCAATGAAATAATGATGTTGTGTCCACCAAAAACTAAAAAAATATATATATATATATTAAAAAAAAAAAAACAATGGGTTTAGGACTTGGATTAAGGCTAGGATTTGGGTTAGGTTAGGGCTAGGTTTAAGGCTACAGCTAATGTACAAAGTAGCATTTTGATTAGAGCTACCGATAGGGTCAGGGGTAGGGCTACGTCAAGTGTTAGGGTTAATTTTATGGTTAAGATAATGTTTAGAGCTAGGTTTAATGTTAGAGTCAGAGTCAGGGTCCAGATTAGTTTTCAGGTTAGAGTTAGGACTAGAATTTGAGACAGAATTAGGGCTAGGTTTAGAGTTAGGGTCTGGTTTACGTTAAGTGTTAGGGTTCGTGTTATGATATGGTTTTGTTTTAGGGCTAGGGGTAGAGTTAGGGCTAGTTTTAGGATTAATTTTAGGATTAGGGCTAGTGTTAGTGTGAGGTTTAGGCTTAGGTTTAGGGTTAGATTTAGAGTTAGGTTTAGATCTAGGCTTTGAGCTAGGGGTAAGTATAGGGCCAGGTTTAGGGCTAAGTTTAGGGCTAGGTATAGGGTGATGGTAAAGGATGGGGTTAGAACTAGGTATAAGGCTAGGGTGAGAGTTTGAGTTAGTCTTAGGGCTAGGGTTAGGGTTGGTTTAGGAATAGGGCTAAATTAGGGCTGGGATTAGGACTAGGGTTAGTGTTAGGGTTGGGTCAAGATTTAGGGCTAGGGTTAGTGTTAGGATTAGGGTTGGGGTTAGTTTTAGGTTAAGGGATGAGATTATAGCTATTTTTAGAAGTAGCTTGAGGATTAGAATTAGGTTTATGGTTAGGGTTAAGTTTATGATTAAGGCAAGTTTTATGGCTAGGATGTTGGATAAGGTTTGGCTTAGGATTAGGACTTGGATTAGAGCTAGGGCTAATGTCAGGTTTAGGGTTACAGTTAGAGGGAGTTTTAGAGTTAGGTTTATAGCTAGGTCAATTGTAAGGGTCAGGTTTGTTGTTAGGTCAGGTTTAGAACTATGGGTATTATTAAGGTCAGAGTCAGGGTTAGAGTTTTTATTAGATTAAGTTTTAGGTTTAAGTCTCAAGTTATCATTATGGTTAGGGATAGGTTAATGATAGTTTTAGGTTTAGAGTACAGGTTAGGTGTAGGGTAATGGATAGGTTTAAGGTTAGGGATAGGATTACGGTTCGGCCTAGGGTAAGCATAAGCATTAGGGTTATCATTAGGGTAATGGATAGGGTTAGAGCTAGTGATAGGGCTAGTGTTATGCTTAGGATTAGGTCTAGGGTTAGGGTTAGGTTTAGGGTTAGGGCTAAGGTTAGGGTTATGATTAGCTTTAGGGTTAAATCTAGGGTAGGGCTTGGGTTAGGGTTGAGTTTGCAATAGGTTAGGGTTATGGCAATTATAAGAACTTTATTATGATTATGGCTAGTTTTAGGGTTATTGTTAGAGCTAAGTATAGTTTTAGGGATAGGTTTAGGGTTAGGGTGATGTTTAGAGCTAGGGTTAGTGTTAGTGTCAGGGTCAGTGTTAAGTTTAGGGTCATGATTAATGTGAAAGCTAGAATTAGGATTAGGGTTAAGTCTAAGGGAAGGGTTAGTGTTATTGTTAGAGCTAGGGCTAGGATTTTTTTAGGTCTAGGGCAAGAGTTCTGGATAGATTAGGATTAGGTTTAGGTCTAGGGCTTGTGTTAGGGTTAGGTTTAGGTATAAGCTTACCATTGGGCTAGTGTTAGAGTTCGGTTTAGGGTTAGGTTCAGGTTTACACCTATAATTAGTGTTAGGGTCAGAATAAGGGTCAGGGTTAGGGTTAGGGTTTGGGTTATGGTTAGAACTAGAATGAGTACTAGGGTTAGGACTAGTAATAGGTTAGGGTATGGGTTAGGTTAATAATTAGGGTTAGGATTAGGATTAGCATTAGGTTTTTGGTTTGACATAGGGTAAGAGATAGGGTTAGAGCTAGGGTTATGGCTAGGGTTAGGGTTAAAGCTAGGTTTAGGGCTCAGATTAGGGCTAGTTTTTGTGTTAGGGATATGGGTAGGGTTAGGGCAATGGCTAATGTAAGAACTAGGGTTTCCAGGGTTAGTTTTAGGGTTATGGTTATGGGTTAAACCTCTAGTGTTAGAATTATGTTTAAGGTTTGGGTGAAATTTAGAGGTAGTGTTAGTGTTAGGTTACCAGTCAGGGTCAGCTTTTGTTATAGGGTTAGGGTTATGACTCAAGTTAAGACTAGGGTTACCGTAAGGGTTTGTTTTAAGGTTAGGGTGGTGTATAGAGCTAGGGTGAGTGTTAGGATATGATTCAGGTTTAAGGTTACTATTAAGGTTAAGATTAAGACTTGAATTAGGGCTAGGGTTAGGTCTAGGTTTAGTGTTAATGTTTCATTTATCTTAAGGTTTAGTGTTAGGGCTATTGCTTGGTTTTGTTTTTCTGTAAGGGTTAGGTTTAGGACTAGTTTTATGATTAGCATTAGGGCTAGGGCTAGTGTGAATGTTAGGCTTAGGCTTAGGGTTATGGTTACATTTTGAGTTAGGGTTAGATCTAGTGTTAGGACTAGGAATAAGGATTAGGCAAAGTTTATGGCCAGGTTTAGGTGTAGGGTTAGGGCTAAGCTTATGATTATGGTAATGGATAGGATGAGAAGTATGGATAGGGCTAGTGTGAGAGTTAGAGTTACTCTTAGGCCTAGGGTTAGGGTTAGGTTTTGGGATAGGGTTAAAATAGGGTAGGGTTTAGTGTTCACCTTAGGCCTAATGTTAGGGTTAGGGTTAAGTTTAGGGCAAGGAATGGCATTATAGCTAAGTTTAGAGAAAGTGTGAGGGTTACAATTAGGGTTATGGCTATGGTTAGGGTTAGGGTTATGATTAAGCCTAGGTTTGGGGCTAAGATGAGGGCCGTGGTTCATTTTAGTGTTAGGGCTAGTATTAGGGCTAGTGCTAATATCAGATCAAGGGTTATGGTTAAAGATAGTTTTAGAGTTAGGTTTATGGCTTCATGTAATGTAATGTTTAGGGTTAGGGTGAGGTTTGGAGCTAGGGTTATTATTAGGGTCAAGTTCGAGGTTAGAAGTTTAGGATAGATTAAGTTTTAAAGTTAGGGCTCAAATTAGGGTTAAGGTTAATGTTAGAGTAATGATATGATGAGGTTTAGGGTTTAGGTTTCATTTAGGGTAATGCATAGTTTTAGGATTAGGGATAGGGCTAGGTTTATTTCTAGGGTTACGGTTATGGCAATGGATAAGGTTAAAGCTAGGGATAGGGCTAGGTTTATGGTTTTGATTAGGGATAGGGTTAGGATTAGGGTTATGGTTTAAACTCGGGTTAGGGCTAGGGTTAGGGCTAGGTTTTGTGTTAAGTTAGTACTAGAGTTAGGGGTAAGACTAATGTAAGTACCTGGATAACAATTAGGGTTAAATTTAGGTTTAGGGTTAATGTTAGGTCTAGTTTTAATGTTAGGGTTAGTTTTAGGGTGATGTTTAGTCTAGGGTTAGTATTATGGTCAGAGTCAGGGTCAGTGTTAGTTCTAGTTTTCAGCTTAAAATTAGAACTAGAGCTAAGGTTAGGGTTAGGGTTAGGGTTTGGTTTACGTTAAGGGTTAGGGTTAGGGCTATGGCTCGGTTTTGTTTTAGGGCTAGGGTTAAAGTTAGATTTAGAGTTAGGGCTAGGGGTAGGGTTAGGCTTAGGGTTCAGGTTTGGTTTAGGGTTAAAATTAGATCTAGGTTAGGGCTAGAGCTAATGATAGGGCTAGGGTTAGAGCTAGGTTTAGGGCTAGGATTAGGGTTCCAGTAAGGGATAGAGTTAGAACTAGGGATAGGGCTTGTGTGAGAGTTAGAGTTAATAGTAATGCTAGGTTTAGGAATAGGACTAAATTAGGGCTAAGATTAGGGCTAGGGTTAGTTTTTTATTAGGCCTAAAGTTAGGTTTAGAATTAGGATTAAGGCTAGGTTTAGGGCTAGGATAAGGGATGGGGTTTGTGTTAGGTTTAGGGCTAATATTCGGGCAATGGCTAATGTCAGGTCTAAGCTTACAGTTGGGCATAGTTTTAGGATTAGTGTTATGGCGAGGTCTAGTGTAAGGGTTAGATTTAGTGTAAAAGTCAGCTTTAGAGCTAGGAGATTTATTAGGGTCAGGGTCAGTGTTAGAGTTTGGTTGAGGTTAGAGTTTAGGGTTAGGGCTTGAATTAACATTAGGGTTATGGTTTGTTTTAGGGTTATGGTTAGGGATAGTGCTAAGGCTATATTTAGGCTAAGGGTTAGGCTTTGAGCTAGGTTTAGGTCTAAGGTAAGGGTTAGAGTAGGGTTAGGACTAGGGTTAGGGGTGAGGGTTATGCTTAGGTTAGGTTTAGGCCTCCATTAGGATTAAGTTTTGTGTTAGGTTTAGGACTAGGGTTAGTGCTATGTCTAATATAAGATCTAGAGTTCTGATTAGAGCCAGTTTTAGGGTTACAGTTATGGCTAGGTCTAGTGTTAGGTTTATGTTTTGGGTTAGGTTCAGGTTTAGAGCTAGGTTTAATGTTAGTGTTGGGGCCAGAGTTCAGGTGTGTGGGTTAGGGTAATGATAGGGTTTTGTTTAGAGTTTATTTAGGTTTAGGGTAATTGATAGGGTTAGGTTAGATATAGGGCTATGTTTAACGTTAGATTGTGGTTTAGGCTTAAGTTTAGGGCTATAGTTATGTTTAGGCTTACAGTACGAATTAGGGTTTGAGCTAGGGTTAGGTATATGGCAAGTGTGAGATTTAAGGTTAGGTCTAGGGTTAGATTTCCAGTTAGGTTTAGGTTTGGCATTAAGCCTAGGATTATCAATGAAGTTAGGTTTAGCTTTAGAATAATGGGTAGGTTTAGAGCTAGGTATAGGGCTAGGGTTAAATTTAGAATTAGGGCTACAGTTAGGGTTAGATTTAGGGATAGGTGTAGGTTTATGTTTAGTGTAACTTTTAGGCTTTGAGCTAGGATTAGGACTAAGGTGAGGGTTAAGTTAGGGTTAGGGCTAGGGTTAGGGCTAGGGTTAGGATTAGGGTTATGCTTAAGGCTTGATTTAGGCCTAGGATTAGCTCCAGATTTTGTGTTAAGTTTAGGCCTTGGGTTAGGGCTATGAGTAATGTAAGAGGTACGGTTATATTGAGGGCTAGTTGTATGGTTAGGGTTATGGCTAGTTCTTTTGTTAGCTTTAGATTTTTGGGTAAGGTCATATTTAGAGATAGGTTTACTCTCAAGGCAGGGTCAGTGTTTGGGATGAAGTTAGAGTTAGGCTAACAGCCATAATTAAGAGTAGGTTTAGGTCTAGGGGTAGGGTTAGTGTTTGAGTTAGGTTAAGGATTATTGTTAGGGCTAGGGATAGGTTTATGTTTAGGTCTAGGGCTAGAGTTAAGGCTAGATTTAGAATTGGTTTAGGTCTAGGGCTAGTGTTAGGGTTTGGTCTAGGGTTAGGGTCAGTTTTATACCTAGGGTTAGTGTTAGGCTCAGAATAAGGGTCAGGGTTAGCATTAGGGTTTGGGATAGTTAGAGCTAGAATGAGGTCTAAGTTTAGGACTATTAATAGGGTTAGGGTTTTGGTTAGCCTAAGAATTAGAGATAGGTCTAGGGTTACCATTAGGTTTAGTGTTTTTCTTAGGTTAAGGGATAGCCTTAGAGCTAGGGTTAATGCTAGGGTTAGGGTTAGGGTTAGGGTTAAATATAGGTTTAGAACTCGTATTAGTGCTAGATTTTTGTTATGGTTAGGGGTAGATTTTGGCATTGGCTAATGTAAGAGCTAGGGTTACAATTAGGGTTACGTTTAGGTTTAGGGTTAGGGGTAGGTCTAGTGTTAGGTTTAGGTTTAAGGTTAGGGTAATATTTAGAGCTAGGGTTATTGTTAGGATATGAGTCAGCATCAGGGTTAGTTTTAGGGTTGGGGTTAGGACTCAAATAAAGGGTAGGTTTACTGTTAGTGTTTGGTTTAAGGTGAGGGCTGTGTTTAGAGCTAGGGTGACTGTTAGGATATCAGTCAGGGTCAGGGTTAGGTTAACGGTTAGGGTTATGACTTAAATTAGGCCTAGGTTTACTGTAATGGTTTTGTTTAAGTTTAGGGAGGTCTTTAGAGCTAGCTTAAGTGTTAGGATATGAGTCATAGTCAGGGTAGGTTTTAAGGTTAGGGTACGACTCGAATTAGGGCAAGGATTATGTCTAGGTGTAGTGTTAGGTTTGCTTTAAGTTAAGATTTAGGGTTAGGGCTGTGGCTCAGTTTTGTTTTAGTCCTAGGTTTAGGGTTTGGGCTAGTTATAAGATTAGCATTAGAGTTAGGGATTGTGTTAGTGTTAGGCTTAGGCTTTGGGTAAGGGTTAGATTTGGATTTAGCATTAGATTTAAGATTCAGTCTAGATCTAACTATAGCTCAAGTGTTTGGGCTAGGGTTATGATTACAGTAACAGATAGGGTTAGAACTAGGGTTAGGGCTAGTGTGAAAGTTAGTGTTAGTCTTAAGTCTAGGGTTTCAGTTAGTTTTAGGGATAGGGCTAAGTTAAAGTTTAGAGCTGTGTTTAATATTAGTTTCAGGTTAAAATTAGGGTTAGGGTGAAAACCAGAATAGGACTAGGGTTAGGTCTAGTGGTAGAGTTAGTGTTTGGTTTAGGTTAAGGGTTATTGTTAGGGCTAGGACTAAGTTTTTTTTTTTTTTTTTTTTTTTTTTTTTTTTTTTTTTTTTTTTAGGTCAAAGACTAGAATTATAGTAGATTTAAAATTACTTTTAGGTCTAGGGCTAGTGTTAGGGTTAGGTTTAAATATAAGGTTACAGGTAGGGCTAGTTTTAGGTTTTGGTTTAGGTTTAGGGTCACGTTTAGACCTATAATTAGTGTTAGGGTCAGAATAAGGGTGAAGGTTAGGGTGAGGTTTTGGGTTAGAGTTAGATCTAGAATGAGGACTAGTGTTAGGACTAGTAATAGGGTTATTGTTTAGGTTTGTCTAAGGATTAGGATTAGGACTAGAGTTAACAGTATGAATACGGTTTAGCTTAGGGTAATAGATGGGATTAGACCTAGGGTTAGGGCTAGGATTAGAGTTAGGTTTAGTGCTTGTTTTAGGGTTAGAGTTAGGGTGAAATCTAGTGTTAGGCTCAGATTAGGTCTATTTTGTGTTAGAGTTAGAGCTAGTGTTTGGCTAAGGCCAATGTAAGAACTAGGGTTACGATTAGGATTAGTTTTAGGGTTAGAGTTTTGGCTAGGTCTAGTGTTAGCTTTAGTTTTAGGGTAAGGGTGATATTTAGAGCTGGGTTTGTGTTTGGATATGAGTCAGGGTGAGGGTTAGTTTTAGGCCTAAGGCTCGAATTAGATCTCTGGTTAAGACTAGTTATGGGTTATGTTTTGGCTTAGGTTAAGTTTTAGGATTAGAGCAATGGCTCAGTATTGTTTTAGGGCTAGGGCTTGGATTAGGGCTATTTTTGGATTAGCAATAGTGTTAGAGCTAGTGGTAGAATGAGGTTTAGGCTTAAGATTAGGGTTAGACTTAGAGTTATGGTTAGATATATTGTTAGGGCTATGGCTAGGTTTAGGGTTCACGTTAGGGCTATTGTGAGGGTTAAGGTAATGAATAGGGTTATAAATAGAAATAGGGCTTGGGTGTGAGTTAAAGTTAGTCTTAGGGCTAGGGTAATGGGTAGGGTTAAGTTTAGGGTTCAAATAGGGCTAGTATTAGTGCTATGATTAGTGTTAGGGTTAGACCTATGTTTAGGGCTAGGGTTAGGGTTAGTTTTATGGGAAGTGATTGGGTTATATAGCTAGGATCAGTGCTAAGGCAATGGTTATAAATAGGGCTAGGGCTAGGGTGAGGGTTCGGGTTAGGATTAAGTCTAGGTTGAGGGCTAGGATGAGGGCTCGGGTTTGTGTTAGGGTTAGGGCTAGGATAAGGGTTAGGGCTAATGTCAGGTCTAGGGTTATGGTTATGGATAGTGTTAGGGATAGGTTAATGTGTAGGTATAGTGTAAGGGTTAGATTTAGGGTAGGTGTCAGGTATAAAGCTGGGTAATTATTAGGGTCAGAGTCTGGGTTAGGGTTTGGTTTGGGTTAAGGTATAAGGTTAAGGCTCAAATTAGCATTGGGTTAGGTTTAGGGTTAGAGTAATGGATAGAGTGAGGTTTACAGTTCAGGTTAGGTTTAGAGTAATGTATAGGGTTAGTATTAGGGATAAAGTTAGGGTTAGGCCTAGGGTTAGCATTTGGTTTAGGCTTATGTTTAGAGTAATAGATAGGTTTAGTGCTGGTGTTAATGCTTAGGTTAAGGTTGGGATTTGGGCTAGGGTTTGGGTTACTCCTAGGGTTTGTGTTAGGGTTAGGTTTAGGGTAATTGTTAGGGTTTTAACTAGGGTTAGGGCTAGGGAGAGAGTTAGGATTAGAATCAGGGCTATGGTTAGGTTTAGGGTTAGGGTTAGCATTAGGTTTAGTGTTATGTTTAAAGTAATGGATAAATTTAGAGCTAGGATTTGGGCTATAGTTACAGTTAGGATTAGGGATATGGTTAGGGTTAGGGTTAGAGCTAGAATTATGTTTAGGGTAAGGGTTACAGTTTGAGCTAGGGTTAGGGCTAGGGCAAGCATTAGGTTTAGGGTTTCGGCTAGGAATAGGGTAAGGGTTATGCTTAAGTCTAGGTTTAGGGCTTGTATTAGAGCTAGGTTTTGTGTGAGGTTTATGGCTAGTGTTGGGACTATGGATTATGATTATGGCTAGTTTTTTGGGTTAGGGTTACAGATTTGTCCAGTGTTAGGTTTAAGTTTTGGGTTAGGATAAGGTTTAGAGCTAGGGTTTGTGTTAGGGTAAGCGTCAGTGTTCAGGTTAGCATTGGGTTTATGGTTAGGGCCAGAATTAGACCTAGGGTTAGGTCTAGGTGTAGGATAAGTCTTTGTTTTAGGTTAATGGTTATTTTAGTGTTAGGGCTAGGTTTTTGTTTAGGAGTAGAGCTAGAGTTATGGCTATATTTAGAATTAAGTTTAGGTCTAGTGCTAATATTATGGTTAAGTTTAGGTATAGGTTTACTGGTAGGGCTAGTGTTAGGGTTTGGTTTAGTGTTAAGGTCAGGCTTTGACCTAGGGTTAGTGTTAGGTTCAGAATAAGGGTAAGGGTTAGGCTTAGGCTTTGGATTAGGGTTAGAGATAGAATGAGGGCTAGGGTTAGTACTAGTAATACAGTTAGTGTTTGGGGTAAACTAAGGATTCATGTTAGAACTACGGTAGCATTAGGATGAGAGTTTGGCTTAGGGTAAGGAATATGTTTAGAGCTAGGGTTTGGGTTAGTGTGAGGGTTAGGGTTAGGGTTACGTTTAGTGTTAAAGCTAGGGTTGAGGCTCAGATTAGGGCTAGGTTTTGTGTTATGGTTAGGGCTATGGCTAATGTAAGAACTAGCTTTACGATTAGAGATAATTTTAGGGTTAGGATTAGGGCTAGGTCTAGTGTTTGGGTTAAGTTTAGGGTTAGGGTGATGTTTAGAGGTAGTTTTAGGGTCAGAGTCAGGGTCAGCATTAGTTGTAGGCATAGGGTTAGGACTATGTGTAGCATTAGGATTTGGTTTAGGTTATGGTTTAGGATTAGGGCTATAGCTCAGTTTTGTTTGTGGGCTCTTCCTAGAGTTAGGGATAGTTTTCAAGTTAGAATTAGGGTTAGGACTAGTGTTAGGGTAAGGTTTAGGTTTAGAGTTAGGGTTAGATTTAGAGTTAGGGTTAGTTCAAGGTTTAGAACTAGGGCTAGTGTTAGGACTAAGGTAAGGGCTAGTGTTAGGGTTAGGCAATAAATAAGGTTTGTACTAGAAATAGGTCTAGGGCTAGAGTTAGCGTTAGTCTTAGAGCTAGGGTTAGAGTTAGGGTTACATTTAGCAATAAATTAGGCCTATGATTAGACCTATGTTTAGTGTTACGATTAGGCCTAGGTTTAGGGCTAGGGTTAGTGTTAGTTATAGTGTTATGGTTAGGGTTAGGGTTAGGGGAAAGGATGTAGTTATACCTTGGTTCAGAACTAGGGCGAGTGTGATATTAGTTTTTGGGTTAGGGTTAGGGTTCAGATTACGATTCAGGCTAGTTTTAAGTCTAGGATGAGGGCTCGGGTTTGTGTTAGGTTTAAGGCAAGAATTAGGTAGAGTGCTAATGTCAGGTCTAGGGTTACAGTTAGGAATACTTTTAGGGTTAGTTTTATGGCTAGGTCTACTTAAAGGGTTATGTTTAGGATAAGGGTCAGGTTTAGAGCTAGGTGTGTTATTAGAGTCACTGTCTTGTTCTGAGTTTGGGTTAGGTTTTAATTTAGTTTTAGGGTTCGAATTAATATTAGGGTTAACGTTAAGGTTAGGGCTTGGTTTAGAGTAATTAATAGGGTTAGGTTTAGTGTTCAGTTTAAGTTTAAGTAAGGATAAGGTTAGTGTTAGCGATAGGTTTAGGGTTAGGCCTAAATGGATAGGGTTAGATTTAGGTTTAGGACCAGGGTTAATTTTAGGTTTAGCGTAACTGTTAGGGTTTGAGCTAGGATTAGGACTATGGCAAGGGTTAGGTTTACAGTTATTTCTAGGGTTAGGTTTACAGTTAAGGTTAGTGTAGGTTTAGGGTTAGGAGTAGGGTTAAGTTTACAATTAGGGTTAGAGTAGTTTTCATGTTAGGGCTAGTGTTATCATGACATTTATAGTTAGATTTAGTGTAATGAGTGGAGTTAGAGCTATGTTTAGAGCTATGTTTGGGGTAGGCTTATGTTTATGGTAATAGATAGGTTTAGGGCTTGGATTATGGTTAGGATTAGGGGTAGGGGTATGGTTATGGTTAGGCCTAGGGTTAGTGTTAGGGTTAGGTTTAGGGTAAGTGTTAGGGCTTTAGCTATGTTTAGTGCTAGGGTGACGGTTAGGATTAGTGTCAGGTCTAGGTTTAGGTTTAGGGTTAAGTTTAGGGCTAGGTTTAGCATTAGGTTTAGTATTATGTTTAGGGTAATGGATATGGTTAGAGCTAGAGTTAGGGTTAGGATTATGGTTAGGATTAAGTCTAGACTTAGGTTTAGTATTAGGGCCAGTTTTGGGGTTAGGATTAGGTTTATGGTAATGTTTAGGGCTAAGATTAGGGTTAGGGTTATAACAAGGTATAGGATCAGTTTAGGACTAGGTTTTGGGTTAGATTAGATCTAGGATTAGGGATATGGCTAATGTAAGAACTAGAGTTATGATTAGTGCTACTTTTAGGGTTACAGTTAGGGCTAGTTCTAGTTTTAGAGTTAGGTATACGTTTAGGGTGATGTTAGAGCTAGGGTCAGTGTAAGGTCAGAGTCAGGCTCAAGGTTAGTTTTAGGTTTAGGTTAGGACTGGAATTAGGGCTAAGGGTAGGGCTAGGTGTAAGGTTAGGTTTTGGTTTTGGTTAAGTATTAGCGTTAGGGCTATGGCTCAGTTTTGTTTTAGGGCTTGAACCAGATTAGGGCTAGTTTTAGGATTAGTGTTAGTGTTAGTATGAGGTTTAGGCTTAGGGTAATGGCTGGACTTTGAGTTATGTTTAGTTCTAGGTTAGGGCTAGGGCTAGTGTTAGGGCTAAGGTTAGGACAAGTGTTAGGGTTATGGTAAGGGATAGGGTTAGATCTAGGAATAGAGCTAGGGCGAGAGTTAGAGTTAATCTTAGTGCTAGTGGTAGCGTTAGGGCTAAATTAGGGCTAGGATCAGGTCTAGGATTAGTGTAAGGGTTAAATCTAGAGTTATATTTATGCTTAGGTTTAGATTTGAGGAAGGGATGGGGTTATAGCAAGGTTCATAACAAGGGCGAGGGATAAAATTAGTGATAGGGCTAGAGTTAGGGTTTGGGTTAGGATCAATCAAGGCTAGGTTTAGGTCCAGGATGAGGGCTACCATTTGTGTTAGGGTTATGGCAAGAATTAGGGCTAGGGCTAATATCAGGTCTAGGGTTATGGTTAGGGATAGTTTTCAGGTAAGATTTATGGCTAGGTCTAGTGTCAGAGTTAGGTTTAGGGTGAGCTTCAAGTTGAGAGCTAGGAATATTATAATAGTAAGACTCAGGGTTTGGGTTTGGGTTAGGTTGAGGTTTAGGGTTACAGCTCAAATTAGCATTAGGCTTGAGTTAGTATTAGGGTAATGGATAAGGTTAGGTTTAGGCTTCAGGTTAGGTTTAGGTCTCAGGTTAGATTAAGAGTAATGGATAGGGTTAGGGTTAGGCCTAGGGTTAGCATTAGGTTTATGATTATCATTAGGGTAATGGATAGGGTCAGAGCTAGGGTTAGGGCTAGGGTTATGTTTAGGATTAGGGCTAGATTTAAGGTTAGGGTTAAGGTTAATGCTAGTGTTAGGTTTAGGGTATGGGTTAGGGTATGAGCTAGTGTTAGTGCTAAAGATAGGATTAGGTTTAGGATTAGGTGTAGTGTTCAGATTAGGGTTATCCTTAGGGTTAAGGTAACGGACAAGTTTAGATATTGAGTTAGGGTTAGTGGTATGTTTAGGTTTAGGACTAGGGTTAGTGTTAGGTTTAGCATAATTGTTAGAGTTTGAACTAGGGTTAGGTTTATTGTTAGGTCTAGAGTTCGGTTTACAGTTAGGGTTAGAGTAGGTTTAGGGTTAGGGCTAGGGTTATCATGACATTTATGGTTAGGATTAGGATAATGGGTGGAGTTAGAGATAAGGTTAAGTCTGGTTTTAAGTTTAGGATTAGTGTTAGGTTTAGGGTCTAGGTCAGGCTTATCATTTTCTTATGGTTAGGTTAAGGGTAAGGGTCAGGGATTGAGTAAGAATTAGGACTAAGTTGGGGCTTCAAGTTAGAATCAGGGCTAGGGATAGAATTAGGGTTAGAGTAAGGGTTAGGGCTAGATTTAGCCTTAGGTTTAGGGTTATGGTTAGGGTAATGGATAGAGTTAGAGCTAGGGTTTGGGCTATGATTATGGTTAGGATTAGGGCTAGGATTGGGATTAGGGCTTGGGCTAGAGTTATGTTTAGTGTAAGGACTAGGGTTTGAGCTAGTGTTAGTGCTAGGGCTAGGTCAAGGTTTAGGTTCAGCTTTAGGTCTAGGGACAGGATTATGGTAGGTTTAGGGTTAGGGTTATCATTAGGGTTAGGATAAGTGTTAGGATAATGGATATGGTTAGATGTAGGTTTAGGTTTAGGTGTAGGGTTAGATTTAGTTTTAGGGTTAATGTTAAGGCTATGGTAATGTTTAGGTTTATGGTACGGGTTAGGTTTTTAGCTAGGGTTAGGGCTATGGCGAGTCTTAGTTTTAGGGTTAGGTCTATTGTTAGTTTTCTGGCTGGGGTTAGGATTATGTTTAAGTTTAAGACTAGGGTTATCAATACAGTTAGGTGTAGGGTTGGGTAAGGTGTAGGTTTAGAGTTAGGTTTAGGTTAGGGTTTGAGTAAGGTTTAAGACGAAGACTAGGGTTAGTTTTAGGGTTAGGGTTAGGACTAGGGTTAGGGTTTGGGTTATGCTTAGGGCTAAATTTAGGCCTAGAATTCACTCTACGTTTTGTGTTAGGTTAAGGCATAGAGTTAAGGCTATGGGTAATGTAAGAGCTAGGATTATGATTAGGGCTAGTTGT
Source organism: Marmota flaviventris (assembly GCF_047511675.1). Taxonomy (NCBI): domain Eukaryota; kingdom Metazoa; phylum Chordata; class Mammalia; order Rodentia; family Sciuridae; genus Marmota; species Marmota flaviventris. The sequence continues at coordinate 12,913,194 of NC_092510.1, forward strand.
AGGGTTAGGGTTATGGCTATGTCTATGTCTAGGCAGGGTCAGTGTTCAGGTTAGAGATAGAGTTAAGGTTAAAGCCAGAATTGGGACTAAGTTTATGTCTAGGGGTAGTGTTAGACTTTGCGTTAAGTTAAGGGTTATTGTTAGGGCTAAGGCTAGGTTTTTGTTTAGTTCTAGAGCTAGAGTTAAGGCTAGATTTAGGATTAGGTTTATTTCTAGGACTAGTGATAGGGTCTGGTTTAGGTATAATTTTACTGGCAGGGCTAGTGTTATAGTTTGGTCTAGCGTTAGGGTCAGGATTAGACCTAGGTTAGTGTTATGATCAGAATAAGGGTCAGGTTTAGGGTTAAGGTTTGGTATAGGGTTCGAGCTAGAATGAGGGCTAAGGTTAGGACTATTAATATGGAGAGAATTTTGATTCGCCTGAGGATTAGGGATAGGTCTAGGGTTACAATTAGGGTTAGCGGTTTGCTTAGGTTTAGGGATAGTGTTAGAGCTATTGTTATGGGTAGGGTTAGGGTTAGGTTAGGGCTAAAGCTAGTTGTAGGTCTCGGATTAGGGCTAGTTTTTGTGTTAGTGTTAGGGCTAGGGTTAGGGCAACAGGTAATATAAGATCCAGGGTTACAAGTAGGGTTAGCTTTAGGGTTAGGTTAGGGGTAGTTCTAGTGTTAGTGTTAGATTTAAGGTGAGGGTGATATTTAGAGCTAGATTTATTTTTAGGATAGGAATCAGGGTCAGGGTTAGTTTTAGGGTTTGAGTAAGGACTCAAATTAGGGCTAGGATTAGTTCTTGTAGTAATTTAGGGTTTGGTTTCAGTTAAGGTTTGGGGTTAGGTCTACTGCTCGGTTTTGTTTTAGTCCTAGGGTTAGGGTTAGGGCCAATTTTACAATTAGTATTAGGGTTAGGGCTAGTGTAAGTGTTGCCTTAGACTTCAGCTTAGGGTTACATTTATAGTTAGGTTTAAATCTAGGATTAGGCTATGATTAAGGATAGGGCAAATGTTAGGGCCAGGGTGAGAGTTATGGTAAGGGATAGGGTTAGAACTAGGGATAGGGCTGGTGTGAGAGTTAGAGTTAGTGATAGGACTAACATTAGAGTTAGTGTTTGGGTTAGGTAAAGGTTTTTGTTAGGGCTAGGGGTAAGAATTTGTTTTGGTCTAGAGCTAGAGTTCAGGCTAGATTTAGGATTAGGTTTAGGTCTAGAGCTAGTGGTAGGGTTAGTTTGGGTATAAGGTTACAATAGGGCTAGTGTTAGGGTTTGGTTTAGGGTTAGGGTCAGGTTTAGACCTAGGGTTTATGTTATCATCAGAATAAAGGTCAGGGTTGGGGTGAGGGTTTGGGACAGCATTAGAGCTAGAAAGAGATCTAGCATTAGGACTATTTATAGGGTTAGGATTTGGTTTTCCTAAGGATTAGGGATAGGTCTAGGGTTACTATTAGGGTTAATGTTTTGCTCTGGGTAAGGTATAGGGTTAGGGCTAGGGTTAGGTTTTATGGTTAGGGTTAAAGCTAGGTTTAGGGCTCAGATTAGGGCTAGTTTTTGTGTGAGGGTTAAGGCTACGATTAGGGCAAAGGCTAATATAAAAACTAGGGTTACAGTTAGGGTTAGGCTTAGGGGTAGGTCACGTGTAAAGTTTAGGTTTAAGATTAGGGTGATATTTAAAACTAGGGTTAGTGTTAGGATATCATTCAGGTCAGGATTAGTTTTAGGGTTAGAGTTAGGACTCAAATTGTGGCTAGGGTTACTGTTAGTGTTCAGTTTAAATTTAGGGTGGTGTTTAGAGCTAGGATTGAATATTAGGATATAAGTCAGGTTCAGGGTTATTATTAAGTTTATGATTAGGACTTAAATTAGGACTAGAGTTAGATCTAGGTGTAGTGCTAGGGTTTGGTTTAACTTAAGGTTAGTGTTAGGTCTGTTGCTTGGTTTTGTTTTAGTGCTATGGTTAGGGTTAGGGCTAGTTTTATCATTAGCTTTAGGGTTAGGGCTAAGGTTATGGTTATGTTTAGGATTAAGTTTAGATATAAGGCTAGGATTAGGGCTATCTTTTGTGTTAGGTTTAGGGCAAGAATTAGGACTAAGACTATTGTCAGGTCTAGCTTTAGAGTTAGTGATATTTTTAGGGTTAGTTTTATGGCTAGGTCAAATTAAAATGTTACATTTAGGGAAAGGGTTAGATTAAGAGCTGGGGTATTATTAGGGTCTGGTTCAGGCTTTGGGTTTGGGCTAGATTAAGTTTTAGGGTTAAGGCTCAAATTAGCATTAAGGTTAGAATTAGGGTTAGGGTAATGGTTAGTGTTAGGTTTAGGGTTAGGTTAGGTTTAAGGTAATGGATAAGTTATGGTTTGTGATAGGTTTAGAGTTAGGTCAAGGGTTAGCATTTGGGTTATGGTTATCGTTAGGGTAATTTATAGGAATAGACCTAGAGTTAGGGCTAGGGTTATAGTTAGGATTAGGGCTAGAGTTAGGGCTAGGGTCCAGTTTAGGGCAAGGGTTACATTTAGGATTAGGTTTAGGGTACGGTTTAGGGTTTGAGCTAGGATTTTTGCTATGGCTATGGTTAATTTTTAGGGTTTGGTCTAGGGTTATGGTCATGGTTAGTGTTATGGTTAGGATTAGAGTTATCATTAGGATTAGGGTAATAGGTTTAGATGGCAGGTTAATGATAGAGTTAGGTTTAGGTTAGCATTAGGTTTAGGTATAGGATTAGGGTTAGGGTTTGAGCTAGCTTAGATTCAGGGTTAGGGTTAGGTTCACTGTTAGTTCTAGGGTTAGGTTTATGTATAGTGTTAGAGTAGTTTTAGCTTTACATCTAGTGTTAGCATTAGGGTTAAGTTTAGGGTTAGGGAATGGGTAGGGGATCTAGCTAGGTTTAGGGCTAGGGATAAATTTAGGATTAGGACTGGGTTAGTGTTAGAGTTAGGCGTTGTGTTAGTGTTAGGGTTAGGTTAAGTGTAAGGGTTAGGGATTGAGCTAGGTTTAGGGCTAAGGCGAGGGTTAGGATTACAGTCAGGGCTAGGGTAGGGTTAGGGTTAGGTTTAGGGCTAGGTTTAGCATTAGTTTTAGGATTATGATTAGTATAATGGATAGAGTTAGATATAGGGTTTGGGCTATGGTTACAATTAGGATTAGGGCTGGGGTTAGGGTGAGGTTTAGGGTTTAGGCTAGAGTTATGTTTAGGGTAAGGTTTAGAGTTTGAGCTATGTTTAGGGCTAGAAGGAGGGTTAGAGTTAGTGTTGGGGTAGGTTTAGGGTTAGAGTTATGCTTATGGTTAGGTTTAGGGCTGTAATTAGCACTAGGTTTTGTGTGAGGTTTAGGGCTAGTGTTAGGTATATGGGTAATGTTAGAGCTAGAGTTATGGTTGTGGCTAGATTTAGAGTTCGTCTAGTGTTAGGGTTAGTTTTTAGGTTAGGATAAGGATTAGAGCTATGGTTTTTGTTAAGGTAAGTGTCAGGGTTCAGGTTAGGATTAGCTTTAGAGTTAGGTCCAGAATGAAAACTAGGGTTAGGTCAGGTGTAGAGTTAGTATTGTTTTATGTTAAGGGTTACTGTTAGGACTAAGTCTAGGGTTGTGGCTATATTTATAATTAGGTTTAGGTCTAGGCTAGTGTTACTGTTAGGTTTAGGGTTAGGCTTAATGGTAGGGCTAGTGTTAGGTTTTGGATAAGGTTTAGGGTCAGGTTTAAACCTAGGTTTAGTGTTAGGGTCAGAATAAGGGTTAGGGTTAGGATTAGGATTTGGATTAAGTTTAGAGCTAGAATGAGGGCTAGGGTTAGGACTAGTAATAGAGTTAGGGTTTGGGGTAGGCATAGAATTAGGGTTAGGACTAGGGTAGCAATAGGGTGAGAGTTTGACTAAGTGTACGAAATAGGGTTAGAGCTAGGATTAGGACTAGGGATTGGGTTAGGGTTAGGGTCAGGGTTAGGCCTTGGATTAAGGCTAGGTTTTGTGTTAGGTTTAGGGCTATGGCTAATTTAAGAACTGGTATTGTGATTAGGGCTAGTTTTAGGGTTAGGTTTATGGCTAGGTCTAGGGTTAGGTTTAGGTTTAGGGATATGGAGATGTGTAGACCTAGGATTAGTGCTAAAGACAGAATCAGGGTTAGTATTCATTCTAGGGTTAGGGTTAGGACTCGAATTAGGGCTAGGGTTATTGATAGGTGTAGTGTTAGGGTTTGGTTTAGGTTAAGGGTTAGGGTCAGTGCTATGGCTCAGTTTTGCTTGAGGGCTAATGCTAGAATTAAATCTAGTTTTCAAATTAGCGTTAGGGTTAGAGCTAGTGTTAGGGTGTGGTTTAGGCTTAGGTTTAGGGTTAGATTTAGAGTTAGATCTAGGTTTAGGGCTACAGTGAAGGTTAGTGATAGGGTTAGGGCTAGGGTTTGAGTTATCATAAGGGATAGAGTTAGAACTAGTGATAGGGCTAGGGTGAGAGTTAGAGTTAGTCTTAGTGTTAGAGTGAGATTTAGGGTTAGAATTAAGGCTTAATTAGGGCTAGGATTAGAGATAGGGTTAGTATTAAGGCTGAGCCTATGTTTATGGCTAGGGTTATGGTTATGGTTATGGTTATGAATGATGTTATAGCTAGCTTTAGAACTAGGGCGATGGTTAAAATTAGGGTTAGGTCTATGGTTAGGGTTAAGTTTAGGATTAAGGTTAAGATTACGGCTAGGATTAGGGCTAGAGTTTGTTTTAGTGTTAGGACTTCATTAGGGCTAGGGCTAATGTCAGGACTAGGGTTATGGTTAGATTTAGTTTTAGGGTTATGATTATTAGGGCTAGGATTAGGTTTATGGATACGGTTAGGATTAGGGTTCAGGTTAGGTTTAAGGTAATGTATAGGTTTAGGGTTAGGAATAGGTTTAAAGTTATCCTAGTGTTAGCACTAGGGTTAGAAAGAGGATTAGGGTAATGGATAGGGTTACAACTGGGGTTAGGTCTAGGTTTATGTTTAGGATTAATGCTAGGGTTAGGGTTAGGTTTGGGTTATGGCAAGGGTTAAGGTTAGGTTTGGTGTAGGGTAAGCGTTAGGGCTAGAATTAGGGTTATGGTTAAGGTTAAAGGTAGTGTAAGAACTCTGATTAGGGATAGGTTTTGGGTTAGATTAGGGCTAGGTTTAGGGCTACAGATAATGTAAGAACTATGGTTACAATTAGAACTAGTTTTAGGGTTACAGCTAAGGCTAGGTCTAGGGTTAGGGTTAGGTGTAGGTTTTGAGAAATGTTTAGAGCTAGGGTTAGTTTTAGGGTCAGAGTCAGGGCCAGGGTTTGTTTTAGGTTTAGGGATAGGACTCAATTTAGAGCTAGGTTTAGGGCTTAGGGTTTGGTTTATGTTAAAGGTTAGGGTTATGGTTATGGCTAGGTTGTTTTGTAGGGCTAGGGCTAGGTTAGGGCTAGTTTTAGATTAGCATTAGTGTTACGCCTTGTGTTAGTGAGAGGTTTAATTTAGGGTTAGGGTTCGATTTAGAGCTAGGGTTACATATAGGATTAGTGCTAGGGCTAGGATTAGGGCAAGTGATAGGATTATGGTAAGGGATAGGGTTAGAACTAGGAATAGGACTAGGGCAAGAGTTAGAGTGAGTCTTAGGGCTAATGTTAGGTTAGGTTTAGGGCTAAATTAGGGCTAGGTTTAGGTCAAGCATTTGTATTAGGTTTAGACTAGATTTAGGCTTAAGTTTAGGTTTAGGGATAGTGTAAGATTTAGAGGAATGGATGTGGTAGGAGCTAGTTTTAGGGCTTGGTCAAAGGTGAGAATTTCATTTAGGGCTAGAATTATGGTTTGGTTTAGTAATAAGGCTAGGTTTAGGGCTAGGATGAGGGCTAGGGTTTGTTTTAGAGTTATGGCAAGAATTAGGCCTAGGGCTTGTGTCAGGTCTAGGCTTATGTTAGGGACACATTGAGGGTAAAATTTATGGCTAGGTCTAGTGTAAGGTTTAAGAATAGGGTAAGGGTGAGGTTTAGAGCTAGGGGTATATTAGGGTTAGAATTAGGTTTTGGGTTTAGTTTAGGTTAGGGTTTAGGTTTAGAGCTTTAATTAGCATTAGGGTTTGGTTAGGGTAATGATAGGTATAGTTTTAGGGTTCATATTAGGTGTAGGGTAATTGATATGGTTAGAGTTACCAAAAGGGTTAGGTTAGGCTGAGGGTTAGTCTTAGGGTTATGATTGTGCTTAGGGTAATGAATAGTGTTAGGGCTAGGGTTATGGTAAGTATTAGGGCTAGAGTTAGGGTTAGGCCTAGGGTTACAGTTAGGTTTAGGTTTAGGGTATGGTTTAGAATTTGAGCTAGGGTTAGCGCTGGGGCAAGGGTTAGATGTAAGGTTAGATCTAGGTTAAAATTACGGTTAGGATCAAGGTTAGTGTTAAGTTTAGGGCTAGGGTTATCATTAGGTTTAGGGTATTGGATAGGGTTTGATGTCGTGTTAGGGTTAGGGTTAGGTTTCGGCTTAAGGTTAGGGTTAGGAATAGGTTTAGGGTTAGGTTTACAGTAATGGTTAAGGTTTGAGCAAGGGTTAGCTGTATGGCAAGGTTTATGTTTATGATTATCTCTAGGGTTAGGTTTAGGGTAGATTTAAGGTAAGGGCTAGAGTTATCATCAGGGTAAGTGTTAGGGTTAAGATAATGGGTAGGGTTAGAGCTAGGTTAGGGCTAGCACTATCATTAAGTTTAGGGTTAGAGTTAGGGTAGTATGTAGATTTAGAGCTAGGATTAGGGATAGGGTTAAGGTAAGGATTAGGGCTAGGGTTAAGGTTAGGTTTAAGTTTAGGCCATGGGTTAGTGTTTGGGTTAGGTTATTTTTAAGGGTTAGGGATTGAGCTAGGACGAGTATTAGAGTTAGAGTCAGTGTGAGGGTTAGGGCTAGGGTTAGCATTAGGGTTAGGGTTAGGGTTAGGGTAATGGATAGAGTTAGAAGTAGATTTTGGCCTATGGTGATGGCTAGTTTCAGGGTTAGTGATATGTCTAGGTCTAGTGTTAGGGTTATGTTTTTTGATAGGATAAGGTTTAGAGCTAGGGTTTTTGTTAGGGTAAGGGTCAGTGTTAGGGTTAGGGTTAAGTTTATTGTTAGGGCCAGCATTAGGACTAGGGTTTGGTCTAGGGGCTGGGTTAGTGTTTGGGTTAGGTTAAGGGTTATTATTAGGGCTAGGGTTAAGTTTTTGTTTAGGGCTAGGCCTAGAGTTATCACTAGATGAAGGATTCAGTGCAGGTCTAGGTCTAGTGTTATGGTTAGGTTTAGGTATAGGGTTACATGTAGTGCCAATGTTAGGGGTTGGTTTAGGGTTAGGGTCAGGTTTAGACCTATGGTTAATCTTGGGGTCAGAATAAGTATCAGGGTTAGTGTTTGGGAGGGCTAGTATTAGGATTAGTAATAGAGTTAGGGTTTGAATTAGGCTAAGGATTAGGTTTATGACTAGGGTATCTTTAGTGTTAGAGTTTGGTTTAGGGTAAGGGATAGGGTTAGCAGTATAGTTGGGCTAGGGTAAGGGCTAGGCTTAGGGTTAGGGCTAGATTTAGAGTTAAAGCTAGAGTTAGGGCTTGGATTAGGTCTAGGTTTTGTGTTAGCTTTAGGGCTACTGCTAGTGTAAGAACTAGGGTTACAATTAGGGCTAGTTTTAGGGTTAGTGGTATGTCTATATTTAGTGTTTGGTTAGGTTTGCGGTTAGGGTTATGTTTAGGGTAATGGATAGATTAGTGTTAGTGAATGTGTTAGGGGTAGGCAGAGGGTTAACATTAGGATTAATATAGGGTTAGGGTTAGGGTAATGGATAGGTTTAGAGCTAGCATTAGGGCTGGAGTTATGGTTAGTGTTAGGGTTAGGGTTAGTGTTAGGTTTAGAGTTAGTTCATGGATTAAAGTTAGGGTTATGTTTAGGGTAAGGGTTAGGACTTGGTTTAGGTTTAGAGTTAGGGTTAAAGCTAGGGTTGGGGCTCTTATTAGGGCTAGATTTTGGGTTACATTAGGGCTAGTGTTAGGGATGTAGCTAATGTAAGATCTAGGGTTATGATTATGGCTAATTTTAGGGTTAAGGTTAGGGCTAAGTCTAGTTTTATGGTTAGGGTTAAATTCAGGGTGATGTTTTGATCTAGGATTAGTGTTGGGTTCATCGTCAAGGTGAGGGTTAGTTTTAGGGTGGGGGATAGGACTCGAATTAGGGGTAGGCTTAGGGATAGATGTAGGGTTAGGATTTTGTTTAGGTTAAGGGTTAGGGTTAGTGCTATGGCTCATTATGTTTTAGGGCTAAGGTTAAAGTTAAGGGTGGTTTTATGATTAATGTTAGTGTTATTGCTTGTGATAGGGTGAGTTTAGGCTTAGGGGTACATTTAGAGTTATGGTTAATTCTAGGGTTAGGGCTATGGCTAGGGTTATTGCTAAGATGAGGTCTAGTGTTTGGGTTATGGTAAGGGATAGGGTTGGAACTAGGAATAGAGCTAGGGTGATAGTTAGAGTTAGTCTTAAGGCTAGGGTTAGGGTTTAGTTTAAGGTTAAATTAGGGCTAGAAATATGTCTAGGATTGGTGTTAGGGTTAGGCCTAGGGTTAGTGCTATGTTTAGGATTAGGTTTAGGGTTAGGCTTAGGAGAAGGGATGGGATTATAGCTAGATTTAGGGCTAGGGTGATGATTAGAATTAGGTTTAGTTCTAGGGTTAGGTTTGTGTTAGTGTTATGGCTAGATTTGGGGTTAGGTTGGGGGCTAGTGTTCACATTATGATTAGGGCTAGGATTAGGATTAGGTTTAGGCATAGGACTAGGGTTATGTTTAGGGTTCGGTTTTGGGTTTTATCTAGGGTTAGGTCTAAGGCGAGGGTTAGGGTGAACATGAGAGTTAGGCTTAGAGTAAAGGATAAGGTTAGGTTAGGGTTAGGGTTACATTTTAGGCTAGATTTAGGCCTAGGATTAGGGCTAGGTTTTTTGTTAGGTTTAGAGCTTGTTTTAGTGCTATGGTAATGTGAGGGTTATGTTTACGGTTATGGCTAGGTCTTGTGTTAGGTTTAGGTTTCGATTAGGGTCAATTTTATAGCTAGGGTTACTGTTAGTGTCAGGGTCTGTGTTTGGATTAGGGTTAGGGTTAAGGCTAGAGCCAGAATTAGGATTGGTTAGGTATAGAGGTAAGGTTAGTGTTTGGCTTAGGTTAAGGGTTTTCATTAGACCTAGGGGTAGGTTTTTGTTTAGGTCTTGGTTAAAGATATGACTAGATTTAGGACTAGGTGTAATCTAGGGCTAGTGTTAGGGTTAGCTTTAGATATAGGGTTATGGGTAGGGCTAATGTTAGGGTTTGGTTTAGGTTCATGGTCAGAATAATGGTCAGGGTTAGTGTTAGGATTTGGGTTATGGTTATAACAAGAATGAAGGCTAGGGTTAGGACTAGTAATAGGGTCAGTGTTTGGGTTATACTAAGGATTAGTTTTAGGACTAGGGTTAGCATTAGGGTTGGGGTTTGGCTAGGGTAAAGGATAAGGTTAGAGCAAGGGTTAGAGCTAGGTTCTGGGTTAGGGTTAGGGCTAGTGTTAGGGTTAGGCTTAGGGTGAAAGCTAGGGTTAGGTCTCAGATTTGGGCTATGTTTTGGTAAGCATTAGGTTTAAGGTTATGGTTAATTTACGATCTAGGTTTATGATTTGCACTAGTTTTAGAATTAAGGTTAGGACTAGGTCTAATGTTAGGGTAAGGTTTAGGTTTAGCGTGATGTTTAGAGGTAGGGTTATTGTTAATGTCAGAGACAGTTTCTGGGGTAGTTTTAGGGTTAAGATTAGGACTTGAATTAGGGCTGGCTTAGGGCGAGATGTAAAGTTATTGTTTGATTTAGGTAAAAGTTTATGGTTAGTGTCATGGCTCAGTTTTGTTTTAGAGCTAAGCCTATGGTTAGGGCTAGTTTTATGATTTGCGTTGAGGTTATGTCTAGTTTTAGGGTTAGGTTTAGGTGTAGAATTAGGGTTAGATTTAGAGTTAGGTTTATATCTAGGTTTAGGACAAGGTGTAAGGTTAGGGCTAGGGTTATAATAGGCTATGGATAGGAATAAGGTTACGGTAATTGATAAGGTTAGAATTAGGGCTAGGGCTTGGGCGAGTTATAGTTAGTCTTAAAGCTACAGTTAGGGTTAAAATTAGGATTAGGGTTAGGGTTAGTGTTAGGGTTAGTCCTAGGGTTAAGGTTAGGGTTAGGGTTAGTGTTAGTGTTAGGGTTTGGGTTAGGTTTAGGGTAGGTGATGGGTTATAACTAGGTTTATGGCTAGGGAAAGTGTTTGTATTAGGGTTAGGGTTAAGATTAAGGCTAGGTTTTGGGCTAGGATGAGAACTAGGGTTCGTGTTAGGGTTAGGCCTAGGATTAGGGCTAGGTCTAATTTCAGGTCTAGGGTTACGGTTAGGGATAGGTTTTGGGTTATGCTTATAGTTAGGTCTAGTGTAAGGGTTAGATTTAAGGTAAGGACAAGTTTACAGCTATGTGTATTATTAGGGTCAGTTTACAGGTTAAGGTTTGGTTTAGGTTAAGGTTTAGATTAGGGCTCGAATTAGCATTAGGGTTAGAGTTAGGGTTAGGGTAATGAATAAGCTTAGAATTAGGGTTCAGGTTAGTTTTAGGGTAATGGATAGGTTTAGGGATTGTGATAGGGTTACAGTTAAGCCTAGGGTTAGCTTTAGGGTTAAGATTTTGGTTAGGGTAATGGATAGAATTAGATCTAGGGTTAGGGCTAGGGTTATGGTTAGGATTTGGGCTAGGGTTAGGGTAGTGGATATAATTAGAGCTATGTCTAGGGCTATGGTTAAGGTTAGGATTAGGGCTAGTGTTAGGTTATGGTGTGGGATAGGGCTAGGGTTATATTAAGGGTAAAGTTTAGGCTTTGAGCTAGCGTTCAGTCTAAAGTGAGATTTAGGGCTACATCAAACCCTGACCCTACAAAGAACCCTAAAACTAGCTCTAAAACTAACCCTGACCCTGACCCTAACATTAATCCTAATTATAAACATCACCCTAATCTTAAATTAACCCTAACACTGTATCTAGCCTTAACTTAACCCTAAATCTAGCCTTAATCATAACCTTAGTTCGTACATTAGTCATAGTCCTAACCATAGCCCTAAACCTAACACAAATTTTACCCCTAATCCAAGCAATAACCCTAATACTAGCCCTAACCATAACCCTAAACCTAGCCCTAAACCAAACTCTAAACCTATTTCTTACACTAAGCCAAACCCTAACACAAATGCTAACCCTAATCCTAATAATAATCCTTAGCCTAACTTAAACTCTAAGCGTAATACTAGTCTTAACCCTAGCACCCATTCTACTTCTAAACCTAACCCTGACCCTCATCAGACTCTAACAGTAACCCTAGGTCTAAACATGACCCTAACCCTAAACCAAAACCTAAAACTAGCCCTACGTATAACCCTATACCTATACCTTAGCTTAACACTAGACCCAGACCAAAAGCTAATCCTAAATATAGCTATAACTCTTACTCTAGACCTAAACAAAAACCTAGCACTAGCCCTAACAATAACTCTTAATCTAAACCAAACACTTACCCTACCCCTAGACATAAACCTAGTCCTAATTCTGGCTCTAACCTTAACCCTAACCCTATCCCCCAAACTGACCCTGATTCTAACAATGAACCTAGGTTTAAACCTGAAACTAACCCAAAACCTAGACCTAACACTAGACCTAGCCATAACCCTAACCCTAAAACTAGCCCTAACATAACCCTAGCTGTTACATTTCCCATAGCCCTTAACACTAGCCCTAAACCTAATACAAAACCTAGCCCTAATCCTAGGCCTAAACTTAGCTCTAATCGTATCCCTCAGCCTAACCCTAGCCCTAAACCTAGCCCTAACCTAATGCTCGCCTTAGACCTAACCCTAGCTCCAAGCCTAACCTTTACACTAAACATAATCCTAGCTCTATCCAAAACCCTAACCCTAACCCTAGCCCTAATCCTAATGTTAAAACTAGCCTAATCTTTGGCTCTAACCATATCCATTACCCTAAACCTAAGCCTAACCCTAATTATAACCCTATCCCTAACACTAAAACTAACTCTAACCATAAATATAAACCTAGACTTAAACCTAAACCTAACCCATGTCCTAGCCCTAACCATAGCTCAAACACTAACCCTTACCATAACCTAACCATAAACCTAGCCCCAAACCTAAGACTTACCCTAACCCTAAACCTTACCCTAAATCACACTCTAGCACTATCCCTAAACCTAGCCCTAATTTAGACTTAATCAAAACCATAACCTAGCCCTAACCCTAGCTTTAAACCTATCCATTAAACTAAACATAACCCTAACCCTAATGCTAACCCTAACCCAACACTAAACCTAACCCATCTATTACCCTAAACCTGAACTGAAACCTAAACTAAACCTTATCTGTTACCCTAAATCTAAACCTAACCCTAAAGCTAATTTGAGCCCTAACCCTAAACCTTTAGCTAAACCAAATGCTAACCCTGACCCTGACCCTAATATTAACCCTAGCACTAAAGCTGACCTTAACCCAAACCTAACTCTTAAACTAGACAGAGACAAAACCTAACCCTAAAACTATCCTTAACATTAACCCTAGACCGGATATTAGCCCTAGACCTGGACCTAGCCATAACCCTAACAGAAACCGTAGCCCTAAACCTAGCCTTAATCCTAAAATGAACATAACCCTAGGACTAATCAGAATTGTAACCCTCTCCCTAGCCCTAAAGCTAGCTATAACCCCACCCATTCCCCTAATCTTAAACTTAAAACCAATGCTAACCCTAACTTTAGCCCAAACTCTTGGTCTAACTCCAACACTAACCCTAGCCTTAATCCTAGCCCTAATTTAGTCCTAACCCTAACCCTAACTCTAGCCTCAATTCTAGCACTAATTTAGCCATAAATCTAACACTAACTATAGCCCGAATCCTAGCCCTAATTTAGCCCTAACCCTAGCCTTAACCCTAGCCCTAATTCTAGCGATAATTTAGCCCTAACCCTAATCCTAACCCTAAAACTACTACTATGACTAACACTAAATCTCACCCTGGCTGTATCCCTAGATCTAAGCATATTCATTACCATAACCCTAACACTCACCCTCACCCTAGCTGTTGGCCTAGCTCTAACCCTAGATCTAACCCTAATTATAAATCTAACCTTAACTCTAAGCCTAAACCTCAACCTAACCCTAGACCTAACCCTGATGCTAATCCATAATCTAGCCATAACGGTAGCCCTAGACCTAAAACAAAACCAACCTATATCCCTAACTCTTAACCTAAACCAAACTCTAACCGTCCAACCAGTACTAACTTTAGACCTAATTCGAGTTCTAACCCTAACCCTAAAACTAAACCTGACTCTGACATTGACCCTAACATTAATCCTTGCTCTAAACATCACCCTAACCCTAAACCTAACCGTAACACTAGACCTAGCCCTAACCATAACCCTAAAACTAGTACTAATTGTAACACTAGTTCATACATTAACCATAGATTTAACCCTAGCCCTAACCAAACCCCAAACCAAGCCCTAATCTGAGCCGTAATGCTAGCTTTAACCCTAACACTAAACCTAACCCTTACCCGGAACCTAGCCCTAAACCTTACCCTAACACTAGCCAGAATTCTAATCATAACAGTAGCCATATCTCTAGCTCTAACCTATCCATTACCCTAACAATAACCATAACTATAATAGAAAACCTATGCCGAACCCTAAACTTATCCCTAACCCTAACCTATTTCAATAACCTAAACCTAACCCTATCATTTCCCTAACCCTAACTCTAATGCTAATTCGAGCCTTAACCCTAAACATTAACTAACCCAAACCCTAACTCTGACCCTTCCCATGATAATATACCAAGCTCAAAGCCTGACCCTACCCCTAAACCTAACCGTTATGCTAGACCTACCCATAAACCTAACCATAAAACTATCCCTAACCATAACCTTAGGCCTGACATTTGCCCTAGCCGTAATTCTAGCCCTATCATTAACACAAACCAAACCCATAACCCTAAACATAACCCTAGCCCTAATCCTACACATAACCCAAGCCCTAAATTTATATCTAACCCTGTCAATTACCCTGAACATAACTCTAAATATAATGTTAACCCTAGGCCTAAATATAACCCTATCCCTCACCTTAATAATATCCATTATGCTAAATCTAACCTGAACCCTAAACCAAACCCTATAATTACCCTAACCCAAACCCTAATGCTAATTTGAGCCCTAACCCTAAACCCTAATCTAAACAAACCCTAAACCTGACCCTGACCCTAATAATAAATGGCTCTAAATTTGACCCTTACCTAAACCTAACACTTACACTAAACATAGCCATAAACCTAACCCTAAAATTATCCCTAACCGTAACCCTAGACCTGACATTCACCCTAACACTAATCGTAGCTCTAACCTTAACACAAACTTTAGCCCTAAACCTAGCCTTAAACATAACTCTAATGAAACCCTAGCCCTAACACTAATTCTAACCTACACCCTTAGCGCTATCCCTAGGTCTCACTCCATCACTTACACTAAACATAACCCGGAGCCTGAAACTAACCCTAGGACTAAACATAACCATAAACCTAGCCCTATTCCTAGCCCTAATTAAGCCCTATACCTAACCAAACAAAAAGCTTAGCTGTAAGACAAACTCTCATTCTCATCTTATCCCTATTCCTATATCCAACCCTATCCCTTACCATAACCCTAATCCTAGCCATAAAACAAGACCTAACAATAGCCCTATCCTTAGCCCTAGACCTAACACTAGATTTAATCCTAAATCTAAATCTAATTTTAAACCTAAGCCTAACCTAAACCTAACACTAGCACTAAACCTAATGCTAAGCCTAAAACTAGCCCTAACCATATCCTAGCCCTAAAACAAAACCGAGTCATGGCCCTAACTTAAAAACTTAACATAAACCAAAACCTAACCCTTCACCTAGACCTAACCTAGACCTTAATCGAGTCCAAACCCTAACCCTAAAACTACCCCTGACATCACTTTAATGTTATACCTAATCCTACCACTAGACCTAGTCTTAACCCTAATCCTATAACTATCCCAAAATAGTAACCATATTCCATAATTGGCCATAACTCTAAAACGAACAATAACTCTAACCAAAACCTAGCCTTAATGCAATACATTACCCTAGTTTTAACCCTAAACCTAATCCTAACACTAGACCTAACCAAACATTAGAACATAGCCTAACCCTAGCTCTAATTCTATCCATTATCCTAAGCTAACCCGAAGACTAATGCTAACCCTAGGCCTAATATTAATCCTTAGCCTAACCCAAACCCTAACCCTATTACTAGACCTAACCCTAGCCCTCATTCTAGCTCTAACCCTAAACCAAACCCAAACCCTAACCCTGACACTTATTCTGACCCTAACACTAATGCTAGGTCTAAACCTGACCCTAACCTGAAACTGAACCCTAACATTAACCCTACCATTACTCCTATAGTTAAACCTAAACCTGACACTATCCCTAGACTTAAACCTAGTCCTAAATCTAGCAATATCTCTAGCCCTAGACCTGAACAATAACCATTTACCTAAACCAAACACTAACCCTACCCCTAGACCTAAACCTAGTCTTAATTCTGGCACTAACCACAACACTAAATCTAACCTCAACATTGGCCCTGACCCTAGCATAATCCAAGCTCCAAAGCTCACCCTAATCCAAAACCTAATCCTATACCTAGTCATAACCCTAACCCTAAAACTAACCCTAATCATAACCGTAAATCTTACATAACCCATGGCCCTAACCCTAGGCCTAAACTAACACAAAACCTAGCCCTAATCCTAGGCCTGGACATAGACCTAAGTGTAACCCTAAACCTAACCCTAGCTCTAACCCTAGCCCTAATCCTCGCTTTAGACTGAACCCTTGCTCAAAGCCTAAACTTTACCCTTAAAATAACCCTAGCCCTATCCCACACCATAACCTAACACTAGCCCTAATCCTAACCTTAACCATAGCCCTAAACATAGCTCTAATTATATCCACTACCCTAACCCAAGGCCTAATCCTAACCATAAACCTAGCCTTAAACCTAGATTTAATTCTATCCATTACCCTAAACATAATCCTAACCCTAATACTAACTCTAGGCTTACACCTAACCTTATTCCAATGCCTAAACCTATCCATTGCCCTAAAACTAACCTGAACCCTAATCCTAAGACTATTCATTACCTTAACCCTAACTCTGACCCTAATGCTAATTCGAGCCCTAAACCTAAATCTTATCCTAAACCAAACCATAAGTTGTACACTGAACCTAATAATACACATAGCTGTAAACTTGACCTTACCCTAAATCTAACCCTTACACTAGACCTAACCATAAACATAACCCGAAAACTATCCCTAACCATAACACTAGACCTGACATTAATCCTATCCCAAATCCTAACCCTAACCCTAACACGAACACTAGTTCTCATCCTAGCCCTAAACCTAACCTTAATCATAACCCTAACCCTAATTCTAATCCTTTCCCAGCCCTAAACATAGTTATAACCCCATCACTTACCCAAACCTAACCCAAACTCCAACACTAAAACTAACCCTAGACCAAATACTAAAACTAACCCTAACCCTAGTTTTAAGACTAACTATAACTCTCGCGCAAGCCCTAGACCTAATTGTAACCCTATCACTTACCGTAACTTTATTCCTAGCCATAGCCTAGAATAAACCTAGCCCTAAACTTACACCTTGCCCTAACCCTAGATCTAAACCTCACTATAAATATAACCCTAATTCTACACCTAACACTAACCCTAACACTAGCCCTAACCCTAACGCTAATACTAAAACTAGTTTTAACCTTAGGCTTAGCTCTAAAACAAAACTGAGCCATAAAACTAACTCTAAACTTTTACCTAAACAAAACCCTAATCTTAGATCTAGACCTAAGCCTAGTCCTAATTTGAGTCCTAATCTTAACCCTAAAAATACCCCTGAACCTGTCTCTGACATTAACACTAACCCTAACTGTAAACATCACCCTAAACCTAAACTTTACCCTAACACTAGATGTAGTCATAACCCTAATTCTAAAACTAGTACTAATCATAACCATAGATCATACATTAGCCGTAACCTTAAACCGAATACTAACCAAACCCTAGCCCAAATCCGAGACCTAACCATAGCGTTCACCCTAACCCTAACCCTAACCTTAGCCCTAAACCTAACCTGAACCCTAGCTCTAACCTTATTTTTTACCCTAGCTGAACCCCAACCCTAATGCTAAATCTAGTCCTAAAACTAATCCTTAGTCTAACCCAACCCTAAACCTATTACTAGTCCTAACCCTAGCCCTCATTCTTGTTATAACCATAACCCTAATCCTAACCCTAACCCTGACCCTTATTCTGCCCCTGATCCTAAACCAAACCCTAACACTAGCCCTACCCATAACACTATATCTAAACCTAACCCTAATACTAGCCCTAGAATACACCTAATCCTAAATCTAGCCATATCTATAACCAAGACCTACACAAAAACCTAGCCCTGGCTCTAATGATAACACTTAACATAAGCCAAACACTAACCTTACCTCTAGACCTAACCAATCTTAATTCTGGCTCTAGCCCTAACCCTAACCCAAATCCAAACACAGACCCTGACAATTACACTCACCCTAGCTATAAAAATGACCCTAACTGAAAGCTAAACTTAACACTAGACCTAGCCATAACGGTAAACATAACTCTTACATTACCATAGCACTAAAACTAGCTCTAAACATAACACAAAACTTAGCCCTAATCCTAGGCCTAAATCTAGCCCAAATCATAACCCTAACCCTAACCTATCCTTATCCCTTACCCTAAGCCTAACCCTCACGCTAACCCTAACCCTCGTCATAGACCAAACCCTAGATAAAACCCAAAACCAAACTCTAAACATAATCCTAGCCCTATCCCTAAACCTAATCCTTATCCTAGCCCTAATCATAATGTGAACACTAGCCCTAATACTCTTTGTAAAATTATCCATTACCCTAAACTGAACCTTAACTCTAATGATAATCCCAGCTCTAATCCTAATTTTAAACCTAATCCTAGACCTAACCTTAACCTAACCCTCATTCTAGCCTTAACCCTAGATACAACCCTAACCCTTACTCAAACACTAATGCTAGCCCAAACCCTAACACTAAACCTAAACCTAAAACTACACCTAATCCTAACCTGACACCTAACCCTATCCATTACCCTAATTCTAATGATAAACTTAGCCTAACCCTAACACAACCCTAAACCTAAAACTATCCCTAATCCTAACCCGACATCTAACCCTATCCATTAACCTAACTTTAAAGACAACCTTAGCCCTCACCCTAACACTAACCCTAACGTTAACCATAAATCTAACCCTAGACATAATCCTAAACCTAACCCTCACCCTAGCACTAACTCTAGCTCAAAAGCTATCCCATACCCTAAACCTAACCCAAATTCCAACCCTAGCCTTATCGCTAACCCTAACCCTAACTCTAGCCCTAATCCTATCCAAAACTCTAGCCCTAACACCAGCTCTAATGTTAATCATAACCCTAAAAATAACCCTGACCCAAATAATAACCCTAGGCCTAACCCTAACCCTATCATTAACCCAAACCCTACCAATTACCCTAATCTTAACCTGAATCCTAAATCCAAACCTATCCATTAACCTAACCCTAATTTGAACCCTAATTCTAATTTGAACCCTAATTCTAATAATTAACCTAACAAAAACCCAAACCCTGACCCTGACCATAAAAATACACCTTACTCTTAACCTGGCCCTTACCTTAAATCTAACATTAGACCTAGCCATGAACCTAGCCCTATAACTATCCCTAGCTGTAACCCTAAATTTGACATTATCCCTATCCCTAAAACTTGCCCTAAAAGTAACACAAACCCTAGCCCTCATCATAACTCCCAATCTAGCCTTAATCCTAACAAAAACCTAACTGTAAACCTAAACCTAATTCTAATCATTGCCCTAGCCTAAACCCAGCTATAACCTCATCCCTTCCCCTAAACCTAACCCTAAACCTAATCGTAAACATAGCCCTAACCCTTGGCCTAACCCTAACATCAATCCTAAACATATTCCTAGCTCTAATTTAGCCCTAACCTAAACCCTATCCCTAGTCTTAAGATTAACTCTAACTATCGCCTTAGCTCTATTCCTAGTTCTAATCCTATCCCTTATCATAACCCAAACACTAGACCTAACCTTATCCTTAATCCTAGCCATAGCCCTAACCCTAGAATTAACCTTAACTCTAAATGTATCCCTAAGCCAAAACTCACCCTATCACTAGCAATAACACTAACATTAATCGTAAAATTACCCTTAACATTAGCCTTAGCACTAAAACATAATGAACCATAGCACTAACCCTAAACCTTAACCCTAAACCAAATCCTAACCCTACATCTAGCCCTAAACCTACCCCTAATTGTAGTCCTATCCCCAACCCTAAAACTAACCCTGACCCTGACTGTGAACCTAAAACTAACCCTAGCTCAAAACTTCAACCTGAATTTAACCCTAACCATAAAATAGACTTAGCTCCCAACCATAACCCTAAAATTAGCCCTGATAATAACCGTAGTTCTTATATTAGCTGTATCCCTAACACTAGCCCTAATGTAACCCAATATCTAGCCCTAATGCGAGCACCAAGCCTAGATTTAATCCTAACTCTAAACCTAAACCTAGTCCTAACCCTTACCCTAAACCTATCCCTATCTTTAATCCTTGAACTAACTCCAAACCTAACACTAACCCTAACAATAACACTAACCATAACCCTAGCCCTAACCCTAGCTCTAACCTTAACCATTACCCTAACCTTAACCCTAATCCTAACCCTAATGCTAACCCTCGACCTACCCTGAACATATCTGCTAACCCTAACCTATCTATTACCCTAAACATAACCCAACCCTGAACCTTACCAAACACTAAACATAGACGTAACACTAACCATAAAACTAGCCCTAATTGTAACCCTAGTTCTTACACTAGTAGGAGCCCTAAACCTAACAGAAAACCTAGGCCTAATCCGAGCCCTATCTTCTAGCTTTAACTCTAAATCCAGCCCTAAGCCTAACCCTAAGTCAGCCCTTACCCTAGCCCTAACCCTAGCGCTAACCCTATCCCTTACCCTAAGACAAACTCTAACCCTAAATCTACCCTAGTCCTAAACCTAATCCTTAGCCTAACTCAAACACTAACTCTATTACTAATCCTAACACTAGCCCTCAATCTAGCTTTATCCCTATCCCAAACACTAACCCTGACAATTATTCTGACCCTAACACTAACTATAGGTCGAAACCTGACACTAACCCTAAGCCGACCTCTAACATTGGCAGTACCTCTAACCCGATACCTAAACCTAACCCTAACACGAGACCTAAACCTATACTTAGTCCTTCATCTAGTGATAACTTTAGGCCTAGCCCTAAACAAAAACTTAGCCCTAGCCTTAATTATAACCCTTATCCTAACCCAAACACTAACCCTACCCCTAGACCAAACCCTAGTCCTAATGCTGGCCCTAACAATAAACCTAACCCTAACCCAAACACTGACTCTTATCTTAACACAAACCCTAGCTCTAAACATTAACATAAAAAAACCATAACCTAACACTAGACCTAGCCATATCACTATCCCTGAAACTAGCCATCACCATAGGCCAAAACCTAACTCTAACTCTATCCATTACCCTAACCCTAACCGTAATGCTAAACCTAGCCCTAACACTCACACTGATTCTAACCCTAATACTCGTTCTAGTCCAAAGACTAGCTCAATCCCTAACCCTTAAACTTAACCTAACCCTAACAGTAACCCATGGCCTAAACCTAAACCTAATCTTAACCGTAGCCCTAATCTTAACCTTTCCCCTATACATAACCCTAGCTCTAAACATATTTACCCTAACTCTAACCCTAAACTTAATGATAACCCTAGCCGTAACCCTAGGTCTAACCCTACCCATTATCCTAACCCTAACCCTAACTCTGATGATAATTCTAGCACTTACCTTATATCTACCCTAACCCTAACCCTAGACATATCCATAAACCTAACCCTTGCCATAGAGCTAACCCTTGCTCAAACCATAACAATTACTCTAAACCTAACCCTAAACCTATCCCTAACACTAACCTTAAGCCAAAACCTAACCCTAAACCTAACTCGACATCAAACCCTATCCAATACTCTAAACCTAATGATAACTCTAGTCCTAACCTTAACACTAACCTTGACACTAACCGTAACTATAACCTAGATCTAACCCTAAACCTAACCCTTTCCCTAGTGCTAACCCTAGCTCAAACTTTATACCATACCCTAAACCTAAACCTAACTGTAACCCTACGCCTAACCCTACCTCTAGCCCTAATACTAACCATAACACTAGCCCTGGCCCTACTCATTACCCTAAGCACAACCATAACACGAAGGCTGACACTAGGCCTAACCTAACCCTTTTTCTAACTCTAACCCTATCAATAACCCTACACCTAACATTAACCCTAAAACTAAACCTGTCATTACCCTAAACAAACCCTAATGCTAAGTAAAGCTCTAAACCTAAACCCTAACCTAAACCAAACCCGAAACCTAATCCTAACCTTAATAATACCCCTAGCTCTAAACCTGATCCTTAACCTATTCTTAAACCTTACACTAGACCTAGCCATAAATCTTACCCTCAATCTATCCCTAACATAATCCTAGACCTGAAACAAGCCCTAGCCCTAATTCCTGTCATAACCCTAAAACAAATCCTAGCCCTCATCCTAGCCCTAAACCTAGCCTTAGTACAAAACCAAACCATAGTTCTAGCCCTAACCGAAATTCTAACATTCGAACTAGCCCTAAAACTAGCTCTAACCCCATCCTTTCCTCTAAACCTAACCCTATCCATAAACCTAATCCTAAGCTAAAATCTAGGCCTAAGCCTAACACAAATGCTAGACCTATTCTTAGTTCTAATTTAGCCTTAAACTTAACCTAACCCTAGCCCTAAGACTAACTCAAACTCTCGCCCTAATCCTATGCCTAGTTTTAACCCTATCCCTTACCATATTCCTATCACTTGCTTTACATTAGCCCTAATCCTAGCCCTAGCCCTAATTCTATATCTAACCCTAGCTTTGAATCTAACCCTAAGCCTAAGCTAAACCTCTCACTAACACAAGCTGTAACACTAATGCTAATCCTAAAATTAGCCCTAACCTAGACCTAGCCCTACAAAAAACCTAGCCATAGCCCTAATTTTAAATTTAACACAAACCAAAACCTAAGCCTACATCTAGCCCTAAACCTAGCTCTAATTTGAGTCCTATACCTAACCCTAAAACAAACCCTGACCCTGACTCTGACCCTAACACTAATGCTAACTCTAAACATTACTCAAAACTTTAACCTAACCCTAACCCTAGACCTAGAATTAGCCTAACCCTGGACCTAGACATAAACCTAATTATAAATATAGCCATAACCCTAGCCTTAGCCCTAAAAATAACCCTTAACCTAAACCAAAAACTAACTCTACCCCTAGGCCTAACCCTAGTACTCATTCTGGACCTAACCCTAAACCTAATCCTAAACTGAACCCTGATACTTACCCTAAAAAAAACTAGCTCTAAACCTTATCCTAACCCAAAAACTAACCCTAACACTAGACAAACTATAAATCTAGCCATAACCATAACTCTAGCTCTTACATTACACTTTTACCTAACACTAGCTCTAAACCTCACAAAAAACCTAACCCTAATTACAGCACTAAACCTAACCTTAAGCATAACTCTAACACTAAACCTAGCCCTAACCATAACCCCAACTCTCCTTCTAGCCCTAACCCTTGCTCAAACTCTAAAACTTACATAAACCTAGTCAAACCTTAAACCTCACCCTAACTCTAGCCCTAATCTTAACTGTAACCATAGCCCAAACCCTAGGTCTAACTCTATCCATTACACTAATTATAACCTTAAAGCTAATGCTAACCCTAGCCCTAAAACTAACCCTAACCCTACCCTAGCCCTGATTGAAATCCTAATACTCTCCTTATCCCTAAACCTAGCTCAATCCCTAACCCTTACAATTAAACTAACCCTAACATTAACCCAAGGCCTAACCCTAACCCTAACCCTAGCCCTAATCCTAATCTTAACCCTAGCCCTATTCCTAGCTCGAACCCTACCCATTACCCTAATCCTAAACTTAACCCTAATGATAACACTAAACCTAAAGCTAAACCTACCCTAACCCTACACATAAACCTAAAGCTAAACCTACCCTAACCCTACACATAAACCTAACCCTAGAACTAACAGTAAACCTAACCCTAAAACTAAACCTAAGCTAGCTCAAACGCTAACCCTAATGCTAAAGTTAAACCTAATGCTAACCTAAACCTAACCCTATCATTTACCTGATTCTAAAACTATTACCCTAACCCTATCTTTAACCTGATTCTAAACATATTACCATAACATTAATGATAACCATAGCCATAACCATAAAACTAACCATGACCATAACCCTAGACAAAACCCTAAATTAACCTTAGTCCTAGCAAAAATCCTAGCTCAAACCCTAAACCGTACCCTAAACCTAATCCTAAAATATATCCTCACCCTAATCCTCACCCTAACCCTAACTCTAGCCCTAATGCTATTCATTACCCTAGCCTTAAATCTAGGTCTAACCCTATAAATTAACCTAACCATAACAATAACCCTAATGCTA
This sequence comes from Marmota flaviventris, assembly GCF_047511675.1. Classification (NCBI taxonomy): domain Eukaryota; kingdom Metazoa; phylum Chordata; class Mammalia; order Rodentia; family Sciuridae; genus Marmota; species Marmota flaviventris. The sequence goes on from NC_092510.1 coordinate 12,937,011, forward strand.
ACCCTAGGCCTAACTCTAAATCTATCACAAACCCTAACCACATCCATTTCCTTAAACTTAATCTGAACCCTAAATCTAACACTATCCATTACCCTAACCCTAATTCTATCCTTAATTCTAATTAGAGCTTTAACCTTAAACCTTAACTTAACCCAAACCCGAATCCTTACCCTGACCCTAATAATACTCCAATTCTAAATCTGACCCTTTCCCTAAGCGTAACACTTTACTTTGACCTAGCCATAAACCTAACCCTAAAAATATCACTAACTATAAACCTAGACCTAACATTAATCCTAGCCCTAATACTTGCCCTAAACCTAACACAAAACTAGCCCTAATCCTAGCCTTAAATCTAGCCTTAGTCCTAAACCTCACCATAACCCTACCCCAACCCTAAAGCTAATGATAAAACTAGCGCTAACCCTAAGCCTAGCACTAAAACAAAACCAAGCAACAGGCATAACACTAAACTTAACTTAAACCAAACCCTAGCACTACACCTAGATCTAACCCTAACCCTAATTTGAGACCTAATCATAACCTTAAAAAAAACCCTGAACCTGACTTATATCCTAACATTCATCTTAGATCTAAACACCACCCTAAACTTAAACTGAAAACTCAAACTAGACCTAACCCTAAACTTAAACTTAAACTAGCCTTAATTTGAGTCCTAACCCTAACCCTAAAACTTACCCTGACCTGACTCATATCTTAACACTAACCCTAGATATAAGTATCACCCTAATATTAAACCTAAACCTAACACTTGACCTACCCCTAACCCTAACCTTAATTGTAACCCTATTTCTTATATTAGTCATTGCCCTAAGCCTAGCCTTAAACCTCACACAAAAATCATCCCTTATCTGAGCCATAAACCTAGCTTTAACCCTAACCATAAACCTAACCCTAGCCCTAACCCTATCCCTTACCCTTAGCAATACCTTTAACCTAATGGTAACCCTAGACCTATCCCTAATCTGTAGGCTAACCAAATCCCAACCCTATTAATAGTCCTAATGCTAGATCTCATTCTAGCTCTAACCTTAACCCTAACCCTGACCCTTATTTTGATGATAACATAAACCTTAGGTCTAAACCTGACCCTAAATCTAAACCAAACCCTAACACTAGCCCTACTGGTAATCTTATACCTAAACCTAACCCAATCATTAGCTCTAGACCTAAATCTAAACCTAAACCTAGCCTGAACTCTAGCTGTAGACCTAAACAAAATCTTAGCCCTAGCCCTAACAACAACTTTACCTAAACCCAAACTAACCCTACCCCTAGACCTAACCTTAGTCCTAATTCTGGCTTTAACCATAACTTAACTCTAATCCAAACACTGACCCTGCCTTTAACACTAAACCTACCTCTAAACCTGAAACTAACCAAAACCTAAACCTAAATCTAGACCCAGCCAAAACTCTAACCCTAAAACTAGCCCTAATCATAACCCTAGAACTTACATTACCCATAGCCCTAACCCTAGTTCTAAAACTAACATTAAACATAGAGCTAATTTTAGGCCTAAAACTAGCCCTAAGCATAACCCTAACCATAATGCTAGCCCTATACTTAACCCTAGCCCTTTCCATCGTCCTAAGATAGCTCAAATCTTAACCCTTACACTAAACATAAACCTAAACCTATCTCTAGCTCTCACCCTAACCCTAGCCCAAATCCTAAACTTAACCTAGCCCTAAACCTAGCTATAAACCTACACATTACCCTAACCCTAAACCTAAATTTATTGATAATCCTAGTACGAACTCTAATGTTAACCCTAGCACTAACTGGAAAAATAACCATAGACATAATCCTAAAATTAACACTCAGCATAGCCCTAACTCTAGATGAAACCATAAACTTTACCATAAACCTAAACATAACCATAGGTCTAATTGTAACCCTATCCCTAATTCTAACTCTAAACCAAAATCTAAACCTCACCTTACCCCATCCATTACCTTAATCCTAACCCTAATGTTAATGATAACCTTAGCCCTAACTCTAACTCTAATTCTAATTTTACCATAATCCTATGCTAGACCTAACCCTAATCCTAGCACTAACCCTAGCTCAAAACCTAAACTTTATGCTAAATATAACCCTAAACCTAAACCTAACCCTAGTTCTAACACTAAATCTAACCCTAACTCACTGCATATTTATAAGCATAACTCTACTTCTAACCTAAGCTCTAACCCTATCAATTACCCTAACCATAACCCTTAGCCTAATGCTAACCCTAAGCCTAACCCTAGCACTATCACTAACACTAACCATATCAATTACTCTAAACCAAACCTTAACCTTAAAACAAACCCTAACTATACCCTAACCCTAATGCTAAGTTGAGCCGTAAACCTCAATCCTTACCTTAGCCAAATCCTAATCCTAATAATTCCCCGAGCTCTAAATCTGACCTTTACCCTAAACCTAACCCTTACACTAATGTAGCCATAAGCATAACCCAAAGACTATCTTTAACCATAACCCTAGACCTGATAATAGCCCTAGCACTAATCCTATCCCTGAACCTAAAACAAACATTAGCCTTCATCCTAGCCCTAAACATAGACTTAATCATAACCCTAACCCCAACCCTACCCCAAACACTAACTCTAATCCTCACCCCACATCAAAACCTAGCTATAACGTCATTTTTTATCCCAAACTTAAACCTAAACCTATCCCCATTGCTAGGCCTAAGCTGAACGCTAACCCTAGCCTAATCCTAGCCCTCCTTTAATCCTATCCCAAACCCTCAATCTAATCTTAGCTCTATCACTAACTCAAACTCTCACACTAGCCCTATCCCTAGTTCTAACCGTATCCCTTACTATAACTCTAACCATGGCCATAACCTTTGCCCTATCCTTAATCCTAGCCTAATCCTAGATCTAAACCTAATTATAAATGTAACTCTAATCCTCAGTCTAAGCCTAACACTAACACTAGTCCTAACCCTAATACTAATTGTAAAACTATCCCTAATCCTAACCTAGGACTAAAACAAAACCGAGCAATAGACCTAACCCTAAACCTTAACTTAATACAAACCCTAAAACACTACAAGAACTAATCCTAGCCCTAATCGAGTCCTAAATCTAACCTTAAAACTAACCCTGAACCTGACTCATATCCCAAAATTCACCCTAACTCTAAACATGATGCTAATCTTAAAATGAACCTTAACAGTAAACCTAGCCCTAATTTGAGTCCTAACTCAAACCCTTAGACTAACCCTGACACTGACTCCTATCCTAAAAATAACTCTAGCTCTAAATATCAACCTCACCTTAAATCTAACACTAACACTAGAACTACACCTTAACCTAACCCTAAAGCTAACCCTAATTTAAACCCTGGTTCTTACATTACCTGTTGCCCTAAACCTAGCCCTAATACTAACACAAAAACTAGCCCAAATCCGAGCCCTAAACCTAACGTTAACCCTAACCCTAACCCTACCCCTACCCTTAACACTAGCTCTAACCCTATCTCTAAACGTAAGCAAAACCCTAACCCAAATGGTAAACCTGAATTATCCCTAATCATCAGGCTAATCAAAACTCTCACCATATCAATAGTCTTAGCCCTAGCCCTCATTCTAGCTCTAACCCTATCCCAAACCTTAACCCTAACCCTGAACCTTTATCTGACCATAACACTAACCTAGGTCTAATCCTGACACTAATGCTAGACCAATCCTAAACACTAGCCAAACCAGAAACTGTATACCTATACCAGACCCTATCACTATCCCTAGACCTAAACCTAATCCTAAATCTGTCGTTAACTTTAGCTCTAGACCTAAACAAAAACCTAGCCTTAGCCCTAACAATAACCTTTAACTTAATGAAAAGACTAACCCTAACCCTAGACATAAACCTAGTCCCAATTCTGGCTTTAACCTTAACTCTACCTAACCTGAACACTGACCCTGCCTTTAACACTAAACTATCTCTAAACCTGACCCTAACCAAAAACATACCCCTAATACTAGACATAGCTATAACCCTAACCCTACAAATAGCCCTAATCATAATCCTAGCTCTTACATTACCCATACCCCTAACTCTACTCCTTAACCTAACACAAAACATAGAGCGAATTCTAGCCCTAAATCTATGCCTAAGTGTCACCCCCACCCTAACCCTAGCCCTAAACCTAAGCCTAAACCTAACCCTAGCCTTAGTCTTAAACCTTACTCAAAGCCTAACCCTTACCATAAATACAAATTTAGACCTATACCTTACTCTAAACCCTAATCCTAGCCCTAACCCTGAACTTAACACTAGCCCTAAACCTAGCTCTATACCTACACCTTACCTAACCCTACAACTAACTTTATTGATATCCCTAGCCTTAACCCTAACCCTAACCAGAAAACTAATAATAGACCTAACCCTAAAACTAGTAATTGCCATAGCCTTAACCCTAGCTCAAAACCTAAACTATACCATAAACCGAAACATAACTGTAGCCTTAACATTAAATCTAAAACTGAATCTAACCCTAACCCTAAACCTAAACCTACATCTAACCATATCCATTACACTAACCCTAATCCTAACCCTAATGATAACCCTAGCCCTAACCTTAACCCTAACCCTAAACCTACTATAATTGTGTCCCTATACCTTAGGCTGAACCTAAACTTTGACCTAGCCCTAACACTAATACTAGCTCAAAACCTAGCCCTTACCCTAAACATAACCCTAGCCCAATCCCTAACCCCAATCCTAGCCCTAATTCTAACCATAACCCTAGACCAAACCCTAGCTCTAACTCTATCCATTACCCTAACCATAACACTAAACCTGAGACTAAACCTAGCCCTAACCCTAACCCTAACACTAACTCTATCCCTTGCCCTGATTCTAAACTAAAGCCTCAACCTAGCCCTAACACTTACTCAATCCCTGATCCTTACACTTAAACTAACCATAAAAAATGATAAGCCTAAGCCTAACCCTAAACTTAAAACTAGAATTAATCTTAGATCTAACCCATTTCCCAAACCCTAAACATAAACTTCATGATAAATCTAGTGCTAACCCTAATCCTACTCGAACCCTAACTGGAAAACTAAGCCTAAACGTAAACATAAATCTAACCCTTGCCGTAGTCGTAACCCTAGCTGAAACTCTAACAATATGCTCAACTTAGCACTAACCCTAGTCCTAAACCTAAACTTAACCCTATCCCTAACCTGACATCTAAACCTGTCCATCACCTTAACCCTAATGATAACCCTAATCCTAACCCTACACCTAATCCTAAACCTAAACCTACCATTAGCATTAACCATAGATCAAACCCTAACCCATTCCTTAAACCTAATCCTAGCCTTAACCTTAACCATAACCCTAACTCTAGACCTAATCCTAAATATAACCCTAGCCCTAATCCTAGCTCTAACCCTATCCATTACCCTAATAATAACCATAAATCTAATGATAACCCTAGGCCTAACCCTAAGCCTATCCATAACCTTAAATCTAACCTGAGCCTTAAACCTAACCTTAATCCTAAACCTAAATATATCTATTACCCTAACCCTAACTCAAACCTAATGCTAATTTGAGCCACAAACCTAAACCGCAACCAAATACAAACCCAAAACCTGACTCTATTATAATATCCCTAGCTCTCAAATTGAACCTCACCCTAAACCTAAATATGAAACTATACCTAGCCATAAAAATTATCCAAAAATTATCCCTAACCATAAACCTAGACCTGATATTAGCCGTAGCCCTAATTCTTGCGATAACACAAGCACAAATGCTAGCCCTCATCCTAGCCCTAAACCTAGCCTTGATCCTAACCCAAACCCTAACTCTAGCCCTATACCTAATTTTATCCCTTGCCCTAGTTCTGAATCTTGCTATAACCCCATCACTTCTCCCAAATCTAAACCTAACTCTAACTCTAGACTTAACCATTACACTAATCTTAGACCTGATACTAGTCCTAATTTAGCCCTAAACCTACCAATAGCACTAAGACTAACTCTAAATCTCGCCCTAGCCCTATTCCTAGATCAAACCCTATCCATTACCATAACCCTAGCACTTGCCCTAACCTTAGCCCTAACACTAGCCCTAGCCCTAACCCTAGAACTGATCATAACTCTAAGTCCAACCCTAACCCTAAGCCTAAATCTCACACTATCACTAGCTCTAACACTAACACTAATCCTAAAACTAGCCCTAATCTAGTTCAAGCCCTAAAACAAAACTGAGCCATATCCCTAACCCTAACCCTTAACCTAAACCAAAACTTAAACCTATACCTAGCCTTAACCTTAGCCCTAATTCCAGTCCTTACCTAACCCTAAAACTAACTTTGAGCCTGACTCTGACCTTACACTGACCCTAGCTCTAACATCACCCCAAAAGTATACCTAACCCTAAAACTAGAACTAAGCCTTACAATAACCCTAAAAGTAGCCCTAATCATAACTCTAGTTCTTACATTAGCCGTAGCCCTAATCCTTCACCTAACCTAACCAAAAACCTAGATGTAAACTGAGCCCTACACCTCGTTATAACCCCAAACCTAACCCTAGCCCTAACCATTACACTAAACCTATCTGTAACCCTAAAACTGGCCCTAAACCTAAACCTAACCCTAGACTTAATCTTAACCATAATCCTAGCCTAACTCTGGCTCTAACCCAAACTATTACCCTAAACATAACCCTAACCCTAATGCTAACCTTGCTCTAAACTTAACCCTAATTTGATACCTAGATCTGACACTAAACCTAACCGTCACCCTAGACCTAAACATAGCTCAAACCCTAATCCTTACCCTAAACCTAACCCTAACATTAAATGTAGGCCTAACTCTAACTCTAACCCTAGCCCTAATCCTAACCATAAATCTAGCCCTAAACCTATCCATTACCCTAAACATCAGCCTAACAGAAACATAGCTCTAAACATAGGTATAACCCCCCATTACTCTAATACTAACTATAAACATCATGATAACACTAGCCCTAACACTAAACTTACTCTAAACCTAACTGTAAACTTAACCCTAGTCCTAACTCTAAACCTACTCTAACCCTAACTGTAAACCTAACTCTTGCTGTAGTCCTAATCCTAGCTCAAACCATAACAGTTTCTCTAAATCTAACTAACCCTAGTCATAAACTAAAATTAACACTATCCATTTAGCCTGACCCTAAACCAATAGCTAACACTAACCTTATCCATTACATAAGCCTAACCTGAACCCTAAACCTAACCCTATCAATTACTCTAGCCTTAACCCTAATCCTAACACTAATGCTATTTGGAGCCCTAAAACTAAATCAAAATCTAACCCAAACTCTGAACAAGAAAATTACTCTAATAACACATCTAGCTCTAAACCTGACCATCACCCTAAACATAACCCTCAAACTAGACCTAGCCATAAAACTAACCCTAACAGTATCCCTAACTGTAACCCAAGACCTGACATTAGCAATCTACCTAATTCTTGCCTTAAACCTAACACAAACCTGAGCCCTCATCCTAGCCCTAAAACTAGCCTTAATCCTAACACGAACCCTAACCCAGCCAAAACCCTAATTTCAACACTCGCCCTAGTTCTGAACCCAGGTATAACCACATCCTTTCCCCTAACACTAACCCTAACCATAACACTAACCCTAATACTAACCCTTGACCTAACCCTATGCCTAATTCTAACACTAACCATAGCTCTAATCATATGCCTAATTTATTGCTAACTGTAACCGTAACTCTAACCCTAGCCCTAATACTAAACCTAACTCTAGCCCTAGACTTATTTCTAGTACAAACCTTAACTATTGCCTAACCCTAACAAGAGCCCTAACTTTAGTCCTAACCCTAGACCTAGTCCTAAAACTAGAACTAACCCTAGCTCTAAATCTAACCCAACTCTAATCCTAAACCTTACCCTAACAGTAGCCCTAACCCTAATTCTAATTTAAAAACTAGCCCTAACCTAGCAATAGCCCACAAACAAAACTGAGCTAGAGCCCTAATCCTAACCCTTAACCTAAACCAAATCCTAATGCTGCACATATACTTAACACTATCCCTAAAACAATTGCTGACCCTGACTCTGACCATAAAACTACCTCTAAACATCACCCTAAGCCTAAACTTAACCCAAACAATAAACCTATCCCTAATCCTAACCCTAAAACTATCCCTAATCATAAACCTAGTTCTTCCATTAGCCGTAGCCCCAACCCTAAAACAAAACTTAGCCCTAAACTGCACCTAAAACCTAGCTTTCACCCTAAACCTAAACCTAACCCTAACCCTAACACTAACCCAAACCCTAGCTCTAAACCATTCCTTACCCTAAGCCAAACTCTCACCCTAATGCTACCCTAGTTCTAACCCTGATCCTTAGCTTACCCCAAAACTCTAATACTAGCCCTAACCCTAGCCCTCATTCTATCTCTAACCCTAACCTAAAGCCTAAGCCTAACCCTTACCCTTATTCTGACCCTAAAACTAACCCTATATTGAAGCCTGCCCTTAACACTAAACAGAATACTAACACTAGCCCTACCAGTAAATCTATACTTAAATTTAACCATAATACTAGCACTAGACCCAAACTTAAACCTAAATATAGCCATAATGCTAGCCCTAGTCCTAAACAAAAACTTAGCCCTAGCCCTAAAATAACCATTAACCTAACGCAAAAACTAACCCTACCTCGACTTAAACCTAGATCTAATTCTGGCCCTAACCATAAACCCAATGCTAACCTGAACACTGACACTTACCCTAACACATACCCTATCTCTAAACCTTATCCTAATCCCAAACTTAAATCTAACACTAGACATATCTGTAACCCTAACCCAAAATCTAGCCATAATCATAACCCTAGATCTTACATTACCCATAGCCCTAACACTAGCCATAAAAGTCACACTAAACCTAGCACTAATAGAGCCCTAAACCTAGACCTAAGCATAAACCTAACCCTAATCCTAGCCCAAACCCTAAACCCAATTCTTGTCCTAGACCTAACACTAGCTCAAACTCTAACCCTTAACCTAAACATAACCCTAGCTCTAACCCTACCCCTAATCCTATCCCTAATCCTAACTGTAACCATAGCCCAAATCCTAGCTCTGAATTTATCCATTACCTTAAAATTAACCATGACCTTAATGCTAACCCTAGCCCTAACCCTAACCCTAACCCTAACTCTAGTCCGGATTCGAATCCTAACCCTTGCCCTAGCCCTAACCCTATCTCAAACCCTAACACTTACCCTAAAACTAACCCTAACACAAACCGTAGTAGTAACCCAAACCCTATCCCTAATCCTAAACATAACTTAAGCCCTAACACTAGCACTAAGCCTATGCATTACTCAAAACAAACCTAAAAATAATGCTAACCCTAGGCCTAAACCTAACCCTAACCCTATCCCTAATACTATCCCTATAAATTACTCTAAACCTAACTTTAACTGTAAACCTAACTCTTTCCATTACTCTTACCCTAACCCTAATCCTAATGCTAATTTGAGCCCTAACCTTAAACCTTAACCCAAACTAAACCCTAAACAGACTCTGAACCTAATAATTACCTAGTTCTATACCTGATTCCTACCCTAATCCTAACCCTTACTCTAGACCTAGCCATTAACCTATCCCTAACACTATCCCTAACCAAAACCATAGACCTGACCTTAGCCTTAATGCTAATCTTAGCCTTAACAAAAACAAAAACATAGCCCTCACCCTAGCCCTAAATCTAAATTTAATCCTAACCCGAACCCGAACCTTATCCCTATCCCTAATTATAAACCTCTCCCTAGCACTGAACCTACCTATATTGTAAGGGTCCCGTGAAACGTCGGAGAAAGAGACCACCAAGTGACCACTCATGCAATTGGCAGAAGGGGGATTTATTGAACCAGCATGCTGGTGCTCCGTGCCCACTCAAGAAGGGAAAGCAGCCCAGAGCCCCGAGCAGGGGCTGAGCACTGCTTAAGTACACTTTTGGGGGAGGGCGGAGGGCTTTGTATACATCTGAACAAATCATCATGAGGTGCGGGAAAATTGAATAACAACTCCTAAACATGATTAGTTCATTCATTGGCTGGAACAGGTCAGGCTGGAGTGATAGGTCATTCCTAAGGAGGGGGTTACATTTAAACTGATTGGTCCAGGCCCTGCAATGCCTACGTGCGACCACACAGAGCCCTTATTAAACAACCAAATAGTCAGGGGAAATATTTACTGGGCAGTTCCAAGCATTGTCTTAACAGCTAAGGAAATTTCAGGTTTTGCAGGTAGCATAGAAACCTAACAATACCTAATCCTTTACATTTTAACTCAGACCTTGCAGCTTAGAAACCTTACAACACCTGGTCTTTTACCCTTTAACTTTTACGCTTTAACTTCAATTTCTTTTACCCTTACAATATAACCCCATCCCTTCCCCTAAAACTAACCCTAACCCTAGCACTAACCATAGGCCTAAACTTAACACTAATCATAGCTCTAATACTAGCCCTATTTGAACCCTTACTTTAACCCTCACAATAGCCCTAACCTGATCTCTGACACTAGCCATAGCCCTAATCATAGATCTAACAATAACTCTAAATCTAACCCTAACCTTAAGCCTAAACCTCATTCTACCACTATCTCTAACACTATTGCTAATCCAAAAACTAACCCTCCAAGCCCTAGGCCTAAAACAAAACCGAGCCATCGCTTTAACACTAAACCTTAACCTAAACCAAAACCTAACCTATAAATAGTCATAATCTGAGCTCTAATTCTAGTCTTAGGCCTAAAACTACCCCTCAACCTGACTCATATCCAAACACAAACTCAGCTCTAAATATCACCCTAACACTAAAACTAATGCTAACACTAGACCTAGCCAAAACTCTAACCCTAATACTAACACTAATTGTAACCCTAGTTCTTACATTGGCCTTAGCCAAACCCTAGCCCTAACTTTAACACAAAAATAGACCTAATCCGAGACCTAACACTAGATTTAACCCTAAATGTAACCCTAAAACAAGCCCTAGACCTAACTCTAGTCCTAGCCCTAATCCTAGCTCTAATCCTATCCATTATGCTAAGCCAAACCCTATTCATACTGCTAATTCTAGTTTTAATCCTAATCCTTAGCTAAACCCAAACAATCACCTTATTACTAGTCCTAAACTAGCCCTCATTCTAGATCTAACCCTAACCCAAAACCTCACCCTAACCTTCACCCTTATTCTGACCATAACACTATTTACAGGTCTAAACCTGATCCTAAACCTAAATCAAAACCTAAAACTAGCCGTACCTGTAACCTTATACCTAAACCTAACCCTAACACTAGCCATAGACTTAAATCTAATCCTAAATCTATCTATAACTCTAGTCTTTGACCTAAACAAAAACTTAGCCCAAGCTCTAACAATAACCCTTTACCTAAAACAAACACTAACACTACCACTAGACCTAAACCTAGTTCTATTCTGGCTTTGACCCTAACTCAACTTTAACCTGAACACTGCCCCTGACACTAACACTAAACCTAGGTATAAACCTGAACCTAACCAAAAACCTAAACCTAACAATAGACCTAGCCATAACCCTAACCCTAAAACTAGCTCTAATCAGAACCCTAGATCTTACATTACACATAGCACTAACCCTAGGCCTAAACCTAACACAAAGCTTAACTCTAATGGAGTCCTAAACCTACCCTAAGCATAACAATCACCCTAACCCTAACCCTAGTACTAACCCTAACCCTAACCATTGCCTTAGTTTTAACCCTAGCTCAAAGCCTAACCCTTAGCCTAAACATAACCCTAGCACTATCCCTAACCATAACCCAAAACATAGCCCTAATCTTAACCTTTAACCTAGACCTAACACTAGCTCTAAACCTAGCCATTACCCTAACTCTAACCTTAACCCAAATAATAATAACCCTATCCTTAACCCTAACCCAAAACCTAAACCTAACACTAGACCTAAACCTAAACCTAAACCTTGCCATAGCCATAACCCTAACCCTAACCCTAACCCTTACCCTAAAACCAACAGTATACCTATCCCTAAAATTAAACTTAAACCTAAACCTAACTCTAACCATGAAGCTAACCTTACATCTAACCCAATCTGTTACCCTAAACCTAATTTTAACCCTAATGAAAAACCTAGCCCTAACCCAAAAAAAAAAAAAAAAATCACTAAACCTAAACCTCATCCTAGACCTAATCCTAGCTCACAATCTAACCTTTACTCTAAATCTAATGCTAAACCTACTCTAAGCTAGGGTTAATAGCACTACCCCCAAACCTAACCTAACTCTATCCCTAATCCTAACCTAACCCTAGCCCTAACTATAGCTCTAACCCTATATTTATCCATATGAAAACCCTAATCCTAATTCTAACCCTAGGCATAACCCTAACCCTGAAGCTCTCCATTGCCCTAAACCTACCCTGAAACCTAAACTTAACCCAATTAATTACCCTAACCCCAACTCTAAACCTAATGCTCATTTGAGCCCTATCCCTAATCCATAAACTAAAACAAACCCTAACTCTGATCCTGACCCTAAAAATACACCTAGCTCTAAACCTGACCCTTGCCCTAAGCATAACACTTACACTACAACTAGACACAAACCTAACCTTAAATCTACTCCAAATTATAACACTAGACCTGGCATTATTCTTAGCCCTAATTCTAGACCCAACCCTACAACAAACCCTAGCCCTCATTATAGCCCTTAACCTAGCCTTAATCATAACCCTAACCCCAACCCTAGCCCTAACCCTAATTCTAAACCTCACCCTACCTCTAAACCTAATTATAACACCATACCTTACGTTAAAATTAACTATAACCCTAGCCCTAACTCTAGACCTAAGCTGAACACTAACCCTAGCCTAAATCTTAGCTTTAACTGAGCTCTATCCCTAAAACTAACTGAAACCCTAAGCCTAAGACTAACACTAACTCTCACCCTAGACCTAATCCTAGTTCAAACTCTATCTGTTACCATAACCATTACCCTAGCCCAAACACTTCCTTATAGTTAGATCTAGACCTAATCCTAAATCTAATGCTAAATCTAAATCTAACCCTAACCCAAAGACTAAACCTAACACTAACAGTAGCCCTATCCCTAAGGCTAATCTTATAACTAGCACAAACCCTAAACCTATAACTGAAACAAAACTGAGCAACAGCCCTAATCCTAAATCTCAACTTAAACGAAACCCTAACACTACACCTAGACATAATCATAGCCCTAATTTGAGACCTAACCCTAACCTTAAAACCTACCCTGACCCTGACTCATATCCTAACACTGATGCTACCTCTAAAGCCCACCCTAAACTTAAACAAAATCCTAACAGTAACCCTAGCCCTAATTCAAGTCATAACCCTAACCTTAAACCTAACCCTAGCCCTGACTGATATCCTAACTGTATCCCTAGCTCCAAATAGAGCCCTCAGCTTAAACTGAACACTAACAGTAAACCTAGCCCTTATTTGCGTCCTAAAAATAACCCTAAAACTAACCCTGATGCTGTCTCATATCCTAACAATAACCCTAGCTCTAAATATTACCCTAAACATAAACCTGAACCTAACACTAGACCTACCCCTAACCCATCCCTAAAACTAACCTAATTGTAACCCTAGCTCTTACATTAGCCAATGCACAAAAGTAGCCCTAACCCTAACAAAAAACTATCCCTAATCCGAGCTCCAAACCTATATTTAACCGTAAACCTAACCCTAATTCTACATTAACCCTAGCTTTAAGACTATCCCTTAACCTAAGAAAAAAAACCTGAACCTAATGGTAACCCTAGACCTATCTCCAAAACCCTAACCCTATTAATAGTCCTCACCCTTGACCTCATTCTATCTTTAACCCTAGCCCAAACCCTAACTCTAATCCTGACCCTTATTCTGACCCTAACACTAACCTTGGGTTTAAAACTGACCCTAACCCTAGACCAAACCCTAACACTAGCCCTAGACCTAAACCAAATTCTAAATCTAGGCTTAACTGTAGCCTTAGACCTAAACATAAACCTAGTCCAAGCCCTAACAATGATCCTTAATCTAACTGAAACATTAATCCTACCCCTAGACCTAAACCTAGTCCTAATTCTGGCTGTAAACCTAACTCTAATTGTAACACAAACACTGACCCTTCCTTTAGAGTAAAACTATCTTTAAATATGACCCTATCCAAATATCTAAACCTAACACTAGACGTAGCCATAAACCTAACCATACAACTAGCCCTCAACATAACCCTAGCTTTTACATTACCCATAGCCCTAAACCTAGGCCTAAACCTAACACAAAACCTAGAGCTAATCCTAGGCCTAAATCAAGCCTTAAGCATAACCTTAACCCTAACCCTAACTTAACCCTCGCATTATTCTTAATCCTAGCTCAAAAACTAAACATTACTCTAAACATAAACCTAAATCTATCCCTCAATCTAACACTAACTCTACCCCTAATACAAACATTACCCCTATCATTAAACCTAGCTCTAAATCTACCCATTATTCTAAACCTAAACCTAAACTTATTGATAATCCTAGGCTTAATGCCAAACCTAAACCTAACTGGAAAACTAACCCTAGACCTAACCTTAAAACTCACACTTGCCATATACCTAACTTTATCTCAAACCCTAACCCTTACTATAAACCTAATCATAACTATAGCCCTAACTCTAAGCCTGAACCACAATCTAACATTAAACATAGCCCTATATATACATCTAGTCATATACTCTACCCTAACCCTACCCGTATCACTAATGATGTTCCTAGCCCTAATCCTAACCCTAACCCTATGACAACTATAATCTTATCCCTAGAATTAACCCTAAACATAACCCTCATCTAGTCCTAACTCTAGTTCAAAACCTAACCCTTATGCTAAACATAAACCTAAGCCTAACCCTAGTTTTATCCTTAACTTTAGCCCTAATTCAAGACCTATCACTAACCATAAACCTAGCTCAAAACTTACCTCTAATCCTATTCATTATACTAACTATAACCATTACCCTAATGTGAACCCTAGGCCTAACCTTAACCCTATCACTAACCCTAACCCTATCAATTATGCTAAACTTAATGTAACCTCTAAACAAAACCCTATTATTACCATAACCCACACACCTGAACACTGGCCCTGATGCTAACATTAAACCTAGCTCTAAACATGAACCTAACCCAAAACCTAAACCTAACAATAGACCTATCCCTAAAACCAGCTCTAAACAGAACCCTAGATCTTACATTACACATATCACTAACCCTAGGCCTAAACCTACCACAAAACTTAACCCTAATGGAAGCCTAAACCTACCATAATCCTCACCCTAACACTAACCCTAGTCCTAAACCTAACCCTAACTATTACCTTAGTCCTAACCCTAGCTCAAAGTCTAACCCTGAGCCTAAAGATAAACATAGAACTATCCCTTACCATAACCCTAAAACTAATCATAACCCTAATGCTAATTCAAGCCCTAACCCTAAACTCTAACCTCAACCAAACTCTAACATTGACCCTGACCCTAATAAATCTCCTAGCACTAAAGCTGACATTTTACACTAAACCTAACTCTTACACTAGACCTAGCCATAACACTAATCCTAAAACTATCCCAAAGATAGACCTGACATTAGCCACAGCCCTAATCTTAGCCCTAAACCTAAAACAAACCCCAGCCCTTATCCTAGCACTAAACATAGCCTTAATCCTAACTCTAAAAATAAATTTAGGCCTAATAAAAAAAAAAAAAAAAAAACTGTAGCCTTAATCTTAGCCCTAATTTCGTCCTATTCCTAACCCTAGACCTAACCCTAGCCCTAAAACTAACTCAAACTCTCAGCCTAGCCCCATCCCTACTTTTAACCCTATCCCTTACTGGAACCCTAATCCTAGCCCTATACCTAGCTCTAACCCTAAACCTATCATTAGTTCTAGCCCTAACCTAAATGTAATTTTAACTCTAAATCAAACCCTAAACATAAGCCTAATCTTAACCCTAACCCTAATTCTAAATTTAACTTTAACCCTAGCCCTGAAACAAAACCAAACAATAACACTAACCATAACTCTTAACCTAAACCAAACCCTAACCCTAACCCTAACCTTGTCTCTAGTTCTACTTTTAAGATAAAAACTAGAACTAACACTGACCCTGACTCTGACCAAAATACTAACCCTAGTCTGAACATCATCCTAACCCTAACCCTAAACCTAACACTAGACCTACCACTAACCCTAAACCTAAATTTAACCATAATTGTAACCCTGGTACTTAGATTAGACTTACCCACTAACCCTAGCTCTAACTTAACCCAAAACCTAGCCCTAATCCAAGCCCTAACCCGAGTTTCAACCCTAACCCTAATTCTAACCCAAGCCATAATCAAAACCACAAACCTAGCCTAACCCAAGCTCTAAACCTATCCATTGCCATAATGATAAACCTAGGCCTAAACCTAACCCTATCCTTAATTCTAAACCTATGCATTACCCTAAACCAAACCTAAACCCTAAACCTCACCCTATCATTACACTAACACTAACTATAACGATAATTTGAGCCCTAACTTCAAACCTTAAACTATCCCAAACTTCTAACCCAGAACTTGACCTTAATAATAACCCTAGCTCTAAACCTGACCCTAACCCTAAACCTAATGCTTATATTACATGTATCCATAAACCTAACCCTAAAATTATCTTTAACCATGACCCTAGATCTTATATTAGCCCTAGCCCGAATCCTAGCCCTAACCCTAAAATGAACCATAGCCCTCATCGAGCCCCAAACCTTGTCTTAATCATAACCCTAACACTAACCACAGCCCTAACCCTGATTGTAACACTCACCCTTTCTATAACCTAGCTATAATGCCATTCCTTACCCTAATCCTCACCCTAACACTAGACCTAAGGTGAATACTAAACCCTAACCCTAATCCTAGCCTTAGTTTTACCCTATCCCTAACCCTAACACTAGCCCTAAGAGTAACTCTAACTCTCACACTAGCGCTATCCCTACTTTTAATCCTATCCATTATCGTAATCATAACCCTAGCCTAATTCTTATTCCTACTCCTAACCCTAGATCTCGAAATCTAACCCTAACCCTAAGCCTACGCCTAACATTAACATTAGCACTATCACTAATGCTAATCATAAAACTAGCCCTAAACCTAATCCTTGCAGTAAAACAAAACCGAGTAATAGCCCTAACACTAAACCTTAACTTAATCCAAATATTAACACTACACCTAGACCTAACCCTAGCCCTAATTCGAGTCTTAATCTTAACTTTAATACTAACCCTAACTCTGACTCATATCCTAACACTCACCCTAGCTCTAAACACCACACTAACCTTAAACTGAACCTTTACAGTAACCCTAGCCTTAATTCGAATCCTAACCCTAACTCTAAAACTAAACCTGACCCTGACTATTAACCTAACACTAAAACTAGCTCTAAATTTCACCCTAACCTTAAACCTAATTCTAACACTAGAAGTTTAACCCCTAACCATAACCCTAATACTAACCTTATATACCCTCATTCTTACATTAGCCATTGCTCTAACCCTAGCTATAACCCTAACACAAAGGTTAATCTGTGTTAACACAGGTTTAATCTGAGTCCTAAACCTAACCCTAGCCTAACCCTAGCCCTAAACCTAGCTTTAACCCTATCTCTTACCCTATGCCAAACATTAAACCTAATGCTAATCCTAATTCTAACACTAATCCTTAGTCTAAACCAAATGTTTACCATATTACTAGTACTAACCCTAGTCCTCATTTTAGCTCTAACCATAACCCAAACCCTAACACTGACCCTGACCCTTATTCTGACCCTAACACTAATCATAGGTCTAAACCTGAACCTAACCCTTAACTTAACTCTAACACTAGCACTACGGTAAACTTATGCGTAAACCTAACCCTAACACTAGCCCTAGACCTAAACCTAATCCTAATCTATCCATAACTGTAGCCTAGACCTAAAGAAAAACCTAGCCCTATCCCTAACAATAACACTTAGACCAAAGCCAAACACTAACCCTTTCCCTAGATTAAACCCTAGTCCTAAATCTGGCTTTCACAGTAACCATAAGCCTAAACTGAACACTGACCTTGACATTAACACTGACCCTAGCTCTAAACATCACCCTAACCGAAACCTAAACCTAAAACTATACTTAGCTCTAACATTAACCCTAAAACTAGACCTAATTTTAACAAACTTCTTACATTTGCCACAGCCCTAACCTATTGAGAAAACTAGCCCTAACCCAAACCGTACCCTAGATTTAACCATAAAGCTAACCATAATACTAACCTTAGCCCTAACCCTATACCTAATCCTAACCCTAGACCTAATCCTAAGCATAACACTAGCCCTATCACTAGCTCTAACCATATCCATTAGCCTAATGATAACCCTAACACTTCTGCTAACCCTAGGCCGAACCCTAATCCTATTCCTAACCATAAACCTATCCATTACTCTACAACTAACCTGATCTCTAAACCTAAAACTATCATTAACCTCTCCCTAACTGTAATGATAACTTGAGCCTTAAACTTAAACTTTAATCTAATAAAAACCCTTACCCTTACCCTGACCCTAATAATACCCATTGCTCTAAATCCTGAACCTAACAAGAAACCTGACCCTTACAATAGACCTAGCTATAAACCTAACCATAAACTGTTTCTAACTGTAGCCCTAAACCTGAAATTAGCCCTAGCTCTAGTCTTAGTCCTAATCCTAACACAAACCTTAGACCACATCCTAGCCATAATCCTCAAAATCATAAACCTAACCAAACCATAACCCTAATTCTAATCCTTACCTAGTTCTAAAAGTAGCTTTAATCCCATCCCTTAACCTAACCCTACCCCTAATCCTAACCCTACCCTAAACCTAGGCCTAACCCTAACACTAACCCTAGTCCTAATCCCAGCCCTAATTTAGCCCTATCTCTAACCCAACCCTAACCCTAGCCCTAAGACTAACTCAAACTCTTGCCCTAGCCTTATACCTAGTTCTAACTCTATCAGTTACCATCATCCTAACCCTAGCCCTAAATGTAGCCCTAATCCTAGCCCTATCCTTACCCCTAGCTCAAAGAATAGATCTAAAACTAACTCTAAATCTAACCCTAAACCTAAGCCTAAACCTCGCACTAACACTAGCCCTTATCCTAACATTAATCCTAAAACTAGCCCTAACTCTACCCCTAGCCCTAAAACAAAACCAAATCATAACCCTAACCCTAACTCTTAACCTAAACCAAACCCTAACCCTACACCTAGCCCTAATCCTATCTCTAATTCTAGACCTAACACTAACCTGAAAAATAATCCGGACCCTGACTCTGACCCTAACATTAAACCTAGCTCTAAACATCATCCTAACCATAAACCTAACCCTAACACTAGACGTAGCCTCAACTCTGACCCTATTACTAGCTCTCATAATAATACTACTTCGTACATTAGCTGTAGCCTTAATCCTAGCCCTAATCTAAACCAAAACCTAGCATTAATCCAAGTCCTAAACCTAGTATTTTTATATATATTTATTTTTTTAGTTTTCAGTGGACACAACATCTTTATTTTATTGGTATGTGGTGCTGAGGATCAAACCCAGTGCCCCACACATACCAAGCGAGCACGCTTCTTGTGCCACATCCCCAGGCTCTATACCTAGCTTTAACACTAAATGTAAACCTAACCCTAACCCAAACAAAAGTTGTAATTCTATACATAACCCTACCCCTAATCTTAGGTCTAACTCTATCCATTACCCTAATGATAGCCCAACCCTTATGCTAAACCTAGGCCTAATCTTAACCCTATCCATTACATTAAACCACATCTAAACCCTAAACCTAACTTTTTCATTACCTTATCCCTAAACCTAATGATAATTCAAGCCCGAAACCTAAACCCTAACGTAACCCAAACCCTCACCTTGATCCTGACCCTAATAATATCCCTAGCTCTAAAACTGACCCTTAGTATAAACGTAACACCTACACTGGACTAAGATATAAACCTAACACTAAATCTATCCCTAACTCTAACCCTAGACCTGACATTAGCCCTAGCCTTAATACTAGCCCTAACCCTAACACAAACATTAGCCCTCATCCTACTCCTAAACCTACTTTAATCAAACTTAACCATAGCCCTAACCCTAATACTAACGCTTGCCCCAGCCCTCAACCTAGCTAAAAACCAATTCCTTACCATAAATGTAACACTAACTCTAACCGTAACACCAGGCCTAAACCTAACACTAACACTAGCACTAATTTAGCTCTATCCCTAATTCTAACCCTTACCCTAGCCCTAAGACTAACTCTAACTCTCATACTAGCCCTATCACTAGTGCTAACCCTATACCTTACCATAACCCTAAACCTAACCCAAACCCTAGTCCTAACCCTTGCACTATCCTTAGCCCTAGCTCTAACCATAAATCAAAACCTAACTCTAAATCAAACCCTAACCCGAAGCCTAAGCCTAACAATTATAAACACATTTATATTTAGACTCTGTGTCTACAGATGTTGGCTTAAATTATTATTTAGAATATAGTCATTAGTTTCATAAAAGGCATACCATTTCTGGGGGTGTATAGAGAACTGAGGGTCACGGGTATTATGCTATGTTAAGGGGAAAAGAATGAGGGTATGTGATTAATCTAACTTAGCAACTTTGGAGGAGAACTCTAATGAATAGACAGGGGGAATTTATGGAAGAGGTATAAACTCAAACTCCTTATCTGTATTCATAAAATTACCCTATGTATAAATAGTAAATAGTGAGAGTGGGATAGAGGGAGAAAGAAAAAAAATAAGAAAAAAATAACAAGGAAAGAAAGAGAGGGAGAAAGAAAATAAGATCAAATATAGTAGTGATGAGCTGGGGAATATGCAATTCCTCTATATTATACTATTCTAGTGATTCAGTTCTTAAAGTCCAATTTCAGGGAAAGTTCTTGGTTTCACATATGTTGTGGTTGTGAGGACCAGAGAGGGAAGGGTAGAGGAGAATGGATGAGAAAACAAGAAAAGTAAGAAAGAAAAAAAAAAAGTCTCTCAGAACTCTCTTTTCTTTTCTTGCAGGAGGTGGAGTTGTCTATCTGTAGCTTGAGTCTCTGTGCTTATCGTGGTGGAGGTAGACAGGGTGAGAGGGCTTGAGCTTCTATATGGAGCCTCCCTACTCTTAGTCTCTGAATTGGAAACCAGGTGCCTGTACAGTTGCTGTTCCTCATTGATAGCTACACTCCCAAAACCTTGTGAGAAAAATCTTGAGTTATCACAGCTGGAGGTAGGGGAGTTGGATCCAGGTACCTGATAAGCTGCAGAACCTAGCTGGTAGCCACACCAACCAATGGATGGCAAGTAAAGTTTTGCAAGATAGATTCCATCTATTAAACATGTATGGTGTTTAGTGAGGTGGGTGGTTCTGGAGTGACCTTGTGCTGTGTCCAGAGCTAGGGCTGATGACCCGCAAGCAAAGCCTCTGTGATCTCTGCTGCCTTTCGTCTGCACAGAGAGCACCCGTGTGGCTGAGACTGCTGTCTGCACACAGAGAAACTGCAAAGCTCTGCCTTCCATCTGTGCCGAGAGCACCCTTGCGGGCCTATTTTTTTTTTTTTTTTTTTCAAATTTCTATCTTACTGGGCAGGATTCATCTTTTACTTAGCCTTACTATGCTCCAGAGCTTTGGGCTGTTTCGGTTAAATGGTTTGCTTTCAGGAACTGTTTGTATTTTAGGTTTTCCCTTCATCATGGCTTATTGATGTGAATGAAAATTGAGCTGGAAATCAAACAGGGATGGCAAAAAGTGCTTGAAACTTCACAAATCAGTTCTCAGTGGGTACTCCCTGGTTTCTATCTTTTGAAGGTACGCCAAAGATGAAGCATGCAAATGCAACAGTATCTGAGAGCCCTTAAGGAGAAAACAGAGAAACATGTATATACTGAAATAAGTCTCTCAACAATTTGATCAGATTTCTTTTATACCGTTTAGTATACATCTTGCTCCACTAGGCTCCCTAAGGTTGGCACTTCTAGGATCAATGGTTCTCTAAACAGGTGTGTTTTAGTGTTAAGGTTAGAGTTAGGTCTAGCTTTTTGCTAGTGTTAGGATTAGAGTTTGTTTTGTTCAAATTTCTTTGATACTTGGAAGATTTATCTTTTACCTAGTGTTACTATGTGCCCCAGTTTTCGGCCTTCTCGTCTCAAAGGTTTGCTGTTGGGAATAGTTTGTTTTTAATGTCTCACTTCATTTTGACCTATATGGGTAAATGAAAATGGAGCTTGAAATCAGAGGGCTGGTGCTAGCTGGTTGAAACTTCACATACTCTATCAGTTGTCGGTGGGCACTCTCTGGTTTCTTCCATGTCAAAGTAACCATAAGCTGAAGCATGCAAAACAAGTTTATCCAAGAGCACTTTAGGATAAAACAGGGCAATAAGCATGTACTGAAATACTTCCCCCAATTATTTGGTCAGATTTCTTTGATACTGTGTTGGATTCATCTGTAAGCTTTCCCCTCTAGTCTCCCCAAGTCTGAAACTTATATGATCAAAGGTTCTCTTAACATGTTAGCCTTAGTGTTAGGTTAGATTTATGGCAAGTGTTAGAACTAGTATTAGGTTTAGGGTTAGTTTTTTTTTCAACTTTTTGGATACTGGGAAGGATTTATCTTTTTCCTATTCTTAGTATGCTCCTCATATTTTAGCCTCGTAGGTAAAAGGGTTTGCTCTCAGGAGCAGTGTTAATTTTCATGTTTCACTTCATTTTTCCCTATAGGAGTGAATGTAAATGGAGATGGAACTCAAACAGGGTTTATGCTAGCTGCTTGAAACTTCATACACTCAATGAGTTCTCAGTGCACATTCTGTCATTTGTTTCTTGTTGTAGTAGCCCAAAGCTGAATTAGAAAGAAACAGCTTTATCTGTGAGCACTTTAGAAGCAAGCTTCAATATTTTTGCATGCATTACCTTGATATTATACAGGATTCATCCTTTTCCTAGTCTTAGTAGGATCGCCATGTTTGGGTTTTCAAAGTTTGCCAGTTCACTGTCAGGAACATTTTGAATTTTTATGTTTCACTTTACTATGTCATATAGATGTGAATGAAAATGGAGCTGAAAATCAAACAGAGTTAGTACTAGCTGTTTGAAATTTCACACACTCAATCAGCTCTCTGTGGATACTCGCTGGTTGTTCCTTGGGAACGTACCTTAAACTGAAGCATGAAAAAAATAATTTATCCAAGAGCACATTAGGAGAAAACAGGGAAATATGCACGTAGTGAAATACCTCCCCCAATTATTCGGTCAGACTTTTTTTGATACTGCACAAGATTTATCTGTTAGCTTGCCCCACTGGGCTCCTTTACATGGGGACTACTATGATCAATGGTTCTCTAAACAAGTTAGTTTAGATTTAGTATTAGTTTAGGGCTAGGTTTACAGCTAGTGTTTTGTTAGATTTAGTTTTGTTTAAGTATCTTTGATACTGGGCAGGATTCAACTTTTACCTAATCTTACTATATTCACTACGTTTGGGCCTCTTGGGTCAAGGGTTTGCTCTCCTGAACAGTTTGTATTTTATGTTTTCATTTCATTTGACCTATGCGTGTAAATGGAAATGGAGCTGGAAATCCAACAGGGTTGGTGCTAGCTACTTCAAACCTCACACACTCAATCAGTTTTTTAATGGTAATTCTCTGGTTTATTTCTTGTAAAAGTAGCCCTAAGCTGAAGCATGCAATGCAACTTTATGTAAGAGCACTTTTTGGAGAAAACAGGGAAATATGCATGTATTGAACTACCTCCTCAATTATTTGGTCAGATTTCTTTGCTATTGTGAAAGATTTATCTGTTAGCATATCCAACTTGGCTACACAAGTGTGGGACTTCTAGGATCAAAGGGACTCTAAACAGGTTAAGGTAAGTGTTAGGGTTAGTGTTAGGACTAGGATTAGACCTAATGTTAAGGTAAAAGTTAGTTTTGTTTTCAAATTTCTATTATACTGTGCAGGATTCATCTTTTTTTTTTCCTATTTTGACTATAATCCAAATGTTTGGGCCTCCTACATAAAGTTTTGCTTTCAGGAACAGTTTCAATTTTAGTGTTTCTCTTCTTTTTGCCCTATAGGAGTGAATATAAATGAAGCTGGAAATCGAACAGCGTTTGGGCTAGTTACCTGAAATTTCAAACACTCCATCAATTTTCAGTGAGCATAATCTGGAGTTTGCCGTTGAAGTAGCCCTAAGATGAAGTAGAAAGAAACAGCTTTATCTCTGAATGCTTTAGGAGCAAGCAGAATACACATGTACTGAAAGAGCTTCAAATATTTTTGGTTAGATTAATTTCATACTGTATTGGATTCATCCGTGACCTAGCCTTAGTAATCTCCACAAGTTTGAGCCTTCAAGGTTCAATAGTTCAGTGTCAGGAACAGTTTGAATTTTTAGGTTTCACTTCATTATGGCCGATAGGTGTGAATTGCAATGGAGCTGGAAATCAAACTGGGCTGGTGCTAGATGCATGAATCTTCACACACTAAATCAGCATTCTGTGGGCACTCTTTGATTTTTCTTTGTGAATGTACCTTAAGATGAATCATGTAAAACAATTTATCCATGAACACTTAAAAAAAAAGAACAGGAAAATATGAATGTAATTAAATACCTCCCCCAATTTTTCATCAAATTTCTTTCATACTGCACAAGATTCATTTGTTAAGTTGCACCACTAGACTCCCCAAATTTGGGACTTCTATGATCATAGGTACTCTAAGCAGGTTAGAATTAGGTTAGGGTTGGGTTAGATCTAGTGTTTATTTGATACTTGGCATAATTCGTCTTTTACCTAGCCTTACTATTTTGCCCAGCTTTGGGCATTATCCCTTCAATGATTTGCTGTCAGCAACAGTTTGTATTTTAAGGTTTCCTTCATTTTTATTTATACGGGTAAAAGTAAATGGAACTTGAAATGAAACAGCATTGGTGCTTGCTGCTTAAAACTGCACACACTCAATAAGTTCTAAGTGTACACTCTTTGGTTTCTACCCTGTGAAAGTTTCCCAAAGCTGAAGCATGCAAAAACATCTATATCTGAAAGTACTGTAGGAGACAACAGGGAAAAATACATGTACTGAACTACCTCCCGAAATTATTTGGTCAGATTTCTTTGATACTGCACAAGATTCATCTGTTTGCTTGCAGCACTAAGCTCCCTTAATTTTTTACTTCTATGATAAAAGGTTCTCTAAACAGATTAGGGTTAGTTTATGGTTAGGGTAAGGGCTAGGTTTAAATCTAGTGTTAGGGTTAGAGTTTGTTTTGTTCATGTATCTTTGATACTGGGCAGGATTCAAGTTTTATCTAGCCTCACAATGTTCCCTGGTTTGGGCCTTCTTGGTTCAATGGTTTGCTGTCAGGAAAAGTTAGTATTTTAAGATTTCACTTTATTTTGAACTATTTTGGTGAAGAGAAATGGAGCACAAAATCAAACAGGGTTGGTGCTAGCTGCTTGAAATTGCACACACTCACTCAGTTCTCTGTGAGCATTCTCTGGTTTGTTCCTTGTGAATGTTGAGCTCGGCTGAAACATGCAAAGCAACTTTATCCCAGAGTACTTTTGGAGAAATCCAGGAAATATGCATGTACTGAAACACTTCCCCCAATTATTTGCTCAGATTTCTTTGATACTATGCAGGATTCATCTGTTATCTTGCCCCAGTAGTCTCCCTTAGTTTGGGACTTCTATGATCAAAGGTTCTCTAAACAAGCTATGGTGAGCTGTAGGGTTAGGGTTAAGGATAGATCTAGTCTTAGGTTTACAATGGTTTTGTTCAAATTTCTTTGATACTAGGCAAGATTTATCTTTGCCTAGCCTTACTATGTTCTCCAGGTTTGGGACTTCTAAGTTTACTGGTTTGCTGTCTGTTTTTTCTCTTTTTATTTTAAGGTTTCACTTCATTTTGACCCATATGTGTAAATGGAAATTTAGCTGGAAATCAAACAGGATTTTTGCTAGCTGCTTGAAACTTCACACACTCAATCAGTTCTCTGTGAGGACGCTCTGGTTTTAACCTTGTGAAAGTATCCCAAAGACGAAGCAGGAAGAAACAACACTATGCAAGCCACTTTTAGGAGACAACCGGAAAATATGTATGCACTGAACTACCTCCCCCAATCATTTGGTCAGATTTCTTTGATACTGGGCAGAATTCATCTGTAAGCTTGCCACACCAGGCTCCTCAACTTTGAGACTTCTATGATCAAAGGTTCTCTAAACAGGGTAGGATTAGGCTTGTATTTAGAGTTAGGTCTAGCGTTAGGGTTAAAATTTGTATTGTTCAAATTTCTTTTATACTGGGCAGGATACATTTATACCTAGCCTTACTATGTTCCCCAGGTTTCGGCCTTCTCAGTTCAATACTTTGCTGACAGAAACAATTTGCATTTTAGGATTTACTTCATTTTGACCTACATTGGTAAATGGACATGGAGCTGGAAATCAAACAAGGTTGGTACTAACTGCTTGAAACTTCACACACTCAATCAGTTCTCTTTGGGAACTCTCTGGTTTGTTCCTTGTGAAATTAGTAATACGCTGAAGCATGGAATACAAATTTATCTGAGAAAACTTTAGTAGAAAACAGGGAAATATTCATGTACTGAAATAGCTGCCCCAATTATTTTGTCTGATTTCTCTGAAACTGCCCATGATTCATCTGTAAGCTTACTCCACTAGACTCCCTAATATTGAAACTTCTATGATCAAAGGTTCTGTAAACAGATTAGGTTTAGGGTTAGACTTAGTATTAGGACTAGGTTTAGACCTATTATTAGGTTAGAGTTAGTTTTTTTTTTTTTTAAATTTCTATGATACTGGGCAGGATTCACCTTATTCCTATTTTAACTATAGTCCAAATATTTGGGCCTCCTACGTAAAAGGGTTTTCTCTCAGGAACATTTTCAATTTTCATGTTTCTCTTTTTTGCCCTATAGGGGTGAATGGAAATGAAGCTGGAATTCAAACAGGGTTTGTGCTAGCTGCTTGAAACTTCACACACTCAATCAGCTCTCAGTGAGCATGCTCTGGTTTGTTTCCTGTGAAGTATCCCTAAGCTGAAGTACAAAGAAACAGCTTTATCTCTGAATGATTTAGTAGAAAGCAAAATACACATGTACTGAAAGAGCTTCTTAATTTTTGGTTGGATTACTTTAATACTGTACAGAATTCATCTTTGACCAACATTAGTAGGCTTCCCAAGTATGGGCCTTCAAGATTCACTGGTTCAGTGTCAGGAACAGTTTGAATTTTTAGTTTTCACTACATTATGGCCTATAGGTGTGAATGGAAATGTAGCTGGAAATCAAACAGAATTTTTGCTAGCTGCATAAAATTTTACACACTCAATCACTTCACGTGGGCATGCTCTGCTTTGTTCCTAATGAAAGTACCTTAAGCTGAATCATGAAAAAACAATTTATCCAAAAGCACTTTAGGAGAAAACAAGGGAAAGAGGCATGTACTGAAAAAACTCCCCCAATTTTTGGTCAGATTTTTTGATACTGGTTAGGATTAATCTGTTACCTTGCCCTACTAGGCCCCCCACGTTTGGGAGTTTTATGGTCAAACTCTATAAACAGGAAAGGCTTAGTTTTAGGATTAGGTTTAGGGCTAGGGTTAGAACTAATGTTCGGGTTAGAGTTAGTTTTTTCCAATTACTTTTATACTGGTCAGGATTCATCTTTTGCCTAGCATTACCATGTTTCCCAGGTTGGACCTTCTCAGTTCATGTTTTGCTGTCAGGAACAGTTTGTGTTTTAAGGTTTCACTTCATCTTGACTTCTATGAGTTAGGGTTAGTGTTAGGGCAATGGCTTGGTTTTGTTTAAGGGCTAGAGCTAGGGTTTGGGCTAGATTTTGAATTAGGGTTAGGGTTAGTGCTAGTGTTAAGGTGAGGTTTAGGCTTAGGTTTAGGGTTAGATATAGAGTTGGGGTTAGATCCAAAGTTAGGATTAGGGCTAGAGTTAGTGTTATGGTGAGGGATAAGGTTAGAACTAGGGAAAGGGCAAGGATGAGAGTTAGATTTAGATTTAAGACTAGGCTTAGGTTTAGAGTTGGGTATAAAGCTAAATTAGGGCTAGGATAAGGTCTAAAAAATATGGCTAGGCCTAGATGTAGGGCTAGGTTTAGGATTAGCATTGGGGTTAGGATTAAGTTTATAGGAATGGGTGGGATTATAGCTAGCTTTAGGGCTAGGGTGAGGGTTAGAATTAGGATCAGGGCTAGGGTTAGTGTTTAGGTTAGGATAAGGCTTGGTTTAGGGTTAAAGGTTCTGTTAGGCTCAGGGCTAGAACTAAGGCTAGAGCTATGTTTAGGATAAGGGTGAGGTTTAGAGTTAGGGGTATTATTAGGGTTATGGTCAGGGTTAGCATTTGGTTTAGGTAAAAGTTTAGGGTTAGGGCTTAAATAGTGTTAGGTTTAGGCTTAGGTTTAGGGTAATGCATAAGGTTGGGTTTAGGTTTTAGTTAAGGTTTAGGGTAATGGATGGGTTATGTTTAGCAATAGGGTTAAGGTTAGCATTTGGTTAGGATTATGTTTAGTATAATGGATAGATTTAGAGCTAGGATTAGGGTAAGTTATGGTTTGGATTAAGTCTAAAATTAGAGTTAGGTTTAGGGATAGGGCTAGGGTTTGGTTTAAGGTAAGTGTTGGGCTTAGGGCTAGTGTAATGGTTAGGTTAGGGTGAGGGTTATTGTTTGAGCTAAAGTTAGATTTATGTTTAGGTCTAGTGATATATTTATGATTAGGGTTTGGTTTAGGGTTCAGGTTATGGCTAGAGTTTTTATTACACTTAGGGTTAGGATTAGGGTAATGAACAATGTTAGGTTTAGGGTTAGGATATGAATTAGGGCTAGTCTTAGGATTCGGTTTAGTGTAAGGCTTAATGTTTCCGCTAGGGTTAGGGCTATGGTGAGGGTTTATGGTTATGTCTTGGGATATGTTTATCGTTAGAGTTAGGTTTACTGTTACGGATAGGGTAATAATTAGGGTTAGGGTTACAGTTGGTAGCTAGGATTAAGCTTAGCATAAGAGCTAGTGTTAGAATTATGGCTTAGGATAGGGCTGGGGCAACGTTTAATGTAAGAGTTTGGTTTTGAACTAGGGTTAGGTCTAAGGCAAGGGTTATTGTTAAGGTTAGTGTTAGGGCTAGGGTTAGGCTTAGGGTTATGCTTAGGGATAAGTTTAGGCCTAGGATTATGTCTGGATTTTGTGTTAGGTTTAGGGCTATGGTGAGGACTGTGGTTAGGGTTAGGGCTACTGTTAGGGTTAAGATAATGGTTAAAATAGTGTTAGTGCTAGGTATATGTTTAAGGCTAGTATTAGGGTTAGGGGTGTGGCTAAGTCTAGTGTTGGGATTAGGTTTTGGGTTAGGTTCAGGTTTAGAGATAGGTTAATGTTAGGGTCAGTGTCAGTTTTCAAGATAGTATTAAGGTTAGGCTTAGAACCAGAATTAGAACCAGTGTTAGGTCTATGGGTAGTGTAATTGTTTAGTTTAGGTTAAGGGTTATTGTTAGGGTTAGAGCTATGATTTTGATTAGGTCTAGGGCTAGAATTATAGCTACATTTAGGATTAATTTTGGGTCTAGATCTAGTATTAGGGTTAGGTATAGGTATAGGTTTACCTGTACGGCTAGTGTTAGGGTTTGGTTTAGGGTTAGGGTCAGGTTTAGACCTAGGGTTACTGTTAGGATCGGAATAAGGGTCAGGGTTATGGTTACAACTAGAATGAGGCCTAGGGTTAGGAATAGTAATCCTGTTAGTGTTTTAGTTAGGTGAAGGATTAGGGTTAGGACTAGGTTTCGCATTTGGTTTCGGGTTTGGCTTAGGGTAACAGATAGTGTTAGAGCTAGGGTTAGATATAAGGTTTGGGCTAGATATAGGGTAAAGATTAGGGATAAAGTTTTGGTTAGGACTAGAATTAGGGGTAGGATTTTTGTTAGTGTTAGGGCTAGGGCTATGGCAATGACTAATGTATGAACTGGCTTTACGATTAGGGCTAGTTTTAGGCTTAGGGTTAAGGCTAGGTCTAGTTTTAGTGTTAATTTAGAGTTAGGGTGATGTTTAGAGGTAGGATTAGTGTTTGGATCAGTGTCAGGGTCAGGGTTATTTTTAGAGTTATGGTTAGAGCTTGGGGTAGTTTTATGTTTTGGTTTAGGTTAAGGGTTAGAGTTAGGGATATGGCTTTGTTTTGTTTTATGCCTAGGGCTAGGGGTAAGGGAAATTTTAGGATTAACCTTATTGTTAGGGCTAGTGTTAGAGTTTGGATAAGGATTATGGTTATGGTTAAATTTAGAGTTAGTTTTAAATTTAGAATTAGGTTTAGATCCACGGTTGGGCTAGGGCTAAGGTTAGAACTAGGGATAGGGCTAGGGCAAGAGTTAGAGTTAGTCTTAAGTCTAGGTTTAGGTTTAGGATAGGACTAAATTAGGGTTAGTGCTAGGTTTAGTGTTAGTGTTAGGCCTAGGGTTAAGGAAAGGGTTATTTTTAGGTTTCAGATTATGGTTAGGTTTAGGGTTATGCTTAGGTTTAGGGTAAGGGATGGGGTTATAGCTAGTTTTAAGGTGAGGGCAAGGGTTAGAATTAGGGTTAAACCTCGGGTTATGGTTCGGGTTATGATTAAGGCTAGGTTTAGGGCTTGGATTCAGGCTAGCCCTATTTCATGTCCATCTTTACAGTTCAAGATAGTTTTAGGTTTAGGTTAGATGTAGTGTAATGGTTAGGTTTACAATTAGGGTCAGGTTTGGAGCTAAGGCTATTGTTTGGGTCAGGGTCATGATTAGTGTTTGGTATAGGTTAAGGTTTAAATTTAGGGCTCAAATTAGCATAGGGTTATGATTAGGGTAATGATATAGTTAGGTTTAGGTTTCAAGATAGGCTTAGTGTAATGGATAGTGTTAGGATTAGGGATATGGTAAGGTTTAGGCCTAGGGTTAGCATTAGGGTCAGGATTATGATTAGGCTAATGAATAGGGTTAGAGCTAAGTTTATGGTTATTATTAGTGCTAGGTTTAGGGTTATGGTTAGGGTTAGGTTTAGGTTTAAAGTTTAGGGCTCAGATTAGGCTAGGTTTTAGGTTAAGTTAAGGCTAGGGTTAGGGTTATTGCTAATGTAAGTACTAGGGTTACAATTAGGACTAGTTTTAAGTTTAGGGTTAGGGCTAGGTCTAGTGTTATGTTTAGGGTTATGTTCAGATGATGTTTAAAGCTAGGGTTAGTGTTAGCATCAGAATCAAGGTTAGTATTAGTTCTAGAATTCTTTTTAAAACTCGAATTAGGGCTAGTGTTAGGGCTAGGTGTAGGGTTAGGGTTTGGTTTACTTTAAGGGTTAGGGTTAGAGCTATGGCTCAGTTTTGTATTAGAGCTAGGGCTAGAGTGAGGGCTTGTTTTAGGAGTAGCATTATGGTTAGGGTTAGGGTTAGTGTTAGTTTTAGGCTTATTCTATGCACTAGGGTTTTATTTAGAGTTAAGGTTAGTTCTAAGTTTAGTGCTAGGGCTAAGGAAATGACTAGCATTAGACCTAGGGTTAGGGCTACGTTTAGAGTTCCAGTAAGGGATAGGGTTAGAACTAGTTTTAGGGCTAGGGAGATAGTTAGACTTAGTTGTAGGGGTAGGGTTAGGATTAGGGTTAGGGTTATTAATAGGGCTAAGTTAGGTCTAAGACTGGGGATACGGTTGGTTTTAAGTTAGGCCTAGGTTTAAGGTTAGGGTTATGATTAAGGCTATGTTTAGGGCTAATATGGGGTAGGGTTTGTTTTGGGGTTAGGGCTAGGATTATATCTAGGTCTAGTATCAGGTTGAGGGTTATGGTTAAGGATAGTTTTAGGGTTAGGTTTCAGCTACGTCTAATGTAAGAATTAGGTTTATGGTAAGGGTTAGGTTAGAGCTAGGAAAATTATTAGGTTCAAGGTCATGTTTAGTGTTTCTTTTAGGTTTGGGTTTAGGGTTAGGGCTCAAATTAGTATTAGGGTTATGGTTTGGATAATGATAGGGTTAAATTTAGGGTTCAGGTTAGGTTTAGGATAATTGATAGGGTTGGTGTAAGTGATAAGTTTAGGGTTAGGCCTATAGTTAGCATTAAAAAAAAGGGTTATGTTTAGGGTAATGTATACAGTTAGAGTTAAGGTTAGGGCTAGGGTTATGGTTAGGATTTTATCATGAGATAGATTTAGGACTAGACTTAGCATTAGGGTATGTGTTATGATTAGGGTAATGGATACAGTTAGAACTAAGGTAACAGCTAGACTTATGGTTAGGATTATGTCTTGAGTTAGTGTTAGGGTATGGGTTAGAACTAGGATTAGGGTTAGTATTATGTTTAGTGTAAGAGTTAGGTTCTGATGTATGATTAGGTATAGAGCAAGGTTTAGGTTTAGGGTTATGTTTAGGGATAGGATTAGGGTAGTTTTAGGTTTAGGGTAAGGGTTAGGGAAATGGTTATATGTAAGTTCAGGTTTAGGGTTAGGGTAAAAATATGGATAGATATAGGTTTAATGTTGGGGACAGGGTTGGATTTAAGTTTAGGGTTAAGTCTATAGTTATGTTTAGGTTTATAGTATAGGGTAAGGTTTTTTTTCTCTCTTTTCTTTAATTGGTTGTTAAAAACATTACAAAGCTCTTGACATATCATATTTCATACATTAGATTCAAGTGGGTTATGAACTCCCATTTTTACCCAAATACAGATTGCAGAATCACATTGGTTACACATCCACATTTTTACATGATGCCATATTAGTGACTGCTGAATTCTGCTACCTTTCCTATCCTCTACTATCCCCCATCCCCTAACCTCCCATCTTCTCTCTCTACCCCATCTACTACAATTCATTTTTCTCCTTGTTTTTCCCCATTCCCATCACAACCACTTATATGTAATTTTGTGTAACAATGAGGGTCTCCTTCCATTTCCATGCAATTTCCCTTTTCTCTTCCTTTCCCTCCCACCTCATGTCTCTGTTTAATGTTAGTCTTTTCCTCCTGCTCTTCCTCCCTGCTCTGTTCTTAGTTGCTCTCTTTATATCAAAGAAGACATTTGGCATTTGTTTTCTAGGGATTGGCTAGCTTCACTTAGCATAATCTGCTCTAATGCCATCCATTTCCCTGCAAACTCCATGATTTTGCTATTTTTTAGTGCACAGTAATACTCCATTGTGTATAAATGCCACATTTTTTTATCCATACATCTATTGAAGGGCATCTGGGTTGGTTCCACAGTCTAGCTATTGTGAATTGTGCTGCTATGAACATCAATGTGGCAATATTCCTGTAGTATGCTCTTTTAAGGTCTTCAGGGAATAGTCCAAGAAGGGCAATAGCTGGGTCCAACGGTGGTTCCATTCCGAGCTTTCCCAGGAATCTCCATACAGCTTTCTAAATTGGCTGCACCAATTTGCAGTCCCACCAGCAATGTATAAGTGTACCCTTTTCCCCACATCCTCGCCAGCACTTGTTGTTGTTTGAATTCAAAATGGCTGCCAATCTTACTGGAGTGAGATGGTATCTTAGGGTGGTTTTGATTTGTATTTCTCTGACTGCTAGAGATGGTGAGCTTTTTTCATGTACTTGTTGATTGACTGTATGTCCTCCTCTGAGAATTGTCTGTTCAGGTCTTTGGCCCATTTGATGATTGGATTATTTGTTTTCTTATTGTTTAATTTATTGAGTTCTTTGTATACTCTGGATATTAGGGCTCTATCTGAAGTGTGAGGAGTAAAAAATTGTTCCCAGGATGTAGGCTTTCTATTTACCTCTCTTACTGTTTTTCTTGCTGAGAAAAAACTTTTTAGTTTGAGTAAGTCCCATTTGTTGATTCTAGTTATTACGTCTTGTGCTATGGGTATCCTATTGAGGAATTTGGAGCCCAACCCAACAATATGTAGATCGGAGCCAACTTTTTCTTCTATCAGGTGCAGAGTCTCTGATTTGATATCAAGATCTTTAATCCATTTTGAGTTAACTTTTGTGCATGGTGAGAGAAAGGGACTCAGTTTCATTTTGTTGCATATGGATTTCCAGTTTTCCCAGCACAATTTGTTGAAGATGCTATCCTTTCTCTATTGCATGCTTTTAGCCCCTTTATCAAATATAAGATAGTTGTAATTTTGTGGATTGGTCTCTGTGTCCTCTATTCTGTACCATTGGTCCACCCACCTGTTTTGATACCAGTACCATGCTGTTTTTGTTACTATTGCTCTGTAGTATAGTTCAAAATCTGGCATCACTATACCACCTGACTCACACTTCTTGCTTAGAATTGCTTTTGCTATTCTGGGTCTTTTGTTTTTCCATATGAATTTCATAATTGCTTTATCTATTTCTACAAGAAATGCCCTTGGGATTTTACTTGGCATTGCATTGAACCTATAGAGAACTTTGGGTAATATTGCCATTTTGATGATGTTAGTTCTTCCTATCCATGAACAGGGTATATTTTTCCATCTTCTAATGTCTTCTTCTATTTCTCTCTTTAGGGTTCTGTAATTTTCATTGTATACATCTTTCACCTCTTTTGTTAGGTTAATTCCCAAGTATTTTTTTTTTTTTTAGGATATTGAGAATGGGGTGGTTGTCATCAATCCATTTCAGAAGATTTGTCGCTGATATACAGGAATGCCTTTGATTTATGTGTGTTGATTTTATATCCTGCCACTTTGCTGAATTCATTTATTAACTCTAGTAGTTTCTTTGTAGACCTTTTTGGGTCTGTTATATATAATATCATATCATCAGCAAATAGGGATAATTTAAGTTCTTCTTTTCCTATTTTTATGCCTTTAATTTCTTTCATCTATCTAATTGCTCTGGCCAGTGTTTCGAGAACTATATTGAATAGAAGTGGTGATAGAGGGCATCCCTGTCTTGTTCCAGATTTTAGAGGGAATGCCTTCAAGTTTTCTCCATTCAGAATAATGCTAGCCTGAGGGTTAGCATATATAGCTTTTACGATGTTGAGGTAAGATCCTGTTATCCCTAGTTTTTCTAGTATTTTGAACATAAATGTATGTTGTACTTTGTCAAATGCTTTTTCTGCATCTATCGAGATGATCATGTGGTTCTTATCTTTAAGTCTATTGATGTGGTGAATAACATTTATTGATTTCCATATATTGACCTTGCCTTGCATCCCAGGGATGAATCCTACTTGATCATGGTGCACTATTCTTTTGATATGCTTTTGTATTCGATTCACCAGGATTTTACTGAGGATTTTTGCATCTATGTTCATTAGAGATATTGGTCTGTAGTTTTCTTTCTTTGAAGTGTCTTTGTCTGGTTTCGGGATCAGGGTGATGTTGGCCTCATAGAATGAATTTGGAAGATCTCCTTCTTTTTCTATTTCTTGAAATAACTTGAAAAGTATTGGTATTAATTCTTCTTTGAAGGTTTTTTAAAACTCCGCTGTATATCCATCCGGCCCAGGGCTTTTCTTAGTTGGTAGTCTTTTCTTTTTTTTTTTTATTTCTTTATCCTTTTTTTATTGATATAAAAAAATGACAGTGGAATGCATTACAATTCTTATTGCACATATACAGCACAATGTTTCATCTCTGGTTGTATATAAAGTATGATGACACCGATTTGCATCTTTATACATGTACTTTGGATAATGATGTCCATCACATTCCACCATCCTTGCTAATCTGCTGATGCCTCCCTTTTCCTCCCATTCCTCTGCCCTACCTAGAATTCATCTATTCCTCCTATGTTCTCCCTCCCTATCCCACTATGAGTCAGCCTCCTTATATCAGAGGAAACATTCGGCATTTGTTTTTTTTTTTTGGGAGATTGGCTAACTTCACTTAGCATTATCTTTTCCAACACCATCCCATTCACCTGCAAATTCCTTGATTTCATTCTCTTTTATTGCTGAGTAATATTCCGTTGTGTATATATACCACATTTTTTTTTATCCATTCATCCACTGAAGGGCATTTAGGTTGGTTCCACAGTTTAGCTATTGTGAATTGTGCTGCTGTAAACATTGATGTAGCTGTTTTGCTGTAGTATGCTGTTTTTAAGTCCTTTGGGTTTAGAATGAGGAGAGGATAGCTGGGTCAAATGATGGTTCCATTTCCAGGTTTCCAAGGAATCTCCATACTGCTTTTCACATTGGCTGTACCAATTTGCAGTCCCACCAGCAATGTATGAGTGTACCTTTTTTTCCACTTGCCCAATGGTGTTTTATTTAGCCATGAAGAACATAGAAATTATGTCATTTGCAGTAAATGAACGTATCTGGAGAGTATCATTTTGAGCAAAATAAGCCAGACCCAGAAATTCAGGGGTCATATGCTTTATCATATGTGGAAAATAGGGAGAAAAAAATTTAAACGGTGCTTCATGAACATAGAAGAGAAATCAGTAGAGTTGAAAAGGGGCTCATGGGGACTGAAAGGGGAAGGAAGTACTGGGGAAAGACATTGATCACAATCTGTTCTGTCCATATATAAATACAATCATTTTGTCCAGTAGGTGCTATTTTATTCACATACTTATAGATAAGGTGGCTGACTTAGATAAGTTAAAACTATCTTGCCTGTGGTTATGGAGCTAGAAATTGGCAAAGTTCTCTCTCATAACAACTGTGCAGATTGCCACACCTACTAAAACTACATCAAAAGGTTTTCTGTTTTTAAAACAAAAACCAAAACCACCTTGCACCTGAAGATACTACCACATTTATATTCTACACCCTGATTTGATTCTGTTTGGAACCATTGAATGGCTTCTCGTGGTATCAGGAAATTCACTGATCATTTTTTGAGACCCCAGTTGAGTGTGATGTTTTCTGAGAGTGTTCTCTGATGCTCTTTTGAATGTTCTTCTGTCACTTTGCTCTTAGGATTCCCCTGCCATGCCTTGGACTTCTTTAGAAACAAGTTCTTTGGTTTAATTATTAGCCTCCCCCCCCCCCCCCGTAGCTTATTTTGTTCTTTTTTTTTTAATTTTTTATTGTTGGCTGTTCAAAACATTACATAGTTCTTGATATATCATATTTCACAATTTGATTCAAGTGGGTTATGAGCTCCCATTTTTACCCCATATACAGATTGCAGAATCACATCAGTTGCACATCCATTGATTTACATATTGCCATACTAGTGTCTGTTTGATGGCTTCTTCTATTTCCTCCTTTGTTATTGGTCTGCTTAAATTGTGTGTATCTCCCTGACTCAATATGGGCAAATCATATGACTTAAGAAATCTATCGATATTTTCACTATCTTCTATTTTATTGGAATATAGGTTTTCAAAATAATTTCTAATTATTGTCTGTATTTCTGTAGTGTCCGTTGTGATATTGTCTTTTTCATCCCATATGTTGGTAATCTGAGTTCTCTCTCTTCTTCTCTTCGTTAGCATGGTTAAGGGTCTGTCAATCTTTTTTATTTTTTTGAAGAACCAACTTTTACTTTTATCAATTTTTCAATGATTTTTTTGTTTGTTTGTTTCAATTTCATTGATTTCCACTCTGATTTTAATTATTTCTTGCCTTCTACTACATTTGCTGTTGTTTTGCTCTTCCTTTTCTAGGGTTTTGAGATGAAGTGTGAGATCATTTATTTGTTGTTTTTTTTTTTTCTTTTTCTTTTTTTTAAGGAATGAACTCCAAGCAATGAATTTTCCTCTTAGAACTGCTTTCATTGTGTCCCATAGATTCCGATATGTTGTGTCTGTGTTTTCATTTATCTCTAAGAATTTTTTAATTTCTTCCTTGATGTCTTCTATAACCCATTGATCATTCAGTAACCTATTGTTCATTCTCCAAGTGATGCATGATTTTTCCTTCCTTCTTTTATCGTTGATTTCCAGTTTCATTCCATTATGATCAGATAAGATATGATTTTTCTCAACCTTTCACCTTCAGTCTATGCATGTCTTTTCCTATCAAATGCGTCTCCTATAGGCAGCATATTGTTGGATCTTTTTTTTTTTTAAATCTATTCTACTAGCCTATGTCTCTTAATTGGTGAGTTTATGCCATTAACATTTAGGGTTATTATTAAGATATGGATTGTTCTTTGAGCCATATTATTTTATTTTATTTTATTTTTTTTATTGGTTGTTCAAAACATTACACAGCTCATGACATATCATCTTCCATACATTTGATTCAAGTGGGTTATGAACTCCCATTTTTTACCCCAAATACAAGTTGCAGAATCACATCGGTTACACATCCACATTTTTACATAATACCATATTAGTGACTGTTGTATTCTGCTACCTTTCCTATCCCCTACTATCCCCCCTCCCCTTCCCTCTCATCTTCCCTCTCTACCCCATCTGCTGTTGTTTAATTCTCTCCCTTGTTTTTTTTTTTTTTCCCCAGGGAAGAAGAGCATGAGGAAAAGATTAACATTAAACAGAGACGAGTGGGGGGAGAGAAAGGGAGAGAGAAGGGAAACTATGGAAATGGAAGGAGACACTCATTGTTACATATTATTTTATTTATGTTACTTAACATGGTTTGTTTTTCCTCTTTGATTATTTTTTCCCTTTACTGTACTACCTCCCACTGTTGGTTTTCATTGTTATTTTCCATTTCCTCTTCCTGTAATATTTTGCCAAGGATGTTTTGAAGAGATGGTTTTCTAGCTGCAGATTCTTTTAACTTTTGTTTATCTTGGAAGATTTTAATTTCATCTTCCATCTTGAAGCTTAATTTCGCTGGATACACAATTCTTGGTTGAAACCCATTTTCTTTCAGTGTTTGAAATATGTTGTTCTAGGATCTTCTAGCTTTCAGAGTCTGTGTTGAAAGATCAGCTGTTATCCTGATTGGTTTACCCCTAAATGTAATCTGCTTCCTTTCTCTTGTAGCTTTTAAAATTCTCTCCTTAATCTGTGTGTTGGGCATCTTCATTATAATGTGTCTAGGTGTGGATCTCTTATGAGATCGGCGTCCTGTAGGCTTCTAGGATTTGGGATTCTGTCTCATTCTTCAAGTCTGGGAATTTTTCTCATATTATTTCGTTGAACGGATTGCTCATTCCTTTGGTTTGGACCTCTATACTTTCCTGTATCCCAATGACTCTTAAGTTTGGTCTCTTTATGTTATCCCATATTTCTTGGATGTTCTGCTCATGGTTTCTTAACAGTCTCGCCGAGCTGTCTATGTTCTTTTCAAGTTGAAATACTTTGTCTTCGTTGTCTGATGTACTATCTTCTAAGTGTTCTACTCTGCTGGTACTATTCTCATTTGAGTTTTTAAATTTGTTTATTGCTACCTGCATTTCTAGGATTTCTGTTTGTTTTTTATAACCTCTGTCTCCCTGTTTAGTTGATCTTTTGCTTCTTGGATTTGTTTCTGTAATTCATTCTGTAATTCAATGAAGTGATCTTTCATTGTCTGATTTTGCTGTCTAATTTCTTCCTTGAGACTCCAGATCATCTGAAGCATGTAAATCCTGAATTCTTTATCTGACATTCCATCTGCTGCAGATATTACCTCTTCTAAAGTTGAGTTGACCTGCACTGCTTGTGGTCCTTTCTTTCCTTGTCTTTTCATACTGCTAGCATTTCTTTCTGCTTGGTAAAACTGTTGTGTTATTGAATTTCCCCCCTATATATTTATATTGCTCTTGTATAGTTGCAAAGTCTCCTTCTGCCAGTTGGTCACAGGTCTGCCTACCTTGCAGGTGTGGGAGGCGTCTCTGCTCTGCCCCTCCTCCAATTGGGGTGATGTGTCTACCACGCCGGAGGGCTGCTGGGCCTGTTCTCCTGGTTGGTCGCAGGTCTGCCTACCTTGCAGGCGTGGGCGGCAGCTCTCTAGGATTAAGTTTTTGGTTAGGTCTAGGGCTAGAGTTATTGCTAGATTTAGGATTAGGTTTAGATATAGGGTTAGTGTTGGGATTAGGATTAGGTAGAAGTTACTGGTAGGGATAGTTTCAGGGTTAAGTTTAGGGTTAGGGTCAGGTTTAGACCTCTAATTAGTGTTATGATCAGAATAAGGGTGAAGTTTCAGGTTAGGTTTTGGGTTACAGTTTGAGCTAGAATGAGGGCTATGGATAGAACTAGTAATAGGGTTAGTGTTTGATTTAGGCTAAGGATTACAATTAGTATATGTTTTGTCTGTATTTTCATTTATCTCTAAGAATTTTTTGATTTCCTCCTTTATGTCTTCTCTAACCCATTGATCTTTCAGTAACATATTGTTCATTTTCCAGGTGATGCAGGATTTTTCCTTCCTTCTTTTATCATTGATTTCCAGTTTCATTCCATTATGATCAGATAAGATGCATGGTATTTTCTCCACACCTTTATATTTGCTAAGAGTTGCCATATGTCATAATATATGATCTATCTTTGAGAAGGATCCATGTGCTGCTGAGAAGAACGTGTATCCACTTGATGATGGTTTATATATTCTATATATGTCGGTTAAGTCTAGGTTATTAATTGTGTTATTGAGTTCTATAGTTTCTTTATTCAGCTTTTGTCTGGTGGATGTGTCCAATGGAGAGAGTGGTGTGTTGAAGTCACCGATAATTATTGTGTTGTGGTCTATTTGACTCTTGAACTTGAGGAAAGTTTGTTTTAGGAATGTTGCAGCACCATTGTTTGGTTCATACATATTGATAGTTGTTATGTCTTGTTGGTGGATGGTTCCTTTTAACAGTATATAGTGGCCTTCTTTATCCCTTTTGATTATCTTAGGTTTGAAGTTGATTTTATTCGATATGAGTATTTCCACTCCTGCTTGATTCCGAGGACCATGTGAGTGGTATGATTTTTCCCAGCCTCTCACTTTCAACCTGTGTATGTCTTTCCTATCATATGAGTCGCCTGAAGTCAGCATATTGTTGGATCTGTGTTTTTTTTTTTCTTTTTTTTTAATCCAGGTTACTAGCCTATGTCTCTTGATTGGTGAATTTAAGCCATTAACATTTAAGGTTACTATTGAAATATGGTTTGTACTCCCAGTCATATTTATTTATTTATTTATTTTAGTTTGGCTCGTTTTTGCTTTTTGGTTATATATTTTGTTCTTCCCTTTACTGAGTTACCTCCCAATGTTAGTTTTGGATGCTGTTTTTCAATTTCTCTTCTTGTAGTGTTTTGCTCAGACTGCCTTGCAGTGCTGGTTTTCTGGCTGCGAATTCTTTTAACTTTTGTTTATCATGAAATATTTTAATTTCATTGTCAAATCTGAAGCTTAATTTTGCTGGATACAGTATTCTTGGTTGGAATCTATTATTTTTCAGAGTTTGAAATACGTTGTTCCAGGATTTTCTTGCTTTCAAGGTCTGTGATGAAAAATCAGCCGTTAACCTAATTGGTTTACCCCTGAATGTAATCTGCCTTCTTTCTCTCGTATCTTTTAATATTCTCTCCTCATTCTGTATGTTGGATATCTTCATAATTGATGTGTCTTGGAGTGGGTCTATTTTGGTTTTGTATGTTTGGGGTCCTGTAGGCTTCCAGGATTTGGCAATCCATTCCAACTTTCATATCTGGGAAGTTTTCTAGGATTATTTCATTCAATAGATTGTTCATTCCTTTGGTTTGAACCTCTATGCCTTCTTCTATCCCGATGACTCTCATTTTTTTTTTTTATAACATCCCATATCTCTTGGATAGATTGCTGGTGATTTTTTAGCATCCTTTCTGTGTTGACTATATTCTTTTCAAGTTGATACACTTTGTCTTCATTATCTGATGTTCTGACTTCTATTTGATCTAGTCTATTTGTAATATTCTCATTTGAGTTTTTAATTTGGTTTATGGTTTCCTGCATTTCTAGCATTACTGTTTGATTTTTTTTTTTTTTTTTAAATCTCTATCTCCTGGTATAGCTCGATCTTTGCCATTTGAATTTGCCTATTTAATTCATTTTCAAAGTCTACTTTCATTGTTTGGACTTGCTTTCTAAAGTCTTCTCTAAGATTCTGTTCCATCTGAGTTAGGTATGCCTTGAGTTCTTTCTCGGACCATTTTTTCTGAAGCCTCTAGGTTCTCCTGTGAATTTAAGTTGTCCTGCATTGTTTGTAATCCTTTTCTCCCTTGTTTTTTTCATGGTGCTCACGTTGCTTTCCAACTCTGTTTGACTGTTATGTTTCTGTTTTCTTCTTTAAATTTGTTTTGGTTTTTATAGTTCCAATATCTCTCCTTTGTGTTGGGAGACAATGTTTAGAGATGTTGGATTTAATTGTGATTTAAGGTAAATTCATTAGTTTCTTTAGAGGCCTAGAGAATTTGATGGCATGAATAGAATTGTGGTTTGAACTTAGGATTTTATGGTGAGGTCGGGCGCTTTGATGGTATGGCAGTTATATATGTTAGCTTCTTTGGGGGATTGCTCAAATGCAGGCAGATATTAACAAGAGAATAGACAGGAGTACTTGGGGGTAGTTAAGGGCTTAGGTGGACTATGGACCGATTCATAGTATTCATCTATTTGCATCTAGTAGTTGTACATAATCTGGGTGGTCATGCTTAAGAGGAAAGATGGGGAAAGGGTAAGGAAGCAAACCAAGAAAGAGAGAGGGAGAGAGGAAAGAATGTGAAAAGATTAGAAAAGAAAATGAAATGATAATGAAAAAATAATAATAAAATGCAGTAAAATAGAAATTACATTTAAAAAAATAATATTATATCTGTAGAAAAGAATAAAAAATAAAATTAAAAAAAATGGAAAAAAATAAAAGAAAAATGGGACACTGTTAGGCTTCTATTTTCTTTGCTTCCAGTAGGTGGTGCTGTGCCTTCCAGGCCAAGATTTTGCCCTCCGGCTGTAGGAAACAGTCCATGTGAGGCCTCTCCCTCCTCACCCCACTGGTGTCTCTCAAAACCTGTTAGCTTAGGTTAATTCCTGGTTTCTAGTCCCCTGGTTTCTCCTGTCAGCCAGGCCTTTCCCAGTGTGATACCTCTCAGCAGTTCAAACTGCACTCTGTGTCTGCAGTTTCCAGGACGTGGAGCCGCGGCTTTTGGGAACTGGCACCTTATTGTTTTGACTCCCTCCGCCAGTCCCTCCTCCTAGAGCTGGCGAAACAGGTTTCGTTTTTGCTGCTGGTGGGAGGGAGGAGTTGGGGATCAGGTGCCTTTGCCTTTCCCCCACGCCTCAACTCACTCTCACTCTGTTAATCACGCCCCCGAAAAGCCGGGGAGAGATTTTATGTGATTTCCCTGCTGTATGGAAGATGGACTTAATGTCACAGACCTGTTGTATCACTTAATGAGTTGTGATCAGTCGAAAACTGGCGATGGTGACGTCAGCTCTCCAAGATGGTGGCCGCTGGCTTCCTCGGTGGTCTGACCGGTGTGGAGAACCAAACTGGACAGCTTCCTTCCCCCATCTCAAACCCACAATTCAGCACTGAGCACAGTGAGGGCACAGCCTGCAGGAGCCTGCAGAATCAGCAGTGCCGTATCTTTGAGTTGCTAGTTCACCATTTCCCGGCGCTAGTCGCAGTCTCTAGCAGCCTGGCGAGTTTCTGAATAAGCAGCTTGACTCTCCGTGTGGACAGATTGCTTGCGGTTGAGCCCCAGTAACTGATCCTTGGGCGATGCAATCCTTCCTCTAGGTTTTGGTGCACCCCAATTTTGCTGAAAATTCCTAACAAGATAGCTTTTGGCAGTTCTAACTCATCATTCACCTACACAGTGATGCGGTACAAGGGGGTGATGCACTCCATTTGCTGCCATCTTCCCTGTCTTGGGGTAGGGTTTGATCTATATTTAGGGCTATAGCAAGTATTAGTTTAGGGTTAGTTCTAGGGTTAGTTTTCTGTTTATTGTTAGGATTATGGTTAGGGATAAGGCTAGGGTTACAATTAGAGTTAGGGTTAGGATTAGGGTAATGGCTAGGTTTAGAGCTAGGGTGAGGGTTAGGGTTAAGGTTAGGATTAGGACTAGGTGTAGGGTTAGATTTAGGGATAGTTCTAGGTTTATGTTTATAGTAAGGGTTATGTTTTGAGCTAGGATTAGGACTAAGGGAAAGGTTAGGTTTGGGTTAGGGCTAGGGTTAGGGCTAGGTTTATGCTTAGGACTAGGTTAAGACCTGGGATTAGCTCTGGATTTTTTGTTAGGTTTAGGCCTATGGTCAAAGCTGTGAGTAATGTAAGAGGTAGGGTTATGATTAGGGCTAGTTTTAGGATTAGGGTTATGCCAAGGTCTAGTGTTAGGTTTAGATTTTCAGTCAGGGTCAGGTTTAGAAGTAGGTTTACTATTAAAGGCAGAGTCAGTGTTTGTGTTAGAGTTCAAGTTAGGGTTAAAGCCAGAATTAGGAGTAGGTTTAGGTCTAGGCCTAAGGTTAGTGTTTGTGTTACGATAAGAGTTATTGGCCTACTACTAGGTTTTTGTTTAGGTCTAGGGCTAGAGTTAAGGCAAGATTTAGGATTTGGTTTAGGTCCAGGGCTATTTTTAGGTTTTTGTCTAGTGTTAGGGTCAGGTTTAGAACTAGGGTTTGTGTTAGTGTCAGGATAAAGTTCAGGGTTAGCGTTTGGGTTTAGGATAGGATTAGAGCTAGAATGAGGGCTTGGTTCAGGACTATTAATAAGGATAGGATGTTGGTTATCCTAAGGATTAGGCATAGGTCTAGGCCTACCATTAGGGTTAGGGTTATTCATAGGTAAGGGATACCCTAGGGTTAGGGATAGAGTTAAGGTTAGGGTTAAATCTAGGTTTAGGGCTTGGATAAGGGCTAATTTTTGTTT
This sequence comes from Marmota flaviventris, assembly GCF_047511675.1. Classification (NCBI taxonomy): domain Eukaryota; kingdom Metazoa; phylum Chordata; class Mammalia; order Rodentia; family Sciuridae; genus Marmota; species Marmota flaviventris. The sequence goes on from NC_092510.1 coordinate 12,981,891, forward strand.
TAGGTTTAGGGCTAATGTTAGGGCACTGGCAAAGGTAAGAACTAGGGTTACAATGAGAGTTAGTTTTAGGGTTAGGGTTAGGGGTAGGTCTAGTGTGAAGGTTAGGTTTAAAGTTAGGATGATATTTAAAACTAGGCTTAGTGTTAAGATATGAGTCTGGATCAGGGTTAGTGTTAAGACTTGAAATAGGAATAGGTTTAGTTTTGGGTTTCAGTCTAGGTGTAGTGTTATGGTTTTTTTAAATTTAATGTTTATGGTTAGGGCTAGTTCTCAATTTGTTTTACTGATAGGGTTAGAATTAGGGCTAGTTTAATGAATAGCATTAGGCTTAGGGTTAGGGTTAGATTTCGAGATAGGGTTAGTTGTAGCTTTAGGTCTAGGACTAAGGATATGGCAAGGGTTAGGGCTAGGGTTAGGGTTATGATAATGGATAGGCTTAGAACTAGGGATAAGTATAGTGTGAGAGTTATAGTTAGTCTTAGAGCTAGGGTTAGGTTTAGATTTAGGTATAAGTTAGCAGTATGGCCAGTGTTAGGGTTTGCTTTAGGTTGAGGGTCAGTTTTAGACCTAGGGTTTGTGTTAGGGTCAAAATAAGGTTCAGGGTTAGCGCAAGGTTTTGGGATAGGATTAGAGCTAGAATGATGGCTAGGGTTAAGACTATTAATAGGATTGTGATTTTGGTTAGCCTAAGGATTAGGGATAGGTCTAGGTTTACCATTAGAGTTAGGGTTTCACTTAGGGTAAAGGAGAGTTTTAGAGCTAAGGTTAGGGCTAGAGTTATGGTAGGGTTAGGGTTAAAGTTACGTTTAGTATTCAGATTAGGACTAGTTTTGTGTTAGGATTAGGACTAGGTTTAGGGCAATCACTAATATAAGAACTAGGGTTACAAGTAGGATTAGTTTTAGGGTTAGCATTAGGGGTAGGGGTAGTTTTAGTATTAGGGTTAAGTTTAAGGTTAGGGTGATATTTAGAGCTAGGGATAGTTTTAGGATATGAGCCAGGGTGAGGGTTAGTGTTAGGACTAAAATAAGGGCTAGAATTACTGTTAAGTTTTGGTTTAAGTTTAGGATGGTGTTTCAAGCTAGGGTGAGTTTAGCATGTCAGTGTCATGTATACTTTTAAAGTTAGGAATAGGACTCGAATTAAAAATATAGTTAGGTCTAGGTGTAGTGATGGTGTTTGTTTTAAGTTAGGTTTAGGTTTAGGGCTATTGCTCAGTTTTGTTTTACTGCAAGTGGTAGGGTTAGGGCTAGTTTTATGATTAGCGTTAGGATTAGGTTTATTGTTATTGTGAGGCTGAGGCTTAGGGTTAGGGCTAGGACTAAGGTTTGGGCAAGGGTTAGGGATAGGGTTAGGGTTATGGTAAGGGGTAGGATTAGAACTAGTGACAGGGCTAGTGTGAGAATTATTGTTAGTCTTGGGGCTAAGGTTAGGGTTAGGGTTAGATATACGGCTAAATTAGGGCTAGAATTAGGTCTATGGTTATTGTTCAGCTTAAGCACGAATTAGGGTTAGATTTAGGATTTATTTTAGTGTAACGGATGGTATTATAGCTAGTTTTATAGGTAGGGTGATGTTTTGAATAGGGTTAGGATTAGGGTTATGATTAAGACTAGGTTTAGGGCTAAGATGAGGGCTAGGTTTTATTTTAGGGTTAGGGCTAGGATTAGGAGTATGGTTAATTTCAAGTCTAGAATTATGTTTAAAGATAGTTTTAGGGTTAGGATTATGGGTATGTCTTGTGTAAGGTTTTGGTTTAGGGTTAGGATCAGATTTAGGGCTAGGGCTATTATTAAGTTGAAGGTCTAGTTTAGGGTTTGGAATAGGTTAAGGCTTATATTAGGGATTGAATAAGCATTAGGCTAAGGTTTTGGGTGATGATAGGCTTAGAATTAGGGTTCATGTTAGCTTTTGGGAAATGGATAGGGAAAGGATTAGAGATAGGGTTAGTTTAGGCCTAGGGTTAGCATTAGGTTTAGGGTTATTTTTATTTTAATTTATAGGGTTAGGGCTAGGGTTATCGTTATGATTAGGGCTAGGGCTAGGATGAGAGTTAGGGTTAGGGTTAAAGCTCGAGTTAGGGCTCAGATTAGGGCTAGGATTTGGGTTAAGTTAGTGCTAGGTTAGGATTATGGCTAATGTAAATACAAGGGTTAAGATTAGCTCTAATTTTAGGGTTAAGATTAGGGCTAGGTTTAGTGTAAGGGTTAGTGATAGGATTAGGATGATGTTTAGATGTAGGATTAGTGTTAGTGTCAGAGTCAGTGTCAGTGTTAGTTTTAGAGTTTGGCTTAAAACTCGAATAAGGGCTAGGGTTAGGGGTAGGTGTATGGTTAGGGTTTTGTTTAGTTTAGGGTTAGGTATAGAGTTTATGGCTCAGTTTTGTTTTAGGGCTAGGGCTAGGATTAGGGCTAGTATTAGTATTAGTGTTAGAGTTAGGGCTAGTGTTAGGGTTAGGCTTAGGACTTGGGTTAGGGTTAGATTAAGAGATAGATTATGATCTAAGTTTAGCGCTTGGTCTATGGATAGGGCAAGTTTAGGGCTAATGTTAGGGTTATTTTAAGGGATAGGTTTAGAACTAGTGATAGTGCTAGTATGAAAGTTAGATTTATTCTTAGGTCTAGGGTTATGTTTAGGTTTAGGAATAGGGTGAAATTAGGTCTAAGATTATGGCTAGGGTTAGTATTGGGGTTAGAGCTTGGAATAGGCTTAGGGTTAGTATTAATCTAGGTTTAGCACTAGGATAATGGCTGGTGTTTTTGTTAGGGTTAGGGCTAGGATTAGGGCTAGGGCTAATGTCAGTTGTGGGGTTACAGTTGAGGAGAGGACAGTTTTAGTATTAGGTTTATGGCTAGTTCTAGTTTTAAGGGTTAGGTTTAGGGTTAAGTTTCAGGTATATTGACAGGGGAATTATTAGGTTCAACATCAGGTTAGAGTTTGGTTGAGGTTAGATTTAGGGTTAGGGCTCAAATAAGCATTAGGGTCAGGGTTAGGGAAATGATAGGTTTTTGTTTAGGGTTCAGGTTAGGTTTATGGTTATTGATAGGGTTAGGTTTAGTGATAGGGTTAGTGTTAGGCCTAGGGTTAGCATTAGGGTAAGGGTAATGGCTAGGATAATGGATAGGGTTAGAGCTAAGTTTAGGGCTAGGGTTATGGTCAGAAATCGGTCTTGAGTTAGGGTTGGAGTTAGGGTTAGAACTAAGATTAGTGTTAGGGTTATGTTTAGCATAAGGGTGAGGTTTTGAGCTAGGGTTAGGGCTAGGGCAAGGGTTAGGTTCAGATTTAGGTATAGGGATAAGATTAGAGTATGGTTTAGCTTAGGGTTGGATTAGGGCTATCATCATCATTAGGGGTAGGGTTAAGGTTAGAGTAATAGATATGGTTAGATGTAGGCATAGAGTTATGGTTAGTGTTAGATTGAGGTTTAAGTTTAAGGTTAGGGCTATGGTTATGTTTATGTTTGTGGTAAGTGTTAGGGTTTGAGCTAGAGTTAGGTCTATGGTAAGTGTGAGGTTTAGGGTTAGGTCTAGTGTTAGGTTTAGGGCTAGAATGAGGGCTAGGTTTTGGACTAGTAATAGGGTTATTGTTTGATTTAGGCTAAGGATTACAATTAGGATTCGGGTTAGCATTATGAATAGTGCTTGGCTTAAGATAAGTGATAGGGTTAGAGCTAGGCTTAGTGCTAGCATTAGGGTTAGGTTTAGGGCTAGGGTTAGAATTAGGTTTAAATCTAGTTTTAGGGCTCAGATTAGGACTATTTTTGTTTTGGGGTTAGGGCTAGGATTAGGACTATGGCTAATGTAAGAACTAGGGTTATTAATAGGGTTAATTTTAAGGTTAGGTTTTGGGCTAGAAATGGTGTTAGCATTTGCTTTATGGTTAGGGTGATATATAGAGCTAGGGTTAGTGTTTGGATATGAGTCAGGGTAAGGGTTAGTTTTAGTCCTAGAACTCGAATTTGAGCTAGAATTATGACTAGTTGTAGGGTTAGGTTTGATTTAAGTTAGGTTTAGGGTTAGGGTAATGGCTCAGGTGTTTTTTTTAAGGCTAGGGCTAGTGTTGGGTTTAGTTTCATGATTACCAATAGTGTTCAGATAGTGGTAGGGTGAGGTTAAGGCTGAAGTTTAGGGTTAGATTTAGAGTTATGATTAGATCTAGGGTAAGGGCTAAGGTTAAGGCTAGTGTTAGGGTTATGGTAATTGACAGGTTTACAAATAGAAATAGGGCTATGGTGAGAGTTAGGGTTATTCTTAGGTCTAGAGTTAGGGGTTTGCTTAGGGTTAGGTCTAAATTAGGGCTAGATTAGGGCTAGGTTTAGTGTTAGGGTTAGGCCCATGGTTAGGGCTAGAATTAGTGTTAGTGTTACTGTTAGGGTAATGGTTAGTTTTAGGCAAAGGGATGAGGTTATGGCTAGGTTCAGGGTTAGGGCGAGGGTTAAAATTAGGTATTGGAATAGTGTGAGTGTTCATGTTAGTTTAAGGGTAGGTTTAGGGCTAGGATGAGGGCTAGGGTTTGTGTTAGGGTTACATATAGGATTAGGGCGAGGGCTAATGTCAGGTCTAGGGTTATGGTTAGGAATAGTGTTAACTTCAGGTTTATGACTACGTCTAGTGGAAAGTTACGTTTAGGGTAAAGGTCAGGTTTAGATCTAGATGTATTATTATGGTCAGAGTCCAGTTTAGGGTTTGGTTTAGGAAAAGGTTTAGGGTTAGGGTTAAAATTAGCATTAGGTTTAGGGTTAAAGTTATGGATAGTGTTAGGTTTAGGGTTCAGGTTAGGTTTAGAGTAATAGATAGGTTTAGTGTTAGTGATAGGATTAAGGTTAGGCCTAGGGTTAGCATTTGGGTTAGGTTTATGTTTAGGGTAAAGGATAGGGTTAGTACTAGAGTTAGGGCTTTTGTTAATGGTAGGATTTTGGCTAGGTTTAGAGATAGGCCTAGGGTTATTGTTAGTGTTAGGTTTAGCAGAAGTGTTAGGGTTTGAGCTAGGGTTAGAGCTATTGTGAGTGTTAGGATTAGAGTCACGGCTATGGTTAGGTATAGGGTTAGAGTTATGGCTTGGGTTAGCATTAGGGTTATGTTTAAGGTAATGGATAGAGTTTTGCTATGATTTGTGCTATGTTTACAGTTAAGATTAGGACTAGGTTTAGGGTAAGGGCTATTGTTATGTTTAGAGTAAGAATTAGAGTTTGAGTAGGGTTAGGGTTAAGGTTAGATATAGGGATAAGCTTAGTTTTATGCTTAGGTCTAGGTTTAGGGTTAGGATAAGGGCTAGGTTGTGTGTGAGGTTTAGGGCTATCTTTAGGTGTATAGGTAATGTAAGAACTAGGGTTATGGTTATGGGTAGATTTAGGGTTTGTCTAGTGTTAGGGTTAGTTTTTCGGTTAGGATAAGGTTTAGATCTAGGGTTTGGGTTAGGGTAAGTGTCCAGGGTTAAATCTAGGGTTATGATTAGGGATATATTTCGGGTTATGTTTATGGTTAGGTCTAGTGTAAGGGTTAGATTTAGGGTAAGGGTGAAGTTTAGAGCTAGATATTATTATGGTCAGGATATGGCTTACAGTTTACTTATGGTTAAAGCCAGGTTTAGGTTTAGGGCTTTATTTAGCCTTAAGGTTAGAGTTAGGGTTAGGGTAATAAAAAGGCTGAGGATTAGGGTACAGGTTAGTTTTAGTGTAATGGATAGGTTTAAGGTTTGTGATAGGGTTAGAGTTAAGCTTAGCGTTAGCATTAGGGTTAGGATTATGGTTAGGGTAATGGATAGGATTAGAGCCAGGGTTAGGGCTAGGGTTATTTAGGATGAGGACTAGGTTTAGGGTAGTGTATACAACTATAGCTATGGTTAGGGCTATGGTTATGTTTAGGATTAGGGCTAGGTTTAGGTTAGGGTTTGGGATAGGGCTAGGGTTATGTTTAGGGTAAAGGTTAGGTTTGAGCTAGGTTAGGTCTAAGTGGAAGGTTAGCATTAGGGTTGGGGAAAGGGGTACTTTAGGGTTACACTTAGGGCTAGGTTTAGGCCTAGAATTAGGACTAGGTATTGTGTTAGCTTAGGCCTAGGGTTAGGGTCATGGGTAATTAAGAGATAGGGTTATGATTACGGCTATTTTTAGTGTTAGGTTTATGGCTAGGTGTAGTGTTAGGTTTGTGTTTTGAGTTAGGGTGAGCTTTGGAGCTAGTTTTATTTTAGGGTCAGGGTCAGTGTTCAGCTTAAAGTGAGTGTTGGGGTTATTGCAAAACTTATGACTAGGTTTAAGTGTAGAAATAGGGTTAGTGTTTGGGTAATGTTAAGGGTGATTTTTAGGTCTAGGGCAAGGTTGTTGTTCACGTCTAGGGCTACAGTATGGCTAGATTTAGGTTTAGGTTTAGGTCTAGGACTAGTGTTAGGTTTATTTTTAGGTATAGGATTACCAGTAGGGCTATTATTAGGGTTTGGATTTGGTTAGGGTCAGGTTTAGACCTACAGTTCGTGTTAGGGTCAGTATAAGTTTCAGGGTTATGATTAGGGTTTGGGTTATAGTTAGAGATAGAATGAGGGCTAGGGTTAGGACTAGTAATAGGGTTAGAGTTTGGGTTAGGCTATGGATAAATGTTAGGACTAGGGTAGCATTAGGTTTAGGGTTTGCCTTAAGGTAACAAATAGGATAAGAGTTAGGGTTAGGGCAAGGGTTAGGGATTGGCTTATGGCTAGGTTAGTGTTAGAGTTAAAGCTAGGGTTATCACTCAGATTAGGGTCAGGTTTTGGGTTAGGTTAGGGCTAGTGTTATGGCAACAGCAAATGAACCAACTTGGGTTATGATTAGGGCCAGTTTTTGGGTTAGTTTTAGGCTAGGTCAAGTGTTAAGATTAGGGTTAGTGTTAGCGTAATGTTTAGAGCTAGAATTAGTGTTAGGGTCAGGGACCATGTTCAGAGTTAGAGTTAGCTTTATGGTTAAAGCCAGAATTATCACTAGTTTTAGGTCTAGGTGTAGGGTTAGTGTTTGAGTTAGGTTAAGTTTTATTATTAGGGCTAGGGCTAGGTTTTTGTTTAGGTCTAGGGCTACAGATATGGCTGGATTTAGGATTAAGTTTAGACCTAGGGCTAGTGTTTGTTTTAGGGTTAGGAATAGGTTTATTTCTAGTGCTCGTGTTAGGGTTCAGTATATAGTTAGGGTCCAGTTAAGACCTACGGTTACCATTCGGGTCAGAATAAGTGTCAGGTTTGAGTTATGGTTAGAGCTAGAATGAGGGCTTGGGTTAGTACAAGTAATATGATTAGGGTTAGGACTAGGGTTAACATTAGGGTTAGAGTTGGCTTAGGGTAGGGTTAGGGCTAGTGTTAGGATTAGGTTTAGAGTTAAAGCTAGGATTAGTTTTGGATTAGGGCTAGGTTTTGGTTAGAGTTAAGTCTAGGTTTAGAGTTACGGCCAATGTTTGCAGTAGAGTTACAATTTGGGCTATTTATGAGATTGGGGTTAGGACTAGGTCTAGTGTTAGGGTTATGTTTAACATTAGGGTGATGTTTAGAGCTAGGGAAAGTTTTAGGGTCAAAATTAAGTTCAGAGGTAGTTTTAGGGTTAGGGTTTGTAACTGAATTAGGGCTTGGGTTAGGGCTAGGTGTAGGGTTAAGGTTTGATTTAGGTTAAGCATTAAAGTTAGGGTTATGGCTCCATTTTGTTTCAGGACTAGGGCTATGTTTAAGGCTAGTTTTAAGATTAGCATTAGATTTAGGAGTAGTGTTAGGGTTAGGTTTAGTCTTAGGTTTAGAGTGAGATTTAGAGTTAGGATTATATCTACGGTTTGGTCTAGGGCTAAGGATATGGATAGCATTAGTTCTAGGTTTATAGCTAAGATTAGGGTTATGATAAAAATAGGGTTAGAACTAGGGATAAGGATAGGGTGAGAATGAGAGTTAGTCTTAGGGCTAGGCTTAGGGTGTGATTAGGTATAGGGCTTAATTAGGGCTAGGAATAGGGCTTGGTTTATTTTTATGTTTAGGCATATTTTTAGTTTTGGGCTTAGGGTTAAATTTAGTGTAAATGATGGGGTTAGAGCAAGGTTTAGGGCTAGGACGATGGTAAGAATTAGGTTTTGGGCTAGGGTTTAGTTAGAGTTATGATTAAGACTAAGTTAAGGGCTAGGATGAGGGCTAGAGTTTGTATTTTGTTTATGGTTAGGATTAGTGTTAGGACAAGTGACAGTGTTAGGATTATGGTTAGGGATAGTTTTAGGCTTAGGTTTATGGTTATTTTAGTATAGGGTTAGATTTAGGGTAAGGGTCAAATTTAGATCTAGGTGTATTATTAGGGTCAGGGTCATGTTTAGGGTTTTGTTTAGGTTAGGGTTTAGGGTTAGGGCTCAAGTTACCATTAGGGTTTGTGTAAGGGTAATGATAGGGTTAGGTTTAGTGTTCAGGTTAGGTTTATCATAATGGATAGTGTTATGGTTAGGCATAGGATTAGATTTAGGCCTACTGTTAGCATTAGAATTAGGGATATGTTTAGGGTAATTGATAGGGTTAGAGCTAGGTTTAGGGCTAGGTTTATGGCTAGGTCTAGTATAAGGGTTAGGTTTAGGAGTAGGGTCAGGGTTAGATCTATGTATATTATTATGGGAAAAGACAGAGTTAGGGTTTAGCTTAGGTAACTTTATGTTTAGGGCTCAAATTGGCATTAGGTTTAGGGTTAGGGTAATGATAGGGTTAGGTTTAGGGTTCAGGTTAGGTTTTGGTTTATGAATAAGGTTACAGTTAGTGAGAAGGTTACAGTTAGTCCTAGGGTTACCATTAGGGTTATGGGTATGGTTAGAGTAATGGATAGGGTTAGAGCTAGTGATAAGGCTAGGATTATGGTGAGGATTCTGGCTAAGGTTAGGGTAAGGTTTAGGGCTAGTTTTGGGGTAAGGTTAGATTTAAAACTAGGGTTAAGTCTCAAATAAGGGCTAGGTTTTGGGTTTGGTTAGGGATAGTATTAGGGCTATCGCTAATGTATGAACTAGTGTTACAATTAGTTCAGTTTTAGGGTTAGGGTTAGTGTGGTGTTTAGAGCAAGGGTTATATTTAGGTTCAGTGTCAGGGTCAGGGTTAGTTTTAGTGTTAGTTTTAGGGCTGGAATTTTGGCTAAAGTTAGTGCTAGGTGTTGGGTGAAGTTTTGGTTTAGGTGAAGGGTTATGGTTATGGCTGAGGCTTCGTTTTGTTTTAGGGCTAGCACTAGGTTTATGTCTAGATTTTGGATTAGGTCAGGGTTAGGTCTAGTGTTAGAATGAAGTTTAGGTTTAGGTTTAGGGTTAAATTTAGATTTAGGGTTAATCTAGGCTTTGGGCTCATGCAAGGTTTAGGGCTAGTGTTAGGGTTATGGTACGGAATATGGTTAGAATTAGGGATAAGTTTAGGATAAGAATTAGAGTTATTCTTAGGAATAGGCTTAGGGTGTGTGTTAATGTTAGGGCTAAAATAGCGCTATGTTAGGACTATAGTTAGTGTTATGGTTAAGCCTAGGGGTTGGGCTAGAGTTATGGTTAGCACTGGGGTTAGGGTTAAGTTTAGGAGTATGGATGGGGTTATACCTAGGTTTAGGGCTAGGGTGAGGGTTAGAATTAGGATTAGGCCTAGGGTTATGATTCAGTTTAGGATTAAGGCTATGATAGGGCTAGGATGAAGGGTAGGTTTTCTGATATGGTTAGGGCTAGGAATCGGGCTATGATTAACATCAGGTCTAGGGTTATAATTAAGCATAGTTTTAGGTTTAGGTTATGGCTAGGTCTAATGTTAGGGTTAGCTTTAGGTTAAAGATCAGCTTTAGAGCTGTGGTTATTATTAGTGTCATGGTCATGGAAAGGGTTAGCGTTTCGTTTACATTACAGTTAAGGGGTTAGGGCTCGAATTAGTGTTAGGGTTTGGTTTACAATTAAGGTAATGGAAGGGTTCATTTAGGTTTTAGTTAAGGTTTAGGGTAATAGATGGGTTAGGTTTAGCAATCGGGTTAGGGTTAGCATTAGGGTTAGTGTTATGTTTAGTGTAATGGATAGTTTTATTTTATTTATTTTTTATTGGTTGTTCAAAACATTACATAGCTCTTGACATATCATATTTCATACATTTGATTGAAGTTTTAGAGCTAGGTTTAGGGCTAGGTTTTAGTTTGAATTAAGTCTAGGATTAGTTTAGGTTCAGGGATAGGGCTATGGTTTGGTTTAGGGTAAATGTTAGGGTTAGGATAAGTGTTAATTTAGGTTTAAGGTTATGGTTAGGTTAGGATAAGGGTTAGTGTTTGAGCTACGATTAGGGCTAGTACGAGAGTGAGGTTTAGGTTTAGTTCTAAGTTCAAGATTATGGTAAGAGTTAGGTTTAGTGTTAGAGATAGGGTTTTAAATAGAGTTAGGGTTTGGGTAATGGATATGGTTAGAGCTAAAGTTTGGGCTAGGGTTAAGGTTAAGATTAGGGCTAGGGTAAGGATTAGGATATAAAATAGGACTAGGGCTATGTTTAGTGTAAGGGTTAGGCTTTTAGCTAGGATTAGGTCTAAGGAGAGGGTTAGGGTTAGAGTTAGGGTTTGGGTTAGGGCTAGGCTTAGGTTTATGCTTAGAGCTAAGTTTAGGCCTAGGATTAGCTTAAGGTTTTGTGTTAGGTTTAGGGCTAGGGATAGGACTATGGGTAATGTACAAGCTAGTGTTATGTATAGGACTAGTTTTAGGTTTAGGGTTATGTTTAGGTTTAGTCTAAGTCTTAGGTTAGTGTCAGGTTTAAAGCTAGTTTAATTTTTAGGATAAGGGTCAGTATTCAGGATAGGGTTAGGTTTCGGTTTAGAGCCAGAATTAGGACTAGGGTTAGGTCTAGGGATAGGGTAAGTGTTTGGTTTAGGTTAAGGGCTATTGTTAGGGCTAGTGCTAGGTTTTGTTTAGTTCTAGGGCTAGAGTTATAGCTATATTTAGAATTATCTTTGGTTCTAGGTGTAGTGTTAGGCTTAGGTATAAGAACAGGTTTACAGGTAGGTCTAGGCTTAGGTTTTGGTTTAAGTTTAAGGTCAGTTTTAGACCTAGGGTTACTTTTAGGGTCAGATGAGGGTCAGGGTTAGGTTTAGAGGTAGAGTGAGGGCTAGGGTTAAGACAAGTAATATGGTTAGAATTAAAGTTAGGCTAAGGATTAGGGTTAGGACTAGGGTTAGACTTGGGTTAGGGTTTGGCTTAGGGTGAGGGATAGGGTTAGAGCAAGGGTTAGGGCTAGGGTTAAGATTAGGGATAATGCTAGGTTTATGGCTTGGATCCAGAGTAGGATTTGTGTTAGGGATAATGCTAGGGTTAGGACAATGACTAATGTATGAACTAGGGTTACAATTAAGGCTTGTTTTAGTGTTACGGTTAAGGCTAGATCTATTGTTAGAGTTAATTTAAGTTAGGGTGATGATTAGAGCTAGGATTAGTGTTAGGATCAGTGTCAGGGTCAGAATAATTTTTAGAGTTAGGGTTAGGGCTAGGTGTAAGGTTTGGGTTTGGTTTAGGTTAAGGGTTATAATTAGGGATATGGTTTTGTTTTGTTTTATGGCTAGGGTCAGGGCTAGGGTAAGTTTTAGGATTAGCAATATGGTTAGGGATAGTTTTAGGGTTTGGTTTGACTTATGATTATAGTTAAATTTAGAGTTAGGTTTAGATTTAAATTTGAGTTTAGATCTAGAGTTAAGATAGGGATAAGGATAGAATTAGGGGTAGGGCTAAGGCAAGAGTTATTGCTAGGGTTAGGGTTAGAATATGATTAAATTAGGGCTAGGATTAGCACTAGGCTTAGTATTAGTATAAGGCCTAGGGTTAGGAGGGTTTTAGGGTTAGGTTTAAGGTTCTGGCTCGGTTTATGGTAAGGAATGGTGTTATAGGTAAGTTTATGGCTATAGTGAGGGTTAGAATTAGGGTTAAGGCTCAGGTTATGTTTTGGGTTAGGATTAAGGCTAGGTTTATGGCTAGGATTATGGTTAGGGCTAATTTCAGGTCTAGGGTTATGGTTAAAGATAGTTTAAGGTTAGGTTTATGGCTAAGCCTTGTGTAAGCATTAGGATTAGGGTTATGGTCAGATTTAGAGATATGGGTATCATTAGGGCCATGGTCATGATTAGTGTTTTGGATAGGTTAAGGTTTAAAGTTAGGACTTGAATTACCATTAAGGTTAAGATCAGTGTAATGTTAGGGTTAGGTTTAGTTTAGGTTTCAGGTTAGATTTAGGGTAATGGAAAGGGTGAAGATTGGAGATAGGATTAGGTTTATACCTAGGGTTAGCATTAGGGTTAGGGTTAGTGTTAGGGTAATGGATAGGGTTAGAGCTAGGGTTACAGCTAGGGTTATAGTTACAATTAGTGATAGGGTTAGAGTTAGGTTTAGGGTTAAAGTTAGGGTTAGGGCTCTGAATAGTTCTAGGATTTGGGTTAAGTTAAGTCTAGGGTTAGGGTTACAGCTAATGTAAGTAGTAGGGTTATGATTAGGGCTAATTTTAGTGTTAGGGTTTAGGACTAGGTCTAGTGTTAGGTTTAGGTTTAGGGTTAGGGTAATGTTTAGACCTAGGGTTAGTGTTAAGGTCAGAGTTAGGTTGAGGGTTAGGGCTAGGTGTAGTATTAAGGCTTGTTTTATGTTAAGGACTAGGGTTAAGTCTACGTCTGATTTTTTTTAGAGCTAGGGCTAGGGTTAGGGCTAGTTTTAGGATTAGCCTTAGGGTTAGGGCTAGGGTTAGGTTTAGGTTTATAACCCTAACTTATCATTAGGGTTATATTTAGAGTTAGGGTTAGATGTAGGGTTATGGCCAGGGATATGAATAGGGCTAGGTTTAGACCTACGGATCAGGCTAGGATTAGGCTTCCAGTAAAGTATAGGGTTTGAAGTAGAGTTAGGGATCTGGTGAGAGTTAGAGTTAGTGTTTGGGCTAGGGTTAGGGTTAGGGTTAAAGATAGGGCTAAGTTAGATCTAAGGTTAGGGCTAGGGTTAGGGCTACAGCTAATTTAAGATCTACGGTTATGATTTTGGCGAGTTTTAGGATTAGAGTTAAGGGCTAGGTCTAGTGTTTGGGTTCGGTTTAGGTTTTGGGTGATGTTTAGAGCTAGAGTTAGTGTAGGGTCAGAGTAAGGGTCAGGGTTAGTTTTAGGGTTAGGGATAGGACTCAAATTACCACTAGGTTTAGGGCTAGGTGTAGGCTTAGGGTTTGGTTTTGATTCAATGTTAGGGTCGAGGCTATGGCTCTGTTTAGTGGTAGGGCTTGGGCGAGGTTAGGGCTAGTTTTAGGATTAGCATTAGTGTTACACCTTGTGTTAATTAGAGATTTAGGCTTAGGTTTAGGGTTACATTTAGAGTTAAGGTTAGATGTAGGATTAGGGCTAGAACTTGGGTTAGGGCTAAGGTTAGGGCAAGATTTAGGGTTATGGTAAGGGTTAGGGTTAGAACTAGGAATAGGACTAGGGAGAGAGTTAGAGTTAGTCTTAGGGCTAGGGTTAGGTTAGGTTTAGGGCTAAATTAGGGCTAGAATTAGGTCTAGGGTTTGTGCTACGTTTAGGCCTAGTTGTAGGCTTAGCTTTAGGTTTAGGGATAGGGTTAGGTTTAGGGGAAGGGATGGGGTTATAGCTAGTGTTAGGGCTAGGTCGAAGGTTAGAATTATGGTTAGGGCTAGGATTATATTTTTGAGTTAGTAATAAGGCTAGGTTTAGGGCTAGAATGAGGGCTAGGATTTGTTTTAGGTACATGGCAAGAATTAGGGCTAGGGATGTGTGAGTTTTAGGGTTACAGTTAGGGATAGATTAAGGGTGAGATTTTTGGCTAGGTCTAGTGTAATGGTTAGGTTTAGGGTAAGGGTCAGGTTTAGAGCTGGGGATATAATTAGGGTTAAAGTCAGGTTTCAAATTTGGTTTATATTAGGGTTTAGGATTAGGGCTCAAATTAGCATTAGGGTTAGGGATATTATATGATAGGGTTAGGTTTAGGGTTCAGGTTTGGTGTAGTGTAATTGGTAGGTTTAGAGTTAGTGAAAGAGTTAAGTTTAGTCCTAGGGTTAGCGTTAGGGTAAGGGTTATGTTTAGGGTAATGGAGAGGCTTAGAACTAGGGTTAGGGCAAGGGCTATGGTTAGTAGTAGGGCTTGAGTTAGGGTTAGGGTTAGGCCCAAGGATAGGGTTAGTTTTAGGTTTAGGGTACGGTTTAGGGTTTGAGCTAGGGTTAGCATTAGGGCGAATATTAGGTTTAGGGTTTGGCCTAGGTTATAGTTACGGTTAGGGTCAAGGTTAGTGTTAGGTTTAGGACTAGGGTTATAATTAGTTTTAGGGTATTGGATATGGTTTGATGTTGGGTTAGGTTTAAGTTTAGGATTAGGTTTCTGCTTAAGGTTTGTGTTAGAGACAGGTGTAGGGATAGGTTTAGCATAATGTTTAGGGTTTGAGCTAGTGTTAGGTCTATGACAAGGTTTAGGTTTATGGCTATTTCTAGGGTTAGGGTTAGGGTAGAATTAGGGTTAGGGCTAGGGTTATCATCGGGGTTAGGGTTAGGGTTAGGGTAATGGGTAGGGTTAGAGGTAGTATTATGGCTTGGGTTAAGGTTAGGATTAGGGCTGGGGTTAAGGTTAGGGTTAGGTTTAGGCCAGGGTTTAGTGTTAGCATTAGGTTATATTTAAGGGTTAGGGATTGAGCTAGGATTTGCACTAGGACGAGGTTTTAAAGTTATAGTCAGTGTTAGGGTTAGGGTTAGGGCTGGGGTTAGCGTTATGTTAGGGTTGTGGTTAGGGTAATGGATAGAGTTATAGGTAGGGTTTGGCCTATGGTTATGACTATTTTTAGTGTTAGTGATATGGCTAGGTCTAGTTTAGGGTTAGGTTTTTGGTTTAGAAAAGGTTTCAAGCTAGGGTTTGTGTTAGGGTAAGGGTCAATGTTCGGGTTAGTGTCAGGTTTATGATTAAGTTCAGCATTAGGACTAGGGTTAGTTCTAGGAGGAGGGTTAGTGTTTGGGTTAGGTTAAGGTTTATTGTTAGGGCTAGGTCTAGGTTTGTTTTCAGGGCTAGGGCTAGCGTTATTACAAGATGAAGGAATAGGTATAGATCTAAGTCTAGTGTTAGGGTTAGATATAGTTATAGTGTTACAGGTAGCGCCAATTTTACAGGTCGTTATAGGGTTAGGGTCAGGTTTAGACCTATGGGTAGTATTAGGGTCAGAATAAGGGTCAGGGCTGGATTTAGGGTTTTGGATAGGGATAGAGCTAGATTGAGGGCCAGTGTTAGGACTAGTAATGGAGTTAGATTTTGGTTAGGCTAAAGAGTAGGTTTAAAACTAAGTAGCTTAATGGTTGGAGATTGGCTTAGGGTAAGGGATTGGGTTAGTGCTAAGGTTATGGCTAGGTTTAGGGTGAGGGTTAGGGTTAGGGCTAGGGTTAGAGTTAAAGCTACCATTAGTTCTCAGATTAGGGCTAGGTTTTGTGTTAGCTTTAGTTCTATGGCTAATGTAAGAACTAGGGTTACAATTAGGGCTAGTATTAGGGTTATTGTTATGTCTAGGTCTAGTATTAGCTTAGGTTTAGGGTTAGGGTTATGTTTAGGATAATGGATAGGTTAGGGTTAGGAAATGTGTTAGGGTTAGGCTGAGGGTTAGCATTAGGGTTATTTTTCCAGGTAGGATATTGAACAGGGTTAGAGCTAGGGTTAGTGCTATGGTTTTCGTTAGGGTTAGGGCTAAAGATAGGGTTAGGTTTAGGGTTAGAGTAAGGATTAAAGTTAGGGTTAAATTTAGGTTAATGGTTAGAGCTACATTTAGGGTTAGAGATAGGGTTAAAGCTAGGGTTTGGGCTCAGATTAGGGCTAGGTTTTGGGTTTCATTAGGGCTAGTGTTAGGGATATGGCTAATGTAAGAACTAGGGTTATGATTAGGGCTAATTTTAGGGTTACAGTTCGGTCTAAGTCTAGTTTAGGGTTAGTTTTAAGTTTAGGGTGATGTTTTGAGCTAGGGTTAGTGTTAAGTTCAGAGTCAGGGTCAGGGTTAGTTTTTGATTAGTGATAGGACTTGAAATAGGGATAGGCTTAGGGCTAGATGTAGGGTTAGGATTTGGTTTAAGGTAAGAGTTAGGGTTAGTGCTATAGCTCGGTATGTTTTAGGGCTAAGGCTAAGGTTATGGTAAGGGATAGGGTTAAAACTAGAAGTAAGACCAGGCAAGAGTTAGATTTAGACTTAAGGCTAGGGTTAGGGTTAGGGTTGGAGCTAAACTAGGCCTAGGAGTAAGTCTAGGATTAGTGTTAGGGTTAGGTCTAATGTTAGGGCTATGTTTAGGGTTAGGTTTAGGGAAAGAGATGAGGTTATAGCTAGGTGTAGGGCTAGGGCGATGATTAGAATTAGGCTTAGGGATAGGGTTAGGATAGGTTTAGGATTAAGGGTGGATTTGGTATTAAGATGAGGGCTATGGATTTTGTTAGAGTTAGGGAAAACTTTAGAAATAGTGATAATGTCAGATTTAGGGTTATGGCTAGGGGTAGTTATACGGTTAGTTTCATGGCTAGGTGTTCTATAAGGGTTAGGTTTAGGGTAAGGATCAGGTTTAGAATTAGGTGTTTTTTGAGGTCAGATTCAGGTTTCAGATATGGGTTATTTTAAGTTTTAGTGTTAGGGCTCAAATTAGCATTAGGGTTAGAGTTAGGTTTAGGGTAATGGGTAGGTTTAGGTTTAGGATTCAAGTTGAGATTTTGATAATGATATGGTTAGGGTTTACAGGGTTAGGGTTAGGCCTAGGGTTAGCATTTGGGTTATGGTTATTGTTAGGGTAATGGATAACATTAGAGCTAGCGTTAGGGCTAGTGTTTCGGTTAGGATTAGGACTAGAGTTAGGGTTAGGGTTAGGGCTTGGGCTAGGGTTAATATTTGGTTTACGTATAGGGTATGGGCTAGGTTTTGAACTAGGGTTAGTGCTAGGGTGAGAGTTAGGTTTAATGTTATGTCTAGGTTCAGATTTACAGTTAAGTTTAGGGTTAGAGTTAGAGTTAGGTCTAAGTTTACCTTTAGAGTTAGGTTAATGGATAGGATTAGATATCAGGTTAGGGTTAGGGATAGTTTTAGGTTTAGGGTTAGTGTTAGGGTTTGGGCTTGGATTAGGTTTAGAGTATAGTTTAGGGTTTGATCTAAGGTTAGGGCTATGATGAGGGTTAGGTTTAGGGTTAGCTCTAGGATTAGGTTTACAGTTAGTGTTAGAGCTAGGTTTATCATTAGGTTTAGTGAGGTTTATGATAATGGATTATTTTAGAAATAGTATTAGGGCTAGTTATAACATTATGATTAGGGCAAGGGTAGCTTTAGTTTTAGGAATTAGGCTGGGTTAAGTTTAGAGTTAGGGTTAGGGTTTTATCTATGGTTAGGTCTAAGGTGAGTGTTAGGATTAGCGTGAGGCATAGGGTTAGGGTTAGGGTTATGCTTGGGGCTAGGTTTAGGTCTAAGTTTTGCTAGATTTTGTGTTAGGTTTAAAGCTAGACTTAGTGCTATGGGTATATAAAGACTAGGGTTATGGTTAGTGTTATGGCTAGGTCTAGTGTTATGTTTATGTTTTGATTAGGGTCAGTTTTAAAGCGAAGTTAGTGTTAGTTTCAGGGTCTGTATTTGGATTAGGATTAGGGTTAGCGTTAGAGTCAAAATTAGGATTGGTTAGGTCCAGAGGTAGGGTTAGTGTTTGGGTTCGGTTAAGGGTTATCAATAGGGCTAAGGCTAGGTTTTTTTAGGTCTTGGGTGAGAGATATGGATAGATTAAGTATTAGGTTTATTTCTAGGGCTAGTGTTAGGTTTAGGTTAAAGTATAGTTTTATGGGTAGGGCTAGTGTTAGGGTTTGGTTTATGGTTAAGGTCAGAAAAAATGTCAGGGTTAGGTTATGTTTGGGTTATGGTTATAACTAGAATGATGGAGAGGGTTAGGACTAGTAATAAAGTTAGGATTTGTGGTAGTCTAAGGATTCGGGTTAGGACTAGGGTTAGCATTAGGGTTAGGTTTTGGCTTAGGTTAACGGATAGGATTAGTGCAAGGGTTAGGGTTAGTGTTAGGGCTAGTGTTAGGCTTAGGTTTATATATAGGTTTATTGCTAGTGCTAGTGTTAGGTTTATGTTTTGGTTAGGGTCAGTTTTAAAGCTAAGTTAGTGTTAGTTTCAGGGTCTGTGTTTGGATTAGGATTAGGGTTAGCGTTAGAGTCTAAATTAGGATTGGTTAGGTCTAGAGGTAGGGTTAGTGTTAGGGTTTGGTTTAGGGTTATGGTCAGTTTTTGACCTACGGTTACCATTAGGGTCAGAATAAGTGTCAGGTTTGGGTTATAGTTAGAGGTAGAGTGAGGGCTAAGGTTAAGACTACTGATAGGGTTAGGGTTTGGGTTAAACTAAGTATTATTGTTAAGACTAGTGTTAGCATTAGGGAGAGGTTAACTTAGGGTAAGGGATAGGGTAGGAGCTAGGGTTAGGGCTATGTTTAGGGTTAGGGTTAGAGCTAGTGTTAGAGTTAGTGTAAGGGTTAAAGCTACTGTTAGGTCTCGGTTTAGACCTAGGTTTTGGTTAGATTTAGGGCTAGGTTTAAAGTTACAGCCAATGTATGGACTAGGGTTAGAATTTGGGCTAGTTATATTATTAGGGTTAGGAGTAGCTCTAGATTTCGGGTTAGGGTTAGGGTGATATTTATAGCTATAGTTAGAATAAGTGTGAAATTCAAGGTCAGGGTAAGTTTTAGGATTAGGTTTGGGACTCGTATTAGATCTAGGGTTAGGGCTAGGTGTAGGGTTAGGTTTTGGTTTAGGTTAAGTTTTAAAATAAGGGCTATGTCTTGGTTTTGTTTTAAAGCTAGGACAATGCTTAGGGCTAGTTTTAGGATTAGAGTTAGGTTTAGGGCTAGTGTTAGGGTTAGGTTTAGACTTAGGGTTAGAGTTAGATTTAGAGTTAGGATTAAATCTAGGGTTAGGTCTAGGTCTAAGGATAGGGCTAACATTAGATCTAGGTTTATGGCTAGGATTAGGGTTAATGTAAGGGATAGGGTTAGAGCTAGGGATAGGGATAGGGCAAAATTGAGAGTTATTCTTAGGGCTAGGCTTAGGGTTTGGGTGAGGTATAGGGCTTAATTAGTGCTAGGAATAGGGCTAGGTTTATGGTTATATTTGGGCCTTGAGTTAGTTTTAGGCTTAGAGTTAGGTTTAGTGTAAGCAATGGGGTTAAAGCTAGGTTTAGGGCTAGGGTGAAGGTTAGAATTAGAGTTAGCGCTAGGTTTTTGTTAGTTATGATTAAGGCTAGATTTAGGGCTAGAATGAGGGCTAGGGTGTTAGGAATAGATCTAGGGTTACCATTAGGGTTAGGATTTCACTAAGGGTATAGGATGGAGTTAGAGTTAGGGTTAGGGCTAGAGTTAGGGTTAGGGTTAGGTTAAAGCTAGGTTTAGGGCTCAGATTAAGGCTAGATTTGTGTTAGGGTGAAGCTAGGGTTAGGGTAATCACTAATTTAAGAACTAGGGTTACAATTAGGGTTAGTTTTATTGTTATGTTTAAGGGTAGGTCTAGAGATAACATTAGGTTTAAAGTTAGGTCGATATTTAGAGCTAGGTTTAGTTTTACAATATGAGTGAGAGTCAAGGTTAGGGTTAGAACTCAAATAAAAATTAGGATTACTGTTAGGTTTTGGTTTAAGGTTAGGATGGTGTTTAGATCTAGGGTGAGTTTAGGATATGAGTAAGGTTCAGGGTTAGTTTTAAGGGTAATGTTAGGACTCTTATTTAGTTCACGGTTAGGTCTAAATATAGTTTTAGGGTTTCGTTTAAGTTAAGGTTTAAAGATAAGGCTATTGCTTGGTTTTGTTTTACTGCTAGGGTTAGGGTTAGTGCTATTTTTTCGAGATTAGCATTAGGGTTAGGGTTAATGTTACTGTTTGTCTTAGGCTTACCGTTAGGTTTAGATTTGGAGTCAGGGTTAGATATAGGGTTAGGGATAAGACCAAAAATAGGGCAAGGGTTAAGGCTACGGTTAGAGCTATGGTTAGATTTAGGGTTAGGGTTATGATTACAGCTAGGTTTAGGGCTAAGATGAGGGCTAGCATTTGTTTTAGGGTTAGGGCTAAGATTAGGTCTAGAGCTAATTTCAAGTCCAGAATTATGGTTAAAGTTAGTTTAAGAGTTAGAATTTTCGCTTCATCTAGGGTAAGTGTTAGATTTAGTGTTACAGTCAAGTTTAGAGCTATGGATAATATTAGGTTCAAGGTTTGATTTAGGGTTGGGATAGGTTAAGATTTAAAGTTAGGGCTCAAATTAGTGTTAGGGTTAGGGTTAGGATAATGATAGGGTTAGGTTTAGGGTTCAGGTCAAGTTTAGGGCAATGGATATAGTTAGGATTACGGATAGGGTTAGGTTTATGCCTAGGGTTAGCATTAGGGTTAGGGTTATGGTTATGGCAATTGATAGAGTTAGAGATCGGCTTAGGGCAAGTGTTACAGTTATGTTTCAGGCTAGGTTTAGGGTTAGGGTTAAAGCTAGGTTTAGGGCTCAGATTAGGGCTACAATTTGGGTTAAGTTAGGGCTAGGGTTATGGTTATGGCTAATATAAGTACTAGAATGATAATTAGGGCTAATTTTAGGGTTTTAGTGCTAGGGTTAGTGTTCGGATTAGGTTCAAGGTTAGGGTGATGTTTAGAGCTAGTAGTGTTAGGGTCATTGTCAGGTTTAGGTTTAGTTTTAGGGTTCGGCTTACAACTCGAATTAGGGCTAGGTTTAGGCTAGGTGTAGGGTTAGGATTTGGTTTAGGTTAAGGGTTCGGTTTAGAACTATGGCTTTGTTTGTTTTAGGTCTGGAGCTAGGGTTAGGCTAGTTTTAGAATTAGTGTTATGATTTGGGCTAGTGTGAGGTTTAGGCTAAGGCTTTGGGTGAGGGCTAGATTTAGAGTTAGTTTTTTTATAAGGTTAGTGCTAGGGCTTAGGATAGGGTAAGGGTTAGTACTAGGGTTAGGCTAAGGTAAGATTTAAGGTAAGGGTTATGGTTAGAACAAGTGATAGGGTAGTGTAAGAATTAGAGTAAGTCTTAGGGCTCTGGTTAGGGTTAGGAATAGGACCAAATTATGGCTAGGGTTAGTGTTAGGCCTAGGGTTAGGGCTAGTTTTAGGATTAGCATTATGATTAGAGGTAGTGTTAGGGTTAGGCTTAGGCATAGAGTTAGGGTTAGATTTAGAGTTAGATTTCAATCTAGGGTTACTGCTAGGGCTAAGGATAAGGCAGGGTTTATGACTATGGTTAGGTTTAGAAGTAGCATTTTGTTTAGGGTAAGGGATGTGGTTTTAGCAAGGTGTAGGGTTAGGGAGATGGTTAGTATTAGAGTTAGGGCTAGGGTTATCATTAAGGCTAGGTTTAGGGCTAGGATGAGGACTAGGGTTTGTGTTAGGTTTAGGGATAGTATTAGGGCTATGGCTAATTTGAGGTCTAGATTACAGTTAGGGATAGATTTAGTGTTTTTGTCCAGTGTAAGGTTAGGTTTTTGGTAAGGGTCAGACGTAGATGTAGGGTTTTTTTAAGGGTCAGATTCAGGGTTTGGATTTGGATTAAGTTAGGGTTTAGGTGTATGGCTCTTATTAGTGTTAGATTTAGGTTTAAGGTAATGATACGGTTAGATTCAGGGCTCAGGTTTGATTTAGTGTAATGGATAGGGTTAGTGTTAGGCCTAGGTTTAGCATAAGTGTTAGGGTTATTGTTAAGGTAATGGATAGGGTTAGATCTAAGGTTAGGGCTAGGGTTATATATAGGATTAGGGTTAGTGTTTGGCTTAGGGTTAGGTTTAAGTTTAGGGTTAAAACTAGTTTTATCACACGGTTAAGGCTAGGTTTTGGGTTAGGTTAGTGCTAGGGTTAAGGCTATGGGTATTGTATGAAGTAGGGTCATGATTAGCACTAATTATGGGGTTAGTTTTATGGATAGGTCTAGTGTTAGGGTTAAGTTTATGGTTAAGTAGACCTAAGGTTAGAGCTGGGGTTAGTGTTAGGCTCAGAGTCAGGGTCAGGGTTAGTTTTCGGGTTAGGGTTAGGACTAGAATTAGGGTAGGATTAGGGCTAGTTGTAGGGTTAGGGTTGGGTTTAGATTAAGGGTTAGGGTTAGTCCTATGACTTGATATTATTTTAGGGCTAGGGGTTAGTGTTAGGCCTAGGGTTAGGGCTAGTTTTAGGATTAGCATTAGGGTTTGGGCTAGGGTTAGTGTGAGGTTTAGGATTAGGTTAAATTTTAGGGTTAGGGGTAGGGCTAGATTTATGGCTAGATGTCGTCTTAAGGTTAATGTTAGATTTAGAGTTAGGTTTAGATATAGGGTTTGAGCTAGGGCTAAGGATAAGGCTAGGGTTAGGACTTAGTTTAGGTCTAGGTTTAGGGTGATGGTAAGGGATAGGCTTAGAACTAGTTATAGTTCTAGGGCAAGAGTTAGAGTTACTCTTAGGGCTAGGTTTAGTTTTAGTGTTAGGGATAGGGTAAATTGGGGCTGGGATTAGGGCTAGGGTTAGTATTAGGGTTAGGCCTAGGGTTAGGGCTAGGTTTAGTGTTAGGTTTGGGTTAGGGTTAGGTTTAGTGTAAGGAATGGGATTATAGATAGTTTTAGGACTAGGGTGATGATTAGGGTTAATTTAGAGTTAGGGTTAGGGTTAGGGTTATGATTAAGGTGAGGTTCATGGCTAGGATGTGGGCTCAGATTTGTGTTAGTGTTAGGGCTAGGATTAAAGCTAGGGCTAATGTCAGGTCTAGGGTATGGTTAGGGATTGTTTTAGGGTTAGATTTATGGCTGGTTCTATTGTAAGAGTTAGTTTTCTCTTCAGGGTCAGGTTTATAGCTATGGGTATTATTAGGGTCTGGGTCAGTGTTATGGTTTGGGTTAGGTTAAGGTTTAGGGTTAGGGCTCGAATTAGCATTAGGGTTAGGGATAGGGTAACTATATGGTTAGGTTTAAGGTTCAGGTTAGGTGTATGTTAATGGATAGGGTTAAGGCTAGGGATTGGAGTAGGGTTCGGGCTAAGATGAGCATAGGGTTTAGGGTTATTGTTAAGATAATGGATAGGGTTAGAGCTAGGCTTAGGGCTAAGGTTATGGTTAGGATTAGGTCTATTGTTAGGTTTAGGCTTAGGGTTAGGGCTAGGATTTTGGTTAGGTTTAGCTTTAGGGTTAAAGCTAGGGTAGGACTTGGTTAGGACTAGGTTTTGCGAAAGGTTAGGGCTATGGCTAATGTAAGAACTAATGTTATGATTAGAGCTATTTTATGGTTAATATTAGGACTAAGTGTAGTTTTAGGGATAGGTTAAGGGTTAGGGTGAGGTTTAGAGCTAGGGTTAGTGTTAGTTTCAGAAACACTGTTTGGGTTAGGGTAATGGTTCATGTCAAATCCAGAATTAGGACTAGGTTTAGGTCTAGGGTTAGGGTTAGTGTTTGTGTTAGGTTAAGGGTTATTGTTAAGTCTAGGTCTACGTTTTTCTGTAGGTCTAGGGCTAGAGTTTTGGCTAAATTTACGATTAGGTTTACTGCTAGGGGTAGTGTTAAGTTAAGGTTTAGGTATAAAGTTAACAGTAGGGCTAGTGTTAGGGTTCTGTTTAGGGTTAAGTTCAAGTTTAGACCTACAATTAGTGTTAGTGTCAGGATAATGGTCAGGGTTAGGATTATGGTTTGGGTCTTGTTTAGACCTAGAAGGAGGGCTAGGGATAGGACTAGGAATAGGGCTAGGGTATTGGTTAAGCTAAGGATTATGGTTAGGACTAGGGTTAGCATTAGTGTGAGGGTTTGGCTTAGCATAAAGATAGGGATAGAACTAGGGTTAGGACTAGGTTTATCACTAAGGTTAGCCTTAGGTTTAGGGATAAATCTCGAGTTAGGGCTAATATTAGGGCTAGTTTTGTATTATGGTTAGGGCCAGTGTTAGTGTTACAGCTAATGTAAGAACTAGGGTTACGATTAGGATCAGTTTTAGGATTAGGTTTAGGGCTAGGTTTAGTGTTAGGGTTAGGTTTAAGGTTAGCATTATGTTTACAGCTAGGTGTAGTGTTATGATACGAATCAGGCTCATGGTTAGGTTTAGGGTTAGGGTTAGGTCTCGAATTAAGTCTAGGGTTAGGGCTAGGTGTAGGTTTAGGGTTTAGGTTAAGGGTTAGGGTTAGGGGTATGGCTTGAATTTGTTTTAGGGCTTGGGCTATGTTTAGGACTAGTTTTAGGATTAGCCTCAGTGTTAGGGCTCGTTAAAGGTTTAGGCTTAGGCATCAGTTTAGCTTTAGATTTAGAGTTAGGTTTCAATCTACAGTAGTGCAAGGGCTAAGGATAGGGCAAGAGTTGTGACTAGCGTTAGGGCTAGGTTTAGTGTTATGGTAAGGGATAGGGTTAGAACTAGGGATACATCTTGTGTGAAAGTTATAGTTTGTCTTAATTCTATCGCTAGTGTTAGGGTTAGAAATAGGGCTAAATTAGGTCTAGGATTTGGTTAGGTTTAGTTTTATGGTTAGAGTTAGGGTTAGAGTTAGAGTTAGGGTTACAGATAGGGCTAGGGGTAGGGTTACAGTTAGGGTAAGGTTTAGTGTTTAAGCTAGTGCTAGGACTAGGGCGAGTGTTAGGTTTAATATTAGGTCTAGTGTTATGGTTAGGGTTAGGGTTAGGGATATGGTATTTTTAGGGTTAGGGTTAGGTTTAGGGTTGGTTAGATGTATGGTTAGGGTTAGGGATAAGGTTAGGTTTAGGGTTAACTTTATGTTTAGGCCTAGATATAGTGTTGGGTTTATGGTAAATGTTAGGGTTTGAGTTAGGGTTAAGGCTATAACAAGGGTTAGATTTAGGTTTAGGTCTAGAGTTATGTTTATGATTAGGGTTAGGCTAGGTGTAGAGTTAGGGTTTTTTTTTTAGGTTAAGGTTTATGGTTAGGGCAGTGGCTCTGTTTTGTTTTAGGACTAAGGGTAGGTTTAGGGCTAGGTTTATCATTAAGGTTAGAGGTAGGTTGAGATCTAGGGTTAGTGCTATGGTTAAGGTTAGAATTAGGGCTAGAGTTAGGTTTATGGTTAGGAATAGGTATAAGGTTAGGTTTAGGCTAAGGGTTAGGCTTTGAGCTAGAGTTAGGGCTAAGGCGAGGGTTAGGGTCAGGAATACGTTTAGGGTTATGGTTATGCTTAGGGTAGGTTTAGGCCTAGGATTAGGGTTGGGTTTTGTGTTAGGTTTAGGCCCAGCGTTAGCACTATGGGTAATGTAAGATCTAACGTACTGATTAGGGCTAGTATTAGTGTTAGGTTTATGGTTAGGTCTAGTGTTAGGTTTAGGTTTTGGGATTAGGGTCAGGTTTAGAGCTTGGTTTAGTGTTTATGTAGGGGCAATTTTAGTTTAGATTTAGGGTTAGGGTGAAACCAGAAGTAGGACTAGGTTTAGGTCTAGAGGTATGGTTAGTGTTTGCTCTAGGTTAAGGATTATGGTTAGGAGTAGGGCTAAGTTTTTTTTTTAGGTCTAGGTCTAGAGTTATGGCTAGATTTAGGATTAGGTTTAGGTCTAGGGCTAGTGATAGGATTAGGTTTAGGTATAAGTTTACTGGAAGGGCTAGTTTTAGGGTTCAGTTTAGGGTTAGGGTCAGGTTTATACTGAGGGTTTGTGTTAGACTTAGGATTTGGGTTAGGGTTAGAGCTAGAATGAGGGATAGGGTTAGGACTAATAATAATGTTAGGTTTTGGGTTAGGCTAAGTTTTAGGATTAGGACTAAGGTAAGCATTCATATAGGGTTTGGCTTAGGGTAAGTGATATAGTTAGAGCTAGGGTTAGGGCTAGGGCTAGGTTTAGGGTTAGGGTTACATCTAGGTTTAGGACTCAGATTAGGGCTAGTTTTTCTCTTAGGTTTAGGCCTATGATTATGGCTATGGCTAATGTAACAATTAGGGTTACAATTAAGGTTAGTTTTAGGGTTAATTTTTGGTCTAGGTCTACTTTAGCATTACCTTTAGGGTTAGTGTGATATTTAGAGCTAGGTTTAGTGTTAGGGTATAAGTCAGGGTTAGGGTTAGTTTTAGGCCTAGGACTCTAAAATTAGAGTAAGGGGTTTATGGCTAGGTGTAGAGTTAGGGTTTGTTTTAGGTTAAGGTTTATGGTTAGGGCAGTGGCTCTGGGTTTTTTTAGGGCTAAGCCTAGGGTTAGGGCTAATTTTATGTTTAGTGATAGTGTTAGGTCTAGTAGTAGGGTGAGGTTTAGGCTTAGGGTTAGGATTAGATTTAGAGTTATGATTAGATCTAGGCATAGGTATAGGGCTAGGATTAGGGCTAAGATTAAGGCTTGTGTTAGGGTTATGGTAACTGATAGGGTTAGAAATAGAAATAGGGCTAGGCAAGTGTTAGAGTTAGTTTTAGGCATAGGGTTAATGGTAGGGATTGGGTTAGGGCTAAATTAGGGCTAGGATTAGCTCTAGGGTTAGTGTTAGGTTATGGCCTATGGTTAGGGCTAGAGTTAGGATTAGTGTTAGGGAAAGGTTTAGGGTTAGAGTTATAGGAAAGGATGGGGTTATATCTAGATTCAGGGATAGGGCGAGGGTTTAAATTAGGGATAGGACTAGGGTTAGGGTTCAGATTAAGATTAAGGCTAGTTTTAGGGCAAGGATGAGGGCTAGCGTTTGTGTTAGGTTTAGGGCTAGTATTAGGGATAGGGCTAATATCAGGTCTAGGTTTATGGTTAGGGTAAGTTTTAGGGATAGGTTGTGGCTAGGTCTAGTGTAATGGTTAGGTTTAGAATAAGGATCAATTTTAGAGCTAGGTGTTATTTTAGGATTAGGGTCTGGGTATGGTTTTCTTTAGATTAAGGTTTAGGGTTAAGGCTTGAATTAGTGTTAGTGTTAGGTTAGGGTTAGGGTAATGAACAGGGTTAGGTTTAGGGTTCAGATTAGTTTTAGAGTAATGGAAAAGGTTAGTATTAGGAATAGTGTTAGCATTAGGTCTAGGGTTAGCATTTATGTTAGGTTTATCTTTAGCGTAATGGATAGGGTTAGAGCTAAGATTAGGGATAGGGTTAAGGTTAGGGTAAGGGCTAGGGTTAGGGTTAGGCCTAGAGTTAGGTACAGTATAAATGTTAGCATTTTAGCTAGCCTTAGGCCTAGGCCAGGCTTAGAGTTTTGTTTAGTCTAGGGTTAATGTTAAGGTTACAATTCGGACTATGTTTAGGGCTAGGATAATGGCTAGGTTTTGTGAGAGGTTTATGGCTAGCATTAGGGCTATGGGTAATGTAAGACCCAGGGTTATGGTTATGGCTAGTTTTAGGGTTTGCATTATGGATCAGTCTAGTTTAGGTTTAGGTTTTTATTAGGATAAGTTTTAGAGGTAGGGTTTGTGTTAGGGTAAGGGTCATTGTTTGGGTTAGGGTTAGGTTTAGGGTTAGGGCCAGAATTAGGTCTAGCATTGGTTCTAGGCATAGGGTTAGTCTTTGCCTTGGGTTAAGGATTATTGTTAGGGCTAGTGCTAGGATTTTGTTTAGGGCTGGGGCTAGATTTATAACTCTATTTAGGATTAGGTTTGGTGTAGTGCTAGTGTTAGGGTTAAGTTTAAGTATCATTTTACCAGTAGGGGTACTGTTAGGGTTTGATTTAGTTTTAGGGTTAGGTTTAGACCAAGGTTTAGTGTTAGAGTCAGAATAATTGTCAGGGTTAGGGTTCGGGTTTGGGTTAGCATTAGAGGTAGAATGAGGGCTAGGGTTAGGACTAGTAATAGAGTTAGGTTTTGGGGTAGGATAAGGATTAGAGTTAGGACTAGGGTAGCATTAGGGTGAGGCTTTTGCTTAGGGAAAAGGATAGGATTTGAGGTAGTTTTAGGTTTAGGGCTAGAGTTGTGGTTAGGGTTAGGGTTAAACCTGGGGTTAGGACTCGAATTAGGGCTAGGATTTGTATTTGCATTAGGCCTACAGCTAATGTAAGAACTAGGTTTCTGATTAGAGCTTGTTTTAGGGTTAGCGTTAGGGCGATGTTTAGAGATAGGGTTAGTGTTAGGGTCAGAATTAGGGTCAGGGTTATTTCCAGGGTTAGGGATAGGACTCAAATTAGGGGTAGATTTAGGGCTAGGTGTAGATTTAGTGTTTGGTTTAGGTTAAGGTTTATGGTTATGTTTATGGTTCGATTTTGTTTTAGGGCTAGGGTAGTGTAAGGGCTAGTGTTCCAATTAACATTAAGGTTAGAATTAGTGTTAAGGTGAGGTTTATGCTTAAATTTAGGGTTAGATTCAGGTTTAGGGCTAGGGTGCAGGATAAGGATAGGGTTGGGTCTAGATGGAGGCTAGGGTTTGGGTTATGGTAAGGGATAGGTTTAGAAGTAGGGATAGGGCTCGTGTAAGAATTAGAGTTAGTCTTAGGGCTAGGGATAGGGTTAAGATTAGGGTTGGGCTAAATTAGGGCTAAGATTAGCACTAGGGTTAGTGTTAGTTTTAGGCCTAGGTTTAGGGCTAGTGTTAGGGCTAGCATTTGGGGTAGGGTAAGTTATGAAGTTACAGCTAGGTTTAAACCTAGGGCAAGGGATAAAATTAGGGTTAGAGCTAGGATTAAATTTAGGGTTAGAATAAAGGCTAGGCTTAGAGCTAGGATTAGGGCTAGGGTTTGAGTTAGGGTTAGGGCTAGGATTCGGGATAGTGCTAATGACAGGTCTAGGGTTATATCTAGGGTTAGTTTTAGCGTTAGGTTTATGGCCAGGTGTAATGTAAGGGTTAGGTTGAGGATTGGGGTGAGCTTTACAGCTAGGATATTATTATTGTCAGAGTCAGAATTAGGTTATGGGTTAGTTTCAGGTTTAGGGTTAGGGCTCAAATTACCATTAGGGTTAGGGTAATGGATATGGTTAGGTTTAGGGTTCTGGCTAGGTTTAGGTAATAAATAGGGTTAGGTTAGGGCTAAGAATATGGTCATAGTTAGGGCTATATTTAGGTTTAAGAAATGATTTAGGTTTAGGGTTAGGTTAAGTCATGTGTTAGAGCTAGGATTAGGGTTATGGTTACGTTTAAAGCTGTGTTTAGATTTCAGAATACGGCTAGGTTTGGGGTTAGGTTAGGGCTAGAGTATGCCTATGGCTAACGTAAAATCTAGAGTGACAATTAGGGCTAGTTTTAGGGTTAGCATAAGGTCTCGGTCTAGTGTTATGGTCAGGTTTAGGTTTAGGGTGATTATTAGAGATATGGTTAGTGTTAGGGTAAGATTCAGGGTCAGTGATAGTTTTAGGGTTAGATATAGGACTCGAATTAGGGCTAGGGTTAAGGCTAGGTGTAGGGTAAGGTTCTGTGTTAAGCTTAGTGTAAGAATTATGCATAGGGCTAGTCTATTATATATATATATATTAGGAACTAGGTCTAGGGTTACCATTAGGTGAGGGTTAGGGTGAGGGCTATGGGTCAGTTTTGTTTTAGATCTAGGGATAGGTTTGTGGCTAGTTTTAGGATTAGTGATCATGTTAGGGCTAGTGGTAGGGTGAGGTTTAGGCTTAGATTTATTGTTTTGTTTAGATCTAGGTTTAGGGCTAGGGCTAGGGCTAGGGTTAGGGTTAAGGTTAGTTCTAGTATTAGGATTATGATAATGGAAAGGTTTACAACTAGAAATAGGCTAAGGAGAGAGTTAGAGTTAGTCTTAGGGCTAGTGTTAGTGTTAGGTTTATGGTTAGGGCTAAATTAGGGCTAGGATTAGTGCTGGGGTTAGTGTTAGGGGTAGTCCTATGATTAGGGCTATGATGAGGGTTTGAGTTAAGAGTAGGGCTAGGATTAGTGCTAGGGATAATGTCAGGTCTAGCATTATGGTTAAGGATAGTTTTAGGGTTAGATTATGGCTAGGTCTAATGTAACAGGATTAGGGCAAAGGTCTGGTTAAGAGCTAGGTGTATTATTAGGGTTACAGTCAGGGTTAGGGATTGGTTTCAATTAAGTTTTAGGAATAAGGCTCGAAATAGCATTAGGTTTTGGGCAATGGATCAGATTACATTTAGGCTTCAAGTTAGGTTTATGTTTTGGAATAGGGTTAGGGGTAGCTATTATTAGGTTAGGCTTAGTCCTATTGTTAGCATTTGGATTAGGCTTATGTTTAGGATAACAGATAGGATTACAGCTAGGGTTGGGGCTCGTTTTATGGTTAGGATTATGGCTAGAGTTAGACTTAGGGTTAGGGTTAGGTTTAGGGAAAGTGTTAAGGTTGAGCTAGGTTTAGGACGAGGGCAAGCGTTAGGGATAGAGAAGGTCTATGGTAAAATTAAGGTTAGAGCTATGGTTAACATTAGGATTAGGATTAGGGTTATGGTAATGGATAAACTTAGAGCAAGGGTTTGGGAAATGGTTATAGTTAAAATTAGAGTTAAAATTATAGTTAGGTTTAGGACTATGTTAATGTTTAGTGTTAGGATTAGGGCTAGTTTTAGAGGTAGTGTTCAGGTTAGAGTTAATTTATTCAAATTTCTTTTATAAAATCCAGGATTCATCTTCAATTAACCTTACTCTGTTCCCCAGGTTTTGGCCTTTTGGTTCAACTGTTTGGTGTCAGGAACAGTTAGTATTTTCATTTTACTTCATTTTGACCTATACGAGTAAATGGAAATATACCTGGAAATCAAACAGGGTTTATGCTAGCTTCTTGAAACTGGACATACACCCTCAATTCTCTGTGAGGACACTCATGTATGTTCTTTGTGAGTGTAGGCCTAAGCTGAAGCATGCAAAAACAACTATATCCAAGAGCCCTTTAGGAAAAATCAGGGAAATATGCACTGAAAT
The DNA here is from genome assembly GCF_047511675.1 of Marmota flaviventris. Classification (NCBI taxonomy): domain Eukaryota; kingdom Metazoa; phylum Chordata; class Mammalia; order Rodentia; family Sciuridae; genus Marmota; species Marmota flaviventris. Next base: position 13,012,543 of record NC_092510.1, read on the forward strand.
TCCTTCCATAATTATTTAGTCAGATTTATTTGACACTGCGTAGGATTCATCATTTAGCTTGCCCCACAAAGCTCTCCAAGTGTGGGACTTCTAGGATCAACGGTTCTCTAGTGCAGTTAGGGTTAGTGTTAGGTTTAGGGTTAGAACTAGGATTAGATGTAGTTTTAATGTGAGAGTTAATTTTGTTCAAATTTATTTGATACTTGGAAGGAGTCATTTTTTACCTAGACTTAATATGCTCCCTAGGTTTGGGCTTTCTCGCTTCAATGGGTTAGGGCTAGAATTAGGGTTATTGTTAGGGTTAAAGGTAGTGTTAGGGCTCCAATTAGGGATAGGTTTTGGGTTACTTTAGGGCTAGGTTTAGGGCTTCAGCTAATGTAAGAACTAGGGTTATGATTGGAACTAGTTTTAGGGTTAGGGCTAGGTCTAGGTCTAGGTTTAGGTTTAGTTTTATGTTTTGAGTGATGTTTACTGCTAGGGTTAGTGTTAGGGTCAGAGTCAGGGTCAGGGTTTGTTTTAGGTTTAGGGACAGGACTCGAATTAGAGCTAGGTTTAGGGCGATGTGTAGGCTTAGGGTTTGGTTTATGTTAAAGGTTAGGGTTAGGGCTATGGCTTGGTTGTTTTGTTAGGCTAGTGCTAGGTTAGGGGTAGTTTTAGGATTAGCATTATTATTTCAGCTTGTGTTAGGGAGAGGTTTACCTTAGGGTAAGGGTTAGATTTATAGTTAGGGTTAGATATAGGATTAGGGCTAGAGCTAGGGTTAGGGCTTATGTAAAGGCAAGTGAGAGGAATATGGTAAGAGATAGGGTTAGCACTAGAAATATGACTAGGGCAAGAGTTAGAGTTAGACTTAGGCTAGGATTAAGTTAGATTTAGGGGTAAATTGGGGCTAGGATTAGGTCTAGCATTTGTATTAGGGTTAGGCCTAGTTTTAGGCTTAGGTTTAGGTTTAGGGATAGGATTAGTTTTAGGGGAAGGAATAGGGTTAGAACTAGTTTTAAGGCTAGATCAAGGTTAGAATTTTGGTTAGGCCTAGGGTTATGGTTTGGTTTAATAATAAGGCTAGGTTTAGGGCTAGGATAAGGGCTATGGTTTGTTTTAGTGTTATGGCAAGAATTAGGGCTAAGGCTAGTGTAAGGTCTAGGATTACATTGGGGATAGTTTGAGCATTAGATTTAAGGCTAGGTCTAGTATAAGGGTTAGGTTTAGGGTAAGGGTCAGATTTAGAGCTAGGCGTATTCTTAGGGTTAGAATTAGGTTTCTGGTTTTGGATAGGATAATGTTGGTTTAGGTTTAGGGTTCATGTTAGGTGTAGGTTAATTGATAGTGTTAGAGTTAGCAAAGGGTTAAGGTTAGGCGTAGGGTTAGCCTTAGGGTTATGGTTGTGCTTAGGATAATGGATAGGGTTAGGGCTAGGGTTATGGTTATTATTAGGTCTAGAGTTATGGTTAGGCCTAGGGTTATGGTTAGGTTTAGGGTATAGTTTAGAGTTTAAGCTATGGTTAGCACTAGGGCAAGGTTTAGGGTTAGGGTTAGGTCTAGGTTATAGTTATGGTTAGCGTCAAGGTTAGTGTTAAGTTTAGGGCTAGGGTTATCATTAGGTTTAGGGAATTGGATAGGTTTTGATGTCATGTTAGGGTTAGGGTTAGGGTTAGGTTTTGGCTTAAGGTTATGTTTAGGGTAATGGTTAGGGTTTGAGCAAGGGTTAGCTCTATGGCAAGGGTTAGGTTTATGGTTATGTCTAGGATTAGGGTAGGGTAGATTTATGGTAAGGGCTTGCGTAAACAGCAGGGTTAGAGTTAGGGTTAGGGTAATGGATAGGGTTAGAACTAGGGTTAGGGCTAGGGTTATCATTAAGTTTAGAGTTAGAGTTTGGGAAATATGTAGGCTTAGAGCTAGGGTTAGTGATAGGATTAAGTTTAGGATTAGGGCTAGGATTAAGGTTAGGTTTAGGTTTAGGCCATGGGTTAGTGTTAGGGTTAGGTTTAGTTTAAGGATTAGGGATTGAGCTAGTGTTTGGACTAGGATGAGGTTTAGGGTTAGAGTCAGTGTGAGGGTTAGGGCTAGGATTCGTATTAGTGTTAGGTTTAGGGTTAGGGTCATGGATAGAATTAGAGGTAGGATTTTTTCCTATGGTGATGGCTAGTTTCATGGTTAGTGATACGGCTAGGTCTAGTGTTAGGGTTATGTTTTTTGTTAGGATAAGTTTTAGAGCTAGGGTTTATGTTAGGGTAAGTTTCAGAGTTCTGGTTAGGGTTAGGTTTATTGTTAGGGCCAGCATTAAGACTAGTGTTTGATCTAGGGGTATGGTTAGTGTTTGGGTTAGGTTAAGGGTTATTATCAGAGCTATGGCTAAGTTTTTGTTTAGTGCTAGGCCTAGAGTTATCACTAAATGAAGGATTAAGTGTAGGTCTAGGTCTAGTGTTAGGGTTAGGGTTAGGTATAGGATTACAGGTAGTGCCAATATTAGGGTTAGAGTTAGGGTAAGATTAGGGGTTATTTCAGGTTTAGGGTCTGGTATAGACCTATGGTTAGTGTTAGATTCAGAATAAGGGTCAGGATTAGGGTTAGGGTTTGGGATAGTGATAGAGCAAGATTGAGGGTTAGGGTTAGGACTAGTAATAGAGTTAGGTTTGGGTTAGGCTAAGAATTAGGTTTAGGACTAGGGTAGATTTAGGGTTAGAGTTTGGCTTAGGGTAAGTGATAGGTTTAGCGATAGTGTTAGGGCTAGGGTAAGGGTTAGGGTTAGGGCTAGGTTTAGGTTTAGGATTATGGTTAAAGCTAGGATTAGAGCTTGGATTTGGGCTAGGCTAGGTTTGTGTTAGCTTTAGGGCTACAGGTAATGTAAGAACTAAGGTTCAAATAGGGCTAGTTTTAGGGTTAGTGTTACATCTAGGTTTAGTGTTTGGTTAGGTTTAGGGTTAAGGTTATGTTTAGGGTAACAGATAGGTTAGGGTTAGAAAATGTGTTAGGGTTAGGCCGAGGGTAAGCATTAGGGTTATGATGAGGGTTAGAATTAGGATAATGTATAGGGTTAGACTAGGGTTAGGGCTAGGGTTATGGTTAGTGTTAGGGTTAGGTTTAGTGTTAGATTTAGGGTTAATGCAAGGATTAAAGTTAGGGTAAGGTTTAGGGTAAGGGTTAGGGCATTGTTTAGGTTTAGAGTTTGGGTTTAAGCTAGGGTTCGGGCTCACATTAGGGCTAGATTTTGGGTTATATTAGGGCTAGTGTTAGGGATACAGCTAATGTAAGAACTAGGGTTATTATTAGGGCTAATTTTAGGGTTACAGTTGGGGCTAAATCTAGTTTTATGGTTAGATTTAAGTTCAGGGTGATTTTTTGAGCTAGGGTTAGTGTTAGGTTCAAAGTCAGGGTCAGGGTTAGTTTTAGGTTTGGGGATAGGACTCAAATTAGGGGCAGGCTTAGGGTAGGGTTCAGATTTGGTTTAGGTTAAGGGTTAGGGTTAGTGCTATGGCTCATTATGTTTTAGGGCTAAGATTAAAGTTAAAAGTAGTTTTACGGTTAATGCTAGTGTTATTGCTAGTTATAGGGTGAGTTTAGGCTTAGGGGTACATTTAGAGTTATGGTTAATTCTAGGGCTAGGTCTATGGATAGGGTTAGGGCTAAGGTTAGGTGTAGTGTTTGGGTTGCGGTAAGGGATAAGGTTAGAACAAGGAATAGAGCTAAGGCAATAGTTAGTGTTAGTCTTAAGGCAAGGGTTTGAGTTAAGTTAAGGCTAAATTAGAGATAATAATATGTCGAGGATTTGTGTTATGGTTAGGCCTACAGTTAGGGCTAAGTTTAGGATTAAGTTTAGTGTTAGGTTTAGAGGAAGGGATGGGTTATAGTCGGTTTATGGCTAGGGCGATGATTAGAATTAGGTTTAGTTCTAGGGTTAGGTTTGTGTTAGAATTAAGCATAGATTGTGGGTTATGATCAGGGCAAGGTTTTGTGTTGAGGTTATGGCATGTTTTAGGGATAGGCATAATGTCAGGTTTAGGGTTACAGCTAGGGATAGTTATAGGGTTAGGTTCATGGCTAGGTCTAATACTAGGTATAGAGTAAGGGGCAGGTTCAGAGTAAGGTGTATTTTTAGGGTCAGGGTCAGGGTCAGGTTTCGGGTTTGTGTTAGTTTAATTATTAGGATTAGGGCTCAAATTAGGTTTAGAATTAGGGTTAGGTTTATGGATAGGTTTAGGTTTAGGATTCAGGTTAAGATTAGGTTAATGGAAATGGTAATGGTAGGGTTAGGGTTAGTGATAAGTTTAGTGTTAGGCCTAGGGTTAGCATTTGGGTTAGGGTTATTTTCAGGGTAATGAATAGCATTAGAGCTAGGGTTAGGGCTAGGGTTTTGGATAGGATTAGGGCTAGAGTTAGGGTTAGGGTTAGGCTAGGGCTAGGGTTAGGGTTTGTGTTAGATTTAGGGTACAGGTTGGCTTTTGAGCTAGGGTTAGTGCTAGGGTGAGGGTTAGGTTTAGGATTATGTCTAGGGTTAGATTTACGGTTATGGTTAGGGTTAGTGTTAGGGTTAGGGCTAAGGTAATCTTTAGAGTTAGGTTAATGGATAATGTTAGATGTCAGGTTAGAGTTAGGGGCAGTTTTAGGTTTAAGGTGATTGTTAGGGTTAGGGCTAAGATTATCATTAGAGTTAGGGTAATGTATAGGGTTAGATATCAGGTTAGGGTTAGGGGTAGTTTTAGGTTTAGGGTTATTGTTAGGGTTTGGAAAGGGTTAGTGTTAAAGTAAGGTTTAGAGTTTTATCTACGGTGAAGGCTACGATGAGGGTTAGGTATAGGCTTTGGTCTAAGATTACGATTACAATTGGGATTAGAGCTAGGGTTATTATTAGGGTTAAGTTTCGGTTTCGGTTTAGTGGAATGGATAATTTTAGAGATAGTATTAGGCTTAGTGTTAACATTATGATTAGGGCTAGGATTACGATTAGGTTTAGTGATAGGGCTAGTGTTATGTTTAGGTTTCAGTTTTGGGTTTTATTTAGGGTTAGGTCTAAGGAGAGGGTTAGGTTTACCATGAGAGTTAGGCTTAGGATAAGAGATAAGTTTAGTTTTGGTTTAGGGTTACGCTTTGGGCTAGATTTAGGCCTAGGATTAGGCTAGGTTTTGTGTTAGGTTTAGAGCTAGTTTTAGTGCTATTGTAATGTAAGGGTTATGTTTCCGGTTATGGCTAGGCCTAGTGTTAGGTTTAGGTTTCGGTTAGGGTCAGTTTTATAGCTAGGGTTAGTGTTAGTGTCAGGGTCTTTGTTTGGATTAGGAATAGGTTTATGGCTAGAGCCAGAATTAGGATTGGTTAAGTCTAGATGTAAGGTTAGTGTTTGGCTTAGGTTAAGGGTTATTTTTAGACCTAGGGCTAGGTTTTTGTTTAGAACTTGGTTAAAGATATGGCTAGATTTAGGATTAGGTTTAATCTAGGGCTAGTATTAGTGTTAAGTTTAGATATAAGGTTATGGGTAGGGCTAGTGTTAGGGTTTGGTTTAGGTTCAGGGTCAGAATAAGGATCAGGGTTAGTGTTAGGATTTGGGTTATGGTTATAACAAGAATGAGGGCTAGATTTAGGACTAGTTAGGGTTTGGGTTATACTAAAGATTAGTTTTAGGACTAGGGTTAGCATTAGGGTTGGTGTTTTGCTAGGGTAAAGGATATGGTTAGAGCTAGGGTTAGAGCTAGGCTTCAGGATAGGGTTAGGGCTAGTGTTAGGGTTAGGGTTAGGGTGAAATCTAGGGTTAGGTATCAGATTTGTCCTAGGTTTTGGTTAGCATTAGGTTTAAGGTTATGGCTAGTGTATGATCTAGGGTTATGATCAGAACTAGTTTAAGAATTAGGGTTAGGACTATGTCTAATGTTAGGGTAAAGTTTAGGTTTAGGGTGAGGTTTAGAGGTAGGGTTAGTGTTAATGTCAAAGACGGGTTCAGTGGTAGTTTTAGGGTTAAGATTAGGATTCGAATTAGGTCTAGGCCTAGGGATAGAGGTAAGGTTAGGTTTTGGTTTAGGTAAAAGTTTAGGGTTAGTGTTATGGCTCACTTTTTTTTAGGGCTAAGCCTATGGTTAGGGCTAGTTTTCAGATTATCGTTAGGGTTAGGGCAAGTGTTAGGGTTAGGTTTAGGTGTAAAATTAGGATTAGATTTAGAGTTAGGTTTTCATCTAGGATTAGTGCAAGGTGTAAGGTTAGGGATAGTGTTATTCTAGGCTATGGCTAGGAATAAGGTTACGATAAGTGATAGGATTAGGATTAGGGCTAGGGCTAGGAGGAGAGTGATAGTTTTAAAGTTAGAGTTAGGGTGAGGTTTAGGATTAGAGCTAGGTTTAGTGCTGTGATTAGCCCTAGGGTTAAGTTTAGGGCTAGTGTTAGTGTTAGGGTTAGGATTTGGGTTAGTTTTAAGGTAAGCAATGGGGTTATAACTTCGTTTAGGGCTAGGGAAAGATTCGAATTAGGGTTAGGGTTATGATTAAGGCTATGTTTTGGGCTAGGATTGGAGCTAGTGTTCGAGTTAGGATTAGGGCTAGGATTAGGGCAAGGGCTAATATCAGGTATATAGATACAGTTAGGGATAGGTTTCAGGTTGTTTATGGTTAGGTCTAGTGTAAGGTTTAGATTAAGAGTAAGGTTCAAGTTTACAGCTATGTGTATTATTAGGGTCAGTGTATGGCTTAAGGTTTGATTTAGGTTAAGGTTTAGGTTTAGGGCTCGAATTAACATTAGGGTTATAGTTAGGGTTAGGGTAATGAATAGGCTTAGGATTAGGGTTCAGGTTAGTTTTAGGGTTATGGATAAGTTTAGGGATTGTGATAGGGTTGTGGTTAAGCCTAGGTTTAGCATTAGGGTTAGGATTTTGGTTAGGGTAATGGATAGAATTAGAGCTAGGCTTAGGGCTAGGGTTATGGTTAGGATTAGGGCTAGGTTTAGGGTAGTGGATATAATTAGAGCTATGTTTAGGGCTATGGTTAAGGTTAGGATTAGGGCTATTGTTAGGTTAAGGTTTGAGATAGGGCTAGGGTTATGTTAAGGGTAAAGGTTAGACTTTGAGCTAGGGTTAGGTCTAAAGTGAGGCTTAGGGTTAGGGTTAGGGCTAGAGTTAGGTTTAGGGTTACACTTAGGGCTATGTTCAGGCCTGGGATTAGGGATAGGTTTTGTGTTAGTTTAGGCCTAGGGTTTTGGTCATGGTTATTGTATGAGATAGGGTTATAATTAGGGCTACTTTTAGGGTTAGGGTTATGACAAGGTCTAGTGATAGGATTTGATTTTGGGTTAGTTTGAGCTTTGGAACTAGGATTATGTTAGGGTCAGGGCCAGTGTTCAGGTTAGAGTTAGTGTTGGGATTAGTGCCAGAATTAGGACTAGGGTTATGTCTAGGTGTAGGGTTAGTGTTTGGGTTAGGTTAAGGGTTATTGTTAGGGCTAGGGCTAGGGCTAGGTTGTTGTTCAAGTCTAGGGCTAAAGATAAGGCTAGATTTTGGATTAGGTTTAAGTCTAGGGCTAGTGTTAGGTTTAGGTTTAAGTATAGGATTACCGGTAGAGCTAAGGTTAGGGTTCAGTTTCGGGTTAGGGTCTGGTTTATACGTACGGTTAGTTTTAGGATCAGAATAAGTGTCAGGGTTAGGGTTTGGGTTTGGGTTAGGGTTAGAGCTAGAACGAAGGATAGAGTTAGGACTACTAATAGGGTTAGGGTTTGTGTTAGGCTATGAATTAAGGTTCAGTCGGGGTTAGCATTAGTTTTAGGGATTAGCTTAAGGTAATGAATAGTGTAAGAGCTAGGATTAGAGTTAGGGTTAGGGTATGGGTTAGGGCTAGTTTTAGGGTTAGGGTTAAAACTAGGGTTAGCACTCAGATATTGGCCAGGTTTGGCATTAGTTTGGGGATAGTGTTAGGCCTACAACTAATGTATAAATGAGGGTTATGATTAGGGCTATTTTTGGGGTAAGTTTTACGGCTAGGTCAAGTGTTAGGTTATGGTTACCATTAGCATGATGTTTACAGCTAGGGTTAGTTTTAGGGTCAGGGTCAGTATTTGTGTTATAGTTAGGGTGAGGGTTAAACCCAGAATTATCACTAGAGTTAGGTCTAGGGGTAGGGTTAGTTTTATGACTAGGTCTAGTATAAAGGTTAGGTTTAGGGGTAGAGTCAATGTTAGAGCTAAGTATATTATCATAAAAAGGGTCAGAGTTTGGGTTTGGGTTAGGTTAAAGTTTAGGTTTAGGGCTCGAAATAGCATAAGGGTTAAGGTTAGAATAATGATAGGGTTAGGTTTAGGGTTCAGGTTAGGTTTAGGTTAATGAAATCGGTTAGGGTTAGGGATAAGTTTAGGTTTTGGCCTAGGGTTACCATTAGAGTTATGGTTATGGTTAGCGTAATGGAGAGGGTTAGATAATGTATAGGGCTATGGTTATGTTTAGAATTCTGGCTAGTGTGAGGGTAAGGTTTAGAGCTAGGTTCTGGGTTAGTGTTAGGTTTAGTGTTAGGGTTAAAGCTAGGGTTAAGGCTTAGATTAGGGCTTGGTTTGGGGTTTGGTTAGGGCTAGGGTTAGGGCTATGACTAATGCATGAACTAGTATTACAATTAGTGCTAGTTTTAGGGTTAGTGTTAGGGCTAGGTCTAGAGTTACGATTAGGTTTAGGGTTAGGGTGATGTTTAGAACAAGGGTTATTGTTAAGGTCAGTGTCAGAGTCAGGGTTAGTTTTTGGGTTTGGATTAGAACTCGAATTAGGGCTAAAGTTAGTACTAGGTGTATGGTTAGGGTTTGATTTAGGTTAAGGGTTAGGGATATAGTTGGTTTTGTATTAGGGCTAGCGGTCCGATTATGGCTAGATTATGGATTAGCATCAGGGTTAGGGCTAGTGTTATGTTGAAGTTTAGGCTTAGAGTTAGGGTTAGATTAAGAGTTAGGGTTAGATCTATGGTTATGGCTAGGACCAGGTCTAGGGCTAATATCAGGTCTAGGGTTAAAGATAAGGATAGTTTTAGGGTAAGGTTATGGCTAGGTCTAGTGTAAGAGTTAGGTTTAAGTTAAAGATCAGCTTTAGGGCTAGTGTTATTATTAGGGTCAGGGTCAGGGTCAGTGTTATCATTTGATTTAGCTAAAGGTTTCGGGTTAGGGCTCAAATTAGCATTCGGGTTAATTTTATGGTAAGCTTAATGGATGGGGTTTAGTTTAGGTTTCAGTTAAGTTTTAGGGTGAAGGATTGCTTAGGTTTAGCGATTGGATTAGGGTTAGCATTAGGGTTAGGGTTATGTTTGGTATAATGGATAGGCTTAGAGCTAGGGTTAGGACTCGGTTGTGGTTTGAATTAAGTCTAGAATTAGGACTAGGTTTAGGGAGAGGACTAGGGTGTGATTTAGGGTAAGTTTAATGGTTAGTTTAAGTGTTAGGTTTCGGGCTAGGATTATGATTATGTTAAGGTAAGGGTTATTGTTTGAGCTAGGGTTAGGGCTAGGGTGAGGAATAGGTTTAGGTTTAGGTCTAGTTTTACATTTATGATTAGAGTTAGGTTTAGTTTTAGGGATATAGTTTTAATTAGGGTTAGGTTTAGGGTAATGGATATGGTTAGAGCTAAAGTTCAGTCTAGGTTTAACATTAGGATTTGTGTTAGGGTTAGGGTTAGGGATAGGGTTATGGTTAGGTTTTAGGATAGATCTAGGGTTATGTTTAGTGTAAAGGTTAGGCTTTGATCTAGGGTCAGGTCTAAGGTGAGGCTTAGGTTAGGGCTAGGTTTAGGGCTAAGGTTAGGCTGAGGGTTATGCTTAGAGCTAACTTTAGGCCTAGTATTAGGGCTAAGTTTTGTGTTAGGTTTTGTATTAATTTTAGGACAATGTGTAATGTAAGAACTGGTGTTATGTTTAGAGCTAGTTTTAGGGTTAGGGTTATGGCTAGGTATAGTGTTAGGTCTAGGTTTTGAGTTAGTGTAAGGTTTAAAGCCAGGTTCAGTTCTAGAATCAGGGTCAGTTTTTGGGATAGGGTTAGTGTTAGAGTTAGAGCCAGAATTAGCACTAGGTTTACATCTAGGTGTAGGGTAAGTGTTCGGATTAGGTTAAGGGTTATTGTTAGGGCTAGTGCTAAGTTTTTGTTTAGGTCTAGGGCTAGAATTATAGCTATATTTATGATTAGGTTTAGAATTATGGTTTGGGTTATGGCTTGTCTTAGGTTTGTGATTAGTGTTATGGTTAGGGTTATGTATAAGATTAGGTTTAGTGTTATGGTTAGGGTTAGGGTTTGTGTTAGGGCTAGAGTTACCTAGCTCTAGGGTTGGGATTAGGGTTAGGATTAGCATTAGTGTTTGAGTTAGGTTTAAGGTTAGTGTTAGGGTTAAGTTTATGGTTAGGGTCTGTGTTAGATTTTGTGTTAGGGTTAGGCTTAATGTTAGGGTTGGTGTAGGGTTTAGGGTTAGTGTTTGGGTTAGCATTAGGGTTAGTTTAAGGGTTAGTGTTATGGTTATTCTAAGGGATTTAATTAGGTTTAGGGTTAGTGTTAGATTTAGTGTTAGCATTAGGGTTATGGTTAGGTTTATGGTTAATGTTAGGTTTAGGGTTAGGCTTAGGGTTTTAATAAGTGTTAGGTTAGGTTTACTGGTAGCATTAGGTTTAGGATTAGAGTTTGTGTTAGTGATATTCTTTGCATTAGGGTTAGTGTTAGAATTAGAGTTAGTGTTAGGGTTAGGTTGGGATTAGGGTTAGGATTAGGGTTAGGGTTAGGATTAGGTTTAGGATTAGTATTAGGTTTAGGGTTAGGGATAGCGTTAGTGTTAGGGTTAGGGTTAGGGATAGTGTTAGGGTTATGTTTAGGGTTAGGATTAGTGTTAGTGTTAGTGTTAGTGTTAACAATAGTGTTAGGATTATGGATAGATTTAGAGTTAGTGTTAGTGTTAGGGGTAGGGTAAGTGTTATGTTTAGGGCCAGTTTTAGGGATAGGGTTAGTGTTAGTGTTAGCGTTAGGGTTAGGTTTAGGGTTAGTTTTAGCATTAGGGTTATTGTAAGGGTTAGGGTCATGGTTAGGGTTAGGTTTAGTGTTAGGATTACAGCTCGAGTTAGTTTTATGGTTCAGATTAGGTTTAGGGTAATGGGTAGGTTAGGTTTAGGGATAGTGCTTGGGTCAGGCTGAGTATTAGCATTAGGGTTAGTGTTAGAGTTAGGGTAATGGATAGTGTTAGAGCTGTGGCTAGGGCTATGGTTATGGTTAGAGTCTGGGCTAGGGGTAGAGTTAGGTTTAGGCTTAGTGCAAGGATTAAATTTAGGGTTAGGTTTAGGGTAAGGGTTAGGGCTAGTTTTAGGATTCGAGTTATGGTTAAAGCTAGGGTTGTGTCCTGGATTAGGGCTTGTTTTGGGGCTATGTTAGGGCTCTTCTTAGGGATACGGCTAATGTAAGAACTGTGGTTACAATTAGGGCTAGTTTTAGGGTTACATTTAGGACTAAGTCTAGTTTTAGGATTAGGTTTAGGTTTAGGCTGATGTTTTTTACTAGGGTTAGTTTTAGGGTCAGAGTCAGGGTCATGCTTTGTTTTATGGTTAGGGATGAAACTCAAATTAGGGATAGGCTTAGGGTAAGATGTATGGTTAGGATTTGGTTTAAGTTAAGGGTTAAGGTAAGTCCTATAGCTCGGTTTTGTTTTAGGACTAAAGGTAAATTTAAGGGTAATTTTATGATTTGCATTAGTGTTATTACTATTGATAGGGTTAGTTTGGGCTTAGCAGTAGATTTAGAGTTATAGTTAATTCTAGGGTTAGGGCTATGGCTAGTTTTAGAACTATGATTAAGGCTAATGTTTTGGTTATGGTAAAGGATATGGTTAGAACTAGGAATAGGGCTATGGCAAGAGTTAGAATTATTCTTAGGGCTAGAGTTTGGTTTAGGGTTAGGGCTAAATTAAGGATAGAAATAGGTCTAGGTTTACTGTTAGGCTTAGGCTTAGGATTAGGACTATGTTTATGGTTAGGTTTAGGGGAAGGGATGCCTGTTTTATTTTCACTTACCCATAAGTGTCAAAAAGATGTGAAACCTTAAAATCCAAAGTGTTCATCTTAGTGAACCATTGAATTGAGAAGAATATACCTTGGGAGCATATAACGCTAGATAAAAGATGACTCCTGCCCAGTATCAAAGGAATTTGAACAAAACTAACTTTCACCCTAACATTACCTAACCCTAGCCCTAGACGTAACCATAAAGCTAATATTCATCCTAACCTGATTAGAGAACCATTGATACTAGAATTCCTGCACTTGGTGAGTATTTTGGGGTAAGCTAAGTGATGAATCCTACACAACATCAAACAAATCTGACCAAATAATTATGGGAGGTATTTCAGTACCTGTTTTTCCTGTTTTCTCCTAAAGGGCTCTCAGATTAAGTTGTTTTTGCATGCTTAAGTATAGGCCTACTTTTACAAGGAACATACCAGAGTCCCTACAGAGAACTGATGCAGTGTGTGAAGTTTCAAGCAGCTAGCATAAACCCTGTTTGATTTTCAACTCTATTAACTTTTCTGTATAGGTCAAAAAGAAGTGAAATCTTAAAACACAAAATGTTCCTGACAATGAACCTTTGAACAGAGAAGGCCTAAACTTGGGGAACAGAGTAAATCTAGATAAAAAAAAATAAATCCTGCCAAGTACCAAAGAATTTTGAATAAATCTAACTCAAACCCTAACATAGCTCTAACCCTAGCTCTTTCCTTAACCCTAACATTTTCATGAAATCTTTGACCATAGAATTTCCAAACTTGGGCATCCTAGTGGGGATAGCTAAGGGATGAATGCTGCACAGTATCAAAGAAATCTGTACAAAATTTGATGGAGTATTTTTTTCCCCTTTCCACTCACAAACTCTTATATGTAATTTTGTGTAACAATGAGGGTCTCCTTCCATTTCCATAGTTTCCCTTCTCTCTCCCTTTCTCTGCCCCCCACTCGTCTCTGTTTAATGTTAATCTTTTCCTCATGCTCTTCTTCCCTGTTCTGATCTTAGTTGCTCTCTTTATATCAAAGAAGACATTTGGCATTTGTTTTTTTAAGGATTGGCTAGCTTCACTTAGCATAATCTGCTCTAATGCCTTCCATTTCCCTGCGAAATCCATGATTTTGTCATTTTTTAGTGCTGCATAATACTCCATTGTGTATAAATGCCACAGTTTTTTAATCCATTCATCTATTGAAGGGCATCTAGGTTGATTCCAAAGTCTAGCTATTGTGAATTGTGCTGCCATTATCATTGATGTGGCAGTATCCCTATAGTATGCTCTTTTAAGGTCCTCAGGGAATAGACCGAGAAGGGCAATAGCTGGGTCAAATGGTGGTTCCATTCCCAGCTTTCCTAGGAATCTCCATACTGCTTTCCATATTGGCCGCACCGGTTTGCAGTTCCACCAGCAATGTACAAGTGTACCCTTTTCCCCACAGCCTCGCCAGCACTTATTGCTGCTTGACTTCATAATGGCTGCCAATCTTACTGGAGTGAGATGGTATCTTAGGGTGGTTTTGATTTGCATTTCTCTGACTGCTAGAGATGGTGAGCATTTTTTCATGTACTTATTGATAGATTGTATGTCCTCCTCTGAGAAGTGTCTGTTCAGGTCCTTGGCCCATTTGTTGATAGGGTTGTTTGTTATCTTCTTGTTTAATTTTTTGAGTTCTTTGTATATTCTGGATATTAGGGCTCTATCTGAAGTGTGAGGAGTAAAAATTTGTTCCCAGGATGTAGGTTCCCTATTTACCTCTCTTATTGTTTCTCTTGCTGAGAAAAAACTTTTTAGTTTAAGTAAGTCCCATTTGTTTACTCTTGTATTTAACTCTTGGGCTATGGGCGTCCTATTAAGGAATTTGGAGCCCGACCCCACAATGTGTAGATCGGAGCCAACTTTTTCTTCTATCAGGTCTCTGATTTGATATCTAGCTCCTTGATCCATTTTGAATTAACTTTTGTGCATGGCGAGAGAAAGGGGTTCAGCTTCATTTTGTTGCATATGGATTTCCAGTTTTCCCAGCACCATTTGTTGAAGATGCTATCCTTCCTCCATTGCATGCTTTTAGCGTCTTTATCAAATATAAGAAAGTTATAATTTTGTGGATTGGTCTCTATGTCCTCTATTCTGTACCATTGGTCCACCCGCCTGTTTTGGTACCAGTACCATGCTCTTTTTGTTACAATTGCTCTGTAGTACAGTTTGAAATCTGGTATCGCTATACCTCCCGATTCACAAAAACAAACAAGGAAAAAAAAAAAAAAACAAGGGAGAGAATTAAACAACAGCAGATGGGGTAGAGAGGGAAGATGAGAGGGAAGGTAAGGGGGGATAGTAGGGGATAGGAAAGGTAGCAGAATACAACAGTCATTAATATGGTATTATGTAAAAATGTGCATGTGTAATCGATGTGATTCTGCAACTTGTATTTGGGGTAAAAAATGGGAGTTCATAACCCACTTGAATCAAATGTATGGAAGATGATATGTCATGAGCTTTGTAATGTTTTGAACAACCAATAAAAAAATAAAAAAAATTGATGGAGTATATAAGTACATGCATATTTCCCTGTTCTCTCCTAAAGGACTCTTAGATAAAGTTATTTTTACATGCTTCAGCTTAGGCCTATTGTCACAAGAACAAACCAGAGATTGCTCACAGAAAATTGATGGAGTGTGAACTTTCAAGCAGCTAGCACCAATGCTGTTTGATTTCCAGCTTCATTTCCATTTATCTGCATAGGAAAAAATGAACTGAAACTTTAAATTACAAATTTTTTCCTTACAGTGATCCATTGAACCTAGCAGGCCCAAACATGTGGAGTATAGTAAGTATAGGAGAAAAATTAATCCTGTCCAGTATCAAAGAAATTTGAACAAAACTAACTCTAACCCTAATACTAGCTCTAACACTAGCCCTAACACTATACTTAACAAAACCCTAACCTGTTTGAAAAACTGTTGATCTTAGAAATCCCAAACTTGGGGAGCCTAGTGGGCTAAGCTATCAGATAAATACTATGTGGTATTGAAGGAATATGACCAAATAATTGAGGTGGTATTTCAGTTCATGCATATTCCTCTGTTTTCTGCTAAAGGGATCTCAGATAAAGTTGTTTTTAACATCTTCATCTTAGGGCTACATTCACAAGGAACAAACCAGAGAGTTTCCACAGAGAACTGATTCAGTGTTTGAAGTTTTAAGCAGCTAGCACTAACCTGGTTTGATTTTAACCTCCTTTTTTATTTACCTATATAGGTCAATATGAAGTGAAACCTTAAAATACAGAGGGTCCCTGTTAGTGAAACATTGAAACGAGAAGGCTCAAACCTGAGGAGCATATTAAGACTAGGTCAAAGTTGACTCCTTTGAAGGATCAAAGACACCTACTCTCACCCTAACATTGCATCTAACCCTAGCCCTAAACCTAAACCTAACACTAACCCTAACCAGATTAGAGAACCATTGATCCTAGAAGTCCCACATTTGGAGAGCCTTGTGGGGCAAGCTAAATAATGAATCCTACTCAGTATCAAAAAAATCTGACAAAATAATTGTGGGAGGAATTTCAGTGCATGCATATTCCCTGCTTTCTCCCAAAGGGCTCTTGGATACAGTTGTTTTTTCATGCTTCACCTTAGGACTACACTCACAAGGAACATACCACAGTGTTCTCACAAAAAAAATTGAGGTTGTGAGTGCAGTTTCAAGCATCTAGCATAAACCATGTTTGATTTCCCGGTCCATTTACATTTACTCATATAGGTCAAAATGAAGGAAAATGAAAATACTAACTGTTCCTGACACCAAACAGTTGAACCAAAAGGCCTAAACCTGGTAAACAGAGTAAGTTAATTAAAGATGAATCCTGGATTGTATCAAAGAAATTTGAATAAAGTAACTCTAACCCTAACATTACCTCTATACTGAGCCTTCATCTTAACCCTAAACATTAACATAGCCCTATCCCTAACCCTAAATTTAACTGTAACCATTGCCCAAACCCTAGCTCTAACTCTATCCATTACCATAACTCTAACCCTAAACCTAATATTGAATGTAGCCCTAACCCTAACATGTGGTGAGCCATTCCTATAGACCGTGGCCGCCATTAGAAGATGGCGCCGGCTTCCACTGTGGCCTGTGATAAACAACTCCTTTTTTGGAGAGTTGGCACGTAATCCTTTATCACCCTATGAGAAAGGTCCACGTGGCAGCTTTGCATTGGGGCTTGAGATGCTTTATTAAGGCTGGGAGGGGCATCCAAGAGAGAGAAGAAGAAATATCAAGGGCCTGAATAAACTGCTGAAAGAAGATTCCTGAGTTGCGTCTTCCTTGCAGGCAAGGGGTCGGGACAAGTGGTGCCGAAACCCGGGAACCAGAACTTTCAGCAGTCAGGGGTGGTGCACTGGTTAGTCCCAGGTAAGTGGGATCCGCGACCAAAGCGGGGTTAGTCCCTAGTAAGTGGGATCCGCGACCAAAGCGGGGCAGCTCCTCTGTAAACACAGAGAGAGCCTTACATTTTATTGCAGCTGCACTGTGTACTTTCACTTCTACTTTCGCTTTTGTTTTTTGTGCTTCTTTTGTTGTTGTGTCATGGGTGCCGCATCTTCAAGTCCGCTTCTCCTGGCCCTAGATGGCCTGTTACGTTCCAAGGGCCTGGAAGTGAAACATAGTACTTTACAGAGATTTTTACAGAAGATAGATATCGCTGCACCGTGGTTTGCATTTTCGGGCAGCCTTACTGTACCTAGTTGGGATAAATTAGGCAAAGATCTTGACTTTGCATCTGAGCAGGGCATATTAGAGGGTGGGGTGATACCCCTTTGGAAAATGGTCCGTAGTTGCCTTACAGATGGTAAATGCCAAGAAGCTGTGAGTGAGGGTCAGGCCGTTCTTGAGCAACTACATGAGGAAAAATCTGAAGGGTCACATAGTGAAGTGGCAGAGAGTATCAAAAGTAACAGTAGTGAGAAGGCAAAAGAGCCTGAAGATAAAAATAGGAGAAGGCTCTATCCAGACTTGACCGAATTCAAAACATCTGAGGACACAAGTGGCTCAGAGTGTTCTGAGGACCTTGATATATTGTTGCAACAACTACACAAGATAAAAGTAAAAAAGAAGAAAAGGGAGACACAAGGCATGCAAGCCTACTGCAAGAAGGGGGAGGGATCTAATATCGGTCAACAAAACTCTGAGGAGGAGGAGGTAGAATATCTAGAAAAAGATATGGTGCCGGCTGTCCCACCCCCGTATGTGGGGGGGAGCCAAAGTTCCGGGAGATCTTTTCATGCACAAGTTTGGAGGACAGTTAATACTGATATGGGACTTGCCTACCCGGTGTTTCAGGACAATAATAGAGGAAGATATCATGAGCCTTTAGACTTTAAGATAGTTAAAACCTTGGCAGAGTCCGTCCGCACTTATGGCATAGATGCCGCTTTCACTCTTACTCAGGTGGAGGGACTTACTAGATTTTGCATGACTCCCTCAGATTGGGCTAGTCTGGTGTGCGCTTGTGTCTCCCCAGGCAAATACTTGGACTGGAGAGCATTTATGCTAGAGGGCGCGGTAGAGCAGGCTGCACAAAATCATGCAGCGGGACGCCCTGCCTGGGATAAGGATATGCTTTTTATCTAATGCTACATTACCTTCCGCAGCAGTCTGTCTCCAATCTCCGTTCCTGTTTCTTTTGGCTAATGTTACATTACAGGGGATGCTTAATTGTTCTAATGTTACTTGCTACTTGTCTGAGTGTTGGAATGGCTCCTGGACTACGGCAGTGATTATGAAAATTCCAACCTTTGTCCCAATCCCGGTTACTGCAGATCCAGAATCCTTTCCTATTGTTGAATTGATTAGAACCCGTAGAGATTTTGGAAGTACGGCAGCTATAGTGACAGCTGTGGCAGTGTCTGCTGCTGCAGCAGTTACAGCTGGAGTAGCCATGGCCAGCCAAGTACAAACTGCTGCCACTATTAATCAGGTTATTCAACAAACATCCACTGTACTTGAATCCCAAAGTAAAATTAATCAACACATTTTATCTGGGATTTTGGCTGCTAATCAAAGGATAGATCTGCTTCAAGCTCAAGTTGAGGAACTGTCTGACCTAGTACATTTGGGTTGTATTGATCAACGTGCACATTTATGTATAACCTCTGTCAGATTTAATGATTCCAGGAATGCCTCCCGCATCATTGGCGAATATTTGGCCGGAAATTGGTCCATGGCAGCGGAAGACATGATCCAGTCTCAACTAACCCAGATAGCTATCTTGAACAGTACCCGTGTCGATCCCGTGACTTTGGGTCGATTCACCGATTGGATATCTTCTGCTTTTTCCTTTTTTAAGGAATGGGTGGGAGTGAACATTTTTGGGGCAATGTGTTGCTTCAGTGTTGTACTTTGTTTGTGGCTTCTCTGTCGCCTTAAAGCTCGCCATGCGCAAGAGAAGGCTATGATTGTACAGGCTTTTGCGGCCTTAGAGAATGGCATTTCTCCACAAATATGGCTTGCACATCTTAAACAGTGATTTTCTGGGCATGGCCATTGCACCCCAAGTTAGTTTCACATTGCACTGGGATTGGCATGTCCTCTTCCTTACTCTCTCCCAGTGCTGAATAGCCCTTGCACTCTGCAGGTCTTGTTACCATTGCACGCAGATGGGTTTCAGGACTGGTCTTTCTTCTCGGCTACAGACTCTTTACCTTCCTCTGGGGCTTAGGGATTGTGTTGCCAACTTAAATTTTGTCATCATTACCAGGCTACCTGTGTTATCCTACTTCTCACCGTCGTCACGATGCAGGATGCGAGGCAAGGCACTGCACTTGAGTGATCCCTCAACGGACCTCAAGGAAAGCATGTCCTATTGCATGCGGGTTTGACGTCCACGCCCCGCCCTACGAAAAAAGGCGTTGGCTGATATGGGATCAGGTCTGGGGAAAGTGCCTCCTTAGGACTGAACCATACATTGCAGCCACTTCTGCACAGTGGGATAGGACCTCTACTTTCGCCTGCATTGTTTTATAAAACAGAAGGGGGAACTGTGGTGAGCCGTTCCTATAGACCGTGGCTGCCATTAGAAGATGGCGCCGGCTTCCACTGTGGCCTGTGATAAACAACTCCTTTTTTGGAGAGTTGGCACATAATCCTTTATCACCCTATGAGAAAGGTCCACGTGGCAGCTTTGCATTGGGGCTTGAGATGCTTTATTAAGGCTGGGAGGGGCATCCAAGAGAGAGAAGAAGAAATATCAAGGGCCTGAATAAACTGCTGAAAGAAGATTCCTGAGTTGCGTCTTCCTTGCGGGCAAGGGGTCGCGACACTAACATTTACCTTAGACATGCTCTATACCTAACCCTCGTCCTAGCCCTAAATCTAACACCAACCATAACACTTACCCTAAACCTAACCCTAACCCTAGGCCTAATCATAACCCTAACCCTAACCCTAACACTAGCCCTAATCCTAACCTTAAACGTAGCCCTAACCCAATCTATAATGCACTTTTACCTAAACATAAGCCTAACCCAAATGCTAACAATAGGACTAAACCTAACTGTATAGCTATCCCTAAGGTATTCAAAACCCTAAACCTAACCTGAACACTAAACCTAACCATATCCATTACCCTAAAGCTAATGCTAATTCAAGCCTTAACCCTAAACTTTAACAAAAACCAATCCTTAATATTGACCCTTACCATAATAATACACCTAGCTCTAAACCTGACCTTTACCCTAAACCTAACCCTTACAGTAGACCTATTAATAATCAAACCCTACAACTACCCTTAACCATAATGCTAGACCTTACATTAGCCCTAGCCTTAATCCTATCCCTAGCCCTAAAACAAACCCTCATCTGAGCCAAAAAACCTTGCCTTAATTCTAACCCTTACCCTAATCCTAACCCAAGACATAATCCTAATCATAACTCTAGCCCTAAACTTAACTCTAACTCTATCCATTACCCTAAACATAACCTTTAACCTAATGCTAGCCCTAGGACTAACCTTAACCCTATCACTATCCCTAAAAACATCAATTACTCTAAACCTAACCTGAATCCTAAACCTAACCCTATATTTACCCTAACCCTAACCCTAACTCTAATTCAAGCCCTAACACTAAACCTAAATGTAAACCAAACCCTAACACTGACCCTGGACCTAACAATTGTCCTAGCTCTAAACCTGACTCTTATCCTATACCTAACCATTACAATAGACCTACCCATAAAACTTTACTTAAAACTATCCCTAACTCTAACCCTAGACCTGACATTAGCCCTAGCCATAATTCTAGCCCTCACCCTAACACAAACCCTAGCCCTTATCCTAGCCCTAAACATAGCCTTAATTACAACCCTAACCCAAACTCTAGGCCTAACCCTGACACTAAACCTAGCCCTAATCTTAACCCAAATTTAGTCCTATCCTTAAACCTAGTCCTAGAACTACCTCTAACTCTCACATTAGACATTTCACTCGTTCTAATCACATCCCTTACCATAACATTAACCTGAGCCCTAACCCTAATGCTAACCCTTGCCTTATCCTTTGCTCTAGCACTAATCTTAAACAAAACCTAACTCTAAATCGAGCCCTGACCCAAAGACTAAGCCAAACCCTAACACTAGCCCAAACCATAAACCTAATCCTAAAACTAGCCCAAATCCTAGCCCTAGCACTAAAACAAAACCTAGCTATAGCTATAGCTATAAATATTAACCTAAACCAAACCCTTACCTTAAACCTAGCCCTAACCCTAGCTCTAATATGAGTTGTAAGCCAAACACTTAAACTAACCCTGAACCTGATACTGACCCTAACACTACTAGGTCTAAACATCACTCTAAACCTAAACCTAACCCTAAAGCTCTCTTTAGCCCTAAAACACTAAAACTAGCCCTAAACATCACCCTAGTACTTACATTAGCCCTAACCCTAACCCATTTCTAACTGAACCCAAAACCTAGCCATAATCCTAGCTTTAATCCTAGCCCTATTCATAACCATAAACCTAAACTTAAACTCATCTCTAACTCTATCCATTACCATAACCAAAACCATAACACTAAATCTAACCCTAGGCATGAATCTAAACCTATCCATAATCTTAACCCAATTTATTACCCTAAACCTAACCTGAACCTAAACCTAACCCTATCATTACCCTAACCCTAACACTAACACTAATTCAACCCCTACATTTAAACCTTAACTTATCCTAAAACCTAACCCTTACCTTGAACCTAATAAAAACCCCTAGCTCTGAACTTGTACATAACCCTACACATAATCCTTACCCTAAATGTACCCATAATCCTAACACTAAAACTAGCCCTAACCATAGCTCAGAACTTAACCCTTACGCTAAACATAACCCTAAACCTAACCATAGTTCTAACCCTCAACCTAACCCTAACTCAAGACCTAATCCCAATCATAACCCTAGCCCTAAACTTAACTCTAACTGTATCCATTACCCTAAACATTACTCTTACCCTAATGCTAACCCTAGGCATAACCCTAACCTTATCACTATATCCCAAACTGTCAATTACCCTAAACCTAACCTGAACGCTAAGCCTAAACTTATCATTACCCTAATGCTAACCCTAATGCTAATTCAAGCCCTAACCCTAAACTCAAACCTTAACCAATGTCCAACACTGACCCTGACATTAATAATTCCGCTAGCTCTAAACCTGACTATTACCCTATACCTAATACTTACACTAGACTCAGATATAAACCTAACCCTAAAACTATCCCTAACCATAACCCTAGACCTGACTTTAGCCCTAGCCATAATAATAGCCCTAACCCTAGCACAAACGCTAGTCCTTATCCTAGCCCTCAACATAGCCTTAATTATAACCCTAATCCTAACCCTAGGCCTAACACTAATATTAACCCTAGCCCTAATCTTAGCCTTAATTTATTCCTATCCCTAACCTTAACCCTAATCCTAGCCCAAAGACTAACACTAACACTCAACCTAGCTCTAATTCTAGCTCTAACCCTATACTTTATTGGAAGCCTAATCCAAGGCCAAACCATAGGTTTCTAACCCTAGCCCAATTCATATCCCTGGCCATAACCCTAGATCTAACCCTAACTCTAAATATAACCCTAACAATAAGCCTAAACCTAAACCTAACCCTAGCCCTAACCCTAAGGCTAATCCTAAAGCTAGCCCTAACCCTATCCCTAGGTCTAAAAAAAAAAAAAAAAAAAGAGTCATAGACTTAACCCTAATCCTTAACATAAAACCAAGCACTAATCCTATACCTAGCCCTAACCCTAGCAATAATTCGAGTCTTAAGCCAAACCCTAAAACTAGCCCTCACCCTGACTCTGATCTTAACACTAACCCTAGGTCTAAATATAATCCTAACACTAAACGTAAACCTAACACTAGACCTAGTCCTAACTCCTAACACTAAAATTAGCCCTAATCATAACCCTAGTACTTACATTAGCCGTAACCCTAACCCTAGCCCTAATTTAACCCAAATCCTAGCAATATTCTGAGCCGTAACCCTTGCTTTAACCCTAAACCTAACTCTATCCCTATCACTAATTGTAACCATAACCCTAGCTGAAACGCTATATATAACCTTATCCATTACCCTAAATCTAACCTGAAACATAAACCTAACCCTATCATTATCCTGATTCGAACCTTAATGCTAATTCATGTCCTAAATTTAAACCTTAACCTATCCAAAACACTAATCATGACCATGACCCTCATAATACCCTTAGTTCTAAACCTGACCTTAACTCTAAACCTAAAAGCTGACACAAGGTATAACAATAAAAATAAACTTAAACTCTCTTTGACTGTAACCCTAAACCTGAAATTAGCCCTAAGCATAATCCTAGCCCTAAACCTAGTCTTAATCCTAACCCGAACCATAATTTGAGCCCTAAACCTAATTCTAACCCTCACCCTAGGCCTAAACCTACCTATAACCCCATCCCTTACCATAAACCTAACCATAACCCTAAACCTAATCCTAAACCCTGCCTTAAGCCTATGCCTAATACTAACACTAAGCCTAGCACTAATCCTAGCCCTAATTTAATCCTATACTAACCCTAACCATAGCCTTAAGACTAACTATAACTCCTGCCCTATCACAAACTCTAGTTCTACCATTAGCTCTACCCTAACTCTAGATCTAAACCTAACTCTAAATCTAAACCTAACAATAAATTTAACTGTAATCATAAGCCAAACCAAACCCTAATACTACCCCTAACCATAATGCTAATCCTAAAACTTGCCCTAGGCCTGGCCCTAAGCCATAAAACAAAACCAAGCCATATCCCTAACCCAAACCCTTAACCTAAACCAAACCCAAAACTTACACCTAGCTCTAACCATAACTCTAAAAATTACTCTCACCCTGATGCTGACCCTAACACTAATCCTAGCTCTAATTATCACCCTAACTTAAATTAACCCTAACACTAGACCTAGTCTTAAATGTAACCCTAAAACTAGCCTTAACTGTAACCCTAGTACATACATTAGTCATTGTCCTAACCCTAGCATTAACCCTAACACAAATCTTACCCTAAATCTGAGCCCTAAACCTAGCTTTAACCCTAATCTTAACCCTAACTCTAGCCCTAAACCTAACCCTAACCCTAGCCCCAACCCTAGCTCTAACCCTATTCCTTACCCTAAGCCAAATCCTAACCCAAATGCTAATCCTAGTCCTAAACCTAATCCTTAGCCCAACTTCAACTCTAACCATATTACTAGTCTTAACCCTAGCCATCATTCTACATCTAAACCTAACACTTACCCTCATCTGACCCTAAAAGTAACCCTAGTCTAAACCTGACCCTAAACCTAAACCAAAACCTAAGCCTAGACCTAAACCTGTATTTATACCTAAGCCTAACACTTCATCTAGACCCAAAGCTAATCCTAAATATAGCTATAACTCTAGCCCTAGACCTAAACAAAATCCTAGCACTAGCCCTAACAATAACCCTTAACCTAAACCAAACACTTACCCTATCCCTATACCTAACCTAGTCCTAATTCTAGCTCTAACCCTAAACCTAAACCTATCCCGAACACTGACCCTGATCCTAACACTTAAACTAGCTTTAAACCTGACACTAACCCAAAACCTACACCTAACACTATAGCTAGCCATAACCCTAAACCTTAAACTAGCCCTAAACATAACGCTAGCTTTTACATTACCCATAGTTCTTACCCTAGCCCTAAACCTAACAAAAAACCTAGAGCTATCCTAGGCCTAAACTAGCTCTAAGCATAAACCTAAGCCTAGCCTTAATCCTAACCCTAACCCTAACCCTAACCGTCTTTTTAGACCTAACCCTAGTTCAAAGCCCATTCTTAACACTAAACATAATCCTAGCCCTAACCTAAATCCTAATACAAATCCTAGTCATAATCCTAAACTTAACCCTAGCCCAAACTTTAATTCTAACCTTATCAATTACCCTAACCCTAACCCTAATTAAAACCCTATCCCTAACACTAAATCTAACTCTAACCATAATATTGAACTTAGAACTAAACCTAATGTAACCCTCACACTAGCCCTAACCCTAGCTCAAACTCTAACCCTTATCCTAGCCTAACCATAACATTAACTCTAAACTAACACTTATCATAACCCTAACACTTACCCTATCCCAAACCCTAGCCCTATCCCTAAACCTAACCCTAATCCTAGATTTAATCCAAACCATAACCTAGCCCTAACCCTAGGTTTAAAACTATCCATTATACTAAACAGTACCCTAACCCTAATGCTAACCCTAACCCAATCACTAAACCTAACCCATCCATTACCCTAATCCTTAACTAAAACCTAAAGTAAACCCTTCCATTACCTTAACTCTAAAACTTAACATAACAATAATTCAAACCCTAACCCCTTAACCTTAATGTAAACCAAATGCTAACCCTGAAACTGACCGTGACAATAATAATAATTCTAGCTCTAAATGTGACCTTTAACGTAAACCTAATCTTTACAGTAGACCTAGCCATAAACTATCCCTAAAACTATCTTAACCATAACCCTAGACCTGATATTATCCCTAGCCTGAGTCCTAGCCATAACCCTATCAGAAAACCTACCCCTCATCCTAGCCCTAATCCTAGCCTTAATCTAAACTGAACCATAACCCTAGGCCTAATCCTAATTCTAACACTCACCCTAGCACTTAACCTAGCTATAACCCCACCCATTCCCCTAAACTTAACCATAACGCCAGCGCTAACCCTAATCCTAGCCCAACCCCTAGACTTAAACCTAACGCTATCACTAGTCCTAATCCTAGCCTTACTTTAGCCCTAACCCTAACCCTCACCCTAAGCCTACTCCTAAGAATAACTCTAATTCTAACCCTAGACATATCCCTGGTTCTAACCATATTTCTTACCATAACCCTAAACCTAGCCATTACCCTAGTATGAGCTCTAACCCTAGATCAAACTTAACTCTAAATCTAACCATAACCCTAAGCCTAAACTTCACTCTATCACTAGCCCTAACCCTGACACTAATCCAAAATCTAGCCTTAGCCTTAGCCCTAGCCCTAGACCTAAAACAAAACTGAGCCATAGCCCTAACCATAACCCTTAACCCAAACCAAAACCTAACCCTACACCAATCACTAACTTTAGCCCTAATTTGAGTCCTTAACCTAACACTAAAACTAACCCTGACCCTGACACTGACCCTAATTATACTCTTGCTCTAAACATCACCCTAACCCTAACCCTAAAACTGGAACTAATTGTAACACTAGTTCATACATTACCCATAGCCCTAACCCTAGCCCTAACCAAAACCAAAACCTAGCCCTTATTTGAGACTTAACCCTAGTTTTAAACCTAACCCTTACCCAAAACCTTGCCTTAAACCTTACCCTAAACCTAGCCAGAATCTCAACCATACCCTAGCCTTATCACTAGCTCTAACCCTACTCATTACCCTAACCATAACCTTAACCCAAATGTTAATTCTAGGCCTAACCCTAACCTTATTGCTAACCCTTACCTTATTCATTAACCTAAACCTAACCTGAACTCTAAACCTAACCCTATCATTACCCTAATCCTAACCCTAATGCTAATTTGAGCCCTAATCCTAAATTAAACCTAAGCTAAAATCTGACCCTTCCCATAATAATATAACTAGCTCTAACCCTGACCCTACCCCTAAACCTAACCCTTATACTAGATCTAACCTTAAAACTACTCCTAATGTAACCATAGACCTGATATTTGCCCTATGTGTAATCTTAGTCCTAACCTTAACACAAACCATAGCCCTAAAACTAACCCTAAAACTAACCCTAGCCGTAATCCTATCCATAAGCCTAGCACTAAACTTAGGTATAACCCTATCTATTACCCTAAACATGCCCTAAATCTAATGCTAACCCTAGGCCTAAATCTAACCCTAGGCCTAAATGTAACCCTAACCATTAGGCTAAACCTAACCTGAACACTAAACCTAGCCCTATCATTATCCTAACTTAAACCCTAATGCTAATTTGAGCCATAATCCTAAACCCTAACCTAAACAAAATCCTAATCATGACCCTAACCCTTATAATACTCCTCGATCTAAATTTGACCCTTACCCTAAACCTACACCTTACACTATACATAGTCATAAACCTAACCCTAATACTATTACTAACCATAACCCTAGACCTGGCATTCACCCTAACATAATCCTAGGCCTAACCGAAACACAAACCCTACCCTTCATCCTAGCCCTTAACCTAGCCTTAATCATAACTCTAATAAAACCCTAGCCCTAACCCTAATTCTAACCTTTTTCTTAGCCTTAAACCTAGTTCTAACCCCATCATTTACACTAAATATAACCCTAAGCCTAAAACTAATCCTAGGCCTAAACATAAACATAAACCTAGCCCTATTCCTAGCCCTAATTAAGCACTATACCTAACCAAACCCTAAGCCTAGCCCTAAGACTAACTCTCACTCTCGCCCTAGCCCTATCCTTAGTTCTAACCCTATTTTTATCATAACCCTAATCCTAGCTATAAACCTAAAACTAACGCTAGCCATATTCTTAGCCCTAGATCTAACCCTAGATCTAATCCTAACTCTATATCTAACTCTAAATCTAAGACTAAACCTAACCCTAACACTAGTCCTAAACCTAATGCTAATCTTAAAACTAGCCCTAACCTTAGGCCTAGCACTAAAACAAAACCAAGCCATAGCCCTAACTTTAAAGCTTAGCCAAAAAACAAAAGCTAACCCTATACCTAGCCCTAAACCTAACCCTTATTCGAGTCCAAACCCTAACCTTAAAACTACACCTAGCCTTAATTTTGATCCTAATACTAACCCTAGCTCTAAACATCACCCTAATATTAAACCTAACTCTAACACTAGACCTAGTCCTAACCCCAATCTTATAACTAGGCCAAATCATAACTCTACTGCAAACATTGGCCGTAACTCTAAACCTGGCCATAACTCTAACCGAAATCTAGCCATAATCTGAAACCTAACCCTAGCTTTAACCCTAAACCTAATCCTAACACTAGCCCTAACCCTACCCTATATATAGCCCTAACCCTAGGTCTAATCCTATCCCTTACCCTAACCCAACCCTAACCCTAATGCTAACCCTATTCCTAACCCTGATTCTATTACTTGACCTAACCCTAGCTCTCAATCTAGCTCTAACCATAACTCAAACCTGACACTTATTCTGATCCTAATTGTAACCGTAGGTCTAATCCTGACCCCAATTCAATACTGAACACTGACACTAGCACTAGAAATAAACCTATTCCTAAACCTAACACTAACAGTAGCCCTAGACCTAAACCTAATCCTAAATCAAGCCATATCTCTAGCCCTAGACCTAAACAAGAACCCAAACACTTGACCTAGCCATAACACTAACCCCAAAGCTGGCCCTATTTATAACCCTAGTTCATACATTAGCTGTAGCCATAACACTAGCCCTAACCCAACCCAAAATCTGGCCCTAATATGAGCACTAAACCTAGCTTTAACCCTAACACTAATTCTAGCCATAAACCAATCCATAACCCTTGCCCTATACCTAGTTCTTATCCTATTTGTTACCTTAAGCCAAACCCTAAACCTGATTCTAACCCTACTCCTAATCCTAATCCATAGCATAACATAAATCCTAACCCTATTACTAGTCCTAACCCTTAGCACTCATTCTAGCTCTAACACTAAGCCAAACACTAATCCTAACCCTGGAACTTATACTGACCCTAACACTAACCTTAGGTCTAAACCTGACCTTAACCCAAAACTGAACCCTAACATTAGCCCTACTTGTAAGCCTATACCTAAACCTAAACCTAACACTAGTCCTAGACCTAAACCTAATCCTAAGTCTAGCCATAACAATAGCGCTAGACCTGAACAACAACTTTACCCTAGCCCTAACAATCACCCTTAACATACCCCAAACACTAACCCTAATTCTAGACCTAATCCTAGTCCTAATTCTGGCACTAACCCCAACACTCACTTGAACCTGAACACTAACCCTGACCCTAACATAATCCTAGCTCCAAAGCTCGCCACAACTCAAAACCTAATCCTATCACTACACCTAGCCATAACACTAACCCTAAAACTAGCCCTAATCATAATCCTAGCTCTTAACTTCCCATGGCCCTAACCCTAGGCCTAAACTAACACAAAACCTAGTACTAACCTTAGGCCTAAACCTAGCCGTAAGTGTAACCTTAAACTAAGCCTAGACCTAACCCTAACCCTAACCCTCCCCTTAGACCTAATCCTAGCTCAAAGACTAACCTTTACCCTAAACATAACCATAGCCATGACTCTAACCCTAACCCTCACCCTAGCAAATCCTAGCTCAAACCCTAACACTTCTGCTAGACATAACACTAAAACTAACCCTAAGCCTATCTCTGAACCTAGCCAAAATCCTAACGTTAACACAAGCCCTAACACTAGCCCTATTCCAAACCATAACATAACCCTAGCCCTAATTCTAAATTTAACCATAGCACTAACCATAGCTCTAATTATATACACTACCCTAACCCTATCCCTAATCCTTACCATAAGACTATTCCTAATCCTAGCTGTAATCCTATCCATTATCCTAACCATAATCCTAACCCTAATGTTAAGCCTAGGTTTAACTCTAACCCTATCACAATTCCTAAACCTATCCATTACCCTAAAACTAACCTGTATCCTAATCTTAAGCCTATTCATTACCCTAACCCTACCTCTAATGTTAAATAAAGCCATAAACCCAAACCTTAACTTAAACTAAACTGTAAGCCATATCCTGACCTTAATAATACATCTAGCTCTAAACTTGACCCTTACCCTAAATCTAACCCTTACACTAGACCTAACTATAAACCTAAACCTAAATCTCTCCCAAACTGTAACCCTAGACTTAACCCTAGACACTTACCCTAACGCAAACCCTAGCTATAACCTTATCCTAACTGAAAAACTAACCCTAACACTAGACAAACCCTAAATCTACTCATAACCATAACCCTAGTTCTTACATTACCCATACACCTAACGCTAGCCCTAAACCTCACACACAATTTAGCCCCAATCCTAACCCTAAACCTAGACCTAAGCGTAACCCTAACCCTATCCCTAGCACTAACCTTAACCCTAACACTGGCCATCGCCCTAACCCTAATCAAACTCTAATCCTTACTCAAAACATAAAAATAGCCCTAACCCTCAACCTAACCCTAAACTAACCCTAATCCTAACTGTAACCATAGCACAAATCCTAGCAAAACTCTCTCCATTACCTTAAACATAACCCTAATCCTAATGCTAAACAAGCCATAACCATAAACCTAAATATAACCGTAGCCCTGACTCTAACCCTAACCCTCACCCTAGCTCTAACTCTAGCTCAAACCCTAGCCCTAACCCTAACCCTAACCCTCCCCTAGACCTAATCCTAGCTCAAAGACTAATCTTTACCCTAAACCTATCCATAGCCATGACTCTAACCCTAACCCTCACCCTAGCAAATCCTAGCTCAAACCCTAACACTTCTGCTAGACATAACACTAAAACTAACCCTAAGCCTATCTCTGAACCTAGCCAAAATCCTAACGTTAACACAAGCCCTAACACTAGCCCTAACCCTGTCCTTTACCCTAAACATAAACCTAACCCAAATGCTAACCCTAGGCCTAACCCTAATTCTATCACTGACACTAAACCTATCTATTGCTCTAAACCTAACCTGAATCCTAAACCTAACACTCTCCATTACTTTAACCCTAACACTAATGCTAATTTTAGCCCTAACCCTAAACCTTATCCTAAACCAACCCCTAAATCGGACTCTGAACATAATAATACACCTAGCTCTAAACCTGACCTTTACCGAAACCTAATTTTCCACAAGACCTAGCCCTAAACATAAAGTTAACACTATTTCTAACCATAACCTTACACCTGACATTAGCCCTAGCCCCTATCCTAGCTCTAAAACTAACACAAAACCTAGCCCTCATCCAAGCCCTAAACCTAGCCTTAACCCTAACCCGAACACTCACCCTATTCCTATATGTAATTTTAACCCTCGTCTTAGCCCTGAACCTAGCCATAACCTCATCCCTTTGCCTAAAACTAATCATAACCCTAACATTAACACTAACCCCAAATCTAGCCCTAACCATAGGCCTAACCCTAATACTAAACCTAGCGCTAATGTAGCCCTAATTTAGCCCTAAACCTAAGCAATCTCCTAACCCTAGCCCTAAGAATAACTCTAACGCTCTCCTAGCCCTATTTCTATTTCTAAACCTCTCCATTAATGTATCCCTAACACTAGGCATAACATTAGCCCTAACCCAAGATCTAACCATACTCTAAATCTAACCCTAACCTTAAGCCTAAATCAACCTACCACTAGCTGAACACTATCGCTAATCAGAAAACTAACCCTAACACTAGCCCTAGCCCTAAAAACAAAAATAAATAAAAATTAACAAGCCATTACCCTAACCCTAAATCTAAACTAAACCAAACCCTAACCCTACAACTAGCCATAACCCTAGCTCAAATTCGAGTCCTAGGACTAAAACTAACCCTTACCCTGACTCATATCCAAACACTAACCCTAGCTCTATATATCACCCTAATGGTAAAGCAAATGCTAACAACATTCCTAGCCCAAACCCTAACCCTAAAACTAACCCTAATAATAACCCTAGTTCTTACATTAGCCATAGTCCTAACCCTAGCCCTAACTCCAAAACAAAAATAACCCTAATTTGAGCCCCAAAACTAGATTTAACCCTAACCCTAGCCATAAACCTAACCCTAACCCTAACCTTAGCTCTAACCCTAGCTATAACCCTATCCCTTATCCTAAGCCAAACCCTATCCATAATGCTAACCCTAGTCCTCGTCATAATCCTTTGCCTAACAAACACTAACCCTAGCTCTCATTCTAGCTCTAACCCTAACCCAAACCTAACCTTAACCTTCCCTTTTATTCTGACCATAACACTAATTATAGGTCTAAAACTGACCCTAACCCTAAACTGAACCCCGAAACTAGCCCTACCAGTAAACTTTTACCTAAACCTAACCCTACCAATACCTCCAGACCTAAACCTAATCCTAAAACTAGCAATAACTCTTGTCATAAACCTAAACAAAAACTTAGTCTTAGCCCTAAAAATAACGAATAACCTAAACCAAACAATAACACTACAGCTAGACCTAACCCTACTCCTGATTCTGGCTTTCACCCTAACTCTAATCTGAACAATGACCCTGATGCTAACACTAAACCTAGCTCTAAAAGTGACTCTAAACCAAAATCTAAACCTAACACTAGACCTAGCCATAAACCTAACCCTAAAACTAGCCCTAATTAGCGCCCTAGATCTTGCATTACCCATAGCACAAACCCTAGTCCTAAACCTAAAAAGAAAACCTAGACCTAATCCAAGGCCTAAACCTACCATAAGCATAACCATTACCCTAAACCTAGCCCTAAGCCTAAGCCTAACCCTCATCTTAGACCTAAGCATACCTCAAAGCCTAATCTTTGGCCTAAACATAACCCTAGCCTTATCCCTAACAATAACCCTAACACTAGCCCTACCCCTAACCATATACATTACCCTTATGATAACTCTATTCCTAATGCTAACCCTAGGCCTGACCCTAACCCTATCACAAACCCTAAATCTCTCCATTACCCTAAACCTACCCTGAACCATAAACCTAAAACTATTCATCACCCTAAACCTAACTCTAAACCTAATGCTCATTTGAGCCCTATCCTTAAATCTTAACCTAATATAAACCATAACCCTGAACCTGACCCTAAAAATACCCCAGTTCTAAAACTGACCCTTACCTTAAACTTAAAACTTACACTAGACTAAAAAATAGAGTTAATCCTAAATCTAATCCTAGCTGAAACACTAGACCTGACATTATCCCTAGCCCTAATTCTAGACCTAAACTTACAACAAATTCTAGCTCTCATTCTAGCCCTAAACATAGCGAGAACTCTAACCCTAGCCCTAATCCTAATTCTAAACCTCACTCTACCACTAAAGCAAGCTATAAAACATCCCTTACCCTAAACTTAACCCTAAACCTAGCCCTAATGCTAGGCCGAATCTGAGCACTAACCCTAGTTCTAATCTTTGCCCTGATTTACCACTATTCCTAAAACAAACCATAATCCTATCTTTAAGACTAACTCTAACTCCCACTGTAGCCTTATTCCTAGTTCTAGCCCTATCATTTACCATAACCCTAAACATAGCCCTAACCCTTGCCCTATCCTTAGACCTAGCCCTAAACCTAGATCTAATCCTAACTCCAAATCTTAACCTAACCCTAAGCCTAAACCTAACACAAACACTAGCCCTAACCCTAACTCTAATCATATAACTATCCCTAACTCTAAACCTAGGACTAAAACAAACTGAGCAATAGCCCTAACCATAAACGTTAACATATACCAAACCCTATTACTACACCTAGACCTAAACATAGCCATAATTTGAGTCCTAAACTTAACCTTAAATCTAACCCCGACCCTGACTCATATCCTAACACTCACCCCAGCTCTAAACACCCTCCTAACCTTAAACTGAAACCTAAAAGTAAACCTATGCCTAATTCGAGTCCTAACCCTAACCCTGACCCTGACTATAACCTAACACAAACCCTAGCTCTAAATATCATCCTAACCTTAAACCTAACCCTAAAACTAGAACTACCCCTAACCCTAACACTAATACTAACCGTTATTGTAATCCTAGGTTTACATTAGTCATTGCCCTAATATTAGCCCTAACCCTAACACAAAGACTGGCCCTAATCCGAGCCTTAAACCTAGATTTAACCATAACCCAACTCTAGCCCTAACATATCTCTAAGGCTATCCTTTACCCTATGAATAACTTTAAACCTAATGATAGCCCTAGACCTATGCCTAATTTAGGATAACCAACATCCTAACCATAGTAATAGTCCTGACCCTAGCCCTCATTCTAGCTCTAATCCTAACCCAAACCCGAACACTAACCCTGACCCTTATCCTGACACTAACACAAACCCTAGATCTAAACCTGAACCTAACACTAGACTAAAACCTAACACTAGCCCTGGACCTAAACCTAATCCTAAATCTAACCTTAACTCTAGCCATAGACCTAAACAAAAACCTAGTCCTAGGCCTAACAATAAGCCTTCTCCCAACACAAACACTAAACCTACCCCTAGACCTAAACCTACTCCTAATTCTCATTGTAACCCTAACTTGAACTCTAACCCAACTGACTCTACGTTTAAGAGTAAACCTACTTCTAAACCTGACCCTAACTGAAAATCTAAACCTAACACTAGACCTTGGCATAACCCTAACCATAAAACTAGCCCTAATCATAACCCTAGCTCTTACATTACCCACAGCTTTAACCCTAGGCCTAAACCTAACACAAAACCTAGAGGTAATCCTAGGCCTTAACCTAGCCCTAAGCATAACCCTAACCGTAACCCTAGCCCTAACCGAAACATAACCCTTGCCTTAGTCCTAACTCTAGCTCCAAACCTAACACTTACTATAAACATAAACTGAGAACTATCCCTAAATCTAACGCTAAACCTAGTCCTAATCCTAACCTTAATCCTGGCCCTAACTCTAGCTCTAAACCTACCCATTACCCTTACACTAAACCTAACCCTAATTGTAACCCCAGCCCTAACACTAATCATAATCCTAACTCTAAACAAAAAAACTTACTCTAGACCTAATCCAAAACTTATAATCGCTATAGCCCTAACCATAGGTCAAACCCTAACCTTACCCTAAACCTAAACATAACCTTAGACCTAACCCTAATGCTAAACTTAAATCTAACCCAGTCCCTAACCCTAAACCTACATCGAACCATATTTATTACCCTAACCATAACCCTAAACTTAATTTAAATCATTCCCCTAATCCTAACCCTAAACCTATTGTAATCCTATCCCTAAACATAGCCCTAAACCTAACCCTTGATCCAACCCTAATCATAGCTCAGAACCTAACTCTTAAACTAAACATAACACTAACCCTAGCCCTAGTTCTAACCCATACCTTAACACTAACTCAAGACCTAATCCCAACCATAAGTCTAGTTCTAACTTAGCTCTAACTGTATCCATTACCCTAACCATAACCCATAACCTAATGCTATTTCTAGGCCTAACCGTATCTCAAGACCTAATCCTAACAATAACCCTACCCCTAACCTTAACTCTAAATGTATCCATTATCCTGAGCATAACCCTTTCCCTAATGATAACCCCAGGCCTAACCCAAAAACTATCACTAAACCCAACCCTATCAATTACCCTAAACCTAACATGAATGCTAAATATAACCCTATAATTACCATAACCATAAACCTAACACTAATTTGAGCCCTAACCTTAAACTCAAACTTAAAAGAAACCATAACCATGACCCTGACCCTAATAATTCCCCTAGCTCTAACCTAACCCTTACCATAAACCTAATCCTTACATTAGACCTAGCCAAAATCTAACCCTAAAACTATCCATAACCATAACCCTAGACCTGACATTAGCCCTAGATATAATCCTAGCCCTAACCCGAACACAAACTCTAGCCCATATTAGCACTAAACATGACCTTAATCATAACCCTAACCTTAAACCTAGGCCTATCTTAAAACCAACCCTATCCCTAATCTTAGGCCTAACTTAGCCCTATCCCTAATCCTAAACCTAACCCTTGCCCTAAAACTAAGTTTAATTCTCTCTCTAACCCTAAAATTAGTTCTAAACTTATCCCTTACTGGCACTCTAAACCTAGCCTTACACACCCTATGCCTAACCCTAGCCATTTCCTTAGCCTTATCCCTAACCCTAGATTTAACCCTAACTCTAAATCTAACCCTAATGCAAAGCCTAAGCCTAAACCTAACCCTAACCCTAATGCTACTCTTAAACAAGCCCTAACTCTAGCCCTGGCTCTAATATAAAAACGAGCCATAGCCCTAATCCTAACCCTTAACCTAAACCAAACCCTAACCCTACACGTAGCCCTAACCCTAGCCCTAATTCGAGTTTTAAGCAAAACTCTAAAACTAATCCTAACCCTGATTCTAATGCTAAAACTAACCCTAGCTTTAAATATCATCATAAACATAATCCTAAACATAACATTAGACCAAACCCTAATCCTAACCATAAAACTAGCCCTAATTGTAACCTTACTACTTACATTAGCAATAACCCTAATCCTAGCCCTAACTTAACCCAAAACCTAGCCTAATCTGAGCCTTAAACTGAGCTTTATCCCTAACCTTAACCTTAACCCTAAACCTAGCACTAATAATAACCTTAACCTTAGCTCTAACCCTAGCTCTAACCCTATCCATTACCCTAACCATAATCCTAACCCTAATGCTAACCCTAGGCCTAAACCTTAACATATCACTAATCCTAACCCTATCCATTACCCTAAACCTAACTTGAAACCTATACTTAAATATATCATTACCCTAATCCTAACCCTATGCTAATTCAAGCCCTAAATTTTAAACCTTAATCTATCCCAAACGCTAATCACGACCCTGACCCAAACAATACCCTTAGCTCTAAACATGACCCTAACCATAAACCTAACCCTTATACTACATATAACCTAACCCTAAAACTACTTTACCTGTAAAGCTGCAACTAAAATTAGCCCTAGCCCGAATCCTACCCCTAAACCTAACCCTAAACTTAGCCCTAATCCCCTAACCCGAACCATAACTCGAGGAACCCTAATTCTAACGCTTGCCCTAGCCCTAAACCTAGCTATAACCCCATCCCTTACCATAAACCTAACCATAACCCTAAACCTAACCATAATCTTAAACCTAACCATAACCCTTACCCTAACCCTAGGCCTAACACTAACACTAAGCCTAGCACTAACCCTAATTTAGTCCTATCCTAAACCTAAACCTAGCCTTAAGACTAAATCTAACTCTTGCCCTATCCCTATCCCTAGTTCTATCCTTAGCCCTAGCCCAGCCCTGGATATAAACCTAACTCTAAATTTAAACCTAATTCTAAATTTAACCATAAACATAATCCTAAACTAAACCCTAACAGTAGCCCTAACAATAATGCTATGTCAAAAACTTGCCTTACCCCTAGACCTAGCCTGAAAACAAAACCAAATCATATCCTTAACCATAACCGTTAACCTAAACTAAACCATAAACCTACACCTAGACTTAAACCTAACTCTAAAAATAATCCTGACCCTGACACTCTTCCTAACACTAATCCTAGCTCTAAAC
Organism: Marmota flaviventris; assembly: GCF_047511675.1. Taxonomy (NCBI): domain Eukaryota; kingdom Metazoa; phylum Chordata; class Mammalia; order Rodentia; family Sciuridae; genus Marmota; species Marmota flaviventris. The sequence goes on from NC_092510.1 coordinate 13,049,418, forward strand.
ATAACCCTAACTTTTAATTAACCCTAATACCAGACATAGCCTTAACTCTAACCCTAAAACTAGCCCTAATCATAACCCTAGTTCATACATTAGGCATTGTCATAAACCTAGCCCTAACCCTAACACAAATCCTACCCCTAATTCTAGTCCTAAACCTAAATAAAACCCTAATCTTAACCCTAACACTAGATCTAAACCTAACCATAACCCTAGCCCTAACCCTAGCTCTAACCCTATCCCTTACCCTAAGCCAAACCCTAAACCAAATGCTAACCGTAGTCCTAACCCCAATCCTTAGCCTAACTTAAACACTAACAGTATTACTAGTCCTAACCCTAGCCCTCATTCTTGTTCTAACCCTAACCCTGACCCTTATTCAGATCTTAACAGTAACACTATGTCTAACCTTACCCTACCTCTAAACCAAATCCTAACACTAGCCCTACCATTAATTCTGTACCTATACCTAATCCTAAAACTAGATCAAAAACTAATCCTAAATATAGCTGTAATTCTAGCCCTATACCTAAACAAAATCCTAGCTCTAGCCCTAACAATAACCGTTAACCTAAACTAAAAACTTACCAAACCCCTAGACCTAACACTAGTCCTAATTCTGGCTCTAACCCTAACCCTAATCCTATCCAGAACACTGATCTTGACCCTAACATTAACCTATCTCTAAAACTGACCCTAACCCCAAACCTAGTCCTAACACTAGACCTAGCCATAACCCTAACCCTAATACTAGCCATATACATAACACTAGCCCTAAACCTTTTTAACCCTTATCTTAAACCTAACAGTAGCCCTAACCCTAACCATAGTCTTAACCCTAGACCTAAACCTAACACAAAACCCAGCCATAATCCTAGGCATAAACGTAGCCCTAAGCATGACCCTAACCCTAACCTTAGCCCTAACTCTAAGCCTTGCCTTAGACCTAACCCTAGCTCAGTGCCAAAACCTTACACTAAACATTACCCTAGCCCTATCCTAAACCATAACCCTAACCCTACGTCTTATGCTAACCTTATTCCCAGCTCGAACTTTAGTTCTAACCCTGTCAATTACACTAACCCTAACACTAATTATAACCCTATCGCTCACACTAAACCTAACCATAACCATAAACGTATCCCAAGATCTAACCATAAACCTAAACCTCACCATAGCCCTAACCCTAGCTGAAACATTAAGTCTTACACTGAACCAAATCCTAAGACTAGCCTGAATCCATAACCTAACTCTAACCCTAACCCTAAATCTAACATTATCCACTACCCTAAACCTAACACTAACTGTAATGAAAACTCTAGCCATAACCCGAACTCTAAACCAAACCCTAACCATAAACATATCCATAGACCTAAAATGTAAACCTAACCCTCGCTCTAGCCCTAACCCTAGCTCAAACACTAACTCTAATCCTAACCTAACCGTAACCCTAGCCCTAAACCTAACACTTCCATAAACAAAACCCTAGCCCTATCCCTAACCTAACTCTAAATTTAGACTTAATCCAAACCATAATCTAGCCCTAACCCTAGCTCTAAATCTATCCATTATACTAAACATAACCCTAACCTAATGCTAACCATAACCCTATTGCTAAAACTAACCCATCTATTACCCTAAACCTTAATTGAAACCTAAACCTAACCCTATCCATTGCCCTAACCCTAAGCCTAACCCTAACACTAATTCCATCCCTAAACCTAAACTTTGACTAAACCAAATGCTAACCCTGACCCTAACCCTAATAATACCCCTAAATCTAAACCTGACCCTTAAGGTAAACATAGCCCTGACACTAGACTTAGCCATAACCTAACCCCAAGACTATCCTTAATTATAACCCTAGACTTGACATTAGCCTGATCTCTAGTTCTAGCCCTGAACCTAACAGAAACCCTAGCGATAAACCTAGCCTCAATCCTATCCTAAACACTAACCCTAGCCCGAATCCTAATTCTAACCCTAACCCTAGCCATAAAGCTAGCTAAAACCTCACCCATTTCCCTAAACTTAACCCTAACCCCAATGCTAATCGTAAACCTATCCCTACCCCTAGGCCTAAACCTAACACTAACCCTAGCCCTAATCCTAACCCTATTTTAGCTTTAACCCTAACTCTAACCCCAAGCCTAGTCCTAAATCTAAATCTAACTCGTGTCCTAGCCATTTGAATAGTTCCATAGTTCCAACCATATCCCTTACCATAACACTAACCCTAGACCTAACCCTAAGGCTAGATCTAACCCTAACTAAATCTAACCCTAACCCTAAGCATAAACCTCACCCTAACACTATCCCTAACCTAGCACAAATTCAAAATCTAGCCCTAACCCTAAAACAAAACTGAGCCATAACCATAATCCTAACCTTAATCCACAGAAGTCAAGATGAAGTGAAACCTTAAAACACAAACTGTTCCTGACAGTGAACCTTGAACTGAGAAGGCCCAGTCTGGGAAATATGGTAATATTAGGTAAAAAATGAATCCTGACTGGTATCAAAGAAATTTGAACAAAACTAACTCTAACCCAAATATTAGTTCTAACTCTAGCCCTAAACCTAATCCTAAAACTAAGCCTTTTCTGTTTATAGGGCTTGATCATAAAAGTCCAAAACTTGGGGTGCTTAGTAGGGAAAGATAACAGATGAATCCTACCAAATATCAAAAATTCTGACCAATAATAGGGGAAGGTGTTTCAGTGCATGCCTATTTCCCCTGTTTTCTCCTAAAGTGCTGTTGGATAAATTGTTTTTTCATGATTCAGCTTAAGGTACTTTCACAGGAAACAAACCAGTGCATGGTCACTGAGAACTGATTGAGTGTGTAAAGTTTCAAGCATCTAGCACAAACCCTGTTTGATTTACAGCTTCATTTCCATTCACACCTATAGGGCAAAAAGAAGAGAAACATGAAAATTGAAACTGTTCCTGAGAGAAATCCCTTTTATGTAGAAGGCCCAAACATTTGGAGTATAGTCAAAATAGGAAAAAGGTGAATCCTGCCCAGTATCATAGAAATTAAAAAAAAAAAAAACAAACTAACTGTAACCACTAGGTCTAAAACTAGTCCTAATACTAAATCTAACCCTAAACCTCATCTGTTTAGAGAACCTTTGATCAAAGAAGTTTCAAAATTGAGGAGTCTAGTTTGGCAAGCTTACAGATGAATCATGGGCAATTTCATAGAAATCTGACAAAGTAATTGGGGGAGCTATTTCAGTACATGCATATTTCCCTGTTTTCTCCTACAGTATTCTCAGATAAATTTGTATTGCATGCTTCAGCTTATTACTAATTTCACAAGGAACAAATCAGAGAGTGCCCACAGAGAACTGATTGAGTGTGTGAAGTCTCAAGCAGTTAGCACCAACCTCGTTTGATTTCCAGCTCCATGTCCATTTACCCATGTAGGTCAAAATGAAGTGAATCCATAAAATACAAATTGCTAGGTAAAAATGTATCCTGCCCAGTATCAAAGAAATTTGAACAAGATAAACACTAACCCTAACACTAGACTTAACCCTAACCATAAGCCTAACCCTAACCTGTTTAAAGAAACTTTGATCATAGAAATCTGAAAGGTGATGAGCCTAGTGGGGCAAGCTAACAGATGAATCCTGCCCAGTATCAAAGAAATCTGACCAAATGATTGGGGGAGGTAGTTCAGTACATGCATATTTTCCTGTTGTCTCATAAAATGCTCTCGCATAGTGTTGTTTTTGCATGCTTCTTCTTTGGAATACTTTCACAAGGATGCTCTGAGAACTGATTGAGTGTGTGAAGTTTCAAGTAGCTAGCCAAAACCCTGTTTGATTTCCAGCTCCATTTCCATTTACCCATATAGGACAAAATGAAATGAAACCTTAAAATAAAAATTGAGATACTGACAGCAAACCAGTGAACATAGAATGCCCAAACCTGGGGAACATCGTAAGGATAGGTAAAATATAAATCCTGCCTAGTATCAAAGAAATTTGAACAAAACTACTGTAAACTTAACACTAGATCTATCCTTAATCCTAACCCTACAGCTCACCCTAGTTTGTTTAGAGAACCTATGATCATAGAAGTCCCAAACTAAGGGAGCCTACTGGGGAAAGCTAACAGATGAACCCTGCACAGTATCAAAGAAATATGAGCAATAAATTGGGGGAAGTGTTTCAGTACATGCATATTTTCTTAAATTCTACAAAAGTGCTCTGGGATAAAGTTGCTTTGCATGTTTCAGCTGAGGAGAACATTCACAAGGAACAAACCACAGAGTGACCACAGAGAACTGATTGAGTGTGTGCAGTTTCAAGCAGCTAGCACCAACCCTGTTTCATTTAATGCTCCATTTCTCTTCACCAAAATAGATCAAAATAAAGTGAAACCTTAAAATACACATTGTTCCTGACAGCAAACCATTGAACGAGAGGGCCCAAACCAGGGAACATTGTGACGCTAGGTAAAACATGAATCCTGCCCAGTATCAAAGATACATGAACAAAGGTGACTTTAACCCTAACACTAGATTTAAACTTAGCCCTTACCGTAACCATAAAACTAAACCTAACTGTTTAGAAAACCATTTGTCATAGAAGTCCCAAATTAAGGGAGCCTAGTGCAGCAAGCTAACAGATGGATCTTGTGCAGTATCAAATAAATCTGACCAAGTAATTTGGGGAGGTAGTTCAGTACATGTAATATCTCTCTGTTGTCTCCTATAGTACTTTTGGATAAAGATGTTTTGCATGCTTCAGCTTTGGGAAACTTTCACAAGGAAGAAACCTGGGTGCCCACATAGAACTGACTGAGTGTGTGTAGTTTTAAGCAGCAAGCATCAGCCCTGTTTAATTTCAAGTTCCATTTCTATTTACCCATATAGGTCAAAATGAAGGAAACCTTAAAATACAAATTGTTCCTGTCAGCAAACCATTGAAGGGATAAAGCCCAAGCCTGGGGAAAATAGTAAGGCTAGGTAAAAGATGAATTATGCCAGGTATCAAATGAATTTGAACAAAACTCCCTCTAACTCTAATACTAGATCTAACCCAACCCTAACCGAATTCTAACCTGTTTATAGTAGCTATGATCATAGAAGCCCCAAACTTGGGGAGCCTAGCGGCACAACTTAATAGATGAATCATGTGCAGTATCAAAGAAATTTGATGAAAAATTGGGGAAGGTATTTCAGTACATTAATATTTCCCTATTTTTTCTTAAAGGGATCATGGATAAATTGTTTTTCATGCTTCAGCTTAAGGTACTTTCACAAAGAAAAACCAAACAGTGCCCACAGAGAGCTGATTGAGTGTGTGAAGATTCATGCAGCTAGCACCAGCACTTTTTGATTTCCAGCTCCATTGCAATCAAACCTATAGGCCATAATGAAGTGAAACCTAAAAATTCAAACTGTTCCTGACATTGAACCTTGAAGGTCCAAACTTGGGGAGCCTACTAAGGCTAGGTCAAGGATGAATCCTGTACAGTATCAAAATAATAAAAAAAAATTGAAGCTCTTTCAGTACATGAGTAATCTGCTGGTTCCTAAAGCACTCAGAGATAAAGCTGTTACTTTCTACTTCATCTTAGGGCTACTTCCATGGCAAACACCAGATTATGCTCATGGAACACTAATGGAGGGTGGGAAGTTTCAAGCAGCTAGCCCAAACCCTGTTCCATTTCAAACTTCATTTCCATTCACCCCTATAGGGCAAAAAGAAGAGAAACATGAAAATTGAAACTGTTCCTGAAGGCAAACCCTTTATGTAGTAGGCCCAAACATTTGAAGTATAATCAAAATAGGAAAAATATGAATCCTGCACAGTATCATAGACATTTGAAAACAAGACTGACTCTTACCTTAACACTAGGTCTAATGCTAGTCCTAACATTAATCCTAATGCTAACCTTAACATGTTTAGAGTTCCTTTGATCCTAGAAGTCCCACACTTGGGGAGTCATGTTGGGTAAGCTAACAGTTGAATCTTTCACAATATCAAAGAAATCTGACCAAATAATTGGGGAGGTAGTTCAGTACATGCATATTTCCCTATTTCCTCCTAAAGTGCTCTCACATAAAGTTGCTTTTGATGCTTCAGCTTAGGGATACATTTAAAGGAATAAACCAGAGAATGCCCATAGAAAACTGATTGAGTGTGTGAGTTTTGAAGTAGCTAGCACCAACCCTGCTGGATTTCCAGCTCCTTTTCCATTAACAAGCATAGGTCAAAATGAAATGAAAACTTAAAATACAAACTGTTCAGGAGAGCAAACACTTGATCCAACAGGCCCAAACCTAGAGAATATAGTAAGGTTAGGTAAAAGTTGAATTCTGCCCAGTATCAAAGAAATTTAAACAAAACTAAATCTAACAAAGCACTAGCTGTTATAATACTAACATAAACCTATCCTGTTTAGATCCATTGATCATAGTAGTCCACAAATAAAGGAGCCCAGTGGGCAAGCTGATAGATGAATCCTGTGCAGTATCAAAGGAATCTGACCAAATAATTGAGGGAGGTATTTCAGTATGTGCATATTTCCCTGTTTTCTCCTAATGTGCCCTTGGATAAATTATTTTTTCATGCTTCAGTTTAAGGTACTTTCGCAAAGAAAACCAGAGAATTCCCACAGAGAGCTGATTGAGTGTGTGAAGTTTCAAGCAGCTAGTACTAACTCTGTTTGATTTCCAGCTCCATTTTCATTCACATCTATAGGCCATAATAAAGTGAAACTTAACAATTCAAACTGTTCCTGACAGTGAACTGGCAAACCTTGAAAACCAAACTTGGGGATTTTACTAAGACTGGGAAAAGGATGAATCCTGTACAATATCAAAATAATGCATGAAAAAAAATTGAAGCTTTCTCCTAAAATGCTCACAGATAAAGCTGTTTCTTTCTAATTCAGCTTTGGGCTACTACCACAAGAAACAAATGAGAGAATGTGCACTGAGAACTGATTGAGTGTGTGAAGTTTAAAACAACTAGCACAAACCCTGTTTGAGTCCAGCTCCATTTCCATTTACCCCTATAGGGCAAAATGAAGTGAAACATGAAAACTAAAACTGATCCCAAGAACAAACCCTTTTACCTAGGAGGCCCAAACATGGGGAGCATACTAAGAATAGGAAAAAGATAAATCTTGCCCTGTATCCAAAGAGTTGAAAAAACTAACGCTAACCCTAACAATAGTTCTAACCCTTGCCCTAACTCTAACCATAACCCTAAGAATAACCTGTTAAGATAACCTTTGATCATAGAAGTTTTCAACTTGTGGAGACTAGTGTGGAAAGCTTAGATGAATCCTGCACAGTATCAAAGAAATCTGACAAATAATTTGGGAAGGTATTTCAGTACATGCATATTGCCCTGTTTTCTTCTAAAGTGCTTTTGGATAAAGTTGTTTTGCATGCTACAGCTTATGGCTATTTTTACAAGGAAGAAATAAGAGAGTTCCCAAATACAACTGATTGAGTATGTGAAGTTTCACCAGCTAGCACCAGCCCTCTGATTTCCAGCTCCATTCTCATTTACCCATATTGGTCCAAATGAAGTGAGACATTAAAAACAAAATGTTACCAATAGCCAACCATTGAACTGAGAAGGCCTCAAACTGGGGCACATAGTAAGGCTAGGTAAAAGATAAATCTTCCCAGTATCAAATAAGTTTGAACAAAACAAACTCTAATCCCAACACTAGCTCTAAAACTAGCCCTAATAACCCTAACTGTAACACTAGCACTTATCTGTTTAGAGAACCATTGATCCCAGAAGGAGAGCCTAGTGGAGCAAGCTAAAAGATGAATCCTGCGCAGTATCAAAGAAATCTGATCAAATCTTTGGGAGACTTATTTTAGTACATACATGTTTCTCTGTTTTCTCCTTAAGTGTTCTCGGATACAGTTTCTTTTGCATGCCTCATCTTTGGCCTACCTTCAAAAGAAAGAAACCAGAGAGTGCCCACTGAGAACTGATTCTGTGAAGTTTCAAGCACGTCCTGCCAACCCTGTTTAATTTCCAGCTCAATTTTCATTCACATCAATAAGCCATATTGAAGGGAAACCTTAAAATATAAACTGTTCCTGGCAGCGAACCATTGAACTGAGAAAACCCTAACCTGTGGAGCATAGTAAGGCTAGGTAAAATATGAATCCTGCCCAGTGTCATAGAAATTTGAAGAAAACTAGGGCCGCATGGGCACTCTCAGCACAGATGGAAGTCTCAGCTGTGCAGTTTCTCAGGGCACAGACAGCAGTCTCAGCCACACGGGTGTTCTCTGTACAGATGGAAGGCAGAAGAGAACACAGAGGCTTTGCTTGCAGGACAACAGACCGAGGTCACTCCAGAACCAACCACCTCACCAAACACCATACATGGGTAATAGATGGAATCCATCTTGAATAACCTTACTTGCAATCTATCAGTGGGCATGACTACCAGCTTGGTTTTGCAGCTTATCAGGTACCCGGTTTCCAACTCCCCTACCTCCAGCTGTGATAACTCAAGATTTTTCTCTCAAGATTTTGGGGGGCATAGCTATCAATGCAGAACAGCAACTGTACAGTCACCTGGTTTCCAATTTAGAGGTAAGAGTAGGGAGGCTCCATGTAGAAGCTCAAGCCCTCTCACCCTGGCTACCTCCACCACCCTGAGCACAGAGACTCAAGCTAGGAATAGACAAATCCACCTACTGCAAGAAAAGAAAACAGAATTCTGAGAGACATTTTTTTCTTTCTTACTTTTATTTTCTTGCTCTTCTCATCCATTCTCCTCTACACTTCCCCCTCTGTTCCTCACAACCTCAACATATGTGAAACCAAAAACTTTCCATGAAATTGGATTTTAAGAACTGAATCACTAGAATAGTATAATATAGAGGAATTGCATAGGCAGGCCCCACCTCACCACCTCTTTATTTGCATTTATTTTCTTTCTCACTCTCTTTCTTTCCTTGTTATTTTTTCTTTATTCTTTCTCCCTCTATCCCACTTTCAGCCTCATAGTTTTTACTATTTACACATAGTGTAATTTTATGAATACAGATAAGGAGATTGAATTTATAACTTCTTCCATAAATTCCCACTGTCTATTCATTAGAGTTCTACTCCAAGTTTGCTAAGTAAATCACATACCCTCATTCCTTTCCCCCTTAACATAGCATCCTACCCCTGACCCTCAGTTTTCTATATACCACCAGAAATGGTATGAATTTTATTAAACTCATGACTTATTCTAAATAATAATTGAAGCCAACATCTCTAGACATAGAGTCTAAATATAAATATATTTATAATTGTTTTAGGCTTAGGCTTTGGGTTCGGGTAAGATTTAGAGTTAGGTTTTGATCTATGGCTAGGGCTAGGGTTAAGGATAGGGCAAGGGTTAGGACTAGGGTTTGGGTTAGGTTTCGGATTATGGTAAGAGATAGGGTTAGAATGATTGATAGGGCTAGTATGAGAGTTAGAGTTAGTCTTAGGGCTAGAATTAGGGTTAGGGTTAGTATTAGGGTTAGGGATAGGGCTAAATTAGGGCTAGTGTTAGTGTTAGGTTTAGGCCTTGGGTTAGGGTTAGAGTTAGGATTATGTTTAGGGTAAGGTATTGGGTTATAGCGAGGTTGAGGGCTAGGGCTAGTGTTAGTATTAGTGTTAGGTGTAGGGTTAGGTTTAAGTTATGTTTAAAGCTAGGTTTAGGGCTAGGATGAGGGCTAACATTTGTGTTAGGTTTCAGGCTAGTATTAGGGCTAGGGCTAATGTCAGGTCTAAAATTACAGTTAGGGATAGATTCAGTGTTAGTTTTTTTGGGTTGGTCCAGTGTAGTGGTTAGATTTGTACTAAGGGTCAGTTTTAGAGCTAGGGTTATTATTAGGGTCAGGATGAAGGTGAGGGTTTGGGTTAGGTTAGGGTTTAGATTTAGGGCTTGCATTATCACTAAGTTTAGATTTAAAGTAGTGAAAGGTTTAGGTTTAGGGTTTTGGTGTGGTTTAGTGTAATGTATATGGTTAGGGTTAGGCCTAGGGTTAGCATAAGGGTTGGGTTATCATTAGGGTAATGGATAGGGTTACACCTAAGATTAGAAGTCCGGTTATGTATAGGATTAGGGCTTTTATTTGGGTTAGGGTTAGGTTTACATTTTGGGTTAAAGCTAGGTTTAGGGGCTGGGGATGTGGCTCAAGAAGTAGCAGGCTCGCCATCCATGCGCAGGTCGCTGTGTTCGATCCTCACCACCACATACCAATGAAATAATGTTGTTCTGTCCACGAAAAACTAAAAAAATAAATATTAAAAAAAACAATAGGTTTAGGACTCGGATTAAGGCTAGGATTTGGGTTAGGTTAGGGCTAGGTTTAAGGCTACAGTTAATGCACAAAGTAGCATTTTGATTAGAGCTACTGATAGGGTCAGGGGTAGGGCTACGTCAAGTGTTAGAGTTAAGTTTATGGTTAAGATAATGTTTAGAGCTAGGTTTAATGTTAGGGTCAGAGTCGGGGTCCAGATTAATTTTCAGGTTAGAATTAGGGCTAGAATTCGAGATAGAATTAGGGCTAGGTGTAGAGTTAGGGTCTGGTTTAGGTTAAGTGTTAGGGTTCGTGTAATGATTCGGTTTTGTTTTAGGGCTAGGGGTAGAGTTAGGGCTAGTTTTAGGATTAATTTTAGGATTAGGGCTAGTGTTAGTGTGAGGTTTAGGCTTAGGTTTAGGGTTAGATTTAGAGTTAGGTTTAGATCTAGGCTTTGAGCTAGGGGTAAGTATAGGGCCAGGTTTAGGGCTAAGTTTAGGGCTAGGTATAGGGTGATGGTAAAGGATGGGGTTAGAACTAGGTATAAGGCTAGGGTGAGAGTCTGAGTTAGTCTTAGGGCTAGGGTTAGGGTTGGGTTAGGAATAGGGCTAAATTAGGGCTGGGATTAGGACTAGGGTTAGTGTTAGGGTTGGGCCAAGATTTAGGGCTAGGTTTAATGTTAGGATTAGGGTTGGGGTTAGTTTTAGGTTAAGGGATGAGATTATAGCTATTTTTAGAAGTAGGTTGAGGATTAGAATTAGGTTTATGGTTAGGGTTAATTTTATAATTAAGGCAAGTTTTATGGCTAGGATGTTGGATAAGGTTTGGCTTAGGATTAGGACTTGGATTAGAGCTAGGGCTAATGTCAGGTTTAGGGTTACAGTTAGAGGGAGTTTTAGAGTTAGGTTTATAGCTAGGTCAATTGTAAGGGTCAGGTTTGTTGTTAGGTCAGGTTTCGAGCTATGGGTATTATTAGGGTCAGAGTCAGGGTTAGAGGTTTTATTAGATTAAGTTTTAGGTTTAAGTCTCAAGTTATCATTATGGTTAGGGATAGGTTAATGATAGTTTTAGGTTTAGAGTACAGGTTAGGTGTAGGGTAATGGATAGGTTTAAGGTTAGGAATAGGATTACGGTTTGGCCTAGGAATAGGATTACGGTTTGGCCTAGGATAAGCAGAAGCATTAGGGTTATCATTAGGGTAATGGATAGGGTTAGAGCTAGTGATAGGGCTAGTGTTATGCTTAGGATTAAGTCTAGGGTTAGCGTTAGGGCTAAGGTTAGGGTTATGATTAACTTTAGGGTTAAATCTAGGGTAGGGCTTGGGTTAGGGGTGGGTTTGCAATAGGTTAGGTTTATGGCAAATATAAGAACTTTACTATGATTAGGGCTAGTTTTAGGGTTAATGTTAGAGCTAAGTATAGTTTTAGGGTTAGGTTTAGCGTTAGGGTGATGTTTAGAGCTAGGGTTAGTGTTAGTGTCAGGGTCAGTGTTAAGTTTAGGGTTATGATTAATGTGAAAGCCAGAATAAGGATTAGGGTTAAGTCTAAGGGAAGGGTTAGTGTTTGGCTTTAGGCTAAGTGTTATTGTGAGGGCTAGGGCTAGGATTTTTTTAGGTCTAGGGCAAGAGTTCTGGATAGATTAGGATTAGGTTTAGGTCTAGGGCTTGTGTTAGGGTTAGGTTTAGGTATAAGCTTACCATTGGGCTAGTGTTAGAGTTCGGTTTAGGGTTAGGTTCAGGTTTACACCTATGATTAGTGTTAGGGTCAGAATAAGGGTCAGGGTTAGGGTTAGGGTTTGGGTTATGGTTAGAGCTAGAATGAGTACTAGAGTTAGGACTAGTAATAGGGTTAGTGTATGGGTTAGGTTAATAATTAGGGTTAGGATTAGGATTAGCATTAGGTTTTTGGTTTGACATAGGGTAAGAGATAGGGTTAGAGCTAGGGTTATGGCTAGGGTTAGGGTTAAAGCTAGGTTTAGGGCTCAGATTAGGGCTAGTTTTTGTGTTAGGGATATGGGTAGGGTTAGAGCAATGGCTAATGTAAGAACTACGGTTTCCAGGGTTAGTTTTAGGGTTATGGTTATGGGTTAAACCTCTAGTGTTAGAATTGTTTTTAAGGTTTGGGTGAAATTTAGAGGTAGTGTTAGTGTTAGGTTACCAGTCAGGGTCAGGTTTTGTTATAGGGTTAGGGTTATGACTCGAGTTAAGACTAGGGTTACCATAAGGGTTTGGTTTAAGGTTAGGGTGGTGTATAGAGCTAGGGTGAGTGTTAGGATATGATTCAGGTTTAAGGTTACTATTAAGGTTAAGATTAAGACTTGAATTAGGGCTAGGGTTAGGTCTAGGTGTAGTGTTAATGTTTCATTTATCTTAAGGTTTAGTTTTAGGGCTATTGTTCGGTTTTGTTTTTCTGTAAGGGTTAGGTTTAGGACTAGTTTTATGATTAGCATTAGGGCTAGGGCTAGTGTGAATATTAGGCTTAGGCTTAGGGTTAATGTTACATTTTGAGTTAGGGTTAGATCTAGTGTTAGGACTAGGAATAAGTATTAGGCAAAGTTTATGGCTAGGTTTAGGGGTAGGGTTAGGGCTAAAGTTATGATTATGGTAATGGATAGGATGAGAAATATGGATAGGGCTACTGTGAGAGTTGGAGTTACTCTTAGGGCTAGGGTTAGGGTTAGGTTTTGGGATAGGGTTAAAATAGGGTAGGGTTTAGTGTTCACCTTAGTCCTAATGTTAGGGTTAGGGTTAAGTTTAGGGCAAGGAATGGCATTATAGCTAAGTTTAGAGAAAGGGTGAGGGTTACAATTAGGGTTATGGCTATGGTTAGGGTTAGGGTTATGATTAAGCCTAGGTTTGGGGCTAGGATGAGGGCTGTGGTTCATTTTAGAGTTAGGGCTAGGATTAGGGCTAGTGCTAATATCAGATCAAGGGTTATGGTTAAAGATAGTTTTAGAGTTAGGTTTATGGCTTCATGTAATGTAAGGGTTAGGTTTAGGGTTAGGGTGAGGTTTGGAGCTAGGGTTATTATTAGGGTCAAGTTCGAGGTTAGAAGTTTCGGATAGATTAAGTTTTAAAGTTAGGGCTCAAATTAGGGTTATGGTTAGTGTTAGAGTAATGATATGATGAGGTTTAAGGTTTAGGTTTCGTTTAGGGTAATGCATAGTTTTAGGATTAGGTATAGGGCTAGGTTTATTTCTAGGGTTACGGTTATGGCAATGGATAGGGTTAGAGCAAGGGTAGGGCTAGGTTTATGGTTTTGATTAGGGATAGGGTTAGGATTAGGGTTATGGTTTAAACTCGGGTTAGGGCTTGGGTTAGGGCTAGGTTTTGTGTTAAGTTAGTACTAGAGTTATGGGTAAGACTAATGTAAGTACCTGGATAACAATTAGGGTTAAATTTAGGTTTAGGGTTAATGTTAGGCCTAGTTTTAGTGTTAGGGTTAGTTTTAGGGTGATGTTTAAACTAGGGTTAGTATTATGGTCAGAGTAAGGGTCAGTGTTAGTTCTAGTTTTCAGCTTAAAATTAGAACTAGAGCTAAGGTTAGGGTTAGGGTTATGGTTTGGTTTACGTTAAGGGTTAGGGTTAGGGCTATGGCTCGGTTTTGTTTTAGGGCTAGGGTTAAAGTTAGATTTAGAGTTAGGGCTAGGGGTAGGGTTAGGCTTAGGTTTCAGGTTTGGTTTAGAGTTAAAATTAGATCTAGGTTAGGGCTAGAGCTAATGATAGGGCTAGGGTTAGAGCTAGGTTTAGGGCGAGGATTAGGGTTCCAGTAAGGGATAGAGTTAGAACTAGGGATAGGGCTTGGGTGAGACTTAGAGTTAATAGTAGGGCTAGGTTTAGGAATAGGACTAAATTAGGGCTAAGATTAGGGCTATGGTTAGTTTTTTATTAGGCCTAAAGTTACGTTTAGAATTATAATTAAGGCTAGGTTTAGGGCTAGGATAAGGGCTGGGGTTTGTGTTAGGTTTAGGGCTAATATTCGGGCAATGGCTAATGTCAGGTCTAAGCTTACAGTTGGGCATAGTTTTAGGATTAGTGTTATGGCGAGGTCTAGTGTAAGGATTAGATTTAGTGTAAAAGTCAGCTTTAGAGCTAGGAGATTTATTAGGGTCAGGGTCAGTGTTAGAGTTTGGTTGAGGTTAGAGTTTAGGGTTAGGGCTTGAATTAACATTAGGGTTATGGTTTGTTTTAGGGTTATGGTTAGGGATAGTGCTAAGGCTATATTTAGGCTAAGGGTTAGGCTTTGAGCTAGGTTTAGGTCTAAGGTAAGGGTTAGAGTAGGGTTAGGACTAGGGTTAGGGGTGAGGGTTATGCTTAGGTTAGGTTTAGGCCTCCATTAGGATTAAGTTTTGTGTTAGGTTTAGGACTAGGGTTAGTGCTATGTCTAATATAAGATCTAGAGTTCTGATTAGAGCCAGTTTTAGGGTTACAGTTATGGCTAGGTCTAGTGTTAGGTTTATGTTTTGGGTTAGGTTCAGGTTTAGAGCTAGGTTTAATGTTAGTGTTGGGGCCAGAGTTCAGGTGTGTGGGTTAGGGTAATGATAGGGTTTTGTTTAGAGTTTATTTAGGTTTAGGGTAATTGATAGGGTTAGGTTAGATATAGGGCTATGTTTAACGTTATATTGTGGTTTAGGCTTAAGTTTAGGGCTATAGTTATGTTTAGGCTTACAGTACGAATTAGGGTTTGAGCTAGGGTTAGGTATATGGCAAGTGTGAGGTTTAAGGTTAGGTCTAGGGTTAGATTTCCAGTTAGGTTTAGGTTTGGCATTAAGCCTAGGATTATCAATGAAGTTAGGTTTAGGTTTAGAATAATGGGTAGGTTTAGAGCTAGGTTTAGGGCTATGGTTAAGTTTAGAATTAGGGCTACTGTTAGGGTTAGATTGAGGGATAGGTGTAGGTTTATGTTTAGTGTAATTTTTAGGCTTTGAGCTAGGATTAGGACTAAAGTGAGCGTTAAGTTAGGGTTAGGGCTAGGGTTAGGATTAGGGTTATGCTTAAGGCTTGATTTAGGCCTAGGATTAGCTCCAGATTTTGTGTTAAGTTTAGGCCTTGGGTTAGGGCTATGAGTAATGTAAGAGGTACGGTTATATTGAGGGCTAGTTGTATGGTTAGGGTTATGGCTAGTTCTAGTGTTAGCTTTAGATTTTTGGGTAAGGTCATAGTTAGAGATAGGTTTACTCTCAAGGCAGGGTCAGTGTTTGGGTTGAAGTTAGAGTTAGGGTAACAGCCATAATTAAGAGTAGGTTTAGGTCTAGGGGTAGGGTTAGTGTTTGAGTTAGGTTAAGGATTATTGTTAGGGCTAGGGATAGGTTTATGTTTAGGTCTAGGGCTAGAGTTAAGGCTAGATTTAGAATTTGGTATAGGTCTAGGGCTAGTGTTAGGGTTTGGTCTAGGGTTAGGGTCAGTTTTAGACCTAGGGTTAGTGTTAGGGTCAGAATAAGGGTCAGGGTTAGCATTAGGGTTTGGGATAGTTAGAGCTAGAATGAGGTCTAAGTTTAGGACTATTAATAGGGTTAGGGTTTTGGTTATCCTAAGAATTAGAGATAGGTCTAGGGTTACCATTAGGTTTAGTGTTTTTCTTAGGTTAAGGGATAGCCTTACAGCTAGGGTTAATGCTAGAGTTAGGGTTAGGGTTAAATATAGGTTTAGAACTCGGATTAGTGCTAGATTTTTGTTATGGTTAGGGGTAGATTTTGGCATTGGCTAATGTAAGAGCTAGGGTTACAATTAGGGTTACTTTTAGGGTTAGGGTTAGGGGTAGGTCTAGTGTTAGGTTTAGGTTTAAGGTTAGGGTAATATTTAGAGCTAGGGTTATTGTTAGGATATGAGTCAGCATCAGGGTTAGTTTTAGGGTTGGGGTTAGGACTCAAATAAAGGCTAGGTTTACTGTTAGTGTTTGGTTTAAGGTGAGGCTGTGTTTAGAGCTAGGTTGACTGTTAGGATATCAGTCAGGGTCAGGGTTAGGTTAAGGGTTAGGGTTATGACTTAAATTAGGCCTAGGTTTACTGTAATGGTTTTGTTTAAGTTTAGGGATTTCTTTAGACCTAGCTTAAGTGTTAGGATATGAGTCAGAGTCAGGGTAGGTTTTAAGGTTAGGGTACGACTCGAATTAGGGCAAGGATTATGTCTAGGTGTAGTGTTAGGTTTGCTTTAAGTTAAGATTTAGGGTTAGGGCTGTGGCTCAGTTTTGTTTTAGTCCTAGGTTTAGGGTTTGGGCTAGTTATAAGATTAGCATTAGAGTTAGGGATTGTGTTAGTGTTAGGCTTAGGCTTTGGGTTAGGGTTAGATTTGGATTTAGCATTAGATTTAAGATTCAGTCTAGATCTAACTATAGCTCAAGTGTTTGGGCTAGGGTTATGATTACAGTAACAGATAGGGTTAGAACTAGGGTTAGGGCTAGTGTGAAAGTTAGTATTAGTCTTAAGTCTAGGGTTTCAGTTAGTTTTAGGGATAGGGCAAAGTTAAAGTTTAGAGCTGTGTTTAATATTAGTTTCAGGTTAAAATTAGGGTTAGGGTGAAAACCAGAATAGGACTAGGGTTAGGTCTAGTGGTAGAGTTAGTGTTTGGTTTAGGTTAAGGGTTATTGTTAGGGCTAGGACTAAGTTTTTTTTTTTTTATTTTTTTAGGTCAAAGGCTAGAATTATAGTAGATTTAAAATTACTTTTAGGTCTAGGGCTAGTGCTAGGGTTAGGTTTAAATATAAGGTTACAGGTAGGGCTAGTTTTAGGTTTTGGTTAAGGTTTAGGGTCAGGTTTAGAGCTATAATTAGTGTTAGGGTCAGAATAAGGGTGAAGGTTAGGGTGAGGTTTTGGGTTAGGGTTAGATCTAGAATGAGGACTAATGTTAGGACTAGTAATAGGGTTATTGTTTAGGTTTGTCTAAGGATTAGGATTAGGACTAGAGTTAACAGGAAGAATACGGTTTGGCTTAGGGTAATAGATAGGATTAGACCTAGGGTTAGGGCTAGGATTAGAGTTAGGTTTAGGGATTGTTTTAGGGTTAGAGTTAGGGTGAAATCTAGTGTTAGGGCTCAGATTAGGTCTATTTTGTGTTAGAGTTAGGGCTAGTGTTTGGGTAAGGCCAATGTAAGAACTAGGGTTATGATTAGGATTAGTTTTAGGGTTAGAGTTTTGGCTAGGTCTAGTGTTAGCTTTAGTTTTAGGTTAAGGGTGATATTTAGAGCTGGGTTTGTGTTTGGATATGAGTCAGGGTGAGGGTTAGTTTTAGGCCTAAGGCTCGAATTAGATCTCCGGTTAAGACTAGTTATTGGTTATGTTTTGGTTTAGGTTAAGTTTTAGGATTAGAGCAATGGCTCAGTATTGTTTTAGGGCTAGGGCTTGGATTAGGGCTATTTTTGGATTAGCAATAGTGTTAGAGCTAGTGGTAGAATGAGGTTTAGGCTTAAGATTAGGGTTAGACTTAGAGTTATGGTTAGATATAGTGTTAGGGCTATGGCTAGGTTTAGGGTTCAGGTTAGGGCTATTGTGAGGGTTAAGGTAATGAATAGGGTTATAAATAGAAATAGGGCTTGGGTGTGAGTTAACGTTAGTCTTAGGGCTAGGGTAATGGGTAGGGTTAAGTTTGGGGTTCAAATAGGGCTAGTATTAGTACTATGATTAGTGTTAGGGTTAGGCCTATGTTTAGGGCTAGGGTTAGGGTTAGTTTTATGGGAAGGGATTGGGTTATATAGCTAGGATAAGTGCCAAGGCAAGGGTTATAAATAGGGATAGGGCCAGGGTGAGGGTTCGGGTTAGGATTAAGTCTAGGTCGAGGGCTAGGATGAGGGCTAGGGTTTGTGCTAGTGTTAGGGCTAGGATAAGGGTTAGGGCTAATGTCAGGTCTAGGGTTATGGTTAGGGATAGTGTTAGGGATAGGTTAATGTGTAGGTATAGTGTAAGGGTTAGATTTAGGGTAGGTGTCAGGTATAAAGCTGGGTAATTATTAGGGTCAGAGTCTGGGTTAGGGTTTGGTTTGGGTTAAGGTATAAGGTTAAGTCTCAAATTAGCATTGGGTTAGGTTTAGGGTTAGAGTAATGGGTAGAGTGAGGTTTACAGTTCAGGTTAGGTTTAGAGTAATGTTTATGAGTAGGTTTATGGTTAGGTTTCATTTAGTTAGGCCTAGGGTTAGCATTTGGTTTAGGCTTATATTTAGAGTAATAGATAGCTTTAGCGCTAGTGTTAATGCTTAGGTTAAGGTTGGGATTTGGGCTAGGGTTTGGGTTACTCCTAGGGTTTGTGTTAGGGTTAGGTTTAGGATAATTGTTAGGGTTTAGGCTAGTGTTAGTATCAAGGTTAGGGTTAGTGTGAGTGTTAGGTTTAGGTTTAGGGTTAGGGTTATATTTGTGTTTGTGTTTGTGTTAGGGTTAGGGTTAGGTTTAATTATAGTGTCAGGGTTAGGGGTAGGTTTAGAGTTAGTTTTAGGTTTAGGGTTAGGGTTATTCTTAGGGTAAGGGTTATGTTTTGGTTTAGGTTTAAGGTTAGATTTAAAGTTAGGGTTAGGGTTAGTTTTAGATTTTGGGATATAGTTAGGGTTAGGCTTAGAGTTAGGTATAGTGTTAGGATTAGCATTAGGATTTGTGTTAGGATTAAGTTTATGGGTAGGGTTTTGTTATGGTAAGGGTTAAGTTTAGGTTTAGGGTTAAGGATAAGTTTAGGTTTACATTTAGCGTTAGAATTAGGGTTAGGTTTAGTGTTAGGATTAGGGTAAGGTTTAGAGATAGTTAGTGTTAGTGTTATGGTTATGGTTAGGGTTAGGGTTAGTGTTAAATTGGTGTTAGTGTTAGGGTTGAAGTTAGACTTAGGGTTTATGTTAGGGTTAGGGTTTTGTTTAGTATTAGGGTTAGTGTTAGGGTTAGGGTTAGAATTAGGTTTAGGGTTGGATTAAGGGCTAGAGTTAATTTTAATGTAGGGATACCATTAGGGTCACTGTTAGGATTAGGGTTATAGTTAAGATTATGATTAGGTTTAGGTTTAGGGTTATAGTTAGGTTTTGTGTTAGGGTTAGGGTTATTGTTAGGGTTAGGTTTACGGTTAGAATAATGGTTAGGGTTAGGGTTAGTGTTAGTGTTAGTGTTAAGTTTAGGGTTAGTGTTAAATTCAAGGTTAGTGTTAGGTTTAGGTTTAGAGTTAGGGTTAGTGTTAGGGTTAGGTTTATGGTTAGGGTTAGGTTAAGTGTCAGGATTAGAGTTAGGGCTATGGTTAGGCTTAGGTTTAGTGTTAGGGTTAGGGTGAGGTTTAGGGTTAGTGTTAGTGTTAGGGCTAGAGGTAGGGTTAGGGTTAGTGTTAGGGTTAGGGTTGGTCTTAGGGTTTGTGTTAGGTTTAGGGTTAGAGTTAGGGTTTCATTTAGGATTAGATTTAGGGATAGAGTTAGGGTTAGGGTTTGTTTTAGAGTTATGGTTAGAATTAGGTATTATGGTCAGTGTTAGGTTTAGTGTTAGGTTTTAATTTAGGGTTTGTGTTAGGTTTTGTATTAAGGTTAGGGTTTGTGTTAGGGTTCGTGTTAGAGATAGTGTTAGGGTTATGATTAGCATTAGCATTAGATTTAGGTTTAGGGTTAGTTTTAATGTTATGTTTAGGTTTAGAGTTAAGTTTAGTGTTAGGCTTAGAGGAAGGGTTATAGTTAGTTTTACGTTTAGGGTTAGGGTTAGGGTTAGGGTTATGTTGAATGTTAGGTTTAGGTTTAGGGTTAGATTTAGGGTTAGGATTAGGGTTATAGTTAAGTTTAGGGTTAGTTTTAGGTTTAGGGTTAGGTTTAGGTTAGGATTGATGTTAGGTTTAGGGTTAGTGTTTGTGTTAGTGTTAGGGTTAGAGTTAGTCTTAGAATTTGTATTAGGTTTAGGATTAGAGTTAGGGTTAGGGCTAAAGTTAGTATTAGGTTTAGTGTTAGGTTTAGGGTTAGTGTTAGGGTTAGGGTTAGGTTGTATGTTAGTGTTAGGGTTAGTGTTAGAATATGGTTACATATAGGATTAGGGTGTTAGTGGTTGGAATTGCACTATGCTTAATGATAGGGTTAGCTTTAGTGTTAGTGTTATGTTGGGTTAGGGTTAGTGTTAGTGTTAGCATTAGGGTTATGTTTAGGGTTAGTGTTAGGATTAGGATTAGGGTTCGTGTTGTTAGTGTTAGTGTTAGTGTTATGGTTAGGGTAGTTTTAGGAATAGGGTTATCATTAGGGTTGTGTTTAAGGTTAGTGTTAGGGTTAGTTTTAGTGTTAGTGTTAGGTTTACATTAGTATTAGGATTAGGGTTAGGGTTAGGGTTAGGTTTATTGTAAGGGTAATTGCTATGATTAGTGTTAGTGTTTGGGTCAGGGTATGGTTTAGGGTTTTGGTAATGGTTACGGTTAGGTTTAGTGTTAGGTTTAGTGTTAGGATTAGTTTTAGGGTTAGTGTTAGGGTTAGGGTTTGGGTTAAGGTTAGCGTTAGTGATATTGTTTGTTTTAGGCTTAGAGTTAGTGTTAGGTTTACGATAACGATTAGGGTTAGGTTTAAGGTTAGTTTATGGGTTAGTGTTAGTGTTAAGGTGAGGTTTATGTTTAGGGTTATTGTTAGGGATAGGGTTAGGTTTAGCGTTAAGTTTAGTATTAGGGTTAGGATTAAAGTTTGCCTTAGAATTTGGGTTAGGATTAGTGTTAGGAATAGGTTTAGGGTTACTGTTAAAGTTAGGGTTAGGTTTAGTGTTAGGTTTAGGGTTAGGGTTAGGGTTAGTGTTAGAGTTAGTGATAGGGTTGTGGATATGTTAGGGTTAGTGTTAGTATTAGGGTTAGGGTTAAGGTTTGTGTTAGGGTTACAGTTATGGTTAAGGTTACGGTTAGGGTATGGGTTAGTGTTAGGGTTAGGTTTACAGTTAGTTTTAGGATAATGTTAGGCTTAGTGTTAGTTTTAGGTTTAGGGATGGGTTAGGGTTAGTGTTAGGGTTTATGGTAGGTTTAGTGTTATGGTTAGGGTTAGGTTTATGAGTATTGTTAGTGTTAGAGATAGGGTTATGTTTAGAATTAGTTTTAGGGTTCTGATTAGTGTTAGGGTTCTTCTTAGGTTTGGGATTAGGGATAGTGTTAGGTTTAGGATTACTGTTAGCGTTAGGGTTAGGGTTAGGTTTAGGTTTAGCCATAAGGTTATGGTTTAGATAGGGTTAGTGTTATTGTTAGAGTTAGGGTTAGGATTTGTTTTATGGTTAGTGTTAAGATTAAAGTTTAGTTTAGGGTTAGTGTTAGGTTTAGGGTTAGTGTTTGTGTTAGAGTTAGGGTTATTGTAAGTTTAGGGTTAAGCTTAGGTTTAGGTTTTTGGTTATTTTTAGGGTTAGTGTTAGTGTTAGGGTTAAGGTTTGTGTTAGGTTTATGTTAAGATTAGGTGTTGTGTTATGGTTATGGTTAGGGTTAGGGTTACAGATAGGATTAAGCTTAGAAGTAGGGTTATGTTTAGTGTTGTTTTTAGGGTTATTGTTAGTGGTAGGTTTAGGGTTTGTGTTAGGCTCAAGGTTTGTTTTGGGGTAACAGTTAATGTTAGTGTTAGGTTTAGTATTAGGTTTAGGGTTAGGTTTAGGGTTAGGGTTATTTATAGGGTTACGTCTGGGGTTAAGGTTAGTGTAAGGGTTAGGTTTAGAGTTATGATTAGTGTTAGGGTTATGATTAGGGTTATGGTTAGGTTTACAATAATGATTAGGGTTAGATTAAAGGTTAGTTTTGTGGTAAGTGTTAGGTTTAGGGTGAG
This sequence comes from Marmota flaviventris, assembly GCF_047511675.1. NCBI lineage: Eukaryota > Metazoa > Chordata > Mammalia > Rodentia > Sciuridae > Marmota > Marmota flaviventris. The sequence goes on from NC_092510.1 coordinate 13,071,397, forward strand.
GTTTAGGTTTAGGGTTAGTGTTAGGAATAGGGTTAGGTTTAGGGTTAGGGTTAGTGTTAGGGTTAGGGTCACAGTTCGCCTTAAAATTTGGGTTAGGGTTAGTATTAGGGTTAGGTTTTGTGTTAGATTTATCGTTATGGTTCTGGTTAGGGTAAGTTTTAGGGATAGTGTTACATTTACTGTTAGTGTTAGTGTTAGGGTAAAGATTAGGGTTAGAGTTAGTGTTTGGGTTAAGTTTAGGGTTACGGTAATGTTTAGGGTTAGATTTAGTGTTAGGATTTGGGTTACTAGTAGGTTTAGGGTTAGTGTTAGTGTTAGGGTTAGGGTTAGTTTTAGGCTTAGTGTTAGGGTTAGGTTTAGTATAAAGTTTAGGCTTATGGTTCAGATTATGGTTCGGGTAAGAGTTAGGTTTAGGGTTAGTGTTAGCGTTAGAGTTAGGTTTAGGGTTAGGGTTAAGGTTAGGTTTAGGGTTAGGTTTAGGGTTAGGGTTAGAGTTATTGTTATGTTCAAATTTAGGTTGAGGGTTTGTGTTAGGGACAGGGTTAGGGTTAGGTTTAGTGTTAGGGTAAGGTTAGGGTTCGTGTTCGTGTTATGGTTAGGTGATTGTTAGGTTTAGGGTTGGGGTTAGGTTTAGGATTAGGGTTAGTGTTAGTGATTGGGTTAGGGTTAGGGTTATGGTTAAGGATCGTGTTAGGGTTAGGGATAGGTTTAATTTTAATGTTAGGCATAGGGTGGGGGTTATTGTTATGGTTAGGTTTAGGGTTTGGTTTAGGTTTAGGGTTAGGTTTAGGGTTAGTCTTTGTGTTAGGTTAAGGGTTAGGGTTAGGGTGAGTGTTAAGTTCATGGTTAGGCTTAGGGTTTGGTGTATTGTTTCTGTTAGTTTAGGTTTAGAATTAGGGTTAGTGTTAGTGTTAGGGTTAGGTTTCAAATTAGGATTAAGGTTAGTGATAGGTTTAGAAATATATTTAGGGTTAGTGTTAGTGATAGGGTTAGGGTTGCGGTTAGGGTTACTGTTAGGGTTACTGTTAGGGTTATGGTTAGGATTAGTGATATAGTTAGTGTTAGTTTTAGGGATATGGTTACGTTTAATGTTAGTGTTAGTGTTAGGGTTAGGCTTAGGTAAGGGTTAGGGTTCGTGTTAGGGTTAGCGTTAGGGAAGGTTTAGGTTTAGGATTAGGGTTAGGGTAAGTGAAAGGGTTAGGGTTATGGTTATGGATAGAGTTAGTGTTAGGTTTCAGCTTAGGGTTAGTGTTAGGGTTAGTATTAGTGTTAGTGTTAGTGTTAGGCTTAGGGTTAGGGTTAATGTTAGGGTTTCTGTGAGGGTGAGGGTTAATGTTAGGATTAGAATTACGATTACATTTAAGATTCAGGTGAGGGTTACTGTTAGGGTTAGGGTTGGGGTTAGCATTAGAGTTAAGATGTGTGTTAGGGTTAGACTTAGGGTTAGGTTTTGGTTAGTGTTAGTTTTAGGGTTATCGTTAGATTTACGGTTAAGGTAAGTTTTAGGGTTAATTTTGGGATTCAGTTTAGGGTATGGTTTAGGTTAGGGTTAGCTTTACGGTTAGTGTTAGGTTTAGGTTTATGGTTTGTCTTAGTGTTAAGGTTAGTGTTAGGGTTAGTGTTAGGTTTAGGATTAATGTTAGGGTTAGGATTAAGGATAGGGTTAGAAATAGTGTTAGGTTTATGAATAGGTTTAGGTTGATTTTTAGGGTTAGGTTTAGGGTTAGTATTAAGTTTAGGGTTAGGGTTATTGTTAGGGTTAGTGATAGGCTTATGGTTGGTTTAGGGATTGTGTTAGTTTTAGGGTTAGGGTTAGGGTTTTTGTTAGGGTTAGGGTTAGGGTTGTGGTAAGTATTAGGGTTAGTATCAGGGTTAGGGTTAGGGTTACTGTTAGGGTAATGGTTAGGGTTAGGATTAGGATAAGGTTTGGTTTAGGGTTAGTTTAAGAGTTAGATTGGAGTTATGGTTATGGTTAGTTTTAGGGTTAATGTAAGGGTTAGGGTTAGTTTTTGTGTTAGGTTTTGGTTTAGGGTTAGGAGTTGTTTTAGGGCTATGTTTATGGTTAGAGTTAGGATTATGGATAGGACTAGGGTTAGAGTTAGAATTAGGATTACGGTCACGGTAAGTGTTAGGGTTACGGTTAGGGTTACTGTTAGTTTTGCTTTAGGTTTAGAGTTAGAGACAGTGTTTTTTTGGGGTTAGGGTTAATGTGAGGGTTCGTGTTAGTGTTAGGTTGAGGTTTGTTTTAGTGTTAGGGTTAGTAATACGGTTAGGTTTGTGTTAGGGTTAGTGGTAAGGTTAGGGTTAGTGCTAGTGTTAGGGTTACGTTTAGGTTAAGGGTTAGTTAAGGGTTAGTGTTAGGGTTAGTTTAAGTTTAGGGTTATGGTGTGGGATAGGGTTTGTCTTAGGGTTTTGTTTTGTGTTAGGGTTACAGTTAGTGTTTTGGATAGGTTTAGTGTTATTTTTAGGTATATTGTTAGGGTTAGGGATAGGTTTAGGGTTAGTGTTAGTGGTAGAATTAAGGTTAGTGTTATGGTTACAGTTAGGTTTAGGGTTAGGGTTAGTTTCAGAGTTAGTGTTTAGTTAAGGGTTAGGGTTAGGATTAGGGTTAGCTTTACATTTAGGGTTAGGGTTAGTGTTAGGGTTAGTTGTAAAGTTGGGATTAGGGTTAGGGTTAGGTTTAGGATTTGTGTTAAGGTTAGAGTTAGGGTAGTTATAGATAGGATTACGTTTAGATTAAAAGTTAGGGTTAGCGTTAGTGTTAGTATAGGGCTATTTTGAGGGTTAGGGTCAGTGTTATGGTTAGAGTTAGGGTTAATGTTAGGGTTAGGTTAGCATTAGTGTTAGAATTAGGGTTAGGGTTAGGTTTAGTGATATGGGAAAGGTTCGGGTTTGGGTTAGTATTAGGGTTAGTGTTAAAATTGGTGTTAGGATTACATTACAGTCAGGTAAATTTAGGGTTAGGCTTGGTTTGGTTTAGCGTTATGGTTTGGTTTAGGGTTTGTGTTAGCTTTAGTGTTAGTGTTAGGTGTAGGGTTAGGGTTAGAGTTATGGTTAGGTTTAGCATTAGGGATCAGGTTAGAGTTAGGGATAGGGTAAGTTTTAGGGTTAGTGTTAGGTTAAGTTTATGGTTAGGGTAATATTTAGAGTTACGGTTAAGGATAGGGTTAGGTTTAGTTTTAGGTTTTGTGATAGGGTTAGGGTTGTCATTAGGGTTAGTGTTAGGAATATGTTTAAGAATAGTGTTAGAGTTAGTGTTAGGGATAGGTTAAGTTTAGTTATGTTTAGTGTTAGGGTTAGTGTTAGAGTTAGGGTTAGAGTTACTGTTAGTGTTAAGGTTAGGGTTAGGGTTAGGGTTAGGGTTAGTGCTAGAATTACAGTTAGTGTTAGGGTTAGGTTTAGGGTTACATTTATGGGTAGAGTGTTAGGTTTCGGCTTAGTATTAGTGTTAGGGTTACAGTTAAGATTACTGTTAGGTTTAGTGTTAGGTTTTCTGTTAGGGTGAGGGTTAAAGTTAGGTTTAGCGTTACTGTTACAGTTAGGATTCAGGTTAGGGTTAGAGTAAAGGTTAGATTTGTATTAGGTTTAGTGTTAATGTTTGTGTTAGGGTTAGACTTAGGTTTAGTTTTTGGTTAGGGTTAGTGTTAGGGTTATCGTTATATTTGTGGTTAAGGTTAGTTTTAAGGTTAGTTTTAGGATTAGGGTTAGAGTAAAGTTTAGGTTAGGGTTAGGATTAGGGTTAAGGTTAGGTTAGAGTTATGGTTAGTATTAGGGTTTGTGTTAAGGTTATAGTTAGGGTTACAGTGAGGGTTAGCGTTATTGTTAGGGAAAGGGTTAGGGTTATGTTTAGGGTTTTTTGTTAGGGTTATGGTTACGGTTAGGTTTTTGTTAGGGTTAGGGATAGGGTTAGGTTTACAGTTAGGATTAGGGTTAGAGTTAGTATTCGAGTTAGTGAAATGGTTAGTGTTAGGGTGTTGTTTAGGGTTAAGGTTTTAGAATTTTTTTAGTGTTAATATTAGGGTTAGGGTTAATGAGAGAGGTAGGGGTAATATTAGTGTTAGGTTTAATGTTATGGTTAGGGTTAGGGTTTGTGGTAGGTTTAGGGTTAGTGTTAGGATTAGAATTAAGTTTAGGATTAGCGTTTAGTTTAGGGTTATTGTAAGGGTTAGTTTTAGGGTTAACATTAAAGTTAGACTTAGTGTGAGAATGAGGGTTAGGTTTATGGTTAGTGTTAGGTTAGGGTTAGGGTTAGGGTTAGTATTAGGTTTAGCATTATTGTTAGTTTTAGGGTTAGTGTTAGGGTTTGCGTTAGGCTTAGGTTAGTGTTAGGGTTAGTGATATACTTAAGGTTAAGTCTAGAGTTATTTTAAGGGCTACAGTGATGTTTAGGTTTATATTTAATGTTAGGGTTAATGTTAGGTTTAGGATTATGCTTAGGCTTAGTTACAATGTTAAAGATAAATTTAGAGTTAGTATTAGTGTTAGGGTTAGTGTTTGTGTTAGAGTTAGGGTTAGGGTTGGGTTTTGGGTTAGGGTTATTGTTAGGTTTAAAGATATAGTTAGGGTTAGTTTTAGGTTTGTTTTAGGGTTAGGGCTAATGTTAGGGTTGTGTCATGGTTAGAGTTATTGTAAGGGTTAGTATTAGGTTTAGGTTTAGGGTTGGAGATAGGGATAGGACTAGGGTTAGGGTTACGGTTTGGATTAGGCCTATTGTTAGGGTTAGTTTCAATGTTAGGTTAATATTATGGTCAGTTAATGTTAGGATTTGTGTTAGGGTTAGGTTTAGTATTTGTGCTAGGGCTAGGTTTAGGGATAGCCTTAGGTTTTGTTTTAGGGTTAAGGTTAGGGTTAGTGTTAGGGTTACAATTAGAATTAGGGTTAGGGTTATGTTTGGCTTAGTGTTAGGGTTAATGTTAGTGTTAGTGTTAGGGTTAGGGTTTGTGTTGGGGTTATGTATAGGTTTAGTGTTACATTAGGGTTACGAGTAGGATTAGTGATAGGGTTAGGGTTAATGTTAGGGTTTGCATTAGGGTTCCTGTTAGGGTTAAGTTAGGGTTAGGATTGTTTTGGGGATAGGGTTAGTGTTAGGGTTATGGTTAAGGTTAGAAAAAGTTTTATGTTTAGAGATAGGTTTAGGGTTAGTGTTAGGATTAAGTTTAGGGTTAGGTTTAGTGTTATTATTAGCATTAGGGTTAGGGATATGGTGAGTGTTAAGCTTAGCATTACAGTTAGATATAGGGTTAGTGTTTGGGTTAGTGTTAGGGTTAGGTTTAGGGATAGGTTTAGTGTTAGGGTTTGAATTAGGTTTTGTGTTACGGTTAAGGTTAGTGTTAGTGTTCATGTTAGGGTTTGCGTTATGGTTAGTATTAGTGTAAGTGTTAGAGTTAGGTTTAGGGTTAGTGTTAGGGTTTGTGTTAGGGTTAGAGTTACGGTTAGTGTTAGTTTTAGGTTAGTATTAGAATTAGGTTTAGTGTTAGGTTTAGAGTTAAGGTTTGTCTTAGTGTTAGGGTTAGCATTAAGTTTAAGGTTAGTGTTACTGTTAGGGTTAAGTTTAGGGATAGTGTTAGGTTTAAGAATAGGTTTAGGTTTAGTGCTCGGGTTAGGGTTAGGTGTAGGTTAGTTTTACGGTTAGGGTAAGAGTTAGAGTTAGGGTTAGTGTTAGGGTTAGTGTTAGGGTTAGGGTTAAGGATAGGGCTAGTGTTAGGGTTAGGGTTACGGTTATGGTTAGTGTTAGGGCTAGAGTTATGGTTAGGATTAGAATTAGGGTTAATGTTAGTGTTTAATTTTGCATTAGAGTTAGTGTTAGGGTTAGGGTTAGGTTGAGGGTTAGGGTTAGTGTTAGGGTTAGGGTTAGGGATAACTTTAGGGTTAGTGTTCGGGTTAAGGTAGGATTAGGTTTAGCATGAGTGTTAGGATTAGGGTGAGGTTTAGTGTTAGTGTTTGGGTTAGGGTTATGGTTAAGATAAAAGTATAGTTAGGGTTAGGGATAGGCTTTGTTAGTGTTAGGTTTAGGGTTACTGTTATGGTTAGGATTATGGTTAGGGTTAGGTTTAGGATTTGTATTAGTTTAGGGTTAGGTTTAGAGTTAGATTTAGGCTAAGAATTAGGGTTAGGGTTAGGTTTAGTTTTAATTTTAGAGTTAGGGTTAGAGTTAGGTTTAGGGTTAGTGTTAGGTTTAGTGTTAGGGTGTAAGTTAGGCTTTGTGTTAGGTTATGGTTAGAATTAGTGATAGGATTAGGGTGGGATTTAGGTTTAGTGTTACTTTTAGGGTGAGGTTTAGTGTTATGATTACTGTTAGAGTAAGGGTTAGGGTGAGGGTTAGTGTTAGAATTCGTGTTTGGTTTAGGGTTAGTGTTGGGGTTTGTGTTAGTATTAGTTTTAGGGTTAAGGTTAGGTTTAAGTTTTGTGTTAGGGTAAGGTTTAGTGTTAGGGTAAGGATTAGGGTTAGTTTTAGTGTTAGTGTTAGTGTTACAGTTAGGATTAGGATTAGTGTTAGGGTTAGGGTTAGTGTTAGGGTTAATTTTATTGTTACAGTTAGTGTTAGGGTTAGGATTAGTGTTATTGATTGGGTTAGCATTAATGTTAGGATTATGTTTAGGGTAGTGTTAGCTTTAGGATTCCTGTTCATCTTAGGGTTAGGGTTAGGGTTTGTGTTAGTCTTAGTGTTAGGGTTAGGGTTAGTGTTATGGTTAGTTTTAGGGTTAGGGTTAGTGTTATTGTTAGGGTTAGACTTAGGGTTAGGGTTAGGTTTAGTGTTAGGTTCAGGAAAGAGTTTAGGGTAAGTGTGAGGGTTAGTGTTAGGTTTAGGTTTAGTGTAACAAATAGGGTAGGTTTATGGTTAGCTTTAATGTTAGATTTAGGTTTATGGTTAGGGTTAGTATAGTAAGGGTTATGATTTTGGTTATGGTAAGTGTTAGGTTTTTTTTAAGAGTTAGGTTTAGTGTTAGGGTTAGGGTTACATTTAGAGTTAAGTTTAGGGTTAGGGTTAGTTTTAGGGTAAGGTTTAGGATTAGGGTTAGGGTAAGTGTAAGGGTTACTTTAAGAGTTAGATTAAGGTTTAAGGTTAGGGTTACTTTTAGGGTAAGTGTTATAGTTATGTTTAGGGTTAGGGGTTTTGATAGGGTTAGGTTTCTGTTCAGAGTTAGGGTTATGGGTAGGATTAGGGTTAGAATAAGTGTTAGGTTAGGGTTAGGGTAAGTGTTAGGGTTACAGGTATGGTTATTGATAGTGTTAGTTTTAGGGTTAGGGTTTGTGTTAAGGTTAGGATTAATTTTGGGTTTAGGGTTAGTGTTAGGATAAGGGGTGCATTTAAGTTTAGGGTCTGTGATAGGCTTAGGTTTGAAGTTAGGTTTATTGTTAGGGTAATCTTTAGGGTTAGGTTTAGTGTTAGGTGTAGGGTTAGGTTTAAGGTTAGATATGGGTTAGGGTTACGATCAGATTAAGTTCAGAATTCTGGTTTGGGTTAGGGTTTGTCTTCAGTTTATGGATAGTGTTGTCGTTAGGGTTAGGGTTAAAGTTCAAGTTAGGTTTAGTGTTATGGTTATGGTTAGGATTTGTGTTAGGGTTAGTGTTAGCTTAGGAATGGGATTACGGTTAGGATTAGCATTAGGTTTAGGGTTAATGTTAGGGTTAAGGTTAAGGTTAGGGTTAATATTATGGTTTGGGTTAGGTTTATGGTTAGTGTTAGGGTTAGCATTAGGTTTAGGTTTAGGTTTAGGGTTAGGGTTAGCCTTAGGATTAGATTTACTGTTAGGATTAGTGTTAAGTTTAGGGTTAGGGTTAGTGTTAGGTTTCAGGTTATGAGTAGGTTCAATGTTAGTGTTAGGATTAGGATTATGGCTAAGTTTAGGGTTACAGAAAGTGTTAGGTTAGGTTTAAAGTTAGGATTAGGTTGAGGGGTAGGGTTAGTGTTAGTGTTAGTTTTGCCTTAGGGTTTGTGTTAGGGTTATTATTATGGTTAGTGTTTGGGTTGGGTAAGGGTTAATGCTAGTGTTAGGGTTAGTGTTTGTGTTAGGGTTAGAGTTGGGGTTAGGATGAGATTTAGGATTAGTGTTACGGTTAGGGTTTGGGTTAGTTTTAGGGTTAGGGTTTGGGTTCATGTTAGAATTTGGTTTATGTTTTGGGTTAGGGTTAATGTTAGGGTTCGTGTTAGGGTTAGGGTTAGGGTTAAATTTAGGGTTAGTGTTAGTGTTAGGGTTAGGGTTAGGTTTACACTAGTTTTAGGGTTAGGGATAGGTTTACATTTAGTGTTAGTGTTAGGTTTAGGTTTAGGTTTAGTGTTATGTTTAGTGTTAGGTTTAGGTTTACAGTTAGTATTAGGGTTAGCCTTAGGATTAGGTTTAGTTTTAGTATTAGTGTTAGCATTATGGTTAGGTTTAGGATTATTTTTAGGGATGTTGTTAGGATTTGGGTATTGTTATGCTTAGGTTAGGTTTAGGTTCAGTGTTAGCGTTAGTGTTATGGTTAGGATTAGTGTTTGGGTTAGGGTAAGGTTTAGGGTTAGATTAAGGTTTAGGGTTAGGTTTAGTGTTAGGTTTTGGTTTAGAGTTATGGTTAGGTTAGAGTTAATGTTAGGGTTTGGGTTAAGTTCAATGTTAGGGTTAGGGTTAGTGTTAGGGTTTGGGTTAGGGTTATTGTTGTTGTTAGGTTTAGGGTTAAATTTAGGATTGGGGTGAGGTTTAGGGATAGTGTTAGGGTTAGTGTTAGGGTTATGTTTAGGGTTAAGTTTAGTGTTAGGTTTATTCTTAGGGTTTGTTTTAGTGTTAGGGTTATTGTTAGGTTTAGGGTTACATGTCAGATTAGGTTTAGGTTTAGGGTTAGTGTTAGGGTCTGTGTTAATGTGAGGATAAGGGTTAGTGTTAGGATAAGTGTTAGCTTTTGCTTTACGGTTAGTTTTAGGGTTAGTGTTACGGTTAAGGTTAGGGTCAGTGTTAGGTTTTCTGCTAGGGTTAGAGTGATGGTTAATGTTAGTGTTAGGGTTAGTGTTAGGTTTAGGGTTAGTGTTAGGGTTAGTGTTAGGTTTAGTATTAGGGTTTGGTTTAGTGTTTAGTTTTCTCATAGTGTTAGGGTTAGAGTTAGAGTTAGGATCTTGTTGATACTTTGAAGGAATAATCGGTATTCCAGTCCTACTTGGGCCCCTGATTTTCATTCTTCTTGGTTGTAGAGTTCTTTTGAAGGAACACTTTGAATTTTTAGGTTTCAATTCATTTTCCCCTATACAGATAGAGGCATTTGGAAATCTAAATGAAACACAGTTTGTGCTAGCTGCTTGAATGTTGACACACTCAATTATTTGTCAGTGTGCTCTCTATGTATTGTTCCCTGTTGAAGTAACCCTAACAGAGGCATGGAAAAAAACACTTTCATTTGAATGAATTTGCCAAGGTTCCACTAAACTCTGAGTTTACTAGAATTTCAGCAAATATTTTTTCACCCCATCTTGTTGATACTTTGAAGGAATCATCGGTATTCCAGTCGTATTTGGGCACCCAAATTGCATTGTTTTAGGTTGAAGAGTTGTTTGCAGGAACACATTGAATTTTTAGGTTTCACTTTGTTTTCCCCTATATGGATAGAGGCATTTGGAACTCTAAATCAAACATGGTTTGTGCTAGCTACTTGAAACTTGGCACACTCAATTAGTTCTCAGTGCGCTCTCTAGGCTTTGTTCCCTGTTGAATTAGCACAAAAAGAGGTAAGGAAAAAACACTTGGCATTTGAAAACATTGGCCGAGCTTCCACACAATTCTGAGCAAATATTTTTTCATCCCATCTTGTTGATACTTTGAAGGAATGATCAGTACTCCACTCGCACTTGGCCCCCAAACTTCATTATTCTAGGTTGAAGCATTCCATTGCAGGAACACTTTGAAATTTTTGGTTTCACTTCGTTTTCTCTGATAGGGATAGAGGCAGTTTGAACTCTAAATCAAACATAGTTTCTAATAGTTGCATGAAACTTGACACACTCAATTAGTTCTCAGTGTGCTCTCTAAGCTTTTTACCTGTTGAAGTAGCCCTACGCCGAGTGAAGGAAAATACACTTTCATTTCAAAGCATTTGCAAAGCTTCCGTTGAACTCCAAGTTTAATGGAATCTCAGCAAATATTTTGTCACCCGATCTAGTTGATACTTTGAAGGAATAATCAGTACTCTAGTCGTACTTGGCCCCCAAATTTCATTCTTCTAGTTTGTAGTGTCGTTTGCAGGAACACTTTGAATATTTAGGTTTCACTTTGTTTTCCCCTATAGGGATAGAGGCAGTTGGAACTCTAAATCAAACACAGTTTGTGCTAGCTGCTTGAAACTTGACACACTCAATTAGATCTCAGTGTGCTCTCTATGCTTTGTTCTCTGTTGAAGTAGCCCTAACAGAGGCAAGGAAAAAGCACTTGGCATTTGAAAACATTGCCCGAGCTTCCACAGAACTCCAAACAAATATTTTTTCACCCGATCTTCTTTATACTTTGAAGGAAGAATCGGTACTCCAGTCACACTTGGCCCCCCAAATTTCATTTTTCTAGGTTGAAGCATTCATTTGTAAGAACACATTGAAATTTTTGGTTTCACTTCGTTTTCCCCGATAGGGATAGATACAGTTTGATCTCTAAATAAAACATAGTTTTTACTAGCTGCATAAAACTCCACACACTCAATTAGTTCTCAGTGCGCTCTCTAAGCTTTTTCCCTGTTGAAGTAGTGCTAATCAGAGACAAGGAAAAAACACTTTTATTTGAAAGCATTTGCCAAGCTTCTGTTGAACTCCAAGTTTACTGGAATCTCAGCAAATATTTTTTTCACCCGATCTGGTTGATACTTTGAAGGAATAATCGGAACTTCAGTTGTACTTGTCCCCCAAAATTTTATTCTTCTAGGTTGAAGCGTAATTTGCAGAAACACTTTGAATATTTAGGTTTCACTATGTTTACCCCTATAAGGATAGAGGCAGTTGGAACTCTAAATCAAACATAGTTTGTCCTATCTGATTGAAACTTGACACACTCAATTAGTTCTCAGTGCACTCTCTATGCATTGTTCCCTCTTGAAATATCCTGAACAAGAGGCAGGAAAGAAAAAAATTCATTTGAAAGCCTTTGCCAACCTTCCACCAATCTCTGTGTTTACTGAAACTTCAGCAAATATTTTGTTCACCCAATCTTTTTGATACTTGGCCATAATGATCAATATTCCAGTCACAGTTGGCCCCCAAAATTTCGTTCTTCTAGGTTTAAGTGTTCCTTTGCAGTAACACTGTGAAATTTGAGGTTTCGTGTTGTTTTCCCCTGTAAGGATAGACGCAGTTGGAACTCTAAATCAAACACGGTTTCAGCTAGCTGTTTGATATTTAACACACTGAATTAGTTCTCAGTGCACTCTGTATTCTTTGTTTCCTCCTGCATTAGCCCTAATCATAGGAAAGGAAAAAAAACACTTTCTTCTGAAAGTGTTTGCCAGGCTTCCGCAGAACTGCGAGTTTACTGAAATCTCAGGAAATATTTTTTGACCCAATCTTGTTGATACATTGCAGGAATCCTCAGTACTCCAGCTGCAATTGGCTCCCCAAATTTCGTCCTTTTAGGTTAGAGCGTTCTTGTTCAGGAACACTTTGAAATTTTAGGTTTCACTTTGTTTTTCCCTATAGGTATACTCACAGTTGGAACTCAAATTCAAACAGGGTTTGTGCTAGCTGCTTGAAACTCGACACACTAAATTAGTTTTCAGGGCAATCTCTATGCTTTATTCCATCTTGAAGCAGCCCTAAGAAGAGGCACTTTTCAGTGAAGGAAAAATCATTTTCATTTGAAAGCGTATTCCAAGCTTCCACACACTTCTGAGTTTACTGAAATCCCAGGAAGTATTTTGTTCACCAAATATTTTTGATACTTGGTGGTAATGATTGGTAGTCCAGTTGCACTTGGCCCCCCAAATTTTGTTCTTCTAGGTTGAAGCATTCGTTTGCAGGAACACTTTGAAATTTTAGGTTTCACTTCGTTTTCCCCTACAGGGATAATGCATTTGGAACTCTAAATCAAACATGCTTTCTGCTAGCTGCTTGAAATCTGACACAATGAATTAGTTCTCAGTGTGCTCTCTATTCTTTGTTCCCTCTTGCAGTAGCCCTAAGCAGAGGCAAGGAAAAAACACTTTCATTTAAAAGCATTTGCCAGATTCCAAAGAACTGCAAGTTTACTGAAATCTCAGCAAATATTTTTCCCCGAAACTTGTTGATACATTGCAGGAATCATCAATACTGCAGCTTCACTTGGCTCCCAAAATTTTGTAATTCTAGGTTAAAGCATTGATTTGCAGGAACACTTTGAATTTTTAGGTTTCACTTTGTTTTCCCCTATAGGTATATTGCCAGTTGGAACTCAAAATCAAACAGGGTTTGTGCTAGAGGCTTGAAACTTAACACACTCAATTAGTTCTCAGTGCACTCTCTATGCATTGTTCCCTCTTGAAATATCCTGAACAAGAGGCAGGAAAGAAAATATTTCATTTGAAAGCCTTTGCCAACCTTCCACCAATCTCTGTGTTTACTGAAACTTCAGCAAATATTTTGTTCACCCAATCTTTTTGATACTGGGCAGTAATGATCGGTACTGCAGTCACACTTGCCCCCCCCCCCAATTTTGTTCTTCTAGGTTGAAGCATTCAAATTCAGGAACACTTTGAAATTTTAGGTTTCAATTCATTTAAAACTATAAGGATAGATGCAGTTGGAATTCTAAATAAAACACGGTTTCTGCTAGCTGCTTGAAATTTGAAACACCGAATTAGTTCTCAGGTGCTCTCTATGCCTTGTTCCTTCTTGAAGCAGCCCTCATCAGAGGCAAGGAAAAAACACTTTCATTTCAATGCGTTTTCCAGGGTTCCTCAGAACTGTGAGTTTACTGAAACCTCATCAAATATTTTTTCAACTGATACTGTTGATACGTTGCAATAATCATCAGTACTCCAGCCACACTTGGCTCCCCAAATTTTGTACTTCTGGGTTAAAGCGTTCCTTTGCAGGAACACTTTGAAATTTTAGGTTTCACCTTGTTTTGCCCTATAGGTATACTCCCAGTTGGAGCTCTAAATCAAACAGAATTTGTGCTAGCTGCTTGATATTTGACACACTAAATTAGTTCTCAGTATGCTGTCTATGTGTTGTTTCATCCTGCAGTAGCCCTATGCAGAAGCAAGGATAAAACACTTTCCTTTGAAAGAGTTTGCCAGGCATATACAGAACTCCGAGTTTACTGAAATCTCAGCAAATTTTTTTTTCACCTGATCTTGTTGATATGTTGGAAGAATCATTAGTACACTATCTGCAGTTAGCTCCCCAAATTTATTTTTCTAGTTTAAAACATTCCCTAACCATAACACTAACCCTTACACTAAAAAACCCTAACACTAACACAAATGCTAAATCTAACCCAAACCCTAACCCTAACATTAATCCTAACCCTAATTCTAACCTTAACCCTAACCCTAAACCTGACCTGATCCTAAAGCGAACCCTAACCCAACCTCTACTGGTAAACCTATACCTAAACCTAACAGTAACACTAGCAGTAGACCAAACCTAACCCTAAATAGAGTCATAAATCTAGCCTTAGTCCTAAAGAAAAACCTAGCACTAGCCCTAACAATACCCTTAATGTAATGCAAAGACTAACCCTATCCATAGACCCAAAGCTAGTCTTAATTATGGCACTAAACCTAAACCTAACACTAACCCGAGCAATGACCCTTACCATAACCTAAACCCTAACTCTAAACCTTATCCTAACCCAAACCTGACCCCAACTTACACTAGACTTATTCATAACCCTAAAAGTAGCCATAAACATAACCCTAGTTCTTACAATACCCATAGCCCTAATGCTAGACAAAACTTACACAAAACCTAGCCCTTACTCTAGCCCTAAACCTAGCCCTAAGCATATCCCAAAACATAACCCTAGACCTGAACCTCACCCTAACCCTCGCCCTAGCCCTAAACTTAACTCAAACTCTAACCTTACCTAAACCTAACACTAACACTAACCCTAGCCTTGACTCTAGCCCTAACACTCGCCCTAGCCCTCACCCTAGCTCAAACGCTAACACTTATCCTAAGCCTAACCCTAACACTAACTCTATGCCTAACCCTATTCCTACCCCTAATCCTAACCTTACCCCTATCCCTAACCTCAGCTCTAACATTACCCTAAAGATATGCCTAACCAAACAGTAACCCTATGACTAACACCAACCCATTCGCTATCACTAAGGCTATACGTTACGCTAAACCTAACCTGAACCCTAAACCTGACCCTATCCATTACCCTCAACGTTGTCATAACCCTAACACTAATTCAAGCCTTAACCCTAAATCTTACCCTAACCCTAACCCTACATGGATCTTGAGCCTAATAATACCTAGCTCTAAACTTGGCCCTCACCTTAAACCTAACCCTTACAGTAGACTTAGCCATTACCTAATCCTAAAGCTAAAATGAACCATAAACCTATACCTGACAGTAGCCCTAGTCCTAATCCAAGGCCTAGCCCTAACAGAAACCCTCATCCTAGCCCTAAACCTAGCCTTAAATTAACCCAAATTCTAACCCTAGCCCTAAATATAGCTATAACCCCATCCTTTCTCCTAAAACTAAGTGTAATCCTAACCCTAACACTAACCCTATCTCTAGCCCTAACCCTAGGCCTAACACTAACACTAACACTAACCCTACTCTAACCCTAGCCCTAATTTAGCCCTAACTGTAATTCTAACCTTATCCCTATCCCTAAGACTAACTCTCTCACCCTAGCCATATCCCTAATTTAAAAACTATTCCTTATGATAACCCAAAACCTTAGCCCTCTCCAATAGCCCAAACCCTAGCCTTAACTTTTGCCCTAGCCCTAAACCTGGGTCTAACCCTAAACATAAGCCTAAACCTCACCCTAACACTAGCCTTAAACCTAATGCTAATTAGAAATCTAACCCTAACCATAACCTAGCCCTAAAACAAAACTGAGACATAATCCTACACCTAACCCTTAACCTAATCCAAACCCTAACCCTACACCTAGCCCTAAACCTAGTCCTAATTTGAGTCCTAACCCTAACACGAGAAAAAATACTGACCCTGATGCAGATCCTAACACTAACCCTAGCTGTAAACATTAGCGTAATGCTAACCCTAGAACTAGCCCTAATTGGAATCCTAGTTCTTACATTAGCTATTGTCCTAATGCTAACACAAATCCTAGCCCTAATCCGAGCCCTAACCATAGGTTTAACCCTAACCCTAACACTAACACTAGCCCCAACCCTAAAAACATCACTAACCCTGCTTCTAACCCTATTTTTTACCATACACCAAACCTTCACCCTAATGCTACCCTAGTCCTAAACCTAACTCATAGCCTACCCCAAACACTAGCTATATTACTAGTCCTAACCCTGCTCTCTTTCTAGCTCTTACCCTAACTCAAACCCTAACCCTAATGTTGAACCTTATTCTGACACTAACACTAACCCCAGGTCTAAACCTATCCCTGATCCTAAAGTGACCACAACCCAACCCCTATTGGTAAACCTGTACCTAAATCTCAGAGTAACACTAGCACTAGATCAAACCTAATCCTAAATAGAGTCATAAATCTAGCCTTAGCCCTAAAGAAAAACATAGCACTAGCCCTAAAAATAACCCTTAATCTAATGCAAAGACTAAACCTATCCCTAGTCCCAAAGCTATTCTTAATTCTGGCCCTAAACCTAAACCTAACCCTAACCTGAACAATGACACTTACATAACCTAAACCCTAACTCTAAACCTTATCCTAACGCAAAACTTAACACTAGACTGATTCATAACCCTAAAATAGCCAAAACCATAACCATAGTTCTTACATAGCCCTAACACTAGACATAAACCTCACAAAAAAACCTAGCCCTTATGCTAGCCCTATACCTAGCCCTAATCGTAACCCTAATCATAAACCAAGACCTGAACCTAACCCCAACTCTCACCCTAGCACTAAACCTAGCTCAAACTCTAACCCTTACCTGGTATATAAACCTAAACCTTACCTAGTCCTGACTCTAGCACTAACCCTTAATCTAACCCTCACCCTATCTCAAATGCTAACACTTACCCGAAGCCTAACCCTAACACTACCCTCGGCCTATCCCTAAACCTAGCCCTAATGCTAAACTTAACCCTAGCCATAACATTAGCTCTAACATTACCCTAAAGATAAGCCTAACCAAATGCTAACCCTAGGCCTATTGCTAACCCTATCACTATCACTAACCCTATCCGTTATGCTAAACCTAACCTGAACCCTAAACCTAACCCTACCCATTACCCTCACCCTAATCCTAACCTTAACGATAATTCAAGGCTTAAATCTAAACCTTAACTTAAAGCAAACCCTACCTGGACTCTGACCCTAATAATACACCTAGCTTTAAACTTGGCCCTTACCCTAAATTTAACCCTTACACTAGACTTAGCCATAACCTAATCCTAAAGCTAAACTTAACCATAAACCTAGACCTAACACTAGCCCTAGTCCTAATCCAAGACCTAGCCCTAACACAGACCCTCTCCTTGCCCTAAACCTAGCAGTAATTCTGACCCGAACCCTAACTTTGGCCTTAAACCTAGCTATAACTCCATCCCTTCCCCTAAAATTAACTCTAAACCTAACTCTATGACTAACCCTCTCTAGCCCGAACACTAGGCCTAACACTAACACTAACCCTAGCACTAATCCTACCCCTACTTAACCCTAACACTAAACCTAACCCATCCCTAGCCCTAAGACTAAATCTAACACTCACCCTTGCCGTATCCCAAATTTTAATCTTATCCCTTACCATAACCCAAAACCTAGCCTAATCCCTAGCTGCATCCCTAGCCCTTACCTTTGCCTTAGCCCTAAACTTGGATGTAAGTCTAAACGTAAGCCTAAACCTCACCCTAACACTAGCCTTAACCCTAATGCTAATTGGAAAACTAGCCCTAAACCTACCCTAGGCCTAAAACAAAACCGAGAAATAACCCAACACCTAAACCTTAACCTAAACCAAACACTAAGCTTAAACCTAGCCCTAAACCTAGCCCTAATTTGAGTCCTAACCCTAACCCAAGAAAAACAACTTAAACCTGACTCAGACCCTAACACTAACAATAGCTCTAAACATTGCCCTAATGCTAACACTAGAACTAGCCCTAATTGGAATCCTAGTTCTTATATTAGCTGTAGCCCTACTGCTAACACAAATCTTAGCCCTAGTTTGAGTCCTAACCCAAGGTTTACCTAACCCTAACCCTAGGCCTAACCCTAACCCTAACCCTACCTCTAAACTAC
This sequence comes from Marmota flaviventris, assembly GCF_047511675.1. Classification (NCBI taxonomy): domain Eukaryota; kingdom Metazoa; phylum Chordata; class Mammalia; order Rodentia; family Sciuridae; genus Marmota; species Marmota flaviventris. The sequence goes on from NC_092510.1 coordinate 13,088,752, forward strand.
TTTTCCCCTAAGCCAAACCCTCACCCTAATGCTACCCTAGTCCTAAAACTAATCTTTATCCTACCGAAAACATGAGCTTTATTACTATTCTTAACCCTGCCCTCATTCAAGCTCTAACCCTAACCCAAACCCTAGCCCTAACACTGACCCTTATTCTGACCCTAACACTAACCCTAGTTCTAAACCTGACCCTAAACCAAAAGCGAACCCTAACCCTATTACTACTGGTAAACCTATACCTAAACCTAACAGTAACTCTAGAACTAGACTAAACCTAATCCTAAATAGAGTCAAAAATATAGCCTTAGCCCTAATGAAAAACCTAGCAGAGCCCTAAAAATAACCCTTAACTTAGCGCAAAGTCTAACAATATCCCAGACCCAAAGCTAGTCCTAAATCTGGCCATAAACATAAACATAATCATAACACGAACAATGAACCTACCCTAACATAAGTTCTAGGTCTAAAACTGATCCTTACCCAAAACATAACCATAACACTAGACTTATCCAAAACCCTAACACTAAAACTAACCATAATCATAAAACTTGCTCTAACATTACTCATAGCCCTAACACAAGCCATAAATCTGACACAAAACCTAGCCCTTATCCTAGCTCTAAACCTAGCCCTAATCATAACCTTCACCATAACCCCAGACCTGAAACTAACCCTAACCCTCGACCTAGCCCTAATCCTAGCTCAAACTTTAACCTTTACCTAAACACAACCCTAACCATAACCTAGCCCTGATTATAGCCCTAACCCTCGCTCTAGATCTAACACTTGCTCAAACGCTAACACTTACCCTAAGCCTAACTCTAACACTAACCCTAGGCCTAACCCTAACCCTAACCCTAAACCTAACCTTAACCCTAGCCCTAAACTTACCTCTAACATTACCCTAAAGATAAGCCTAACCAAATGCTAACCCTAGGCCTATCGCTAACCCTATCGTTATCATTAACCCTATCCATTACGGTAAACCTAACCTGAAGCCTAAACCTAACCCTATCCATTACCCTCACCCTAATACTAACTCTAACGCTAATTCAAGCCTTAACCCTAATCCTTAACGTAAACCAAACCCTACCTGGACCCTGACCTTAATAATACACCTAGCTCTAAACCTAATCCTTACACTAGACTTAGCTGTAACCTAATCCTAAAGCTAAACGTACCCACAAACCTAGTCCTGACATTAGACCTAGTCCTAATGCAAGCCCTAGTGCTAACACAAACCCTCATCTTAGCCTTAAACCTAGCCTTAATCCTAACTGAAACCCTAACCCTAGCCCTAACCCTAGCTATAACCTCATCCTTTCCACTAAAACTAACTCTTTCCCTAACACTAACACTAATCCTATCTCTAGCCCTAACCCTAGGCCTAACACTAAAACTAACCTAATGCTAATACTAGCCCTAAATTAGCCCTAACCCAAAAGCTAACTGTATCCATAGCCCTAAGACTAACTCTAACTCTCGCCATAGCCGTATCCCTTATTTTAAACATATCCCTTCTGAATACCCAAAACCTAGCCCTATTCTTGGCCCCAACCCCAGCCCTAACTTTCTTCCTAGACTTAAACCTGTATCTAACCCTAAACGTAAGCCTAAATCTCACCCTAACAGAAACCTTAACCCTAATGCTAATTGGAAAGCTAGCCCTAAACCTACTGTAGCCCTAAAACAAAACCGCACCATAACCCTACCTCTAACCCTTAATCTAAACCAAACCCTAACCCTACACCTTACCCTAAAGCTAGCCCTAATTTGAGTCCTAACCCTAACCCTAGAAATAATCCTGACCCTGTCTTATTCATTAATACTCACCCTAGCTCTAAACATTGCCCTAATGCTAACCCTAGAATTAGCCCTAATCAGAATACTAGTTCTTACATTAGCTGTAGCCCTAATGTTAACACAATTCCTAGCTCTAATCCGAGCCCTAATGCTAGGTTTAATACTAACCCTACCTCTAACCCAACATCAAACACTATCCTATATGCTAAGCCAAACACTCACTCTAATTTTACCCTAGTCCTAACCCTATTCCTTAGCCTACCCCAAACTCTAGTTCTATTTCTAAACCTACCCTAGCCCTCATACTAGCTGTAACCCTAATCCATACCCTAACCCTAACCCTGACACTTATTCAGACCCTAACACTAACCCTACGTCTAAACCTGACTCTAATCCTAAAGAAAACCCTAACACAAACCCTACAGTTAAACCTATACTTAAACCTAACTGTAACCCTAGCACTAGACCAATCTGAATCCTAAACAAAGTCTGAAAACAAACCCTAGCCCTAAACAGAAACCTGGCACAACCCCTATCATTAACCCTTAAGCTAACACAAAGACTAACCGTATCCATAGACCCAAATCTAGTCCTAATTCTGGCCCTAACAGTAAACCTAACTCTAACCGGAACAAAAACCCTTACCCTAACATAAACTCTAGCTCTAAACCTTATCCTAACACAAAACCTAACCCTAACACTAGACTTATTCATAATTATTACCCTAAAACTAGCTATGAACAGAACTCTAGCTCTTACATTACTCATATCCCTAAAGCTAGCCATAAACCTCACACCAAACCTAGCCCTAATCATAGCCCTAATAATAACTCTAACTGTAACCCTAGACCTAACACCAACCCTAATCCTTGCCCTTTCCCTAACCCTAGCTCAAACTATAACACTTACCTAAACATAACCCTAAACAAAACCCAAACCCTAGCCCTGACTCTAGCCCTAACATTCGCCCTAGTCCTAACCCTAGCTAAAACGCTAATACTTACCCTATGCCTAACCCCAAAACTAACCCTAGGCCTAACTCGAAACTTAGCACTAAACCTAAACTTAACCCTAGCCCTAACCTTAGCTCTAACATTACCCTAATTATAAGCCTAACCAAATGCTAACCCTAGGCCTAACATTAACCCTATCGCTAAAAATAACCATACCTATTACCCTTAACCTAACCTGAACCCTAAACCTAACCCTATCCATAACCCTAACCCTAACCCTAAAGCTAAATCAAGCCTTAACCCTAAAACTTTACTTTACCCATAGTCCTAATGCTAGCCATAAACCTAGCACTAATCATGTCCCTATGATAAACTAGAACTAACCCTAACCAAAACCCTTTCCCTAGTCTTAAACATAGCTCAAACTCTAACCCTTATCCTAAACATAACCCTAACTCTAACACTAACCCTAGCCCTGACTCTAACCCTAACCCTCAACCTAGCCCAAACACTAGCTCAAACACTAACACTTACCCTAAACCTAATCCTAATTCTAACCCTAGCCCTAATCCTAACCTTAGTTCTGGGCCTAACCTAAGCTCTAACCCTATCCATTACCCTAAAAATAAGCCTAACCCAAATACTATCACTAGGCCTAACCTAACCCTATAACTAACACTAATCCTATCCATTACTCTAAACCTAACCTGAACTCTAAACTTAGTCCTATCCATTACCCTAATCCTAACCCTAATGTTAATTCAAGCCTTAATCCTACACCTTAACTGAAACCAAACCATCCACTGACTCTGTCCCTAATAATACACCTAGCACTAAACCTGACCCTTACACTAAACCCAATCCTACATTAGACCTAGCCATAACATAACCCTAAAATTAACCCTAACCATGAACCTAGACCTGACATTAGACCTAGCTCTAATCCTATTCTTAACTCTTGCACAAACCCTAGTCTTCATTTTAGGCTTAAACCTAGCCTTAATCCCAACACGAAACCTAATAATAACCTATAACCCCATCCTTTCCCCTAACACTAACCCCAGCCCTAACTCTAACCCTAACACTAAACCTAACTCTAGCCCTAACCATAGGCCCCACTCTACCACTAAACATAGCGCTAATTTTAGCCCTAATTTATCCCTAACCCTAAACATATCCCTAACTCTAGGCCTAAGACTAACTCTAATGCTCATCCTAGCCCTATTTCTAGTTCTTACCCTGTTCATTACCATAACCCTAGCAAAAGACCTAATCTTAGCCCTAACCCTAGCCCAAGACCTAACCATATATCCAACCATAACTCGAAATCGATTGCTAACCCTAAGCCTAAACCTTACCCTACCACTAGATCTAACATTATTGGTATTCCTATAACTAGCCCTAACCCTAGCCTTAGCCCTAAAACAAAACCGAGCCATTCCTCTAACCCTAAATGTTAACCAAAACCAAACCCTAACCCTAACCATAAATCTCTAGCTCTAATTCGAGTCCTAAGCCTGAAACTAACCCTGACCCTGACTTATATTGTAACACTAACCTCAGCTCTAAATATCACACTAACCCTATAGATAATGCTAACACTAGTCCTAGACCAAAACTAACCCTATCTTAACCTTAGTTCTTACATTACCCATAGCCGTAACCCCAGCCCTAAAACTAACAGAAAAACTAGCCCTAATCTTAGCCCTAAACCTAGATGTAACTCTAAACTTAACTCTAATGCTAACCCTAACCCTAAACCTAGCCCTAATTCTAGCTCTAACTCTATCATTTACTCTGAGGCAAACTCTATCCGTAATTCTAACCTTAGTCGTAATCCTAATCTTTAGCCTAACCCAAACCTTAACCCTATAACTCATTCTAACACTATCCTTCATTCTAGCTCTAACCCTAACCCAAATTCTAACCCTAACAAAAACCCTTGGTCCAATCCTGACTCTCCCCCTAAAGTTAACCCTAAAACTAGCCCTATCAGTAACCTTATACCTAAACCTAACACTAGCCATAGTCATAAACCTAATCCTAAATATAGCAATAACTCTAGTCCTAGTGCTAAAAATACCTTAGCCCTAGCCCTAACAATAACCCTTAACCTAAAGCAAACACTAACCATACCCCTAGAGTTAAACCTAGTCCTAATTCTGGCTGTAACCTTAACTATAACTTGAACACTCATCCTGACAGCAACACTAAACCTAGCCTTAAAACTGATGCTAACCCCAAACCTAAACGTAACACTAGACCTAGCCATAACCCTAACTGTAAAACTATCCCTAATCAGAACCCTAGATCTTACATTACCCATAGCCCTAACCCTGGGCCCAAACCTAACACAAAACCTAGCCCTAATCCGAGGCCTAAAACTACCCTAAGCCTAACATTAACCCTAAATGTAGCCTTAACCCTAACCTTTGACTAACTCCTAAACCTATCTCAAAGCCTAACCCTTAGCCTAAATATAACCTAGCCCTAAACCTAACCATAAACCTAACCCTAGCCCCAATCCTAAATTTAACCCTAGCACTAAACCTAACTCTAATTCTAACCTTTACTCTAACCCAACCCTAATGATAACCCTATGCCTAAAACTAACCCTATCCCTAATCCTAATCATAAAACCTAACCCTAGACCTAACTCTAAACCTAACCCTTACCATAGCCTTAACCCTGAATCAAACTCTAACACTTTACTCTAAACCAACACTAAAACTGGCCCTAAAACTAAACCTATCCATTACTTATTCATTAACCCTAAACCTAACTTAACCCTAACTCTAAGCTTACATCTAACCCAATCCATTACCGTCACCCTAATCCTAACCCTAGATCTAACACTAAATCTAACACTCGCCCTAGCCCTAACCCTAGCTTAAACCCTAACCCTTACCTTAACCCTAACCCTAGAAATAGCCCAAACATAACCCTAACTCTAGCCCTAACTCTAACCCTAACACTACACCTAATCCTAATCCTAGACCTAATTTATCCCTATTTCTAACCCTAACCCTATCCCTAGACTTAAGACTAAATATAACTCTCACACCATATCTATCCCTAGTTCTAACCCTACTTATTAACATAACCCTAAAGTAACCCTATCCCTAGTGGTAAACCTTGCCCTATCTGTAGCCCTAGCACTAATTCTAGATTGAAACCTAACTGTAAATCTAAGCTTAACTCGATGCATAAGGCTAACCCTGAAACTAGATATAACCATAATGCTAATTCTATAAATAGCCCTAACCCTAGCCTTAGCCCTATAATAAAACCAAGCCATACCCCTAACCATATCCTCTAACCAAAACCAAACCCTAACCATACACATAGCCCTAAACCTATACCTTATTCTAGTCCTAACCCTAACCCGAAAACTAACCCTGACCATGACTCTGAAACTAACACTAATCCTGGCTCTAAACATCATCATAAATGTAAGCCTAACCCTAAAACTAGACCTAGCCCTAACCATATAACTAGTGCTAAACAGAACCCTAATTCATACATTAGCCATAGCCTTAATCATAGGCCTAAACTAACCCCAAACTTAGCCTTAATTTGAGCCTTAAACCTACCTTTAACACTAATATTAAACATAGCACTAACCCAAACACTAGCCCTAATTCTATACATAACCCTAGCCCTAACCCTAGGTGTAAACCTATACATCACCATAATGATAACCCTAACCCTTATGCTAAACCTAGGCCTAAACCTAACCCTGTCAATTACACTAAACCAAACATAAACCCTAAAACTAACCCTGTAGTTACCCTAATCCTAAACCTAATGCTAATTTGAGCCTAAACCTAAACCCTAATTTAACACAAACTCTAACCCTGACCCTAACCCTAAAAATAACCCTAGATCTAAATCTTACCCTTACCCTAACCCTAACACTCACACTGAATCAAGCCATAAACCTAACACTAAATCTACCCTAACTGTAACCCTAAACCTGACATTAGCCCTATCCCTAATATTATCCCTTACCCTAACGTATAACCTAGCCCTAAACCTAAATTTAATTATAACCCTACCAATAACCTTAGCCCTAACCCTAATACTAACCCTCACCCTAGGCCTAAACTTAGCTATAACCATGTCCCTTATCCTAAACGTAACCCTAACTCTAACCTTAACCCTAGTCAGAAGCCTTGACTTATCCTAAGCCCTAGAACTAACCCTAGATGGAAACCTAACTCTAAATCTATCCCTAACTCAATGCCTACGCCTAACCATAAAACTAGCCCTAAACCTAATATTAATCCTAGAACTAACCTTAACCCTAGCCCTAACACTAACCCTATCTGTAATTTAGCCCTATCTCTATCCTTGACCCTAACCCTAGCCCTAAGACTAACTCTAACTCTCACAGTATCCCTATCACTCATTCTAACCCTATCCCTTACTGGAACTTTAACCGTAGCCATAGCCGTGGTTTTAACCCTTGCCCATCCTTAGCCCTAGCACTAACATTAAATCAAAATCTAACTCTAAATCTAACCCTAACCCAAAGCCTAAGCCTAACCCTAACACTAGCCCTAATCCTAACACTAATCATAAAACTAGCCCTAATCCTAGCCCTAATTTGAGTTTTAAGCCGAACCCTAAAAATAACCCTGACCCTGACTCTGACTCTAACACTAATCCTAGCTCTAAATATCACCCTAACCCTAAACCTAGCACTAAACCTAGCCCTAATCTTAAACCTAAAATTAGCCCTAATCATAACCCTAGTACTTACATTAGCCATAACCCTAACTATAGCACTAATTTAACCCAAAACCTAGCCCTAACCCGAATTTAACCCTAACTTTAAACCTAACCAGAGCCCTAATCATAACCATAACCCTAGATATAATGAATCCATTACCATAACCCTAACCCTAAGTCTAATAATAACCCTAGGCCTATACCTAAACCTATCTCTAATCCTATCCCTATCAATTACCATAAACCTAACCCTAATCCTAAATCTAACCCATATACTAGACATAGCCATAATCCTAATTCTAAAACTATCTTTAACATAATTATAGACCTGAATTTAGACGTACTCCTAATCCTAGCCCTAACCATAAAACAAAACCTAGCCCTCATGCTAGTCCTAAATAGATTTAGCCCTTAATCATAACCCTATTCATAACCATAGCCCTAACTCTAATTCTAAATCTCATCCTACCCCTAAACCTACATATAACACCATCTCTTACCCTAAACTTAATCCTAAATCTAACCCTAATTCTAGGCTTAAGCTGAACACTAACCATAGACCAAATCCTAGACCTAATTTAACCCTATACATAACTCTAACTCTAATCTTAGCCCTAAGACTAACTCTAATTCTCACACTAGCCCTATCACTAGTTCTAACCCTATCCCTTACCATAACCCTAACACTTGCCCTAACACTTGCCATATCCTTAGTTCTAGCCCAAGCCCTAGATCTAACCCTAACTCTAAATCTAACCCTAAACCTAAGCCTAAGACTAACACTAACACTAACCCTAACCCTAAATCCAATCATAAAACTAGCCCTAACTCTAACCTTAGCAGTAAAACAAAACCGAGAAATAGCCCTAACCCTAATCCTAAACTTAAACCAAACCCTAACTCTAAACCTAGACCTAACCATAGCCGTAATTCGAGTCCTAAACCTAACCTGAAAACTAACTCTGACCCTAACTCATATCCTAAATTTACTCTAGCTCTAAACACCATCCAAAGCTTAAACCGAAACCTAAAAATAACCCTAGCCATTATTTGAGTCCTAACCCTAATCCTGACTCTGACTTATATCCTAACACTGAACCTAGCTCTAAATATCACCCTAACCTAAAACCTAACCCTAACACTAGACCTACACCTAACCCTAAACCTAAAACTAACCCTAATTGTCACCCTAGTTCTTACATTAGTGATTGCCCTAAAACTAGCCCTAACCCTAATACAAAATCTAGCCCTATTCTGAGCCCTAAACTAACCTTTAACCCTAACCCTACCCTAACTCTAGCCCTAACCCACCTATATCACTATCCTTTACCTCAAGCAAAATCTTAACCTTAATAAGACCTATCCTTAATTCTTAGGCTAACAAAATCCTAACCCCATTAATAGTCCTGAAACTAGCCCTCATTCTAGCTCTAAACTTATCCCCAAATATAATGCTAACCCTAACCCTTATTCTGAGCCTAACACTAACCCTAGGTCTAAACCTGACCCCAAACCTAGACCAAATCCTAACACTGGCCCTATCAGTAAACTTATTCCTAAAACTAACCCTACCACTAGACCTAATCTAAAAACTAATCCTAAATCTAGCCTTAACTCTATCCCTAAACCTAAACAAAATCCTAGTCCTAGCCCTAACAATAACCCTTACCCTAACCCAAACACTAAACCTACCCCTACACCTAAACCTAGTCTTCATTCTGGCTGTAATCCTAACTCTAACTCTAACCCAAACACTGACCCTGCCTTTAACTTTAAACCTAATTCTAAACCTGACTCTAACCGAAAAACTAAACCTAACACTTGACCTAACCATAATCATAAACGTAAAACCATCCCTAATTATAACCCTAACTCTTTCATGATCCACAGCCAAAACCCTAGGACTAAACCTAACACAAAACCTGGAGCTAATCCTAGGCCTAACCATAGCCCTAAACCTAACCGAACCCTCACCTTAGTACTAACCCTAGCTCAAAGCCTAACAATTACTGTAAGCATAAACTTAGAAGTATCCCTAAATCAAACCCTAACACTAGCCCTAATCCTAACCTTAACCGTAGCCCTAACCCTAGCTCTAAACCTACCCATTACTCTAAACCTAACCCTAACCCTATTGGTAAATCTAGCCTTAAACTTAACCCTAAACAGAAAACTAACCCTAGACTTAACCCTAAACCTAATACTTGCCATAGCTCTAACCATAGCTCAAACCCTAACCCTTAATATTAACCTAAATATAACTATAGTCCTAACCCTAACCCTAAATCTAAATCTAACCCCAACCCTAAACCTAAAACTAAATCTAATCATATTCATTACTGTAAACCTAACCCTAACCCTAGTGATAAACCTAGACCTTACCCTAACCCTAACCCTAAACCTAACATAATCATATTTCTAGACCAAACCCTGAACCTAACCCTTGCTCTAACCCTAACCATAGCTCTGAACTTAAATCTTATGCTAAACATAACCTTAACACTCACCCAAGTTCTAACCCTCACCTGAACCTTAACTCAAGATATAATCCTAACCGTAACTCTAGCGCTAACCTTAGCGCTAACTCTATTCATTACCCTAATCATAACCCTTACCCTAAAGCTAACTCTATGCCTAACCCTAACCCTATTGCTAACTCCAATGCTACCAACTACCCTAACCTAACCTGAACCCAAAACGTAATGCTATCAATACCCTAACATTAATCCTAATGCTAATTCGAGCCCTAACCCTAAACTCAAAACTAAACCAAATCCTAAACCTGACCCTGAAACTAATAATTCCCCTAGATCTAAACCAGACCCTTACCCTAAACCTAAACCATATGCTAGATCTATCAAAAATCCTAACCCTAAAACTATCCCTAACCATAACCCTAGACCTGACATTAGCCCTAGACATAATGCTAGCCCTAACCCTAACAAAAATCCTAGCCCTTATCTTAGCCCTAATTATAGCCTAATCATAACCCTAACCCTAACCCTAGGCCTAATGCTAAAACTAACCCTAGCCCTAATCTTAGCCCTATTTTAGCCCTATCAATAACCTAACTCTAAGCCTAGCCCTAAGACTAAGTCTAACTCTCAGCCTAGCCCTAAAACTAGTTCTAACCTATCCCATACCAGAAACCTAATTCTAGCCCTAACCCTAATCCTAACCCTAGCCCTTTCCTTAGCCCTTGCCCTAACCCTAGATCTAAACCTAACTCTAAATCTAACTCTAACCCTAAGCCTAAACCTAAACCTAACACTAGAACTAACCCTAACCCTAACCCTAAAACTAGTCCTAACTCTAGACTTAGCTTTAATACAAACCTGTGCCATATCCCTAACCCTTACTCTTAACCTAGACCAAGCCAAAACCCTACATCTAGCCCTAACCCTAGCCCTAATTCGAGTTTTAAGCCAAACCCTAAAATAAACCCTGAATCTGACTCTGACACTAAAACTAACCCTAGCTTAAAACATTAACCTAACAAAAAACCTAAATCTAACACTAGACCTAATCCTAATCCTAACCCTAAAACTAGCCCTAATTGTAACCCCTGTACTTACAGTAGCCGTAACGCTAAACCTAACTCTAACTTAACCCAAAACCTAGCCTTAATCCAAGCCTTAACCCCAGCTTTAACCCAACCCTAACTTTAACACTAAATTTAGCATTAATGATAATTATAACCCTAGCCCTAACCCTAGATCTAACCCTATTCATTACCCTAACCATAATCCTAACCCTAATGCTAACCCTAGGCTTAAATCTAACCCTGTCCCTAATTCAAACCCTATCCATTACCATAAACCTAATTTGAAACCAAAACCTAATCCTATCAGTACCCTAATCCTAACCTTATGCTACTTTGAGCCCTAAATTTAAACCTTAACCTATCCCAAACACTAATCACAGCCCTGACCCTAATAATACCCTTAGCTCTAAACCTGACCCTAACCCTAAACCTGACCCTTACACCAGATGTAGCCATAAACCTAACCCTAAAACTATTTTTAAACACAATACTGGACCTGAAATTAGCCCGAACCCTAATCCTAGCACAAAACCTAGCCTTAATCCTAACCCACACCTTAACCCGAGCTTTAACCCTAATTATAACCCTAACCCTAGCCCTAAACCTAGCTAAAATCCCATCCTTTCTTCTAAACCTAACCATAACTCTAAACCTAACCATCACCCGAAACCTAACCCTAATCCTTGCCCTAAGCCTAGGCCTAACACTAACACTAAGCCTAGCACTAATCTTAGCCCTAATTTAAACCTATCCAAACTCTAACCCTAGCCATAAGACTAATGTTCACTCTTGCCCTAGCCCTAGCCCTAGTTCTATTCTTATCCCTAGCCCTGATTCTAGATCTAAACCTAACTCTAAATCTAAACATAACTCTAAATTTAACTGTAACCACAAGCCTAAACCAAATCCTAACGCTTGGCTTAACCATAACACTGATCCTAATACTTGCCCTACACCTTGCTCTAGCCATCAAACAACACCAAGCCATAGCCCTAACCCTAACCCTTAAACTAGACCAAACCTTAACCCTACACCTAGCCTTAACCCTAACTCTAAAAGTAATCCTAAACCAATCCCTAACCCAAACACTAATCCTGACACTAACACTAACCCTAGCTTTAAAACGGAACCTGACCAGAAACCAAAATCTAACTCTAGACCTAGCCATACCCTAATCATAACCCTAGCCATTACATTACCATAGAATTAGGCCTAGCTCTAAAACTAAAATCTAGCCCTAATCCTATGCCTAAACCTAGCCCTAAGTGTAACCCTAACCCTAACCCTAGCCCTCACACAACCCTAACCCTCGCCTTAGACATAATATTTGCTAAAAACCTAACCCTAACATTAAACATAAACCTAGCCCTATCCCTAAACCTAATTCTAACCCTAGCCCTAATTATAACATTAACACTAACCCTAATACTATGTCTAAAATTATCCATTACCCTAAACCTAAACCTAACCCTAATGATAACCCTAGCTCTAACCTAACTGTAAACCTAATCCTAGACCTAACCCTAACCCTAATCCTAACCCTAGATCAAACACTAAGCCTTATTTTAACCCTAACCCTAGCCCAAACCTTAACACTACCCCTACACTTAAAACTACCCCTAACCCTAACCTGAAATCTAGTCCTGTCCATTACCCTGACCCTGATGATAAACTTAGCCCTAACCCTAACAATAACCCTAAGACAAAACGAAACTTAACCCTAACCCGACATCTAACCAACCTAAATCTAATGATACAATTAGCCCTAACCCTAACACTAATCCTAAACTTAACAGTAAATCTAACCCTAGACCTAACCCTAAAACTAACCCTCACCCTAGCACTAATTCTAACTCAAAACCTAACCCATACCCTAAACTTAATCCAAACCCTAACCCTAGCCCAAGCCCTAATCCTAACCCTAACTCTAGCCCTAACCCTAACCAAATCCCTAGCCTTAACCCTAGCTCTGACACTATCCATTACCCTTACCATAACCCTAACCCAAAAGCTAACTTTAGGCCTAACTCTAATCCTATCACTAACCTATCACTAAAACATTACCCTAATCTTAACCTGAATCCTACACCTAACCCTATCCATTACCCTAATGCTAACTCTAACCTTAATGCTAATTCGAGCCCTAACCCTAAACCTTAGCCTAATCCATACCAAAAGCCTGACCCTGACCCTAAAATACACGTAATTCTAAAACTGACCCTTACCCTAAACCTAACCATTTCACTAGACCTAGCCATGAACCCAATCCTATAACTATCCCTAGCTGTAACCCTAAACTTGACAATATCCCTAGGATTTAAACTTGTCCTAAACCTAATACAAAACCTAGCCCGCATTCTAGTCTTAAACCTAGCCTTAATCTTAACAGAAACCTAACCCTACCCTAAACCTAATTCTAATCATCATCCTAGCCCTAAACCAGCTATAATTCCATCGCTTCCCCTAAACTTAACCCTAAATCTAACTCTAAACAGCCATAACCACAGGCCAAAGCCTAACGCTAACTCTAGACCTATTTCTAGCCCTAATTTAGCCCTAACCCTAACCCTAGACCTAATTTAGCCCTAACCCTAACCCTAACCCTAGACCTAAGACTAACTCTAACTCTCTCCCTAGCCCTATTTCTAGTTCTAACCCTATTCCTTGCCACAATCCAAACACGAGCCCTAAACTTAGACCAAACCCTAGCCATAGCCCTAACCCTAGAATTAACCATAACTCTAAATCTAACCATAAGCCTAAACTCACCCTGACACTAGCAATAAACTAACAATAATTGTAAAACTACCTTTACATTTATCCTTATCCCTAAAACAAAACCGAGCCATAGCACTAACCCTAATCCTTAACCTAAATCAAATGCTAACCCTACATCTAGCCCTAAGCCTATCCCTAATTCGAGTCTTATCCCTAACCCTAAAACTAACCCTGACCCTGATTCTGACCCTAAAACTAAGCCGAGTTCAAAACATCACCCTAAACTAAACCTAATCCTGAAACTAGACTTAGCCATAATCTTAATTTTAAAACTAGCCCGAAATATTACCTTAGTTCTTACCTTAGCCATCTCCCTAACATTAGCCTTAATGTAACTCAAAACATAGCCATAATCTGAGACTTAACCCTAGTTTTAACCCTAAATCTAACGCTAATTTTAGCACTAACCCTTACCCTAAACCTAACACTAAATTTAATACTTGTGTTAGCCCTAATCCTAACACTAATCTTAGCCCTAACCCTAACCATAACCCTAGCCGTAACACTAGCTCTAACCTATCCATTACGCTAACCCTAAACCTAATAATAATACTAATCCTCGGCCTAACCCTAACACTATCCCTAAATCTAATCTATCCACTACCCTAAACATAACCTGAATCCTTAACCTAACCATATCCATTACCCTAACTCTATTCTTAACCCTAATGGTCATTCAAGCCCTATCCCTAAGTCTTAACCTAAACCAAACCTTAACCCTGACCTGACCCTAATAAAATCCCTACTTCTAAATCTGACACTAACTCTCATCCTAACTCTTACACTATACCTAGCCATAAATCTATCCCTAAAACTATCCCTAACCATAACCCTAAACCTGATATTAGCCCTAACCCTAATGCTAGCCCTAACACTAACACAAACCCTAGCCCTAATCCTAGCCCTAAAACTAGCTTTAATCTTAACCCTAAACTTAACCCTAGCCCTAAACCTAATTTTAGCCCTCACCTTAGCCCTAAACATAGCTGTAGCATCATATCTTACCCTAACCCTAACCCTAACCCTAATTCTAGACCCAAACCTAGGCCTAAACCTAACACTATCCCTAGCCCTAATCCTAGCCCTAATTTAGCACTAACCTTAACCATAACCCTAACTCTAGCCCTAAAACTAACTTTAACTGTCAACCTAGCCCTATTAGTAGTTCTAAACCTATCACTTACCATAACCCCAAACCTAGCACTAACCCTAGGCCAAACCCAAGCCCTAACCTTCACCCTATCCCTAACCCGAACTCTAAATATAACCCTAATTCTAAGCCTAAACCTCACCCTAACACTAGCAATTACACTACTGCTAATCCTAAAACTAGCCATAATCCTAGCCCTATCCTTAAAACAAAACCAAGCATATCCCTAAATGTAACCCTTAATGTAAACCAAAACTTAATCCTACACCTCGCCCTAACCTTAGTGCTAATTCAAGTCCTAACTCTAACTCAAGAACTAACCCTGAACCAAACTCAGACCCTAACACTAATCCTAGTTCTAAACATAACTGTAACACTAAACCTAACACTAAGACTAGACCTAGACATAAACTAACCCTAAAACTAGCCCTATTTGTAACGCTAGTTCTTATATTAGCCGTAGCCTTAACACTAACACAAAACGTAGCCCTAATCTGAGTCCTAACCCTAGGTTTAACCCTAAACATAAACCTAACCCTAACCCTAGCCCTAACCCTAATGCTAAGCCTAGCCCTAACACTAGTGCTAACCCTATCCGGTACCCTAAGCCAAACTATAACCCTAAACCTACCCTAGTCCTAAACCCAATCCTTAACCTTCCCCAAACCCTAACTCTATTACTAGTCCTAATCATACACCTTATTCTAGCTCTAACTCTAACCTAAAGCCTAAAAATAAATGTGAACTTATTCTGACCCTAACACTAACCAAGGTCTAAACCTGACCCTAAACCTAAACCAAACCCTAACACTAGTGCTACTGTTAACCCCACATGTAAACCTAACCCTAACACTAGACTTAGGCATAAACCCAATCCTTCATCTAGTGATAACTCCACAACTAGCCCTAAACAAACCTAGCCCTAGCCCTAACAATAACCCTTAACCTAACCCAAACATGAACCCTACCCTTAGACCTAACCTTAGTCTTAATGCTGGCCCTAAACATAACCATAGGCTTAATGATGGCCCTAAACCTAACCATAACCCAAACACTGACCCTTACCTTAACACAATCTAAACTTTATCCTAATCAAAACCTAACCATAACACTAGACTTAGCCATAGCCCTAACCCTAAAACTAGCCATAACCATATTCCAAACCCTAGCTCTAACTCTATCCATTACCATAATCATAACTCTAACCCTAATGCTAACCTAGCCCTAACCCTTATTCTAATCCTAATCCTGACTCTAACCCTAACCCTTTCACTAGCCCAAACCCTAGCTCATTCTCAATCTGTAACCCTTACTAAACCTAACCTAACACTAACCCTTGGCCTAACCCTAAACCTAACCATAACCATAGTCCTAATCCTAAATTAACCCTAGCCATAACACTAGCTCTAACTCTACTCATTACTCTAACCCTAACCCTAATGATAACCCTAGCCATAACCTAAATTTACCCTAACCCTAACTGCAAACGTAACCCTAGACAAAACCGTAAACCTAACCTTTGCCACATACCTAACCGTAGTTCAAACCCTAACCATTACCGTAAACCTAACCCTAACCCTAACCTTAATCCTAAACCTAACACTAACCCTAACCATAACCCAATATCTAACCCTATCCAATACCCTAAACCTAATGATAACCCTATCCCTAACCCTAACAATAATCCTGACCTTAACCGTAACTCGAACCTAGACCTAACACTAAACCTAACTCTCACCCTAGTGCTAAACCTGGATCAAACCCTAAACCATACCCTAACCCTAACCTTAATCCTATCCCTAGGCCTAACCTTAACCCTAACTATAGCTTTAAACCTGACCCTTACCTAAACCTAACCCTTACACAAGACTTAACAATAAACCTAACCCAAAATCTGTCCATAACCATAACCCTAGACCTGACATTTGCCCTAGCCATAATTCTTGCCATAAACCTAAAGCAAAACGTAGCCCTCATCCTAGACCTAAATCTAGCCTTATTACTAACCCAAACCATAACTGTAGCCCTAACCATAATTCTGACCTTCGACATAGCCCTAAACCTAGCTATAAGCCCATCTCTCCCCCAAACCTAACCCTATCCCTAACCCTAAACCTAAGACTAACACTAGGCCTAACCCTAACACAAACCCTAGACCTAATCCTAACCCTAATATAGTCCTAAACCAAACCTATCTCTTACCATAACCCTAACACTACCCCTAACCTTAGCCCTAACCCTTGTCTTAGCCGTAATCCTACATCTAACCCTAACTCTAAATATAACCCTAACCCTAAGCCTAAATCTCTCACACAAGGCGTAACACTAACATTAATCCTAAAAGTAGCCCTAACTTATCCCCAACCATGCCCTACCCTACAAAAAAATTGAGCCATATCCCTAACCCTAAACCTTAACCTAAACCAAACCCTAATTCTACACCTAGCACTAAACCTACCTCTAATGCGAGTTCCATCCCTAATCCTAAAATTAAATCTGACCCTAACACTAACCCTAGCTCTAAACATCACTCAAAACCTAAACCTAACACTAGACCTAACACTTACTCTAAGCCTAAAACTAGCCCTAATCATAACCCTAGTTATTATATTAGCCATAGTCCTAACCCTAGCCCTAACCTAACGCAAAACCTAGCTTTAATTGGAGCCCTAAAATAGCTTTAACCCTAAACATAACCCTAATCCTAGCCCTAACACTTACCTGAAACCTAACCCTAACCCTAAACCTAACCCTAGCCCTAATTCCAACCATACCCCTAGCCCTAACCCTATCTGTAACCCTATCCAGTACCCTAATCCTAAACCTAATGTTATCCCTAGGATAATCCTTAACCTATTTCTAACCCTATTCTAAACCTATCCATTACCCTAAACCTAACCATATCCATAACTCTAACCCTAACCCAAAACCTAAACCTAATGCTAATTTGAGCCCTAAACTTAAAAATTAACCTAACCGAAAATGTAACCCTGAACCTGACCCTAATAATACCACTAGATTTTAACCTTATCCTAAACCTTAATCTAAGCATTAAATTATACCTAGCCATAATCCTAATTCTAAAACTATTCCTAACATAACCCTTGACCTGACATTAGCCCTAGCACTAATGCTAGCCTAACCCTAACACAAACCCAAGCCCTAATCATAGACCTAAACTTAGCCTTAATGATAACTCTAACCCTAAGCTTAGCCCTAACCCTAATTTTAACACTGAACTTAGCCCTAAATCTAGCTATAACATAATACCTAACCCTAACCATAACCCTAACCCTAGCCCTAAATCTAGGCCTGGCCATAATACTAATTATAGCTCTAATCTTAGCCCTGATTAAGCCCTAACCATAACACTAAACCTAAACCTAACTCTAACCCTAAGACTAACTTGAACTCTCACCCTAGTTCTATCCCTAGTTCTAACCCTATCTCTCACCATAACCCCAAACCTAGCCTTAACCCTAGCCCTAACCTTCACTCTAGTCCTAACCTTCACTCTAGTCCTATACCTAGATCTAACCCTAACTCTAAATCTAACCCTAAACCTAAGCCTAAAGCACACCCTAACACTAGCTCTAACCCCTACACTAATTTGAAATCTAGTCCAAGACCTAGCCCTCAAACAAAACCGAGACAGCACTGACACTAACCGTTATCCTAAACAAAACCCTAACCCTACACCTAGCCCTAACCCAGCCCTAATATGAGTCCTAACCCTAGCCCTAGAACTAATACTGACCCTGACTCTGACCGTAACATTAACTTTAGCTCTAAACATCACCCTAACTATCAACCTAATCCTAACACTAGACTTAACCCTCAAACTAGCTCTAATTGTAATGCCAGTTCTTACCTTAGCCATATCCCTAACCCTAACACAAAATCTAGCCCTTATGCTAGCCTTAAACCTAACTTTCAACATAACCCTAACCCTAGCCCTAACCCTAACACTAGTCCTACCCCTAAACCTAGCCCTAGACCTTACCCTAGCTATAACCCTATACCTTACAAAAAGTCAAACCCTCACCTTATTGCTACCCCAGTCCTAACCCTAATCCTTAGCCTATCTCAAACACTATCTCTATTACTAGTCCTATCCCTATCACTCATTCTAGCTGTGAACATAACCCTAACCCTAATCCTAACCCAAACACTAACTCAACTCTGACCTTTATTCTGACCCTAATACTAACCCTAGGTTTAAACCTGACCCTAACCCTAAACAAAAACTTAACACTAGCCCTACCAGTAACCCTACACATAATGCTAACCCTGACACTAACCCTAGACATAAACTTAATTCTAAATAGAGCCATAATTCTAGCCCTTGGCCTAACAGTAAACCTTAACCTAACCCAATACCTAACCTTACCCCTAGACCTAACCCAGTCCTAATTATGGCCCTAACCCTAACCCTAACCTGAACACTGACCCTTACCCTAACACAAACCCTAGCTCTAAATGTTATCCTAAACCCCAAACTAACCCAAACACTAGACTAACCCTAAAACTAGTTATAACCATAACCCTAGCTCTTAGATTGCCCATAAACCTTACACTAGCCCTAAACCTCACACAAAACTAACCCTAATCCTAGCCCAAAATCTAACCCTAAGCACATCCGTAACCCTAAAAGTAGTTTTAAGCCTAACACTAACCCACACCCTAGCCCTAACCTTAGCTCAAATTGTAAACCTTACTGTAAACATAACCCTAGCTGAAGCCCTAAACCTCACCCTAACCATAGCCCTAATACTAACAGTAATCATATCCCAAACCGTAGCTCTAACTCTATCCATTACCCTAACCATAACCTAAACATAATGCTAATCCTAGCCCTAACCCTAACCATAACACTACCCTACCCCTCGCCCTAGCCCTAACCCTAGCTTAATCCCTTACCCTACCTCAATCCCTAACCCTATCCTTAACATAACCCTAACACTAACCCAAGGCCTAACCCTAACCCTAACCCTAACTCTAGCCCTAATCTTAACATTAACCCTAGCCCTAACCCTAGCTCAAACCCTACCCATTACCCTGACCCTAAACCTAACCCTAATCATAACCCTAGACCTAAACCTAAACTACTCTAACCCTAAACATAAACCTAACCCTAGAACTAACCATAAAACTAACCCTAGATCAAACCCTAATGCTTATCCTAAACCTAAGCCTAACCCTAACCATAAACCTAATCCTTACTTTAACCCGACATCTAACCCTATCAATTACCCTAACTCTAATCATAACCATAGTCCTAACACTAACCATAACCATAACCATAGATTAAACCCTAAACCTAACCCTAGCCCTAACACTAACCCTTGCTCAAACCCTAAACCGTATCCTAAATCTAACCCTAACCCTAACCTACACCTAACCTTGAACCGAACCCTAATTCTAGCCGTAATCCTAACAATAACTATAGCTCTAAACCTATAAATTACCCATTATAACCATAACCCTAATTCTATCCCTAGACCTAAACCTAAACCTATCACAAACGCTACCCATATCCATTACCCTAAACATAACCTGAACCCTAAGCCCAACCCTATCCGTTACTCTACACCTAACTCTAATGTTAATGCTAATTTGAGCCCTAAACCTAAACCTTAACTTAAACCAAACATAAAATCTGACCCTGATCCTAATAATATCCCTATCTATAAAACTGACCCTTTCTCTAAACAAAACCCTCAAACTAGATGTAGCCATAAACCTAACCTTAAAACTATCTCTAACTATAACCTTAGACCTGACATTAGCCCTAGCCCTAATTCTTGCCCTATAACTAACACAAAACTTAGCCCTATTCCTAGCCTTATATCTAGCCTTAATCCTAACATGAAACATAACACTAGCCCTAACCCTAATGCTAATTCTAAAACTAACCTTAACATTAACCCTATCCTTAGCACTAAAACAAAACCAAGATACAGGCCTAACTCTAAACCGTAACTTAAACCAAACCCTAACACTACATCTAGACCTAACCCTAGCCCTAATTCGAGTGCTAATCCTAACTTTAAAAATAACCTATACTGTGTCTCTAACACTCACTCTAACTCTAAACAAGACCCTAAACATAAATCAAACCCTAACCATAATCTTAGCCCTAATTCAAGTCCTAACCCTAACCCTAAAACTAACCTTGACTCAGACTCATATCCTCACACTAACCCTAGCTATAAATATCACCCTAACATTAAACCTAACCCTATCACTAGACCTACCCCTAACCATAACCATAAAACTAACCCTAATTGTAACCCTAGTTCTTACATCAGCCATTGCCCAAACTATAGTACAAAAACTAGTTCTAATCTGAGCCCTAATCCTAGCTAAACCCTAACCCTAACATAACCCTAGCTCAAAGCCTAACACTTGCCATAAACATAGACCTAGACCTATCCCTAAGTCTAACCTAACCCTAGCCCTAAACTTAAACTTAACTCTATCAATAAACCTAGCTCTAAACCTACCCATTACCATAACCCTAACCGTAATCCTATAGAAATACTAACCATACCCTAATGCTAACCCTAACCCTAACTGGAAATCTACCCCTAGACATAACCCTAAATTTAACACTTACCATAGCCCTAAACCTAGCTCAAACCCTAGCACGAAACTTAATCCTAAACCAAAGTCTAACCCTAACCCTAACCCTATGTCTAACCATATTCATTACCCTAACCCTAACCTTACCCCAATCCTATTCCTAGACCTAACCCTAAATATAACCTTCACCCTAGCCCTAACTCTGGCTCAAAACCTAACGCTTACACTAAACATAACCCTAAAACTAACCCTAATGTAACCATAAACCTAACCCTAACTCAAAACCTATTCCTAACCATAACAATAACTCTAAACTTAGCTCTAACCTTATCCATTACGCTAACCATAACCCTTATTCTAATTCTAACCCTAGGCCTATCCCTAACCCTATCACTAACCCTAACCCTATGAATTACCCTAAACTTATCCTGAACCCTAAACCAAACCCTACCATTACCTTAAACCTAACCCTAATGCTAATTTGAGCCCTAAATCTAAATTTTAACCTGAAGCGAACCCTAACCCTGACACTAACCATAATACTTCCCCTATCTCTAAACCTGACCCTTACCCTAAAAATTCCCTTAGCTCTAAACTTAAACCTTACCTTAAACCTAACCCTTACACTGGACGTAGCCATTAATCTAACCCTAAAACTATCTTTAACCATCACCCTAGTCCTGATATTAGCACCAGCCCTAATCCTAGCTCTAAAATTAAAACAAATTCTAGCCCTCATCCTAGCCTTAAACCTAGCCTTAATCATACCCTAAAAATATCCCTACCCCAACCCTAACTCTAACCCTCACCCTAACTGTAAACCTAGATATAACATCATCCCATATCCTAAACTTAACTCTAACCCTAACTCTAAGGGTAGGTCTTAGCTGAACACTAACCCCAGCCCTAATCCTAGCCCTAATTTAACACTATCCCTAACCCAATTCTAACCCTGGCCCTAAGACTAACTCTAATGCTCACACTAGCACTATCACTAGTTTTAACCCTATCCCTTACTGTAACCCTAAGCCTTGCCCTATCCTTAGGCCTAGCCTTATCTGTAGATCTAACCCTAACTCTAAAGGTAACCCTAACCCTAACCCTAACCGAAAAACTAACCCTAGACCTAACCCTAAACCTAACACTCACCATAGTGCTAACCCTAGCTCCAACCATAACCTGTACCATAAACTTAAAAATAACCATAGCCTTAACCCTAAACCTAAAACTAATTCGAACCCTAATCCTACACCTAAACCTATATCTAACCATATCTTTTACCCTAAACCTAAGCCTAACCCTAATGATAACCCTAGCCCTAACCCTAACCCTAGACCTACTGCAATCCTATTCCTAGACCTAACACTGAACCTAAACCTCGACATAGCCCTAGACTTAACTCTAGATCAAACCCTAACCCTTACCCTAAAGTAACCCTAGCCCAAACCTTAACCCTAAACCTAGCCCTAATAATAACCATAAATATAGACCAAACCCTGACTCAAACTCTATCCATTACATTAACCATAACCTTAAACCTAGTGCTAACCGTAGCCATAACCAGAACACTACCTATCTCCTTCTCTGATTCTAAGCTGAAACTTTACCCTAGCCCTAACCCTTACCAATCCCTGACCCTTACCCTTAACCTAACCGTAACACTAACCCTAAGCCTAACCATAACAGTAGCCCTAATCCTAAACTTAACCCTAGCCTTAACCCTAGCCCTAACCCACCCATTACCCTAACCCTAACCATAAACCTCATGATAAACCTTGCTCCAACCATTTACCTACTCTAAACCTGTCAGTAAATCTAACCCTAGAGCTAACCATAAATCTAACACTTGCCATAGTCCTAACCCTAGCTCAAACCCTAACCCTAGTCTTAAACCTAACACAAATTCTAACCCTACCCCAGCATCTAACCCTGTCCATTACACTAAACCTAATGATAATCCTAGCCCTAACCCTAATATTAAACCTAAACCTAACCCTCGCCTTAACCCTAAACCTAACCCTCACTCTAGCCCTAATCCTAACCGTAACCCTAGCCCTAACCCTAGCTCTAACCCTATATATTACCTGAAAGATAAACATAAACCTAATGCTAACCCTAGGCCTAACCCTAAAACTATCCATTACCCTAAACCTAAATTAAACCCTAACATACCCGTATCCATTATTCTAACTTTAACTCTAGCCCTAACGCTAATTTTGAGCCCTACCCCTAAACCTTAACCTAACCCACACTGAACCTGACCCTTACCATTATAATATCCCAAGCCCTAAACCTGAACCTTTCCCTAAACCTACCTCTGACACTAGACCTAGGCATGAACCTTACCCTAAAATTATCCCTAACCATACCCCTAAATCTGATATTAGCCCTAACCCTAATTCTTGCCATAACCCTAAAAAATGCTAGCCCTCATTCTAGCCCTAAACCTAGCCTTGATCCTAACCTAAACCTTAACACAAGTCCTATCCCTAATTTGATCCCTCACCTTAGTTCTGAACCTAGCTATAACCCCATCCCTTCCCTTAAAGCTAACCCTAACCCTAACACTAGACCTAACCCTAACACTAACTCTAGACCTGATCCTAGCCCTAATTTAGCCCTAACCCTAACTCTAACATTAGCACAAAGACTAAATCTAACAATTGTCTTAGCCCTAATCGCAGTTCTAACCCTATCCCTTACTGTAACCCTAACCCTAGACCAGATCCTAGCCCTAATTTAGCCCTAACCCTAACTCTAACACTAACACTAAGACTAAATCTAACAATCGCCCTAGCCCCAATCACAGTTCTAACCCTATCCCTTACCGTAACCATAATACTTGTCCTTACCCTAGCAATAACCCTAAGTCCTAGATCTCACCCTAGATCTAACCATAACTCTAAATCCAAACCTAACCTTAAGCCTAAACCTCACACTAACTCTAGCCCTAACACAAACACTAATTCTAAAACTTGCCGTAACCTAGTCCTATCCCAAAACAAAACCGAGCCTTAGCCCTAACCCTAAACCTTAACCTAAACCAAATACTTAGCCCTAACCTTAACCTTAATTCCTGTCCTAACCTAACCCTAAAACTAACCTTGACCCTGATTCTGACCCTAACACTAACCCTAGCTCTAACATCACCCTAAAAAATAAACTTAAAATTAGACCTGGGCCTAACCCTAATCCTAAAACTTGCCCTAATCATTACCCTACATCATACGTTAGCCATAGCCCTAACCTAACCCCAAACCTAGCCCTAATGTGAGGACTACAACTCGTTTTAACCCTAACCCTAAACCTAGCCCTAACGATTACCCTAAACTTAACCCTATCCCTAAAACTCCTCTAACCCTAAACCTAACCCTAACCCTAGCCTTAATCCTAACCATAATACTAACCCTAAACCTAGCTATAACCCTATCCTTTACCCTAATCATAAACCTAATCCTAATGCTAACCCTAGGATAACCCTAACCCTATCTCTAACCCTAAACATATACATTATTATAAACCTAACCTGAACTCTAAACAACCATATCTATTATCCTAAACTTAACTCTAACCCTAATGCTAATTTTAGTTACTAACCTAAATCTTGACTGTGATCATGACCCTAATAATAACCCTATCACTAAACCTGACCCTAACCCTAACCCTAACCCTTACACTAAAACTAGCAATAAACCTCACCCTAAAACTAACCCTAACCATACACCTAGAACTGACATTAGCCCTAGCCCTAATCCTAGCTCTAACCCTAACATAAAACCTAGCCCTAATACTAGCCCTAATACTAGCCTTAATACTAAACCTAACCCTAGCCCTAAGCGTATTTTGACCCTCTCCCTAAACCTAGCTATAACATCATACCTTACCCAAATCCTAACACTAATGTAGCCCAAAACCTAGGCCTAGACCTCACATTAAACCTAATGCTAATCCACGCACTAATTTAGCCCTAACCCTAACCGTAATCATAGCCCTAAGACTAACTATAATTCACACCCTAGACCTAACCCTAGCTCTAAACCTATCACTTACCATAACCCAAACCCTAGCCCTAAAACTAGACCCAACCCTAGCCGTATATTTTTCCCTAGCCCTAAACATAGATCTAACCCTAACTCTAAATCTAACCCTAACCCTAAGCATAAAATTCACTCTAAAACTAGACCTAACCCTAATGTTAATTGGAAAACTAGTCCTAACCCTAGCCCTAGCACTCAAAAAAAAAAAAAAAAAAACAAGTCATAGGCTCAAGCCTAATCCTTAACCTAAACCAAATCCCAACCCTACACCTATCCCTAACACTAGCCCTAATTCAAGTCCTAACCCTAACTCTAGAACTTACCCTGACTCGGACACAGACCCTAACATTAACCCTCACTCTAAACATCCCCCTAATCCTAAACCTAAACCAAACACTAAACCTTGCCCTAAACCTAACCAGAAAACTAGCCCTTATTGGAACCCTAGTTATTACATTACCCATAACCCTAACCCTAAAAGAAAACCTAGCTCTAATTTGAATCCTAAATCTATCTTTAACTCTAACCCTAACCATAATCTTAGACCTATCCCTAACCCTAACAGAAGCACTAACCCTAGCTCTAACCATATCCTGTTAGGGTAACCTAAGCCAAACCCTCACCCTAATGCTACCCTAGTTTTAACCCTAATATTTAGCCTACCCAAAACCCTAACTCTAATACTAATACTAACCCTATCCCTCATTCTATCTCTAACCCTAACCGAAACCCTAACCCTAACCCTGATCATTGATCTGACCCTAATACTAAACCGAGGTCTAAACCTGACCCTAAACCCAAACCAAACCCTAACACTAGCCCTACCAGTAAACCTATACCTAACTCTAACCATAATACTAGCACTAGACGTAAACCTAATACTAAATATAGCGGTAACTCTAGCCCTAGCCCTAAAAATAAAAACCTAGCCGTAGCCCTAACATTAACTGTGAACGTAACTCAAAGACTAACCCTAACCCTAGACCTAACCCTAGCTGTCATTCTGGCCCTAACCCTAAACCCAACAGAAACCCTATCACTGGACTCTACTATAACACAAACCCTAGCTCTAAACCTTATCTTACCCAAAACCTAACCCTAACACTACACCTACCTATAAACCTAACCCTAGAAGTAGCCATAACAAAAACCTAGATCTTACATTACACATCGCCCTAACACTAGCTTTAAACCTCACACTAAACCTAGCCTTAATCCTAGTCCTTAACCTAGCCATAAGCATAACCCTAACCCTAACCCTAGCCCTAATACTAACCCTAATGCTTGCCCTAGCCCTAAAACTAGTGCAAACTCTAACTCTTACCATAAACATAACACCAGCCCTAAACCTAACCCTTACCCGGGCCATAATCCTAAATGCAATCATAGCCCAAACCTAGCTCTAACTCTATCCATTATCTTAAACATAATCCTAACCCTATGCTAACCGTAGCCATAATGCTAACCCTAACCATAACCGTATCCCTGACTCTAACCTTAACCCTAATCCTAGCCCTATCTATAGCTCAAAACCTAACACTTCTCCGAAACCTAACCCTAACACTAACCCTAGGCCTAACCCTAACCCTAGCCCTAATCCTAACCTTAACACTATCCCTAACACTAGCACTAGCCCTATCCATTACACTGAAGATAAGCCTAACCCAAATGCTAACCCTAGGCCTAACGCTAACTCTATCGCTAACACTAACCATATACATTACTCTAAACATGTCCTGAACCCTAGACCTAACCCTATCCATTACTCTAACCCTAACCCGAACCCTAATGCTAATTTGAGCCCTAACTCTAAACCTTAACCTAAACCAAAACCTAACCTGCACTCTGACCCTAATAAAACACCGAGCTCTAAACCTGACCCTTACCCTAAAGCTAAACCTTAGGATAGACCAAGCCATAACCTAACCCTAGAACTATCCCTAATGATAACCCTAGACCTGAAATTAGCCCTAGCCCTAATCCTAGCCCTAACACTAACACAAACCCTAGCCTTAATCTTATCCATAAACCTTGCCTTAATCTTAACCCAAACCCTCACCCTAGTCCTATCCCTAATTTTACAGCTCACTCTAGCCCTAAAACTAGCCATAACCCCATTCCTTCCTCTAAAACTAACCCTAATCCTAACCCTAAAATTATCCCTAACCCTAGTCCTAACCCTAGGCCTATCCCTAACACTAAACCTAGTGCTAATCATAGCCCTAAATTATCCCTACACTAACCCTATCCCTAACACTATTTCTAAGACTAACTCTAATTCTCGCTGTAGCCCTATTTATATTTCTAATGCTACTCATTACCATAACCCTAACAATAGCCCTAACCTTAGCCCTAACCCTAGCCATATCCCTAACCATAGATGTAACCATAACAGAAATTCCAACTCTAACCTTAAGCCTCAACCTCACCCTACCACTACTCCGAACACTATTACTCATCCTAAAACTAGCTCAACCCTAGCCCTAGCCCTAAAACAATATTGAGCCATTGCTAAAATCCTAAACCTTACCCTAAACCAAACCCAAACCCTATAACTAACCATAACCCTAGCTGTAATTGGAGTGCTAGGCCTAAAATTAATCTTGACCCTGACTCTTATTCAAACACTAACCCTTGCTCTAAATATCACCCTAACCCTAAAGCTAATGCTAAAAAAGACCTAGCCCAAAACATAATCCTAAAAATAACCCTAATTGTAACCATAGTTCTTAAATTAGCCATAGCCCTAACCCTAGAAAAAAATAGCCCTACTCTGAGCCATAACACTAGATTGAACCCTATCCCTAATCATAGCCCTAAACCTAACCCTAATCCTAGCCCTAAACCTAGGTCTAAACCTATCCCTTACCCTAAGTCAAACCCTATCTATTATGCTAAACCTAGTCCTAACCCTAATCCTTAGCCTAACCCAAACCCTAACCCTATTACTAGTCCTAACCCTAGCCCTCATTCTAGCTTTAACCCTAACCCTAAACTTAACCCTAACCTTCACCCTTATTCTGAGCGCCTAACACTAATTATAGGTGTAAACCTGAAGCTAACCCTAAACCGGACCCTGAAAGTAGCCCTACCACTAAACTTATACCTAAGCCTAACCCTAACACTATCCTTAGACCTAAACCTAATCCTAAATCTAGTGATAACTCTAGCCCAAATTGAAACAAAAACTTAGTCCTAGCTCTAACAATAACACTTAACCTAAACCAAACACTAACTCTACCCCAGACCTAAACCTAGTCTAGGTAAGACTAGTCCTTATTCTGGATTTCATACTAACCCTAACTCTAACCTGAACACCTAGTCTTTATTCTGGATTTCATACCAGTACTTATTCTGGATTTCATACTAACCCTAACTCTAACCTGAACACTGACCCTGACACTAAAACTAAACCTAGCTCAAAATTTGACTCTAAACCAAAATCTAAACCTAATCCTAGACTTAGCCATAACCTTAACCATAAAACTAGCCCTAATTAGAACCATAGGTATAACATTACCCATAGCACTAATCCTAGGCCTAAACCCAACACAAAACCTAGCCGTAATCAGAGGCCTAAACCTACCCTAAGCATAACCCTCACCCTAAACCTAGCCCTAGTCCTAACCCTAACCCTAACCCTCACCTTACTCCTAACTCCAGCACAAAGCCTAACCATTAGATGAAACATAACCCTATCCCTATTCCTAACCAAAACCGTAACACTAGCCTGAACCCTAGTGCTAACCCTAGCCATTACCATAACTCTAAATCTAACCCTAATGATAACCCTAATCTGAGCCATAACACTAGATTTAACCCTATCCCTGATCATAGCCCTAAACCTAACCCTAACCCCAGCATTAACCTGTAAACCTAAACCAAACCATAAACCTAACTGTAAACCTAACCCAAACCATAAACCTAACCCTAGACCTGAACCTAAACCTAACCCTTGCCACAGCCCTAACCTTAACTCAAACCCTAACCCTTACTCTAAACCCAACAGTAAACTTAGCTCTAAACCTAAACTTAACCCCAAACCTAACAGTAACCCTAAAGCTAACCTTACATCTAATCCCATCTATTACCCTAAATCTTACCTTAACCCTAATTAAAACCCTAGCCCTAACACTAAACCTGCCCTGACCATAAACATAACCCTAATCCTAGACCAAACACTAACACTAACCCTTCCCCTATAGCTAAAGCTACCTCAAAACCTAACATTTATCCTGAACCTAACGGTAACCCTACCCTAAGCTAGGGTTACTAGCCCTAAACCTAACCTTAACCTTAACTCTACCACTAATCTTAACCATAATCCTGCCCCTAAAACTAGCTCTAACCAAATTCTAATGCTAACCCTAGGTCTACCCCTCACCCTATCACTAAACCTAAACCTCTCCATTACCCTAAACTTACCCTGAACCCTAAACCTAACCCTATTCATTACCCTAACCCTAACCCAACCCTAATGCTCATTTGAGTCGTATCCCTAAACCTTAAAGTAAAACAAACCCTAACCCTGATACTGACCCTAAAATTACACCTAGCTCTAAAACTGACCCTTAACGTAAACCAAACCCTTAAACTAGACCTATCCATAAACCTAACCCTAAATCTACCCCTAACTGTAACACTAGACCAGATTTTAGCCCTAGCCCTAATTCTAGTCCTAACCCTACTACAAAACCTAGCCCTCATTCTAGCCCTAAATCTAGCCTTAATCATAACCTTAAACCTAACACTAGCCCTGACCCTAATTCTAACCCTCACCCTACCTCTAATCCTAGCTATAATGCCATCCCTTACCCTAAACTTAACCCTAACCATAAGGCTAGACCTAAGCTGAACACTAACCCTAGCCTTAATTCTAGCCCTAATTTAGCCCTATCCCTAACACTAACCATAACCCTAGCCCTAAGACTAACACTAACACTCCTCCTATACCTATCTGTAGTTTTAACCCTATTCCTTACTGTAACCCTAACCCTAGCCCTAACCTTTGTTCTACTCTTAAATCTAGCCATAAGTCTAAAACTAAACCTAAGTCCATATCTAATCCTAACCCTAAGGCTAAGCCCAACACTAACAAAAGCCCTAACACTAATGCTAATCATAAAACTGACCCTTAAAACTGGGACTAAAACAAAACCGAGCAATAGCCCTAACCATAAAGCTTAACTTATACAAAATTCTAACACTACACCTAGAACTAATCCTAGCCCTAATTTGAGTCCTAACCATAACCTAAAAACTAACCCAGACTCTGAGTCATATCCTATCACTCACCCTAGCTCTAAACACCACCCTAAATTTAAACCAAACCCTAACAGTAAGCCTACCCCTTATTTGAGTCATAGCCCTAAATGTAAAACCAACCCTGACTCTGACTCATATCCTAACACTAACCCTAACTATAAATATCACACTAACATTAAACCTATCCATAACACTAGATCTACCCCTAACCCTAACCTGAATTGTAACCCCAGTTCTTACATTATCCATTTCCTTAACCCTAACAAAAATAACTAGCTCTAATCTGAGCCCTAAAACTAGATTTGACACTAAACCTAACCCTAACTCTATTCCTGACCCTAGCTCTAACCCTATCCCTTACCCTAAGTGAAACCCTAACCCTAATGGTAATCCTAGACCTATCCCTAATCCTCAGGCTAACCAATACCCTAACTCTATTTATAGTCCTAACCCTAGCCCTTACTATAACTCTAACCCTATTTCAAAACCTACTGCTAAACCTGACCCTTATTCTGACTCTAACACTAACCCTATGTCTAAAACTGACCCTAACCCTAGATCAAACCCTACCACTAGCCCTATTGGTAATGTTATACCCAAACATAACCCTACCACTACCCCTAGACCTAAATGTAATCTTAAATCTATCCTTAACACTAGCCTAGACATAAAAAAAAACCTAGCCCTAAGCCCTAAATATAACCCTTAACCTACCCCAAACACTAACCCTACACCTAGGTCCTAATTCTGGTTGCAACCCTAATTCTAACACTAACATGGACACTGACCCTGCCTTTATCACTAAATTTACCTCTAAACCTGACCCTAACTGGAAACCTAAACCTAACACTAGACCTAGCCATAAACCTAAACCTAAAACTAACTCTAAGCATAACACTAGCTTTTACAGCTCCCATAGCCCTAACCCTGGGCCTAAAACTAACAGAAAATCTAGAGCTAACCCTAGGCATAAACCTAGCCTTAAGTGTAACCCTAACCTTAACCCTAGCCCTAACACTAACCTAAACCTAACGCATCTCAAATGCTATCCCTTACCCTAAACATAAACCTTGACCTTTCCATAATTCTAATCCCAAAACTATCCCTAATCCTAACCTTAAACCTAGCCCTAAACTTAGCTCTAAACCTACTCATAACTCAAACCCTAACCCTAACTCTATTGATAACCCTAGGCCTAACCCTAATCGTAAACCTAACCAGAAAACAAAGTCTAGATCTAAACCTAAGCCTCACACTTGCCATAGCCCTAACCCTAGCTCAAATCCTAACCCTTACCATAAGCCTGAACAGAAACATAGCCCTAACCCTAACCCTAAACCTAAATCTAACCATAACTCTAATCCTAACACTACATCTAACTCTATCCATTACCTTAACCATAACCGTAATCCTTATGATAACCCCAGCCCTAATCCTAACCCTATCCATAATCCTACCATAATCCTAAACCCAGATCTAACACTAAACCTAACCCTTGCCCTAGCCCTAACCCTAGGTCAAAAACTAACCCTTATGCTGAACATAACCATAAACCTAACCCTACTTCTAACCCTAACACTAACTCTAAACCTAACCTATTCCTAACCATAACCCTAGCCCTAATCTTATTTCTACACCTTTCCATTGCCCTAACCTTAACCCTTACTCTAATGCTAACTCTAAGACTAACCCTAAACCTACCAATAATCCTAAACCTAACCTGAATCCTAATCCTAACCCTAATCCTAACCCTATCATTACCCTAACCCTAATCTTAATGCTAATTGGAGCCATAACCCTAAACACTAATGTAAACTAAACTCTAAACCACACCCTGACCCTAATTACTCCCCTAGCTCTAAACCTGATCCTTACCTTAAACCTCACCTTAACACTAGACCTAGCCACAAACCTAACTATAAAACTATCCCTAACCATGAAACTAGACTTGGCATTAGCCCTAGCCATATTCTATCCCCAACCCTAACAAAAACCTCAGCCCTTATGAAATTGACTCCTATCCTAACACTAACCTTACCTCAAAATATCACCCTAAACTTAAAACTAACCCTAAACCTAACCCTATCACTCTACCTAGCCTTAACCCTAACCCTAAAACTAACCCTAATTGTAACTCAAATTCTTACATTAGCATTTGCCCTAACCCTAGCCCTAACCCTGAAACAAAAAAACGAGCCCTAACCCAAGCCCTAAACCTAGCTTTAACCCTAACCCTAGCCCTTACCCTAGCCCTAACCCTAACTCTAATCCTATCATTTACCCTAAGCCAAACCCTAAATATAATGCCAACCCTAACGCTAAACCTAATCTTAGCCTAACCTAACCCTTAAACCTATTACTAGTCCTAATCCTAGCCTTCATTCTAGCTCTAAACATAACCCAAACCCTAATCCTAACCCTTATTCTGACCCTACAACTAATCATATGTCTAAACCTGAACCTAACCCTAAACCAAACCCTAACACTAGCACTAACACTAATCTTATACATAAACCTAATGGTACGAATAGCCCTAGACCTAAACCTAATCTTAAATGTAGTCATAACTCTAGCCCTAGACCCAGAGAAAAACCTAGATCTAGCCCTAACAATAACCCTTAGCCTAACCCAAAAATTAATCCTTCCCCTTGACCTAATTCTAGTCTTAATTCTGGCTTTAACCCTAACCATAACACTAACCCGAACACTGAAACTGACAGTAACATTAACCCTAGCTTTAAACATCACCCTAACCATAAACCTAACCCTAAAACTATACCTAGCCCTCTAATTCACCATAAAACTAGCTCTAATCATAACACTAGTTCTTATATTAGCTGTAGCCATAACCTACCACAAATATAGCACTAATCCAAGCACTACGCTAGCTTTAACTCTAAAGCTAACCCTATCCTTAACCCTAACACTAACCCTAAGCCTAACCCTAGACCTAATCCTAACCATAACCCTAGTCCTAACCTTAGCTCTAACTCTATCCATTACTCAACATCTAACCTGAACAATAAATCTAACCCTATTGTATTTGAGCCCTAACGGCTAACCTTAACCTAACCAAAACTCTAATCCTGACCCTGACCATGACCCTAATAATACCCCTAGCTCTAAACATGACCCTAACCATAAACCTAACTCTTACAGAAGTCCTAGACACAAACCTAACCCTGAAACTAGCCCTAACCATAACCCTAGATGTGGCTTTATCCAAATCCATAATCCTAGCCTAACCCTAACACAAACCCTAGCCCTTATTTCATCCCTAAACATAGCCTTAATCATAACCCTAACCCTAACCCTAGGCCTAACCCTAACACTAACCCTAGCCCTAATTTTAACCATAATTTATCCCTTCCCTAACCCTAGCCCTAAGACCAACTTTAACTCTCATACTAGTCCTATACCTAGTTCTAACCCTATCCCTTACTGTAACCCTAATTCTAGCCCTAACCCTAGCCCTATTCTTATCCCTAGGCCAAAACTAGATCTAACTTTACTCTAAATCTAATCCTAACACTAAGCCTAAACCTAAACTTACACTAGCCCTAACCCTAAGGCTAATCCTAAAACTAGCCCTAACCGTAGCCCTAGCCCTAAAACAAAACCAAGCCATAGCACTAACCCTATATTTAACCTAAACTGAACCCTAACCCAAACTATAACACTAGCCCTAATTTGAGTTTTAAGCCGAACCCTAAAACTCACCCTGACCCTGACTCTCACACTAACACTAACCCTAGCTCTAAACATCACCCTTACCCTAATCCTAACCCTAACCCTAAACCAGGCCTAAACTTAACCTTAAAATTAGCCCTAATTATAACCCTACTACTTTCATTAGCTGTAACCATAACCCTAGCACTAACTTAACCCAAAACCTAGCCCTATTCCATGACCTTACCTGAGCTTTAACCCTAACCCTAACTCTAACCCTAGCCATAATCATAACCAGAATCCTAGGCCTAACCATAGCCCTAACCCTATCCATTACCATAACACTAACCCTAACCCTAATCATAAAATAAGCCTAAACCTAACCTTCTCCCTATTCCTATCCATATCCATTACCCAAAACCTAACCTGAACACTAAACCTAACCTTATCATTACCCTAACCCTAACATTAATTTGAGCCTTAATTGAAACTTTAACCTATTCCAAACCCTAACCCAGATCTTGACCTAAAAATGCCCCTAGAACTAAAACTGATTCTAACCCTAAACCTAACCTTTACACTAGACATAGGTATAATCCTAACCCTAAAACTATCTTTAATCATAATTCTAGATGGAAAATTAGCCCTAGCCCTAATTCTAGCTATAACCCTAAAACAAACCTTAGCTCACAGCCTAGACATAAACCTCATATTTAGTCCTAAACATAGCCTTAATCCTGATCCCTAATCGTAGCCCTATCCCTAATATTAACCCTCACTCTAGCCATGAACCTAGATATAATTCCATCCTTTTTCCTAACTCTAACCCTAATCCTATTACTAAACCTGACTCTAGCCCTAACCATAGGCCTCTCCTTAACACTAACCCTAGGGCTATTTATAGCCCCAATTTAGCTCTAACCTTAACCATATCCCTAAACCTAGATCTAAGACTAACTCTAACTCTTTCCTTAGCCCTATTTCTAGTTCTAACCCTATTTTATACCATAACCCTAGCACAAGCCCTAACCTTAGTTCTAACCCTAGCCCTAAACCTAACCCTAGATCTAAACATAACTCTAAATCTATCCCTAACCCTAAGCCTAAACCTCACCCTACCACTAGACCTAACACTCTTGGTTATCCTAAAACTAGCACTAACCCTAGCCTTAGCCCTAAAACAAAACCGAGCTCTTGCACTAACCCTAAATGTTAATGTAAACCAAATCCTTACACTACACCTAGCCATAATCACCTAGCTCTAATTCGAGTCCTAGGCCTAAAACTAACCCTGACCCTGACTTATATCCTAACACTAACCCTAGATCTAAATATCACACTAACCCTAAAGATAATACTAACATTAGACCTAGACCAAACACTAACCCTAAAATTAACCCTAATCATAACCCACATTCTTACATCAGCCATAGACCTAACCCTAGCCCTAAACATAACAGAAAAACTACCCCTAATCTGAGCCCTAACCCTAGATGTAACCATAAACCTAACCCTAACACTAACCCTAATCCTAGCCATAACCCTAGCTCTAAATCTATCACTTAACCCTATGCCAAACCCTATCCATAATGCTAACCTTAGTCCTAATACTAATCCTTAGCCTATCCCAAACCCTAACCCTATTACAGTCCTAAACCTAGCCCTCATTCTAGCTCTAACCCTAACCCACATTCAAACCCTAACACAAACTCTTGATCTAATCCTGACTCTAAACCTAACCTGAACCCTAAAACTAGCCCTACCAGTAACCTCATACCTAAACCTACACTAACACTACGACTAGAACAATCCTAATCCTAAATCTAGCCATAACTCTAGCCCTAGATCTAAAAAATAAACTTAGTCCTAGCCCTAACAATAACTCTTAACCTAAACCAAACACTAACACTACCCCTGGACCTAAACCTAGTCCTAATTCTGGCTTTCACCCTAACTCTAACTCTAAACTGTACAATGAATCTAACATTAACATTAAACCAAGCTCTAAACCTGACCCTAACCCAAAACCTAAACCTGACACTAGAACTAGCCATAACTCTAACCCTAGAACTAGCCCTAATCAGGATCCTAGATCTTACATTACCCATAGCCCTAACCATGGGGCTAAACCTAACACAAAATCTAGCTCTAATTCGAGGCCTAAACTTACCCTAAGGATAATCCTATCCCTAAATATAGCCCGAACCCTAAACCTCGCCTTACTCCTAACCCTATTTCAAAGTCTAACCCTTAGCCTAAATGTAACAATAGCCCTATCCCTAACCATTAACATAACCCTAGCCCTAACCCTAACCCTAACCTTAACCCTAGCACTAACCCTAGTTCTAACCCTAATCCTAATGATAACCCTAACTCTATCCCTAACCCTAATCATGAACCTAACCCTAGACATAACCGTAAACCTAACAATTGCCATAGCCTTATCCCTAAGTAAAACCCTAACACTTTACTCTAAACTAACACTAAACCTGACCCTAAATCTAAACTTATCAATTATTTATAGATTAACCCTAAATCTAACCTTAACCTTAACCCTAACCTTACATCTAACCAAAGCCATTAACCTCAACCTAAACCTAACTCTAACCACAACCATAACCCTAACCCTAGACCTAACACTAAAACTAAAACTCGTCCTAGCTCTAATTGTAGCTTAAACCCTAACCCTTACCCTAACCCTAACCCTAGCCTTAGGCCAACCATAACCTTAACTCTAGCCCTAACCCTAACACTACACCTAACCCTAATCCTAGCCCTAACTTATCTCTATTCCTAATCCTAACCCTAAAACTAGACCTAAGACTAACCATAAATTTCACACCAGATCTGTCCCTAGTTCTAAATCTATTTAATACCTAAACCCTAAACCTAGCCCTAACCTTAGTCGTAAGCTTTTCCCTATTCTTAGCCCTAGCACTAACTCTAGATCAAAACCTATCTGTAAATCTAATCCTAAACTGATGTCTTTGCCTAACCCTGAAACTAGCCCTAACCCTAATGCTAATTATAAAAGTAGCCCTAACCCTAGCACTAGCCCTATGACAAAACCAAGCCATACTCCTAACCCTAACCCCTAACCTAAACCAAAACCTGA
Source organism: Marmota flaviventris (assembly GCF_047511675.1). Taxonomy (NCBI): domain Eukaryota; kingdom Metazoa; phylum Chordata; class Mammalia; order Rodentia; family Sciuridae; genus Marmota; species Marmota flaviventris. The sequence continues at coordinate 13,126,385 of NC_092510.1, forward strand.
CTCTACACATAGCCCTAATATTATCTCTAATTCAAGTCCTAACCCTAACCCTAACCCTAAACCTAACCATGACCCTGACTCATATCCAAACACTACCCTTAGATGTAAACATCACCCTAAACTTAAACCTAAACAATCACTAGCCCTAGCTCTAAACCTAATCCTAAAACTAACCCTAATCATAACCCTAATTGTTACATTCACCATATAACATTAGCCCTAACCCTAATATAAACCTAGCTCTAATTTGCGTCCTAACCCAAGCATAAACCCTAAACCCAATCATAAGCCTAGCCCTAAACCTAGCCTTAACCCTAGCTTTTACCCTAAGCCAACCTTAGCCTAACCCAAATTCTAACCCTATTACTAGTCCTAACATAGCCCTCATTCTAGCTCTAACCATAACCCAAACCTTAACCCAAACCCTTACACTTATTCTGACCCTAAAACTCATCATAGGTCTAAACCTGAACCTAACCCTAAACCGAACCCTAAAAATAGCCCTACAGGTAATTTTATACCTAAACCCAATGCTATAAGTAGCCATAGACCCAAACTAATCCTAAATCTAGCAATAACTCTAGACCTAGACCTAAAGAAAATCCTAGACCTAGAATTAACAATAACCCTTAACCTAACCAAAACTCTACCTCTATGCCTACACCTAACCTTAGTCCTAATTTTGGCTTTAACCTTAACCCTAACCCTAACCAGAACACTGACCCTGACACTAACACTAAGCCTAGCTCTAAACAACACCCTAACCCTAAACCTGAGCCTAAAACTACACCTAGACCTAACATTAACCCTAAAACTAGCTCTAATCATAACACTAGTTCTTACATTAGCTATAGCACTAACATATCCAAAAACCTAGCCCTAATCCAAGACCTACCCTAGTGTTAAACCTAAAGCTAAAACTAGCCATAACCCGAGCCCTAACCATAACCCTAAGCCTAACCCAAGACTTAATCCTAACCATAACCCTAGCCCTAACCCTACCTCTAACCCTGTTCATTACCCTAATGGTAACCATAACTCTCATGCTAACCCTATTTGAACCCTAATCCTATCCCTAACACTAACCCTATCCATTAACTTACACCTAACCTGAACCCTAAATCTAACCCTACATTTACCCTATCCCTAACCCTAATGCCAATTTGATCCCTAACCCTTAACCTTAACCTAACCCAAACCCTAACCCTGACCCTGACCCTAATAATGCCCCTAGCTCTAAACCCGACCCTAACAATAAACCTAATTCATACCATAGACCTAGACATAAAAGTAACCCTAAAACTATCCCTAACCATAACCCTACACCTGACATTAACCCTAGCTCTAAGCCTATCCCTAACCATAACACAAAGCTTAGCCCACAGCCTATCCATGAACCTTGCTTTAATCATAACCCCAACCCTAACTCTAATTTCAACACTCACCCTAGCCATAAAACTAGCTATAATCCCATCCCTTACCTAACCTTAACCTTAATACTAACCCTATCCCTAACCCTAGGCCTAACCTTAACACTAAACCTAGCCCTAATCCCAGCCCTAATTAAGCCCTAGTGCTAACCCTAACTCTAACCCTAAGACTAATTCTAAATTTTGCCCTAGCCCATAACTAGTTCTAACCCTACTCTTTATCATCACTTTAAAGCTAGCCCTAAACTTAGTTCTGACACTAGCTCTATCCTTAATCCTAGCTCAAACCCTAGATCTACACCTAACTTAAATATAAACCTAACCCTAAGCCTAAAACTAAAAATAACACTAGCCCGAACGTTAATGCTAATCCTAAAACTAGCCCTAACACTACCCCATCCCTAAAACAAAACTGAGTCATAGCCCTCACCTAACCCTTAACCTAAACCAAACCCTAACCCTACACCTAGCCCTACACCTATCCCTAATTCTAGTCCTAATCCACACCCGAAAACTAACCCTGACCCTTACTCTGACTCTAACACTAACCCTGGCTCTAAACATCATCATAAATGTAAACCTAAACCTAACACTAGACCTAGCCCTAACCCTAACCCTATAACTGGCACTAATAATAACCCTACTTCATACATTTGCTCTAGCATTAACCCTAGCCCTCAACTAACCCAAAGCCTAGCCTTAATTTGAGTCCTAAACCTAGGTTTAACCATAAACTTAAATAAAACTCTAACCCAAACACTAGCCCTAATCCTATACATAACACTAGACCAATCCTTAGGACTAACCTTATCCAATATCCCAAAGATAACCCTAACCCTTATGTTAACCCTAGACCTAACCCTAACTCTATCCATTACACTAAAGCAAACCTAAATCCTAAACCTAACTCTGTCATTACCCAAATCCTAAACCTAAAGATAATTTGAACCCTAAACCTAAAACCTAACTGAACCCAAAATCTAACCCTGACACTGATCCTAAAAATAACCCAAGATCTAAACTTGACCCTTACCCTAACACTTACACTAGACCAAGCCATAAACTTAACACTAAATCTAGCCCTAACTGTAACCCTAGACCTGACATTAGTCCTAGCCCTAATACTATCCCAAACCCTAACACAAACCCTAGTCCTCAACCTAGCCCTAAACCTAGCCTTAATCATAACCCTAACCCTAACCCTAGACCTAACCCTAACATTAAACCTCACCCTAGCCATAAACATAGTTATAACCACATCCCTTACCCTAAATGTAACCCTAACTCTAACCCTAAACCTAGTCATCACCCTCGCCCTATCCTTACCCCTAGCACTAACTCTAGATAGAAACCTCACTCTAAATCTATCCCTAACTCGATGCCTAAGCCTAACCCTAAAACTATCCATAACCCTAACACTAATCCAAAAACTAGCCTTAACCCTAATACTAATCCAAAAACTAGCCCTAACTCTAGCCCTAAAACTAACCCTAGTCATAATTTACTCCTATCCCTAACCCTAACCCTAACCCTAGGCCTAAGACTAACTCTCACACTAGCTCTATCACTCGTTCTAACCCTATCCCTTACTGGAACTTTAACCCTAGCTATAACCCTAGTCCTAACCCTTCCCCAATCATTATCCCTAGCACTAACCTTAGATCAAAATCTAACTCTAAATCTAACGCTAACCTGAAGCCTAAGCCTAACCCTAACACTAGCCCTAACCCTTACACTAATCCTAAAAGTAGTCCAAACCCTAGACCTAGCCCTAAAACAAAACCAAGACATAGCTCTAAACCTAAATCTAAAACTAAACCAAACCCTAACCATACACCTACCCCTAACCCTAGCCCTAATTCAAGATTTAAGCCAAACCCTATAACTAACCCTGAACCAGACTCTGACACTAACACTAACCCTAGCACTAAATATCACCCTAACCCTACACCTAATGCTAACACTGAATCTAGCCCTAATCTTAAACCTAAAATTAGTCTTTATTGTAACCCTAGAACTTATATTAGCCATAACCCTAACCCTAGCACTAACTTAACCCAAAACCCACCCTAATCCGTGCATTTACATTAGTTTTAACCCTAACCCTAACATAAAACCTAGTCCTAATAATTACCATAGCCCTACATCCAACCCTAGCTCTAACCCTATCCATTACCATAACCCCAAACTTAATGCTAACCCTAGGCCTTAACCTAAACGTATCTCTATCCCTATCCTTATCTATTACAATAAACATAACATGAACCATATCATGTAAGTCTATCATTACACTAACCCTAACCCTAATGCTAATTTGATATCTAAATTTAAACCTTAAACTATCCCAAACCCTAAACCAGGCCTTCACCTTAATAATACCCCTAACCATAAACCTGACCCTAACCCTAAACTAAACCTTATACTAGACGCAGCCATAATACTAACCCTAAAAATATCTTCAAACATAATTCTAGACCTGAAAATAGCTGTACTTCTAATCCTAGCCCTAACCCTACAACAAACCCTAGATCTCATGCTGGTCCTAAACCTAGTTTTAAGCATAACCTTAACCCTAACCAGAGCCCTAACCCTAATTCTAAACATCACCCTACCTCTAAACCTAGCTATAACACCATCCCTTACACTAAATTTAATCCGACATCTAACCCTAACACTATGCTTAAGCTGAACACTAACCCTAACCCAAATCCTAGCCCTAATTTAGCCCTATCACTAACCCTAATCCTAATCTTAGCCATAAGAGTAACTCTAACACTCTTACCAGCCCTATCCCTAGTTCTAACAATATCCCTTACCATAACCCTAATCCTAGCCCTGACCTTAGCCCTAACCCTTGCATATCTTTAGTCTAGCCCATAACCTAGATCTAACCATAATTCTATATCTAAACCTAAACCTAAGCCTAAGCCTAACACTAACACTAACCCTAACCATAATGCTATCCATAACCCTAACACTAATCGTAAAACTAGCTCTAACCCTAACCCTAGTAGTAAAACAAAAGCGAGAAATAGCCCTAACCCTAAACCTTAACTTAAACCAAACCCTAACACTACGCCTAGACCTAACCATAGTCTTAATTCAAGTCCTAACCCTAACCTGAAAACTAACACTGACCCTGACTTATCCAAAACTCACCCTAGCTCTAAACACCATCCAAAACTTAAACCAAAACCTAACAGTAACCATAGCCCTTATTTGAGTCCTAACACTAATCCTGACCCTGACTCATATACTAACACTAACTATAGCTCTATATATCACCTTACTTAATCCTAACCCTAACACTAGACCTTCCCCTACCCCTAACCCTAAAACTAACCCTAATTGTAACCCTAGTTCTTATATTAGCGATTGCCCTAACCCTAGCCCTAACCCTAACACAAAAAGTAGCCCTCTCCTCAGCCCTAAACCTAGATTTAACCCTAACCATATCCTAACTCTAGCCCTTACCCTAGCTCTAAAACTATCCCTTACCCTAAGAGAAATCCTAACCTTAATGGTAAACCTAGACCTATCCCTAATCCTTAGGCTAACCAAAAACCTAACCCCATTAATAGTCCTGACCCTAGCACTCATTCTATCTCTAATCATATCCCAAATTCTAACGGTAACACTGACACTTATTCTGAGCCTAACACTAACCTAGTTCTAAACCTGACCCTAAACCTAGACCAAATCCTAACACTGGCCCTACCAGTAAACTTATTCCTGAATCTACCCCTAAAACTAGCCTTAGACTAAAACCTAATCCTAAATCTAGTCTTAACTCTAGCCCTAGACCTAAACAAAAACCTTGTCCTAGCCCTAACAATAACCCTTACCTGAACCCAAAACTAACACTGCCCCTACTCCTAAACCTAGTCCTAATTCTGGCCGTAACCCTAACTCTAACTCTAACTCAAACACTGACCCTGACTTTAACAGTAAACCTACCTCTAAACCTGACCCTAACCAAAAATCTATATCTAAAACTAGACCTAGCCATTACCCTAACCCTAAAACTAGCCCTAATTTTAACACTAGATCTTACATTACCCACAGCCTTAACCCTAGGCCTAAACCTAAACAAAACCTAGAGCTAATTCTAGGCCTAACTGTAGCCCTAACCCTAACTGAAACCTCACCTTAGTCCTAACCCTAGCTCAAATCCTAACCCTTACTGTAAACATAAACCTAGAATTATCCCAAAATCTAGCCCTAACACTATCCCTAATCCTAATATTAACCCTAGCCTTAACCCTAGCTCTAAACATTTCCATTACTCTAAACCTAAACCTAACCCTATTGGTAACTCTAGCCTTAACCCCAACTCTAAACAGAAAACTAACCGTAGACTTAACCTAAACCTAACTTGCTATAGCCCTAACCATAGCTTAAACCTTAACCCTTAATATAAAATTAAACATAACCATGGCCCTAACACTAACCCTGAAGCTAAATCTAACCCTTACCCTAACCCTAAAACTATATCTAACCATATTCATTAACCTAAACCTAACCCTAAACCTAATGATAACCCTAGCCCTAACCCTAACCCTAACCCTAACCCTAAATCTACCATAATCCTAACCCTAAACCTAACTCTGAACCTAACCCTTGCTTTAGACCTACCCATAGCTCAGAACCTAACCCTTACCCTAAACATAACCTTAAGCCTAACTCTAGTTCTAACCTTCACCCTAACCCTAATCAAAACATAATCCTAAACATAACTCTAGCCCTAATATTAACTCTAACTGTATCCTTTACCCTAAACATAACCCTAACCCTAAGGCTAACCCTAGGCTTAATCCTAACCCTATTGCTAACCCCAACACTATCAATTGACCTAAACCTAAACTGAACCCTAAACATAACCCTATCAATACTCTAAACTTAACTCTAATGCTAATTCGAGCCCTAACCCTAAACACAAGACTAAATCAAACCCCAACCCTGACCATGATGCTAATTACCTAGCTCTAAACGTGACCCTTAACCTAAACCTAACCCTTACACTAGACCTAGCCAAAAACCTAAACCTAAAACTATCCCTAAACTTAACCCTAGACCTCATATTAGACCTAGACATAATCTCAGCCCTAACCCTAACACAAATCCTAGCCCTTATCCTAGCCCTAAAAAAAGTCTTGGTCTCACTCAGTTGCTTAGGCTGGCTGCAAACTTAAAATACTCCTGCCTTAGCCTCCCAAATGGCTCCTTATGTTTTTTTAAATTAAAAACTCTGAAAATCACTAAATAATAACGTTTAAACATATCGTTTACGAATTATATAAAATGAGAAGTAAATTTTTCCTTCCTAGCCATCTCTTCTAATTCCTCAGAGTTGACTACATTTCTTGACATTCAGGTTTGAGGCTTACCCTTCCCATCATCTTCCCAAAGTTGCTTAAAATGGAACTATTTCATATCTATGTATGTAACTACCTATGATTTCTAAGTCGCTTACTTTGGAAAAAAGACAGAAATATTCATTGTTTTAATAAACAATAAATTACTTCTAAAAAAAAAGTCTTAATCATAACTCTAACCCTAACCCTAGGCCTAATGCAAACTCTAACCCTAGCCCTAATCTTAGCCCAAATTTATCCATATCCCTAACTCTAACTCTAAATCTAGCCCTAAGACTAAGTTTAAATCTCACACTATCCCTTACCGGAACCCTAATCCTAGCCCCAAACTGAGGCGTAATCCTAGCCCTTTCCTTAGCACTTGCCCTAACACTAGATCTAAATCTAACTCTAAATCTATTCCTAAACCTAGGCCTTAACTTAAACCTAACACTAGCCCTAACCCTAATGCTATTCTTAAACTAGTCCTAACTCTAGCCCTAGCTCTAATTCAAAACTGAGCCATAGCCCTAACCCTAACCCTTAACCCACACCAAGCCAAAACCTGACACATTGCCCTAACCCTAGCCCTAATTCAAGTTTTAAGCTGAACCCTAAAATTAATCCTGATCCAGACTCTAGCCCTAAAACAAACCCTAGCTTTAAATATCACCCTAACCCAAAACCTAAAACTAATACTAGAATTAGCCCTAAACCTAACCCTAACCCTAAAACTAGCCCTAATTGTAACCCTAGTACTTACATTAGCTGTAACCCTAATTCTAGCCATAACGTAACTCAAAACCTAGCCCTAATCCGAGCCCTAAACCAAGCTTTAACCCTAACCCTAACCTTAACCCTAAACCTAACACTAATCATAACCATAACCCTAGCCCTAAACATAGCTCTAACCCTATCCCTAACCCTAAACCTAACCCTAATGCTAACCCTAAGCCCAACCCTAACCATATCCCTATTCCTAACTCTATCCATTACCCTAAACCTAAACTGAAACCTAAACATAACCCTATCATTACCCTAATATTAACTTTTTGCTAATTTGAGCCCTAAATTTAAACCTTAAGCTATCTTAAACACTAATCTGGATCCTGACCCTTATAATTCCAATTGCTCTAAAGCTTCACCTAACACTAAACCTAACCCTTACACTAGATGTAGCCATAAACCTAACCCTGAAACTATCTTTAACCTAAATGCTGGACCTGAAATTACCCCAGCCCTAATCCTAGCCCTAAACTTTGCCTTAATTGTAACCCAAACCATAACCTGAGTTTTAACCCTAATTCTAACCCTTGCCCTAGCCCTAAACCTAGCTATAACCCTATCCCTTACCCTAAAACTTACAATTACCATAAACCTATCCATAACCCGAAACCTAACCCTAACCCTCACCCTAACCAAAGCCTAACATTAACGCTAAGCCTAGCACTAATCCTAGCCCTAATTTAATCCTATCCTAACCCTAACCCTAGCCCTACTACTAACTCCAACTCTTGCCCTACCCCATCCTTAGTTCAATCCTTAGCCCTAGCTCTATATCTAACTCTAAATTTAACGGTAACCATAAGCCTAAACCAAACCCTCACATACTCCTCACAATATCCTCACAATATAAACATACTCCTCACAATAACGCTAATTCTAAAACTTGCCCTAACCTTAGCCCTAGCCATAAAACAAAATCAAGCCATAGCCCTAAACCTAAACCTTAACTAAACCAAACCCTAACCCTAACCTAGACCTAACCCTAACTCTAAAACCAACCCTGGCCCTGATGCTGACCCTAACAGTAATCCTAGCTCTAAACATCACCCTAACTTTAAATTAACTCTTACACTATACCTAGCCTTGACTCTAACCCTAAAACTAGCCCTAATCATAATCCTAGTTCATATATTAGTCATTGTCCTAACCCTAGTCCTACCCCTAACACAAATCCTACCCTAATGTGAGCCCTAACCGTAGCTTTAACACTAATCTTAACCCTTTCCCTTACACTAAGCCAAATCCCAACCCAAATGCTAACCCTAGTCCTAACACTAATCCTTAGCCTAACTTCAACTCTAACCCTATTAGTAGTCTTAAACCTAGCCCTAATTCTATCTCTAACCCTAACCCTGACCATTATTATGACCCTAACAGTGAACCAGGTCTAAACCTGACCCTATCCCTAAACCAAACCCTAACACAAGCCCTACCGGTAACCCTCTACCTATACCTAAGCCTACCGCTAGAATTAGACTCAAAGCTAATCCTAATATATCCATAACTCTAGCCCTAGACATAAATAAAAACCTAGTTCTAGCCCTAACAATAACCCTTAACCTAAACCAAACACTTACCCTAACACTAGACATAACACTAGTCCTAATTCTGGCTGTAACTCTAATCCTATCCTTATCCTGATCACTGACCCTGACCCTAACAATAAATCTAGCTCTAAACCTTACCCTAACCCAAAACCTAGACTAAACACTAGACCTAGTCATAACCCTAACCCTAAAACTAGCCTTAATCATAACCCTAGCTCTTACAATATCCACAGCCCTAACCCTAGCCCTAAACCCATTACAAAAACCTAGTCCTAATTTTAGGCATAAATTTAGCCCAAAGCATAATTCTAACCCTAACCCTTGCCATAACAATAACCCTAACATTCACCTCTGCATTAGAAATAACCCTATCTCAAAACCAAACCCTTAAACTAAATATAAACCTAGCCCTATCCTAAACCCTAACCCTAACCCTAGCTCTAATCCTAACCTTAATCCTACCCCAAACTTTAACTCTAACACTACCCATTACCCTAACCCTTTCCCTAACCATAAACATAACCCTAGAATTAACCCTAAACCTAAACCTCACCATAACCCTTACCCTACCTGTAACATTAAGACAAACCTAATCCTAACAGTAGACCTAACCCATACCCTAAACCTATCTCTAACATTATCCATTACCCTAAACATAAATTTAATGAAAACCCTAGCCATAACCCTAACCCTAAACCAAACCAACCATAAACATAACCCTAGATCTAACTTAGAACTAACTTTTGCCATAGCCCTAACACTAGGTCAAACACTAACCCTTGCTCTAACCCTAACAGTTACCCTAAACCTAACCCTAATCCTAGACTTAATCCAAACCATAACCTAGCCCTAACCTGAACTCTAAACCTATCCATTATATTAAACATAACTCTAACCCTAATGCTAACCCTAACCCTATCACTAAACCTAACATATGCATTACCCTAAACCCTCATTGAAACCTAAACCTAACCCTATCCATTACCCTAAGCATAAGCCTAACCTAACACTAATTCAAACTCTTACCCTAAACTTTAACCTAAATGAAACGCTAACCCTGACACTAATCCTAATAATACCCCTAGTTCTAAACCTGACCCTTACCCTAAATGTAACCCTTTCACTAGATGTAGCCATAACCTAACCCTAAACTATCCCTAACCTGAACACTGACCCTGAAACTAACACTAAAACTAGCTCTAAACCTGGCCCTAACCCCAAATGTAAACCTAACACTAGACATAGCAATAATCTTAAAACTAAAACTAGCTCTAATCAGAACCCTAGATCTTACATTTCTGATAGCCCTAAGCCTTGGCCCAAACCTTAGAGAAAAAATCGTCCTAATCTGAGGCTAAACTTACCATAATCATAACCCTAATCCTAAACACAGCCCTAACCCTAACCCTCACATTACACTTAACACTATCTCAAAGCCTAACACTTAGCCTAAATGTAAACTTAGCCCTATCCTTAAACATAAACCCAAATCTAGCCATAATCCTAACCTTAACCCTAGCTCTAAACATAGCCATTATCCTAACCCTAACATTAACTCTAATAATAACCCTAGCTCTAAACTTAACCCTACCCCCAATCCTAATTATAAACATAACTCTCGACCTAATCCTAAATGTAACCCTTGTCATAGCCTTAACCCTAACTCAAACCCTAACACTTACCCTGAACCCAAATCTAAACCTAGCCATAAACCTAGATTTAACCCTAAACCCTAACCCTAACTTTACATCTAACCCATTCCATTACCCTAAACCTAACCCTAACCCTAATGAAAACCCTAGCCCTAACACAAAACCTCACCATAATTATAATCATAACCCGAACCCTAAACTTAACACTATACCTAACACTTGCCCTAGTCCTAACCCTAGTTTGAACCCTAATGCTTACCTTAATTTTATCCCTAGCCCTAGCCCTAACACTAATCCTAACTCTAGCCCTAACCCTAAACCTAGCCCTAATTTAGCCCTAATTTAGCCCTATTCCTAAACCTAATCCTAGACTTAAGACTAACTATAACTCCTATGACAGATCTATCCTAAGTTCTCAACCTATCCTTTACTGTAAACTTAACATTAGCCCCAAGGCTAGTCACAAACTTTGCCTTATCTTTAGCCCTAGCACTAACCCTTCATTGAAACCTAACTCTAAATCTAACCCTAACCTGAGGCCTAAGCCTAAACCTGAAACCATCTCTAACCCTAATGCTAATCCTAAAATTAGTCCTAACCCAAGCCCTTTAAAAAAAAAAAAAACACAAGCCATACCCCTAATCCTAACCCTTAACCTAAACCAAACCCTAACCCTCTACATAGCCCTAACCCTATGCCTAATATTGAGTACTAAACCTAACCCTGAACCTAACAATGACCCTAAATCATAACCTAACACTAACCCTAGCTCAAAACATTACCCTAACATTAAACCTAACTCTAACACTAGAATTAGCCATTAACCTAGCCCTAAAACTAACACTAAATGTAAACCTATTGCTAATCCTAACCTAAACCTATCCCTAATCCTAACCCTATCCATTATTCAAAACCTAAACTGAACTGTAAACATAACCCTATCATTACCCTAACCCTAAACCCAGCACTAATTTGAGTCCTAATTTTAAACCTTAACTTAAACCAAACCGTAACCCAGACTTTGAACCTAATAAAACCCCTAGCTCTAAACCTGATCCTAACCCTAAACCTAAACTTTACACTAGACATAGCCATAATTCTAACCCTAAAACTATCTTTAACCATAATTCTGGACATGAAATTATCCCTAGCCCTAATCCTAGCGTTAAAACTAAAACAAACACTAGACCTAATCCTAGCTCAAAACCTAGCCTTAATCATAACCCTAACCCTAACCGAAGCCCTAGCCCTAACCCTAATTTAAACCCCCACCCAACCTCTAAAACTAGCTATAACATCATTTCTTACCCTAAACTTACCCCTAATTCTAACCCTAAACGGAAGCTTAAGCAGAACACTAACCCTAGACCTAATCCTAGCCCTAATTTAGCCCTATCTCTAACCTAACCCCAACCCTAGCCCTAAGACTAACTCTAACTCTCGCATTAGCTCTATTCCTAGTTCTAACCCTATTCCTTACTGTAACCCTAACCCTAGCATATCCCTTGCCCTATCCTTAGTCATAGCTCTAACCCTAGATCTAACCCTAACTCCAAATTTAACCCTAACTCCAAATCTAACCCTAAATCTAAGCCTAAGCTTAACACTAACACTAGCCGTAACCCTAATGCTAATCATAAAACTAGCCCTAACCCTAATCCTAGGACTAAAACAAAACCGAACAATAGCCCAAACCCTAAACCTTAACTTAAACCAAATCCTAACACTACACTTAGATTGAATCCTAGCCCTAATTCGTGTCCTAACACTAGCCTTAAAACTAACCCTGACCCTGACTCCTATCCTAACACGAAACCTAGTTCTAAATATCACCCTAACCTTAAACCTAACCCTAGTATTAAACTTACCCCTAACCCTAACCCTAAAACTAACCCTAATTTTACCCCGAGTTCTCACAATAGCTGTTACCCTAACCCTAGCCCTAACCCTAACATAAAAACTAGCCCTAATATGAGCTGTGAATCTAGCCTTAACCCTAATTCTACCTCTAACCATTGCCCTAACCCTAGCTCTAAATCAATCCCTTATTTTAAGCAAAATCCTAAACCTAAGGGTAACCCTAGATCTTCCCTTAATCCTTAGGATAACCAAAACCCTAACCCTATTAATAATCTTAACCCTAACCCTCATTTTAGCTCTAATCCTATCCCAAACCTTAATGCTTAACTCTGACCCTTATTCTGACACTAACACTAACCCTAGGTCTAAAACTGACCCTAACACTAGACCAAACCCTAACACTAGCCCTAGACCTAAACCTAATCCTAAATCTAGCCTTAACTCTAGCCCTATATATAACCATAAATGTACCCTATCCCTAACAATAATCCTTAACCTAACTCAAACACTAACCCTACCCCAGTCCTAATTCTGGCTGTAACCCTAATTCTAACTCTAACCCAAACATTGGCCCTGCCTTTAGAGTAAACTTATCTCTAAATCTGACCCTACATGAAAATCTAACCCTAACACTAGACCTAGTCATATCTCTAACCCTACAACTAGCCTTCAACATAACCCTAGCTCTTAAATTACCCATAGCCCTAACTCTAGGCCTAAACCTAACACAAAAACTAGAGCTAATCCTAGGCCTAAGCCAAGCCTTAAGCATAACACTAACCCTAACCCTAGCCCTCACCCTAACCTAACACTCGCTTTAGTCCTATCCCTAGCTCAAAGCATAAACATTACCCTAAACCTAAACCTACACCTATCTCTCTATCTAACCCTAAACCTATCCCTAATCTTAATCTTATCCCTACCTCTAAACCTAGCTCTAATCCTACCCATTACTCTAAACCTAACCATAAACTTATTGATAATCCTAGGCCTAACCCTAAACCTAAACCTACCTGGAAAACTAATCCTAGACCTAACGTTGAACCTCACACTTGCCATAGACATAAACCTAGCTCAAAACATAACCCTTACTATAAACCTAAACATAACCATAACCCTAACTCTAAGCCTAAACCTCAATCTAATGTTAAACGTTAAACATATCCCTAAATCTACATCTAATCATACCCATTACCCTAAACCTACCTCAACCCTATGATGTCCCTACCCCTAATCCTAACCCTAACCTTATCAGTACTGTAATCTTATCCCTAGAAGTAACCCTAAACCTAACCATCACCCTAGCCCTAACCCTAGCTCAAAACCTAACCCTTAAGCTAAACATATCCATAAGCCTAACCTTAGTTTTAACCCTAAACCTAACCCTAATTCAAGACCTATTCCTAACCATAAATCTAGCCCTAAACTTAGCTCTAACCCTATCCATTATACTAAACATAACCCTTACCCTAATGCAAATCCTAGGCCTAACCTTAAACCTATCACTAACCCTAACCCTATCAACCACCCTAAACCTAATGTAAACTCTAAACAAAAACCTATCATTACCCTAACCCACACCCTAATGCTAATTCAAGCCCTAACCCTAAACCCTAAACTCTAACACTAAACTCTAACACTGATCCTGACCGTAATAAATCTCCTAGCTCTAAAGCTAACCCTTACACAAAGCCTAACCCTTGCACTAGACCTAGCCATAATGCTAACTAAAACTATCCCCAACCGTAAGCCTAGACCTGACATTAGCCACACCCTAAACCTAGCCCTAAACCTAACACAAACCCCAGCCCTTATCCTAGCCCTAAACCTAGCCTTAATCCTAACACTAAACCTAAACTTAGGCCTAACCAGAAAACTAACCCTAGCCCGAATCTTAAACCTAATTTAGCCCTATTCCTTACCCTAGCACTAACCCTAGCCCTAAAGATAACCATAGCCCTAACTCTAGCCTAAACCTCAATCTAACATTAAACACAGCCCTAAATCTACATCGAATCGAATCCATTACCCTAACTCTAACTCTTACCCTAGCCCTATCCCTCATTCTAACTCTATCTCTTACCAGAACCCTAATCCTAGCCCTAACCTTAGCCCTAACCCTAGCCCTGTCATTAGCCCTAGCCCTAACTCTGATCTAATTTTAACTATAAATTTAACCCCTACCCTAAGCCTAAACCTAAACCTAACTCTAAATATAACTTTAATTCTAAGCCTAAACCTAAACCTAACACTAACCCTAACCCTAAAGCTAGTCCTAAAATTAACCCTAATCCTAGCCCCAGCTCTAAAACAAAACCTAGACATAGCTCTAACCTTAACCCTTAACGTAAACCAAAACCTAACCCTAACCCCAACCTTAGCTCTAATTCTAGTGTTAAGCAGAAAACTAGAACTAACACTGACACTGACTCTGACCATAATACTAACCCTAATCTAAACATCATCCTATACCTAACACTAGACCTACCACTAACCCTAAGCCTAAATTTAGCCATAATTGTAACCCTGGTACTTACATTAGCCTTACCTCTAACCCTAGCACTAACTTAACCCAAAACCTAGCCCTAATCTGAGCCCCAACCCGAGTTTTAACCCTAACCATAAACCTAAACCTAGCCCTAATCAAAACCATAACCCTAGCCCTAACCCTAGCTCTAACCCTATCCATTGCCATAACCATAACTCTTGGTCTAAACCTTACACTATTCCTAATCCTAAACTTATGCATTACCCTAAACCAAACCTAAATCATAAACCTCACCCTATCATTACACTAACATTAACCATAATGTTAATTGAAGCCCTAACTTTAAACCTTAACCTATTACAAAGTTCTAATCCAGATCTTGACCCTAATAATACCCCTAGCTCTAAACCTGACCCTAACCCTAAACCTTACACTACATGTATCCATAAACGTAACCCTAAAACTATCTTTAACCATAAACCTAGATCTGATATTAGCCCCAGTCATAATCCTAGCCCTAACCCTAAAACAAACTGTAGCATCATCCTAGCCTTTAACCTAGTCTTAATCATAATTCTAACCATAACCATAGCTCTAACCCTAATTCTAACCATCACCCTGTCTCTAAACCTTGCTATAAGGCTATTTCTTACCATAAACTTAACTCTAACCCTAACCCTACTGATAGGCCTAAGATGAACACTAACTCTAGCCATAATTCTAGCCCTAAATTAACCCTATCCCTAACCCTAGCACTAAGACAAAATCTAACTCTCACACTAGCCCTATCTATACTTCTAATCCTATTCATTATCGTAATCCTAACCCTAGCCCTAAACCTAGCTCTAACCCTAGCCATAACCAATGCCTAATCCTTATTCCTAGTCCTAACCCTAGATATAACCCTAACACTAAATCTAACCATAACCCTAAGCCTAAGCCTAACATTAACACTAGCCTTAGCCCCAATGCTAATTATAAAACTAGCCCTAACCCTAACCTTAGTAGTAAAACAAAACCGAGCAATAGCCCTAACCTTAAACCTTAACTTAAACCAAACCCTAACAGTATGCCTAGACCTAATACTAGCCCTAATTCGAGTCCTAACCTTAACCTTAATACTAACCCTGATTTTGACTCATATCCTAACACTCTCCCTAGCTCTAAACAGCACCCTAACCTTAAAACAAACACTTACAATAATTCTAGCATTAATTCAAGTACTAACCCTAACCCTAAAATTAAACCATACCCTAACTATTAATCTAACACTAAATTTCACCCTAACATTAAACCTAATCCTAACACTAGAGATTTAACCCCTAACCATAACCCTAAAACTAACCCTCAAAACCCTAGTTCTTACATTAGCCATTGCTCTCACCCTAGCCATAACCCTAACACAAAAACTAGCCCTAATCTAAGCCCCTCAACCTAGTTTTAACCCTAATGCAAACCCTACCCGAGACCTCATCCTAGCTCTAACCTTATCCCTTACACTAAGCCAAACCCTAAATCTAATGCTAATCCTAATCCTAGTTCTCATTATAGCTCCAACCATAACACAAACCCTAACCCTAACCCTGACCCTTATTCTGACCCTAATACTAATCATAGGTCTAAACCTGAACCTATCCCAAAACTAAACCCTAACACTAGCCCTTATGGTAAACTTATACCTAAACCTAACCTTAACACAAACCCTAGACCTAAATCTAATCCTAATCTAGCCATAACTCTAGCCCTAGACTTAAAGAAAAATCTAGCCCTATCCCTAACAATAACACCTAGCCTAAAGCCAAATACTAACCCTTCTCCTAGACTGAACCATAGTCCTAATTTTGGTTTTCACATTAACCATTACTCTAAACTGAACACCGACACTGACACTAACACTAACTCTAACCCTAAACATAACCCTAACCCTAAACCTAACCCTAAAACTATACTTAGCTCTAATATTAACCCTAAAACTAGCCCTAATTATAACAACTTCTTACATTTGCCGTAGCCCTAACCTATCCCAAAACCTAGCCCTAACCGAAGCCCTACCCTAGCTTTAACCCTAAAGCTAACCATAACCCTAACCTTAGCCCTAACTCTAAACCTAAGCCTAACCCTAGACCTAATCCTAAGCATAACACTAGCCCTATCACTAGCTCTAACCCTATTCATTACCCTAATGACAACCCTAACACTTTTGCTAACCCTAGGACAAACCCTAATCCTATCCCTAACCCTAACCCTATCCATTACTCTACAACTAACCTGAACTTTAAACCTAAAACTATCATTAACCTATCTCTAACTCTAATGATTAGTCGAGCCTTAACCTAATAAAAACAATAACCCTGATCCTGACTCTAATAATACCCATAGCTCTAAACCTGACCCTAACAAGAAACCTAACCCTTACAATAGACCTAGCTATAAACTTAACCCTATAACTCTCCCACACTGTAACCCTAAACCTGACATTAGCCCTAGCTCTATTCCTAGTCCTAACCCTAACACAAACGTTAGCCCACATCCTAGCCATTAACCTCACCTTAATCATAAACACAACCCTAACCCTAACCGTAATTCTAATCCTCACCCTAGACTAAAAGTAGCTATAATCCTATCCTTAACCTAAATCTAATCATCACCCTAACACTAACACTAACCCTAGTCCTAAAAATAGTCCTAACCCTAGCCCTAATCCCAGCCCTAATTTAGCCATATCCCTAACCCTAGCCTAAGAATAACTCAAACTCTCACCCTAGCCCTATAGCTAGTTCTAAACCTATCCCTTAAAATCACCCTAAACCTAGCCCTAAACTTAGCCCTAATCCTAGCCCTATCCTTAGCCCTAGATCTAAACCTAATTCTAAATCTAACCCTAAACTAAGCCTAAACATCACACTAACACTAGCCCTAATTCTAACATTAATCCTAAAATTAGCCCTAAATCTACCCCTAGCCCTAAAACAAAACCGAATCAAAACCCTAACCGTAACACTTAACCTAAACCAAAACCTAACCTTACACCTAGCCCTAATCCTAGCTCTATTCTAGCCCTAATCCTAACCTGAAAACTAATCTGGATCCTGACTCTGACCCTAACATTAAACCTAGCTCTAAACATTATCGTAACCGTAAATTTAACCCTAACACTAGACCTAGCCCTAACCCTGACCCTGTCACTAGCGCTAATCATAAGACTACTTTATACATTAGTCATAGCCTTTACCCTAGTTTTAACCTAGACCAAAACCTAGCCTTAATCCGAGTCCTAAACCCTCTTTTTTAATATTTATTTTTTTCAGTTTTCGGTGAACACAACATGTTTATTTTGTTGGTATGTAATGCTGAAGATTGAACCAAGCGCCCCACACATGCCAGGTGAGCATGCTACCACTTGAGCCACATTGCCAGCCCCTAAACCTAGATTTAACCCTAAAGATAAACCTAACTCTAACTCAAACAAAAGCCCTAATCCTATATATAACCCTAACCCTAATCTTAGGTCTAACTCTATCCATTACCCTAATGATAACCCTAGGCTTAACCCTAACCCTATACATTACACTAAACCACACCTAAATGCTAAACCTAACCCTTTCATTAACTTAACACTAAACCAAATGATAATTCACACCCTAAATCTAAACCCTAACCTAACCCAAATCCTCACCTTGATCTGACCCTAATAATAACCCTGGCTCTAAAACTGACCCTTACTCTAAAACTAACCCCTACACTGAACCAAGCCATATATCTAACACTAAATCTATCCCTAACTGTCATCCTAGACCTGACATTAGCCCTAGCCCTAATACTAGCCCTAACCCCAACACAAATATTTGCCCTAATCCTAGCCCTAAACATAGCTTTAATCATAAACCTAACCCTAACCCTAGCCTTAACTCTAATACTAACACTTGTCCTAGCCCTCAACATAGCTATAACTCAATCCTTTACTCTAAACGTAACCCTAACTCTAACCATAACCCTAAACCTAACACTAACACTAGCCCTAATTTAGCCCTATCACTAACTCTAACATTAACCCTAAACCTAACCCTAAGACTAACTCTAACTCTCACAATAGCCCTATCACTAGTTCTAATCCTATCCTTTACCATAACCCCAAACCTAACCCTAACTCTAATCCTAACCCTCGCCCTATCCTTAGCCCTAGTCCTAACCATTGATAAAAACCTAACTCTAAATCTAACCCTAACCCAAAGCCTAAGCCTAACCATTATAAATACATTTATATTAAGATTCTATGTCTACAGATGTTGACTTCAATTATTATTTAGAATATAGTCATTATTTTCATAAAAAGCATACCATTTCTGGTCGTGTATAGAGAACTGAGGGTCAGGTGTTCGATGTTATGTTAAGGGGGAAAGGAATAAGTGTATGGGATTAATCTAATTTATCAAATTTGGAGGAGAACACTAATGAATAGACAGGGGGAATTCATGGAATAATATATAAATTCAAACTCCTTATCTGTATTCATAAATTTACCCTATGTATAAATAGTAAAAATGGGGAGGCTGAAAGTGGGATAGAGGGAGGAAAAAAAAAAAACAAGAAAAATAACAAGAAAGAATAACAGGGAGAAAGAAAATAAGAGAAAATAAAGGGTGATGAGATGAGGCCTATGCAATTCCTCTATATTATACTATTCTGGTGATTCAGTTCTTAAAGTAAAATTTCATGCAATTTTTTTCGTTTCACATATGTTGAGGTTGTGAGGACCAGAGGTGGAAGGGTACAGGAGAATGGATGAGAAGACTGAGAAAAGAAAAGTAAAAAAGAAAAAAAATGTCTCAGAATTCTGTTTTCATTTCTTGTAGTAGGTGGAGTTTTCTATTCCTAGCTTGAGTCTCTGTGCTTACGGTGGTGGAGGTAGCCAGGAAGAGAGGGCTTGAGCTTCTACTTGGAGCGTCCCTACTCTTATCTCTGAATTGGAAACCAGGTGCCTATACAGTTGCTGTTCCACATTGATAGCTATGCCCCCCAAAGGCTTGTGAGAAAAATCTTGAGTTATCACAACTTGAGGTAGGTGAGTTGGAAACTGGTACCTGATCAGCTGCAGAACCGAGCTGTTAGCCATGCCCACCAATAGATGGCGAGTAAGGTTTTGCAAGATGGATTTAATCTAATACCCATGTATGATGTTTAGTGAGGTGGGTGGTTCTGGAGTGACCTTGTGCTGTGTCCAGAGCTTGGTCTGGTGACTCGCAAGCAAAGCCTCTGTATTCTATGCTGCCTTCCATCTGCGCTGAGAGTGCCTGCATGGCTGAGACTGCTATCTGCACCCAGAGCAACTGTGCACCTGAGCCTTCCATCTGGGCTGAGAGCACTTATGTGGCCCTAGTTTTCTTCAAATTTCTATAATACTGGGCAAGATTCATCTTTTGCTTAACCTTACTATGCTCCACGGGTGTGGGCCTCCTCAGTTCAATGCTTTGCTTTCAGGAACAGTTTGTATTTTAAGGTTTCCCTTCATTATGGCTTCTTAATGTGATTGAAAATTGAGCTGGAAATCAAACAGGGTTGGCAGGAGGTGATTGAAACTTCACACAATCAATTCTCAATGGGTACTCTCTAGTTTCTTTCTTTTGAATGTAGACCAAATATGAAGCATGCAAAAGAAACTGTATCTGAGGGCCCTTAAGGAGAAAACAGAGAAACATGTATTTACTGAAATAAATCTCCCAGCAATTTGATCAGATTTTTTTGATACTGCACAGTATACATCTTTTACATTGCTCCACTAGGCTCCCCAAGGATGGCATTTTGGATCAATTGTTCTCTAAACAGGTAATTTAGTGTTATGGTTAGGGTTAGGGCTATATTTAGAGCTAGTGTTAGGGTTAGAGTTTGTTTTGTTCAATTTTTTTGATACTGGGGAAGACTCAACTTTTACCTAGCCTTATTATGTGCCCCAGTTTTTTGCCTTCTTGGTTCAATGGTTTGCTGTCAGGAATAGTTGGTTTTTAATTTCTCACTTCATTTTGACCTATATGGGTAAATGCAATTGGAGGTGGACACCAGAGGGTTGGTGCTAGCTGGTTGAAACTTCATATACTCAATAAGTTGTCTGTGGGTACTCTCTAGTTTCTTCCTTTTCAAAGTAGCCATAAATTGAAGTATGCAAAAAAATTATCCAAGAGCATTTTAGGAGAAACAGTGCAGATGCATGTACTGAAATACCTCCCCCAATTATTTGGTCAGATATTTGATCTTCAAGCTTGCCCAACTAGTCTCCCCAAGTTTGAAACTTTTATGATCAAAGGTTCTCTTAACACGTTAGGCTTAGGGTTATGGTTAGAGTTAGGGCAAGTGTTAGAACTAGAGTTAGGGTTAGAGTTGGTTTTTTTCAACTTTTTGGATACTGGGCAGGATTTATCTTTTTTCCTATTCTTAGTATACTCCCCATGTTTGGGCCTCCTAGGTAAAAGGGTTTGTTCTCAGGAGCAGTTTTAATTTTCATGTTTTACTTCTTTTCACCCTATGGGGTAAATGGAAATGGAGCTGTACTCAAACAGGGTTTGTGCTAGCTGCTTGAAACTTCACACACTCAATCAGTTCTCAGTGCAGATTATTTCATTTTTTTTTTTTTTTTTTTTTTTTTTTTTTTTTTTTTTTTTTTGTGGACGTAGCCCAAAGCTGAATTAGATGGAAAGAGATTTATGTGAGCACCTTAGGAGCAAGTTTTATTTTTTTTTGCATGGATTATTTTGATATTGTACAGGATTTATTCTTTTCCTTGTCTTATTAGTAACCCCAAGTTTGGATTTTCAAGGTTTGCCAGTTCACTGTCAAGAAGAGTTTGAACTTTTAGGTTTCAATTTATTATGGCCTATAGATATGAATGAAAATGGAGCTGGAAATCAAACAGAGTTAGTACTAGCTGCTTGAAACTTCACACACTCAGTCAGCTCTCTGTGGGCACTCTACATTGTTCTTTGTGAAAGTACCTTAAACTGAAGCATGAAAAATAATTTACCTAAAAGCACATTAGGAGAAAACAGGACAATATGCACATACTTAAATACCTCCCACAATTATTTTGTCAGATATCTTTGATACTTTACAGGATTTATCTGTTATCTGGCCCCACTAGGCTCATTTATTTTGGGACTACTATGATCGATGGTTCTTTAAACAGGTTAGGTTAGGTTTACTATTAGTTTAGGGCTAGGTTTACAACTAGTGTTTTGTTACATTTAGTTTTGTTCAAATATCTTGGATACTGGGAAGGATTCAACTTTTACCTAGCCTTACTATATTCTCTGGTTTGGGCCTCTCGGATCAAGTGTTTTCTCTTTGAACAGTTTGTATTTTAAGTTTTCATTTCATTTTGACTTATGCGGGTAAATGAAAATGGAGCTGGAAATCTAACAGGGTTAGTACTAGCTACTTCAAACCTCACACACTCAATCAGTTTTTTTATGGTCATTCTCTGGTTTATTCCTTGTAAAATTATCCATAAGCTGAAGCATGCAATGCAACTTTATGTGAGAGCACTTTAGGAGTAAACAGGGAAATATGCATATACTAAACTACCTCCCCCAATTATTTGGTCAGATTTCTTTGATGCTGTGAAAGATTCATCTGTTAGAATGCCTCACTTGGCTTCACAAGTGTGGGAATTCTAGGATCAAAGGGACTCTAAACAGGCTAAGGTTAGTGCTGGGATTAGTGTTAGGACTAGGATTAGACCTAGTGTTAGGGTTAGAGTTAGTTTTGTTTTCAAATTTCTATATACTGTGCAGGATTCATCCTTTTTTAGACTAAATTCCAAAATTTGGGCCTCCTACATAAAGGGTTTGCTTTCAGTAACAGTTTCAATTTCATGTTTCTCTTCATTTTGTCCTATAGGGGTGAATGGAAATGAAGCTGGAAATCAAAAAAGGTTTGGGGCTAAATGCTTGAAACTTCACACACTCCATCAATTTTCAGTCAGCATAATCTGGTTTTTCCTGTGGAATAGCCCTAAGATAAAATAGAAAGAAACAGTTTTATCTCTGATTGCTTTAGGAGCCAGAAGAATGTACTGGAAGAGCTTTGATTTTTTTGGTTGGATTACTTTGATACTGTACAGGATTCATCCTTGACCTAGCCTTAGTAGGCTCCCCAAATTTGGGACTTCTAGGTTCAATGGTTCAGTGTCAGGAACAGTTTGAATTTTTAGGTTTCCCTTCATTATGGCCTATAGGTGTGAATGACAATGGAGCTGGAAATCAAACAGGGTTTGTGGTAGCTGCATGAACCTTCAGAAACACAATCAGCTCTCTGTGGGCACTCTTTGTTTTTTCTTTGTGAAAGTACCATAAGCTGAAGCATGAAAAAACAATTTATCCAAGAGCACTTGAAGAAAAAAACAGGGAAATATAAATGTATTAAAATACCTCCCCAAATTTTTCATCAAATTTCTTTGATACTGCACAGGATTCATCTGATAAGTTGCACCGCTATGCTCCCCAAGTTTGGGACTTCTATGATCATAGGTACTTTAAACAGGCTAGAATTAGTTTAGGGTTGGGTTAGATCGAGTGTTAGAGTGAGTTTTATTCAAATTCATTTGATACTTGGCATAATTCGTATTTTACCTAGCCTTATTATTTTCCCCAGGTTTGGGCCTTCTCCTTTCAATGGTTCACTGAGACAGGAACAGTTTGTATTTTAAGCTTTCTTCATTTTAACCTCTATGGGTAAATGGAAATGGAGTTCAAAATCAAACAAGGTTGGTGCTCAGTTTTTGAAACTGTACACTCTTAATAAGTTCTATGTGGGCACTCTCTGGTTTCTTCCTTTTGAAAATTTCCCAAAGCTAAAACATTTAAAAACAATTTTATCCGAGAGTACTGTAGGAGACAACAGAGAAATATACATGTACTGAACTACCTCCCCAAATTATTTGTTCAGATTTCTTTGATATTGCACAAGATTCATCTGTTAGCTTTCCCCACTAAGCTCCCTTAATTTGGGACTTCTATGATAAAAGGTTCTCTAAACAATTTAGGGTTAGGTTTATGGTTAGGGTAAGGGCTAGGTTTAAGCCTAGTGTTAGGGTTAGAGTCATGTATCTTTGATACTGGGCAGGATTCATGTTTTACCTAGCATCACAATGTTCCCTGGTTTGGGCCTTCTTAGTTCAATGGTTCGCTCTCAGGAACAGTTTGTATTTTAATGTTTCACTTCATTGTGAACTATTTTTGTGAAGAGAAATGGAGCAAGAAATCAAACAGGGTTGGTGCTAGCTACTTGAAACTGCACACACTCAATCATTTCTCTGTGGGCACTCTCTGTTTTGTTCCTTGGGAATGTTGTCCTCAGCTGAAACATGCAAAGCAACTTTATCCCAGAGCATTTTTGGAAAAATCCAGGAAATGCATATACTGAAACACTTCTCCCCAATTATTTTCTCAGATTTCTTTGATACTGTGCAGGATTCATCTGTTAGCTTGTCCCACTAGGCTCCCTTAGTTTGGGATCTATGATCAAATGTTCTCTAAACAGGCTAGGGTTAGCTGTAGGTTTAGGATTAAGGATAGATTAAGGGCTAGTGTTAGGTTTACAGCAGTTTTGTTCAAATTTCTTTGATACTAGGCAGGATTTATATTTTACCTAGCCTTACTATGTTTTTCATGTTTGGGCCTTCTAGGTTCACTGGTTTGCTGTCAGTATTTCAGTTTCTATTTAAAGGTTTCACTTCATTTTGACTTTTATGGGTAAATGGAAATGGAGCTGGAAATCAAACAGGGTTTTTGCTACAAGCTGCTTGAAACATCACACACTCAATCAATTCTCTGTGAGGACTTTCTGTTTTTTTCCTTGTGAAAGTATCCCAAAGATGAAGCATGCAAAAACAACTCTATGTGAGAGAATTTTTGGAGACAACAGAAAAATATGCATGTATAAAAGTACCTCCCCCAATCATTTGGTCAGATTTCTTTGATACATTGCAGGATTCATCAGTTAGCTTGCCCCACTAGGCTCCTAAACTTTGAGAAATCTATGATCAAAGGTTCTCTAAACAGGTTAGGCTTAGGCTTATGTTTAGAGTTAGGTCTAATGTTAGGGTTAGAGTTTGTCTTGTTCAAATTTCTTTGATACTGGGCAGGATACATTTTTACTTAGCCTTACTATGTTCCCCAGGTTTCAGCCTTTTAGGTTCAATCCTTTTCTCACATGGACAATTTGTATTTTACAGATTCACTTCATTTTGACCTACATGGGTAAATGGAGATGGAGCTGGAAATCAAACAAGGTTGGTGCTAAATGCTTGAAACTTCACACACTCAATCAGTTCTCTGTGGGCACTCTCTGGTTTGTTCATTGTGAAATTAATAATACGTTGAAGCATGCAATACAAATTTATCTGAGAATAGTTAGGAGAAAACAGGGAAATGTGCACGTACTGAAATAGCTCCCCCAATTATTTTGTCAGATTTCTTTGAAACTGCCCCTGTTTCATCTGTAAGCTTGCCCCACTGGACTCACAATTTTGAAACTTCTATGATCAAATGTTTCAAAGAGATTAGGGTTAGGGTTAGAGTTAGTGTTAGAACTAGGTTTAGACCTGGTGTTAGGGTTAGAGTTAGTTTTTTTTTTTTTTTTTTTTTAATTTATATGATATTGGGCAGGATTCATCTTTTTTCCTATTTTTACTATACTCCAAATGTTTGGGCCTCCTATGTAAAAGGGTTTTCTCTCAGTACAGTTTTAATTTCCCGTTTCTCTTCTTTTTGCCTTATAGGGGTGAATGGAAATGAAGTTGGAAATCAAACAGGGTTTGTGCTAGATGCTTGAAACTTCACACACTCAATCAGTTCTCAGTGAGCATTCTCTGTTTTTTTTTTTTTTTCTGTGAAGTATCCCTAAGCTGAAGTAGAAAGAAAAAACTTTATCTCTGAGTGCTTTAGGAGCAAGCAGAATACACATGTACTGAAATAGCTTTGAATTTTTTTGCTCAAATTACTTTGATCCTGTAAAGGATTTATCCTTTACCTAGCCTTAGTAGGCTACCCATATTTGGTCCTTCAAGGTTCAATGGTTCAGTGTCAGAAACAGTTTGAATTTTTAGGTTTCACTTCATTATGGCCTATAGGTGTGAATGAAAATGGAGCTGGAAATCAAACAAGATTGTTGCTAGCTGCATAAAACTTCACACACTTAATCACGTCACTGTGTGCATGTGCTGTTTTGTTCCTTGTGAAAGTACCTTAATCTGAAACATGAAAAAACAATTTATCCAAGAACACTTTAGGAGAAAACATTGGAAATAGGCATGTTCTGAAACCCCTCCCCCAATTACTTGGTCAGATATTTTTGATACTGGGCAGGATTCACCTGTGCTTTGTACTACTAGGCACCAAAAGTTTGGGACTTTTATGATCAAGCTCTATAAACAGGAAAAGCTTAGTTTTAGGATTAGGGTTAGGGATAGGATTAGAACTAATGTTTGGATTAGAGTTAGTTTGTTTAAATTTCTTTGATACTGGTCAGGATTCATCTTTTACCTAGCATTACCATTTTCCTCAGGTTTAGGTCTTCTTGGTTCAAGGTTTGCAGTCAGGATCAGTTTGTGTTTTAAGGTGTCACTTCATCTTGACTTCTATGGGTTAGGGTTAGGGTTAGGCCTATGACTCGGTTTTGTTTTAGGGCTAGGGCTAGGGTTAGGGCTAGATTTTGAATTAGTGTTAGGGTTAGGGCTAGTGTTAGGATGAGGTTTAGGCTTAGAGTTAGGGTTAGATCTAGAGTTAGGGTTAGATCCAGGGCTAGGGTTAGGGCTAGTGTTAGTGTTACAGTAAGGGATAGGGTTAGAACTAGGGAAACAGCTAAGATGAGAGTTAGATTTAGATTTAGGACTATCCCTAAGGTTAGCATTAGGGTTACGGCTAAATTAGGGCTAGGATTATGGCTAGGGTTAGTGTTAGGGTTAGGCCTAGGGGTAAGGCTAGGTTGAGGATTAGCATTGGGGTTACTATTAAGTTTAGGGGAATGGGTGTGGTTATAGCTAGCTTTAGGCCTAGGGTGAGGGTTAGAATTTGGATTAGGGTTATGGTTAGTGTTTGGGTTAGGATCAAGACTAGGTTTTGGGATAGGATTTCTGTTAGATTAAGGGCTAGAACTAGGGCTAGGGCTAATGTCAGGTCAAGGTTTTTGGTTAGGGGTTGTTTTAGGGTTAGGTTATGGCTAGGTCTAGTTTCAGAGCTATGTTTAGGGTAAGGGTCAATTTTAGAGTTAGGGGTAATATTAGGGTTATGGTCAGGGTTAGCATTTGGTTTAGGTCAAAATTTAGGGTAGGGGTTGAATTAGTGTTACGTTCAGGCTTAGGGTTAGGGTAATGTACAGGGTTAGGTTAAGGTTTCAGTTAAGGTTTAGGGTAATGGATGGGTTAGGTTTAGCAATAATGTTGAGGTTAGCATTAGGGTTAGGTTTAGTGTAATGGGTAGATTTAGAGATAGGGTTAGGGCTAAGTTATTGTTTGGGTTAAGTCTTGGATTAGGATTAGGTTTAGGGATTGGGCTATGGTTTGGTTTAGCGTAAGTGTTAGGTTTATGGCTAGGGTTATGGTTAGGTTAGGGTAGGGACTAGTCTTTGAGCTAGGGTTAGGGCTAGGTCATTTAATCTATGGTTTATGTTTAGTGTAGAGTTATGTTTATGGTTAGGGTGTGGTTTAGGGTTAGGATTATTGTTAAAGTTTTCATTAGATTTAGGGTTATGTTTAGGGTAATGTATAATGTTAGATTTAGGGTTAGGGTTAGTGTTAGGGTTAGGGTATAAATTAGGGCTAGTCTTAGGATTAGGTTTAGTGTAAGGCTTTATGTTTCAGCTAGGGTTACAGCTATGGTGAGGTTTATGTTTATGGTTAGGTCTTGGGTTAATTTTATGGTTAGAGTTAGGTTTAGTGTTAGGGATATTGTTATAACAAGAGTTAGGCCAATTGACCGGGATAGAACTAAAGTTCGGGATAGGATTAAGGTTAGGATTAGAGCTAGGATTAGGATTAGGTTTTAGGATAGGGCTAGGGTAATGTTTAGGGTAAGGGTTTGCCTTGAGCTAGGGTTAGGTCAAGGGAAGGGTTAGAGTTAGGTTTAGTGTTAGGGATAGTGTAAGGTTATGCTTAGGGCTAAGTTTATGCCTAGGATTATGGCTAAAATTTGAATTAGATTTAGGGCTAGGGTTAGGACTATGGTTAGGTTAGGGCTAGTGTTAGGGTTAAAATTAGGGTTAAAGCTTGGGTTAGGGCTAGGGTTATGTTTATGGCTAGTATTAGGTTTAGGGATATGGCTAGGTCTAGTGTTAGGACTAGGTTTGGGTTAGGGTCAGGTTTAGGTTAATATTAGGGTCAGTGTCAATTTTCAGGATAGGGACAGGGTTAGGTTTAGAGCCAGAATTAGGACTAGTATTAGGTATAGGGAGGGGTAGAGTAAGTGTTTAGATAAGGTTAGGGGTTATTGTTAGGGCTAGAGCTAGGATTTTGTTTAAGTCTAGGGCTACAGTTATAGCTATATTTAGGATTAATTTTGAGTCTAGATCTAGTTTTAAGGTTATGTGTAGGTATAGGGTTACCAGTAGGGCTAGTATTAGGGTTTGGTTTAGAGTAAGGATCAGATTTATACCTAGGGTTACTATTAGTATCAGAATAAGGTTCAGAGTTAGGGTTAAAACTAGAATGAGGGCTAGGGTTAGGGCTAGTGTTTAAGTTAGGCTAAGGATTGGGGTTAGGACTACGTTTAGCATTTGGTTTAGGGTTTGGCTTAGGGTAAGGGATAGGGTTAGAACTAGGGTTAGGGCTAGGATTAGAGTTAGGTTTAGTGTTAGTGTTGGGGTTAAGATTAGGGTTAAAGCTAGGGTTAGGGCTAGAATTAGGAGTATGATTTGTGTTGGGGTTAGGGCTAGAATTATGAAAATTAGTAATGTATGAACTAGGGTTACAATTAGGGCTAGTTTTACTGTATGCATATTATGTATAAGGCTAGGTTTAGTGTTAGGGTTAATTTAAGGTTAGGGTGATTATTAGAGCTAGGATTTTTAGAGTTATTTTTAGTGTTATGGTTAGGGCTAGGTGTATGTTTATGGTTTGGCTTAGGTTAAGGTTTACGGTTCAGGATATGACTTGGTTTTGTTTTATGGCTAGGGCTAGGGGTAAGGCAAGTTTTAGGATTAGCATTATTCTTAGGGCTAGTGTTAGAATTAGGTTTAGGATTATGTTTATCGTTAAATTTAGAGTTTGGTTTAGTTCTTGGGTCAGGGCTAGGTCTAAGGATAGAACTAGGGGTAGGGTTAGGGCAAGAGTTAGAGTTAGTCTTAAGGCTAGGTTTAGGGTTAGTATAGGACTAAATTAGTGTTAGCACTAGGCTTATTGTTAGTGTTAGGCCTAGGGTTAGGGCAAGTGTTATGGTTAGGTTTAGGATTATGGTTGGGTTTAGGGTTATGGTTAGGTTTATGGTAAGGGATGGGTTTATAGCTAGGTTTAGGGCCAGGATGAGGGTCAGAATTAGAGTTAAACGTTGGGTTATGATTTGGGTTATGATTAAGGCTAGGTTTAGGGCTAGGATTATGGCTAGGGCTAATTTCAGGTGCAGCTTTACTGTTAAAGATAGTTTTAGTGTTAGGTTTATGGCTACACTAGAAGTGTAAGTTTAGGTTTAGGGTTAGGGTCAGGTTTAGAGCTTAGGGTATTGTTAGGGTCAGGGTTGTGATTAGTATTTGTAATGGGTTAAGGTTAAAATTTAGGGCTCATATTAGCATAGGGTTAGGATTAAGGTAATAATATAGTTAGGTTTAGGTTCAAGTTAGGTTTAGGGTAATGGATAGGGTTAGGATTAGGGATATGGTAAGATTTAGGCCTAGGATTAGCATTAGGGTTAGGATTATGGTTAGGGTATTGGATAAGGTTAGAGCTAGGGTTAGGGCTAAAGTTATGGTTATTATTAGTGCTAGGTTTAGGGTTAAGGTTAGGGTTAAATCTAGGGTTAGGGCTCAGATTAGGGCTAGGTTTTGGGTTAAGATAGGGATAGGGTTAGGGCTATGGCTAATATACCTAATAAGGTTACAATTAGGGCTAGTTTTAGGATTAGGATTAGGGCTAGGTCTAGTATTATGTTTAAGGTTATGTTTAGGGTGATGTTTAAAGCTAGGGTTCATGTTAGCACAGAATCAGGGTCAAGGTTAGAGTTAGGGTTCTGCTTTAAACTCGAATTAAGGCTAGGGTTAGGGCTAGGTGTAGGGTCAGGGTTTGGTTTAGGTTAAGGGTTAGGGTTAGGGATATGGCTCTGTTTTGTATTAGGGCTAAGGCTAGAATTAGTGCTAGTTTTAGGAGTAGCATTAGGGTTAGTGTAGGGATAGTGTTAGGTTTAATCTTAGGCTTTGCATTAGGGTTAAATTTAGAGTTAGGGTTAGATCTAGGGTTAGGGCTGGGGCTAAGAAAATGGCTAGGCTTTGGCCTAGTGTTAGGGCTACGATTAGGGTTCCAGTAAGGGATAGGGTTAGAACAAGTTTTAGGGCTAGGGAGAGAGTTAGAATTAATCTTACGGTTAGGGTTAGGGTTAGCGTTAAGGGATAGAGCTAAATTACGTCTAAGATTAGGGCTAGGGTTGGTTTTAAGTTAGGCCTAGGTTTAAGGTTAGGGTTATGATCAAGGCTATATTTATGGCTAATAATAGTCTATGGTTTGTGTTCGGGTTAGGGCTAGGATTATATCTAGGACTAATGTCAGTTCTAGGGTTATGGTTATGGATCGTTTTAGGGTTAGGTGTTGGCTAGCTCTAATGTAAGAGTTAGGTTTAGGGTAGGGGTCAGGTTTAGAGCTAGGATAATTAGTAGGGTCAGGGTCAGGGTTAGGGTTAGGGTTTGTTTTTGGTTGGAGTTTAGGGTTAGTGTTCAGATTAGCATTAGAGTTAGGGTTAGGGTAACCATAGGACTAGATTTAGGGTTCAGGTTAGGTTTAGGGTAATTGATAGGGTTGGGATTAACAATAGGGTTAGGGTAAAGCCTAGAGTTAGCATTAGGGAAAGGGTTATGTTTAGGGTCATGGATACAGTTAGAGTTAAGTTTAGGGCTAGAGTTATGGTTAGGATTAGGTCTTAAAATAGGGTTAGGCCTAGAGTTAGCATTAGGGTATATGGGTTATGGTTAGGGTAATGGATACAGTTAGAGCTAAGGTTAGAGCTAGACTTATGGTTGGGATTAGGTCTTGAGTTAGTGTTAGATTATGGGTTAGAACTAGGATTAGGATTAGGGTTATGTTTAGAATAAGGGTTAGGTTCTGAGCTGTGGTTAGGGGTAGAGCAATGGATAGGTTCAGGGTCATGTCTAGGGATAGGATTACGGTAGCTTTAGGGTTAGGTTTAGGATTGGGGGAATGGTTAAATTAGGGTTGTTGTTAGGGTTAGGGGATTTAATACAGTTAGATGTAGGCTTAGAGTTAGGGATAGGGTTAGATTTAAGTTTAGGGTTAGGGTTAGGTATATGGTTATATTTAAGTTTATGGTAAGGTTTAGAGTTTGAGCTATGGTTAGGATTATAGAGTATTAGTTTAGGGTTAAGTCTAGGGTGACTTTTCTGTTTAAGGTTAGGATTATGGTTAGGGTTAAGGCCAAGTTTAAAATTAGGGTTTTGGTTAGGGTTAGGGTAATGGGTAGGTTTAGAGCTAGTGTTATGGATAGGGTTAAGATTAGGATTAGGACTAGGTTTAGGGTTAGATTTAGGGATAGTGATAAGTTTATGTTTATGGTAAGGGTTAGGTTTTGAGCTAGGGTTAGGACTAAGGTGAGGGTTATATTTGGGTTAGGGCTAGGGTTAGGGTTATGCTTAAGCCTAGGTTAAGCCCTAGGATTAGCCCTAGGTTTTGTGTTACAATTAGGCCTAGGGTTAAGACTGTGGGTAATGTAAGATCTAGGGTTATATTTAGGGCTAGTTTTAGGGTTAGGGTTATGCCTAGGTCTAGTGTTAGGTTTATGTTTTCAGTTACGGTCAGGTTTAGAAGAAGGTTTACTGTTAAAGGCAAAGTCAGTGTTTGCGTTAGAGTTCAAGTTAGGGTTACAGCCAAAATGAGGACTAGGTTTAGGTCTAGGGATAGCGTTAGTGTTTGTGTTAGAATAAGCGTTATTGTTAGGACTAGGTTTTTGTTTAGGTCTAGGGCTAGATTTAGGATTAGGTTTAAGTCTAGGACTAGTGTTAGGTTTTGGTCTAGTATTAGGGTCTGGTTTAGAACTAGGGTTTGTGTTAGGGTCAGAATAAGAGTCAGGGTTAGCATTCAGTTTTGGGATAGGATTAGAGCTAGAATGAGGGCTAGGGTCAGAACTATTAATAAGTTTAGGATTTTGGTTAGCCTAAGGATTAGGATAGGTCTAGGGTTACCAGTAGGGTTATTGTTTCACATAGGGTAAGGGATAGTCTTAGAGCTAGGGTTAAATCTAGAGTTAGGGTTAGGGTTAGGATTAGGGTTAAATCTAGGTTTAGGGCTCAGATTAGGGGTAGTTTTTGTGTTAGGGTTAGGGCTAATGTTGGGGCAATGGCTAATGTAAGAACTAGGGTTACAAATAGGGTTAGTTTTAGGGTTAGGGTTAGGGTTAGGTCTAGTGTTAGGGTTAGGTTTAAGGTTAGGATGATATTTGGAGCTAGGGTCAACTTTAGGATATGAATCAGGGTCCTGGTTAGGTTTAGGACTCGAATTAGGGATAGGGTTAATTTTATGTTTCAGTTTAATGATAGGAGGGTGTTTAGAGCTAGGGTGAGTATTAGGATATGAGTCAGGGTCAGGGTTATATTTAAAGTTAGGGTTAGGACTCAAATTAAGGCTATGGTTAGGTCTAGGTGTAGTGTTAAGGTTTGGTTTAAGGTAAGATTTAGGGTTAGGGCTATTGCTCAGTTTTGTTTTACTGTTAGGATCAGGGTTAGGACTAGTTTTATGATTAGCATTCATATTAGGGCTAGTTTTAGTGTTAGTCTTCGGCTTAGGCTTAAGTTTAGGGTTAGATTTAGAGTTAGGGTTGGATCTAGGGTTAGGGCTCAAATTAGCATTATATTTAGGGTTAGGGTAATGATAAGGTTAGGTTTAGAGTTCAGGTTAGGTTTAGAAGAATTGACAGATTTGGGGATAGCGATAGGGTCAGGGTTAGGCCTATGGTTAACATTAGGGTAAGGGTAATGTTTAAGGTAATGGACACAGTTAGAGTTAAGTGTAGGGCTAGGGTTTTGGTTAGGATTAGTTCTTGAGTTAGGGTTAGGTTGAGGGTTAGAACTAGGGTTAGGGTTATTTTAGCATAAGGGTAAGGTTCTGAGATATGGTTAGGGCTAGGCTGGGAGTTAGGTTCAGGATTAGGTCAAGGATAGTATTACCCTAGGTTTTGGGTTAGAGTTAGCATTAGGGTTAGACCTAGGATTAGTGATAGGGTCTGTATAAGGTTCAGGTTTAGGGTTAGAATTTGGGATAGGGTTAGAGCTAGAATGAGAGCTAGGGTTAGGGTTATTAATAGGGTTTGGGTTTTGGTTAGCCTAAGGATTATCAATAGGTCTTGGGTTACCCTTAGGTTTAGGGTTTTTCTTAGGGTAAGGCATCAGTTTAGAGCTAGGTTTAGGGCTATGATTAGGTTTAGAGTTAGGGTTAAATTTAGGTTTAGGGCTCTATTAGGGCCAGTTTTATGTTAGGTTTATGGATAGGATTAGGGCAACAGCTAATGTAAGAACTAGGGTTAAAATTAGGTTAGTTTTAGGGGTAAGGTTATGTTTAGTGTTATGGTTGGGTTTAAGTTTAGGGTGATATTTATAGCTAGGCTTTGTGTTAGGATAAGAGTCAGGTCAGGGTTTGTTTTAGGGTTAGAGATAGTACTCAAATTATGGCTAGCATTATTCTAAAAGCATACAGTTTAAAGTGAGGGTGGTATTTAGAGCTAGGTTGAGTGTTTGAATATGAGTCATTGTCAGTGTTAGTTTTAAAGTCAGGGTTAGAACTCGAATTAGGGCTAGGTATAGGTCTAGGTTTAGTGTTAGGGTTTGGTTTAAGTTAATGTTTAGGGTTAGGGCTATTGCTTGGTTTTGGCTTAGTACTATGGCTAGTGTAGGTGTTAAGCTTAGGCTTAAGTTTAGGGTTAGATTTGGAGTTAAGGTTAGATCTACGGTTAGGGCTGGGTCTAAAATAGGTCAAGGGATAGGGATAGGGTAGGGTTACGGTAAGGGATAGGGTTAGAAATAGGGATAGGTAAAGGGCAAGATTTAGAGTTAGTCTTGGGGCTAGGGTTAGTTTTAGGGTTAGAGGTAGGGCTAAATCAGTGCTAGGGTTAGAGCTAGGTTTATTGTTTTGCTTAAGCCTAGGGTTAGGCTTAGGGTTAGGGTTAAGTTTAGGTAAGAGATGGCATTATAGCTAGGTATAGAGGTAGGGTGGGTGTTAGAATTAGGGTTAGGGTTATGGTTAGGGTTATGAGTAAAGCTAGATTTAGGGCTAGGATGAGGGCTAGGGTTTGTTTTAGATTTAGGACTATGATTAGGGCTAGGGCTAATTAGGTCCAGAATTATGGTTAAAGATAGTTTTAGGGTTAGGATTATGGCTACTTCTAGGGTAAGGATTAGGTGTAGTGTTATGGTGAAATTTAGAGCTAAGGGTTTTATTAGGGTGAAGATCAGGGTTAGGGTTTGGGATAGGTTAAGGTTTAAAGTTAGGGCTCAAGTTAATGTTAATGTTAGGGTTAGGGTAATTATAGGGTTAGGTTTAGGGTTCAGGTTAGGTTCAGGGTAATGGATTGGGTTAAGTTTAGGGGTAGGTTTAGGTTCATTCCTAGGGTTAGCATTAGGGTTATGGTTATGGTTATGTTAATGGATATAGTTAGATATCAGTTTATGGCTAGCATTATGGTTATGAATTGGGCTAGGGTTAAAGTTAGGATTAGAGCTAGGTTTTGGGTTAAGTTAGGGATAGGGCTAGGATTATGGCTAATGTAAGTAGTATGGTGATGTTTAGGGTTAGTTATAGGGTTTTAGGGCTAGGGTTTAGTGTTAGGGTTAGGTTTAGGTTTAGGATGATATTTAGAGCTAGTAGTGTTAGGGTCAGTGTCAGGTTCAGGGTTAGTTTAAGGGTTTGGATTACAACTCAAATTAGGGCTACAGTTAGGGCTAGGTTTAAGGATAGGGTTTGGTTTACGTTAAGGGTTATACCTATAGCTATAGCTAGGTTTTGTTTTAGGGCTAGGGCTAGGGTTAGGGCTAGATTTAGGATTAATGTTATGGTTTGGGCTAGTGTTAAGATTTGGCTTAGTCTTCAGGTTAGGACTTGATTTAGAGTTAGGTTTTGTCTAAGGTTAGTGCTAGGACTAAGGATAGGGCAAGGGTTAGGACTATCCTTAGGGGTACAGTTAGGATTACAATAAGGGATATGGTTAGAATGAGTGATAGATCTAATGTGAGAGTTAGTGTTAGTCTTAGGACTAGAGATAGGGTTATTGTTAGGGATAGGGCAAAATTAGGAATAAGTTTAGGCTAGGGCTACTGTTAGGGTTAGGCCTAGAGTTTGGGTTAGGGTTATAATTAAGGCTATGTTTAGGGCTAGGATACGGTCTAGGGTTTGTGTTAGGGTTAAGTCTAGGATTATGGCTAGAGTATATGTCAGGTATAGAGTTATGGTTAGGGATAGTTTTAGGGTAAGATTTATGGCTAGGTCTATTGTAACGGTTAGGTATAGGGTAAGAGTCAGGTATAGAGCTAGGAAAATTATTAGGGTAGGGTCATTGTTAGGGTTTGGTTTATGTTTGAGTTTAGTTTATGGCTCAAATTAAAGTTAAGGTTAGTGTTAGGGTAAAGATAGGGTTAGGTTTTGGGTTCAGGTTAGGCTTTAGTGTAATTGATAGTTTTTTGGATAGTGATAGGGTAAGGGATAGTTCTAGGGCTAGCATTAGAATGAGGGTTTTGTTTAGGGTAATGGATACAGTTAGAGTTAAGCTTAGGGCTAGGGTTATGGTTAGAATTAGGTCTTGGTTTAGGGTTAGGGTGAGGGTTAGGATTAAGGCTAGGTTTATGGCTTGGATGAGGGTTTGTGTTAGGGGTAGGGCTATGGTAATGTCAGGTCTAGAATTATGGTTAAGGGTAGTTGTAGGGTTTGGTTATGGATAGGATATTGTAAGGGTTAGGTTTTGGGTAAAGATCAGGTTTAGAGCTAGGTGTATTATTACTGTCCGGGTAAGGTTTCAGGATTGGTTTTGGTTAAGGATAGGGTTAAGGCTCAAATTAGCATTAGATTTAGGGCTAGGTTTATGTTTAGGATTTGGTCTAGTGTTAGGGTTAGAGTTCTGATTAGGCCTAGAATTATGGTTAGGTTTAGGGTAAGTGTTATGGTTTGAGGTAGATTGAGGGCTAGGGAGAGGGTTAGGGTTAGAGCAGGTTTAGGGTAAAGGTTACATTAGGGCTATGTCTAGTCTTAGGGTTAGGGTTAGAGTTATGATAATGGATAGAGTCAGAGCTAGGGTTTGGGCAATGGGTACAGTTAAAATTAGAGTTAAAGTTAGGGTTAGGGATAGGGCTATGTTAATGTTTAGGGTCAGGATTAGGGCTCAGTTTAGAGGTAGTGTTAGGGTTAGAGTTACTTTATTCAAATTTCTTTGATACAATCCAGGATTCATCTTTAACTAACAGTACTCTGTTTCCCAGGTTTAGGCCATTTGGTTCAACTGTTTGGTGTCAAGAACAGTTAGTATTTTCATGTTACTTCATTTTGACCTATACAAGTAAATGGAAATTGACCCTGAAATAAAACAGGGTTCATGCTAGCTGCTTGAAACTGTACACACATTTTCAATTCTTTGTGGGGACATTCTGGTATGTTCCTTTTGAGTGTAGGCGTAAGCTGAAGCATGCAAAAACAACTTTATCTGAGAGCCCTTTAGGAGAAAGCAGGGAATATGCATG
This sequence comes from Marmota flaviventris, assembly GCF_047511675.1. Taxonomy (NCBI): domain Eukaryota; kingdom Metazoa; phylum Chordata; class Mammalia; order Rodentia; family Sciuridae; genus Marmota; species Marmota flaviventris. The sequence goes on from NC_092510.1 coordinate 13,163,414, forward strand.
CACTGAAATTCCTCCCATAATTATTTGGTCAGATTTTTTTGATATTGCATAGGATTCATCATTTTGCTTTCCCCACAAAGCTCTCCAAGTGTGGGACTTCTAGGATCAATGGTTCTCTAATCAGGTTAAGGTTAGTAGTAGGTTTATGGTTAGTGATAGGTTTAAATATAGTGTTTGTGTGAGAGTTAGTTTTGTTCAAATTTCTTTGATACTTTGAAGAAGTCATCTTTTACCTAGCCTTAATATGCTACCCAGGTTTGGACCTTATCATGTCAATGGTTCACTATCAGGGAAACTCTGCACTTTAAGGTTTCACTTCATATTCAGCTATATAGGAAAATAAAAATGGAGATTGAAGTCAAACCGGGTTGGTTCTAGCTGCTTGAAACTTCAAACACTGAATCAGTTCTCTGTTGGAACTCTCTGATTTTTTCCTTGTGAAAGTAGTCCTAAGATGAAGATTCAAAACCAACTTTATCCAAGAGCCCTTTAGCAGAAAAAAGAGAAATACACATGAACTGAAATACCACCCCACTGATATGGTGTCATTTCTTAGATATTGCATAGGATTCATATGATAGCTTAGCCCACTATGCTTCCCAATTTTGGGACTTCTAGGATCAATAGATTTTCAAACAGGTTAGGGTTTATGTTAGGCTAGTGTTAGAGCTAGTATTAGGGCTAGAGTTAATTTTGTTCAAATTTCTTTGATACTGGGCAGGATTAATTTTTCTCCTATCCTTATTATACTTCACATGTTTTGGGCCCTAGGTTCAATGGTTCACTGTAAGGAATAGTTTGTATTTTAAAGTTTCAGTTCATTTTGTCCTATACAGGTAAATGAAATCGGAGCTGGAAATCAAACAGCATTGGTGCTAGCTTCTTGAAACTTCACACTCCATCAATTCTCTGTGGGCAATCTCTGGTTTCTTCTTGTGACAGTAGGCCTAACCTCAAGCAGGTAAAAACAACTTTATACAAATTCCTTTAGGAGATAACAGGGAAATATGCATGTACTGATATACTCCATCAACTATTTGGTAAGATTTATTTGATACTGCACAGCATTCATCCCTTAGCTTGCCCCACTAGGCTGCCCAACTTTGAAACATCTACGATCAAAGGTTCCATAAAAAAATTAAGGTTCAGGGAAGAGCTAGGGTTAGAGCTAGTTTTAGGGTTAGAGTTAGAATTTTGTCAAAAATTCTTTGTTACTGGGCAGGGTTTATCTTTTAGCTAGATTTACTCTGTTCCAGAGGTTTAGTCCTTCTATGTTCACAGGTTTGCTGTCAGGAACATTTTGTGTTTTAAGATTTCACTTCATTTGGACCTATAATGAAAAGTTAGTGGAGCTGAAAATCAAACAGTGTTTGTGCTAGCTGCTTGAAACTTCACACACTCAATCAGTTCTCTGTAGGGACTCTGGTATGTTTCTTGTGAAAGTAGACCTAAGCTTAAGCATGCAAAAACAACTTTATCTAAGAGCCATTTAGGAGAAAACAGAAAAATATGCATGTACTGAAAACCTCCAATAATTATTTTGTCAGATTTGTTTGATGTTGTGTAGCATTCATCACTTAGCTTGTCACACAAGGCTCCCCAAGTGCGGGAATTCTAGGATCACTGGTTCTCTAATCACTTTAGGGTTAGTGTTAGATTTAGAGTTAAGGCTAGGGCTAGGGTTAGAGGTAATTTTAGTGTGAGAGTTAGTTTTGTTCAAATCTTTGTTATTGGGAAGGAGTCATCTTTAATCTAGCCTGAGAATTATCCCAAGGTATGCTCTTCTCAATGCAATGGTTCACTATCATAAACACTTTATATTTTAAGGTTTCACTTCCTTTTTATCCCTATGGGTAAATGGAGAGGGAAGTGGAAATCAAACAGGCATCCTTTTTCCCAAAACTAACTCTAAACCTAACTATAAACATAGCCCTAATCCTAGGCCTAAGCCTAACACCAACCCTAGACCTATTGCTAGCCCTAATTTAGCCCTAAACCTAACCCTAAACCTAGCCCCAAGACTAACTCTAACTCTCGCCCTAGCCCTATTTCTAATTCTAACCCTCTTCCTTCCAAAACCTGAATACTAGTACTAACCTTAGCTCTAACCCTAGCCATAGCTCTAACCCAGAATTTATCATAACTCTAAATCTAACCCAAACCTAAACTCACCCTATCACTAGCAATAACATTAACACTAATCATAAAACTAACCTTAAGTTTAGCCTTAGACGTAAAACAAAACCGAGCCATAGAACTACCCCTAACCCTTAACCTAAACCAAATCCTACCCTTATATCTAGCCCAAGCCTATCCCTAATTTGAATCCAATACCTAACACTAAAATGAACTCTGACCGTGACTCTGAACCTAACACTCACCCTAGTACAAAACATCACCCTAAACCTAAACTTAATTTTAAAACAAGACTTAGCCCTAAATGTAACCCTAAAACTAGCCCTAATCATAACCCTAGTTCTTACATTAGCCATATCCCTAACAACAGGCCTTATATAACCCAAAACCTAGCCCTAATCTGAGACTATACCATATCTTTAACCCTAAATCTAACCCTAAACCTAGCCCTACCCCTTACCCTAAACCTAACCCTAACTTTAATCCTTGCACTAGCACTAAATCTAACCCTAACCCTAGCCAAAACCATAACCATAAAACTAGACCTAACTCTAGCTCTAACCCTATCTATTACCTTAACCCTAATCCTAACTGTAATGCTAACCCTCAGCCTAACCCTAGCACTATTTCTAACCCTAACCAATCCATTACCCTAAAGCTAACCTGAACCCTAACCCTAAATATATCATTACCCTAACTCTAACCTTAACCCTAATGCTAACTCAAGTCCTAATCTTAAATGTTAACCTAAACCAAACCCTAATGCTGACCCTGATCGTAATAATACACCTCCCTCTAAATTTGACCCTCACCCTCATCCTAACCCTTATACTATACCTAGCCATAAAACTATCCCCCAAACTATCCCTAACTATAACCCTATACCTGACATTAGCCCTAGCCCTAATGCTAGCCTAACCCTAACACAATCCCTAGCCCTAATCCTAGGCCTAACACTAGCTTTAATGCTAACCCTACACTTAACCCTATCCCTAACCCTAATTTTGCCATCACCCTAGCCTTAAACCTACCTGTAACATCATAACTTACACTTACCCTAACCCTACCCCTAACACTAGCTCTAAAAAAATCCCTAACTCTAAGCAAAACTCTAACCCTAATGATAACCCTGGACCTATCCCTAATCTTTAGGCTAAGCAAACCCTAACCCTATAAATAGTGCTAACTCTAGCCCTCATTCTAGCTCTAAACTTATCCCAAACCCTACCCTAGCCCTTACAAGTATTCTGACCATAACACTAACCCTAGGTCTAAACCTGACCCTAAAACAAGACCAAAACCTAACACCAGTAATCTTATACCTAAACCTGTCCCTACCACTAGCCCTAGACCTAAACCTAATCCTAAATCTAGCCTTATCTCTACCCTAGACCTAAACAAAATCTTAGCACTAGCCCTGAAAATAACACTTAACTAACGCAAAGACTAACCCTATGCCTAGACATAAACCTAGTCCTAATTCTGGTTTTAACCTAAACTCTAACACTAACCTGAACACTGACCTTGCATTTAACACTAAGCTATCTCTAAACCTGACCCTAACTGAAAACCTAAACCTAACACTAGACCTAGCCATAACCCAAACCATACAACTAGCCCTAATCATAATCCTAGCTCTTATATTACCCATAAACCTAAACCTATGCCTTAACCTAACACAAAACCTAGAGCGAAGCATAGGCCTAAATCTAGCCCTAAGTGTAACCCTAACCCTACCCCTAGCCCTAATCCTAACCATAACCCTAGCCTTAGTCCTAAACCTTACACAATTCCTAACTCTTATCTTAAATGTAAACTTGGATCTATCCGTAACTCTAACCCTAACCCTAACCTTAACTGTATCTCTGAAACTAGCTCTAAACCTACACATTACCCTAACTCTAAACCTCACCCTATTGATAACCCTTGCCATAACCCTAACACTAGACCTAACCCTAAACCTAATACTCACCATAGCCCTAACCATAGCTCAAACCGAATCCTGTAAAATAAACTTAAACATAACCATAGCCTTCACACTAACCCTAAAACAAAATCTAAATCTAACCCTAAACCTAAACCTAAACCTACATCTAAGTATATCCATTACCTTAACCCTTATCCTAAACCTAATGATAACCCTAGCCCTAATCAGAACCCTAACCCTAAACCTACCATAGTCCTATCACTAGACCTACCACTGAACCTAACCCTTGACCTAGCATTAGCCCTAACTTTAGCTAAAACCCTAACTCTTAACCTAAATATAACACTAGGCCAAAACCTAACCCTAATCCTAGCCCTAATCCTAACCATGACCATAGCCCAAACCCTAGCTCAAACTCTATCCATTACCCTAACGATAACCTTAAAACTAATACAAAACCTAGCCATAACCCTAACCCCAACTGTATCCCTAGACCTGATTCTCACCTGAAGCCTTGACCTACCCCTAATACTTATTCAATCCTTGACCCTTACCCTTAACCTAATCCTTGATCAAACCTGAACCCAATCCAAAACCTAACCCTAGCCCTAATCCTAAAATTAACCCTAGTCTTAAACCTAGCTCTAACCCCACCCATTACCTTAACCCTAACCATAAACCTCATGATAACCCTAGCCCTCACCCTAAACCTACTCTAACCCTAAACGAATACCTAAATATAGACCTAAACATAAACCTAACCCTTACTGTAGTTCTAACCATAGCTCAAATCCTAAAAGTTATGCTAAACCTAAGAGTAACCCTGGTCCTAAACCTAAACCTAACCCTAACCCGAACCCGACATCTAACCCTGTCCACTACCCTTACTCTAATGATAACTCTAGTCCCAACCATAATACTAACCCTAATTCTAGACCTAAGACTAAACTTAACCCAAGCCTTAGCACTAACCCTAGTTTAAACCCTAATTCATATCCTAAACCTAACCCTAGCCTAAACCCTAACACTAACCCTAACTCTAACCCTAATCCTAAACATAACCCTAGCCCTAAACCTAGCTCTAACTCTATCCATTACACTAATGATAACAAGAAACATAATGTTAACCCTAGGCCTAACTCTAAACCTATTTATTAACCTAAACCTAACCTGAACCCTAAAACTAACCTGAAGCTTAATCCTAACCCTATTTATTACCCTAACCCTAACACTAAACATAATGCTAATTTGAGCCCTAACCCTAAACCTCAACCTAACCCAAACCCAAAACCTGACGCTGACCATTATACTACCCCTAGCTCTATACCTGAACCTTACCCTAAAACTAACTCTGACACTAGACCTAGCCATAAACCTTACCCTAAAACTATCCCTAACCATAACCCTAGACCGGATATTTGCCCTATCCCTAATTATGGCCATAACCCCAACACAAATGCAATCCCTCATCCTACCCTAAACCTAGCCTGACCCTCACCCAAACCCTAACTCTAACCGTATCCCTAATTTTATCCCTTGCCCCAGTTCTGAACCTAGCTATTACCCCATCCCTTCCCCTAAATCTAACCCTAACTCTAACCCTAGACTTAATCCTTACACTAATCCTAGACCTGATCCTAGCCCTAATTTAGTGTTAACCCTAATCCTAACACTAACACTAGGCCTAAATCTGTCATCCTAGCCCTATTCCTAGATCTAATGCTATCCCTTAAAATAACCCTAACACTTGCAATAACCTTAGCCCTAAAACTAAACCGAGCCCTAACCCAAGATCAAACCATAACTCTAAATGTAACCCTAAGCCTAAGCCTAAACCTCACACCAACACTAGCCCTAACAATAATGCTAATCTTAAAACTAGCCCTAACCTAGGCCTAGCCACACCCCCCCCCAAAAAAAACGAGCCATAGCCAAAACCTTAACCCTTAACCTAAACCAAAACCTAACTTACACCTAGCCTAATTTTAGACCTAATTCCCAGTCCTACTCTAACAGTAAAACTAACTTTGACATTGACTCTGACCCTAACACTAACCCTAGATCTATCATCACTCTAAACGTATACATCACCCTAAAACTAGACCTAGCCCTAACCCTAAAAGTAGTCCTAATTATATCTCTAGTACTTACATTAGCTGTAGCCCTTATCCTAGCCCTAACCTAACCCAAAACCTAGCCTTAAACTGAGTCTTACACCTTGTTTTAACCCTAACTCTAACCATAGCCCTAACCATTAACCTACACCTAACACTAACCCTAAAACTTGCCCTAACCCTAAACTTAACCCTAGCCTTAATCTTAACCATAATTCTTGCCCTAACCTTAGCTCTAACCCTATCCATTACCCTAACAATAATCCTAACCCTAATGCTAACCCTAGGATAACCCTAACCCTATCTTTAACACTATCATTATCCATTACCCTAAACCTAACCTGAATCCTAAACCTAACAATAACCATAAACTTTACCCTAACCTTAAACCTAACTGTAACGTTAATGATAACCTTGACCCTAAACCTTAACCTAACCCAAACCTTAACTTGACTGTGACCCTAATGATAACCCTATCTCTAAATCTGACCCTAACCCTCAACCTAAACCTTACACTAGAACTAGCCATAACCCTAAATAAAAACTAACCCTAATCATAAACCTACACCTGACATTAACACAATCCCTAATCATAGCCCCAATTTTAACCAAAACCTAGCCATAATCCTAGCCCTAGCCTAGCCCTAATCCTAACCCTAAACCTAGGCTTAATCCTTATCCTAACCCTAATCCAAACCCTAATCCTATTTTGATCCTCTCCCTAAACCTAGCTATAACATCATACCTTACACTAATCCTAACCCTAAACCTAGCCATAAACCTAGGCCTAGCCCTAACACTAACCCTAGCACTAATCCTAGAACTAATTTAACCCTCACCCTAACCCTACCCCTAACTCTCACCCTAGCACTAACCCTAGTTCTAAACCTATCCTGTACCATAACCCAAACCCTAGTCCTAAACCGACCCCAACACAAGCCCAAATTTCACCCCAGCTCTAAACCTAGACCTAACCCTAACTATAAAGTAAACCCTAAACCTAAGCCTAAACCTCACGCTAACACTAGCCATAACCCTAATGCTAATTGGAATACTAGCCCTAACCATAGCCCTAGGACTCAAACAAAACCGAGTCATATGCTTAACCCTAATCCTTAACCTAAACCAAACCCTAAGCTTATACCTAGCCCTAACCTAGACCTAATTCGAGTTTTAACTCTAACTCTAGAACTTACCCTGACCATGAATCACAACCTATCACTAACCCTAGCTCTAAATATCTCCCTAATTCTAAACCTAAACCGAACACTAGACCTAGCCCTAACTCTAACCCTAAAACTAGCCCTAGTCTTAATGCCAGTTCTTACATTAGCCATAGCCCTGTAATAACAGAAAACCTAGCTCTAATCTGAGACCTAAACCTAGCTTTAAACCTAACCCTAAGCTTAAGCCTAGGCCTATCCCTAACCCTAACACTAGCCCTAATGCTAACTCTAAACTTATCCCTTACTGTAAAAGCCAAATCCCCCACATAATGCTACCCTAGTCCTAACCCTAATCCTTAGCCTACCCCAAACCATAACTCTAATACTAATCCTAACCCTAGCCCTCATTCTAGCTCTAACCCTAACCCAAACCCTAACATTAACGCTGACCCTTATTCTGACCCTAACTCTAATCCTAGGTTTATACTTGAAACTAACCCCAAACCTAATCCTAACACTAGCATTATGGGTAACCCTATACCTAAACCAAACTTTAACAACTAACCTAGACAAAAGCCTAATCTTAAATCTAGCCATATCTCTAGCAATAGCCCCAAACAATAACCTAGCCCTAGCCCTAACAATTACCGTTAACCTAACCCAAACATTAACCCTCCCCCTAAACCTAACACTAGTTCTAATTTTGGCCCCCAAAATGAACAGAACCCTAATACAAACAAAGACCCTAGCCTAAATCCTAACCCTAACCCTAACCCTAATTCTAGCTCTAATCCTATCCATTAGCTTAACCATGACTCTATCCCTAATGGTTACCCAAGGATAACCTCAACCATATCCATTATCTTAAACCTAACCTGAACCCTATACCTAACCATATCCATTACCCTAACCCTAAATCTAACCCTAAAACTAATTTGAGCCCTAACCCTATACCTCAACCTAAACAAACCCAGAATCTGACTCTGACCCTAGCTCTAAAACTGACCCTAACCCTCAACCTAACCATTTCACTATACCTAGCCATAAACCTAACCCTAAAACTATCCCTAACCATAACCTTAGACCTGACATTAGCCCTAGCCTTAATGCTAGCCCTATCCCCCCCCCCCAAAAAAAAAAAAAAAAAAAAAAAAAAAAAAAAAAAAAAAAAAACATAGCTCTAAACCTGGCCATAAACCTATCCTTAATCCTAAACCTAATTCTAACTTTAGCCCTAACCCTAAATTTACCACACATACTAGGCCTAAACCTAGCTATAACCTCATACCATACCCTAACTTTAATCCTAAACTTAGCCCTCAACAAAGGCGTAGCCCTAATGCTAACCCTAACTCTAATCCTAGCCCTAATTTAGCCCTAACCATAAATCTAATCATATCCCTAGCCCTAAGACTAACTCTAACTCTCACCCTAGCCTTATCACTAGTTCTAAACTTTTCCCTTACCATAACCCAAAGCCTTGCCCTAACCCTATCCCAAACCTAGCCCCAAACTTAGTCCTATCCTTAAAACTAGATCTAAACCTAACTCTTAATCTAACCCTAACCCTAAACCTAAACTTCACCCTAACACTAGTCCTAACCCTAATGCTAATTTGAAAACTAGCCCTACCCTAGCTAAAGCCCTCAAACAAAACTGAGCTACAGCACTAATCCTAACTCTTAACCTAAACCAAATCCTAATGCTACACCTAGTCCTATCCCTAACTTTACAATTAATACTGACCCTGACTCTGACTCTAAAACTCACCCTAGCTCTAAACATACCCTTAACCCTAAACATAAACCAAACACTAGACCTAGCCCTACCCTAACCATAAAACTAGCCTGATTGTAAAGCCAGTTCTTACATTAGCCATAGCCCGAACCCTAACACAAAACCTATCCCTAATCTGAGCCCTAACCCTAGCTGTAACCCAAACCCTAAATCTAACTCTAGCCTTAACCCTAAACCTAGCTCTAACCCTATACCTTACCCTAAGCAAAACTCTCACCCTAATGCTACCCTAGTTCTAACCCTAATCCTTAGACTACCCCCAACCCTAACTTTATTTCTAGTTCTAACCCTAGCCCTCATTCTATCTCTAACACTGTCCCAAAGCCTAAGCCTAACCCTGACCCTTATTCTGACCCTGACACTAACCCTAGTTCTAAGCCTGACCCTAACTCTAAACCGAACCCTAACACTAGCCCTACTGGTAAACCTATATCTAATCTAACCATAATACTAGCACTAGAACTAAACTTAATCCTAAATATAGCCATAACTCTAGCTCTATCCCTAAACAATTCCAACCCTAGCTCTAACAATAACCATTAACCTAAGGCAAAGATTAACCCTACCGCTAGACCTAACCCTAGTTCTAATTCTGGCCCTAAACATAAACCCAATGCTAACTCGAAAACTGACCTTTATCCTAACAAAAACCCTTGCTCTAAACCTTATCCTAACCCAAAACCTAACCCTAACTATAGAACTATCCATAGACCTAACTCTAAAACTGCCCATAACCATAAACCAGATTCTTTCATTACCCATAGCCCTAATGCTAGCCTAAATCTCAAACAAAACCTAGCCCTAACCCTAGCCCTAAGGGTAACCATAACCAAAAATCTAGCCCAAACCCTAATATAATACTTGCCCTAGCCCTAACCCTAGCTCAAACTCTAACCCTTACCCTAAACATAACCCTATCCTTAACCTTAACCCTAGCCCTAATCCTAATTGTAACTGTAGTCCAAAACTTAGAGCTAAATTTATCCATTACCTTAAACATAACCCTGAACCTAATGCTAATCTTAGCCCTAAACATAGCCCTGACTCTAACCCTAACACTCACCTTAGCCTTAACCCTAGCTCAATTGCTAACACTAAACCTAACCCTAACAGTAGCCCTAACACTAACCCTATGCCTAACCCTAACTGTAGCCCTAATCCTAAGCTTAACCCAAGCCCTAACACTAGCACTAACCTTATCCCTTATCTTAAACATAAGCCTAAACCAAATGCTAACCTTAGGCCAAACTCTAACCCTATCCCTAACACGAACCCTATACATTACTCTAAACCTAAACTGAATCCTAAACCTAACCATATCCATTACTCCAACCCTAAACCTCACCCTAACCCTAACCATAAAACTAGCCGTAATTGTAAAGCCAGTTCTTAACCCTAACGCTAATTCGAGCCCTAAACCTAAATCTTATCCCAAACCAAACCCTAACCTGACTCTGAACTTAATAATATACTTAGCTCTAAACCTTACCCCTACATTAAACCTAACCCTTACACTAGACTTGGCCATAAACCTAACCCTAACACTATCCCTAACCATAACCCTAGACCTTACATTAGCCCTAGCCCTAATCCTAGCCCTAACACTAACAAAAATTCTAGCCCTCATCCTAGCCCTAAACCTAGCCTTAAACGTAACCCTCACCCTTACCCTAGCCCTATCCTGAATTTTAAAGCACGACTTAGCCATAAACCTAGATATAACCCCATCACTTCCCCTAAAACTAACTCTAAACCTAACACTAACACAACATTAACCCTAGCCCTAACCATAGACCTAACCCTAACACTGACCCAAACGCTAATCCTATCCCTAATTTATCCTAACCCTAACCTGAACCCTAACCCTAAAACTAACTCTCAACCTAGCCCTATTTCTATTTCTAACCCTATCCATTACCATAACCTCACACTAGTCCTAACCTTAGCCATTAACCTAGCCAGAGCCCTAACCCTAGATCTAAACATAACTGTATATCTAACCCTAACCTTAAGCCTAAAACTCACCATACCACTCGCCCTAACACTATTGCTGATCCTACAACTAGCCCTAACCCTAGCCCTAGCCCTAAAACAAAACCAAGCCATTGCTCTAACACTAAACCTTACCCTATACCAAACCCTAACCCTATAACTAGTCATAACCCTAGCTCTAATTCGAGTCCTTGGCCTACAACTAACCCTAAACCTAACTCTTATCCAAACACTAACCCTAGCTCTAAATATCAACCTTACCCTAACACAAAATTAGCCCTAACCCTAACACAAAATTAGCACTAATCCAAGCCCTAACATTAGATTTAACCAAAACCCTAACCATAATCCTAGCCCAAAACATAACCCTAAACATAACCCTAACCCTAGCTCTAACCCTATTCCTTACCCTAAGCCAAACCCTATCCATAATGCTAACCCTCATCCTAACCCTAATCCTTTGCCTAAACCAAACACCAACCCTATTACTACTTTTAACCCTAACCGTCATTCTAGCTCTAACCATAACCCAAAACCTGACTCTAAACTTCACCCTTATTCTGACGCTAACACTAATTATAGGTCTAAACCATACCCTGCTACTAAACCTAACCTGGAAACTAACCCTAACAGAAACCTTATACCTAAATTTAACACTATCCCTAGCCCTAAACCTAAACCTAATCCTAAATCAAGCCATATATCTAGCCCTAGACCTAAACAAAAACTTAGTCCTATCCCTAAGAATAACCCTTAACTAATCCAAACACTAACCCTGCCCCTATACCTAACATTGTTCTAATTCTGTCTCCAACACCTAACCCTAACTCTAACCTGAATATTGACCCTGACACTAACACTAAACCTAGCTCTAAACCTGACAATAAACCAAATTCTAAAGTTAACACTAGACCTAGCCATAACCCTTACCCTACAACTAGCTGTAATTAGAACCCTAGATCATACGTTACCCATACACTAACCCTAGGCCTAAACCTAACACAAAACCTAGCCCTAATCCGAGGCCTAAACCTACCCTAAGCATAACCCTTACCCTATCCATAGCTCTAACCCTAACCCTAACCCAAACCCTCACCTTAGTCCTTACCCTAGCTCAAAGCCTAACCCTTAGCATAAACATAAACCTAGCCCTATACCTACCCATAGCCCTAAACCTAACTCTAATCCCAACCTTAACACTAGCTCTAACCCTAGTTCTAACCCAAGCCATTACCCTAACTCTAACCATAACCGTAATGATAACCCTGGCCATAACCCTAACTGAAACCCTAACACAAAACATAAACATAACCCTAGACCTAACCCTAAACCTAACCCTTGATTTAGCCCTAACCCTAACTCATACTCTAACACTTACCCTAAACCGAACAGTACACCCAGCCCTATAACTGAACTTAACCCTAAACCTAAACTTAACCCTAAAGCTAACCTTATATCTAACCCAATCTATTACTCTAAACCTAACACTAAACCTAACAAAACCCCTAGCCCTAACCCTAAATCTAACCCTTACCATAACCATAACCCTAAACCTAGACCTAACACTAAACCTAACCCTCAACCTAGGACTAATCCTAGCTCAAAATCTAACCCTTACTCTAAACCTAACCTTAACCCTACCCTAAGCTAGGGTTACTAGCCTTAACCCAAACCCTAACCCTAAATGTAGCCCTAATCTTAACCATAAACTTAACCCTAATCCTAGCTCTAACACTATATATTACCCTTATGATAATTCCAATCCTAATGCTAACTCTATGCATAACCCTAAACTTATTGGTATCCTGCATTCTCTCCATTACCCTAAACCTATCCTGAACCCTAAATCTAACCTCTCCATTACCCTAACCCTAACCCTAACACTCATTTGAGCCCTATCCCTAAACCTAAACCTAAAACAAACCTTAAACATGATCCTGACCCTAAAAGTACACCTAGGTCTATTCCTGAGACTTACCCTAAGGCTAACACTTATACTAGACCTAGAAACAATCCTAACCCTAAATCTACCCCTAACTGTAACATTAAACCTGACATTATTCCTAGCCCTAATTCTAGACCTAAACCTACAATAAGCCCTTGCCCTCATCCTAGCCCTAAACCTAGCCTTAATCATTCCCTAACCCTAACCCTAGCCTTAACTCTAATTCTAACCCTGATCCTACATCTAAACTTAGGTATAAAAACATCTTTTACCCTACACATAACCATAACCCTATTCCTCATGCTAGGCCTAAACTGAAAACTAACCCTAGCCCTAATCCTAGCACTATTTAGACCTATCCCTAAAACTAATCATAACCCTACCCCTAAGGCTAAGTCTAATTTTCACCCTAGACCTATCCCTATTTCTAAACATATCCATTATCATAATCTTAATTCTAGCCCTAACCCTTGCCCTACCTTAAACCTAGCCCTAACCCTAGATCTAATGATAACTCCAAATCTAACCCTAATCTTAAGCCTAAGCCTAATACTAACACTATCCCTAACCCTAATGCTAATCATATAACTAATTCTAACCCTAAACCTAGGACTAAAACCAAACTGAGCAATACCCTAACCCTAAAACTTAACTTAAACCAAAATCTAAACTCTAAACCTAGACCTAACCTAGCCCTTTTTCGTGTCCTAACTCTAACCGTAAAACTTATCCTGACCCTGACACATATCCTAGCACCCACTCTAGCTCTAAACTCCACCCTAAACTTAAACGAAACCCTAAATCCCTAAATGTAACCCTAGCCCTAATTTGAGTCATAAACCTAACCTTAAAACTCATCCTGACCATGACTCATATCCTAACACTCACCCTAGCTCTAAAAACCTCCTTCACCATAAACCCAACCCTATTATTAACCCTAGCCCTTATTTGAGTCCTAACACTAACCTAAAACTAACCCTGACCCTGACTCTCAAAGGAACCCTAATTATACCACTAACTTAAACCAATAACGAGCCCTAATCTGAGCCATAACCCGAGTTTTAAACCTAATCCTAACCATAATCCTAGCCCTAATCATAACCATAATCCTAGACCTAACCCTAGCTCTAACCCTATTTATTGCCATAAACATAAACTAACTTTAATGCTAACACTAGGACTAAACCTAACCCTATCCCTAATCCTAAACCTATCCATTACCATAAACCAAACTTAAACTCTAAACCTCATCCTATCATTAGCCTAACACTTGCTCTAATGCTAATTTGAGCCCTAATTTTAAATATTAACCTATCCCAAACCCTAACTCACACCCTGACCCTAAATATACCCCTAGCTCTAAACCTGACACAAACCCTAAACCTAAAACTTACACTACAGGTAGCCATAAAACTAACACTAAAACTATCTTTAACCAAAACCGTAGACCTGATATTAGCACTAGACCTAATCCTAGCCCTAACCCTAAAAAAACCCTATACATTTTCCTAGCCCTAAACCTAGCCTTATTCATAACCCTAACCCTAACCCTAATTCTAAACTCACCCTATCTTTAAACCTAGCTATAACTCCATCCATTAGCCTAAACTTAACTCTAACCCTAACACTAGGCCTAAGGTGAACACAAACCTAGCCCTAATTCTGGCCCTAATTTAACCCTATCCCTAAACCTAACCCAAACCTTGGCCCTAAGACTAACTCTAACTCTGACACTAGCCCTATCCCTAGTTCTAACCGTATCCCTTTCTCTAACCCTAACCCTAATCCTAGGGATAACCCTTGCCTAATCTTTATATCTAGTCCTCACCTAAATTTTACCCTAACTCTAAGTCTAACACTAAGCCTAGGCCTAAGCCTAACCTTAACCCTAGCTCTAACCCAAGCCATTATCCTAAATCTAAACCTAACTATAATGAAAACCCTAGCCCTAACCCTAAAAGAAACCTTAACACAAACCATAAACCTAACCCTAAACCTAAACTTTGCTATAGACCTAATTCTAACTCAAACCCTAACCCTTACGCTAAACTCAACAGTAAACCCAACCCTAAAACTAAACTTAACCGTAAACCTAAACTTAACCCTAAAGCTAACCTTACATCTTACCCAATCTATTACTCTAAACCTAACCCTAACCTAGTGAAAACTCTAGCCCTAATCCTAAACCTAACCCTGACGATAACCATAATTCTAACCCTAGACGTAACACTAAACCTAACCCTCACTCTTGGAATAACCAAGCACAAAACCTATCCTTTACCCTAAACCTACCCCTAACCCTACCCTAAGCTAGGGTTACTAGACTTAACCCTAATCCTAACCCTAACTCTAGCCCTAGTCTTAACCATAAACTTAGTCCTAACACTAGCTCTAATCCTATATATTATCCTTATGATAATCCTAATCCTAATGCAAACCCTAGACCTAACCCTAACCCCATTTCTATACCAAAACCTCTTCATTACCCTAAACCTACCCTGAAACCAAAACCTAACACTATACATTACCCTAACACTAACCTTAATGCTCATTTGAGACCTATCCCTAAACTTTATCATAAAACAAACCCTAAAACCTCATCCTGAAATAAAAATACACCTAGGTCTAAACCTGAGACTTACCCTAAGCCTAACACTTACGCTAGAGCTAGACAAAAACCTAACCCTAAATCTACCTTAACTGTAACACTAGACCTGATAGTAGTCATATCCCTAATTCTAGACCTAAGCCTACAATAAACCTAACCCTAATCCTAGCCCTAAACCTAGCATTATTCATAACCTAATCCTAACCATAGCCCTAACTCTAATTCTAACCCTCATCCTAAATCTAAACCTAGCTATAACAACATCCCTTAACCTAAACATAACATGACCGTAACATAACCATAGTTCTAACAATAGGCCTAAAATGAACTTTGACCCTAGCCCTAATCCTAGCCCTAATTTAGCCCTATCCCTAAAACTAAACATTACCCTAGCCCTAAGACTAAATCTAACTCTCGCACTTGACCTATCCCTATTTCTAAACGTATCTATTACCGTAACCCTAACCCTAGCCCTAACCTTTGTCCTATCCTTAGACCTAGCCCTAATGCTAGGTCTAATGCTAACTCCAAATCTAACACTAAGCCTAAGCCAAAGCCTAAGCCCAACACTAACCCTAACCCTCAACCTAAGAAGAACCATAACCCTAACCATAACACTGAACCTAACCTTAACCCTACCCCTAACCCTAAGCCTATCCCTAACACTAACCCTAAACCTAACAATAACCTTAACACTAAACCTAACCCTAACCCTAAAACAAACCCTAACCCTAACACTAATCATAACACTAACACTAATCCTAACCTTAACCTTAACTCTAACATTAACCCTAAAACTAACCCTAACACAAACCCATACCCTAACCCTAAAACTAAACCAAACCCTAACACTAACCCTAACACTAAACCTACCCTAACATTAACCCAAATTCTAACACTACCACTACCCCTAACACTAACCCTAATACTAAACCTAACACTAAACCTAACAATAAGCCTTACTATAACCGTTACCCTAACCAAAAACCTTACACTAACATGAATACTAACCCTAACCATAATCATAACCATAACACTAACCCTAAAACTAACCCTAACACTAACCCGAACACAAACCCTAATATTAATCCTAAACCTAACCCTAATGCTAACCCTAACACTAACCCTATCCCTAACCCTAAACCTAACCATAAAACTAACTCTAATCCTAACCATAACCCTAATATTAACCCTAAACCTATCCCTAATACTAACACTATTATTAACCCTAACCCTAACACTTACATTAACACTAGTACTAAGCCTAAGTCTAGCCCTAAACCTAAAACTAAGAAGAACTCTAACCCTAACACTAAACTTAAACCTAAAACTATTCCTACCGTAAGATTAATCCTAAAACTAAACCTAACCCTAAAACTAAACCTAACACAAATCCTAACCCTAACCTAACACTAACCTTAACAAACCCTAAACCTAACACTAATCAGAACACTAACCCTAACGCAAAACCTAACACTAACACTAATCATAACCCTAACCCTAACCCTACATGTAACCGCAACATAACACTAACCCTAACCCTAAAATTAACACAAACACTAAGCCTAACCCTAAGAGTAACCATAACCCAAACCTTAACTTAACACTCATCCTAATCCTAACCCTAACCCTAACCCTAATCCTATATGAAACTCTTACCCTAACAAACCTTAAGTCTAAACCTAACACTAACCCTAAATCTAACACTAACACTAAAACTAATCATAACCCTAACCCTAACACTAATTCGAACACTAAAACTAAACCTAAATATAACCCTAAGCATAACCCTAACACTAACACTAGCCCTAACCATAATCCTAACCCTAGTGCTACCCTAGCACTAACCCTAAACCTATGGTAATGCTAACCATAACAATAACCCTAACCCTAACCCAACCCTAACACTAAACCTAACCATAAACCTAACCCTAACAAAACATTTAACCCTAAATCTAAACCTAACAAAAGCCTAACCCAAACACTAAATCTAACCCTAAAACACACCCTAACCCTAAACCTAACCCTAATGCTTAAACTAACCCTAACCCTAACACTAACATTACCATAACACTAAATGAAAACCTAACCCTAAACCTAACACTAGCCCATTCCCTAAAACTAACCTTAACCCTAACCCTAACCCTATCACAAACCTCAACCCTAACCCTAACATTAACACTAAACCTAACCAATCCATAACCCTATCACTAACACTAACCCTCACCTAAACCTAAACCTAACACTAAAATTAACCCTAACCCTCACTCTAAACTTCAACCTATCCCTAAACTTAAACTATTGCTAACCCTCTCCCTAACCCTAACATGAACACTAACCCTAACCATACACTAACCCTAACATTAAAACAAACCATAAACCTAACCCTATCACTAACCCTTATACTAACCTTAACCCTAACCCTAACACTAATTCTAAACCTAACCCTAACCCAAACACTAACCCTAACACAAACCCTAACACTAACCCTAACACTAACCATAAGCCAACCCTAAAACCAACCATATTACTAACCCTAATGCAAACACAAACAATAACACTAACCCTAAACCTAACTCTAACCCTAATCCTACATGTAACAATATTCTAACACTAACTCTAATCATAACACACACCCTAACCCTAACTCTAACACTAATCCTAAAATGAACCCTAATCCTCACACTAACCCTAACCCTAATCCTAACAGTAACCCTAACCCTAACTCTAATCTTAAACCTAACACAAATTCTAGTTGTAAGCCTAATCCTAACACTAACACAAAAACTAATGCTACTTTAACCCTAAACCAAAACCTAACACTGACTCTAACACTATCTTTTACCATAACACTACCCCTTACCTTAACACTAACCTTAACTATAAATCTAACCCTAACCCTAAACCTAAACCTAATTCTAATGCTAATCCTAATCGTAACCCTAACACTATCCCTAACACTAACCCTAACAAAAACCCTAACCCTAACACAAAACTTAACACAAACCCTAACCCTAACACAAAACTTAACACAAACCCTAACCTTAACTCTACCACTAAACCTAAATTCAACCATAACCCTAACTCTAACAATAAATCTAAAACAAACCCTAACCCTTAACATAACCCTACCTATAATCCTAATGCTAACTGTAACCCTAACCCTAACTCTAGCCCTAAACCTAACAAAAACCCTAAGTCAAACCCTAACGCTAACACTTAGACAAACACTAACCCTAACCCTAACACTACCCTAAAACTAACCCTAACTCTAACACTAACCCTAAACCTAACCCTAACCTTAATACTTACCCTAACACTAAACCTAACCTTAAACATAATCCTAATCCTAACCCTAACCCTAACACTAAACCTAAACTTAACCATAACCATAACCCTAACACTAACCCTAAATATAACTCTAACACTAATCCAACAATATCCATAAGCCTAACACTAACCCTAACACTAAATTTAATACTAACCCTAATGCTAACACAAACACTAACCATAACCCTAACACAACCCTAACACTAACCCTAACCTTACCCAAACCCTAACAAATCCTAACCATAATCTTAACGCTAGTTTTAGGTTTAGAGTTCAGGTTAGGTGTTGGGTAATGGGAAAGGTTTGAGTTAAGGATAGGATTAGGGTTCTGCCTAGGGTTAGCAGAAGCATTAGGGTTATCATTAGAGTAATGGATAGGGTTATAGCTAGTGATAGGGGTAGTGTTATGCTTAGGATTAGGTCTAGGGTTAGGCCTAGGTTTAGGGGAAGGCTAAGTTTAGGGTTATGGTTAGTTTTAGGGTTAAAGCTAGAGTAGGGCTTGGGTTAGGACTAGGTTTTGCAATAGGTTAGGGTTATGGCAAATATAAGACCTTTGTTATGATTAGGGCTAGTTTTAGGGTTAATGTTAGAGCTAAGTATAGTTTTAGGGTTAGGTTTAGGGTTAGGGTGATGTTTAGAGCTAGGGTGAGTGTTAGTGTCAGGGTCAGTATTCAGTTTAGGGTTATAGTTAATGTGAAAGCCAGAATTAGGACCATGGTTAAGATTAGGTGAAAGTTTAGTTTTTGGCTTTAGGATAAGTGTTATTATTAGGGTTAGGGATAGGTGTTTCTTTAGGTCTAGGCTAGAGTTATGGATAGATTAGGATTAGGTTTAGGTCTCGGGCTAGTGTTAGGGTTAGGTTTAGGTATAAGGTTACCAGCAGGGCTAGTGTTAGTGTTTGGTTTAGGGTTAGGTTCAGGTTTAGACTTATGATTAGTGTTAGGGTCAGAATAAGAGTTAGGGTTAGGGTTAGTGTTTGGTTTATGGTTACAGATTGAATGAGGAGGACTAGGGTTAGGTTTTAGGTTAGGTTAAGGATTAGATTTAACCTAATCCTAATCCTAGTGTAATGATAGGGTGAGGTTTAGGGTTTAGGTTTGGTTTAGAATAATGCATAGGTTTAGGTTTAGGAATAGGGTTAGGTTTAGGCTTAGGGTTATGGTTAAGGCAATGGATAGGGGGAGAGATAGGGTTAGATTTTGGGCTGTGGTTTTGATTAGGAAGAGGGTTAGGATTAGGGAAAGTGTTAAAACTCGGGTTAGGGCTTGGATTAAGCCTAGGTTTGGGGTTAAGTTAGTGCTAGGCTTAGGGATAAGGATAATGTAAGTACCAGGGTTACAATTAGGGTAAATTTATGGTTAGGGTTAGTGGTTGGTCTAGTGTTAGGCTTAGGGTTAGGGTTAGGGTGATGTTTAGACTAGGGTTATTATTATGGTCAGGGTCACGGTCAGTGTGAGTTCTACTTTTCAGCTTAAAAATAGTATTAGAGCTAAGGTTAGGTTAGGGTTAGGGTTTGGTTTAGGTTAAGGATTAGGTTTAGGGCTATTGCTTGGTTTTGTTTTAGGGCTAGAGTTAAAGTTAGATTTAGAGTTAGGGTTAAGGTTTGGGTTTAGGGCTATTGCTTGGTTTTGTTTTAGGGCTAGAGTTAAAGTTAGATTTAGAGTTAGGGTTAAGGTTTGGGTTAGGCTTAGGGTTAGGTTTTGATTTAGAGTTATAATTACATCTAGGTTAGGGCTAGAACTAATGATAGGGCTAGGGTTAGGGATAGGGATAGGTCTATGATTAGGGTGTCAGTAAGGGATAGGGTTAGAACTAGGGATGGGGCTAGGTTGAGAGTTAGATTTAGTCTTAGGGCTAGGGTTAGGGCTAGGGTTAGGAATAGGACTAAAACAGGGCTACGATAAGGGCTAGGGTTAGTTTTGGGTTTAGGCCTAAAGTTAGGTTTAGGGTTAGGATTAAGGCTAGGTTTAGGGCTAGGATAAGGGCTGGCATTTGTGTTAAGTTTAGGGCTAGGATTAGGGCTATGGCTAATGTCAGGTCTAAGCCTAAGGTTGAGGATAGTTTTAGGATTAGGGTCTAGTGTAAGGGTAAGGTTTAGTGTAAAAGTCAGCTTTAGAGCTAGGAGATTTATTAGGGTCAGGTTCAGTGTTAGAGTTTGAGGTTAAGGTTTAGAGGTAGGGCCTGAATTAGCACTAGGTTGTGGGTTAGGTTAATAATAGGGTTTGGTTTAGAGTTTACATTAGGTTTAGGGTAATTGATAGGGTTAGGGTTAGTGATAGGTTTAAATATAGGCCTAGTGTTTGCATTAGGGTAAGATTTATGGTTAGTATAATGGATAGTATTAGAGCTAAGTTTAGGGCTAGGTTTATGGTTAGGAATAGGTCTTGAATTAGGGTTAGGGTTAAAACTAGGGTTAGTCTTAGGTTTATGTTTAGTGAAAGGGTTAGGTTTTGAGCTAGGGTGAGGGCTAGCATGAGAGGTAGGTTTAGGGTTACTTCTAGGGATAAGATTACAGTATTCATAGGGTTAGGGTTAGGATTAGGGCTAGGGACATCATTAGGGTTAGGGTTAGGGTAATATATATGATTAGATGCAGATTTAGGGCTATGTTTAACTTTAGATTGAGGTTTAGGCTTAGAGTTAGGGCTATGGTTATATTTAGGTTTATAGTAAGGTTTAGGCTTTGAGCTTGGGTTAGGTCTATGGCAAGTGTGAGGTTTTAGGTTATTTCTAAGGTAAATTTCCAGTTAGGTTTAGGTTTAGCATTAAGCCTAGGATCCCATCAATAAGGTAATGTTTAGGTTTAGAGTAATGGGTAGGATTAGAGCTAGGTTTAGGGCTAGAGTTAAGGTTAGGATTACGGTAGGGTTAGGGTTAGATTGAGGGATAGGTGTAGGTTTATTTTTAGAGTAATGTTTAGGCTTTGAGCTAGGATTAGTCTAAGGCGAAAGTTATGTTAGTGTTTGGGCTAGGGTTAGGGTTAGGGTTATGTTTAAGGCTTGATTTAGGCCTAGGATTAACCCTAGGTTTTGTGTTAGGTTTTGGCCTAGGGTTAGGGCTATGGGTAATGTAAGAGCTAGGATTATGTTGAGAGCTAGTGGTAGGGTTAGGGTTATGGCTCTGTCTAGTGTTAGGTTTAGATTTTCAGGTAGGGTCAGATTTAGAGATAGGTTTAATCTAAAGACAGGGTCAGTGTTTGGGTTAGAGTTAGTGTTAGGGTTACAGCCAGAAGTAGGACTATGTTTAGGTCTAGGGTTAGGGTTAGTGTTTGCGTTAGGTTAAGGATTATTGTTAGGGCTAGAATTAGGTTTATGTTTAGGTCTAGGGCTAGAGATAAGGCTAGGTTTAGGATTTGGTTTAGGTCTAGGGCTACTGTTAGGGTTTGGTCTAGAGTTAGGGTCAGTTTTAGACCTAGTGTTAGTGTTAGGGCCAGAATTAGGGTCAAGGTTAACGTTAGGATTTGGGATAGGGAGAGATCTAGAATAAGGGCTAGGGTTAGGACTATTAATAGGGTTAGGGTTTTGGTTAGCCTAAGGGTTAGTGATAGGTCTAGGGTTAGGGTTTTCCTTAGGTAAAGGGATAGCCTTAGAGCTAGGGTTAATGCTAGAGTTAGGGTTAGGGTTAGGGTTAGGGTTAAATATAGGTTTAGAGCTCAGATTAGGGCTAGTTTTTGTGTTAGGTTTAGGGCTAGATTTGGGCATTGGCTAATATAAGAGACAGGGTTACAATTAGGGTTAGTATTAGGGCTGGGTTAGGGGTAGGTCTAATGTTACATTTAGGTTTTAGGTTAGGGTAATATTTAGAGCTAGGGTTATTGTTAGGATATGAGTCTGCATCTGGGTTAGTTTTAGGATTAGGGCTAGGACTCAAATAAAGTCTAGGGTTACTGTTAGTGTTTGGTTTAAGGTGAGGGCAGTGTTTAGAGCTAGGGTGACTGTTAGGATATCAGTCAGGTTTAGCTTTAATGTTAGGGTTATGACTTGAATAAGCGCCAGAGTTACTGTTGAGATTTGCTTTAAGTTTAGGGTGGTCTTTAGAGCTAGTGTCAGTGTTAGGATATGAGTCAGGGTCAGGGTTATTTTTAAGGTTAGGGTAAGGACTTGAATTAGTGCTAGTCTAGGTGTAGTGTTAGGGTTTGGTTTAAGTTAAGGTTTAGGGTTAGGGCTGTTGCTCAGTTTTGTTTTAGTCCTAGGTTTAGGGTTTGGGCTTGATTAGCATTAGGGTTACGGATACAGTTGGTCTTAGGCTTAGCCTTTGGGTTAGGGTTAGATTTGGATTTTGCATTAGATCTAGGATTAGGGCTAGGTCTAATTATAGGGCAAGGTTAGGGCTAGGGTTATGGTTACAGAAACAGATAGGGTTAGAAATAGGGCTAGGGCTAGGGTGAGAGTTAGAGTTAGTCTTAGGCCTAGGGTTTTGGTTAGTTTTAGGAATAGGGCTAAGTTAGGGCTAGGATTAGGGCTAGGTTTAGTGTTCAGCTTAGGCCTAGTGTTAGGACTAGGGTTATAGTTAATTTTAGGGTAAGGCAAGGTGTTATAACTATGTTTAGAGGTACGGTGAGAAGTAGGGTTAGGGCTAGGATTAGGGTTAGGGTTGTGGCTAAGGCTAGGTTTAGGGCTAGGATGATGGCTAGGATTTGTTGTAGGGTTAGGTCTAGAATTAGGGCTAGGTCTAATATCAGGTCTAGTGTTAAATTTTGGGTTAGATTTAGGTTTAGGTTTGTGTCTAAGTCTAGTGTAAGTGTTAGGCTTAGGGTAATGGCCAGGTTTAGAGCTAGGTGTATTTTTAGGGTCAGGATAAGAGTTAGGGTTTGTTTTAGGTTCAGTTTTAAGGATAGGGCTCAAATGAGCATTAGGTTTAGGGTTAGGGTTAGGGTAATTGATTGGGTTAGGTTTAGGTTTCACAGTAGGTTTAGGGCAATGGAGAGGTTTACAGTTACCAAAAGGGTTAGGATTAAGCCTAGGGTTAGCTTTACTAGTAGGGACATCATAAGGAAAATATATAGGGTTACAGGTATGGTTAGGGCTAGGGTTTGGCTAGGATTAGGGCTAGAGTTAGGTTAGGTTTTGGGTTAGGGCTAGTAACCCTAGATTAGTGTAGGGTTAGGGTTAGATTTATGGTAAAGATTAGGTTTGAGGTCAGGTTAGGTCTAGGACGAGGGTTAGGTGAGGTGTTATGGTCAGGGTTAAGTTTAAGGTTAGGGCTAGGGTTTACATTAGGATTAGGGTTAGGTTTATGGTAATAGATTGGGTTAGATGTAAGGTTAGCTTTATGGTTAAGGTCAGGTTTAGGTTTAAGTTTAGTTTTAGGGCTAGGTTTACTGTTGGATTTAAGGTAAAAGTTAGGGGTTGAGTAAGCGTTAAGGCTATGGCAATGTTTAGGTTTAGGGTTGGGTCTAGGGTTAAGTTTATGGTTTGGGGTAGGCTTTCGGTTAGGGTTACGGATAGTGTTATCATTAGGTTTATGGTTAGATTTAGGGTAATGCCTAAAGTTAGAGCTAGTGTTAGGTCTAGGGTTAATGTTAGGATTAGGGCTACGGTTAGGGATAGTGCTAGGGTTATGTTTAGGCTAAGGGTTAGGCTTTGAGCTAGGGTTAGAACTAAGATGAGGGTTAGGGTTAAGGTTAGGACTAGGGTTAAGGTTAGGGTGAGGGTTATGGTTAGGGTAGGTTTAGGCCTCGATTAGCGTTAGCGTTATTTAAATTTTGTGTTATGTTTAGGCCTAGGTTTAGTGCTATGTGTAATGTAAGATCTAGGTTTCTGATTAGAGCTAATTTTAGGGTTAGGGTTACGCCTAGGTTTAGTGTTAGGTTTAGGTTTTGGGTTAGGGTCAGGTTTAGAGCTAAATTGAATGTTAGTGTCAGGGCCAGTGTTCATGTTAATGTTAGGGTTAGTGTGAAAGCCAGAATAGGACTAGGGTTAGGTCTAGTGGTAGGGTTAGTGTTTGGTTTAGGTTAAAGTTTATTGATAGGGCTAGGACTAAATTTTTGTTTAGGTCAAGGGCTAGAGTAATAGCTAGATTTAGGATTAGGTTTATGTCTAGGGCTAGTGTTAGGTTTAGGTTTAGGTATAAATTTACTGTTAGGGCTAGTTTCAGGTTTTGGTTTTGGTTTAGGGTCAGGCTTAGACCTATAATTAGTGTTAGGGTCAGAATAAGGGTGAAGGTCAGGGTGAGGTTTTGGATTAGGGTTAGATCTAGAATGAGGGCTAGTGTTAAGACTAGTAATAGGCTTATTATTTGGGTTTGGATAAGGATTAGGATTAGGACTAGAGTTAGCATTATGAATAGGGTTTGGTTTAGGATAATGGATAGGATTATAGCTAGGGTTAGGGCTAGGGTTAAGGTTAGGTTTAGGGCTAGTTTTAGGGTTAGGGTTAGGTTTAAATCTAGTATTAGATCTTGGATTAGTGCTATTTTGTGTCAGAATTAGAACTAGGGTTTGGCTAAGGCCAATTTAAGTACTAGGGTTATGATTATGGTAAGTTTTAGGGTTAGGGTTTCAGCTAGGTCTAGTGTTAGCATTAGTTTTAGCGTTCAGGTGCTATTTAGAGCTATGGTTTTTGTTTGAATATGAGTCAGGGTGAGGGTGAGTTTTAGGCCTAGGACTCGAATTAGAGCTCAGGTTATGGCTAGGTATGGGTTAGGGTTTGGTTTAGGTTAAGGTTTAGAGTTAGAGCAATGGCTCAGTTTTGTGTTAGGGCTTGCATTATGGCTAGTTTTAGGATTACCAATAGTAATAGAGTTAGTTTTAGAATGAGGATTAGGCATAAGATTAGGGTTAGATTTAGAGTTTTGGTTAGATCTAGGATTAGGGCTATGGCTAGGGTTAGGACTAAGGTTAGGGATATTTTTGAGGGTTACAGTAATGGATAGGGTTATAAATAGAAATAGGGCTAGGGTGTGAGTTAGAGTTAGTCTTAGGACTAGGGTTAGGGGTAGGGTTAATTTTAGCATTCAAATAGGGCTAGGGTTAGCGCTATGATTATTGTTAGGGTAAGGCCTATGGTTAGGGCTAGGGTTAGGGTTAGTTTTAGGGGAAGGAATGGGGTTATATAGGTAGGTTCTGTGTTAAGATGAGGGTTATATTTAGGGATAGGGATAGGATGAGGATTCGGGTTAGGATTAAGTCTAGGTTTAGTGCTGAAATGAGGGCTAGGGTTTGTGTTAGGGTTAGAGCTAGGATTAGGGGTAGGGATAATGTCTGGTCTAGGGGTAAAATTAGGGATATTGTTAGGGATAGGTTTATGGCTAGGTCTAGTGTAAGGGTTAGGTTTAGTGTAGGGGTCAGGTATAGAGCTAGGTTATTATTAGATTCAGAGTATGGGTTAGGGATTGGTTTGGGTTAAATTTTAAGATTAGGGCTCAAATTAGCATTCGGGTTAGTTGTAGGGTTATTGATAGAATGGATAGAATTAGGTTTACAGTTCAGGTTAGGTTTAGAGTAATGTATAGGGTTAGTGTTAGGGATAGGGTTAGAGTTTGTCCTAGGGTTAGCATTAGTTTTAGGCTTATGTTTAGAGTAAGGAATAGGTTTAGTGCTAGTGTTAAGGCTTAGGCTAAGGTTAAGATTAAGGCTAGGGTTTGAATTACTCCTAGGGTTAGTGTTAGGGTTAGGTTTAGGGTAAATGTTAGGGTTTGAGCTAGGGTTAGGGCTAGGGAGAGGGTTAGGTTTAGAATCAGGATTACAGTTAGGATTCGGGTTAGGGTTACAGCTAGGGTTAGGGTTATGTTTAAGGTAATGGATAAAGTTAGAGCTAGGATTTGGGCTATGGTTACAGTTAGGATTAGGGATAGGATTAGGATTAGAGTTAGAGCCAGGGTTAGAGTTTGAGCTAGGGTTAGGGCTAGGGCAAGCATTAGGATTAGGATTTGTGCTAGCGTTACTCTTTGTTATGCTTAATTCTAGGTTTAGGGCTTGTATTAGGGCTAGGTTTTGTGTGAGGTTTATGGCTAGTGTTTGGGCTACGGGTAATGTAAGAGCTAGGGTTATGATTATGACTAGTTTTTTGGGTTAGGGTTACAGATATGTCTTGTGTTAGGTTTAAGTTCTGGGTTAGGAAAAATTTGAGAGCTAAGGTTGTGTAAGGTTAAGCGTCAGTGTTCAGGTGAGCATTAGGTTTATATTTAGGGCCACAATTAGAACTAGGTTTAGGTCTAGGGGTAGGGGTAGACTTTGCTTTAAGTTAATGGTTATTTTAGGGCTAGGGCTAGGTTTTATTTTAGGACTAGGGATAACATTATGGTTATATTTAGGATTAAGTTTAAGTCTAGTGCTAGCATTATGGTTAAGTTTAGGTAGGGCTAGTGTTAGGGTTCGGTTTAGTGTTAAGGTCAGGCTTTTACCTAGGGTTATTGTTAGGGTCAGAATAGGGGTAAGGGTTAGGCTTAGGCTTCGGGTTAGGGTTAGAGATATAATGAGGGCTAGGGTTAGGACTAGTAATAGAGTTAGGTTTTGGGGTAAGCTAAGGATTTTTGTTAGAACTAGGGTAGCATTAGGGTGAGAGTTTGGTTTAGGTAAAGAATAGGTTTAGAGCTAGGGTTTGGGTTACTCTTAGGGTTAGGGTTAGGGTTAGGGTTAGCGTTAGGGTTAAAGCTAGGGTTGAGGCTCAGTTTAGGGCTAGATTTTGTGTTATGTTTAGTGCTATGGCTAATGTAAGAACAAGCTTTACAATTAGGGATAGTTTTAGGGTTAGAATTAGGGCTAGGTCTAGTGTTCAGGTTAAGTATAGAGTTAGAGTGATGTTTAGAGGTAGTTTTTGGGTCAGAGTCAGGGTTAGAATTTGTTTTAGGGATAGGGTTAAGACCATGTGTAGCATTAGGATTTGGTTTAGGTTAAGGGTTAGGATTAGGGCTACAGGTCAGTTTTGTTTGTGGGCTCTTCCTAGGGTTAGGGATAGTTTTCAAATTAGAATTAGGGTTAGGGCTAGGGTTAGGGTAAGGTTTAGGTTTAGGTTTAGAGTTAGGGTTACTTTTAGATTTGGGGTTAGTTCTAGGCTTAGGAATAGGGCTAGGATTAGGACTTAGGTTAGGGCTTGTGTTAGGGTTAGGCAATAGATAAGTTTTGTACTAGAAATAGGTCTAGGTCTAGAGTTAGGGTTAGTATTAGGTTATGGTTATGGCTAGGTTTTTGGGTTAGGGTTATACATATGTCTAATATTAGGTTTAAGTTTTGGGTTAGGATAAGGTTTAGAGCTAGGATTTGTGTTAGGGTAAGCGTCAGTGTTCGGGTTAGCATTGGGTTTATGATTAGGGCCAGAATTAGGACTAGGGTTAGGTCTAGGGGTAGAGTTAGTCTTTGCTTTAGGTTAATGGTTATTTTAGGGCTAGGGCTAGTTTTTTTTTAGGACTAGGGCTAGAGTTATGGCTATATTTAGGATTAAGTTTAGGTCTAGTGCTAGTGTTAGGGTCAGAATAAGGTTAAGGTTTAGGCTTAGGATTCGGGTTAGGGGTAACGTTAGAATGAGGGCTAGGGTAGGGACTAGTAATAGGTTTGGGTCAAGCTTAGTATTAGGGTTAGAAGTAGGGTAGCATTAGGGTGAGATTTTGGCTTAGGGTAAGGAATAGGTTTACAGCTAGGGTTAGGGTTAGTGTTATGGTTAGGGTCAGGGTGAGGGTTAAAGCTAGGGTTGAGGCTCAGAGTAGCACTAGGTTTTGCGTTAGGGTTAGGGCTGTGGCTAATATAAGAACTAGCTTTACACTTAGGGATTGTTTTAGGGTTAGGATTAGAGCAAGGTCTAGTGTTTGGGTTAGTTTTAGGGTTAGAATGAAGTTTAGAGGTAGGGTTAGTTTTAGGGTCAGAGTGAGGGTCAGTATTAGTTGTAGGGATAAGGTTAGGACTAGGTGTAGAATTAGAATTTGGGTTAGGATTAGGGGTATAGCTGTAGCTCAGCTTTGTTTGTGGGCTATGGCTAGGGTTAGTGCTAGTTTTGAAATTAGAATTAGGGTTATGGATAATATTAGGTTGAGGTTTAGGTTTAGAGTTAGGGTTAGATTTAGAGTTAGGGTTAGTTCTAGGTTTAGGACCATGGCTAGGGTTAGGACTAAGTTTAGGGCTAGTGTAAGGGTTAGGCAATAGATAAGGTTGGTACTAGATATAGGTCTAGGGCTAGAGTTAGTGTTAATCTTAGGGCTAGTGTTAGAGTTAGGGTTAGAGTTAGCAATAAATTAGTGCTAGGATTAGAGCTATGGTTACTGATAGGATTAGGCCTAGAGTTAGGGCTACGTTTAGTGTTAGTGATAGTGTTAGGTTTAGGGTTATGAGAAAGGATGTGGTTATACCTAGGTTCAGAACTAGGATGAGGGTTGAAATTAGGGTTTCGGCTAGGGTTAAGGTTCAGGTTAGGGTTAAGGCTAGGTTCAGGGCTAGGATGAGGGCTCTGCTTTGTGTTAGGTTTAAGGCAAGAATTAGGTAGATTGCTAATATCAGATCTAGGGTTATGGTTAGGGATATTTTTAGTGTTAGTTTTATGACTAGGTCTAGATTAAGGTTTATGTTTAGGGTAAGGGTCAGGTTTAGAGCTAAGTGTGTTATTAGAGTCAGTGTCATGTTCAGAGTTTGGGTTAAGTTTTGGTTTAGTTTTAGGGCTCGAATTAAAATTAGGTTAGGGTTAGGGTTAGAGTAATTCATAGCGTTAGGTTTAGTGTTCAGGTTAGGTTTAAGTAAGGATAAGGCTAGTGTTAACATTAGGTTTAGGGTTAGGCCTAAATGGATAAGGTTAGATTTAGGTTTAGGACTATGGTTAGTGTTAGGTTTAGTTTTATGGCTAGGTCTAGTTTAAGGGTTATGTTTAGGGTAATGGTAAGGTTTGGAGCTAGGTGTGTTTTTAGAGTAATTTTCTTGTTCAGAGTTTGGGTTAGATTTTTATGTAGTTTTAGGGCTCCAAATAGCATTAGTGTTAGGATTAGGGTTAGGGCTAGAGTAATTGATAGGGTTAGGTTTAGGGTTCAGGTTAGGTTTATGTAATGGATAAGGTTAGTGTTAGCTATAGGTTTAGGGTCAGGCTAAATGGATAGGGTTAATTTTAGGTTTCTGACTAGGGTTAGTTAGGTTTAGTGTAACTGTTAGGGTTTGAGATAAGATTAAGACTACGGCAAGTGTTAGGTCTACAGTTAGGTCTAGGGTTAGGTTTACAGTTAGGGTTAGTGTAGGTTTAGGGTTAGGACTAGGGTTAAGTTTACAGTTAGGTTTAGAATAGGTTTAGGGTTATTGCTAGTGTTATCATGACATTTATAGTTTGGGTTAGGGTAATAGGTGGGGTTAGAGCTATGTTTAGTGTTATGTTTGGGTTATGCTTATGTTTAGGGTAATGGATAGGTTAGGGCTAGGGTTATGGTTAGGATTATGGCTAGGGTTAGTTTTAGGGTTATGTCTAGGGTTAGTGTTAGGGTTAGGTTTAGAGTAAGTGCTAGGGTTTGAGCTATTGTTAGGGCTAGGGCGACGGTTAGGGTTAGGGTCAGGTCTAGGTTTAGGATTATGCTTAAGTTTAGGGCTAGGGTTATCATTAGGCTTAGGGTTATGTTTAGGGTAATGGATAGGGTTAGAGCTAGAGTTAGGGCTAGGATTATGGTTGGGATTAAGTCTAGGGTTAGGTTTAGGGTTAGGGCCAGTTTTAGGGTTATGTTAGGTTTAGCATAATGGTCAGGGCTAGGGTTAGGGTTAAAATGAGATGTAGGTCTCTGTTTAGGGCTAGGTTTTGCGTAAGGTTAGGGCTAGGTTTAGGGCTACATCTTATCTAAGAACTAGAATTATGACTAGAGCTACTTTTAGGGTTACGGTTAGGACTAGTTCTAGTTTTAGGATTAGTCATTCTTTTAGGATGATGTTCGAGCTAGGGTTAGTGTAAGGTCAGAGTCAGGCTCAGGTTTGTTTTAGGGTTAGGTTAGGACTGGAATTAGGGCTAATGTTAGGGCTAGGTGTAGGATTAGGTTTTGGTTTATGTTAAGGGTTAGGGTTAGGGCTATGGCTCAGTTTTGTTTTAGGGCTTGAACTAGATTAGGGCTAGTTTTAGGATTAGTGTTAGTGTTAGGGCTAGTGTTAGTGTGAGGTTTAGGCTTAGGTTTATGGTTGAACTTAGAGTTATGGTTAGTTCTAGGGTTAGGGCTACGGCTAGTGTTAGGGCTAAGGTTAGGGCAAGTTAGGGTTATGTTAAGGGATAGGGTTAGATCTAGGAATAGGGCTAAAGGGAGAGTTACAGTTAGTCTTAGTGCTAGTGATAGAGTTATGACTAAATTAGGGCTAGGATCAGGGCTAGGATTTCTGTAAGGTTTAGATCTAGAGTAAGAGTTAGGGTTCGATTTGGTGGAAGGGATGGGGTTATATCAAGGTTCAGAACTAAGGAGAGGTTTAAAATTAGGGATAGGGCTAGAGTTAGGCTTTGGGTTAGGATCAAGGCTAGGTTTAGGGCTAGGTTGAGGGCTAGTGTTTGTGTTAGGATTATGGCAAGACTTAGAGCTAGTGCTAATATCAGGTCTAGGGTTATGGTTAGGAATAGTTTTCGGGTAAGATTTATGGCTAGGTCTAGTGTTAGAGTTAGGTTTAGTGTGAGTTACAAGTATAGAGCTAAGGCTATTATAATATTGTCAGGTTTTGGGTTGGGGTTAGGTTGAGGTTGAGGGTTATGGCTCAAATTAGCATTAGGTTTGAATTAGTGTTAGGGTAATGGATAAGGTTACTTTTATGCTTCAGATTAGGTTTAAGGCTCAAGTTAGGTTTAGGGTAATAGATAGGGTTAGGATTAGGCCTAGGGTTAGCATTAGGTTTATGGTTATCATTAGGATAATAGATAGGGTTAGAGCTAATGTTAGGGCTACGGTTATGTTTAGGATTAAGACTAGAGTTAGGGTTAGGGTTAATGCTAGGATTAGGTTTAAGTTATGTGTTAGGGTTTGAGCTAGGATTAGTGCTAAGGATAGGGTTGGGTTTAGGATTAGGTCTAGGGTTAGGATTAGTGTGATCATTGGGTTTAAGGTAATAGACAGGTTTAGATGCTGGGTTAGGTTTAGGGTTAGGTTTATGTTTTGGACTAGGGTTAGTGTTAAGTTTAGCATAATTGTTAGAGTTTGAGCTAGGGTTAGGACTATGGCAAAGGTTAGGTTTATGGTTAGGTCTAGGGTTAGGTTTACAGTTAGGGTTACAGTAGGTTTAGAATTAGGGCTAAGGTTATCATGAAATCTATTGTTAGGGTTAGGGTAATTGATGGGTTTAGAGCTAAGCTAAAGTCTAGATTTAAGTTTAGGATTAGGGCTAGGTTTAGGATTAGGGTTAGGTTTAGGATTATCATTTTCTTACGGTTAGGTTAAGGGTAAGGTTCAGGGATTGAGTAAGTGTTAGGGCTAGGTTGTGGCTTCAGGTTAGAGCAACTTATAGGCCTAAATCTAGCTAGGGATAGACTTAGGGTTAGGGTTAGTGTTAGGGCTAGGTTTAGTCTTAGGTTTAGGGTTATGGTTAGGGTAATATACAGAGTTAGAGGTAGAGTTTGGGCTATGGTTATGGTTAGGATTAGGGCTAGGATTGGGGTTAGGGTTTGGGATAGGGTTATGTTTAGGGTAAGGGCTAGGGTTTGAGCTACTGTTAGTGTTAGGGCTAGGTCAAAGATTAGGTTCTGCCTTAGCTCTAGGGACAGGATTATGGTAGGATTAGGGTTAGGTTAAGGTTAGGTCTAGGGTTATCATTAGAGTTACCATAAGAGTTAGGGTAATGGATATGGTTAGATGTAGGTTTAGGGTTAGATTTAATTTTAGGGTTAATGTTAAGGCTACAGTTATGTTTAGGTTTATGGTATGGGTTAGGTTTTGAGCTAGGGTTAGGGCTATGGCAAGTGTTACTTTTAGGGTGAGGTCTATTGTTAGTTTTCTGTTTAGGGTTAGGTTTATGGTTAGGTTAAGGCTAGGGTTATCAATGCAGTTAGGTGTAGGGTTACGTGAGGTGAAAATTTAGAGCTAGGTTTAGGGATAGTGTTAAATTTATGGTTAGGGCTAGGCTTAGGGTTTAGAGTAAGGTATAGGTCTAAGTTTATATTTATGGTAAGGCTTAGGCTTTGAGTAAGGTTTAAGACTAATGCTAGGGTTAGGTTTAGAATGTGGACTAGGGTTAGGACTATTAATATGGTGAGAGTTTTGATTAGCCTGAAAATTAGGGATAGGTCTCAAGTTACCATTAGTGTTAGGGTTTTGCTTAATGTTAGGGGTAGGGTTAGAGCTAGTGTTATGGAGAGGGTTAGGGTTAGGGTTAGGGTTAGGGTTAAAGCTAGGTGTAGGGCTCAGATTAGTGCTAGTTTTTTGTTAGTGTTAGGGATAGGGTTAGGGCAACAGGTAATGTAAGAACCAGGGTTACAAATATGGTTAGCTTTAGGGTTAGGTTTTGGGGTAGTTCTAGTGTCATTGTTAGATTTAAGGTTAGGGTTATATTTAGAGCTAGTTATTTTTAGGATAGGAGTCAGTGTCAGTGTTAGTTTTAGGGTTTGATTTAGGACTCGAATTAGGGCTAGGTTCACTGTTAGGGTGAGTTATGCTTAGAGTTAATGTTAGAACTAGGGTTAGTGTTAGGTTTAGGGTTATGTTTAACATAAAGGTTAGGATTTGAACTGGGGTTAGGGCTAGGTTTAGGGTTAGCTCTAGGGATAGGATTATGGTAGGTTTAAGTTTAGTTTTAGAGTTAGTGCTAGGGTTCTCATTATCCTTAGGGTTAGTGTTAAGGTAACAGATAGGGTTAGGTTAGGTTTAGATTTTGGTTTAGGGTTAGAATAAGTGATAGGTTTAGGATTAGAGCTATTGTTATATTTAGGTTTATGTTTAGGTCTATGGTTTGATCTAGAATTAGGGCTATGCTGAGTGTTAATTTTAGGGTTATATCTATGGTTAGTTTTCCAGTTAGGGTTAGGGTTAACAATAGTGTTTGGGCCAGGACTAACAATAAGTTTATGTTTAGGGTTAGGGTAATGGGTAGGTTTAGGGCTATATTAAGTTTAGGATTTGGACTAGGGTTAGGTTGTGAGTTAGGGATAGGTCTAGGTTTATGTTTAGGGTAAAGGTTAGGCTTTGAGCTATCTTAGGACTAAGGTGAGGGCTAGGGTTAGGTATAGGGCTAGTGTTAGTGTTAGGGTTATGCTTAGGGCTAGGTTTAGGGCTAAAATTAGCTCTATTTTTAGTGTTAAGTTTAGGCCTAGGGTTAGGGATATGGATAATGTAAGATTTAGGGTTATACTTAAGGCTAGTTTTAGGGTTAGGGTTATTGCTGGGTCTAGAATTAGGTTTAGGTTTTTGTTATTCAGGTTTACAGGTAGGTTTAGGGTTAAAGGCAGGTTCAGTGTTTTGGTTAGAGTTCATATTAAGGTTAAAGCCAGAATTAGGACTAGGTTTAGGTCTAGGGGTAGAGTTAGTTTTTGGGTTAGGTAAAGGTTTTTGTTAGTGCTAGGGCTAGGATTTTGTTTACGTTTGGAGCTAGAGTTCAGGCTAGATTTAGGATTAGGTTTAGGTCTAAAGCTAGTGGTAGGGTCAGGTTTAGGTATAAGTTTACATATAGGGCTAGTGTTAGGGTTTGGTTTAGGGGTAGGTAAAGTTTAGACCTAGGGTTTATGTTATGGTCAGAATTAGGGTCAGGGTTAGGGTTAGGGTTTGGGATAACATTACATGTAGAATGAGATTTAGGATTAGGACTATTACTAAGGTTAGGATTTGGTTATTCTAAGGAATAGGGATATGTCTAGGCTTACCATTATGTTTAAGGTTTTGCTCAGGTAAGGCATAGGATTAGGGCTAGGGTTAGGTTTATTGTTAGGGTTAAAGCTAGATTTGGGCTAAGATTAGGAATAGTTTTTGTTTGTGGTTTAAGGCTAGGGTTAGGGCAATGGCTAATCTAAGATCTAGGGTTACAATTAGGGTTAGAGGTAGGGGTAGGCCATGTTTTAGGGTTAGGTTTAAGATTAGGGTGATATTTATAGCTAGGGTTAGTGTTTGAATATCAATCAGGTCAGGGGTAGTTTTAGGATTAGGGTTAGGAGTCAAATTAGGGATAGGGTTACTGCTAGGGTTCAGTTTCAGTTTAGGGTGGCGTTTAGAGCTAGGATGAGGGTTAGGATATAAGTCAGGTTCAGGGTTATTTAAAGGTTATGTTTAGGACCTGAATTAGGGTTAGGGTTAGATCTTTAGTGTAGTGCTAGATTTTGGTTTAAGTTAAGGTTAGTATTAGGCCTGTTGCTCAGTTTTGTTTTAGTGCTATGGTTAGGTTTTGGTCTAGTTTTATGATTATCTTTAGGGTTAGGACTATGCTTACGGTTAGGTTTACGATTAAGGCTGGATTTAAGGCTAGGATTAGGGCTAGGTTTTGTGTTAGGTTTAGTGCAAGAATTAGGGCTAGGATTAATGTCAGATCTAGGTTTATATTTAGTGATATTTTTAGGGTTAGGTGTATGGCTAGGTCAAATTAAAGTGTTACATTTAGGGAAAGGGTCAGATTAAGAGCTGAGGTATTATTAGGGTTAAGGTCAGGCTTCGAGTTTGAGTTAGGTTAAGGTTTAGGGTTAAGGCTCAAATTAGCATTAAGTTTATAATTAGGATTAGGGTAATGGATAGTGTTAGGTTTAGGGTACAGTTTAGGTTTAAGGTAATGGATATGGTTAGTGTTTGTGATAGGTTTAAGGTTAAGTCTAGGGTTAACATTAGGGTTATGGTTATTGTTAGGGTAATTTATAGATTTAGACCTAGGTTTAGGGCTAGGGTAATGGTTAGGATTAGAACTAGAGTTAGGGTTAGGGTCAGGGTTAGGGCGAAAGTTACAGTTAGGATTAGCTTAGGGTATGTTTTAGGGTTTGAGCTACAATTTTTGCTATGGCTAAGGTTAATTTAGGGTTTGGTCTAGGGTTATGGTCATTGTTAGTGTTACAGTTACGGCAAGGGTTATCATTAGGGTTAGGTTAATAAGGTTTTACGTCAGGATAAAGATAGTGTTTGGTTTATGTTAGCCTTAGGTTTAGGTTTAGAATTAGTGTTAGGGTTTGAGCTAATTTAGATTTAGGGATAGGGTTAGGTTCACTGTTAGTTCTAGGGTTAGCATTATGTTTAGGTTTAGGGTAGGTTTAGCTTTAGGTCTAGTGCTATCATTAAGGTTAAGTTTAGAGTTAGGGTAATGGGTAGAGTTCGAGCTAGGGTTAGGGCTAAGGTTAAGGTTAGGATTAGGGCTGGGCTTAGGGTTAGGGTTAGGACTTGGGGTAGTATTAGGTTTAGGTTAAGTGTAAAGTTTAGGGATTGAGCTAGGTTTATGGCTAGGGCGAGTGTTAGGGTTACTGTCTGGGCTAGGGTATTGTTTGGGTTAGGTTTATGGCTAGGTTTAGCATTAATTTTAGGGTTATGGTTAGTGTAATGGATAGAGTTAGAGATAGGGTTTAGGCTATAATTACAGTTAAGATTATGGCTAGGTTTAGGGTTTAGGCTAGGGTTATATTTAAGGTAAGTTTTAGGGTTTGAGCTAGGCTTAGGGCTAGAACAAGGGTTAGGGTTAGGATTAGGGCTAGGTTTAGGATTAATGTTATCTTAGGGTTAGGTTTAGGGCTGTAATTAGGGCTAGGCTTTGTGTGAGGTTCAGGGCTAGTGTTGGGTATATGGGTAATGTAAGAGCTAGAGTTATGCTTATGGCTAGATTTAGAGTTCGTCTAGTATTAGGGTGAGTTTTGGGGTTAGGATAAGTTTTAGAGCTAGGGTTTTTGTTAGGGTAAGTGTCAGGATTCAGGTTAGGATTAGGTTTAGGTTTAGGTCCAGAATGAGGACTAGGGTTAGGTCCGGGGGTAGAGGTAGTGCTTGGTTTAGGTTAAGGGTTATTGTTTGGGCTAAGACTAGGGTTATGGCTATATTTAGGATTAGGTTTATGTCTAGGGCTAGTGTTAGTGTTAAGTTTAGGGTTAGGGTTACTTGTAGGGCTAGTGTTACATTCCGGACAAGGGTTAGTGTCAGGTTTTAACCTAGGTTTAGGATTAGGGTCAGAATAAAAATCAGCGTTAGGGTTAGGGTTTGGGTTAAGTTTAGACTAGAATGAGGGCTAGGTTTGGGACTAGGAATAGACTTATGGTTTGGGGTAGGTATAGAATTAGGGTTAGGAGTAGGGTAGCAATAGGGTGAGGGTCTGACTAAGTGTAAGAAATGGGGATAGAGCTAGGATTAGGTCTAGGAATAGTTTTAGGGTTAGGACCAGGGTTAGGGTTAGGGTTAAAGCTAGGGTTAGACCTTGTATTAGGGCTAGGTTTTGTGTTAGGTTTAGGGA
This sequence comes from Marmota flaviventris, assembly GCF_047511675.1. Classification (NCBI taxonomy): domain Eukaryota; kingdom Metazoa; phylum Chordata; class Mammalia; order Rodentia; family Sciuridae; genus Marmota; species Marmota flaviventris. The sequence continues at coordinate 13,200,679 of NC_092510.1, forward strand.
TATGGCTAATTTAAGAACTGGCATTACAATTAAGGCTAATTGTAGGGTTAGGTTGAGGGTGAGGTCTAGTGTTAGGATTAGGCTTAGGGATAGGCTGATGTGTAGAGCTAGGGTTAGTGTTAAGGTCAGAGTCAGGGTTAGTATTAGTTCTAGGGTTAGGGTTAGGACTCGAATTAGGGCTAGGGTTAGTGCTAGGTGTAGGGTTAGGTTTTGTTTTAGGTTAAGGGTTAGGGTCAGTGCTATGCCTCAGTTTTGCTTGAGGGCTAAGGCTAGAGTTAGGGCTAGTTTTCAAATTAGCATTAGGGTTAGAGCCAGTGTTAGGGTGTGGTTTAGGTTTAGGGTTAGGGTTAGATTTACAGTTAGGGTTAGATCTAGTTTTAGGGCTATAGTGAAGGTTAGGGCTAGGGTTAAGTCTAGGGTTTGAGTTATCATAAGGGATAGGGTTAGACCTAGGGCTAGGGCTAGGGCAAGAGTTAGATTTAGTCTTAGTGTTAGGATTAGATTTAGGGCTTAATAAAGGCTAGGGTTAGAGACAGGATTAGTATTAAGGCTGAGCCTAGCTTTATGGTTATGTTATGATTAGATATGATGTTATAGCTACCTTTAGAACTAGAATGAGGTTCAAAATTAGGGTTAGGTCTATGGTTAGTGTAAGGTTTAGGATTAAGGCTAAGATTAGGGTTAGGATTAGGGCTAGAGTTTGTTTTAGGGTTTGGGCTTCATTAGGGCTAGAGCTAATGTCAGGTCTAGGGTTAGAGTTAGAGATAGTTTTTGGGTTAAGATTATTATGGTTAGGATTAGGTTTATGGGTATGGTTAGGTTTAGGGTTCAGGTTAGGTTTAATGTAATGTATAGGTTAGGTTTAGGAATAGGTTTAGGGTTATCCTAGGTTTAGCATTTTGGTTAGGATTAGGGTAATGGATATGGTTACAGCTGGGGTTAGGGCTAGGTTTATGGTTCCGATTAAGGCTAGGGGTAGCGTTGGGTTTGGGGTTATGGCAAGGGTTAGGGTTAGGGTTAGGTTTAGGATAAGGGTTAGGGCTAGAATGAGGGGTATTTTTAGGGTTAAAGGTAGTGTTAGGGCTCCAATTAGGGATAGGTTTTGGGTTAGGTTAAGGCTAGGTTTAGGGCTTCAGCTAATGTAAGAACTATGGTTATGATTAGAACTAGTTTTGGGGTTAGGGTTAGGTCTAGGTCTAGGGTTAGGTTTAGGTTTATGTTTTGAGTGATGTTTAGAGCTAGGGTTAATATTAGGGTCAGAGTCAGGGTCAGGGTTTGTTTTAGGTTTAGGGACAGGACTCGAATTAGAGCTAGGTTTAGGGCTATGTGTAGGCTTAGTGTTTGGTTTATGTTAACGTTTAGGGTTAGAGCTATGGCTTGGTTGTTTTGTTAGGCTAGGGCTAGGTTAGGGCTAGTTTTAGTATTAGCATTTTTATTTCAGCTTGTGTTGGGGAGAGGTTTAGCTTAGGGTAAGGGTTACATTTATAGTTAGGGTTAGATAATTGATTAGGGCTAGAGCTAGGGTTATGGCTAATGTAAAGGCAAGTGATAGGAATATGGTAAGAGATAGGGTTAGCACTAGAAATATGACTAGGGCACGAGTTAGAGTTAGACTTAGGCTACAATTAAGTTAGATTTAGGGGTAAATTAGGGCTAGGATTAGGTCTAGCATTTTTATTAGGGTTAGGCCTAGTTTTAGGCTTAGGTTTAGGTTTAGGGATAGGATTAGTTTTAGGGGAAGGAATAGGGTTAGAACTAGTTTTAAGGCTAGGTCAAAGGTTAGAATTTCGGTTAGGCCTAGGGTTATGGTTTAGTTTAGTAATAAGGCTAGGTTTAGGGCTAGGATAAGGGCTATGGTTTGTTTTAGTGTTATGGCAAGAATTAGGGCTAAGGCTAGTGTCAGTTCTAGGATTACATTAGGGATAGTTTGAGTGTTAGATTTATGGATAGGTCTAGTATAAGGGTTAGGTTTAGGGTAAGGGTCAGGTTTAGAGCTAGGGGTATTATTAGGGTTAGAATTAGGTTTCTGGTTTTGGTTAGGATAATGTTGGTTTAGGTTTAGGGTTCATGTTAGGAGTAGGTTAATTGATAGGGTTAGAGTTAGTAAAGGGTTAGGGTTAGGCATAGGGTTAGCCTTAGGGTTATGGTTGTGCTTAGGATAATGGATAGGGTTAGGGCTAGCGTTATGGTTATTATTAGGGCTAGAGTTATGGTTAGGCATAGGGTTATGGTTAAGTTTACGGTATAGTTTAGAGTTTAAGCTAGGGTGAGTGCTAGGGCAAGGTTTAGGCTTAGGGTTAGGTCTAGGTTATAGTTATGGTTAGCGTCAAGGTTAGTGTTAAGGTTAGGGCTAGGGTTATCATTAGGTTTAGGGAATTGGATAGGTTTTGATGTCATGTTAGGATTAGGGTTAGGGTTAGGTTTTGGCTTAAGGTTAGGTTTAGGGTAATGGTTAGGGTTTGAGCAAGGGTTAGCTCTATGGCAAGGGTTAGGTTTATGGTTATGTCTAGGGTTAGGGTAGGGTAGATTTAGGGTAAGGGCTTGCATAAAAATCAGGGTTAGAGTTAGGGTTAGGGTAATGGATAGGGTTAGAGCTAGGGTTAGGGCTAGGGTTATCATTAAGTTTAGGGTTAGAGTTAGGGAAATATGTATGCTTAGAGCTAGGGTTAGTGATAGGGTTAAGTTTAGGATTAGGGCTAGGATTAAGGTTAGGTTTAGGTTTAGGCCATGGGTTAGTGTTAGGGTTAGGTTAAGTTTAAGGATTAGGGATTGAGCTAGTGTTTGGACTAGGATGAGGTTTAGGGTTAGAGTCAGTGTGAGGATTAGGGCTAGGGTTAGCATTAGTGTTAGGGTTACGGTTAGGGTCATGGATAGAGTTAGAGGTAGGTTTTGTCCTATGGTGATGGCTAGTTTCATGGTTAGTGATATGGCTAGGTCTAGTGTTAGGGTTATGTTTTTTTGTTAGGATAAGGTTTAGAGCTAGGGTTTATGTTAGGGTAAGGGTCAGAGTTCTGGTTAGGGTTAGGTTTATTGTTAGGGCCAGCATTAGGACTACTGTTTGGTCTAGGGGTATGGTTAGTGTTTGGGTTAGGTTAAGGGTTATTATTAGGGCTAGGGCTAAGTTTTTGTTTAGGGCTAGGCCTAGAGTTATCACTAAATGAAGGATTAAGTGTAGGTCTAGGTCTAGTGTTAGGTTTAGGTTTAGGTATAGGATTACAGGTAGTGCCAATATTAGGGTTAGAGTTAGGGTAAGATTAGGGGTCAGTTCAGGTTTAGGGTCGGGTATAGACCTATGGTTAGTGTTATGGTCAGAATAAGGGTCAAGATTATTGTTAGGGTTTGGGATAGTGATAGAGCTAGATTTAGGGTTAGGATTAGGACTAGTAATAGAGTTAGGTTTTGGGTTAGACGAAGAATTAGGTTTAGGACTAGGGTAGATTTAGGGTTAGAGTTTGGCTTAGGGTAAGTGATAGGTTTAGCAATAGTGTTAGGGCTAGGGTTAGGGTTAGGGTTAGGGCTAGGTTTAGGTTTAGGATTATGGTTAAAGCTAGGATTAGAGCTTGGATTTGGGCTATGCTAAGTTTGTGTTAGCTTTAGGGCTACGGATAATGTAAGAACTAGGGTTCAAATAGGGCTAGTTTTAGGGTTAGTGTTACGTCTAGGTTTAGTGTTTGGTTAGGTTTAGGGTTAAGGTTATGTTTAGTGTAACGGATAGGTTAGGGTTAGCAAATGTGTTAGGGTTAGGCCGAGGGTAAGCATTAGGGTTATGATTAGGGTTAGGGTTAGGATAATGAGTAGGATTATAACTAGGTTTAGGGCTAGCATTATGGTTAGTGTTAGGGTTAGGTTTATTGTTAGATTTAGGGTTAGTGCAAGGATTGAAGTTAGGGTTAGGTTTAGGATAAGGGTTAGGACTTGGTTTAGGTTTAGAGTTTGGGTTTAAGCTAAGGTTCGGGCTCACATTAGGGCTAGATTTTGGGTTATATTAGGGCTAGTGTTAGGGATACAGCTAATGTAAGAACTAGGGTTATTATTAGGGCTAATTTTAGGGTTACAGTTGGTGCTAAATCTAGTTTTATGGTTAGATTTAAGTTCAGGGTGATGTTTTGAGCTAGGGTAAGGTTCAAAGTCAGGGTCAGGTTTAGTTTTAGGGTTGGGGATAGGACTCAAATTAGGGGCAGGCTTAGGGTAGGGTTCGGATTTGGTTTAGGTTAAGGGTTAGGGTTAGTGCTATGGCTCATTATGTTTTCAGGCTAAGGTTAAAGTTAAAAGTAGTTTTACGATTAATGCTAGTGTTATTGCTAGTTATAGGGTGAGTTTAGGCTTAGGGGTACATTTAGAGTTATGGTTAATTCTAGGGCTAGGTCTATGGGTAGGGTTAGGGCTAAGGTTAGGTCTAGTGTTTGGGTTTCGGTAAGGGATAAGGTTAGAACAAGGAATAGAGCTAGGGCAATAGTTAGACTTAGTCTTAAGGCTAGGGTTAGGGTTAAGTTAAGGCTAAATTAGAGATAATAATATGTCGAGGATTTGTGTTATGGTTAGGCCTACAGTTAGGGCTAAGTTTAGGATTAAGTTTAGTGTTAGGTTTAGAGGAAGGGATGGGTTATAGTTGGTTTATGGCTAGGGCAATGATTAGAATTAGGTTTAGTTCTAGGGTTAGGTTTGTGTTAGAATTAAGCTTAGATTGTGGGTTATGATCAGGGCAAGGGTTTGTGTTGAGGTTATGGCATGTTTTAGGGATAGGTATAATGTCAGGTTTAGGGTTACAGCTAGGGTTAGTTATATGGTTAGGTTCATGCCTAGGTCTAATATTAGGTATAGAGTAAGGGCCAGGTTAAGAGTAAGGTGTATTTTTACTGTCAGGGTCAGGGTCAGGTTTCAGGTTTGTGTTAGTTTAATTATTAGGGTTGGGGCTCAAATTAGGTATAGAATTAGGGTTAGGTTTATGGATAGGTTTAGGTTTAGGATTCAGGTTAAGATTAGGGTAATGGTAATGGTAATGGTAGGGTTAGGGTTAGTGATAAGGTTAGTGTTAGGCCTAGGGTTAGCATTTGGGTTAGGGTTATTTTTAGGGTAATGAATAGCATTAGAGCTAGGGTTAGGGCTAGGGTTTTGGACAGGATTAGGGCTAGAGTTAGGGTTAGGTTTAGGCTAGGGCTAGGGTTAGGATTTGTGTTAGATTTAGGGTACAGGTTGGCTTTTGAGCTAGGGTTAGTGCTGGGTGAGGGTTAGGTTTAGCATTATGTCTAGGGCTAGGTTTACGGTTATGGTTAGGGTTAGTGTTAGGGTTAGGGCTAAGGTAATCTTTAGAGTTAGGTTAATGGATAATGTTAGATGTCAGGTTAGAGTTAGGGGCAGTTTTAGGTTTAGGGTTATTGTTAGGGTTAGGGCTAAGATTATCATTAGAGTTAGGGTAATGGATAGGGTTAGATATAAGGTTAGGGTTAGGGGTAGTTTTAGGTTTAGTTTTAGGTTAGTGTTAGGGTTTGGAAAGGGTTAGTGTTAGAGTAAGGGTTAGAGTTTTATCTAGGGTGAAGGCTACGATGAGGGTTAGGTATAGGGTTTGGTCTAAGATTAGGATTACAATTGGGATTAGAGCTAGGGTTATTATTAGGGTTAAGTTTTGGTTTCGGTTTAGGGGAATGGATAATTTTAGAGATAGTATTAGGGTTAGTGTTAACATTATGATTAGGGCTAGGATTACGATTAGGTTTAGTGATAGGGCTAGTGTTATGTTTAGGTTTCAGTTTTGGGTTTTATTTAGGGTTAGGTCTAAGGCGAGGGAGAGGTTTACCCTGAGAGTTAGGGTTAGGATAAGAGATAAGGTTAGTTTAGGGTTAGGGTTACGCTTTGGGATAGACTTAGGCCTAGGATTAGGCTAGGTTTTGTGTTAGGTTCAGAGCTAGTTTTAATGCTATTGTAATATAAGGGTTATGTTTCCAGATATGGCTAGGCCTAGTGTTAGTTTTAGGTTTCGGTTAGGGTCAGTTTTATAGCTAGGGTTAGTGTTAGTGTCAGGGTCTTTGTTTGGATTAGGAATAGGTTTATGGCTAGAGCCAGAATTAGGATTGGTTAGGTCTAGACGTAAGGTTAGTATTTGGCTTAGGTTAAGGGTTATTATTAGACCTAGGGCTAGGTTTTTGTTTAGGTCTTGGTTAAAGATATGGCTAGATTTAAGATTAGGTTTAATCTAGGGCTAGTGTTAGTGTTAAGTTTAGATATAAGGTTATGGGTAGGGCTAGTGTTAGGGTTTGGTTTAGGTCAGGGTCAGAATAAGGGTCAGGGTTAGTGTTAGGATTTGGGTTATGGTTATAACAAGAATGAGGGCTACGTTTAGGACTAGTTAGGGTTTGTGTTATACTAAGGATTAGTTTTAGGACTAGGGTTAGCATTAGGGTAGGTGTTTTGCTATGGTAAAGGATAAGGTTAGAGCTAGGGTTAGAGCTAGGCTTCAGGTTAGGGTTAGGGCTAGAGTTAGGGTTGGAGTTAGGGTGAAATCTAGGGTTAGGTATCAGATTTGGCCTAGGTTTTGTTTAGCATTAGGTTTAAGGTTATGGCTAGTGTATGATCTAGGGTTATGATCAGAACTAGTTTAAGAATTAGGGTTAGGACTAGGTCTAATGTTAGGGTAAAATTTAGGTTTAGGGTGAGGTTTAGAGGTAGGGTTAGTGTTAATGTCAAAGACAGGTTCAGCGGTAGTTTTAGGGTTAAGATTAGGATTCGAATTAGGTCTAGGCCTAGGGATAGAGGTAAGGATAGGGTTTGGTTTAGGTAAAAGTTTAGGGTTAGTGTTATGGCTCAGTTTTTTTTAGGGCTAAGCCTATGGTTAGGGCTAGTTTTAGGATTATCGTTAGGGTTAGGGCAAGTTTTAGGGTTAGGTTTAGGTGTAGAATTAGGATTAGATTTAAAGTTAGGTTTTCATCTAGGGTTAGTGCAAGGTGTAAGGTTAGGGCTAGTGTTATTCTAGGCTATGACTAAGAATAAGGTTACGATACATGATAGGATTAAAATTAGGGCTAGGGCTAGGGCGAGAGTGATAGTTTTAAAGTTAGAGTTAGGGTTAGGTTTAGGATTACAGCTAGGTTTAGTGCTGTGATTAGCCTAGGGTTAAGTTTAGGGCTAGGGTTAGTGTTAGGGTTAGGATTTGGGTTAGGTTTAAGGTAAGCAATGGGGTTATAACTTCGTTTAGGGCTAGGGAAAGGTTCAAATTAGGGTTAGGGTTATGATTAAGGCTATGTTTTGGGCTAGGATTGGAGCTAGTGTTCGAGTTAGGATTAGGGCTAGGATTAGGGCAAGGGCTAATATCAGGTATATAGTTACAGTTAGGGATAGGTTTCAGGTTGTTTATGGTTAGGTCTAGTGTAAGGTTTAGATTAAGAGTAAGGTTCAAGTTTACAGCTATGTGTATTATTAGGGTCAGTGTATGGCTTAAGGTTTGATTTAGGTTAAGGTTTAGGTTTAGGGCTCGAATTAACATTAGGGTTATAGTTAGGGTTAGGGTAATGAATAGGCTTAGGATTAGGGTTCAGGTTAGTTTTAGGGTAATGCATAGGTTTAGGGATTGTGATAGGGTTGTGGTTAAGCCTTGGTTTAGCATTAGGGTTAGGATTTTGGTTAGGGTAATGGATAGAATTAGAGATAGGTTTAGGGCTAGGGTTATGGTTAGGGTTAGGGCTAGGTTTAGGGTAGTGGATATAATTAGAGCTATGTTTAGGGTTATGGTTAAGATTAGGATTTGGGCTAGTGTTAGGTTAGGTTTTGAGATAGGGTTAGGGTTATGTGAAGGGTAAAGGTTAGGCTTTGAGCTAGGGTTAGGTCTAAAGCGAGGCTAGGGTTAGGGTTAGGGCTAGAGTTAGGTTTAGGGTTACACTTAGAGCTATGTTCAGGCCTAGGATTAGGGCTAGGTTTTGTGTTAGTTTAGGCCTAGGATTTTGGTCATGGTTAATGTATGAGATAGGGTTATAATTAGGGCTAGTTTTAGGGTTAGGGTTATTGCTAGGTCTAGTGTTAGGATTCGGTTTTGGGTTAGGGTGAGCTTTGGAACTAGGATTTTGTTAGGGTCAGGGCCAGTGTTCAGGTTAGAGTTAGCGTTGGGATTAGTGCCAGAATTAAGACTAGGGTTAGGTCTAGGTATAGGGTTAATGTTTGGGTTAGGTTAAGGTTTATTGTTAGGGCTAGGGCTAGGTTGTTATTCAAGTCTAGGGCTAGAGATAAGCCTAGGTTTTGGATTAGGTTTAAGTCTAGGGCTAGTGTTAGGTTTAGGTTTAAGTATAGGATAACCGGTAGGGCTAATGTCAGGGTTCAGTTTCGGGTTAGGGTCAGGTTTAGACGTACGGTTAGTTTTAGGGTCAGAATAAGTGTCAGGGTTAGGGTTTGGGTTTGGGTTAGGGTTAAAACTAGAATGAAGGGTAGAGTTAAGACTACTGATAGGGTTAGGGTTTGTGTTAGGCTATGAATTAGGGTTCGGATGAGGGTTAGCATTAGATTTAGGGTTTAGCTTAAGGTAATGAATAGTGTAAGAGCTAGGATTAGAGTTAGGGTTAGGGTATGGGTTAGGGCTAGTTTTAGGGTTAGGGTTAAAACTAGGGATAGCACTCACATATTGGCCAGGTTTGGCATTAGGTTGGGGCTAGTGTGAGGCCTACAACTAATGTATAAACGAGGGTTATGATTAGGGCTATTTTGGGGGTAAGTTTTACGGCTAGGTCAAGTGTTAGGTTAGGGTTACCATTAGCATGATGTTTACAGCTAGCGTTAGTTTTAGGGTCAGGGTCAGTATTCGGGTTATAGTTAGGGTTAGGGTTAAACCCAGAATTATCACTAGAGTTAGTTCTAGAGGTAGGGTTAGTTTTATAACTAGGTCTAGTATAAAGGTTAGGTTTAGGGGTAGGGTCAAGGTTAGAGCTAAGTATATTATCATAAAAAGGGTCAGAGTTAGGGTTTAGGTTAGGTTAAGGTTTAGGTTTAGGGTTCGAAATAGCATAAGGGTTAGGGTTAGAATAATGATAGGGTTAGGTTTAGGGTTCAGGTTAGGTTTAGGTTAATGAAATCGGTGAGGGTTAGGGGTAAGATTAGGGTTTGGCCTAGGGTTACCATTAGAGTTATGGTTATGGTTAGGGTAATGGATAGGGTTAGATAATGGATAGTGATAGGGCGAGGGTTATGGTTAGAATTCTGGCTAGTATTAGGGTAAGGTTTAGGGCTAGGGTCTGGGTTAGTGTTAGGTTTTGTGTTAGGGTTAAAGCTAGGGTTAAGGCTCAGATTAGGGCTTGGTTTGTGGTTTGGTTAGGGCTAGGGTTAGGGCTATGGCTAATGTATGAACTAGTATTATAATTAGTGCTAGTTTTAGGGTTAGGGTTAGGGCTAGGTCTAGAGTTACGATTAGGTTTAGGGTTAGGGTGATGTTTAGAACAAGGGTTATTGTTAAGGTCAGTGTCAGAGTCAGGGTTAGTTTTTGGATTTGGATTAGAACTTGAATTAGGGCTAAAGTTAGTACTAGGTGTATGGTTTTGGTTTGATTTAGGTTAAAGGTTAGGGATATATGTTGGTTTTGTATTAGGGCTAGCGGTCCGATTATGGCTCGATTATGGATTAGCATCAGGGTTAGGGCTAGTGTTAGGTTGAGGTTTAGGCTTAGAGTTAGGGTTAGATTAAGAGTTAGTGTTAGATCTAGGGTTAGGGCTAGGGCCAAGGCTAGGGTTAGGGTTATGATAACGAACATGATTAGAACTAGTGATACGGCTAGGGTGAGAATTATTGTTAGTCTTAGTAGTAGTCTTAGGTTTAAGGTTAGGTTTAGGGCTAAATTAGGGATAGGATTATGGCTAGGGTTAGGGCTAAATTAGGGCGATGATTAGGGCTAGGGTTAGTGTTAGGATTAGGGCTAAATTTGGGCTAGGATTAGGGCTAGAGTTAGGGTTAGGTTTAGGGCTAAATTAGAGCTAGGTTTAATGTTTGGGTTAGTGTTAGTGTTAGGTCTAAATTAGGGATAGTATTGAGGCTAGGGTTAGTGTTGTGGTTAGACCAAGTGGTTGGGCTAGAGTTAGATTTAGCATTGATGTTAAGGTTAAGTTTAGGGGGATAGGTTGAGTTATAGCTAGATTTAGGGCTAAGGTGAGTGTTAGAATTAGGATGAGGCCTAGAGTTATTTTTCAGTTTAGGATTAAGGCTAGTTTAGGGCTAGGTTAAGGGCTAGGGTTTTTGTTAGGGTTATGACTAGGACCAGGTCTAGGGCTAATATCAGGTCTAGGGTTAATGATAAGGATAGTTTTAGGGTAAGGTTATGGCTAGGTCTAGTGTAAGAGTTAGGTTTAGGTTAAAGATCAGCTTTAGGGCTAGTGTTATTATCAGGGTCAGGGTCAGGGTCAGTGTTATCATTTGATTTAGCTAAAGGTTTCGGGTTAGGGCTGGAATTAGCATTAGGTTTAAGTTTATGGTTAGCATAATGGATGTGGTTTAGTTTAGGTTTCAGTTAAGGTTTAGGGTAAAGGATTGGTTAGGTTTAGCGATTGGATTAGGGTTAGCTTTAGGGTTAGGGTTATGTTTGGTGTAATGGATAGGTTTAGAGCTAGGGTTAGGACTCAGTTATGCTTTGAATTAAGTCTAGATTTAGGGCTAGGTTTAGGGAGAGGACTAGGGTGTGATTTAGGGTAAGTTTAATGGTTAGGGTAAGTGTTAGGTTTCAGGCTAGGATTATGATTAGGTTAAGGTAAGGGTTATTGTTTGAGCTAGGGTTAGGGCTAGGGTGAGGAATAGGTTTAGGTTTAGGTCTAGGTTTACATTTATGGTTAGAGTTAGGTTTAGTTTTAGGGATAGAGTTTTAATTAGGGTTAGGTTTAGGGTAATGGATATGGTTAGAGATAAAGTTCAGGCTAGGTTTAACATTAGGATTTGTGTTAGGGTTAGGGTTAGGGATAGGGTTAGGGTTAGGTTTTAGAATAGATCTAGGGTTATGTTTAGTGTAAAGGTAAGGCTTTGAGCTAGGGTTTGGTCTGAGGCAAGGCTTAGTTTAGGGCTAGGTTTAGGGCTAAGTTTAGGCTGAGGGTTATGGTTAGAGCTAAGTTTACGCCTTGTATTAGGGCTAAGTTTTGTGCTAGGTTTTGTATTAATTTTAGGACAATGTGTAGTGTAAGAACTAGTGTTATGTTTAGAGCTAGTTTTAGGGTTAGGGTTATGGCTAGGTATAGTGTTAGGTCTAGGATTTGAGTTAGTGTAAAGTTTAAAGCTAGGTTCAGTTCTAGAATCAGGGTCAGATTTTGGGATAGGTTTAGGGTTAGAGTTAGAGCCAGAATTAGCACTAGGTTTATGTCTAGGTGTAGGGTAAGTGTTCGGATTAGGTTAAGGGTTATTGTTAGGGCTAGTGCTAAGATTTTGTTTAGGTCTAGGGCTAGAATTATAGCTGTATTTATGATTAGCTTTGGGTCTAGGTCTAGTGTTATGCTTAGGTATAGGCATAGGTATAGGTATTGGTATTGGCTAGTGTTAGGATTTGGTTTAGGGTTAGGGTCAGGTTTAGACTTAGGGTTACTGTTAGGGTCAGATGAGTGTCAGGGTTAGGTTTAGAGGTAGAATGAGGGCTAGGGTTAAGACTAGTAATATGGTTAGAGTTGAAGTTAGGCTAAGGATTAGAATTAGAACTAGGGGTAGAATTTGGGTTAGGGTTTGGCTTAGTGTAAGGAATAGGGTTAGAGTTAGGCTTAGGGCTAGTGTTAGGGTTAGGGTTAGGGCTAGTATTAGGGTTCAAACTAGGGTTAGGTTTGGATTGGGGTAGAATTTGTGTTAGGGTTAGGGCTACGTTTAGGAAAATGACTAATGTGTGAACTAGGGTTATGATTAGGGCTAGTTTTAGGGTTAGGTTAAGGCTAGATATAGTGTTAACATTAATTTAAGGTTAGGGTGATTTTTAGAGCTAGGATTTGTGTTTGGGTCAGTGTCAGGGTCAGGGTTAGTTTTAGAGGTATTTTTAGAGATAGTTGTAGGGTTAGGGTTTGATTTAGGTTAAGGGTTATGATTAAGGCTATGGCTTGGTTTTGGTTTATGGCTAGGGCTAGGAATAGGGCAAGTTTTAGGATTAGTGTTATGGTTAGGGGTAGTGTTAGGGTTTGCTTTAGGCTTATTGTTAGAGTTAAATTTAGAGTTTGGTTTATATTTAGACTTAGGCTTACATCTAGGATTGGGATTAAGGCTAAGGATAGAACTAGGGATAGGGCTAGGGCTCGGGCAAGAGTTAGAGTTAGTTTTATGCCTAGGTTTAGGGTTAGGATAGGATTAAATAAAGGCTAAGATTAGCACTAGGCTTTGGGTCAGGCCTAGGTTTAGAGCGAGTGTTTGGGTTAGGTTCTGTGTTAGAGTTAGGGCTAGGGTTACGGCAATGGCTAATGTAAGAACTAGGGTTACCATTAGGGTTAGTTTTAGTGTTAGGGTATTGGTTAGGTTTAGTGTTAGGGTTAGGTTTAAGGTTAGGGTGATATTTATAACTAGGGTTCATGTTAGAATATGAGTCATGGTCAGTCTTAGTTTTAGAGTTAGCATTAGGACTCGAATTAGGGCTAGAGTTTCTCTTAGGGTTCAGTTTAAGGTGAGGGCAGTGTTTAGAGCTAGGGTGACTGTTAGGATTTGAGTCAGGATCAGGGTTGATTTTAAGGTTGGGGTTAGGACTGGAAGTAGAGCTAGGGTTAAGTCTATTGGTAGTGTTTTTTTTTTTTTTTTTTTTTTTTTTTTTTTTTTTTTTTTTTCATGGTTAGGGCTAGGATTAGTGCTAGGGCTAAGTTCAGGTCCAGAATTATGGTTAAAGATATGTTTTAGTGTTAGGATTATGTGTACGTCTAGTGTAAGGGTTAGGTTTAGGGTTAGTGTCAGATTTAGAGCTAGGGGTATTATTAGGGTCAAGTTCTGTGTTAGGGTTTGGGATTAGTTAAGGTTTAAATTTAGGGCTCGAATTAGCATTAGGGTTAGGGTTATGGTTATGGTAATGGATAGAGTTAAAAATCAGTTTAGGGCTAGGGTCATGATTATGATTAGGGCTAGGTTTTGGGTTATTTTGGTGCTAGGGTTAGGGTTAGAGCTAATGTAAATACCAGGGTTATGATTACGGCTAATTTTAGTGTTTTAGGGCTAGGTTTAGTGTTAGGTTTAGGTTTAGGTTTAGGGTGATGTTTAGACCTCGGTTTAGTGTTATGGTCAGAATAAGGTCAGGGTTAGTTTGGCTTAAAACTCGATTTAAAGCTGGGGTTAGGGCTATGTGTAGTGTTAGAAATTGTTTTAGGTTAAGGGTTAGGGTTAGATCTTTGGCTCAGTTTGGATTTAGGGCTAGAGTTATGGTTAGGGCAATTTTTAGGATTACTGTTAGGATTAGGGCTAATCTTAGAATTAGGCTTAGGTTTCGGTTTAGGGTTAAATTTAGAGTTAGTTTTTTATCTAAGGTCAGTGCTAGGGCTAAGCATAGGTCAAGGGTTAGGACTAGGATTTGGGATAGGGTTAGGTTTATGGAAAGAGATAGGATTAGATGAATGATAGGGCCAGTGTGAGAGTTAGAGTTACTCTTAGGGCTAAGGTTAGGGTTAAGGTTAGGGTTAAGGATAGGGCTAAATTACAGCTATGATTAGTGTTAGGGCTAGGGTTGGAGCTAGTTTTCAATTAGCATAAAGTTTAGGTCTAGTTTTAGGCTTAGGCATCGAGTTAGGATTATATTATAGTTAAGTTTCAATCTCGTGTTAAATATAGAGCTAAAGACAGGATAATTGTGACGACAAGGGTTAGGGTTAGAGTTAGGGTTACGTTTAGGGTAAGGGATGTGGTTTTGGCTAGGTTTAGTGCTAGGGCAAGGGTCAGTATTAGGTTTAGGGCTAGAGTTAGGCTTAGAGTTATGATTAAGGCTGGGTTTATGGCTAGGATGAGGTTTAGAGTTTGTGTTAGGGTTAGGGATAGTATTAGGGCTAGGTCTAATGTCAGGTCTAGGTTTATAGTTAGGACTAGATTTGGTGTTAGGTTTATGGCATGGTCCAGTGTAAGGATTAGGTTTAGGGTAAGATTCAGGTTTATATCTAGGGTTATTTTTAGCTTCAGAGTCAGGGTTAGGGTTTGGGTTAGTTTAGGGTTTAGGTTTAGGGTAATGACAGGTTTACTTTCAGGTTTTAGGTTTTGTTTAGTGTAATAGATAGGGTTAGGGTTAGGCCTAGGGTTAGCTTAAGGGTTAGGGTTATTGTTAGGGTAATGCATAGGTTTAGACCTAAGGTTAGGGCTTGGGGTATGTATAGGATTAGGGCTAGTTTTGGGTTAGGGTTAGGTTTAAGTTTAGGGTTAAAGCTAGGTTTAGGACTCGGATTAAGGCTAAGTTTTGGGTTAGGTTAAGGCTAGGATTAAGGCTACAGAATATGTATGAACTAGGGTTATGATTAGTGCTAGTTATAGGGTTAGGGTTAGGGCTAGGTCTAGTGTTAGGTTGAGGTTTACGATGATGATGAAGTTTAGACCCAAGGTTAGTGTTATGGTCAGAGTCAGGATAGGGTAAGTTTTTGGGTTCGGTTTAGGACTAGAATTTGGGATATGGTTAGGGGTAGGTGTAGGGTTAGGGTTTGGTTTAGGTTAAGAATTAGGGTTATGATTATGACTTGGTTTTGTTTTAGGGCTAGAGCTTGGGTTAGAGCTAGTTTTAGGATAAGCATTAGTGTTAGGACCAGTGTTAGGTTTAGGTTAGATTTAGAGTTAGGGTTAAATCTAGGATTGTGGCCAGGACTATGAATAGGGCTAGGGTTACACCAAGGGTTAGGGCTAGGATTAGGGTTCTAGTAAGGGATAGAGTTAGAATTAGGGTTACAGTTAGGGTGAGAGTTATAGTTATTCTTTGGGCTAGAGTTAGTGTTAGGTTTAGGGAAAAGGCTAAATTAGGGCTAAGATTAGGGCTATGATTAGTGTTATGGTTAGGCCTTGGATTTGGGTTAGGGATAAAATTAAGGCTATGTTCAGGGCTAGATAAGGGCTAGGGTTTGTGTTAGGGTTAGGGCTAGGATTAAGACTAGCGTTAATATCATGTCTAGGGTTAATTTTAGGAATAGTTTTAGGGTTAGGTTTATAGCTACGTCTAGTGTAAGGGTTAGATAGGGTAAGAGTCAGGTTTGGAGCTAGGGGTATTACTATGGTCACGGTCAGTGTTATGCTTTGGTTTAGAATTGAGGTTAGGTTAGGGCTCGAATTAGCATTAGGCTTTTGGTTAGCGTAATGTTTGGGTTAGGTTTAGGGTTCAGGGTAGCTTTAGGGTAATTGATAGGTTTTGGGAAAGCGATAGGGTTAGGGTTAAGACTAGGATTAGCATTATGGTAAGTGTTATGTTTAGGGTAATGGATACAGTTAGAGTTAAGGTTAGGGCTAGTGTTATGGTTAGGATTATGACTTGTGTTAGGTTTAAGGTGAGGATTAGAAATAGGATTAGATTTAGGGTTGTGTTTAGCATAGGGTTAGGTTCTGAGGTATGATTATGGCTAGGCTGAGCGTTAGGTTAAGAGTTAGGTCTACGGATAGGATTATGATAACTTTTGGGTTAGGGTAGGGGTTAGGGTTAGACCTAGGTTTAGTGTTATGGTCAGAATAAGAGTCGGGGTTATGGTTAGGGTTTGGGATAGTGTTAAAGCTAAAGTGAAGGCTAGGTTTAGGACTATAAATAGGGTTATGGTTTTGTTTTGTCTAAGGACTAGGGATAGTCTAGGGGTACTCTTAGATTTAGGGTTTCCCTTAGGGTAAGGTACTAATTTAGATCTAGGGTTAGGGCTATGGTTAGGGTTAGAGTTAGTGTTAAAGCTAGGTTTAGGGCTCAGTTTAGGGCTAGCTTTTGTGTTAGGGTTAGGGCTAGTATTAGGGCAACCACTAATGTAAGAGCTAGGGTTACCCTTAGGGTTAGTTTTAGAGTTAGGGTTAGGGGTAGTTTGAGTGCTAGGGTTAGGTTTAAGGTAAGGGTGATATTTATAGCTATGGTTCTTGTTAGGATAGGATTCAGGGTCAGGGTTAGTTTCAGGGTTAGCATTAAGAGTCGAATTAGGGCTATTGTTAATGTTAGTGTTCGGTTTGAGTTTAGGGAGGTGTTTATACTATGGTGAGTGTTAGGATATGAATCAGGTTCTGAATTAGTTTTAAGGTGAGTCTTAGGACTCGAATTAGGGCTAGGTTTAGATCTAGGTGGAGTGTTAGTGTTTCGTTTAAGTTAAGATTTAGGGTTAGGGCTATTGCTCGGTTTTGGTTTACTGCTCTGATTAGGGTTAGGGTTAGTTTTATGATTATTTTTAGGGTTAGGGCTAGTGTTAGTGTTAAGCTTAGGCTTAGGTTTAAGGTTAGATTTTAGAGTTAGGGTTAGGGCTGTGACTCACTTTAGGGTAAGTGTAAGGGCTAGTGTTTGGTTTATGGTAGCAGGTAGGGATAGAACTAGGGATAGGGCTAGGGCTAGGGCAAGAGTTAGAGTTAGTCTTAGGGCTAGGGTTAGGATAGGGTTAGAGATAGGGCAAAATTTGGGCTAGGTTTTGTATTTAAGCCTAGGGTTAGGGTTAGAGTCAGGTTTAAATTTAGGGTAAGGGATGAAGTTATAGCTAGATTTAGAGGTAGAATGAGGGTTAGAATTAGGGTTAGGTATAGGGCTAGATTTAGGATTATGATTAAGACTAGGTTTAGGGCTAGGATGAGGGCTAGGTGTGTTTTTATGGTTAGGGCTAGGATTAGGGCTATGGCTAATCTCAGGTCCAGAATTATGTTTAAAGATAGTTTTAAGTTTTGGTTTATGGCTATGTCTAGGCTAATGGTTAGGTTATGGTCAAGTTTAGAGCTAGGGGTATTATTATGGTCAAGGTCTGGTTTAGGGTTTGGGATAGGATAAGGTTTCAAGTTTGGGCTTGAATTAATTTTAGGATCAGGGTTAGGGTAATGATAGGGTTAGGTTTAGGATTCAGGTTAGGTTTAGGCTAATGGAATTGTTAGGATTCAGGATAGGGTTAGGTTTATGCCTAGGGTTATCATTATGGTTAGGGTTATTGTTATGGTGATGGATAGAGTTAGAGATCAGTTTAAGGCTAGAGTTATGGTTACAATTAGGGTTACTGTTAGGGTTAGCTTAGGTTTAAAGCTAGGGTTAGGGCTCAGATTAGAGATTTTGGGTTATGTTAGGGCTAGGTTTAGGGTTACAGCTAATGCAAGTATTAGGTTTACATTTAGGGCTAGTTTTAGGGTTTTAGTTGTAGGTTTAGTGTAGGGTTAGATTTAGTGTTAGGGTGATGTTAAGAACTAGAAGTATTAGAGTCAGTGTCAAGTTCAGTGTAGGTTTTAGGGTTTGGCTTCCAACTCTATTTAGGGCTAGGGTTAGGTCTAGGTATAAGGTTAGGGTTTGGTTTAGGTTAATGGTTAGGGTTAGAGCTATGGCTCGGTTTTGTTTTAGGGCTAGGGCTAGCATTAGAGCTCATTTTAGGATAAGTGTTATGGTTTGGGCTAGTGTTAGGGATAGGCTTAGGCTTTGGTTTAGGGCTAGATTTAGAGTTACATTTTGCCTAAGGTTAGTGCTAGGGATAAGGATAGGGAAAGAGTTAACACTAGGGTTAGGGCTAGGGTTAAGGTTATGGTAAGGGATAGGATTAGAACGAGTGACAGGGCTAGTGTGAGAGTTATATTTAGTTTTAGGTCTAGGGTTAGGGTTAGGTTTAGGGATAGGGCTAAATTATGGCTAGAGTTATGTTACGGCTAGGGTTAGGACTAGTTTTAAGTTTAGGCTTAGGCATCAAGTTAGGGTTAGATTTAGAGTTAGGTTTCGATATAGGGTTAGTCCTAGGGCTAAGGATAAAGCAAGGGTTACTAGGGTTAGGGTTAGAGTTAGGGTTTAGTTTAGGGTAAGGGATGTGGTTATAGCTAGGTTTAGGGCAAGGGCGATGGTTAGTATTAGGGTTTGAACTAGGGTTATGGTTAGTATTATGATTAAGGGTATGTTTGAAGCTATGATGAAGACTAGGATTTGTTTTAGGGTTATGGATAGTATTTGAGCTATGACTAATGTCAGGTCTACGGTTACAGTTAGGGATAGATTTAGTGTTAGGTTTATGGCTTGGTCCAGTGTAAGGGTTAGGTTTTCGGTTAGGGTCAGGTTTAGATCTAGGGTGAAATCAGGGCCAGGATTAGGGTTTGGGTTAAGTTAGTGTTTAGGTGCAGGGCTCAAATTAGTGTTAGATTTAGGGTTTGAGTAATGACAGTGTTAGATTTAGGGTTAGGGTTACGGTTAGTGTAATTTATATGATTAGGTTTACTCCTAGGGTATCAGAAGGGTTAGGGTTATCGTTAGGTTAATTGATAGGGTTAGCCCTAAATTTAGGGCTAGGTTTATGTATAGGATTATGGATAGTGTTTGGGTTAGGGTAAGGTTTAAGTTTATGATTAAAGCTAGGTTTAGGACTCGGATTAAGGCAAGGTTTTGGGTTAGTTTAGGGCTAGGGTTAAAGTTACCACTAATGTATGAAGTAGGTTTATGTTTAGAGCTAGTTATATGGTTAGAGTTAGATCTAGGTCTATTGTTAAGGTTAGGTTTATGGTGATATGATGTTTATAGCCAAGTTTAGTGTTAGGGTCAGAGTCAGGGTCAGGGTTAGTTTTCGAGTTAGGTTTAGACTATCATTAGGGATAGGGTTAAGGTTAGGTGTAGGGTTAGGGTTTGGTTTAGGTCAAGGGTTAAGTTTAAGGCTATGACTCTGTTTTGTTTTAGGACTAGGGATATGGTTAGGGTTAGTTTTAAGATTAGTCTTAGGGTTTGGGCTAGTGTAAGTGTGAGATTTAGGCTTAGGTTAAGGGTTAGGTATAGGAATAGAGTAATGGCTAGATTTAGTCTTAGTTTTAGGGTTAATTTTAGAGTTGGGTTTTGATCTAAATTTTGAGATTGGGCTATGTATAGGGCTAGGGTAGGGTTATGTTTAGGGCTAGGTGTATGGTGATGGTAATGTTAGAACTAGGTATTCAGCTAGTGTGAGAGTTATAGTTAGTCTTAGTGCTAGGGTTATGGTTAGGGATAGGGCTAAATTAGGGCTTGGATTAGAGCTAGGATTAGTGTTAGTGTTAGGCCTAGGGTTAGGGCTAGCGTTAGTGTTAGGTTTAGGGTTAGTGCTAGGTTTAGGTAAGGAATAGGAATATAGCTAGTTTTAGAACTAGGGTGAGAATTAGGGTTAAGGTTAGGGATAACGGTAGGGTTATAATTATGATTAATGTGAGGTTCATGGCTAGGATGTTGTCTAAGTTTTATATTAGGTTTAGGGCTAGCATTAGAGGTAGAGCTAATGTTTTGTCTAGGGTAGGGTTAGGGATAGTTTTAGGGTTAGGTTTATGTCTAGGTCTATTGTAAAGTTTAGGTTTCTATTTAGGGTCAGGTTTAGAGCTATGGGTATTATTAGAGTCAGTTATTATTAGGGTTTGTGTTAGGTTAAGGTTTAGGTTTAGGGCTCAAATTAGTCTTATGTTTAGGGATTGGGTAATGACACAGTTAGGTTTATGGTTCATATTAGGTATAGGTTAATGGATAGGGTTAAGGCTAGTGCTAGGATTAGGGTTCAGCCTAGGGTTAGCATAAAGATTATAGTTATCCTAGGGTAATGAATAGGGTTAGAGCTTAGGTTAGGGCTAGGGTTATGGTTAGGATTAGGTCTAGGGTTAGGCTTAGGTTTAAAGTTAGGGCTATGGTTATTGTTAGGGTTAGCTTTAGGCTTAAAGCTAAGGTAGGGCTTGGATTAGGGGAAGGTTTTGAAATAGGTTAGGGCTATGGCTACTTTAAGACCTAGTGTAATTATTACGACTAGTTTTATGGTTAATGTTAATGCTAGGTTTAGTTTTAGGGTTAGGGTTAAGTTTAGAGCTAGGGTTTGTGTTAATTTCAGGGACAGTGTTTGGGTAGGGTAACGGTTAGGGTTAAAGCCAGAATTAGGACTAGAGTTAAGTCTAGAGGTAGGGTGAGAGTTTGGGTTAGGTTAAGGGTTATTGTTAAGGCTAGTTCTAGTTTGTCTTTAGGAATAAAGCTTCAGTTATGGCTAGATTTAGGATTAGGTTTATGTCTAGGGCTAATGTTAGGGTTAGGTTCATGTATAGGTTACCAGTAGGGCTAGTGTTAGGGTTCGGTTTGGGGTTAGATTTTGATTTAGACATAAGATTAGTGTTAGGATCAGAATAATGGTCAGGGATAGGATTAGGGTTTGGGTTATGGTTAGATCTAGAATAAAGGCTAGGGTTAGGACTAGTTATAGAGTTATGTTTTGGTTAGGCCGAGGATTAGTGCTAAGATTATTGTTAGCATTAGTGTGATGGTTTGACTTAGGGTAAGGGATAAGTATAGAGCTAGGGTTAGGACTAGGGTTAGGGTTAGGTTTAGGGTTAAAGCTAGTGTTAGGGCTTGGATTAGGGTTAGTTTAGTATTAGCATTAGGGCTAGTGTTATGGTTATGGCTATTGTAAGAAATAGAGTTACGATTAGGGTTAGTTTTAGGGTTAAGTTTAGGGCTAGGTCTAGTGTTAGGGTTAGGTTTAAGGTTAGCGTGATATTTCGAGCTAGGTTTAGTGTTTGGATATGAGTGAGGTCATGGTTATGTTTAGGGTTAGGGTTAGGTTTCACATTATGGAGAGGCTTAGGGCTGGTGTAGGGTTAGGTTTTGGTCTAGGGTAAGGATTAGTGTTAGGGTTATGGCTCAATTTTGTTTTAAGGCTAGGGTTAGGGCTAATTTTAGGAATAGCATTAGGGTTAGAGCTAGTTTCAGGGTTAGGTGGAGGCATCAGGTTAAGATTAGTTTTAGAGATAGGTTTCAATCTAGAGTTAGTGCTAGGGCTAAGGATAGTGCAAGGGTTATGATGAGGGTTTAGACTTGTGTTAGGGTTACATAAGGGACAGGTTTTGAAATAGGAATAGATCTTGTGTGAGAGTTATAAAAGTCTTAATTCTAGGGTTAGGGTTAGGGTTAGGAATAGGGCTATATTAGGGCTAGGATTAGGGCTAGGTTTAATGTTAGGATTAGGTCTAGATTTAGGTTTATGATTAGGGATAGGGCTAGGGTTAGAGTTAGGTTAAGGTTTAGGATTTAAACTACGGTTAGGGCTAGTGGGAGTGTTAGGTTTAGTGTTAGGTCTAGGTTACAGTTATGGTTATGGTTAGGGTTGGGGTTAGGGCTAGGGTTTTAATTAGGGTTAAGTTTAGTTTTAGAGTAATGTATTGGATTAGATGTAAGATTAGGTTTAGGGTTAAGTTTAGGATATGGTTAAATTTAGGTTTAGGGATAGGTTTAATTTTGATTCATGGTAAGGTTTAGGGTTATGTTTATGGCAAGGGTTAGGTTAAGGGTTAGGTTGAGGGTTAGGTTTATGATTAGGGTTAGGGATAGGGTTAGGTTTAAGACTACGGTTATTATTAAGGTTAGGTTTAGGGTAATGTTAGGGTTAGAGCTAGGATTAATACTAGGTTAAGGTTTGTATTAGGGCTGAGTTTAGATTTATGTTTAGGAATAGGGCTAGGGTTATGTTTTGGCTAAGGGTTAGGCTTTGAGCTAGGGTTATGTCTAAGGCAAGGGTTACGGTTAGGGCTATATTTAGGAGTATGGTTATTTTTTGGGTAGGTTTAGGTCTCGGATTAGGACTAGTTATTGTGTTAGGTTTAGGCCCAGGTTAAGGCTATGTGCAATGTAATATCTAGGGTTCTGATTAGAGTTTGTTTTAGGGTTAGTGTTATGGATATGTCTAGTGTTAGATTAAGGCTTTTGGTTAGATTCAGGTTTAGAGCTAGGTTTAGTGTTAGTGTTAGGGTCAGTGTTCAGGTTAGAGTTAGGTTTAGGATGAAAGCCATAATTAGTACTAGAGTTAGATCTAGGGTTAGAGTTAGTGTTTGCTTTAGGTTAAGTATTATGTTAGGGCTAGGGCTCAGGGTTTTTTTGTTGTTGTTGTTGTTTGTTTGTTTGTTTTTTAGGTCTAGGTCTAGAGTTTAAGTTTAGGATTCAGGGTAGTTTTAGAGTAATGGATATGATTATTGTTAGTGAGAGGTTTAGCGTTAGGCCTAGGGTTAGCATTTGGTTTAGGATTATCTTTAGGGTAATGGATAGAGTTAGAGCTAAGGTTAGGGCTATGGTTAAGATTAAGTTTATGGCTAAGGTTAGGGTTAGGCCTAGGGTTAGTTTCAGGGTTAATTTTAGAGTAAGTATTAGGGGTTTAGCTAGGGTTAAGTCTAGGGCAAGGGTTAGGGTTCGAGTCAGGGCTAGGATTAGGTTTAGGGTTAGTGTTATGTCTAGGGAAAGAGTTAGAGTTTGAGCTAGGTTTAGGACTAGGGCGAGGGTTAAGGTTAAGGTTAGGTCTAGGGTTACAGTTACGGTTATAATTAGGGCTAGGATAATGGCTAGGTTTATGTGATGTTTATGGTTAGCATTAGGGCTATAGGTAATATAAGAGCTCTGGTTATGGTTATGGATAGTTTTAGGGTTAGGGTTATGGATAAGTCTAGAGTTAGGGTTAGATCTAGGGTTATGGTTAGGGTTACAATTAGGGCTAGGGTGAGGGTAAGGGTTAGGGTTACTGTTAGGATTAGGTTTAGGGTTAGGGATGCAGTTTGAGTTAGTGTTAGTGTTAGGGTTAACATTAGGGTTAGCGTTAGTGTTTGGGTTAGGGTTATTGTTAAGTTTATGACTAGTGCTAAGTTTAGTGTTATGGTTAGTTTTAGGTTTAAGGTTAGGATTAGTTGTTAGGGTTAGGGTAAGTTTTAGAATTAGGATTAGTGTTAGGGTTAAGTTTAGGGTTAGAGACAGGGTTGGGGTTAGAGTTAGGGTTAGGGTTAGGATTAGGGTTATTGATAGGGTTAGCATTAGGTTTAATGTTAGGTTTAGTGTTAGGATTTGTGTTAGGGATAGTGTTTGGGTTAGGCTTAGTGTTACAGTTAAGATTAGGGTTACGGTTAGTGATAGGTTTAGTATTAGGGTTAAAGTTAGGGTTAGGGTTAGTGTTAGGGTTAGGGTTAGCTTAAGTTTAGGTTTACTGTTGTGGTTAGGGTTATTGTTATGGTTAGGGTGAAAGGTCCTGTTAAGGTTAGGGTTAGGGTTAGTGTTAGAGTTAGTATTAGTGTTTGGCTTAGGTTTAGGGTTAGGGTTAGTGTTAGTTTTATGGTTAGGGTTAGTGTTAGGTTAGGGTAAGTGTTAGGATTAGGGTTAGTGTTAGAGTTAGGGTTAGTGTTAGTTTTAGGGTTAGGTTTAGGTCAGGGTAAGGTTTAGAGGTAGGGTTAGGTTTATGAAAATTGTTAGTGTTAGTGTTAGATTTAGGGTTAGGGTGAGGTTTAGGGTTAGGTTTAGGGTTAGTGTTAGTTTGTGTTAGAATTTGTGATAGGGTTCAGGTTAGGGTTAAGATTAGGGTTATGGTTACAATTAGGATTTGAGTTAAGTTTATGGTTAGGGTTAGAATTAGGTTAGTTTTAGGGTTAGGGTTAGGGTTAGGGTGAGGCTTAGTGTTAGGCTTAGTGTTAGGGTTACCGGTAGTATTTGGTTTAGGTTTATAATTAGGTTTAGTGTTAGTGCTAGGGTTCGGTTAGGGTTTGGGTTAGGGTTTGGTTTTGAGTTAGTTTTAGGGTTATGTTTAGGTTTAGGATTAAGGTTAGGGTTAGTGTTAGATTTAAAGTTAGGGTTAAGGATTGGGTAAGGGTTAGGGTTACAGTTAAGATTAGGGTTACAGTTAGGGTTAGGTTTATTGTTAGAGTTAGGGTTTTTGTTAGGGGATTAGGGTTAAGATTATGGATAGAGATAGGGTTAGTGTTATGTTTAGGGTTACTGTTAGTGTTATGATTAGGTTTAGGTTAATGTTATAATTAGGGATATGGTTAATGTTAGTGTCACAGTTAGGGTTAGGGTTAGGAATTAGGTTTAGGGTTAGTGTTAAGGTTAGGGTTAGTTTTAGGGTTATGTTTAGGGTTAGGTAAGTGTTAGGGTTAGTGTTAGGTTAGGGTAGGGCTGTGGCTTGGGTTAGGGTTTGTGATATGATTAGGGATAGGGTTAGGGTTTGTGTTAGGTTTAGATTTATGGTTTGCGTTTGTGTTAGGGTTACTGTTAGGGATAGGTTTAGGGTTTGTGTTAGGTTTAGGGCTAATAGTGTTAGGTTTAGATGTAAATTTTTGGTTAGGGTTACAGTTAGTGTTAAATTTAGGGTTAGTGTTAGGGTTAGGATTACTGTTTCACTTAGGGTTACATTTAGATTTAGGGTTTGTGTTAGGGTTATGGTTATAGTTGTGTTAGGGTTCGGTTAGGTTGAGGGTGAATTTTAGGGTTAGTGTTAAATTTAAAGTTAGAGTTAGGTTTAGGGTTAGAGTTAGGGTTAGTGTTACAATTAGAGTTATGTTAGTTAGAATTAAGGTTGGAGATTGCTTTAGGTTTAATATTAGGGTTAGGGTTATGATTAGTGCTAGGGTTAGTTTTAGGGTTTTGTTAGGATATGGTTTAAGGTTATGGTTAGGATTAGGGTAAGATTTTGGGTTGTTGTTACGATTAGTGTTAGTTTTAGGGTTAGTATTAGGGATAGTGATAGGGCTAGGGTTAGGTTCGGGTTTGTGTTAGGGTTAGGGTTATGTTTAGGGTTAGGGTTAGTGTTAGGGTTAGGGTTAGGTTTAGTTTTAGTGTTAGGGTTAGGAATAGGGTAATGGATAAAGTTAGGGTTAGGGTTAGAGTTAGTTTTAGCATTAGGTTCGTATTAGGGTTAAGATTCGTTGTAAGGTTACGGTTAGGGTTAGTGTTAGTGTTAGAGTTATGGTTTCTGTTAGGTTGAGGATTAGTGTTAGGGTTTGGGTTAGGTTTACAGTGAGGGTTACGGTTGGATTGGGGTTAGAATTAGGGTTAGTGTTAGGGTTAAAGCTAGGGTTATGTTTAGGGTTTTGTTTAGGGTTATGATTAGGGTTAGTGTTAGTGTTAGGTTTAGGGTTAGGGTTAGGTTTAGTGTTAAATTTAATGTTAGTTTTAGGTTTAAAATTAGAGTTACCATTAGGGTTAATGATAGCATTAGGGTTAGGTTTAGGGTAATCATTAGGTAAGGGTTAGGGTTATTGTTAGTGTACAGGTTAGGGCTAGGTTTAGTGTTAACTTTAGACTTAGAGTGAGGATCAGGGAAAGGGATTGGGTTAGGGTTACTTTAAGATTTTGGATTAGGGTAAATGTTAGTGTTATTTTAGGGTTAGGGTTAGGTTTAGGGTTATGGTTTATGTTAAGTTGAGGGTTAGGGTAAGGGTTTGGGTTAGGGTTAGGTTTAGGTTTACGGTTTGATTAGTGTGACAATTAGGGTTAGGGTTAGGGTTAGTGTTAGGTTTATGAATAGGGTTAGGCTAAGTGTTAGGTTAGGTTAGGGTGAGTGTTATGAGAAGGATTAGGGTTAGGTTTAGGGGTAGGTATAGGGTTAGTGTTAGTGATACGGTTATTATTAGGGTTAAGGTTAGGGACAGGTTTAGTTTTAGTGTTAGGGTTAGGGTTAAGTTAAGGTTTAGTTATATGGTTAGTGTTCATGTAAAATTTTGGGTTCATTGTAGGGTTTGTGTTAGGGTTAGGTTTATGGTTAGGGTTTCAGTTAGTGTTAGATTTAGAGTTAGGTTTAAGGTTAGTGTTAGAATTATGGTTAGGTTTAGGGTAAGGTTTTGTATTAGGGTTAGGTTTCGTGTTATGGTTAGGGTTAGGGTTAGTGTTAGTGTTAGCGTTAGGATTAGGGTTAGTGTTATTTTTAGGTTTGTGGTTAGTGATAGGTTTAGGGATAGGGTTAGAGATAGGGTTAGGGTTAGATTTAGTGTCATGGTTAGGGTTAGAGTTAAGGTTAAGTTTAGTGTTAGGTTTAAGTTTAGGGTTAGGGTTAGGGTTAGTGTTAGGGTAAGTGTTAGGGTTAGGCATAGATAAGGGTTAGGGTTAAGGTTAGGTTAGGGTTAGGGTTGTGGTTTGGGTTATGATTTGTGTTAAGGTGAGGGTTAGAGTTAGGGTTTGTGTTAGGATTAGGGTTAGGATGTGGGTTTGTGTTTGGACTACTTTTAGGGTTAGGGTTAGGTTTCATGTTAGAGTTAGGGCTAAGTCTATTGTTAGGACGGTGTAAGTTTTGTGTTAGGGTTAGGGTTAATGTTACAATTAGGTTTTTGCTTAGGATTACAGTTAGGTATAGGGTTTCTGTTAGAGTTAGGCTTAGAGATAGTGTTAGGGATGGGGTTAGGGTCAGTGTGAGGCTTAAGGTTAGTGTTAGGGTTAGTGTTAGGTTTACGGTTAGGAATAGAGTTAGGTTTAGGGTTATGGTTATGGTTAGTGTTAGGTTTAGGTTTAGTTGTAGGGTTAGTGTTAGTGTTTTGGTTACGGTTAGGTTTAGGGTTCAGGTTAGTGTTAGGGTTAGGTTTCATGTTAAGTTTAGGGTTAGGATGAGTGTTAGGGTTATGGATAGGTTTAGTGTTAGTGATAGGTTTAGGTTTAGGTATAGCTTTGGGGTTAGTGTTAGGGTTAGGGTTCAGGTTAATGTTAGTGTTACAGTTAGGGTTAGGTTTAAGGTTAGTGTTAGGTTTAGGGTTAGGGTGAGAGTTAGTGTTAGAGTAAGGGTTAGGGTTAGGGTTAGTGTTAGTATTAGGGTCATGGTTAAAATTAGTGTTAGAACTAGTGTTAAGGTAGGGATAGTGTTACTCTTTGTGTTAGGGTTATGGTTCAGGTTACGGTTAGTGTTATGTTAAGTGTTAGGGTTAGGGTTATGGTTAAGGTTGTAGTTAGTGTTAGGGTTAGGTTTAGGATTAGATTTAGGTATAGGGTTAGGGTTAAAATTAGGGTTAGTTTTAGTGTTATGTTAGGGTTATGGTTAGTGTTACATAAAGGTTTAGGGTTAGGGTGAGGTTTAGAGTTAATGTTAGGGTTATGGTTATCTTTAGGATTAGGGTTAGGGTTGGTGTTAGGGTTATGGTTACGGTTAGGTTAATGTTAGTGTTTGGTTTAGGTTTTGCTTTAGTTTTAGGGTTAGGGTGAGGGTTATTGTGAAGGTTATTGTCAGGGTTAGGTTCAGGTTATGGTTAGGGTTTGAGTTAATGTTAGGATTAAAATTAGGGTTAGTCTTAGGTTTAGTTTTAGGGTGAGGGTTAGAGTTAGGGTTAGGGTTATTGTTAGTATTAGGTTAGTTATATGGTTAGTATTAGAGATAGGGTTAGGGTTAGGGTTAAAATTAGGTTTAGTTTTAGGATTAGAGTTATGGTTAGGTTTAGGTTATGGTTAGGTTAAGGTTAGGGATAGGTTGATGGTTCTTGTTAGTGTAAGGGTTAGTGTTAATGTTAGTATTAGGTTTAGATTTAGGGTCAGGGTTAATATTTGGATTAGGTTTAGGGTTAGGTTGACTTTTAGAGTTTGGGTTAGGGTTATGGTTAAGTTTAGGTTTAGTGTTAAAGTTTTGGTTAGTGTTAGTGTAAGGTTTAATGTTAGGATTTTTGTGAGGTTTAGGGATATGTTTTGGGTTAGGTTTAGGGTTAGGTTTATTGTTATGGTTAGAACTAGGGATAGGGTTATATTTAGGTAAGGTTTAGGTTTAGGGTTAGGGTTATGGATAGGATTAAGATTAGCTTTATGATTATGGTTAGGGTTAGTTGTGGGTTTAGGTTTAGTGTTAGGTTTCGTGTTAGGGTTAGGATTACGGTTAGGATTATGGTTAGAATGAGGCTTAGCAATAAGGTTAGGGTTAATTTTAGGGTTATGTTTAGGGTTAGGTTTAAGGTTATGCTTAGGGTTATGGTTAGGTTTAACATTAGTGTTAGGTTTAGATTTAGGTTTAGTGTTATAGTTAGTGATAGGGTTAGTGCTGGGAAAAGAGTTTGTGTTAACATTTGAGTTAGGGTTAGTGTTAGGTTTAATGTTATGGTTATGGAAGGATTAGGGTTAGGGTTGGGTAAGTGTTACGGTTGTGGTTTGGGTTAGGTTTTGTGTTAGAGTTAGGTTTAAGTTTAGGATTAGTGATAAGGTTAGAGTTAGAGTTAGGGTTATGGTTAGGGTTATGGTTAAGTTTAGGTTTAGCATTAGGGTTAGGTTACATTAATGTTAGGGTTAGGGTTTCGGTTAGGGTTAGGGTTAGAGTTAGGGTCAGAGTTAGGTTTAGGGTTAAGGTAAGGTTTAGTATTAGGGTTTTGGTTAGGTATATGATTAGTGTTAGATTAGGGTTAGTGTTAGTTTTAGGGTTAGGGTTAGGGTTTGTGTTAGTTTTAGGTTTAGAGTTAGGATTAGGGTTAGGGTTCTTGTTAGGGTTAGCATTAGGTTTAGGATTAGGGTGAGGTTTAGAGTTAGGGTTAGGTTTAGGGTCAGTGTTAGTGTTAGGGATAGGTTTAGTGTTACGTTTAGGATTATTGTTAGTGTTATGGTTAGGGTTAGAGTGAGTGTAAGGTTAGGTTTAGTGTTAAGGTTAGGTTTAGGGTTAGGGATAGCATTAGTGTTTGGGTTTGGTTTATAGTTAGGTTTAGGTGTAGTGTTAGGGTTTCAATTAGGGTTAGTATTAGGTTTTGAGTTAGGGTTAGGGAGTGGGTTAGGTTTAGGGTTCAGGTGAGGATTACGGTTAGGGTTAGTTAAGGATTAGTGTTAGGGTTATGTTAGGTTTAGGGTTATGGTTTGGGTTAGAGTTTGTGTTAGAATTAGGGTTAGGGTTAGGGTTAGGGTTGCATTAGATTTAGGTTTAGGGTGAGGGTTAGGTGTAGGATTCGGGGTTGTAATAGGTTTCGGGTTATTGTTAAGTTAGTGTTAATGTTAGGGTGAAGTTTAGGTAAGGTATAGGTTTAGGGTTAGTGTATGGTTAGAAACAGGTTTAGGTTTAAAGTTAGGGTTAGGATTAAGTCAGGGTTAGGTCTAGGGTAAAGGTTAGTTTTAGAATTAGGTGTACGGTTAAGTTTAGTGTTAGGTTTTCGGATAGGTTTAGGGTTAGTGTTATTGTTAGAGTTAGTGTTAGTGTTATTGTTAGGGTTAAAGTTAGGTTTAGGGTCAGTCTTAGGGTTAGTGTTAGTATTAGTGTTAGTGCTAGGGTTATCATTTGTGATAGGGTTAGGATTAGGTTTAGGGTTTGTGTTAGGGGTAGGGTTAGGTATAATTTTATGGTTAGTAATAGGGTTTGAGTGAGTTTATGTTTACTTTTAGGGTTACGGTTAGGGTTAGGGTTAGTTTTAGGGTTAGGGTTATGGTTAAGGTTAGGGTTAGGGTTAGGGTTAGTGTTAGTCTTAGTTTTAGGGTTAGGTTTATGGTTAGGGTTCATGTTAGGGTTAAGGTTAATGTTAGGTTTAGAGTATGGATTAGTGTTAGTGTTAGGGATACAGTTAGTGTTAGGGTGAGGCTTAGGGTAGTGTTAGGGTTAGTGTTAGAGTTAGTGTTAGGATTAGGTTTGGTGTTAGGGTTAGGATTAGTGTTAGGGTTAGGGTTACATTTAGGGTTATGATTAGTGTTAGGTTTAGGGTCAGGGTTAGGCTTAGGGTTTGGATTAGTGCTACGGTTACAGGTTGTGATAGTGTTAGTTTAGAGTTATGTTTAGTGTTAGGGTTAAGGTTAGGGTTTGTGTTAGGGTTACAGTTGGGGTTATGGTTTTGGTTACGGTTATGGTTAAAATTAGGATTAGGGTTAGGTATAGGTTTAGGGTTAGGTTTAATGTTAGGGTTAGGGTTAGTGTTAGGTGTAGGGTTAGGGAAAGGGTTAGGTTTAGGGTTAGTGTTAGGATTAGGGTTAGGTTTCATGTTTTGGATAGGGATAGGGATAGGGTTAGGGTTAGCGTTAGGTTTAGGTTTAGTGTAAGGGTTAGAGTTAGGGTTCGGGTTAGTGTTAGTATTAGGGTTAGGGTTAGGTTTAGGTTGATTGTTAGGTTTAAAGTTAGTGTTAGGTTTAGGGTTCGGCTTCATGTAAGTGTAAGGGTTAGGGTTAGGGTTAGGGTTAGGTTTAGTGTTAGTGTTAGGGTTATGTTTATGGTTATGGTTAAGTTTAGTGTTAGGTTTTCGGATAGGTTTAGTGTTAGTGTTATTGTTAGTGTTAGTGTTAGTGCTATTGTTAGGGTTAAAGTTAGGTTTAGGGTCAGTGTTAGGTTTTGGGTTAGGGTTAGGGTTAAGGTTAGGGTTAGGGTGTTAGGGTTACAGTAAGTTTTATGGTTAGTGTTAGGTTTTGGATCAGGGTTATGGTTATGTTTATGGTTAGTTTTAGAGTTTGGGTTTCTGTTAGGGTTATGGTTAGTGTTAGTGTTAGTATTAGTGTGAGGGTTAGGTTTAAGTTTATTGTTAGGTTTAGCATAAGGTATAGGGTTGGGGTAGGGTTAGTGTTAGGTTTATGGGAGTTTTAGGGTTAGTGCTAGTGTTAGGGTTAGGGTTAGTGTTATGGTTAGGGATAGTTTTAGGATTAGGGTTAGTGTTAGGTGGGTGTTAGTGTTCAAGATAGGTTTAGGGTTTGTGTCAGGATTAGGGCTAGGGTAAGGGTTAGTTTTAGAATTAGGTGTAGGTTTAAGGTTCGTGTTAGGGTAGTGTTAGGTTTAGGGTTAGGGTTAGTGTTAGGGTTGGGGTTACGGTTAGGGTTATGGTTAGAGATAGGGTTATGTGTTAGGTTAGGTGTTAGGGTTCAAGATAGGTTTAGGGTCAGTGTCAGTGTTACGTTTAGGGTAAGCATTAGTTTTAGAATTAGGTGTAGGTTTAAGGATACTGTTAGGGTTAGTGTTAGGTTTAGGGTTAGGGATAGTGTTAGGGTTGGGTTTAGGGTGAGGTTTAGGGTTAGCTTTAGTGTTAGGGTTAAGGTTAAGTTTTGTGTTAGGGTTAGATTTAGGGTGAGGTATTGGGTTAGCTTTGAAGTTAGTGTTGAAGGTTAGTGTTAGGTTTAGGTTTAGGGTTAGTGTTAGTATTAGGCTTAGTGTTAGGATTAGGTAAGTGTGAGAGTTAGGGTTAGGTTAGGGTCAGGGTTATGTTTTAGGTTAGGGTTTCTGTTAGGTTTGGGGTTAGGGTTAGTGCTGGTGTTAATGTTAGGATGAGGGTTAGGTTTATGGTTATTGTTAGGTTTGGATTTAGAGTTTGTTTTAGGATTAGGTTTAGTGGTTTGGTTAGTGTTTGGGTCCGTGTTAAGGTTAGGGTTAGAGTTACTGTTAGATTTAGTGTTAGGGTTAGGGTTAATGTTAGGGTTAGGTAAGGTTAGCATTAGGGTTAGGTTAGGGTTAGGGTTATGGTTATGGTTTCATTTAGGGTTAGGGTTAGGTTTACGGTTAGGGTTAGTGTAAGGGTTAGTGTTCGAGTTAGTGTTAGTGTTAGGATTAACGCTATGGTTAGGGTTAGGTTTAGTGTTAGTGTTAGGGTTAGGGCTCGGTTTAGGGGTTTTGTTAGGGTTATGGTTACGGTTAGTGTTAGGGATTGTGTTAGGTTAGTGTTAGGGTTATTGTTAGGATTAGGTTTAGGGTTAGGGTTAGGGATAGGGATGATGCTAGAATTAGTGTTGGGGTTAGGGTTACAGTTAGGTTTATGGTTAGTGTTAGTGTTAGGGTTAGGGGTAAGCTTAGGTGTATGCATAGGGTTAGGATTAGTGTCTGTGTTTGGATTAGGCTTAGTGTTAAGGTTAGGTTTATGGTTAGGATTACAGTTAGGGTTATGATTAGTGTTGAAGTTTGGGTTAGAATTAGGGTTAGTGTTAGGGTTAGTGTTAGAGTTAGGTCTAGGCTTTGTATTATGATTAGAATTAGAGTTAGGGTTAGGGTGAGAATTATGGTAAGGATTAGGTTTAGGTTTAGGTTTCGGTTTAGGATTAGTGTTAGATTTGGTGTTAGGGTTAGGATTAGAGATAGGATTAGGGTTAGTGTTAGGGTTAGGTTTGGTGTTAAGTTTAGGGTTAGTGTTAGGTTTAGGGTTATGGTACTTTTTAGGGTTAGGGTTAGGTTGAGGGGTAGTGATAGGGTTAGGATTGCAGATAGGTTAATGTTAGGGTTAGAGTTAGCGTTACTGTTAGGATTAGGTTTAGTGTTAGGGTTAGGGGTAGATTTAGGGTGAGTGTTAGGGTTAGGGTTAGGTTTAGTTTTAATGTTAGGTTTAGGTTTAGGGTTTGTGTTATGGTTAGGGTTAGGGTTATGTTTAGGGTTTGTGTTAGGCTTAGGATAGAGTTTAGGGTTAGGCTTATTGTTACAGTTAAGGTTAGGGTTAAGATTAGTTTTGAAATTATTGTTAGAGTTAAGTTTAGGGTTAGTGTTAGGGTTAGGCTAGGCTGAGTTTTAGGGTTAATGTTAGGTGTAGGGTTAGTTTTAGGGTTAGGGTTAGTGTTAGGGTTACAGTTAGTGTTCGGGTTAGGGTTGGTGTTTAGGTTAGTGTTAGGGTAAGTGTGAGGGTTAAGGTTAGTGTTAGGGTTAGGTTTAGGATTTGTATTTTGTTTAGAATTAGGTTTACGATTAGAGTTATGGTTAGGATTTGGGTTAGGTTTAGGTTTAGGGTTAAGATTAGTGTTAGGTTTAGTGTTAGGGTTAGGATTAGGGTTAGAGATAGGGTTTGGGTTAGGGTTAGGTTTAGTGTTACGTTTAGGGTTAGTGTTTGGTTTAGGTTTACGGTTCTTGTTAGGGTAGGGTTAGGGTTAGGGGAAGTTAGAGGGTTAGGATTGCATGTAGGTTTAGTGTTAGGGTTAGGGTTAGGGATTGTGTTAGGGTTAGTGTTAGGGTTAGGGTTAGTGTTAGGGTTAGTGTTATGGTTAGGGTTATGGTTAGGATTAAGTTTATGGTTAGTTTTAGGGTTAGAGTTACCTTTGGTTAGGGTTCGATTAGGTTTCAGGTTAGGTTTACGTTATGGGTATGTGTTAAATTTATGGTTAGAGTTACGATGACAGTTACTGTTAGTGTTAGTGTTAGGGTTAGGGTTAGGGTTAGGTTTACTGTTAGGATTATGGTTAGAATTAGAGTTAGGTTTAGGTTTAGGATTAGTGTTTGGGTTAGGGATAGGTTAAGGGTTAGGTTAGGGTTAGTTTTAGGCTTAGGTTACGGTCATGGTTATGGTTTGGATTAAGGTTTGTTTTATGGTTATGAGTAAAGTTAGTATCAGAGTTTGGGTTAAGGTTAGATTTAGAATTAGGATTAGTGTTTTTGTTAGCATTAGGATAAGGTTTAGGCTTTGTGTTAGTGTTAGGGTTAGGGTTTGTTTATGGGTTAGGGTTAGTGATATGGTAATGGTTATGGTTGGTTTTAGGGTTAGGTTAGTGTTAGGGTTAGGATTATGGTTAGAGTTAGGTAAGGGTTAGCATTAAAGTTAGGTTAGAATTAGGGTTATCATTTGGGTTAGGTTTTGTTTTAGGATTAAGGTTAGGGTTAGGGTTAGGGTTCGGGTTAGTGTTAGTTCTAGGGTTAGTGTTAGTGATAGTGTTAGGGATAGGTTTAGGGTTAGTGTTTGTGTTAGGGTTGTGGTTAGGGTTAGAGTTAGGGTTCATGTTAGGTTTAGGCCTAGGGTTACTATTAGGGTTAGTTTTAGGTTTAGTTTTCTGGTTGGGTTAGGGTTAGTTTTAGTGTTAAGTTTTGGGTTATAATTAGTGTTAGGATTAGGGTTAGGGTTTGTTAGTGTTAAGTTGAGGTTTAGGATTTGTGATAAAGTTAAGATTAGGATTCGGGTCATAGTTAGGGTTACAGTTAGGATTAGTGTAAATTTAAGAGTAGGCTTAGAGGTTGGGCTAGTGTTAGGTTTAGGGTTATGTTTAAAGTTAAGTTTAAGGGTAATATTAGTATTAGGATTAGGGATAATGTTATGGTTAGTGTTAGTTTTAGAGTTAAGTTTAGTCTTAGGTTTAGTGATAGGTTAAGGTTAAATTTAGGGTTAGGTTTAGGGTAGGTAGAGGTTAGGTCAGGGTTAGGTTAGGTTTAGGGTTATAGTTTCGGTTTGTGTTTGTGTAAGAATAGCATTAGGGTTAGGGTGAGGGTTACCGTTAGGGTTAGGGTTAGTGTTAGGTTTAGAATTAGGGTTAGATTTTATGTTATGATTAGGGTTAGGTTTAGGATTAGTGTTAGGGTTAGCATTAGGGTTAGTTTTACAGTTAGGGTTAGGGTTATTTTTAGGTTTAGGGTTAGGTTTACGGTCAGAGTTAGGGTTAAGGTTAGGGTTATGGCTATTCTAAGGGTTAGAGTTAGAATTAGTGTTAGCATTAGGGTTAGGGTTAGGTGTACCTTTAGTGTTAGGGTTAGAGTTAGGGTTAGGTTAGGGTAGGGTTGATTTAGGGTTTGAGTTAGGGCTTAGGGTTAAAATAAAAGTTAAGTTTAAGGTTACGTTTACGGTTAGTGTTTGGATTAGGGTTACGAAATGGTTAGAGTTAGGTTAGGGTAAGGGTTATGGTTGGGGTTAGTTTTTTTTTTTTTTTTTAGGTTTGTGTTAGTGTTGA
Organism: Marmota flaviventris; assembly: GCF_047511675.1. Classification (NCBI taxonomy): domain Eukaryota; kingdom Metazoa; phylum Chordata; class Mammalia; order Rodentia; family Sciuridae; genus Marmota; species Marmota flaviventris. The sequence goes on from NC_092510.1 coordinate 13,234,994, forward strand.
TGTTAGGATTAGGGTTAGGGTTAAGGTTAGGGTTATTGTGAGTGTTAGGGTTAGGGTAAGGGTATGGGTCAGGGTTAGGGTTAGTGGTATGAATAGGGTTATATTTCCTATTAGGGTTTGTGTTAGTATTAGTGTTAGTGTTAGATTTAGCATTAGGTTTAGTGTTAGATAAGAATTAGCATTAGGGTTACGTTATGGGTAGGGTTACTCTTAGGCATACATTTAAATTTCGAATTACTGTTAGGGTTAGGGTTACTGTTAGGTTTAGTGTGAGTGTTAGGGTTACAGTTATGGTTAGGGGGGTTGAGTTAGGTTTAGGGTTAGTGTTAGGATTAGTTATAGGGTTAGGGTGAGGTTTAGGGTTAGCATTAGAGTTAAAGTTAGTGTTAGGGTTAGGGTTAGTTTTGGGGTTAGGTTTAGGGTTTGGTTTACGGTTAGTGTTAGTGGTAGGTTTAGCGTTAGGGTTCATGTTAAAGGTAGGGTTAGGTTTACAGTTAGGGTTAGTGTTAGGATTAGGGTTAGGGTTAGGTATAGGGATACTGTTAAGGTTAGAAATAAGTTTAGGGTTAGGTTTAGTTTTAGGGTTAGGGTTAGGATTAGGGTTAGTGTTAGGATTAGGATTAGAATTAGGGTTAGTGTTAGTGTAAGGGTTAGGTTTAGGGTTTGGGTAAGTGTTAGTTTTAGAGTTAAAGTACAGGATTTGGACTCAGGTTAAGGTTCATTTAAGATTAGGTGTAGTGTTAGAATTAGTGCTATGGTTAGTGTTAGTGTTCAGGTTATGGTTGGTGTTAGGGCTAGTGTTAGTGTTTGGGTTATGGTTTGTGTTAAGGTTAGTGTTATGGTTATGGTTAGGATTAGGTTTATGGTTAGGGTTAAAATTAGGGTTAGCGTTAGGTTTAAATTTAGGGTTAAGCTTAGTGTCAATTATAGGGTTAGGTTAGGGTTTAGGGTTAGTGGTAGGATTAGGGTTAGGTTTACTGTTAGATTTAGTTTTAGCATTAGTTTAAGGGTTAGTTTTAGTTAAGGGTTGGGTTAATGTTAGATTTAGGGTTAGGGTTAGGGTTAGGTTTTGTATTAGAGTTAGGTTAGGTAAGGGTTAGCGTTAAGACTAGGATTCGGGTTAGAGTTAGGGTTAGGGTTAGGTTTAGAGTTAGTTTTAGGGTTACGAGTAAAATTAGTGTTAGTTTTAGGGTGTGGGTTAGGGTTATTTTAGGGTTAGGGTTAGGGTGAGGATTAGGATTAGGGTTACGGTTATGGTTCTTGGTAGATTTAGGGTTAATGTTAGGATAAAGGTTAGGTTTAGGGTTAGGTTAGAGATAGGTTTAGATTAGAGTTAGGGTTATGGTTATGGTTCATGTTAAATTTAGGGTTAGTATTAGTGTTAGGTTTAGGTTTAGGGTTAGGGATAGGGTTAGGGTTGGTGTTAGGGTTATGGTTAGGTTGAGCAGTAGTGTTTGCTTTAGGGTTATACTTAGGTTTAGGGTTAGTATTAGGGTTAGGGTTAGGAACAGTGGTTGGTTAAGGACTAGGTTGAGATTTATTGTTAGGGTTATGGTTAGGGTAAGGGTTATGTTTAGGGTTAGCCTTATGGTTAGTGTTAGGGTTAGTGTTAGGGTTAGTATTATCATTAGGGTTAGTTTAGCATTAGGGTTCGTGTTAGAGTTAGGGTTAGGGTTAGTGTTAGTGTCAGGTATAGTGTAAGGGAAGGGTTAATGATAGGGTTAGTGTTGGTGTTAGGGTTAGTGTTAGTTTTAGTGTTACAGATACCGTTAGGATAGGGTTATTTTTAGGGTTTGTGATAGGGTTAGGTTTAGGCTTAGAGTTAGGGTTAGGATAAAGTTTAGGGTTAGTGATAGGGTTAGGGTTAAGTTTAGGGTTAGTGTTAGGTTAGTGTTAAAGTTAGGTTTAGGTTAAGGTTATAGTTAGACTTAGAGTTAGGGTTTGTGTTATGGTTAGGGTTAGTGTTAGTGTCAGGGTTAAAGATTGTGTTAGGATTAGGTTTAGGATTAGGGTTAGGTTAAGATTTAGGATTAGGATTAGGGTTATGATTACAATTTATTTTAGTGTAATTTTAGGGTTAGGGTTTGTGTTTGGATTAGGGTTAGGGTTAGTTTTCTATTTGGTTTGTGTTAGGGTTAACATTATGGTTACGTTTAGAGTAACAATTATTTTTTTGGATTAGGGATATGATTAGGGTTAGTGTTGAGGTAGGTTTAGGTTTGGGTTAGGGTTAAGGTTAATGTTAGGGTTAGGGTTAGTGTTAGGTTTAGGGTTAGTGTTAGAGTAGTTTTAGGTTAGGGTTAGAGTTAAGGTTAGTGTTAGGGTTAGGGTTACGGTTAGGGTTAGGGTTAGGGTTAGGGTAAGGGTTAGGGTTAGGGTTTGTGTTAGGTTTAGGGTTAGAGTTGGTGTTGGGTTTAGGTTTAGGGTTTGGGTTAGGGATAGGATTAGTGTTAGTGTTAGGCTTAGTGCTTGTGTTAGTGTTAGTGTTTGGGTTAGGTTTATCTGTAGGTTTACTGTGAGTGTTAGTGTTAGGGTTAGGGTTATCGTTAGGATTAGGTTTAGGGTTACTGTGAGGATTAGTTTTAGGGTTAGTTATTGTTAGGTTTAAAGTTAGGTTTAGTGTGAGTGTTAGGGATAAGGTTAGGGTTAGGATTAGGTTTAGGGTTAGGGTTAGGGTTGGGTGTGGGTGATGGTTAGGCTAAGTTATATGGTTAGGTATAGGGTTCGTGTTAAAGTTACGGGTAGATTAAATGTTTGGGTTAGTGTTAGGGTTAGGATTATGGTTAGGGTTATTTAAGTGTTAGTGTTAGGGTTAGGTTAGGGTTAGGTTTCTTGTTTGGGTTAGGGTTTTTTTAGGGTTAGGGTTAGGGTTGTTGTTGGGTAGGGTTAGGTTTGGTGTGAAGGTTAGGGTTAGGTTTGTGTTAGGGTTACAGTTCGGGTTTTGGTTAGGGTTATGTTTACGGTTAGTGTTCAGATTTGGGATAGGGTCAGGGTTAGGTTTAGGTTAGGGTAAGGGTTAGAGTTAGGTTAGGATTAGGGTGAGGATTAGGGTTTTTCTTAGGGTTGTTTAGGGTTAGTGTTAGGTTTAGGTACAGGGTTTGAGTTAGGATTAGTGTTAGGGATATTTTTAGGGTTAGGTTTACCATTAGGATTAGGATAGGGTTAGGGTTAATGTTAGTGTTATGTTTTGTGTTAGGGTTAGTTTTAGGGTTAGTGGTAAGTTTAGGTTTATGGTTAGGGTTAAGTTTAGGGTTAGGATTAGGGTTCAGTTTAGGATTAGTTTTAGGGTTAGGGTTAATGTTAATTTTAGGGTTAGTGTTAGGGTTAAGATAAGGGTTAAGTTTAGGTTAGGGTGAGTGTTAGTGTTAGGGTTAGGGTAAGGGTTAGGATTAGGTTTGTGTTTGTGTTAGGGTTAGGGTTAATTATACTGTTAGGGTTATGGATATGTTTCGAATTAGTGTTAGGTTTAGGGTTAGGGTTAGAGTTATGGTTAAGTTTAGGTTTAGGTTTATGGTTAGTATTATTGTAAGGGTTAGAGTTAGGATTAATTTTAGGGTAAGTTTTAGGATTAGGGTTAGTGTTAGGGTTAGAATTAGGTTAGTGTTAGAATTAGGGTTAGTTAGGGTTAGGGTTAGGGTTAGGGTTTGTGTTAGGGTTAGGGTTAGTGTTAGGGTTACAGATAGGATTAGAGTTATATTTAGAGTTAGAATTAGAGTTAGGTAAGGTTTAGAATTAGAGTTATGGTTAGTGTTAGGGTTAGGGTTAGAGTTTGTTTTAGAATTAAGTTAGGTCTAGGGTTTCTTTAGGGTTAGGGTTAGGGATATGATTAGATTTATATTTAGGGTTAGAATTAGGGCTGGGTTTAGTGTTAGGATTATGGTAAGGTTTACAGATAGAGTTACTTTTAGTGTTAGATTTAGGGGTAGGGTTAAGGTTTGTATTAGGGTTTAAGGTTAGGGTTAGGGTTAGGGTTACAGATAAGATTAGGGTTATATTTAGGGTTAGATCTAATATTAGGTTTAGTGATAGTATTATGATTAGTTTTAGAGTTAGAGTTAATGTTAGTGTTAGGATTAGGGTTAGAGGTAGGGTTAGTGTCAGGGTTAGGTTTAGTTTTAATGTTAGGTTTAGGGTTAGGATTAGTGTTAGGTTTGGGGTTATGGTTAGGGTTATAATTAGTGATAGGATTAGGTTTGGAGTTAGGTTTATTGTTAGGGTTAGTGTTAGGATTAGTGTTAAGGTTAGTGTTAGTGTTAGGTTTACGGTTAGACATCGGGTTCATGTTAGTGTTAGGGTTATGGTTTGGAACAGGCTTAGTGTTAGGGTTAGGGTTAAGGTTAGGTTTAGGGTTGGGTTAGAGTTAGGGTTAGTGTTAGGTTTAGTGTTAGGAGTAGTTTTAGGGTAAGGGTTAGGGTTAAGTTTAATGTTCGTGTTAGAGTTAAGTTAAGGGTTAGGATTAGGGTTAGGGTTAGTGTTAGGGTTAGAATTAGTGTTCATGTTAGTGATAGGGTTCTGGTGAGTGTTAGTGTTAGGATTAGAGTTAAGGTCAAGGATAGGGTTAAGGTTAGGTTTAGTGTTAGTGTTTGTGTTAGACTTAGGTTTAGGGTTTATTATACTGTTAGGGTTAGGGATAGGATTAGAGTTAGTCTTAGGCTAAGGGTTAGGTTTAGGGTTAGTGTTATGATTAGTGTTAGGTTTAGGGTTAAGGTTAGTGATAGGGTTAGGTTTAGGTTTAAGTTTGGTGTTAGGGTAAGGGTTAGGGTTAGGCTTAGTTTTAGGGTTAGGGTTAGTGTTAGGTTTAAGTTTAGGTTTTCAATTAGGTTTAGGATAAGTGTTATTGTTAGGTTTAGGGTTACAGTTAGGATTGGGATAGGGTTAGGGTTTATGTTAGTGTTAAATTTGTGTTAGGTTTAGTGTTAGGATTAAATTTAGGTTTAGGGTTATTGTTAGAATTAGGGGTAAAGTTAGGGTTACGGTTAGTTTTAGTGTTAGGTTTAGGGTCAATTTTAGGGTTAGTGTTAGGATTAAGGTAATAGTTAGGATTAGGGTTAGGCTTAGTGTTATGGTTAGGGTTAGTGTTATCGTTATTGTTAGTATTAAGGTTAGGGTTAGTGTGAGTGTTAGGTTTAGGTTTAGGGTTAGGGTTATATTTATGTTTGTGTTTGTGTTAGGGTTAGGGTTAGGTTTAATTATAGTGTCAGGGTTAGGGATAGGTTTAGAGTTAGGATTAGGGTTAGGGTTAGGGTTATTGTTAGGGTAATTGTTATGTTTTGGGTTAGGTTTAAGGTTAGATTTAAAGTTAGTGTTAGGGTTACGGTTAGTTTTAGATTTTGGGATATAGTTAGGGTTAGGCTTAGAGTTAGGTATAGTGTTAGGATTAGCATTAGGATTTTTGTTAGGATTAAGTTTATGGGTAGGGTTTTGTTATGGTTAGGGTTAAGTTTAGGTTTAGGGTTATGGATAAGATTAGGTTTACATTTAGTGTTAGAATTAGGGTTAGGTTCAGTGTTAGGATTAGGGTAAGGATTAGAGATAGAGTTAGTGTTATTGTTATTGTTATGGTTATGGTTAGGGTTAGGGTTAGTGTTAAATTAGTGTTAGTGTTAGGGTTGAAGTTAGACTTAGGGTTTATGTTAGGGTTAGGGTTTTGTTTAGTATTAGGGTTAGTGTTAGGGTTAGGGTTAGAATTAGGTTTAGGGTTGGATTAAGGGCTAGAGTTAATTTTAATGTAGGGATACCATTAGGGTCACTTTTAGGATTAACGTTATAGTTAAGATTATGGTTAGGTTTAGGTTTAGGGTTACGGTTAGGTTTTGTGTTAGGGTTAGGGTTATTGTTAAGGTTAGGTTTATGGTTAGAATTATGGTTAGGATTAGGGTAGTTTTAGGGTTAGGTTTAGGGTTATTGTTAGGGTTAGTGTATATTTTAGGCTTTAGGTTACTGATAATGTTAGGTTTAGGGTTCAGGTTAGGATTACGGTTAGTATTAGCATTCAGTTGGGGTTAGAGTTAGGGTTAGTGTTAGGGTTAAGGTTTCGATTAGAGTTAGTGTTAGGATTTGGGTAAGGTTTAGGGTTAGTGTTCAAGTTGTGTTAGAGTTAGGGTTAATGTTGGGGTTAGCATTAGGTTTAGGGTTAGGGTTAGTGTTAGTGTTAGCGTTAAGTTTAGGGTTAGTGTTAAATTCAAGGTTAGCATTAGGTTTAGGTTTAGAGGTAGGGTTAATGTTAGTGTTAGGTTTATGGTTAGGGTTAGGTTAAGTGTCAGGGTTAGAGTTAGGGCTATGGTTAGGCTTAGTTTTAGTGTTAGGGTTAGGGTGAGGTTTAGGGTTAGTGTTAGTGTTAGGGCTAGAGGTAGGGTTAGGGTTAGTGTTAGGGTTAGGGTTAGTGTTTGTGTTAGCGTTAGGGTTAGGTTTAGGGTTAGTGTTAGGGTTAGGGTCAGAGGTAGGGTAAGGGTTAGTGTCAGGGTTAGGGTTAGTTTTTGTGTTATTGTTAGGGTTAGGGTTGGTCTTAGGGTTTGTGTTAGATTTAGGGTTAGAGTTAGGGTTTCATTTAGGATTAGGTTTAGGGATAGAGTTAGGGTTAGGGTTTGTTTTAGAGTTATGGTTAGAGTTAGGTATTATGGTCAGTGTTAGGTTTAGTGTTAGGTTTTAATTTAGGGTTTGTGTTAGGTTTTGTATTAGGGTTAGGGTTTGTGTTAGGGTTCGTGTTAGGAATAGTGTTAGGTTTATGATTAGCATTAGCATTAGATTTAGGTTTAGGGTTAGGTTTAGGGTTAGTTTTAATGTTATGTTTAGGTTTAGAGTTAAGTTTAGTGTTAGGTTTACGGGAAGGTTTATAGTTAGTTTTACGTTTAGGTTTAGGGTTAGGGTTAGGTTGAATGTTAGGTTTAGGTTTAGGGTTAGAGTTAGGGTTATGGTTAAGTTTAGGGTTAGTTTTAAGTTTAGGGTTAGGTTTAGGTAAGGATTAATTTTAGGTTTAGGGTTAGTGTTTGTGTTAGTGTTAGTGTTAGGGTTAGTCTTAGAATTTGTATTAGGTATAGGATTAGAGTTAGGGTTAGGGCTAAAGTTAGTATTAGGTTTAGTGTTAGGTTTAGGGTTAGTGTTAAGGTTAGGGTTAGGGTGTATGTTTGTGTTAGGGTTAGTGTTAGAATATGGTTACATGTAGGATTTGGGTAAGGTTAGAGTTAGTGTTTGGGATTGCACTAGGGTTAATGATAGGGTTAGCCTTAGTGTTAGTGTTATGTTGGGTTAGGGTTAGTGTTAGGGTTAGCATTAGGGTTATGATTAGGGTTAGTGTTAGAATTAGGATTAGGGTTCGTGTTGTTAGTGTTAGTGTTAGTGTTATGGTTAGGGTAGTTTTAGGAATAGCGTTAACATTAGGGTTGTGTTAAAGGTTAGTGTTAGGGTTAGTTTTAGTGTTAGTGTTAGGTTTAGGGTTAGGGTTAGGGTTAGGTTTATTGTAAGGGTAATTGTTATGATTAGGGTTAGTGTTTGGGTCAGGGTATGGTTTAGGGTTTGGGTAATGGTTACAGTTAGGTTTAGTGTTAGGTTTAGTGTTAGGATTAGTGTTAGTTTTAGTGTTCGGGTTAGGGTTTGGGTTAAGGTTAGCATTAGTGATAGGGTTTGTGTTAGGGTTAGTGTTAGTGTTAGGTTTACAATAACGATTAGGGTTAGGTTTAAGCTTAGTTTTTGGGTTAATGTTAGTGTTAAGGTGAGGTTTATGTTTCGGGTTAGTGTTAGGGATAGGGTTAGGTTTAGGGTTAAGGTTAGTATTAGGGTTAGTATTAAAGTTTGCCTCAGAATTTGGGTTAGGATTAGTGTTAGGAATAGGTTTAGGGTTACTGTTAGGGTTAGGGTTAGTGTTAGGTTTAGGGTTATTGTTAGGGTTAAGGTTAGAGTTAGTGATAGGGTTATGGATATGTTAGGGTTAGTGTTAGTATTAGGGTTAGGGTTAAGTTTGTGTTAGGGTTAGAGTTACAGTTAAGGTTACGGTTAGGGTATGGGTTAGTGTTAGGGTTAAGTTTACAGTTAGTTTTATGATAATGTTAGGCTTAGTGTTAGTTTTAGGTTTAGGGATGGGTTAGGGTTAGTGTTAGGGTTAGGGTTTATGTTAGGTTTAGTGTTATGGTTAGGGTTAGGTTTATGAGTATTGTTAGTGTTAGAAATAGGGTTATGTTTAGAATTAGTTTTAGGGTTCTGGTTAGTGTTAGGGTTCTTCTTAGGTTTGGGATTAGGGATAGTGTTAGGTTTAGGATTACTGTTAGGTTTATGGTTAGTGTTAGGTTTAGGTTTAGTTGTAAGGTTATGGTTTAGATAGGATTAGTGTTATTGTTAGATTTAGGGTTAGGATTTGTTTTACGGTTAGTGTTAAGGTTAAAGTTTAGGTTAGGGTTAGTGTTAGGTTTAGGGTTAGTGTTTGTGTTAGAGTTAGGGTTATTGTAAGTTTAGGGTTAAGGTTAGGTTTAGGTTTATGGTTATTTTTATGGTTAGTGTTAGTGTTAGGGTTAAGGTTTGTGTTAGGTTTATGTTAAGATTATGTGTTGTGTTATGGTTATGTTTAGGGTTAGGGTTACAGATAGGATTAAGCTTAGAAGTAGGGTTATGGTTAGGATTGTTTTTAGGGTTATTGTTAGTGGTAGGTTTAGGGTTTGTGTTAGGCTCAAGGTTTGTTTTGGGGTAACATTTAATGTTAGTGTTAGGTTTAGTATTAGGTTTAGGGTTAGGTTTAGGGTTAGGGTTATTGATAGGGTTACGTCTGGGGTTAAGGTTAGTTTAAGGGTTAGGTTTAGAATTATGATTAGTGTTAGGGTTATGATTAGGGTTATGGTTAGGTTTACAATAATGATTAGGGTTAGGTTAAAGGTTAGTTTTGTGGTAAGTGTTAGGTTTAGGGTGAGATTTAGGTTTAGGGTTAGTGTTAGGAATAGGGTTAGGTTTAAGTTTAATGTTAGTGTCACAGTTCACCTTAAAATTTGGATTAGGTTTAGCATTAGGGTTAGGTTTTGTGTTAGATTTATGGTTATGTTTCTGGTTAGGGTAAGTTTTAGGTTTAGTGTTACATTTACCGTTAGTGTTAGTGTTAGGGTAAAGATTAGGTTTAGAGTTAGTGTTTGGGTTAAGTTTAGGGTTACAGTAATGTTTAGGGTTAGGTTTAGTGTTAGGATTTGGGTTACCAGTAGGGTTAGGGTTAGTGTTAGTGTTAGGGTTAGGGTTAGTTTTAGGCGTAGTGTTAGGGTTAGGTTTAGTATTAAGTTTAGGCTTATGGTTCAGATTATGGTTTGGGTAAGAGTTAGGTTTAGGGTTAGTGTTAGCGTTAGAGTTAAATTTAGGGTAAGGGTAAAGGTTAGGTTTAGGTTTAGGTTTAGGGTTAGGGTTAGGGTTATTGTTATGTTCAAAGTTAGGTTGAGGGTTTGTGTTAGGGACAGGGTTAGGGTTAGGCTTAGTGTTAGGATAAGGTTAGGGTTCGTGTTCGGGTTATGGTTAGGTGAGTGTTAGGTTTAGGGTTGGGGTTAGGTTTGGGATTAGGGTTAGTGTTAGTGATTGGGTTAGGGTTAGGGTTAAGGATAGTGTTAGGGTTAGGGATAGGTTTAATTTTAATGTTAGGCATAGGGTGAGGGTTATTGTTATGGTTAGGGATAGGGTTTGGTTTAGGTTTAGGGTTAGGTTTAGGTTTAGTCTTTGTGTTAGGTTAAGGGTTAGGGTTAGTGTTAAGTTCATGGTTAGGTTTAGGGTTAGGTGTATTTTTACTGTTAGTTTAGTTTTAGAATTAGGGTTAGTGTTAGTGTTAGGGTTAGGTTTAAAATTAGGATTAAGTTTAGTGATAGGTTTAGAAATATATTTAGGGTTAGTGTTAGTGATAGGGTTAGGGTTGGGGTTAGGGTTACTGTTAGAGTTATGGTTAGGATTAGTGTTAGAGTTAGTGTTAGTGTTAGGGATATGGTTACGTTTAATGTTAGTGTTAGTGTTAGTGTTAGGGTTAGGCTTTAGGGTTAGGGTTCGTGTTAGGGTTAGCGTTAGGGAAGGTTTAGGTTTAGGATTAGGGTTAGGGTAAGTAAATGAAAGGGTTAGGGTTATGGTTATGGATAGAGTTAGTGTTAGGTTTTGGCTTAGGGTTAGTGTTAGGGTTAGTTTTAGTGTTAGTGTTAGGGTTGGGCTTAGGGTTAGGGTTAATGCTAGGGTTTCTGTGAGGGTGAGGGTTAATGTTAGGTTTAGAATTACGATTACGTTTAAGATTCAGGTGAGGGTCACTGTTAGGGTTAGGGTTGGGGTTAGCATTAGAGTTAAGGTGTGTGTTAGGGTTATTCTTATGGTTAGAGTTTGGTTAGTGTTAGTTTTAGGGTTATCATTATATGGAGGGTTAAGGTAAGTCTTTGGGTTAGTTTTGGGATTCAGGTTAGGGTATGGTTTAGGTTAGGGTTAGGTTTACGGTTAGTGTTAGGTTTAGGTTTATGGTTTGTCTTAGTGTTAAGGTTAGTGTTAGGTTTAGGGTTAGTGTTAGGGTTAGGATTAAGGATAGGGTTAGAAATAGTGTTAGGTTTATGAATAGGTTTAGGTTGATTTTTAGGGTTAGGTTTAGGGTTAGTATTAGGTTTAGGGTTAGGGATATTGTTAGGGTTAGTGATAGGCTTATGGTTGGTTTAGGGATAGTGTTAGTTTTAGGGTAAGGTTTAGGGTTTTTGTTAGGTTTAGGGTTAGGGTTGCGGTAAGTATTAGGGTTAGTATTAGGGTTAGGGTTAGGGTTACTGTTAGGGTAATGGTTAGGGTTAGGATTAGGATATGGTTAGGGTTAGGCTTAGTTTAAGAGTTAGATTGGAGTTATGGTTATGGTTAGTTTTAGGGTTAATGTAAGTGTTAGGGTTAGGTTTGTGTTAGGTTTTGGTTTAGGGTTAGGGGTTGTTTTAGGGCTATGTTTATGGTTAGAGTTAGGATTATGGATAGGACTAGGGTTAGAGTTAGAATTAGGCTTAGGTTTAGGGTAAGTGTTAGGGTTATGGTTTGGGTTACTGTTAGTTTTGCTTTAGGGTTAGGGTTACAGACAGTGTTTTTTTTAGGGTTAGGGTGAATGTGAGGGTCCGTCTTAGTGTTAGGTTGAGGTTTGTTTTAGTGTTAGGGTTAGTGATATGGTTAGGTTTGTGTTAGGGTTAGTGTTAAGGTTAGGGTTAGTGCTACTGTTAGGGTTAGGTTTAGGTTAAGGTTTATTTAAGGGTTACTGTTAGGGTTAGATTAAGTTTAGGGTTATGGTGTGGGATAGGGTTTGTCTTAGGGTTTTGTTTTGTGTTAGGGTTACAGTTAGTGTTTTGGATAGGTTTAGTGTTATTTTTAGGTATATTGTTAGGGTTAGGGATAGGTTTAGGGTTAGTCTTAGTGGTAGAATTAAGGTTAGTTTTATGGTTACAGTTTTGTTTAGGGTTAGGGTTAGTTTCAGAGTTAGTGTTTAGTTAAGGGTTAGGGTTAGGTTTAGGGTTAGCTTTACAATTAGGGTTAGGGTTAGTGTTAGGGTTAGTTGTAAAGTTGGGATTAGGGTTAGGGTTAGGTTTAGGATTTGTGTTAGGGTTAGAGTTAGGGTAGTTACAGATAGGATTACGTTTAGATGAATAGTAGGGTTAGCATTATTGTTAGTATAGGGTTACTTTGAGGGTTAGGATCAGTGTTATGGTTAGAGTTAGGATTAATATTAGGGTTAGGTTAGCATTAGTGTTAGAATTAGGGTTAGGTTTAGTTTTAGTGATATGGTAATGGTTTGGGTTTGGGTTAGTATTAGGGTTAGTGTTAAAATTAGTGTTAGGGTTACATTACAGTCAGGTAAAGGTTAGGGTTAGGCTTGGGTTTGGTTTAGTGTTATGGTTTGGTTTAGGGTTTGTGTTAGGTTTAGGGTTAGGGTTAGTGTTAGGGTTAGGTTTAGAATTAGTGTTAGGGTTAGCATTAGGGATCGGGTTAGAGTTAGGGATAGGGTAAGTTTTAGGGTTAGTGTTAGGTTTAAGTTTTAGGGTTAGTGTTAGGTTAAGTTTATGGTTAGGGTAATATTTAGAGTTACGGTTAAGGTTAGGGTTAGTTTTAGGTTTTGTGATAGGGTTAGGGTTGTCATTAGGGTTAGTGTTAGGGATATGGTTAAGATTAGTGTTAGAGTTAGTGTTAGGGATAGGGTTAAGTTTAGTTAAGTTTAGTGTTATCGTTAGTGTTAGGCTTAGGGTTAGAGTTACGGTTAGTGTTAAGGTTAGGGTTAGGGTTAGGGTTAGTGCTAGAATTACAGTTAGTGTTAGGGTTAGGTTTTGGGTTATGTTTATGGGTAGAGTAAGTGTTAGGTTTCGGGTTAGTGTTAGTGTCAGGGTTACAGTTATGATTACTGTTAGGTTTATTGTTAGGTTTTCTGTTAGGGTGAGGGTTAAAGTTAGGTTTAGGGTTACTGTTACAGTTAGGATTCAGGTTAGGGTTAGAGTAAATGTTAGGCTTGTATTAGGTTTAGTGTTAATGTTTGTGTTAGGGTTAGATTTATGTTTAGTTTTTGGTTAGGGTTAGTGTTAGGGTTATCGTTATATTTGGCTTAAGGTTAGTTTTAGGATTAGAGTTAGGGTAAAGTTTAGGTTAGGGTTAGAATTAGGGTTAAGGTTAGGTTAGAGTTATGGTTAGTATTAGGGTTTGTGTTAGGGTTATAGTTAGGGTTACAATGAGGGTTAGGGTTATTGTTAGGGAAAGGTTTAGGGTTAGGTTAGGGTTTTTTGTTAGGGTTATGTTTAGGGTTAGGTTTTTTGTTAGGGTTAGGGATAGGGTTAAGGTTAGGTTAGAGTTATGGTTAGTATTAGGGTTTGTGTTAGGGTTATAGTTAGGGTTACAGTGAGGTTTAGGGTTATTGTTAGGGAAAGGTTTAGGGTTATGTTAGGGTTTTTTGTTAGGGTTATGGTTAGGGTTAGGTTTTTTGTTAGGGTTAGGGATAGGGTTAAGGTTACAGTTAGGATTAGTGTTAGAGTTAGTATTCGAGTTAGTGAAATGGTTAGTGTTAGGGTGTGATTTAGGGTTAAGGTTAGTGTTTGTTTTAGAATTTTTGTTAGTGTTAATGTTTGGGTTAGGGTTAATGAGAGAGTTAGGGGTAATATTAGGGTTAGGTTTAGTGTTATGGTTAGGGTTAGGGTTTTTGGTAGGTTTAGGGTTAGTGTTACGATTAGAATTAAGTTTAGGATTAGCGTTTAGTTTAGGGTTAATGTAAGGGTTAGTTTTAGGGTTAACATTAAAGTTAGACTTAGTGTGAGAATTAGGGTTAGGTTTATGGTTAGTGTTAGGTTAGGGTTAGGGTTAGGGTTAGTATTAGGTTTAGCATTATTGTTAGTTTTAGGGTTAGTGTTAGGGTTAGCGTTAGGCTTAGGTTAGTGTTAGGGTTAGTGATATACTTAAGGTTAAGGTTAGTGTTATTTTAAGGGTTAGAGTTATGTTTAGGTTTATATTTAATATTAGAGTTAATATTAGGTTTAGGATTATGCTTAGGCTTAGTTACAGTGTTAAAGTTAAATTTATAGTTAGTATTAGGGTTAGGGTTAGTGTTTGTGTTAGAGTTAGGGTTAGGGTTGGGTTTTGGGTTAGGGTTAGTGTTAGGTTTAAAGATATAGTTAGGGTTAGTTTTAGGTTTGGTTTAGGGTTAAGGCTAATGTTAGGGTTGTGTCATGGTTAGAGTTAGTGTAAGGGTTAGTATTAGGGTTAGGTTTAGGGTTAGAGATAGGGATAGGAGTAGGGTTAGGTTTACGGTTTGGATTAGTGCTATTGTTAGGGTTAGTTTTAGTGTTAGGTTTAGTATTATGGTTAGTTAATGTTAGGATTTGTGTTAGGGTTAGGGTTAATGTTAAGGTTAGGTTTAGTATTTGTGCTAGGGCTACGTTTAGGGATAGTCTTAGGTTTTGATTTAGGGTTAAGGTTAGGGTTAGTGTTAGGGTTACAATTAGAATTAGGGTTAGGGTTAGGGTTGGTTTAGCGTTAGGGTTAATGTTAGTGTTAGTGTTAGGGTTAGTTTTTGTGTTGGGGTTAGGTTTAGGTTTAGTGTTAGGTTAGGGTTACGGGTAGGATTAGTGATAGGGTTAGTGTTAATGTGAGGGTTTGCATTCGGGTTCCTGTTAGGGTTAAGTTAGGGTTAGGATTGTGTTTGGGATAGGGTTAGTGTTAGGGTTATGGTTAAGGTTAGCAAAAGTTTTATGTTTAGAGATAGGTTTAGGGTTAGTGTTAGGATTAAGTTTAGGGTTAGGGTTAGTGTTATTATTAGCATTAGGGTTAGGCATATGGTGAGTGTTAAGCTTAGCATTAGAGTTAGATTTAGGGTTAGTGTTTGGGTTAGTGTTAGGGTTAGGTTTAGGGATAGGTTTAGTGTTAGGGTTTGAGTTAGGGTTTGTGTTACGGTTAAGGTTAGTGTTAGGATTAGTGTTCATATTAGGGTTTGCGTTATGGTTAGTATTAGTGTAAGTGTTAGAGTTAGGTTTAGGTTTAGTGTTAGGGTTTGTGTTAGGGTGAGAGTTCGATTAGTGTTAGTTTTAGGTTAGTATTAGAATTAGGTTTAGTGTTAGGTTTAGAGTTAAGGTTTGTCTTAGTGTTAGGGTTAGGGTTAAGTTTAAGGTTAGTGTTACTGTTAGGGTTAAGGTTAGTGATAGTGTTAGGTTTAAGAATAGGTTTAGGTTTAGTGTTAGGGTTAGGGTTAGGTTTAGGTTAGTTTTACGGTTAGGGTAAGAGTTAGAGTTAGGGTGAGTGTTAGGGTTAGTGTTAGGGTTAGGGTTTGGGTTAGGGTTAGTGTTAGGGCTAGGGTTATGGTTAGGATTAGCATTAGGGTTAATGTTAGTGTTTAATTTTGCATTAGAGTTAGTGTTAGGGTTAGGGTTAGGTTGAGGGTTAGGGTTACTGTTAGGGTTAGGGTTAGGGATAACTTTAGGGTTAGTGTTAGGGTTAGAGGTAGGATTAGGTTTAGCATGAGTGTTAGGGTTAGGGTGAGGTTTAGTGTTAGTGTTTGGGTTAAGTTTAGGGTTAAGATTAAAGTATAGTTAGGGTTAGGGATAGGCTTTGTTAGTGTTAGGGTTAGGGTTACTGTTATAGTTAGGATTATGGTTAGGATTAGGTTTAGGATTTGTATTAGTTTATGGTTATGTTTAGAGTTAGATTTAGGCTAAGATTTAGGGTCAGGGTTAGGTTTAGATTTAATTTTAGTGTTAGGGTTAGAGTTAGGGTTAGGATTAGTGTTAGGTTTAGTGTTAGGGTTTAAGTTAGGCTTTGTGTTAGGTTTAGGGTTATGGTTATGGTTAGAGTTAGTGATAGGATTAGGGTGGGATTTAGATTTAGTGTTACTTTTAGGGTGAGGTTTAGTGTTATGGTTACTGTTAGAGTAAGGGTTAGGGTGAGGGTTAGTGTTAGAATTCGTGTTTGGTTTAGGGTTAGTGTTGGTGTTTGTGTTAGTATTAGGTTTAGGGTTAGGGTTAGATTTAGGTTTTGTGTTAGGGTAAGGTTTAGTGTTAGGGTCAGGATTAGGGTTAGGTTTAGTGTTAGTGTTAGGGTTACGGTTAGGATTAGGATTAGTGTTAGGGTTACGGTTAGTGTTAGCGGTAATTTTATTGTTATGGTTAGTGTTAGGGTTAGGATTAGTGTTATTGATTGGGTTAGGGTTAAGGTTAGGACTATGTTTAGGGTAGTGTTAGCTTTAGGGTTCCTGTTCATCTTAGGGTTAGGGTTAGGGTTTGTGTTAGTCTTAGTGTTAGGGTTAGGGTTAGTGTTATGGTTAGTTTTAGGGTTAGGGTTAGTGTTATTGTTAGTGTTAGACTTAGGGTTAGGGTTAGGTTTAGTGTTAGGTTCAGCAAAGAGTTTAGGGTAAGTGTGAGGGTTAGTGTTAGGTTTCGGTTTAGTGTAACAAATAGGATAGGTTTACGGTTAGGTTTAATGTTACATTTAGGTTTATGGTTAGGGTTAGTATAGTAATGGTTAGGATTTTGGTTATGGTAAGTGTTAGGTTTTTTTTAAGAGTTAGGTTTAGTGTTAGGGTTAGGGTTACATTTAGAGTTAAGTTTAGGGTTAGGGTTAGTTTTAGGGTAAGATTTAGGATTAGGTTTAGGGTAATTGTAAGGGTTAGTTTAAGAGTTAGGTTAAGGTTTAGGGTTAGGGTTACTTTTAGGGTAAGTGTTAGAGTTATGTTTAGGGTTAGGGGTTTTTTTAGGGTTAGGTTTCTGTTCAGAGTTAGGGTTATGGGTAGGATTAGGGTTAGAATAAGTGTTAGGTTAGGGTTAGGGTAAGTGTTAGGGTTACAGGTAGGGTTATTGATAGTGTTAGTTTTAGGTTTAGGGTTAGGGTTTGTGTTAAGGTTAGGGTTAATGTTGGGTTTAGGGTTAGTGTTAGGATAAGGGGTGCATTTAAGTTTAGGGTCTGTGATAGGCTTAGGTTTGGAGTTAGGTTTATTGTTAGGGTTATCATTAGGGTTAGGTTTAGTGTTAGGTGTAGGGTTAGGTTTAAGGTTAGATATGGGTTAGGGTTACGATCAGATTAAGTTCAGAATTCTGGTTTGGGTTAGAGTTTGTCTTCAGTTTATGGTTAGTGTTGTCGTTAGGGTTAGGGTTAAGGTTCGGGTTAGGTTTAGTGTTATGGTTATGGTTAGGATTTGTGTTAGGGTTAGTGTTAGCTTAGGAATGGGATTACGGTTAGGATTAGCATTAGGGTTAGGATTAATGTTAGGGTTAAGGTTAAGGTTAGGGTTAATATTATGGTTTGGGTTAGGTTTATGGATACTGTTAGGTAGCATTAGGGTTAGGTTTAGGGTTAGGTTTATGGTTAGCCTTAGGATTAGGGTTAGTGTTAGGATTAGTGTTAAGGTTAGGGTTAGGATTAGTGTTAGGTTTCAGGTTATGAGTAGGTTCAATGTTAGTGTTAGGATTAGGATTATGGCTAAGTTTAGGGTTACAGAAAGTGTTAGGTTAGGTTTAAAGTTAGGATTAGGGTGAGGTGTAGGGTTAGTGTTAGTGTTAGTTTTGCCTTAGGGTTTGTGTTAGGGTTATTATTATGGTTAGTGTTTGGGTTGGGTAAGGGTTAATGCTAGTGTTAGGGTTAGTGTTTGTGTTAGGGTTAGAGTTGGGGTTAGGATGAGATTTAGGATTAGTGTTACGGTTAGGGTTTGGGTTAGTTTTAGGGTTAGGGTTTGGGTTCGTGTTAGAATTTGGTTTATGTTTTGGGTTAGGGTTAATGTTAGGGTTCGTGTTAGGGTTAGGGTTAGGGTTAAATTTAGGGTTAGTGTTAGTGTTAGGGTTAGGGTTAGGTTTACACTAGTTTTAGGGTTAGGGATAGGTTTACATTTAGTGTTAGTGTTAGTGTTAGGTTTAGGTTTAGTGTTATGTTTAGTGTTAGTTTTAGGTTTACAGTTAGTATTAGGGTTAGCCTTAGGATTAGGTTTAGTTTTAGTATTAGTGTTAGCATTATGGTTAGGTTTAGGATTATTTTTAGGGATGTTGTTAGGATTTGGGTATTGTTATGCTTAGGTTAGGTTTAGGTTCAGTGTTAGCGTTAGTGTTATGGTTAGGATTAGTGTTTGGGTTAGGGTAAGGTTTAGGGTTAGATTAAGGTTTAGGGTTAGGTTTAGTGTTAGGTTTTGGTTTAGAGTTATGGTTAGGTTAGAGTTAATGTTAGGGTTTGGGTTAAGTTCAATGTTAGGGTTAGGGTTAGTGTTAGGGTTTGGGTTAGGGTTATTGTTGTTGTTAGGTTTAGGGTTAAATTTAGGATTGGGGTGAGGTTTAGGGATAGTGTTAGGGTTAGTGTTGGGGTTATGTTTAGGGTTAGGTTTAGTGTTAGGTTTATTCTTAGGGTTTGTTTTAGTGTTAGGGTTATTGTTAGGTTTAGGGTTACATGTCGGATTAGGTTTAGGTTTAGGGTTAGTGTTAGGGTCTGTGTTAATGTTAGGATAAGTGTTAGTGTTAGCTTTTGCTTTATGGTTAGTTTTAGGGTTAGTGTTATGGTTAAGGTTGGGGTCAGTGTTAGGTTTTCTGCTAGGGTTAGAGTGATGGTTAATGTTATTGTTAGGGTTAGTGTTAGGTTTAGTGTTAGTGTTAGGGTTAGGTTTAGGGTTAGTATTAGGGTTTGGTTTAGTGTTAAGTTTTCTCATAGTGTTAGGGTTAGAATTAAAGTTAGGATCTTGTTGATACTTTGAAGGAATAATCGGTATTCCAGTCCTACTTGGGCCCCTGATTTTCATTCTTCTTAGTTAAAGCGTTCTTTTGCAGGAACACTTTGAATTTTTAGGTTTCAATTCATTTTCCCCTATACAGATGGAGGCATTTGGAAATCTAAATGAAACACAGTTTGTGCTAGCTGCTTGAATGTTGACACACTCAATTAGTTGTCAGTGTGCTCTCTATGCGTTGTTTCCTGTTGAAGTAGCCCTAACAGAGGCATGGAAAAAACACTTTCATTTGAATGAATTTGCCAAGGTTCCACTAAACTCTGAGTTTACTAGAATTTCAGCAAATATTTTTTCACCCGATCTTGTTGATACTTTGAAGGAATCATCGGTATTCCAGTCGTATTTGGGCCCCCAAATTACATTGTTTTAGGTTGAAGAGTTGTTTGCAGGAACACTTTGAATTTTTAGGTTTCACTTTGTTTTCCCCTATATGGATAGAGGCATTTGGAACTCTAAATCAAACACGGTTTGTGCTAGCTACTTGAAACTTGGCACACTCAATTAGTTCTCAGTGCGCTCTCTAGGCTTTGTTCCCTGTTGAAGTAGCCCTAAAAGAGGTAAGGAAAAAACACTTGGCATTTGAAAACTTTGGCCGAGCTTCCACACAAATCGAGCAAATATTTTTTTTCATCCCATCTTGTTGATACTTTGAAGGAATGATCAGTACTCCACTCGCACTTGGCCCCCAAACTTCATTATTCTAGGTTGAAGCATTCCATTGCAGGAACACTTTGAAATTTTTGGTTTCACTTCGTTTTCTCTGATAGGGATAGAGGCAGTTTGAACTCTAAATCAAACATAGTTTCTAATAGTTGCATGAAACTTGACACACTCAATTAGTTCACAGTGTGCTCTCTAGGCTTTTTACCTGTTGAAGTAGCCCTAAGCCAAGTGAAGGAAAAAACACTTTCATTTCAAAGCATTTGCGAAGCTTCCGTTGAACTCCAAGTTTACTGGAATCTCAGCAAATATTTTGTCACCCGATCTAGTTGATACTTTGAAGGAATAATCAGTACCCTAGTCGTACTTGGCCCCCAAATTTCATTCTTCTAGTTTATAGTGTCGTTTGCAGGAACACTTTGAATATTTAGGTTTCACTTTGTTTTCCCCTATAGGGATAGAGGCAGTTGGATCTCTAAATCAAACACAGTTTGTGCTAGCTGCTTGAAACTTGACACACTCAATTAGATCTCAGTGTGCTCTCTATGCTTTGTTCTCTGTTGAAGTAGCCCTACCAGAGGCAAGGAAAAAACACTTGGCAATTGAAAACATTGGCCAAACTTCCACAGAACTCCAAACAAATATTTTTTCACCCGATCTTCTTTATACTTTGAAGGAATAATCAGTACTCCAGTCGCACTTTGCCCCCCCAAATTTCATTATTCTAGGTTGAAGCATTCCTTTGTAAGAACACATTGAAATTTTTGGTTTCACTTCATTTTCCCCGATAGGGATAGATGCCGTTTATCTCTAAATCAAACATAGTTTTTACTAGCTGCATAAAACTCCACACACTCAATTAGTTCTCAGTGTGCTCGCTAAGCTTTTTCCCTGTTGAAGTAGTGCTAATCAGAGCCAAGGAAAAAACACTTTTATTTGAACACATTTGTCAAGCTTCTGTTGAACTCCAAGTTTACTGGAATCTCAGCAAATATTTTTTCACCCTATCTGGTTGACACTTTGAAGGAATAATCGGAACTTCAGTTGTACTTGTCCCCCCAGATTTTATTCTTCTAGGTTAAAGCGTCATTTGCAGAAACATTTTGAATATTTAGGTTTCACTATGTTTTCCCCTATAAAGATAGAGGCAGTTGGAACTCTAAATCAAACATGGTTTGTCCTATCTGATTGAAACTTGACACACTCAATTAGTTCTTAGTGTGCTCTCTATACTTTGTTCCTTGTTGAAGTAGCCCTAACAGAGGCAAGGGAAAAACACTTGCATTTGAACACATTTGTGGAGCTTCCACAGAATTCAGAGCAAATATTTTTTCACCCTATCTTATTGATACTTTGGAGGAATGACTGGTACTACAGTTGCACTTGTTCCCCCAAATTTGTTCTTCTAGATTGAAGCGTTCATTTGCAGGAACAGTGTGAAATTTTAGGTTTCATTTCATTTTCCATTATAGGGATAAATGCATTTGGGATTCAAAATCAATCAGGATTTCTGCTAGCTGCTTGAATTTTGACACACTGAATTAGTTCTCAGTGCACTGTCTATGCTATGTTCCCTCTTGAAGTACCCCTAAGTAGAGGCACTTGTCAGTGAAGGAAAAATCACTTTCATTTGAAAGCATTTGCCAAGCTTCCACAGACCTCTGAGGAAATATTATTTGCACCCAATCTTTTTGATACTTACCAGTAATGATTGGTACTTCAGTCACACACCCCCAAATTTCGTTCTTCTAGGTGGAAGTGTTCATTTATAGGAACACTTTGAAATTTTAGGTTTCACTTCATTTTCCCCTATAGGGATAATGCATTTGGAAGTCTAAATCAAACACAGTTTCTGCTAGCTGCTCGAAATTTGACCCACCAAATTAGTTCTCAGTGCACTCTTTATGTTTTCTCCCCTCTTGAAGTAGCTCTAAGGAGTGGCACAAAAAAAAAAAAAAACAATTTCATTTGAAAGCCATTGCCAAGCTTTAACAGAACTCCGAGTTTACTGAAATCCCAGCAAATATTTTTTTCATCCAATCTTTTTAATACTTGGCCATAATGATCAATATTCCAGTCACACTTGGCCCCCCAAATTTGGTTCTTCTAGGTTTAAGTGTTCCTTTGCAGGAACACTGTGAAATTTGAGGTTTCATGTTGTTTTCCCCTATAAGGATAGATGCAGTTGGAACTCTAAATCAAACACACTTTCTGCTTGCTGCTTGAAATCTGACACAATGAATTAGTTCTCAGTGTGCTCTCTATGATTTTTCCCTCCTGCAGTAGCCCTAAGCAGAGGTAAGGAAAAAAAAAAAAAAACACCTTTCATTTGAAAGCGTTTGCCCGGCTTCCACAGAACTGCGAGTTTACTGAAATCTCAACAAATATTTTTTCACACAATCTTGTTGATAGGTTGCAGGAACCATCAGTACCTCAGCATCACTTGGCTCCCCAATTTTTTTACTTCTAGGTTAAAGCATTTGTTTGCAGGAACACTTTGAATTTTTAGGTATCACTTGTTTTCCCCTATAGGTATACTCACTTTTGGAACTCTAAATCAAACAGGGTTTGTGCTAGCTGCTTCAAACTTGACACACTCAATTAGTTCTCAGTGTGCTCTCTATGCTTTGTTCCCTCTGGAATTAGACCAAAGGAGAGGCAGGAAAAAAAAATCTATTTCATTTGAAAGCCTTCGCCAAGCTTCCACCAATCTCTGTGTTTACTGAAACTTCTGCAAATATTTTGTTCACCCAACATTTTTGATACTTTTTGGCAATCATCAGTACTCAGGTCACACTTGGCTCCCCAAATTTCATTCTTCTAGTTTGAAGCATTCGTTTGCAGGGACAGTGTGAAATTTTAGGTTTCACTTCATTTTTCCATATACGAATAGATGAATTTGGAATTCTAAATCAAACAGCATTTCTGCTAGCTCCTTGAATTTCAACACTCTGAATTAGTTTTCAGTGTGCTCTCTATTCTTTGTTCCCTCTTGAAGTAGCCCTACACAGAAACACTTGTCAGTGAAGGAAAAATCACTTTCATTTGAAAGCGTTTGCCAAGCTTCCACAGACCTCCGAGTTTACTGAAATCCCAGCAAATATTATTTTTCACCCAATCTTTTTGATACTTTCCAGAAATTATCGGTACTACAGTCACACTTGGCCCCCCAAATTTTGTTCTTCTAGGTGGAAGTGTTCGTTTGCAGGAACATTTTGAAATTTTAGGTTTCACTTCCTTTTCCCCTATAGGGATAATGCACTTGGAACTCTAAATCAAACAGACTTTTTTTCTAGCTGCTTGAAATTTGTCACACTGAATTAGTTATCAGTGAGCTCTCTATCATTTGTTCCCTCCTCAGTAGCCCTAAGCAGAGTCAAGGAAAAAACACTTTAATTTTAAAGTGTTTGCCAGGCTTCCACAGAACTGCAAGTTTACTGAAATCTCAGCAAATATTTTTTCACCTGATCTTGTTGATACATTGCAGGAATCGTGAGTATGCAAGCCACACTTGGCTCCCCAAATTTTGTACTTCTGGGTTAAAGCGTTCCTTTGCAGGAACACTTTGAAATTTTAGGTTTCACCTTGTTTTCCCCTATAGGTATACTCCCAGTTGGAGCTCTAAATCAAACAGGATTTGTGCTAGCTGCTTTATATTTGACACACTGAATTAGTTCTCAGTATGCTCTCTATGTGTTGTTTCATCCTGCAGTAGCCCTATGCAGAAGCAAGGATAAAACACTTTCCTTTGAAAGAGTTTGCCAGGCATATACAGAACTCTGAGTTTACTGAAATCTCAGCAATTTTTTTTTCACCTGATCTTGTTGATATGTTGGAAGAATCATTAGTACACTATCTGCAGTTAGTTCCCCAAATTTATTTTTCTAGTTTCAAACATTCCCTAACCATAACACTAACCCTTACACTAAAAAACCCTAACACTAACACAAATGCTAAATCTAACCAAAACCCTAACCCTAACATTAATCCTCACACTAATTCTAACCTTAATCTTAATCCTAACCCTAACTCTAACCCTATTGCAAACCCTAACACTAACCCAAACCTAACCCTAACCTTAACCCTAACTCTAAACATAACACTTACCCAAATCCTATCCCTAACCCAACTCTAACACTAACCATAATCTGAACAATAACCCTAGCACTAACCCTAACCCTATCCCTAACCCTATTTCTAAACCTAATATTAACCCTAAGTCTAAACCTAAACCTAAAACCACCTCTAACCAAAACTCTAACACTAATCCTAATGCTAACTGTAAAACTAACAATAACCCTAACAAGAAACCTAACACTAACCATAAACTTAACCCTAAACCTAAAACTAACCCTAACCAAACCCTAAAACTCACTCAAATGCTAATACTCACCCAAAACCTAATCCTAACATTAAATTAATCCTAACCCTAACTCTAACCCCAACACTAACTTTAATTCCAAACTTACCCCTAAAACTGATACTAACACTCACGCAAACCCTAACCCTAAATCTCATACTAACACTAATCCTTACCCTAACCCTAACACTAAAACTAATTCTAAAAGTAAGCATAACACTAACATTAAACCTAAACCTTCCCTTAAAACTAAACCTAACCCTAACCATAAACCTAACATTAACCCTAACACTAACACAAACCTTAAACCTAAACCTAACACTAACACTAAAACTAATTATAAACCTAAACCTAAATAAACCTAAACCTAATACTTATCCTAACCCTTACCCTAAACCTAACATAAACCCTAAACCTAACTGTAAACCTAATTCTAACACTAACACTAACCCTAAACCTAACATTAAACCTAACTCTAAATCTAACCCTAACACTAATACTAACACTAACCCTCAATCTAAACAAAACCTAACAACAAACCTAACCCTAAACCTAAACCTAACACTAATCCTAACCCTAACACTAACCATACCTTTAACCCTATCCCTAAGCCTAAAACTAACCCTAACCCTAACCCTACCCCTAACACTAACCCTAACACTAACACTAATCCTAACCCTAAAACTAACCTTAACCTCATCAAACCCTAACATTAACCCTAATACTAACCCCAACCATAACCTAAAATGAAAAATGGCCGTAACACTAGCCCTAACCCTTTCCCTAACACTAACATTCACTCTAACACTAACTGTAACCCTAAACTTAATGCTCACCATAAACCTAACAATAACCTTAACACTAATATTAACCCTAACTCTAACTGTAAACTTAACCCTAACCCTAAACCTAACACTAAACCTAACCCTAACCCTAAACCCAACCCTAACCCTAAACCTAACATTAACCCTAACACTAACCCTAATCCTAACCCTAAACTTAGCAATAACACTCACACTAACCCTAAAACTTATTATAATCCAAATTTTATTCCTAACCCTATACCTAACACTAACCCTAAACCTAACCCTAACCCTAATACTAACCAGTACCATTTACCCAACTCTAACCTTATCACTAACACAACCCTAACCCTAAAGCTAAAGCTAAAAATAACCCTCACCCTAACCCAGCAATATCACTAACACTATTCATAAAACTAACACTAACTCTAATTCTAACCCTAGCCCTAATCCTAACAATAACTTTTACACTAAATCTAACCCTAACCCTAACACTAACCCTAACCCTAACACTGACCTAAAACTTACCCTAACTTTAACACTAACACTAACCCTAAGCTTAAACCTATACCTAACACTAACCCTAAACCTAACACCAACTCTAAAGCCAAAATTAACCCCAACTGAACCCTAAACATAACCCTAACACTAACCCTAATGCTATCCCTAACCCTAACAGTATCCCCTACCCTAAACCTAAACCTAAACCTAAATTTAACCTTAACCCTAACCCTAACACTAACCCTAAACCTATCCAAAACACTATCCCTAACACTACCCCTAAATGTTACATTATTTCTAACCCTAAACCTTACCCTAACCCTAATACTAAACCTAGCACTAACTCTATCCCTAAATCTAACCCTAACTCTAACCTTAACACTAACACTAAATGTAACCCTAACCCACAACCTAACCCTAAACCTAATCCTAATTTTAACCCTAACACTAACCCTAACCCTAACACTAACACTAACCCTAACACTACCCCTAAGACTACTACTAACTCAAACCCTAAATTTAACCCTACCCCCAACACTAACCCTAATTCTAACCCCATCTAACACTAACAGGAAACCTCAATCTAAACTTAAACCTAACACTAACATGAACCCTAACCCTAACCCTAAACCTAAACCTAACACTAACCCTAAACTTTACCCTAAGGCTTACATTAACCCTAAACCTAAACCTAAACCTAACAGTATCCCTAAACTTAAGCCTAAGCCTAATATTAACACTAAACCTAACCATAAAACTAATCCTAACCCTAACAGTAAAACTTACCGTAACCCTAACAAAACTCATAACACTAACCCTAATTCTAACCCTATCTAACACTAACACTAATCCTCAATCTAACCTTAAACCTCATGCTAACCCTAACCCTTACCCTAAAACTAACAGTAACCCTAACCTTAACCCTAAGCCTAACCCTGAATCTAATCCTAACCCTAACACTAAATCTAACCCTATCCTAACACTATCCATATATCTAAACCTAACCCAAACACTTACATTAACCAAACCTAACCCTAACCCTAACACTAACTCTAACACTAACTGTAACCCTAACCCTTACCTTAACTCTAAATAGAACACTAACCCAAATTCTAACCCTAACCCTAAATCTAACACAAACCCTAATACTAACCATAACCCTAAACCTAACATTAACCCTAACTCTAACACTAACCCTAACCCTATTTCTAACCCTAACATTAACCCTAATCCTAACTCTAAACCTAACACTAACCCTAAATAAAACCATAATACTAACCCTAACACTAAATCTAAAACTAACACTAACCATAACAAAAATACTAACACGTACCATAACCTTAACCCTAAACCTAACACTAACACTAACCCTTAACCTAAAACTAACAATAACCCTAACACTAACACTAATTCTTACCCTAATGCAAACACTAATTATATTCCTAACCCTAACAATAACACTAAACCTAAAACGTAGCCTAACATTAACCCTAACTCTAACCCTTACCCTAATCCCACCCCTAAACCGAACCCTAACTCTAAACCTAAATCTAACCCAAACTCTAACCCTAACCCTACAACTAACACTAAAACTAAATATAACTCTAACCCTAACCCTAATACTAATCCTAACCTTAACCCCAAACCTTACACTAACCCTAAACCTAACCCTAATTTTAACCCTAATTCTGACCCTAATCCTAACACTAACCCTAAACCTAATCCTAACCCTAATATTAAACCTAACTCTAAATCTAATCCTAAAACTAACACTAACCCTCAATCTAATCCTAAACCTAAAGGGAAACTTAACAATAACCCTAATCCTAAACCTAAAGCTAACACTAACCCTAACCCTAACCATAACCATAACTCTACACCTAACCCAAACACTAAACCTAACTCTAAACTTAACCCTAACTTAACCCTAACAGTAAACATAACAATAACCCTAAAAATAACCATAACACTAACCCTATCCCTAACACTAATGCTAATCCATACCCTAACACTAAAACTCACCCTACCACTAACCATAACACTAAGCCTAACGCTGACCATAAATCAAACACTAACCCTAACACTAATCCTAACAATTACCCTAACCCTAACCCTAAACTTAATCTTAATATAAACCCTAACCCTAACACTAACACTAACCCTAACCCTAACCTGAACCCAAACCCTCACACTAACCCTAACCTTAACCCAATCCCTAACCCTAATACAAACATTAACCATAACCCTCATCATAACCCTAACCCTAACACTAACCTAAATCAATCTTTAATTCTAACAGAAACCCTAATTCTAACCTTAACCCTAACACTACACCTAACAATAAACCTAACCCTAACCCTAACCCTAACACTGACCCTAACCCTAACACTAACTTTAGCCCTGACTCTATGTCTAACCTTCACCCTTGCCCTAACCCTAGCTCAAATGCTATCACTTACCCTAAACCTAACACTGACACTAACCCTAGTCTTAACCCTAACCCTAGCCCTAAACCTAACCTTAACCCTATCCCTAATATTACCTCTAACATTACCCTAATGATAAGCCTAACCAAAAAAATGATAAACCTAGGCCTAACGCTAACCCTAACACTATCATTAACATTATCCAATAGGCTAAAACTAACCTGAACCCTAAACCTAACAATATCCATTACCCTAACCAAAACCAGAAACCTACCACTAATTTAAGCCTTAACCCTAAACCTGAACCTAAACCAAACCCTACCTGCAACCTGACCCCAATAATACACCTAGCTCTAAACTTGGCCCTTACCCTAAATCTAACCCTTACACTAGACTTAGCCATAACCTAATCCTAAATCTAACCATAACCAGAAATCTAGTCCTGACATTAGCTCTCCTTTTAATCCAAGCCCTAGCCCTAACACAAACCCTCATTCTAGCTTTAATCCTAGCCTTAATCTTACCCAAACCCTAACCCTATCCTTAAAACTAGCTATAACACATCCTTTTTCCTAAATCTAATGCTAATCCTAGCCCTAACACTAACTCTATCTCTACACCTAACCCTAGGCCTAACACTAACACTAAACCTAGTGCTAATCCTAGCCCTAATTTAGCTGTAACACTAAAGTTAATCCTATCCCTAGCCTTAAGACTAACACTAACGTTCACTGTAGCCATTTCCCTAATTTTAAACCTATCCCTTCAGATAACCCAAAACCTAGCCCTATCCTTATCCCCAACCCTAGTCCTAATCTTCTCCCTATCTCTAAACCTGTGTCTAATCCTAAATATAAGCCTAAACCTTACCCTAACACTAGCCTTAACCCTAATGTTAATTGGAAAACTACTCCTAACCCTACGCTAGCCCTAAAACCAAACCGAGCTATAACCCTACACCTAACCGTTAACCTAAACCAAATCCTAACCCTACATCTAGCCCTAAACCTAGCTCTAATTTGAGTTCTAACCCTAACCCTAGAGAAAACCGGTATCCTGACTCAGACCCTAACACTAACCCTAGCTCTAAACAATGCCATAATGCTAACTCTAGAACTAGATCTAATTGGAATCCTAGTTCTTACATTAGATGTAGCCCTAATTCTACACAAATCCTAGCCCTAATCCCAGCCCAAAGCCTAAGTTTAACACTAACCCTAACCCTGAACCTAGCCCTAACCCTAACCCTAACCCTAACCCTATCTCTAACCATATTTTTTCCTAAGCCAAACCCTCACCCTAATGATAACGTAGTCCTAAAACTAATCCTCAGCCTACCCCCAAACACTAGCTCTATTACTAGTCCTAACCCTGCCCCCATTCAAGATCTAACCCCAACTCAAACCTTAACCCAACCCAGACCCTTATTCTGACCCTAACAGTAACTCTAGTTCTAAACCTGACCCTAACCCTAAAGTGAACCATAACCCTACACTACTGGTAAACCTATACCTAAACCTAACAGTAACACTAGTACTAGACCAAACCTAATCCTAAATAGAGTCATAAATTTAGCTTTAGCCCTAAAGTAAAACCTAGCACTACCCCTAAAAATATCCTTTAACCTAACACAAAAACTAACCCTATGCCTAAACCCAAAGCTAGTCCAATATGACCCAAAACTTGTACCTAACCCTAAGCCAAACAATGACACTTACCCCAACAGAAACCCTAGCTCTAATCCTTATGCTAACAGAAAACCTAACCCTAACACTAGACTTATACATAACCTTAACCCTGAAACTAGCCATAACCATAACCATAGCTCCTACATTACCCATAGCTTAACGCTAGCCATAAACCTCACACAAAACCTAGCCCTAAACCTAGCCCTAATCGTAACCCTAACTGTAACCCTAGACCTGACACTAACCCTAACTTTCGCCCTAGCACTAACCCTAGCTCAAAATCTAACCCTTACCTAAACAAAACCCTAAATTTAACCCTTTCCCTAGCCCCGACTCTAGCCCTAACCATCACCATAGCGCTAACCCTATCTCAAATGCTAACAGTTACCCTTACTGTAACCCTAACACTAACCCTAGGCCTAACCCTAACGCTAGCCCTAATCCTAAACTTAACCCTAGCCCTAAACTTACCTCTAACATTTCCCTAAAGATAAGCCTAAACAAATACTAACCCTAGGTCTATCACTTACCATATCAATATCACTAACCCTATTCATTACAATAAACCTAACCTGAACCCTAAAGCTAACCCTATCCATTATTCTCACACTAATTGTAACCCTAACACTAATTCAAGCCTTAACCCTAAACCTTAACATAAAGCAAACCCTACCTGGACCCTGAACTTAATAGTACACCTAGCTTTAAACTTGGCCCTTACCCTAAACCTAACCCTTACACTAGACTTAGCCATTACCTAATCCTAAAGCTAAAATTAACCATAAACCTAGACCTGACCTTAGACCTAGTCCTAATCCAATCTATATAGCCCTAACACAAACCCTCATCCTAGCCCTAAACCTAGACTTGAATTAACCCGAACTCTAACCCTACCCCTAAATATAGCTATAACCCCATCACTTCTCCTAAAACTAACTGTAATCCTAACCCTAACAGTAACCCTATCTCTAGCCCTAACACTAGGCCTAACACTAACTGTAACCATAGCACTAATCCTAGCCCTAATTTAGCCCTAACCCTAAAGCTAAACCTATCCCTATGCCTAAGACTAACTCCAACTATCACCATAGCCATATACCTAATTTTAAACCTATCCCTTCTGATAAACCAAAACCTAGCCCTATTTCTAGCCCCCACCCTAGTCCTAACCTTCACCCTAGCCCTAAACCTGGATCTAACCCTAACCTAACGCAAAGACTAATCCTATAACTAGACCCAAGATAGTCCTAAATCTGGCCATACACCTAAACCTAAACTCAACCCAAACAATGACCCTTACCCTAAAATAAACCCTAGACCTAAAACTTATCCTAACTAAAAACCTTATTCTAACCTAAAACCTAACCCTAAAAATAGACTTGAACCTCACAAAAAACCTAGCCCTTATCCTAGCACTAAATTTAGCCCTAATCGTAACCCTAACCTTAACCCTAGACCTGACAATAAACATAACCTTCGTACTAGCCCTAACCATAGCTCAACACAAAACTTACCTAAACATAACCCTAATCCTAAACCTAACTCTAGCCCTGACTCTAGCCCTAACCCTCACCCTATCCCTAACCCTAGCTCAAATGCTAACATTTACCCTAAGCCTAACCCTAACACTAACCCTAGGCCTAAGCTTAACCCTAGCCCTAATGCTAAACTTTACCCTAGCCATAACATTAGCTCTAAATTTACCCTAAAAATAAGCCTAACAAAATGCAAACCCTAGGCCTATCGCTAACCCTATTGCTATCCCTAATTCTATCCATTACGGTAAACCTAACCTGAACCCTAAACCTAACCCTATACATTACCCTAACCCTAACCCTAACCCTAACAAAAAATCAAGCCTGAACCCTAAACCTTAACCTAAATCAAACCCTACCTGGACCCTTACCCTAATAATACACCTAGCTCTAAATTGGCCTTCATCCTAAACGTAACCCTTACAATAGAGTTAGCCATAACCTAATCCTACAGCTAAATATAACCATAAACCTAGACCTGACATTAGCCCTTGTCCTATCCCAAGCACTAGTCCTAACAGAAACCCTCATTATAGCCCTAAACCTAGCCTTATTCCTAAGCCAAACCCTAACCCTACCCCAAACCTAGCTATAAATCCATCACTTCCCCTAAAACTAACTCTAACCCCAAGCCTAACACTAACCCTAACTCTAGCCCTAACCCTAGTCCTAACACTAACACTAACCCTAGAGCTAATTCTAGCCTAATTTAGCCCTAACCCTAACCCTAACCCTAACCCTCTCCCTAGACTTAAGACTAACTCTACTCTCACCGTAGCTGTATCCCTACTTAAAAACTATCTCTTATGATAACTCCAAACCTAGCCCTATACCTAGCCTAAACCTTAGCCTTAACCTGCGCACTAGCCCTAAAACAAATCCAAGCCCTATCACTACACCTAACCCTTAACCTAAACCAAACCCTAATCCTACACCTAGCACTAAACTTAGCCCTATTTTGAGTCCTAACCTAACCCAAGAAAAAACCCTGACCCTGACGCAGATCCTAACACTAAACCTAGCTCTAAACATTAGCGTAATGCTAACCCTAGAACTAGGCCTAATTGTAATCCTAGTTCTTACATTAGCTGTAGCCCTAATGCTAACAAAAATCTTAGCCCTAATCCGAGCCCTAAACATAGGTTTAACCCTAACCGTAAACCTTACCCTTGCCCTAACCCTAAACATACCCCGAACCCTACTTCTAACCCTACATTTTACCCTATGCCAAACCCTCACCTTAGTGCTACCCTAGTCCTAAAACTAACTCATAGCCTACACCAAACACTACCTCTATTACTAGTCCAAAAACTGCCCTCTTTCTAGTTCTAACCCTAAACAAAACCCTAACCCTAACCCTAAACCTGACCCTGATCCTAAAGCGAAACCTAACCAAACCTCTACCGGTAAACCTATACCTAAACCTAACAGTAACACTAGCACTAGACCAAACCTAACCCTAAATAGAGTCATAAATCTAGCCTTAGTCCTAAAGAAAAACCTAGCACTAGCCCTAACAATACCCTTAAACTAATGCAAAGACTAACCCTATCCATAGACCCAAAGCTAGTCTTAATTCTGGCACTAAACCTAAACCTAACACTAACCCGAGCAATGACTCTTACCATAACCTAAACCCTAACTCTAAACCTTATCCTAACCCAAACCTAACCCCAACTTACACTAGCCTTATTCATAACCCTAAAAGTAGCCATAACCATAACACTAGTTCTTACAATACCCATAGCCCTAATGCTAGACATAAAACTCACACAAAACCTAGCCCTTACTCTAGCCCTAAACCTAGCCCTAATCATAACCCTAAACATAACCCTAGACCTGAATCTAACCCTAACCCTCGCCCTAGCCCTAAACTTAGCTCAAACTCTAACCTTACCTAAACCTAACACTAACCCTAACCCTAGCCTTGACTCTAGCCCTAACACTCGCCCTAGACCTAACCCTAGCTCAAATGCTAACACTTATCCTAAGCCAAACCCTAACACTAACCCTATGCCTAACCCTAATCCTAGCCCTAATCCTAACTTTACCCCTATCCCTAACCTCAGCTCTAACATTACCCTAAAGATAAGCCTAACCAAATGGTAACACTGGGACTAACGCCAACCCATTCGCTATCACTAAGGCTATACGTTACACTAAACCTAATCTGAAACCTAAACCTGACCCTATCCATTACCCTCAGCGTAGTCATAACCCTAACATTAATTCAAGCCTTAACCCTAAACCTTACCCTAACCCTAATCCTACCTGGATCTTGAGCCTAATAATACACCTAGCTCTAAACTTGGCCCTCACCTTAAACCTAACCCTTACAGTAGACTTAGCCATTACCTAATTCTAAAGCTAAAATTAACCATAAACCTAGACCTGACATTAGCCCTAGTCCTAATCCAAGGCCTAGCCCTAACACAAACCCTCATCCTAGCCCCAAACCTAGCCTTAAATTAACCCAAATTCTAACCCTAGCCCTAAATATAGCTATAACCCCATCCCTTCTCCTAAAACTAAGTGTAATCCTAACCCTAACACTAACCATATTTCTAGCTCTAACCCTAGGCCTAACACTAACACTAACACTAACCCTACTCTAATCCTAGCCCTAATTTAGCCCTAACTGTAATTCTAAACTTATCCCTATCCCTAAGACTAACTCTCTCACCCTAGCAGTATCCCTAATTTAAAAACTATTCCTTATGATAACCCAAAACCTTAGCCCTATCCAATAGCCCAAACCCTAGCCTTAACGTTTGCCCTAGCCTTAAACCTGGGTCTAAACCTAAACATAAGCCTAAACCTCACCCTAACACTAGCCTTAAACCTAATGCTAATTGGAAATCTAACCCTAACCATAACCTAGCCCTAAAACAAAACTGAGCCATAATCCTACACCTAACCCTTAACCTAATCCAAACCCTAACCCTACACCTAGCCCTAAACCTAGCCCTAATTTGAGTCCTAACCCTAACCTGAGAAAAAACCCTGACCCTGATGCAGATCCTAACACTAACCCTAGCTGTAAACATTAGTGTAATGCTAACCCTAGAACTAGCCCTAATTGGAATCCTAGTTCTTACATTAGCTATTGCCCTAATGCTAACACAAATCCTAGCCCTAATCTGAGCCCTAACCATAGGTTTAACCCTAACCCTAACCCTAACACTAGGCCCAACCCTAAAAACATCCCTAACCCTGCTTCTAACCCTATATTTTTACCCTACACCAAACCCTCACCCTAATGCTACCCTAGTCCTAAAACTAACTCATAGCCTACCCCAAACACTAGCTATATTACTAGTCCTAACCCTGCCCTCTTTCTAGCTCTTACCCTAACTCAAAACCTAACCCTAATGCTGAACCTTATTCTGACACTAACACTAACCCCAGGTCTAAACCTATCCCTGATCCTAAAGTGACAATAACCCAACCCCTATCGGTAAACCTATACCTAAATCTCAGAGTAACACTAGCACTAGACCAAACCTAATCTTAAATAGAGTCATAAATCTAGCCTTAGCCCTAAAGAAAAACCTAGCACTAGCCCTAAAAATAACCCTTAATCTAATGCAAAGACTAAACCTATCCCTAGTCCCAAAACTAGTCTTAATTCTGGCCCTAAACCTAAACCTAACCCTAACCCGAACAATGATACTTACATAACCTAAACCCTAACTCTAAACCTTATCCTGATGCAAAACCTAACACTAGACTGATTCATAACCCTAAAATAGCCAAAACCATAACCATAGTTCTTACATAGCCCTAACACTAGCCATAAACCTCACAGAAAAACTAGCCCTTATGCTAGCCCTAAACCTAGCCCTAATCATAACCCTAATCATAAACCTAGACCTGAACCTAACCACAACTCTCACCCTAGCCCTAAACCTAGCTCAAATTCTAACCCTTAAATGGTATATAAACCTAACCCTTACCTAGTCCTGACTCTAGCACTAACCATCAATCTAACCCTCACCCTAGCTCAAATGCTAACACTTACCCAAAGCCTAACCCTAACACTAACCCTAGGCCTAACCCTAAACCTAGCCCTAATGCTAAACTTAACCCTAGCCATAACATTAGCTCTAACATTACCCTAAAGATAAGCCTAACCAAATGCTAACCCTAGGCCTATTGCTAACCCTATCACTATCATTAACCCTATCCATTATGCTAAACCTAAACTGAACCCTAAACCTAACCCTATCCATTACCCTCACCCTAGTCCTAACCTTAATGATAATTCAAGGCTTAAACCTAAACCTTAACTTAAAGCAAACCCTACCTGGACTCTGACCCTAATAATACACCTAGCTTTAAACTTGGCCCTTACCCTAAATTTAACCCTTACACTAGACTTAGCCATAACCTAATCCTAAAGCTAAACTTAACCATAAACCTAGACCTAACACTAGCCCTAGTCCTAATCCAAGAACTAGCCCTAACACAGACCCTCTCCTTGCCCTAAACCTAGCAGTAATTCTAACCTGAACCCTAACTTTGGCCTTAAACCTAGCTATAACTCCATCCCTTCCCCTAAAACTAACTCTAAACCTAACTCTATGACTAACCCTCTCTAGCCCGAACACTAGGCCTAACACTAACACTAACCCTAGCACTAATCCTACCCCTACTTAACCCTAACACTAAACCTAACCCATCCCTAGCCCTAAGACTAAATCTAACACTCACCCTTGCCGTATCCCAAATTTTAATCTTATCCCTTACCATAACCCAAAACCTAGCCTAATCCCTAGCTGCATCCCTAGCCCTTACCTTTGCCTTAGCCCTAAACTTGGATGTAAGTATAAACGTAAGCCTAAACCTCACCCTAACACTAGCCTTAACCCTAATGCTAATTGGAAAACTAGCTCTAAACCTACCCTAGCCCTAAAACAAAACCGAGAAATAACCCTACACCTAAACCTTAACCTAAACCAAACACTAAGTTAAACCTAGACCTAAACCTAGCCCTAATTTGAGTCCTAACCCTAACCCAAGAAAAACAACTTAAACCTGACTCAGACCCTAACACTAAAAATAGCTCTAAACATTGCCCTAATGCTAACGCTAGAACTAGGCCTAATTGGAATCCTAGTTCTTACATTAGCTGTAGCCCTACTGCTAACACAAATCTTAGCCCTAGTTTGAGTCCTAACCCAAGGTTTACCTAACCCTAACCCTAGCCCTAACCCTAACCCTAACCCTACCTCTAAACTACTTTTTCCCCTAAGCCAAACCCTTACCCTAATGCTACCCTAGTCCTAAAACTAATCTTTATCCTACCGAAAACATGAGCTTTATTACTATTCTTAACCCTGCCCTCATTCAAGCTCTAACCCTAACCCAAACCCTAGCCCTAACCCTGACCCTTATTCTGACCCTAACACTAACCCTAGTTCTAAAACTGACCCTAAACCAAAAGCGAACCCTAACCCTATCACTACTGGTAAACCTATACCTAAACCTAACAGTAACTCTAGAACTAGACCAAACCTAATCGTAAATAGAGTCAAAAATATAGCCTTCGCCCTAATGAAAAACCTAGCAGAGCCCTAAAAATAACCCTTAACTTAGCGCAAAGTCTAACCCTATCCCTAGACCCAAAGCTAATCCTAAATCTGGCCAGAAACATAAACATAATCATAACACGAACAATGAACCTTACCCTAACATAAATTCTAGGTCTAAAACTGATCCTTACACAAAACATAACCATAACACTAGACTTATCCATAACCCTAACACTAAAACAAACCATAACCATAAACCTTGCTCTAACATTACTCATAGCCCTAACACAAGCCATAAATCTGACACAAAACCTAGCCCTTAACCTAGCTCTAAACCTAGCCCTAATCATAACCTTCACCATAACCCTAGACATGAACCTAACCCTAACCCTCGCCCTAGCCCTAATCCTAGCTCAAACTTTAACCTTCACCTAAACACAACCCTAACCATAACCTAGCCCTGATTATAGCCCTAACCCTCGCTCTAGATCTAACACTTGCTCAAACGCTAACACTTACCCTAAGCCTAACTCTAACACTAACCCTAGGCCTAACCCTAACCCTAACCCTAACCCTAAACCTAACCTTAACCCTAGCCCTAAACTTACCTCTAACATTACCCTAAAGATAAGCCTAACCAAATGCTAACCCTAGGCCTTTCGCTAACCCTATCGCTATCACTAACCCTATCCATTATGGTAAACATAACCTGAACCCTAAACCTAACCCTACCCATTAACCTCACCCTAATACTAACCCTAACGCTAATTCAAGCCTTAACCCTAATCCTTAACATAAACCAAACCCTACCTGGACCCTGACCTTAATAATACACCTAGCTCTAAACTTAATAATACACCTAGCTCTAAACATAATCCTTACACTAGACTTAGCTGTAACCTAATCCTAAAGCTAAACATAACCACAAACCTAGTCCTGACATTAGACCTAGTCCTAATGCAAGCCCTAGTGCTAACACAAACCCTCATCTTAGCCCTAAACCTAGCCTTAATCCTAACTGAAACCCTAACCCTAGCCCTAACCCTAGCTATAACCTCATCTTTTCCACTAAAACTAACTCTTTCCCTAACCCTAATACTAATTCTATCTCTAGCCCTAACCCTAGGCCTAACACTAAAACTAACCTAATGCTAATACTAGCCCTAAATTATCCCTAACCCAAAAGCTAACTGTATCCATAGCCCTAAGACTAACTCTAACTCTCGCCATAGCCATATCCCTTATTTTAAACGTATCCCTTCTGAATACCCAAAACCTAGCCCTATTCTTGGCCCCAACCCCAGCCCTAACTTTCTTCCTAGACTTAAACCTGTATCTAACCCTAAATGTAAGCCTAAATTTCACCCTAACAGAAACCTTAACCCTAATGCTAATTGGAAAGCTAGCCCTAAACCTACTGTACCCAGAAACAAAACCGCACCATAACCCTACCTCTAACCCTTAACCTAAACCAAACCCTAACCCTACACCTTACCCTAAAGCTAGCCCTAATTTGAGTCCTAACCCTAACCCTAGAAATAATCCTGACCCTGTCTTATTCATTAATACTCACCCTAGCTCTAAACATTGCCCTAATGCTTACCCTAGAATTAGCCCTAATCAGAATACTAGTTCTTACATTAGCTGTAGCCCTAGACAAATCTGAATCCTAAACAAAGCCATAAAACAAAACCTAGCCCTAAACAGAAACCTGGCACAACCCCTATCATTAACCCTTAAACTAACCCAAAGACTAACCCTATCCATAGACCCAAATCTAGTCCTAATTCTGGCCCTAACAGTAAACTTAACTCTACCCCAAACAAAAACCCTTACCCTAACATAAACTCTAGATCTAAACATTATCCTAACACAAAACCTAACCCTAACACTAGACTTATTCATAACTATTACCCTAAAACTAGCTATGAACAGAACTCTAGCTCTTACATTACTCATATCCCTAAAGCTAGCCATAAACCTCACACCAAACCTAGCCCTAATCATAGCCCTAATCATAACTCTAACTGTAACCCTAGACCTAACACCAACCCTAATCCTTGCCCTTTCCCTAACCCTAGCTCAAACTCTAACCCTTACCTAAACATAACCCTAAACAAAACCCAAACCCTAGCCCTGACTCTAGCACTAACATTCGCCCTAGTCCTAACCCTAGCTCAAACGCTAATACTTACCCTATGCCTAACCCAAAACTAACCCTAGGCCTAACTCTAAACTTAGCACTAAACCTAAACTTAACCCTAGCCCTAACATTAGCTCTAACATTACCCTAATGATAAGCCTAACCAAATGCTAACCCTAGGCCTAACATTAACCCTATCACTAACACTAACCATAACTATTACCCTTAACCTAACCTGAACCCTAAACCTAACCCTATCCATAACCCTAACCCTAACCCTAACCCTAAATCTAAATCAAGCCTTAACCCTAAACTTTTACTTTACCCATAGTCCTAATGCTAGCCATAAACCTAGCACTAATCATGTCCCTATGATAAACTAGAACTAACCCTAACCCAAACCCTTTCCCTAGTCCTAAACCTAGCTCAAACTCTAATCCTTATCCTAAACATAACCCTAACTCTAACACTAACCCTAGCCCTGAATCTAACCCTAACCCTCAACCTAGCCCGAACACTAGCTCAAACACTAACACTTACCCTAAACCTAATCCTAATTCTAACCCTAGCCCTAATCCTCACCTTAGTTCTAGGCCTAACCTAAGCTCTAACCCTATCCATTACCCTAAAGATAAGCCTAACCCAAATACTATCACTAGGCCTAACCTAACCCTATAACTAACACTAATCCTATCCATTACTCTAAACCTAACCTGAACTCTAAATTTAGTCCTATCCATTACCCTAATCCTAACCCTAATGTTAATTCAAGCCTTAATTCTACACCTTAACTGAAACCAAACCATCCGCTGACTCTGACCATAATAATACACCTAGCTCTAAACCTGACCCTTACACTAAACCCAATCCTACATTAGACCTAGCCATAACATAACCCTAAAATTAACCCTAACCATGAACCTAGACCTGACATTAGACCTAGCTCTAATCCTATTCTTTACTCTTGCACCAACCCTAGTCTTCATTTTAGGCTTAAACCTAGCATTAATCCCAACACGAAACCTAATCCTATCCCTATCCCTAATATTAACCCTCGTCCTAGCCCTAAACCTAGCTATAACCCCATCCTTTCCCCTAACACTCACCCTAGCCCTAACTCTAACCCTAACACTAAACCTAACTCTAGCCCTAACCATAGGCCCCACTCTACCACTAAACCTAGTGCTAATTTTAGCACTAATTTATCCCTAACCCTAAACGTATCCCTAACTCTAGGCCTAAGACTAACTCTAATGCTCATCCTCGCCCTATTTCTAGTTCTTACCCTATTCATTACCATAACCCTAGCAAAAGACCTAATCTTAGCCCCAATCCTAGCCCAAGACCTAACCATATATCCAACCATAACTCTAAATCAATCGCTGACCCTAAGCCTAAACCTTACCCTACCACTAGACCTAACACTATTGGTATTTCTATAACTAGCCCTAACCCTAGCCTTAGCCCTAAAACAAAACCAAGCCATTCCTCTAACCCTAAATGTTAACCAAAACCAAACCCTAACCCTAACCATAAATCTCTAGCTCTAATTTCGAGTCCTAAGCCTAAAACTAACCCTGACCCTGACTTATATCCTAACACTAACCTCAGCTCTAAATATCACACTAACCCTATAGATAATGCTAATACTAGTCCTAGACCAAAACTAACCCTATCTTAACCTTAGTTCTTACATTACCCATAGCCGTAACTCCAGCCCTAAAACTAACAGAAAAACTAGCCCTAATTAGAGCCCTAAACCTAGATGTAACTCTAAACTTAACTCTAATGCTAACCCTAACCCTAAACCTAGCCCTAATTCTAGCTCTAACTCTATCATTTACTCTAAGCCAAACTTTATCCGCAATTCTAACCTTAGTCGTAATCCTAATCTTTAGCCTAACCCAAACCTTAACCCTATTACTCGTTCTAACACTAGCCTTCATTCTAGCTCTAACCCTAACCCAAATTCTAACCCTAACAAAAACCCTTGGTCCAATCCTGACTCTCACCCTAAAGTTAACCCTAAAACTAGCCCTATCAGTAACCTTATACCTAAACCTAACACTAACCATAGACATAAACCTAATCCCAAATATAGCCATAACTCTAGCCCTAGTGCTAAAAATGCCTTAGCCCTAGCCCTAACAATAACCCTTAACCTAAAGCAAACACTAACCATACCCCTAGAGTTAAACCTAGTCCTAATTCTGGCTGTAACCTTAACTATAACTTGAACACTCATCCTGACAGCAACACTAAACCTAGCCTTAAAACTGATGCTAACCCCGAACCTAAACCTAACACTAGACCTAGCAATAAACCTAACCGTAAAACTATCCCTAATAAGAACCCTAGATCTTACATTACCCATAGCCCTAACCTTGGGCCCAAACCTAACAAAAAACCTAGCCCTAATCCGAGGCCTAAACCTACCCTAAGCCTAACATTAACCCTAAATGTAGCCTTAACCCTAACCTTTGACTAACTCCTAAACCTATCTCAAAGCCTAACCCTTAGCCTAAATATAACCAACCCCTATACCTAACCATAAACCTAACCCTAGCCCCAATCCTAAACTTAACCCTAGCACTAAACCTAACTCTAATTCTAACCTTTACCCTAACCCAACCCTAATGATAACCCTATCCCTAAAACTAACCCTATCCCTAATCCTAATCATAAAACCTAACCCTAGACCTAACTCTAAACCTAACCCTTACCATAGCCTTAACCCTAAATCAAACTCTAACACTTTACTCTAAACCAACACTAAAACTGGCCCTAAAACTAAACCTATCCATTACTTATTCATTAACACTAAACCTAACCTTAACCCTAACTCTAAGCTTATATCTAACCCAATCCATTACCATCACCCGAACCCTAACCCTAGATCTAACACTAAACCTAACACTCGCCCTAGCCCTAACCCTAGCT
This sequence comes from Marmota flaviventris, assembly GCF_047511675.1. Lineage (NCBI taxonomy): Eukaryota > Metazoa > Chordata > Mammalia > Rodentia > Sciuridae > Marmota > Marmota flaviventris. The sequence goes on from NC_092510.1 coordinate 13,275,756, forward strand.
TAAACCCTAACCCTTACCTTAACCCTAACCCTAGCCATAGCCCAAACATAACCCTAACTCTAGCCCTAACTCTAACCCTAACACTACAACTAATCCTAATCCTAGACCTAATTTATCCCTATTTCTAACCCTAACCCTATCCCTAGACTTAAGACTAAATATAACTCTCACACCATATCTATCCCTAGTTCTAACCCTACTTATTACCATAACCCTAAACCTAGCCCTATCCCTAGGGGCAAACCTTGCCCTATCTGTAGCTCTAGTACTAATTCTAGATTGAAACCTAACTGTAAATCTAAACCTAACTCGATGCATAAGCCTAACCCTGAAACTAGATATAACCATAATGCTAATTCTATAAGTAGCCCTAACCCTAGCCTTAGCCCTATAATAAAACCAAGCCATACCCCTAACCCTATCCTCTAACCTAAACCAAACCCTAACCATACACATAGCCCTAAACAGCCCTAATTCGAGTCCTAACCCTAACCCTAAACCTAACCATGACCCTGATTCATACTCAAACACTAACCCTAGCTGTAAACATCACCCTAAACTTAAACCTAACCCAACACTAGCCCTAGCCCTAAAGCTAATCCAAAAAACTAACCCTAATCATGACCTTAGTTCTTACTTTAGCTGTATCCCTAAAACTAGCTCTAACCTAATACAAACATAGCACTAATCCGAGTCCTAACCTGAGCTTTAACCCTAAACCTAATCTTAAGCCTAACCCTAACACTAGCCCTAACCCTAGCTCTTACTCTATCCTTTACACTAAGCCAAACCGTCACCCTAATGCAAACACTAGTCTAATCATAATCCTTAACCTAATGCAAACCCAAACCCTATTACTAGTCCTAACTTTAGTCTTCATTCTAGCTCTAACCATAACCCAAACCTTAACCCTAATCCTACCCCTTATTTAGACCCTAACACTAATCATCAGTTTAAACCTGAACCTAAGCCAAAATGGAAACTAACACTAGCACTACTGGTAAACTTATACCTAAACCTAATGCTATGACTAGCTCTAGACCTAAACCTAATCCTAAATCTAGCCATAACTCTAGCCCTAGACCTAAAGAAAAACCTAGACCTAGCCTTAACAATAACTCTTAACATTACCCAAATTCTAAACCTTCCACTAGACATAACTGTAGTCCTAATTCTGGCTTTAACCTTAACCCTAACCCTAAAAAGAACACTGACCCTGACACTAACACTAACCATAGTTCTAAACATCACCCTAACCCTAAAACTACAACTAGACATAACATTAACCGCAAAATTAGCCCTAATCATAACACTAGTTCTTACATTAGCCATAGCTATAACCTACCCAAAAACCTAGCCCTAATACAAGCCCTACCCTTGCTTTCACCCTAAAATTAACCCTAAACATAAACCTAGACCTAACTCTAACCATAAGTCTAAACTTAGACCTAATCCTAACCATAACCCTAGCTCTAACCCTAGCTTTAACCCTACCCATTACCCTAATGGTAACCCTAACTCTTATGCTAACCCTATTGGAACCCTAATCCTATCCCCAACATTAACCCTATCCATTAATCAACACTTAACCTGAACCCTAAACCTAACACTTTCATTACCCTATTCCTAACCCTAATGCTTATTCAATCCGTAAGCCTAAACCTGAACCTAAATCAAACCATAACCCTGACACTGACCCTAATAATACCCCTAGCTCTAAACCTGATTCTAAAAATAAACCTAATCCTTACAATAGACCTAGCCATAAACCTAACCCTAAAACTAACCCTAACAAAACCCTACTGGAACTTTAACCCTAGCCATAACCCTAGTTTTAACCCTTGCCCATCCTTAGCCCTAGCACTAACCTTAAATCAAAATCTAACTCTAAATCTAACCCTAACCCAAAGCCTAAGCCTAACCCTAACACTAGCCCTAATCCTAACACTAATCATAAAACTAGCCCTAATCCTAGCCCTAGCCCTAAAACAAAACTGAGCCATAGCTCTAACCCTAAACCTTAAACTAAACCAAACCCTAACCATAAACCTACCCCTAAACCTAGCCCTAATTTGAGATTTAAGCTGAAACCTAAAAATAACCCTGACCCTGACTCTGACTCTAACACTAATCCTAGCTCTGAATATCACCCTAACCCTAAACCTAACACTAAACCTAGCCCTAATATTAAACCTAAAATTAGCCCTAATCATAACCCTAGTACTTACATTAGCCGTAACCCTAACTATAGCACTGATTTAACCCAAAACCTAGCCCTAACCCGAATTTAACACTAAACTTAAACCTAACCATAGCCCTAATCATAACCATAACCCTAGATATAATGAATCCATTACCATAACCCTAACCCTAAGTCTAATAATAACCCTAGGCCTATACCTAAACCTATCTCTAATCCTATCCCTATCAATTACCATAAACCTAACCCTAACCCTAAATCTAACCCTTATACTAGACATAGCCATAATCCTAATTCTAAAACTATCTTTAACATAATTATAGACCTGAATTTAGACGTACTCTTAATCCTAGCGCTAACCATAAAACAAAACCTAGCCCTCATGCTAGCCCTAAATAGATTTAGCCCTTTATCCTAACCCTAACCATAACCATAGCCCTATCTCTAACTCTAAATCTCATCCTACCCATAAATCTAGATATAACACCATCCCTTATCCTAAACTTAATCCTAAATCTAACCCTAACTCTAGGCTTAAGATGAACACTAACCATAGACCAAATCCTAGACCTAATTTAACCCTATACATAACTCTAACTCTAATCTTAGCCCTAAGACTAACTCTAATTCTCACACTAGCCCTATCACTAGTTCTAACCCTATCCCTTACCATAACCCTAACACTTGCCCTAACACTTGCCATATCCTTAGTTCTAGCCCAAGCCCTAGATCTAACCCTAGCTCTAAATCTAACCCTAACCCTAAGCCTAAGCCTAACACTAACACTAACCCTAACACTAAAGCCAATCATAAAACCAGCCCTAACTCTAACCTTAGCAGTAAAACAAAACCGAGAAATGGTCCTAACCCTAATCCTAAACTTAAACCAAACCCTAACTCTAAACCTAGACCTAACCATAGCCATAATTCGAGTCCTAAACCTAACCTGAAAACTAACTCTGACCCTAACTCATATCCTAAAATTACTCTATCTCTAAACACCATCCAAAGCTTAAACCGAAACCTAACAATAACCCTAGCCATTATTTGAGACCTAACCCTAATCCTGACTCTGACTTATATCCTAACACTAACCCTAGCTCTAAATATCACCCTAACCTAAAACCTAACCCTAACACTAGACCTACACCTAACCCTAACCCTAAAACTAACCCTAATTGTAACCCTAGTTCTTACATTAGCAATTGCCCTAAAACTAGCCCTAACCCTAACACAAAATCTATCCCTATTCTGAGCCCTAAACCTACCTTTAACCCTAACCCTACCCTAACTCTAGCCCTAACCCACCTATAACACTATCCTTAACCGTAAGCAAAATCTTAACCTTAATGATAACCCTAGACCTATCCTTAATTCTTAGGCTAACAAAATCCTAACCCCATTAATAGTCCTGAAACTAGCCCTCATTCTAGCTCTAAACTTATCCCCAAATGTAATGCTAATGCTGACCCTTATTCTGAGCCTAACACTAAGCCTTGTCTAAACCTGACCCTAAACCTAGACCAAATCCTAACACTGGCCCTATCAGTAAACTTATTCCTAAAACTCACCCTACCACTAGACCTAATCTAAAATCTAATCCTAAATCTAGCCTTAACTCTATCCCTAAACCTAAACAAAATCCTAGTCCTAGCCCTAACAATAACCCTTACCCTAACCCAAACACTAAACCTACCCCTACACCTAAACCTAGTCTTCATTCTGGCTGTAATCCTAACTCTAACTCTAACCCAAACACTGACCCTGCCTTTAACTGTAAACCTAACTCTAAACCTGACTCTAACCGAAAATCTAAACCTAACACTTGACCTAACCATAATGATAAACGTAAAACCATCCCTAATTATAACCCTAGCTCTTTCATGATCCACAGCCAAAACCCTAGGACTAAACCTAACACAACACCTGGAGCTAAACCTAGGCCTAACCATAGCCCTAAACCTAACCGAACCCTCACCTTAGTACTAACCCTAGCTCAAAGCCTAACACTTACTGTAAGCATAAATCTAGAGGTATCCCTAAATCAAACCCTAACACTAGCCCTAATCCTAACCTTAACCCTAGCCCTAACCCTAGCTCTAAACCTACCATTACTCTAAACCTAACCCTAAACCTATTGGTAAATCTAGCCTTAAACTTAACCCTAAACAGAAAACTAACCCTAGACTTAACCCTAAACCTAACACTTGCCATAGCTCTAACCATAGCTCAAACCCTAACCCTTAATATTAACCTAAATATAACTATAGTCCTAACCCTAACCCTAAATCTAAATCTAACCCCAACCCTAAACCTAAAACTAAATCTAATCATATTCATTACTGTAAACCTAACCCTAACCCTAGTGATAAACCTAGACCTTACACTAACCCTAACCCTAAACCTAACATAATCATATTTCTAGACCTAACCCTGAACCTAACCCTTACTCTAACCCTAACCATAGCTCAGAACCTAAATCTTATGCTAAACATAACCTTAACACTCACCCAAGTTCTAACCCTCACCTAAACCTTAACTCAAGATATAATCCTAACCGTAACTCTAGTGCTAACCTTAGCTCTAACTCTATTCATTATCCTAATCATAACCCTTACCCTAAAGCTAACTCTATGCCTAACCCTAACCCTATTGCTAACTCCAATGCTACCAACTACCCTAACCTAACCTGAACCCAAAACGTAATGCTATCAATAGCCTAACACTAATCCTAATGCTAATTCGAGCCCTAACCCTAAACTCAAAACTAAACCAAATCCTAAACCCGACCCTGAAACTAATAATTCCCCTAGATCTAAACTGGACCCTTACCGTAAACCTAAACCATACGCTAGACCTAGCCAAAATCCTAACCCTAAAACTATCCCTAACCATAACCCTAGACCTGACATTAGCCCTAGACATAATGCTAGCCCTAACCCTAACAAAAATCCTAGCCCTTATCTTAGCCCTAATTACAGCCTAATCATAACCCTAACCCTAACGCTAGGCCTAATGATAAAACTAACCCTAGCCCTAATCTTAGCCCTATTTTAGCCCTATCACTAACCTAACTCTAAGCCTAGCCCTAAGACTAAGTCTAACTCTCAGCCTAGCCCTAAAACTAGTTCTAACCCTATCCCATATCAGAAACCTAATTCTATCCCTAACCCTAATTCTAACCCTAGCCCTTTCCTCAGCCCTTGACCTAACCCTAGATCTAAACCTAACACTAGAACTAACCCTAACCCTAACCCTAAAGCTACTCCTAAAACTAGTCCTAACTCTAGACTTAGCTTTAATACAAAACTGTACCATATCCCTAACGCTTACCCTTAACCTAGACCAAGCCAAAAGCCTACATCTAGCCCTAACCCTAGCCCTAATTCGAGTTTTAAGCCAAACTCTAAAATAAATCCTGAATCTGACTCTGACACTAAAACTAACCCTAGCTTAAAACATTAACCTAATACTAACCCTAAATCTAACACTAGACCTAATCCTAATAATAACCCTAAAACTAGCCCTAATTGTAACCCCTGTACTTACAGTAGCCATAACCCTAAACCTAACTCTAACTTAACCCAAAACCTAGCCTTAATCCAAGCCTTAACCCCAGCTTTAACCCAACCCTAAATTTAACACTAAACTTAGCACTAATGATAATTATAACCCTAGCCCTAACCCTAGGTCTAACCCTATTCATTACCCTAACCATAATCCTAACCCTAATGCTAACCCTAGGCTTAAATCTAACCCTGTCCCTAATTCAAACCCTATCCATTACCATAAACCTAATTTGAAACCAAAACCTAATCCTATTAGTATCCTAATTCTAACCTTATGCTACTTTGAGCCCTAAATTTAAACCTTAACCTATCCCAAACACTAATCACAGCCCTGACCCTAATAATACCCTTAGCTCTAAACCTGACCCTAACCCTAAACCTGACCCTTAAACCAGATGTAGCCATAAACCTAACCCTAAAACTATTTTTCAACACAATGCTGGACCTGAAATTAGCCCGAACCCTAATCCTAGCACAAAACCTAGCCTAATCCTAACCCACACCTTAACCCGAGCTTTAACCCTAATTATAACCCTAACCCTAGCCCTAAACCTAGCTAAAATCCCATCCTTTCTTCTAAACCTAACCATAACTCTAAACCTAACCATCACCCGAAACCTAACGCTAATCCTTACCCTAAGCCTAGGCCTAACACTAACACTAAGCCTAGCACTAATCTTAGCCCTAATTTAAACCTATCCAAACTCTAACCCTAGCCATAAGACTAATGTTCACTCTTGCCCTAGCCCTAGCCCTAGTTCTATTCTTATCCCTAGCCCTGATTCTAGATCTAAACCTAACTCTAAATCTAAACATAACTCTAAATTTAACTGTAACCACAAGCCTAAACCAAATCCTAATGCTTGGCTTAACCATAACACTGATCCTAATACTTGCCCTACACCTTGCTCTAGCCATCAAACAACACCAAGCCATAGCCCTAACCCTAACCCTTAAACTAGACCAAACCTTAACCCTACACCTAGCCTTAACCCTAACTCTAAAAGTAATCCTAAACCTATCCCTAACCCAAACACTAATCCTGACACTAACACTAACCCTAGCTTTAAAACGGAACCTGACCAGAAACCAAAATCTAACTCTAGACCTAGCCATACCCTAATCATAACCCTAGCCATTACATTACCATAGAATTAGGCCTAGCTCTAAAACTAAAATCTAGCCCTAATCCTACGCCTAAACCTAGCCCTAAGTGTAACCCTAACCCTAACCCTAGCCCTCACACAACCCTAACCCTCGCCTTAGACATAATATTTGCTAAAAACCTAACCCTAACATTAAACATAAACCTAGCCCTATCCCTAAACCTAATTCTAACCCTAGCCCTAATTATAACATTAACACTAACCCTAATACTATGTCTAAAATTATCCATTACCCTAAACCTAAACCTAACCCTAATGATAACCCTAGCTCTAACCTAACTGTAAACCTAATCCTAGACCTAACCCTAACCCTAATCCTAACCCTAGATCAAACACTAAGCCTTATTTTAACCCTAACCCTAGCCCAAACCTTAACACTACCCCTACACTTAAAACTACCCCTAACCCTAACCTGAAATCTAGTCCTGTCCATTACACTGACCCTAATGATAACCTTAGCCCTAACCCTAACAATAACCCTAAGACAAAACGAAACTTAACCCTAACCCGACATCTAACCAACCTAAATCTAATGATACAATTAGCCCTAACCCTAACACTAATCCTAAACTTAACAGTAAATCTAACCCTAGACCTAACCCTAAAACTAACCCTCACCCTAGCACTAATTCTAACTCAAAACCTAACCCATACCCTAAACTTAATCCAAACCCTAACCCTAGCCCAAGCCCTAATCCTAACCCTAACTCTAGCCCTAACCCTAACCAAATCCCTAGCCTTAACCCTAGCTCTGACACTATCCATTACCCTTACCATAACCCTAACCCAAAAGCTAACTTTAGGCCTAACTCTAATCCTATCACTAACCTATCACTAAAACATTACCCTAATCTTAACCTGAATCCTACACCTAACCCTATCCATTACCCTAATGCTAACTCTAACCTTAATGCTAATTCGGGCCCTAACCTTAAACCTTAGCCTAATCCATACCAAAAGCCTGACCCTGACCCTAAAATACACGTAATTCTAAAACTGACCCTTACCCTAAACCTAACCATTTCACTAGACCTAGCCATGAACCCAATCCTATAACTATCCCTAGCTGTAACCCTAAACTTGACAATATCCCTAGGATTTAAACTTGTCCTAAACCTAACACAAATCCTAGCCCGCATTCTAGTCTTAAACCTAGCCTTAATCTTAACAGAAACCCAACCCTACCCTAAACCTAATTCTAATCATCATCCTAGCTCTAAACCAGCTATAATTCCATCGCTTCCCCTAAACTTAACCCTAAACCTAACTCTAAACAGCCATAACAACAGGCCAAAGCCTAACGCTAACTCTAGACCTAATTCTAGCCCTAATTTAGCCCTAACCCTAACCCTAGACCTAATTTAGCCTTAACCCTAACCCTAACCCTAGACCTAAGACTAACTCTAACTCTCTCCCTAGCCCTATTTCTAGTTCTAACCCTATTCCTTGCCACAATCCAAACACGAGCCCTAAACTTAGACCAAACCCTAGCCATAGCCCTAACCCTAGAATTAACCATAACTCTAAATCTACCCCTAAGCCTAAACTCACCCTGACACTAGCAATAAACTAACAATAATTGTAAAACTACCCTTACATTTATCCTTATCTCTAAAACAAAACCGAGCCATAGCACTAACCCTAATCCTTAACCTAAATCAAATGCTAACCCTACATCTAGCCCTAAGCCTATCCCTAATTCGAGTCTTATCCCTAACCCTAAAACTAACCCTGACCCTGATTCTGACCCTAAAACTAAGCCGAGTTCAAAACATCACCCTAAACTAAACCTAATCCTGAAACTAGACTTAGCCATAATCTTAATTTTAAAACTAGCCTGAAATATTACCTTAGTTCTAACCTTAGCCATCTCCCTAACATTAGCCTTAATGTAACCCAAAACATAGCCATAATCTGAGACTTAACCCTAGTTTTAACCCTAAATCTAACCCTAATTTTAGGCCTAACCCTTACCCTAAACCTAACACTAACTTTAATACTTCTGTTAGTCCTAATCCTAACACTAATCTTAGCCCTAACCCTAACCATAACCCTAGCCCTAATACTAGCTCTAACCTATCCATTACCCTAACCCTAAACCTAATAATAATACTAATCCTCGGCCTAACCCTAACACTATCCCTAAAACTAATCTATCCACTACCCTAAACATAACCTGAATCCTAAACCTAACCATATCCATTACCCTAACTCTATTCCTAACACTAATGGTCAATCGAGCCCTATCCCTAAATCTTAACCTAAACCAAACCTTAACACTGACCTGACCCTGATAAAACCCCTAATTCTAAATCTGACACTAACTCTCATCCTAACTCTTACACTATACCTAGCCATAAATCTATCCCTAAAACTATCCCTAACCATAACCCTAAACCTGATATTAGCCCTAACCCTAATGCTAGCCCTAACACTAACACAAACCCTAGCCCTAATCCTAGCCCTAAAACTAGCTTTAATCTTAACCCTAAACTTAACCCTAGCCCTAAACCTAATTTTAGCCCTCACCATAGCCCTAAACCTAGCTGTAGCATCATATCTTACCCTAACCCTAATTCTAGACCCAAACCTATGCCTAAACCTAACACTATCCCTAGCCCTAATCCTAGCCCTAATTTAGCACTAACCTTAACCATAACCCTAACTCTAGCCCTAAAACTAAATTTAACTGTCAACCTAGCCCTATTAGTAGTTCTAAACCTATCACTTACTGTAACCCCAAACCTAGCACTAACCCTAGGCCAAACCCAAGCCCTAACCTTCACCCTATCCCTAACCCGAACTCTAAATATAACCCTAATTCTAAGCCTAAACCTCACCCTAACACTAGCAATTACACTACTGCTAATCCTAAAACTAGCCATAATCCTAGCCCTATCCTTAAAACAAAACCAAGCATATCCCTAAATGTAACCCTTAATGTAAACCAAAACCTAATCCTACACCTCGCCCTAACCCTAGTGCTAATTCAAGTCCTAACTCTAACTCAAGAACTAACCCTGAACCAAACTCAGACCCTAACACTAATCCTAGTTCTAAACATAACTGTAACACTAAACCTAACACTAAGACTAGACCTAGACATAACACTAACCCTAAAACTAGCCCTATTTGTAACGCTAGCTCTTATATTAGCCATAGCCTTAACACTAACAAAAAACCTAGCCCTAATCTGAGCCCTAACCCTAGGTTTAACCCTAAACATAACCCTAACCCTAGCCCTAACTCTAATGCTAAGCCTAACCCTAACACTAGTGCTAACCCTATCCAGTACCCTAAGCCAAACTATAACCCTAAACCTACCCTAATCCTAAACCTAATCCTTAACCTTCCCCAAACCCTAACTCTGTTACTAGTCCTAATCATACACCTTAATCTAGCTCTAACTCTAACCCAAAGCTTAAAAATAAATGTGAACTTATTCTGACCCTAACACTAACCAAGGTCTAAACCTGACCCTAAACCTAAACCAAACCCTAACACTAGCACTACTGTTAACCCTACATGTAAACCTAACCCTAACACTAGACTTAGGCATAAACCTAATCCTTCATCTAGTGATAACTCTATACCTAGCCCTAAAAAAACCTAGCCCTAGCCCTAACAATAACCCTTAACATAACCCAAACATGAACCCTACCCTTAGACCTAACCTTAGTCTTAATGCTGGCCCTAAACATAACCATAGTATTAATGCTGGCCCTAAACCTAACCATTACCCAAACACTGACCCTTACCTTAACACAATCTAAACTTTATCCTAATCAAAACCTAACCATAACACTAGACTTAGCCATAGCCCTAACCCTAAAACTAACCATAACCATATGCCAAACCCTAGCTCTAACTCTATCCATTACCATAATCATAACTCTAACCCTAATGCTAACCTAGCCCTAAACCTTATTCTAATCCTAATCCTGACTCTAACCCTAACCCTTTCACTAGCCCAAACCCTAGCTCATTCTCAATCTGTAACCCTTACTAAACCTAACCTAACACTAACCCTTGGCCTAACCCTAAACCTAATCATAACCATAGCCCTAATCCTAAACTAACCCTAGCCATAACACTAGCTCTAACTCTACTCATTACTCTAACCCTAACCCTAATGATAACCCTGGCCATAACCTAAATTTATCCTAACCCTAACTGCAAACCTAACCCTAGACATAACCATAAACCTAACCTTTGCCACAGACCTAACCCTAGTTCAAACCCTAACCATTACCATAAACCTAACCCTAACCCTAACTTTAATTGTAAACCTAACACTAACCCTAACCCTAACCCAATATCTAACCCTATCCAATACCCTAAACCTAATGATAACCCTATCCCTAACCCTAACAATAATTCTGACCTTAACCATAACTTTAACCTAGACCTAACCCTAAACCTAACCCTCGCCCTAGTGCTAACCCTGGATCAAACCCTAAACCATACCCTAACCCTAACCTTAATCCTATCCCTAGGCCTAACCTTAACCCTAACTATAGCTTTAAACCTGACCCTTACCTAAACCTAACCCTTACACAAGACGTAACAATAAACCCAACCCAAAATCTGTCCATAACCATAACCCTAAACCTGACATTTGCCCTAGCCATAATTCTTGCCATAAACCTAAAGCAAAACCTAGCCCTCATCCTAGCCCTAAATCTAGCCTTATTACTAACCCAAACCATAACTATAGCCCTAACCGTTATTCTGACCTTCGACATAGCCCTAAACCTAGCTATAAGCCCATCTCTCCCCCTAAACCTAACCCTATCCCTAACCCTAAACCTAAGACGAACACTAGGCCTAACCCTAACACAAACCCTAGACCTAATCCTAACCCTAATATAGTCCTAAACCTAACCTATCTCTTACCATAACCCTAACACTTCCTCTAACCTTAGCCCTAACCCTTGTCCTAGCCGTAATCCTACATCTAACCCTAACTCTAAATATAACCCTAACCCTAAGCCTAAATCTCTCACACAAGCCATAACATTAACATTAATCCTAAAACTAGCCCTAACTTATCCCCAACCATGCCCTAGCCCTACAAAAAAATTGAGCCATATCCCTAACCCTAAACCTTAACCTAAACCAAACCCTAATTCTACACCTAGCACTAAACGTACCTCTAATGCGAGTTCTATCCCTAATCCTAAAATTAAACCTTACCCTGAGTCTGACCCTAACACTAACCCTAGCTCTAAACATCTCTCAAAACCTAAACCTAACCCTAGACCTAACCCTTACTCTAAGCCTAAAACTAGCCCTAATCATAACCCTAGTTATTATATTAGCCATAGCCCTAACCCTAGCCCTAACCTAACCCAAAACTTAGCTTTAATTGGAGCCCTAAAAATAGCTTTAACCCTAAACATAACCCTAATCCTAGCCCTAACACTTACCTTAAACCTAACCCTAACCCTAAACCTAACCCTATCCCTAATTCCAACCATACCCCTAGCCCTAACCCTAGCTGTAACCCTATCCAGTACCCTAATCCTAAACCTAATGTTATCCCTAGGATAATCCTTAACCTATTTCTAACCCTATTCTAAATCTATCCATTACCCTAAACCTAACCATATCCATAACTCTAACCCTAACCCTAACCCTAAACCTAATGCTAATTTGAGCCCTAACCTTAAAAATTAACCTAACCAAAAATATAACCCTGAACCTGACCCTAATAATACCCCTAGATTTTAACCTTATCCTAAACCTTAATCTAAGCATTAAATTATACCTAGCCATAATCCTAATTCTAAAACTATTCCTAACATAACCCTTGACCTGACATTAGCCCTAGTACTAATGCTAGCCTAACCCTAACACAAACCCAATCCCTAATCATAGGCCTAAACTTAGCCTTAATGATAACTCTAACCCTAAGCTTAGCCCTAACCCTAATTTTAACCCTGAACTTAGCCCTAAAACTAGCTATAACATCATACCTAACCCTAACCATAACCCTAACCCTAGCCCTAAATCTAGGCCTGGCCATAATACTAATTATAGCTCTAATCCTAGCCCTGATTAAGCCCCAACCCTAACACTAAACCTAAACCTAACTCTAACCCTAAGACTAACTTGAACTCTCACCCTAGTTCTATCCCTAGTTCTAATCCTATCTCTTACCATAACCCCAAACCTAGCCTTAACCCTAGCCCTAACCTTCACTCTAGTCCTAACCTTCACTCTAGTCCTATACCTAGATGTAACCTTAACTCTAAATCTAATCCTAAACCTAAGCCTAAAGCACACCCTAACACTAGCTCTAACCCCTACACTAATTTGAAATCTAGTCCTAGACCTAGCCCTCAAACAAAACCGAGACAGGACTGACACTAACCGTTATCTTAAACCAAACCCTAACCCTACACCTAGCCCTAACCCAGCCCTAATATGAGTCCTAACCCTAGCCCTAGAACTAATACTGACCCTGACTCTGACCGTAACATTAACTCTAGCTCTAAACATCACCCTAAATATCAACCTAATCCTAACACTAGACTTAACCCTCAAACTAGCTCTAATTGTAATGCCAGTTCTTACCTTAGCCATATCCCTAACCCTAACACAAAATCTAGCCCTTATGAGAGCCTTAAACCTAACTTTCACCCTAACCCTAACCCTAGCCCTAACCCTAACACTAGCCCTACCCCTAACCCTAGCCCTAGACCTTACCCTAGCTATAACCCTATAACTTACAAAAAGTCAAACCCTCACCTTATTGCTACCCCAGTCCTAACCCTAATCCTTAGCCTACCTCAAACACTAACTCTAGTACTAGTCCTATCCCTATCACTCATTCTAGCTGTGAACATAACCCTAACCCTAACCCAAACACTAACTCAACTCTGACCTTTATTCTGACCCTAATACTAACCCTAGGTTTAAACCTGACCCTAACCCTAAACAAAAACTTAACACTAGCCCTACCGGTAACCCTACACATAATGCTAACACTGACACTAACCCTAGAAATAAACTTAATTCTAAATAGAGCCATAATTCTAGCCCTTGGCCTAACAATAACCCTTAACCTAACCCAATACCTAACCTTACCCCTAGACCTAACCCAGTCCTAATTATGGTCCTAACCCTAACCCTAACCTGAACACTGACCCTTACCCTAAAACAAACCCTAGCTCTAAATGTTATCCTAAACCCCAAACTAACCCTAACACTAGACTAACCCTAAAACTAGTTATAACCATAACCCTAGCTCTTAGATTGCCCATAAACCTTACACTAGCCCTAAACCTCACACAAAACTAACCCTAATCCTAGCCCAAAATCTAACCCTAAGCACAAACCTAACCCTAAAACTAGTTTTAAGCCTAACGCTAACCCACACCCTAGCCCTAACCTTAGCTCAAATTGTAAATCTTACTCTAAACATAACCCTAGCTGAAGCCCTAAACCTCACCCTAACCATAGCCCTAAAACTAACAGTAATCATAACCCAAACTCTATCCATTACCCTAACCATAACTCTAAACATAATGCTAACCCTAGCCCTAACCCTAACCATAACACTACCCTACCCCTCGCCCTAGCCCTAACCCTAGCTTAATCCCTTACCCTACCTCAATCCTTAACCCTATCCTTAACATAACCCTAACACTAACCCAAGGCCTAACCCTAACCCTAACCCTAACTCTAGCCCTAATCTTAACCTTAACTCTAGCCCTAACCCTAGCTCAAACCCTACCCATTACCCTGACCCTAAACCTAACCCTAATCATAACCCTAGACCTAAACCTAAACTACTCTAACCCTAAACATAAACCTAACCCTAGAACTAACCATAAACCTAACCCTAGATCAAACCCTAATGCTTATCCTAAACCTAAGCCTAACCCTAACCATAAACCTAATCCTTACTTTAACCCGACATCTAACCCTATCAATTACCCTAACCCTAATCATAACCATAGTCCTAACACTAACCATAACCATAACCATAGATCAAACCCTAAACCTAACCCTAGCCCTAACACTAACCCTTGCTCAAACCCTAAACCGTATCCTAAATCTAACCCTAACCCTAACCTACACCTAACCTTGAACCTAACCCTAATTCTAGCCGTAATCCTAACAATAACTATAGCCCTAACCCTAGCTCTAAACCTATAAATTACCCATTATAACCATAACCCTAATTCTATCCCTAGACCTAAACCTAAACCTATCACAAACGCTACCCATATCCATTACCCTAAACATAACCTGAACCCTAAGCCCAACCCTATCCGTTACTCTACACCTAACTCTAATGTTAATGCTAATTTGAGCCCTAAACCTAAACCTTAACTTAAACCAAACATAAAATCTGACCCTGATCCTAATAATATCCCTATCTATAAAACTGACCCTTTCTCTAAACAAAACCCTCAAACTAGATGTAGCCATAAACCTAACCTTAAAACTATCTCTAACTCTAACCTTAGACCTGACATTAGCCCTAGCCCTAATTCTTGCCCTATAATTAACACAAAACTTAGCCCTATTCCTAGCCTTATATCTAGCCTTAATCCTAACATGAAACATAACACTAGCCCTAACCCTAATGCTAATCCTAAAACTAACCTTAACACTAACCCTATCCTTAGCACTAAAACAAAACCAAGATACAGGCCTAACTCTAAACCGTAACTTAAACCAAACCCTAACACTACATCTAGACCTAACCCTAGCCCTAATTCGAGTGCTAATCCTAACTTTAAAAATAACCTATACTGTGTCTCTAACACTCACTCTAACTCTAAACAAGACCCTAAACATAAATCAAACCCTAACCATAATCTTAGCCCTAATTCAAGTCCTAACCCTAACCCTAAAACTAACCTTGACTCAGACTCATATCCTCACACTAACCCTAGCTATAAATATCACCCTAACATTAAACCTAACCCTATCACTAGACCTACCCCTAACCATAACCATAAAACTAACCCTAATTGTAACCCTAGTTCTTACATTAGCCATTGCCCAAACCATAGTACAAAAACTAGTTCTAATCTGAGCCCTAATCCTAGATAAACCCTAACCCTAACATAACCCTAGCTCAAAGCCTAACACTTGCCATAAAAATAGACCTAGATCTATCCCTAAGTCTAACCTAACCCTAGCCCTAAACTTAAACTTAACTCTATCAATAAACCTAGCTCTAAACCTACCCATTACCCTAACCCTAACCGTAATCCTATAGAAATACTAACCAAACCCTAATGCTAACCCTAACCCTAACTGGAAATCTACCCCTAGACATAATCCTAAATCTAACACTCACCATAGCCCTAAACCTAGCTCAAACCCTAGCACGAAACTTAATCCTAAACCAAAATCTAATCCTAACCCTAACCCTATGTCTAACCATATTCATTACCCTAACCCTAACCTTACCCTAATCCTATTCCTAGACCTAACCCTAAACCTAACCTTCACCCTAGCCCTAACTCTGGCTCAAAACCTAATGCTTACACTAAACATAACCCTAAAACTAACCCTAATTCTAACCATAAACCTAACTCAAAACCTATTCCTAACCATAACAATAGCTCTAAACTTAGCTCTAACCTTATCCATTACCCTAACCATAACCCTTATTCTAATGCTAACCCTAGGCCTATCCCTAACCCTATCACTAACCCTAATGCTATGAATTACCCTAAACTTATCCTGAACCCTAAATCAAACCCTACCATTACCCTAAACCTAACCCTAATGCTAATTTGAGCCCTAAATCTAAATGTTAACCTGAAGCAAACCCTAACCCTGACACTAACCATAATACTTCCCCTATCTCTAAACCTGACCCTTACCCTAAAAATTCCCTTAGCTCTAAACTTAAACCTTACCTTAAACCTAACCCTTACACTGGACGTAGCCATAAACCTAACCCTAAAACTATCTTTAACCATCACCCTAGTCCTGATATTAGCACCAGCCCTAATCCTAGCTCTAAAATTAAAACAAACTCTAGCCCTCATCCTAGCCTTAAACCTAGCCTTAATCATACCCTAAAAATATCCCTACCCCTAACCCTAACGCTAACCCTCACCCTAACTGTAAACCTAGATATAACATCATCCCATATCCTAAACTTAACTCTAACCCTAACTCTAAGGGTAGGTCTTAGCTGAACACTAACCCCAGCCCTAATCCTAGCCCTATTTTAACACTATCCCTAACCCAATTCTAACCCTGGCCCTAAGACTAACTCTAATGCTCACACTAGCACTATCACTAGTTTTAACCCTATCCCTTACCGTAACCCTAAGCCTTGCCCTATCCTTAGTCCTAGCCTTATCTGTAGATCTAACCCTAACTCTAAAGGTAACCCTAACATTAAGCCTAAGCCTATCCCTAACACTAGCTTTAACTCTATCTGTAACCCTAAGCAAAACCCTAACCCTAATGGTAACCCTAGACCTATCCCTATTCGTTGGTTAACCAAAACCCTAACCATATTAGGGTTTAGCCCTAGTACTCATTCTAGCACTAAACTTATCCCAAACACTAGCCCTAACCCTGACCCTTATTCTGACCATAACACTAACCCTAGGTTTAAACCTGACCCTAACCCTAGACCAAACCAACCCCAACACTAGACCTACCGGTAACTTATCCCTAAATCTAACCCTATCACTGGCCCTAGACCTAAACCTAACCCAAATCTAGCTTTAACTCTAAACCTAGACCTCAACAAAAACCTAGCCCTAGCCCTAACAATAACCCTTAACCTAACCAAAACACTAACCCTACCCCTAGACCTAAACCGAGCCCCAATTCTGGCTGTAACCCTAACTCTAACTCTAACCCAAACGCTGACCCTGCCTTTAAGAGTAAACCTAGGGCTAGGGATGTGACTCAAGCGGTAACGTGGCATGTGTGGGGTGCTAGGTTTGATCCTCTGCAACACATAATTTTTTTTTAAATTTTTTATTGTTGGTTGTTCAAAACATTACAAATTTCTTGATATATCATATTTCACACTTTGATTCAAGTGGGTTATGAACTCCCATTTTTAACCCATATACAGATTGCAGAATTACATCAGTTACACATCCATTGATTTACATATTGCCATACTAGTGTCTGTTGTGTTCTGCTGCCTTTCCTATCCACTACTATCCCCCTCCCCTCCCCTCCCCTCCCCTCTTCTCTCTCTACCCCCTCTACTGTCATTCATTTCTCCCCCTTGTATTATTTTTCCCTTTCCCCTCACTTCCTCTTGTATGTACTTTTGTATATCCCTGAGGGTCTCCTTCCATTACCATGCAATTTCCCCTTCTCTCTCCCTTTCCCTCCCACCTCTCATCCCTGTTTAATGTTAATCTTCTTCTCCTGCTCTTCGTCCCTACTCTGTTCTTAGTTACTCTCCTTATATCAAAGAAGACATTTGGCATTTGTTTTTTAGGGATTGGCTACAAGTGTACCCTTTTCCCCACATCCTCAATTAGGGTTAGGGTTTGGTTAATGTTAGAATTAGGGTTAGGGTTAGGGTTAGTTTTAGAAACAGAATTAGGGTTAGGGTTAGGGTTAGTGTTAGGGTTATTTTTAGGGTAAGAATTATGGTTTGTGTTATGGTAAGGTTAAGGCTTAGGTTTTCTGTAAGGGATAAGGTTAAATGATAGGTTTAGGTTTAGTGTTAGGGTTAGTGATAGGGTTAGTGTTATGTTTAGGATTATGGTTAGGAAGAGAGTTAGAGTGAGGTGTAGGGTTAGGGTTAGGTTGTTTTAAGGTTAAGGGGAGGTTAGGTATAGTATTAAGGTTAGGGTTAGTGTTACTGTTAGATTAAAGTTAGGGTTAGGGTTACGGTGAGTGATAGGGTTAGTCTTGGGGTTAGGGTTCATGTTAAAATTAGGGTTAGGGTTTGATTTAGTGTTAGTGTTCGTGTTAGGGTTAGGGTTACAGTTAGGTAAGAGTTAAGGTTAGTGTTAGGTTATGGTTAGGGTTATATTTTACTCTAGGTTTTGTGTTAGGTTTATGGTTAGGTTTAGAATTAGGGTTACATTAGGTTTCAGGTTATTAATAGGGTTAAGGTTAGGGTTAAAGTTAGGTTTAGGGTTAGGTTTAGGTTTAGTGTTAGGGTTATGGTTAATTTTAGGGTTAGTGTTAGTTTTAGGGTGAGGGTAAGGTTTAGGTTTAGGGTTGGGTTACGATTAGGATTTTTGTTAGTGTTACAGTTAGGGTTAGTGTTAGCGTTAGGTTGAGGATTATTGTTTGGGTTAGTATTAGACTTAGATTTAGTGTTAGTGTTAGGGTTAGATTTAGAGTTAGTGTTAAAGTTAAGGTTAGGGTTATGGTGAGGCTTAGGGTTAGTGTTAGGGTATGGTTAGGGTTAGGGTTAGAGTAAGTGTTAGGGATAGGGTCAGGGTTAGGTTTAGGGTTAGGGTTAGGATCAGATTTAGGTTTAGAGTTAGGAATAGAGTTACTGTTAGAGTTAAAGTTACTCTTAGGGATAGGATTTGTGTCAGGGTTAAGATTAGGTTTAGTGTTAGTGTTAGGGTTAGGTAAGGTTAGGATTAGGGTTAGGTTTATGGTTAGTGATAGAATTAGGGTTAGTGTTAGTGATAGGATTAGGGATAGTGATAGGGTTGGTATAGGTTTAAATTTAGGCTTAGAGTTAGAGTTAGGGTTAGGATTATGTTTAGGTTTAGGGTTATGCTTAGTGTAAGGGTTAGGTTTAGGGTAAAGGTTAGGATTAGGGTAAAGGTTAGGGAAAGGTTTAGGATAATTGTTAGGGTAAGGTTTAAGATTAGGTTTAGGGTTACAGTTAGAATTAGTGTTAGTGTAGGGTTAGGGTTAGGGTTAATTTTAGGGATGGGGTTATGGTTAGTGTTAAGGTTAAGGTTAGTATTTGTCTTAGGGTTATAGTTAGCATTATGTTTAAGGTTCTGGTTACAGTTAGGATTAGGGTTAGTGTTAGGGTTAGGGTTAGGTTAGTGTTAGGCTTTAGGATAAGTTTAGTGTTAGGTTTAGGGTTAATGTTACTGTTAGGTTTAGGGTTAGGTTTAGTTTAGAATTACTGTTAGGTTTAGAGTTCGTGTTAGCGTTAAGTTTAGGGTTAGTGTTACCTTTAGTTTTAAATTTAATGTTAGGTTTAGGGAAGTGTTAGGGTTAGGGCTAGGTTATAGTTATGTTTATGGTTAGTGTTAGGATTAGGGTTTTGGGTTATGGTTAGTAAGAGGGTTAAAGTGAGGCATACGGTTAGGGTTAGGGTAAGTTTTAGATTTAGGGTTAGGGTTAGTATTAGTGTTAGGATTAAGATATGTTAGGGATTGGGTTAATGTTAGGTTTAGGATTAGGGTGAGGGTTAGTGTTAGTGTTACGGTTAGGGTTGTGGTTAAGGTTAGTGTTTGGAATAGGGTTAGGGTTTAATGTCAGGTTTAGTGTTAGGGTTTGGGTTAAAGTAAGGAAATAAGTAAGGTTAGGGTTAGTGTTATGTTTTGGTTAGCGCTATGTTTTGTGTTAGGGTTTGTCTTAGGGTCACTATTATGTTTAGGTTTAGGGTTACTTTAGGCTTAGGCTTAGGCTTAGGGTTAGGGTTAGTGTTAGTGTTAGGGTTAGGGTTAGTACAAGCGTTAGGGTTTGTGTTACATTATGGTGAGGGTTAGTGTTAGGTAAATGGTTAGGGTTAGGGTGAGGTTTAGGGTTAGTGTTAGTTTTTGGTTTAGGCTTGGGGTTAGGGTTATGTTTATGGTTAGGTTAAGGTTAGGGTTTGGATTAGGATTTGTGTTAGTGTTAGGGCTAGTGTTACCATGAAGTTTAGTGTTAGGGATAGGTTCCACTTAGGGTTATGGTTTGGGTTCATGTTAGGGATAGGATAAGGATAAGTGTTAGGTTTAGGATTAGGGTGAGGGTTAGAGTTAGAGTTAGGGTTATTGTTAGGGTTAGGGTTACTGTTACTGTTAGAGTTACGTTTAGGATTAGGTTTAGGGTTAGGCTTAGAGTTAGGGTTAGGTTTTGGTTAGTGTTAGGTTAATGTTAGGGTTAGGGTTAGGGTTCGTGTTAATGTAAGGTTTAGGGTTATTGTTAGGTTTAGGTTTAGGGTTAGGTTTAGTTTTAGGGTTATGGTAGAATTAGGGTTATGGTTAGGGTTAACGTTACTGTTAGGTTTAGAGTTAGGGTTAGGTTTAGGGTTAGTGATAGGCTTAGTGTTGGGGTGTTTGTGTTAACATTTGGGTTAGGGTTAGTGTTAGTTTTAGTGTTAGGTTTAGGTTAGGGTTAGGTAAGTGTTACGGTTAGGTTAGGGTTAAGGTTATTGTTTGGATTAGGATTTGTGTTATGGTTAGGGTTAGGTTTAGGGTTACATTAGGGTTAGCGTTAGGGTAAGGGTTAGGGTTATAACTAGGGTTAGTGTTAGGGTTAATGTTAGGGTTAGGTTTAGGTTAGGTTTAGTGTAAGGTTTTTGGTTAGATTTAAAGTTAGTGTTACCATTAGGATTAGTGTTAGTTTTAGTGTTAGGGATAGGATTAGGTTTAGTGTTAGTGTTACTTTTAGGGTTAGGCTTAGGGTTAGGGTTCGTGTTAGGGTTAGGGTTAGTGTTAGGGTTAAGTTTAGGGTTAGGGGTAGGGTTAGATTTAGGGTTAGGGTTCGGGTTAGTGTTAGAGTTAAATTTAGAGTTAGGGTTAGGTTTAGTTATAGGGTTTGGGTTAGGGTAAGGTTTAGGGTTTGGTTAGAGTTACGGTTACAATTTGTGTTAGTGTTAGTGTTAGGGTTATGGTTAGTGTTAGGGTTAAGTTTAGGTTTTGTGTTAGGGTTATGTTTAAGGTTATGGTTATGGTTATGTTTAAAATTAGGATTAGGTTTAGAGATAGGAGTAGAGGTAGGTGTAGGGTTCATGTTAGTTTTAGGTTAGGGTTAGTGTTAGGTTTAGGTTTAGTTTGAGCATTAGAGTTAGATTGAGGATTAGGGTTAGGGTTAAGATAAGGGATAGGTTGAGGGTTAGGGTTAGGGTGACTTTTAGGGTTATGGTGAGGTTTAGTGTTAGGGTTAGGGTTTGGGTTAGGGTTAGGGTTAGGGTTAGTGTTAGTGTTTTGATTAGGTCTAGAGTTACAGTTAGTGTCAGGTTTTGGGATAGGTTTATGGTTATTGTTAGGGTTGGGGTTATGGTTAGGGTTACTGTTAGGATTAGTGTTAGGGTAATGGTTAGGATTAGGGTTAGGTTTAGGGTTAGGGTTACAGTTAGCTCTAGCATTAGGGTTAGGGTTAGTTATAGGGTTAGGTTTAGGGTTAGTGTTAGGGTGAGTGTTAGGTTTAGGTTTATAATTAGTGTTAGGGTTAGGGTTAGGTTTCGTGTTTGGGTTAGTGTTAGGTTTAGGGTTAGGCTTACATTTAGGGTTAGGTTGGAGTTTGGGTTATTATTATGGTTAGGGTTAGTGTTAGGGTTAGGTTTAGGATTTGTATTATGGTTCAAATTAGGGTTAGGTTAGAGTTACTGTTAGGATTAGGGTTAGGTTTAGGTTTAGCGTTAGAGTTTGGTTAATGTTTGTTTTACCGTTATGGTTATGGTTAGGGTTAGTGTTAGGAGTAGGGTTAGGTTTAGGTTTTGTTTTAGTGTTCGGGTTAGTTTTACATTTAGGTTTAGGGTTAGGATTAGTGTTCAGGTTAGGTTTAGGTTTAGGGTAAGGGTTATGTTTAGAATTAGGGTTAGGTTTAGGGTTAAGATTAGGGTTAGTGTTAGTTTTAGGGTTCGTGTTAGGGTTAAGGTTAATGTTAGGTTTACATTTAAGGTTAGGTTTAGGGTAAGTGATAGGGTTATGATTTTCTTAAGATTAATTTTAGTGTTAGAGTTGGGGATACTGTTAGGGTTAGTGTCAGTGTTAGGGTTAGGGTTAGAGTTAGTGTTAGGCTTAGTGTTTGGGTTAGGGTTAGGATTAGGGTTCTTGTTTGGTTTAGAGTTAGGGTCAGTGTTAGTGTTAGGATTAGGGTTAGGGTTAGGTTTAGTATTAGGTTTAGGGTCATGGTTACTTTTGGTGCTAGGGTTAATGTTAGGTTTAGGTATAGTGTTAGGGTTAATGTTATGGTATGGTTAGGGTTAGGTTAAGTGTTCAAGTGGGTAAGGTTTAGGGTTAGTGTTAGGGTTAGGTTTAGGGTTAGTGATATGGTTATGGTTATGGTTATGGTTAGGGTTAGGAAACTTGTTAGGTTTAGGAATAGGTATGTATTAGTGTTAGGGTTAGGGTTATGTTTTGGGTCAAACTTATTGTTAGGGTTAGGGTTTCGGTTAAGTTTTAGTGTTAGGGTAAGTTTTAGGGTTAGGATTAGGCTTAGGGTTAGGTTAGTTTTATGGTTAGGTTTAGAATTTGGTTTAGAATTAGGGTTAGGTTTAGTGTTAGTGTTAAATTTTGTGTTAGCTTTAGGGTTAGTGTTAATGTTAGGGTTAGGGTTAAGTTTAGGATTAGGGTTAAGTTTAGGGTTAGAGTTATGGTTAATTTAAGGGTTAGGATTAGGGTTAGAGTTAGTGTTACGTTTACAATTAGGATTCCTAATACTGTGAGGTTTAGGGTGAATATTACGGTTAAGGCTAGGGTTAGGGTGAAGTTTAGGGTTTCGCTTAGGTTTAGTGTTAGTATTTGTTTTAGGGTTAGGGTTAGGGTTAATGATAGTGTTAGGGTTAGTAATAGGTTTAGAATTAGTGTTACGCTTAAGGTTAGGTTTAGGGTTAGTGTTATGGTTATGGTTAGGGTTAGGTTTAAGTTTAGTGATAGGGTTAAGTTTAGGGTTAAGGTTAGTGTTAGGGTAAGGGTTAGGGTTAGGGTTAGTGTTAGGGTTAGGGATGCTGTTAGGATTAGGTTTAGGGTTTGAGTTAGGATTAGGGTTAAATTTATTGTTAGGGTTAGGGTTACCGTTATTATTAGGTTAGGGTTAGGGTTAATATTAGTGTTAACTTTTGTATTAGGGTTAGTGTTAGGATTAGTGTTAGGATTTGTTTTAGGGTTAGGGTTAGTGTTAGAATTAGGATTAGGTTTAGCTTAGGGTTAGTTTTAGTGTTAGGGTTACAGTTAGTTTAGGGTTATTGTTAGGTTTAAGGTAATGGTTAGGATTAGGGTTAGGTTAGTGTCGGTGTTAGAATTAGGGTTTTTGTTACGGTTTTGTTTAGGGTGAGTGTTAGTTTGAGGATTAGCGTTAGGGTTAGGTTTGTTTTAATGTTAAGGTTAGAGTTAATTTTAGTGTTAGGGTTAGAGATAAGTTTAGAGTTATTGTTAGGGTTAGGGATAGGGATAGTGTTAGGGTTAGTTTTATGGTTAGAGTTATGGTTAGGTTTATTATTAATGTTAGTGTTAGGTTTATGGTTAGGGTTAGTGTTAGGGTAAGGTTTAGGCTTAGGGTTAGTGATAGGGTTATGGTTAGTTTTAGAGTTAGATTAGAGTTAGGTTTAGGGTTAGTGTTAGGGTTACAGATAAGATTAGGGTTATATTAGGGTTAGAATTAGGGTTAGGTTTAGTGTTAGGATTATGATTAGTTTTGGGATAGGGTTTATTGTTAGGGTTAGGGTTATGTTTAGGTTTAGGTCTACGGTTAGTGTTAGTGTTAGGGTTAGGGTTTATTATAGTGTTAGGGTTAGAGATAGGTTTAGATTTAATGTTAGTTTTAGGCTTAGGTTTAGGTTTAGGGTTATGATTAGTGTTCGGGGTAGGGTTAAATTTAGTGATAGTGTTAGTGTTTAGGGTTAAGGTTAGTGTTAGGGTAAGTTTTAGGCTTAGGTTTACTGTTAGGTTTAGGGTTTGTGTTTGGGTTAGATTTAGGGTTTGAGTTAGGTTTAGGGTTAGTTTTATTGTTAGGGTTAGGGTTACAGTTAGGATTAGGATAGGGTTAGTGTTAATGTTAGTGTTAGATTTTGTGTTAGGGTTAGTGTTATGATTAGGTATAGGGTTAGGGTTAGGGTTAGTTTTATTATTAGGGTTAAGTTTAGGGTTAGTGTTAGGTTTAAGGTAATAGTTAGAATTAGGGTAAGTGTTAGTATTAGGTTTAGGGTTAGTGTTCATTTAGTGTTATTGTTAGTGTTAGGGTTAGGGAGAGTGTTAGGGTTAGGGTTAGGGTTAAGTTTATGGTTAGGGTTAGTGACAGGGTTAGGGTTAGTGTTAGAGTAAAGGTTAGGTTTAGAGTTAGGTTTATGGTTAGTTATAGGGATAATTTTGGGTTTATGTTTAATTTTAGAGTTATTGTTCGGATTAGGTTAGTGTTAGGTTTAGTGTTAGGATTAGTGTTAAGGTTTGTGTTAGGGTTAAGTTTAAGGGCAGGCTTTTATTAGGGTCAGGATTACGGTTAGTGTAAGGGTTACAGATAGGATTAGGGTTATTTTTAGGTTTAGAAATAGGGTTTGTTTTAGTGTTAGGATTACAGTAAGGTTTAGAGTTAGAGTCAGTGTTAGTGTAATGGTTAGGGGTAGGGTTAGGGTTTGTGTTAGTGTTAAGGTTAAGGTTATTTTTAGGATTAGGGTTATGGTTAGTGTTACTGTTAGTGTTAGGTTTAAAATTATTGTTAGTGTTAGGTTTAGTGTTAGACTTAGGGTTTGTGTTAGGATTAGGGTTAGTGTTAGCATTAGAGTTATTGTTAGGGTTAGGGTTGGGTTAGGTTTAGGGTTAGGGTTAGTGTTAAGGTTAGGTTTTAGGTTACTGTTAGGTTTTTTGTCAGGGTTAGGTTTAGGGTTAGTGTCAGGGTTAGGGTTAAGGTTAGGATATGGTTAGGGTTAGTGTTAGGGTTAGGGTCAGGGTTAAGATTATGGTTAGGGTTAGGGTTAAGGTTAGTGTTTGTTTTAGGGTTAGGGTTAGGTTTAGGGTTAGTGTTTGTGTTAATGTTAGGGTTAGGGTTCGGGTTGGGATTATGGTTAGAATTAGTGTTAGGTTAAGGTTAGGGTTAGGATTAGAGTTAGTGTTAGTATTAAGATTATGGTTAGGATTTGTTAGGGTTTGGGTAAGGTTAGGGTTAGTGTTAGGGTTGTGTTAGGGTTATGGTTAGTGTTTGTGTTAGCATTAGGCTTAGTATTAAGTTTAGTGTCAGGGTTAGTGTTAGGCTTATGGATATTGTTGGATTAGTTTTAGAGTTATAGTTAGGGTTAGTGTTAGGGTTATGGTTATGGTTAAGTTTAGGTTTAGTGTTAGGGTTAGGGTTAGGATTAGGATTATGTTTAAGGTTAGGTTTAGTGTTAGGGTTAGTATTAAGGTTAGGTTTAGGGTTAGTGTTAGAGTTAGGGTTAGTTTTAGTGTAGTGTTAGGGTTAGGGTTAATGTTTGTCTATGTTTTACCTTTAGGGTTTGACTTAGGGTTTTTGTTAGGTTTAGGGCTAAAGTTAGGGTTAAGGTTACAGTTAGCATTAGGATTATAGGTAGGGTTATGGTAAGGGTTAGGGTTTGTTTTAGATTTATTGTTAGAGTTAGGGTTATGGTTGAATTTAGGTTTAGTGGTAGGGTTAAGTTTAGGGTTTGTGTTAAGTTTTGTGTTAGGGTTAGGGTTTCTGTTAAGTTTTGTATTAGGGTTAGGGTTTGTGTTAGGGTTAGTGTTAGGGATAGTGTTAGGGTTACGATTAGGATTAGCATTAGAATTAGGTTTAGGTTTAGGGTTAGGGTTAGATATATATTTAAGGTTAGTGTTAAGGTAAGGGGTAGTGTTATGGTAAAAGATAGTGTTAGAGTCAGTGTTAGGTTTTGGTTTAGGGTTAAAGTAGCATTAGTTTTTGTGTTAGTGTTAGGGTTAGGCTTAGAACTAGAATTTGTGTTAGGTTTAGGATTAGAGTTAGGGTTAGGGTTACTGTTAGGATTAGGGTTAGGGTTAGTGTGAGGATTAGGGTTCATTTTAGGATTAGTGTTAGAGTTAGGGTTAGGGTGTGTGTTAGGATTAGAGTTAGTGTTAGAATATTGTTACATGTAGGATTAGGGTTAGAGTTAGGTTTAGGGTTAGTGTTATTGTTTGTGTTTGCATTAGGGTTAGTAATATGGTTGGTTTTAGGGTTGGCTTATGGTTAGTGTTAGGGTTAGGTTTAGAATTAGTGTTAGGGTTAGGGTTAAGGTTAGTATAAGGGTTAGTGATAGGGTTAGGTTTAGGGTTTGTTTTAAGTTTAGGGTTAGTGCATGTTTAGGGATAGTGTTCGTGTTAGGGTTAGGGAGAGGGTTAGCAATAGTTTAAGTTTAGGGATAGGTTGAAGTTTAGTGTTAGGGTTAGGGTTAATTTTAGTGTTAGGTTTAGGTTTAGGTGAGGGTTAGTGTTAGTGATAGGGTTATGGATTGGTTAGGTTTAGTGTTAATGTTAGGGTTAGGGTTGAGTTTTGTGATAGGGTTAGGGTTAGGGTTAAGGTTAGTTTTAGGGAATGGGCTAGTGTTAGGGTTAGGGTTAGGTTTTCATTTAGTGTTAGGTTAATGTTAGTGTTAGGGTTAGGGTTAGTTTAAGCATTAGGGTTAGGTTTAGGGTTAGGGTGTGTTTTAGGGTTAGATTTAGTGTTTGGGTTATGTTTTTGTTAGGTTTAGATTTAGGGTTAAAGGTTTTGTTAGGGTTAGGTTTTTGGTTAGGTTTAGTGTTAGGGTTGGGTTAGGGTTAGGGTTAGTGTTACGGTTAGCATTACCGTAGGTTTAGGGTTAGTGCTAGGGTAGCACTAGGGTTAGGGTTAGGGTTAGGGCTAGTGTTAGTGTTAGGGTTATGCTTAGGGTTATATTTAGGTTTAGTTTTAGTGTTCGGATTAGTGTTAGGGTTAGGGTTAGGATTACTTTTAGGGTTAGGGTTAGATTCAGGGTTAGGGTTAGGGTTAGTGTTAGGTTTAGGGTTAGACTTAAGGTTTGTTAGGGTAAGAGTTCCAGATAGGATTAGGGTTAGGGTTAGGGTTAGGATTAGAATGAGTGTTAAGTTAGGGTTTGGGCAAAAGTTAAAAGAATTTACAGCTAGAAAACCATCTCTTCAAAACATCCTCGGCAAAACATTACAGGAAGAGGAAATGGAAAATAACAATGAAAACCAACAGTGGGAAGTAGGACATTAAAGGGGTGAAAATAATCAAAGAGGAAAACAAACCATGTTTAGTAACAGAAATAAACTAATATGGCTGGAAGAACAACCCATATCTCAATAATAACCCTAAATGTTAATGGCTTAAACTCACCAATTAAGCGACACAGGCTAGTAGAATGGATCACAAAACAAGAACCAACAATATGCTGCCTACAGGAGACGCATTTGATAGGAAAAGACATACATAGGCTGAAGGTGAAAGATTGGGAAATATCATATCACTCATATGGACTTCGGAAACAAGCAGGAGTGTCCATACTCATATCAAATAAAATAGATTTCAAGCCAAAGTTAATCAAAAGGGATAAAGAGGGACACTACATACTGCTCAAGGGAACCATACACCAACAAGACATAACAATCATAAATATATATGCCCCAAACAATGGTGCAGCTATGTTCATCAAACAAACTCTTCTCAAGTTCAAGAGTCTAATAGACCACCATACAATAATCATGGGAGACTTCAACACACCTCTCTCGCCACTGGACAGATCTTCCAAACAAAAGTTGAAAAAGGAAACTATAGAACTCAATAACACAATTAATAACCTAGACTTAATTGACATATATAGAATATACCACCCAACATCAAGCAGTTACACTTTTTTCTCAGCAGCACATGGATCCTTCTCAAAAATAGATCATATATTATGTCACAGGGCAACTCTTAGACAATATAAAGGAGTAGAGATCATACCATGCATCTTATCTGATCATAATGGAATGAAACTGAAAATCAATGATAAAAGAAGGAAGGAAAAAGCATACATCACTTGGAGAATGAACAATAGGTTACTGAATGATCAATGGGTTATAGAAGACATCAAGGAGGAAATTAAAAAATTCTTAGAGATAAATGAAAACACAGACACAACATATCAGAATCTATGGGACACATTGAAAGCAGTTCTAAGAGGAAAATTCATTGCGTGGAGTTCATTCCTTAAAAAAAGAAAAAAACAACAAATATATGATCTCATACTTCATCTCAAAATCCTAGAAAAAGAAGAGCAAAACAACAGCAAAAGAAGTAGAAGGCAAGAAATAATGAAAATCAGAGCTGAAATTAATGAAATCGAAACAAAAGAAACAATTGAAAAAAATGACAAAACTAAAAGTTGGTTCTTTGAAAAAATAAACAAAATCGACAGACCCTTAGCCATGCTAGCAAAGAGAAGAAGAGAGAGAACTCAAATTACAAGCATACGGGATGAAAAAGGCAATATCACAACAGACACTTCAGAAATACAGAAGATAATCAAAAATTATTTTGAATCCTTATACTCCAATATATTAGAAGATAGTGAAGTCATAGATAAATTTCTTAAGTCATATGATCTGCCCAGATTGAGTCAGGAGGATATAGACAACCTAAACAGACCAACATCAATTGAGGAAATAGAAGAAACCATCAAAAGACTACCAACTAAGAAAAGCCCAGGACTGGATGGGTATACAGCAGAGTTTTACAAAACCTCTAAAGAGGAACTAATACCAATACTTTTCAAGCTACTTCAGGAAATAGAAAAAGAGGGAGAACTTCCAAATTCATTCTACGAGGCCAACATCACCCTGATACCTAAACCAGACAAAGACACTTCAAAGAAAGAAAACTACAGACCAATATCTCTAATGAACCTAGATGCAAAAATCCTCAATAAAATTCTGGTGAATCGGATAAAAAAACATATCAAAAAAATTGTGCACCATGATCAAGTAGATTCATCCCTGGGATGCAAGGCTGGTTCAATACATGGAAATCAATAAATGTTATTCACCACATCAATAGACTTAAAAATAAGAAACATATGATCATCTTGATAGATGTGGAAAAAGCATTCGACAAAGTACAGCATCCCTTTATGTTCAAAACTCTAGAAACACTAGGGATAACAGGAACATACCTCAATATTGTAAAAGCAATTCATGCTAAGCCTCAGGCTAGCATCATTCTGAATGGAGAAAAATTGAAGGCATTCCCTCTAAAATCTGGAACAAGTCAGGGATGCCCTCTCATTCCACTTCTGTTCAACATAGTTCTCGAAACACTGGCCAGAGCAATTAGACAGACAAAAGAAATTAAAGGCATAAAAATAGGGAAAGAAGAACTTAAATTATCACTATTTGAAGATGACATGATTCTATACCTAGCAGACCCAAAAGGATCTACAAAGATACTATTAGACCTAATAAATGAATTCAGCAAAGTGGCAGGATATAAAATCAACACGCATAAATCAAAGGCATTCCTGTATATCAGCGACAAATCCTCTGAAACGGAAATGAGGACAACCACTCCATTCACAATATCTTCAAAAAAAAATAAAATATTGGGAATCAACCTTAAAAAAGAGGTGAAAGACTTATACAATGAAAACTACAGAACCCTAAAGAGAGAAATAAAAGAAGATCTTAGAAGATGGAAAAATATACCCTGTTCATGGATAGGCAGAACTAACATCATCAAAATGGCGATATTACCAAAAGTTCTCTATAGGTTTAATGCAATGCCAATCAAAATCCCAATGGCATTTCTTGTAGAAATAGAGAAAGCAATCATGAAATTCATATCAAAAAATAAAAGACCCAGAATAGCAAAAACAATGCTAACCAGGAAGTGTGAATCAGGCGGTATAGCGATACCAGACTTCAAACTATACTACAGAGCAATAGTAACAAAAACAGCATGGTACTGGTACCAAAACAGGCGGGTGGACCAATGGTACAGAATAGAGGACACAGAAACCAATCCACAAAACTCCAACTATCTTACATTTGATAAAGGGGCTAAAAGCATGCAATGGAGGAAGGATAGCATCTTCAACAAATGGTGCTGGGAAAACTGGAAATCCATATGCAACAAAATGAAACTGAATCCCTTTCTCTCACCATGCACAAAAGTTAATTCAAAATGGATCAAGGAGCTTGACATCAAATCAGAGAAACGCCGTCTGATAGAAGAAAAAGTTGGCTACGATCTACATTCGGTGGAGTCGGGCTCCAAATTCCTCAATAGGACACCCATAGCACAAAAGTTAATAACTAGTATCAACAAATGGGACTTACTCAAACTAAAAAGTTTTTTCTCAGCAAAAGAAACAATTAAGAGAGGTAGTAGGGAGCCTACACCCTGGGAACAAATCTTTACTCCTCACACTTCAGATAGAGCCCTAATATCCAGAGTATACAAAGAACTCAAAAAATTAGACTATAAGAAAACAAACAACCCAATCAACAAATGGGCCAAGGACCTGAACCGACACTTCTCAGAGGAGGACATACAGTCAATCAACAAGTACATGAAAAAATGCTCACCATCTCTAGCTGTCAGAGAAATGCAAATCAAAACCACCCTAAGATACCATATCACTCCAGTAAGATTGGCAGCCATTATGAAGTCAAACAACAACAAGTGCTGGCGAGGATGTGGGGAAAAGGGTACACTTGTACATTGCTGGTGGGACTGCAAATTGGTGCAGCCAATTTGGAAAGCAGTATGGAGATTTCTTGGAAAGCTGGGAAAGGAGCCACCATTTGACCCAGCTATTCCCCTTCTCGGTCTATTCCCTAAAGACCTAAAAAGAGCATGCTACAGGGACACTGCTACATCGATGTTCATAGCAGCACAATTCACAATAGCAAGACTGTGTAACCAACCTAGATGCCCTTCAATAGACGAATGGATAAAAAAAATGTGGCATTTATACACAATGGAGTATTACTCTGCATTAAAAAATGACAAAATCATAGAATTTGCAGGGAAATGGATGGCATTAGAGCAGATTATGCTAAGTGAAGCTAGCCAATCCCTAAAAAAAACAAATGCCAAATGTCTTCTTTGATATAAGGAGAGTAACTAAGAACAGAGTAGGGACGAAGAGCAGGAGAAGATTAACATTAAACAGGGATGAGAGGTGGGAGGGAAAGGGAGAGAGAAGGGAAATTGCATGGAAATGGAAGGAGACCCTCAGGGTTTTACAAAAGTACATACAAGAGGAAGTGAGGGGAAAGGGAAAAATAATACAAGGGGGAGAAATGAATGACAGTAAAGGGGGTAGAGAGAGAAGAGGGGAGGGGAGGGGAGGGGGGATAGTAGAGGATAGGAAAGGCATCAGAACACAACAGACACTAGTATGGCAATATGTAAATCAATGGATGTGTAACTGATGTAATTCTGCAATCTGTATATGGGGTAAAAATGGGAGTTCATAACCCACTTGAATCAAAGTGTGAAATATGATATATCTAGAAATTTGTAATGTTTTGAACAACCAACAATAAAAAATTTAAAAATAAATAAGTTAGGGTTTGGGTTATGGTTACTTTTAGGGTTAGAGTTAGGGTTTGTGTTAATTTTAGGGTTAGGGTTAGTGTTAGGTTACGGTTACATGTAGGATTAGGGTTAGAGTTCTTCTTAGTTTTAGGTTTAGGGCTAGGCTTAGGCTTAGTATTAGTGTTAGTGTAAGTGTTAGGATTAGGGTTAATAATAGTGTTAGTGTTAGGGATAGGTTTAGGGTTAATATTAGGGTTAGGGTTAGGATTAGAGTTAGTTTCATGGTTAGGTTTAGGGTTAGGGATAGGGTTAGTGTTAGGGTTAGCATTAGGCTTAGTTTTAGGATTAATATTAGGGTTTGTGTTCGGATTAGAGTTAGGGTTAGGGTTAGAGTTAGGGTTAGTGTTAGGGTTAGTGTTATGGTTATGATTATGGTTAGGGTTAGTATTCATGTTAGTGTAAGGTTTTTGGTTAGGGTAACAGTTATAGTAAGGCTTATTGTTAGGTTTAGTGTTAGGTTTAGTATTAGGGTTAGTGTTAGGGGTAGTGGTAGTGTTAGAATTTGGGTTAATGTTAGGGTTAGGTTTAGTGTTAGGGTTAGTTTTAGGGTTTGGTTTAGTTTTAGGGTTAGGGTATGAGTTTGTGTTAGGGTTAGTTTTAGGGTTAATGTTAGAGTTAAGGTTAAGGTTAGGATTAGTGTTAGTGTTGTGATTAGTGTTAGGGTTAGGGTTTGTTTTATGGTTAGGGTTAGGTTTAGTGTTAGGGTTTTTGTTAGGTTTAGGGTTAGTGTTAGGGATAGGCTTAGGGTTAGGGGTAGGGGTAAGGTTAGGGTCAGTGTTATGGTTAGGGTTATGGTTCTTCTTAGGTTTAGGGTTATGTTAGTGTTGGGCTTAGGCTTAGGCTTAGGCTTAGGCTTAGTGTTAGATTTGGAGTTAGCATTAGACCTAGCATTAGGGCTAGGTCTAAGGATAGGACAAAGGTTAGGGCTAGGGTTAGGGTTACGGTAATAGATACGTTTAGAAATAGGGATAGGTCAAGTGCGAGAGTTAGATTTATTCTTAGGGCTAGGGTTATGTTTAGTTTTAGGGACAGGGCTAAATTAGGGCTAGGATTAGGACTAGGGTCAAAGTTCCTTTTAGGCCTATTGTTAGAACTATGGTTATGTTATGGTTATGTTATATTTAGGTTAAGGGATGTTGTTATAGCTTGGTTTAGATTTAGGATGAGTGTTAGAATTAGAGTTAGGGCTATGGTTAGGATTAGGTTATGAATAATGCTAGGTTTAGGGCTAGGATTAGGGTTAGGTTTATTGTAGGCTTAGGTCTAGAATTAGGGATATGACTAATGTCAGGTCTAGTGTTACAGTTAAGGTAGATTTAGGGTTAGGTTTTTGTCTAGCTCTAGTGTAAGTGTTACGCTTAGGGTAAGGCTCAGTTTTAGACCTAGGTGTATTTTTATTTCAGGATGAGGTTTTAGGGTTTGTTTTATGATAAAGTTTAGGGATAGGCCTCAAATGAGCATTAAGGTTAGTGTTAGGGTAATGTATAGTGTTAGGTTTTGGTTTCAGGGTAGGTTTAGGGTAATGAAGAGGTTTTGGTATAGAAATGGGGTTAGGGTTAGGTCTAGGGTTTGCATTAGTATTAGGATTATCATAAGGATAATATATAGGATTAGAGCTAGTGTTAGGCCTACGTTTATGGTTAAGACTAGGGCTAGAGTTAGGGTTAGGATTAGGGTTAAGTCTAGTAACCCTAGCTTAGGGTAGGGTTAGGGGTAGGTTTAGGGTAAAGGATAGGTTTTGAGCTTGGTTATTCCAAGAGTGAGGGTTAGGTTTAGTGTTACGTCTAGGGTTAGATTTATGGTTATGGTCAGGGTTAGGTTTAGGATTAGGGCTAGAGTTTTCACTAGGTTTAGGGTTAGGTTTAGAGTAATAGATTGGGTAAGATGTAAGGTTAGCTTTAGGGTTAAGTTTAGGTTTAAGGTTAAGTTTAGTTTTAGGGTTGGGTTTACTGTTGAGTTTAGCGTAAGGGTTAGGGTTTGAGTTAGAATTAGGTCTATAGCAAAGTTTAGGTTTAGGGTTAGGTCTAGGGTTAGGTTTATGGTTTGTGTTAAGGTTTCGTTTAGGGTTAGGCCTAGGGTTTTCCTTATGGTTAGGTTTAGAGTTAGGATAATGACTTGGGTTAGAGCTAGGGTTAAGGTTAGGCTTAGGCCTAGGCTTAGTGTTAGACTTAGATTTATGGTTAAATTTAGGTTAGGACTAGATATAAAGATTAGGCAAGGGTTATCCCTAGGATTAGGGCTAGGGTTAGGGTTAGAGAAAGGGATACGGTTAGAACTAGGGATAGGGCTAGTGTCAGAGTTAGAGTTAGTCTTAGGGCCAAGGTTTGGGTTAGGTTTAGGGATAGGGTTAAATTAGGGCTAGAATTAGGACTAGGTTTGTGTTCACCTTAGGCCTAGTGTTAGGGTTAGAGTTAATTTTAGGCTAATGGATGGAGTTATAGCTAGGTTTAAATATAGGGTAAGTTTAGAATTAGGGTTAGGGTTAGGGTTAGGGTTATGAATAAGGCTAGGTTTAGGGCTAGGAAGATGGATAGTGTTTTTTTAGGGTTAGGGCTAGGATTAGGTCTAGTGCTAATATCAGGTCTACGGTTTTGGTTAAAGATAGTTTTAGTGTTAGTTTTATGGCTACCTGTAGTGTAAGGGTTAGGTTTAGGGTTTGTGTCAGGTTTAGAGCTAGGGGTATATTTAGGGTCAGGGTGTGAGTTAGGGTTTGGGATAGGTTAACGTTTAAAATTAGGGCTCAAATTAACATTAGAGTAAGTGTTAGGCTAATGATAGGGTGAGGTTTAGAGTTTAAGTTTGGTTTATGGTAATGGATAGGTTTAGGATTAGGGATAGGGTTAGGTTTAGGCCTAGTGTTAGCATTAAGGTTAGGTTATGTTTATGGCAATAAATAGGGTTAGAGCTAGGGTTAGGTCTAGGATTATGGTTATGATTAGGGCTAGGATTATGGTTAGGATTAGGTTTAAATCTCGGGTTATGGCTCAGATTAGGGCTCAGTATTGGGTTAAGTTAGTGGTATAATTAGGGTTCCTTTGAGAGTCAGGGTCAGGGTTAGTTTTAGGGTTAGGGTTAGGACTCAAATAAGGGCTAGAGTTAATAATAGGGTTGGGTTTATGGTGAAGGAGGTTTTTAGAGCTAGGGTGAGTGTTAGGATATGAGTCATGGTCAGGATGAGTTTTAAGGTTAGGGTTATGACTCAAATTAGGGCTAGGGTTACATTTAGGGATTTAGGGTTTCGTTTAAGTTTAGGGTGGTGTTTAGAGCTAGAGTGGGTGCTAGGATATGAGTCAGGGTCAGGGTAAGTTTTAAGGTTAGAGTTAGGACATGCAAAAGGGCTAGATTAGGTCTAGGTTTAGTGTTTAGATTTTGGTTTAAGTTAAGTTTTAGGGTTAGGGTATTGCTCAGTTTGGTTTTAGTCCTAGGTTTAGGGTTATAACTAGTTATATGATTAGCATTAGGGTTAGGGCTACTGTTAGTGTTATGCTTAGGCTTAAGATTAGGGTTAGATTTGGAGTTAGCATTAGAACTAGGGTTAGGGCTAGGTATAAGGTAGGGCAAGTGTTAGGGCTAGAATTAAGATTATGATAATGGATATGTTTAGAAATAGGGATAGGTCTAGGGTGAGAGTTAGACTTAGCCTTAGGGGTAGGGTTATGATTAGTTTTAGGGATAGGTCTAAATAGGGCTAGGATTAAGGCTAGGGTTAGTTTTCAGTTTAGGCCTAGCATGAGGAATAGGGTTATGGTTATGTGTAGGGTAAAAGATGTTTTTATACCAAAGTTTAGATGTAGGATCAGGGTTAGAATTAGAGTTAAGGCTAGGGTTAGGGTTAGGGAATGATTAAGGCTAGGGTTAGGGCTAGGATGAGGGCAAGGGCTTATTGTAGGTTTAGGTCTAGAATTAGGGCTAGGAATAATGTCAGGTTTAATGTTACAGTTCGGGGTAGATTTAGGGTTAGGTTTGTTTCTAGGTCTAGTGTAAGTGTTAGCCTTAGGGTAAGGCTCAGGTTTAGACCTAGGTGTACTTTTAGGGTCAGGATCATGTTTAAGGTTTGTTTTAGGTTTAGGTTTAGGGATAGGGCTCAAATGAGTGTTAGGGTTAGGGTTAGGGTAATGGAGAGGTTAGATTTAGGGTTCAGGGTAGGTTTAGGGTAATGGAGAGAATGCAGGATTGCAATAAGGTTAGGGTTGTGCATAGAGTTAGCATTAGGATTAGAATTATCATAAGGGTAATATATAGTGTTAGAGCTAGGATTAGGGCTAAATTTATGGTTAAGATTAGGGTTACATTTAGGGTTAGGGTTTGGGTTAAGGCTAGTAACCCTAGCTTAGGGTAGGGTTAAGGTTAGGTTTAGAGTAAGGGTTAGATTTTGAGCTAGGATTAGTCCTAGGTTGAGGGTTAGGTTTAGTGTTAGGTCTAGGTTTAGGGTTATGGTTATGGTAAGGGTTAGGTTTAGGGTTGGGGCTAGGGGTTTTGTTAGGTTTAGTGTTAGGTTTAGAGTAATAGACTGGGTTAGATGTAAGGTTAGCTTTAGGGTTAAGTTTAGGTTTAGGGTTAAGTTCAGTTTTAGGGCTGGGTTTACTGTCCGGTTAAGGGTAAGTGTTAGAGTATGAGTTAGGGTTAGGGCTGAATCAAGGGTTAGGTTTAGGGTTAGGTCTAGGGTTATGTTTATGTTTTGTGTTAGGGTTTCAGTTAGGGTTATGGCCAGGGTTATCATTATGGATAGGGTTAGAGTTAGGGTAATGGCTCGGGTTAGAACTAGGGTTAGAGCTAGGGTTAAGGTTAGGATTAGAGTTAGGTTTAGGGCTATGGGTAGGTATAGGTCTAGGTTTATGTTTATGCTAATAGTTAGGCTTTGAGCTAGGGTAAGGACTAAGGTGAGGGTTAGGGTTAGGGTTAGAGCTATGGATAGGGTGAGGGTTATGCTTAGGGTAGGTTTATGCCTCGGGTTAGGGCTAGGTTTTGTGTTAGGTTTAGGCCTAGGGTTAGTGTATGGGTAATGTATGATCTAGCGTTCTAATTACAGCTAGTTGTAGGGTAAGGGTTATGGCTAGGTCTAGTGTTAAATTTAGAATTTGGTTTATTGTCAGGTTTAGAGCTAAGTTTAGTGTTAGTGTCAGGGTCAATATTCAGGTTAAAGTTAGGGTTAGGTGTTAGAGACAGAATTAGAACAAAATGTTAGGTATAGGGGCAGGGTTAGAGTTTGGATTAGGCTAAGGGTTATTCTTAGGGATAGGACTAAGTTTTTGTTTAGGTCTAGGGCTAGATATATGGCTTGATTTAGGATTAGGTTTAGGTTTAGGGCTAGGGATAGTGTTAAATTTAGGTATAAGTTTTCTGTTAGGGCTAGTTTCAGGTTATGTTTAGGATCATTGTCTGGTTTAGACCTATAATTAGTGTTAGCGTCAGAATAAGGGTGAAGTTTAGAGTCAGGTTTTGGGTTATGGTTAGAGCTAGAATGAGGGTTAGGGTTAAAATTAGTAATAGGGTTTGTGTTTGGTTTAGGCAAAGGATTAGGGTTAGGATGAGGATTAGCATTATGGATAGGGTTTGGCTTAGGGTAAGGAATAGGGTTAGAGCTAGGGTTAGGGTTATGTTTAGGGTTATGTTTTGGGCTAGGATTAAGGTTAGGGTTAGGGATAAATCTAGTGTTAGGGCTTGGATTAGTGCTAATTTTGTGTTAGGGTTAGGGCTGGGGTTAGGGCTATGGCCAATGTAAGAACTAGTGTTTTATGATAAGGGTTAGTTTTAGGGTTAAGGTTTGGGCTAGGAATGCTGTTAGCATTAGCTCAGGGTAAGGTTGATATTTAGAGCTAGGGTTAGTGTTTGGATAAGAGTCAGGTTTAGGGTTAGTTTTAGGCCAAGGACTCAAATTAGAGCTAGGGTTATGGCTA
This sequence comes from Marmota flaviventris, assembly GCF_047511675.1. Classification (NCBI taxonomy): domain Eukaryota; kingdom Metazoa; phylum Chordata; class Mammalia; order Rodentia; family Sciuridae; genus Marmota; species Marmota flaviventris. Next base: position 13,313,959 of record NC_092510.1, read on the forward strand.
GTTATAGTGTTAGGGTTTGGTATAGGGTAAGGTTTAGGGTTAGAGCAATGGCTTGGTTTTGTTTTAGGGCTAGGGCTAGGGTTAGGGCTAGTTTTAGGATCAGCAATAGTGTTAGGGCTAGTGGTATGGTGAGTTTTAGGCTTAAGGTTGGGGTTAGATTTACAGTTATGTTTAGATCTAGGGTTAGGGCTCTGGCTAGGTTTACGGCTAAGGTTGGGACTAGTGTGAGGTTATGGTAATGGATAGGGTTAGAAATAGAAATAGGGCTAGGTTGAGAGTTAGTTTTAGGGTTAGGGTTAGGGTTAGGATAAATTAGGGATAAAATTAGCATTTGGGTCAGTGTTAGGGTTAGGTCTATGGTTAGGGCTAGGGTTAATGTTGTGTTAGTGTTAGGTTTAGAGTTAGTTTTAGGGGAAGTGATGGGGTTATATCTAGGTTTATGGCTAAGTCGAGCTTAAAAATTCAGCATAGGGCTAGGGTAAGTGTGAGGGTTACGTTTAAGGCTAGGTTTAGGGCTAGGATGAGGGCTAGAATTTTTGTTAGTGTTAGGGCTAGGATTAGGGCTAGGGCTAATGTAAGGTCTAGGGTTATGGTTAGGGATAGTGTTAGGGTTAGTTTTATGGCCAAGTCTAGTGTAAGGGTTAGGTTTAATGTAGGGGTAAGGTTTAGAGCTAAGTATATTATTAAGTTCAGAGTCAGGTTAGGGTTTTGTTTGGGTTAAGATTTAGGTTTAGGGCTCGGATTAGCGTTAGGGTTAAGAACTGGCTTTACAATTACGGCTAGTTTTATGGTTAGGGTTAGGGTGAGGTTTAGGGTTAGAGTAATGGATAGGGTTCGTGTTAGGGATAGGGTTAGAGTTTGGCCTAATTTTAGCATTTGGGTTAGGCTTATGTTTAAAATAAGGGATAAGGTTAGTGCTAGTGTTAGGGCTTGGGTTAAGCTTAGGATTAGGGCTACAATTAGGGTTAGGCATAGGGTTAGTGTTAGGGCTACTGTTAGGGTTAGGTTCAGTGTTAGGGTTTAAGCTTGGGTTAAGTCTAAGGTGAGTGTTAGGGTTAGAGTCAGGGCTATGTTTAGGGCTAAGATTAGCATTAGGTTCAGGGTTATGTTTAAGGTAATGGATAAATTTAGTTCTAAGTTTTGGGCTACAGTTGTAATTAGGATTAGGGCTAGGGTTAAGGTTAAGAATAGGGTTATGTTTAGGGTAAGGGTTAGAGTTTGAGCTGGGGTTAGGGCTAGGGCAAGTGTTATTGTTAGGGTTTGGGCTAGATTTTTGGTTAGGGTTACACTTAGGGCTAGGGTTAGGGCTAGGTTTTGTTTGAGATTTAGGCTAGCATTAGGACTATGGGTAATGAAAGAGTCTGGTTTATGGTTATGGGCAGTTTTAGAGTTAGGGCTATTGATAGTTCTATAGTTAGGGTTAGGTTTTGGGTTAGGATAAGGTTTAGAGCAAGGGTTTTTGTTAGGATAAGGGTCAGTTTTCGAGTTAGCATTGGGTTTATGTTTAGGGCCAGAATTAGAACTTGCTTAGGTCTAGCGGTAGGGTTAATCTTTGCCTTAGGTTAATGGTTATTGTTAGAACTAGGGTTAGAATTGTTTAGGGATAGGGCTAGAGTTATGGCTATCTATAGGATTAAGTTTAGGTCTAGTGCTAGTATTATGGTTAGATTAGATATAGGTTTACCAGTAGGGCTAGTGTTAGGGTTCGGTTTAGAGTTAGGGTCAGGCTTAGAACTAGGGTTAGTGTCAGGGTCAGAATAAGGGTCAGGGTTAGGCTTAGGCTTTGGGACAGTGTTAGAGATAGAATGAGGGCTAGGGTTAGAACTAGAAATAAAGTTAGGGTTGGGGGTAGTCTAAGGATTAGGGTTAGAACTAGGGTAGCATTAGGGTGAGAGTTTTGCTTAGGGTAAGGTATAGGGTTAGAGCTAGGTTTAGGGTTAAGGCTAGAGTTAGATTTAGGGTTTGGGTTACAGCTAGGGTTAGGGCTCAGATTAGGGATAGGTTTTGTGTTAGGGTTCGGGCTATGGCTAATGTAAGAACTGGCTTTACAATCAGGCTAGTTTTATGGTTAGGGTAGGGCTAGGTCTAGTGTTTGGTTTATGTTTAGGGTTAAGGGTATGTTTAGAGCTAGGGTGAGTTTTAGAGTCAGAGTCAGGGTCAGTATTAATTGTAAAGTTAGGGATAGGACTAGGTGTAGCATTAGGATTTGGTTTAGGTTAAGAGTTAGGATTAGTGCTGTAGCTCAGTTTTGTTTGAGGGCTTTAGCTAGGGTAGGGCTAGTTTTCAAATTAGCATTAGGGTTAGGACTAGTGTTAGGGTGAAGTTTAGGTTTAGGGTTAGGGTTAGATTAAGAGTTAGGTTTAGATCTAGTTTTAAGGATAGGACTAAGTTTGGGGCTAGGTTTGGGATAGGGTTAGGGCAAGGCTTTGGGTTATGGTAAGGGAAAAGTTTAGAACTAGTGATAAGGCTAGGGTGAGAGTTAGAGTTAGTCTTAGGGCTAGGGATATGATTAGATTTATGGTTAGGGCTAAATTAGGGCTAGGATTAGAGTTAGGGTTAGCATTAGGGCTACGCCTTTGTTGAGGGCTAAGTTTAGGATTAAAGTTAGGGTATGGTATGAGGTTATAGCTAGGTTTAGGCCTAGTATGTGTGGTAAATTTAGGGTTAGGGCTAAAGTTAGAATTAGGTTTAGGATTAAGGATAGGTTTATGGCCAGGTTTAGAGCTATGTTTTTTTTTTTTTTTTTTTTTTTTTTTTTTGGGGGGGGGGATAGGGCTAGCATTAAGGCTAGGGCTAATGTCAGGTCTAAGGTTATGGTTAGGGATAGTTTTAGGGTTAGGTTTATGGCTAGGTATAGTGAAATGGTTAGGTTGAGGGTTAGGGTCAGTTTTAGAGCTAGGGTCAGAGTCAGATTCTGGGTTTGTTTAGGTTGAGGTATAGGGTTAGGGCTCAAATTAGTTTTAGGGTTAGATTTAGGGTTAGGGTAATGGATATGGTTAGGTATAGGGTTCAGGTTAGGTTTAAGATAATGGATATGGTTGAGGTTATCCTTGGGTAACCATTAGGGATAGAGTCATGGTTAAGCTAATGGATAGGATTAGAGCTAGAATTAGGGTTAGGGTTAGGGTTAGGATTTAGGCTAGGGTCTTTGTTTGTGTTAGGGTTCTGTTTATTTTGGGGGGCCGAAATTAGAACTAGTGTTAGGTTTAGGGGGAGGGTTAATGTTTGGGTTAGGTTAAGGGTAATTTTTAGGGCTAGGGCTAGGTTTTTGTTTGGGGCTATTGCTAGAGATATGGCTAGATTTAGGATTAGGCTTTTGTCTAGGTTAATTGTTAAAGTTAGGTTTAGGTATAGGGTTACCCATAGCACTAGTGTTAGGGTTAGATTTGGGGTTAGTTTCAAGTATAAACCTAGGATTAGAGTTAGGGTCAGAATAAGGGTCAGCATTAGTGTTAGGTTTTGGGTTAGGGTTAGAGCTAGAATGAGGGCTAGGGTTAGGATTAGTATTAGAGTTATGGTTTGGGGTAGGCTAAGGATTAGGGTTAGGACTAGGGTAGCATTTTGTGGGGGATTTGGCTTACAGTAAGGGATAAGTTTAGAGTTAGCATTAGGGCTAGTGTTAGGGTTAGGGATAGGCCTAGGCTTAAGGTTAGGGTTAGGTTTAAAGGTAGGTTTAGGTCTCAGATTAGAGCTAGGTTTTCTCTTATTACAGGGCTATGGCTAATGTAAGAACTGGCATTAAGACTAGGGCTAGTTTTAGGGTTAGAGTTAGGGCTAGGTCTAGTGTTTGGTTTAGGTTTAGAATTAGGGAGATGTTTAGAGCTAGGGTTAGTGATAGGTTGTGATTCAGGATCAGGATAAGTTCTAGAGTTAGGGTTAAAACTCGAATTAGGGCTAGGTTAGGGCTAGGTATAAGCTTAGGGTTTGGTTTAGGTTAAGGATTAGGGTTAAGCATATGACTCGGTTTTGTTTGAGTCCTAGGGTTACAGTTAGGGCTAGTTTTCCAATTAGCATTAGGGTTAGGGCTACTGTTAGGGTGAGGTTTAGGCTTAGGTTTAGGGTTTACTTTATAGTTATGGTTAGGTCTATGTTTAGAGCTAGGGTGAACTTTGGGCTTGTGTTGGGGCTCGGTTTAGGTCTAGGGTTTGGGTTATGGTACAGGATAGGTTTAGAACTAGCGTTAGTGCTAGGGTGAGAGTTAGGGGTAGGGTTAGGGTGAGGGTTAAATTAGTTCTAGGATTAGTGCTAGGGTTAGTGTTAGGGCGAGGACTGGGTTTATGGCTAGGTTTAGGCTTAGGATTAGTGTAAGGTATGATGTTATAGCTAGGTGTAGGGAGAGGGTCAAAATAGGATTAGGGCTTGGATTAGGGTTAGGATGAGGATTAAGCCTAGGTTTAAGGTTAGGATTAGGACTAGGCTAGGGCTAGGATTATGGCTAGGTTTTGGTTAAAATTAGGGCTATGATTAGGGATTGGGTTAATGTCAGGTGTAGGTTTATGATTAGGGTATGTTTTTATTTAGGGTTATGGCTAGTTCTAGTGTAAGGGTTAGGTTGAGGGTTAGGGTCAGATTTAGAGATAGGGTTATTATTAGGGTCACAGTCAGTTTAAGGTTTGGGTTAGGTTAAGGTTTAGGGTCAAGGTTATCATTAACGTTATAGTTAGGTTTAAGGTTAGGGTAAAGTTTATGGTTATGGTTAGGTTTAGGATTCAGGTTAGGTTTAGGGTAATGGTTAATGATAGTGTTAAAGATAGGGTTAGAGTTATCCTAGGGTTAGCAGTAGGGTTAGGATTATTGTTAGGGTAATGGATAGGGTTAGAGCTAAGGTTAGGGCTAGAATTATGGTTAAGATTAAAGCTAGGGTTAAGTTTAGGTTTAGGGCAAGTTTTAGGGTTAGTGTTAGGTTTAGGGTAATGGTTAGGGCTATGGTTAGAGTTTGGGTTTAAACAAGGTGTAAGACTCTGTTTAAGGCTAGGTTTTTGGTTAGGTTATGGCAAGGATAAGGGCTACATCTAATGTAAGTACTAGAGATATAATTAGGGCTACTTTTAGGGTTAGGGCTAGGTCTAGTTTTAGGGTTAGGTTTATGTTTAGAGTGATGATAGAGCTAGGGTTAGTGTTAGGGTCAGAGTCAGTGTCAAGTTTAGTTTTACTGTTAGAGTAGGACTGGGAATTAGGTCTAAAATTAGGCTAGGTGTAAGTTAGGTTTTGGTTTAGGTTAAGGGTTAAGGTTAGGGCTATGGCTCATTTTTTTTTGGGGGGGCTAGGCCTAGGTTAGGGTTAGTTTTAAGATTAGCGTTATTGTTAGGGCTAGTGTTGGTGTGAGGTTTACGCTTAGGCTTAGGGTTAGATTTAGAGTTATGGTTTGATCTTGGGTTAGGGCTCGGTCTAATTTTAGGACTAAGGTTATTGCAAGTATTAGGGTTATTTTAAGGGATAACATTAGATCTAGAAATAGGGCTAGGATGACAGATTTAGGCCTAATGTTAGTGTTAGATTAGGGTTAAGGCTAAATTAGGGCTAGGATCAGGTCTAGGATTAGTGTAAGGATTAAGTCTAGGGTTAGAGTTAGGGTTAGATTTAGGGGAAGGGATGGGATAATAGCAAGGTTCAGAACTGGGGCAAGGGATAAAATTAGGGATACGGTTAGGGTTAGGGTTTGGGTGAGGGTCAGGCTAGGTTTAGGGTAGGATGAGGGATTGCATTTGTGTTGGGGTTATGGCCATAATTAGGGATAGGGCAAATATCAGGTCTAGGGTTATGGTTAGGGATAGTTTTAGGGTAAGGTTGATGGCTAGGTCTAGTGTCAGAGTTAGGTTTAGGATAAGGTTCAGGTATAGAGCTAGGGGTAGTATAATGGTCAGCGTCAGGTTTGGGGTTTGGGTTAGATTGAGGTTTAGGGTTAGGGCTCAAATTAGCATTAGGTTTAGCATTAGGGTTAGAGTAATAAATAGGGTTAGGTTTAAGCTTCAGGTTAGTTTTAGGGTTCAGGTTAGATTTAGGTTAATAAATAGGTTTAGAGTTAGGCCTAGGGTTAACATTATGTTTCTTGTTATCATTAGTGTAATGGATAGAGTTAGAGCTAGGTTTAGGGCTAGGGTTATGTTTAGGATTAGGGTTAGAGTTAGGGTTAGTGTTAGGGTTTAGGCTAGGGTTAGGTTTAGGATATGAATTAGGGTTTGAACTAGGGTTAGTGCTAAGGCTTGGGTTAAGTTTAGGCTTAGGTCTATAATTAGGGTCAGTATTAGGGTTAGGACTAGAGTTATCATTAGAGTAAGGGTAGTGGACAGGGTTAGATGTCGGGTTCGGGTTGGGGTTAGATTTAGGTTTAGGACCAAGGTTACTCTTAGGTTTAGCATAATTTTAGGATTTGAGCTAGGGTTAGAACTACAGTAAGGGTTAGGTTTATGTTTAGGTCTATATTTAGGTATTCGGTTAGGGTTAGAGTAGGTTTAGGGTGAGGGCTAGGGTTATCATGAGGTTTATGGTTAGGGTTAAGGTAATGGGTGGGGTTAAGTCCAAGGTTAAGTTTAGGATTAGGGCTAGGGTTAGGTTTTGGTTAGGGTTCAGGTTTGATCAAGGATTAGGTTAAGGGTAAAGGTCAAGGATTGACTAAGTATTAGGGGTAGGTTAAGGCTTCAGGTTAGAATCAGGTCTACGGATACAGTTGGGGTTAGGGCTATGGCTAGGTTTAGTATTAGTTTTAAGGTTATGGTTAGGGTAATGGATAGAGTTTGAGCTAGGGTTGGGCCATGGTCATGTTTAGGATTAGGGCTAGGATTAGGGTTAGGGTTTGGCATAGTGTTATATTTAGGTTAAGAGTTAGGGTTTTAGCTAAAGTTAGGGCTAATGCTAGGTCAAGGGTTAGGTTCAGTGGTAGGTCTAGCGATAGGACTATGGTAGGTTTAGAGTTAGGGTTCTGATTAGGGCTAGGGTTATCATTAGGGTTGGGATAAGGGTTAAGGTAATGGATATGGTTAGATGTAGGTTTAGGTTTAGGTTTAGGGTTAGATTTAGATTTTGTTTTAGGGTTAGTGTGAAGGCTATGGTTATGTTTAAGTTTATTTTACAGGATTCGGTTTGAGCTATGTTTAGGGCTATGGTGAGTATTAGGTTTAGGGTTAGGTCTAGTGTTAGGGTTATGGCTAGGGTTATCAATAGGGTGAGGTTTAGAGTTAGGGTAATGTGTAGGTTTAGAGCTAGTTTCAGAGATACAGTTAAGGTTAGGGTTAGGGTTAGAGTTACGGATAGATCCAAGTTTACATTTAAGGTAAGAGTTAGGAATTGTGTAAGGTTTAGGACTAAGGCTAGGGTTAGGGTTAGGATTAGGGCTAGGGGTAGGGTTAGGGTTACACTTAGGGCTAGATTTAGGCCTACGCTTCGCTCTAGGTTTTGTGTTACGTTAAGGCATAGGGTTAGGTTTATGGGTAATATAAGAGCTAGGATTATGATTAGGGCTAGTTGTATGGTTTGGGTTATGGCTAGGTCTAGTGTTAGGTTTAGGTTTTCAGTTAGGGTCAGGTTTAGAGATAGCTTAGTGTTAAATGCAAGGTCAGTGTTCAGGTTAGTGTTAGAGTTTAGGTTAAAACCAGAATTAGGACTAAGTTTATGTTTAGGTGTAGGGTTAGTCTTTGCGTTAGTTAAGTGTGATTTTCAGGGCTAGTGCTAAGATTTTGTTTAGGTCTAGGGTAGAGATAAGGCTAGATTTAGGATTAGGTTTAGGTCTAGGGCTAGAGGTAGGGACAGGTTTAGGTATAAGGTTACTGGTGTTAGGTTTTGGTCTTGTTTTAGGGTCAGGTTTAGACCTAGGGTTAGTGTTATGGTCAGAATAATTGTAAGGGCTAGGGTAGGGTTTGGGATAGGTTTAGAGCTAGAATGAGGGCTAGAGTTAGCACTATTTATAGGGTTAGGGTTTGCTTAGCCTAAAGATTAGGGATAGGTCTAGGGTTATCATTAGGGTTAGAGTTTTGCTTAGAGTTAGGGATTTTTTTAGAGCTAGTGTTAGGGGTAGGGTTAGGGTAAGTGTAAGTTATGATGTTACAGGTAGGTTTAAGGCTAGGGTGATGGCAAAATTAGGGTTAGGGATAGGGTTAAGTGTAGGGTTAGCATTAAAGCTAGTGTTAGGCCTAGGATTAGGGCTAGGGATTGTGTTAGGGTTAGGCTAGCATTAGGGCTAGGGCTAATGTCAGGTATAGGGTTATAGTTAGGGATAGTTTGGGGGATAGTTTTATGGCTAGGTATAGTATAAGGGTTAGGATGAGGGTGAGGGTCAAATTTAGAGGGAGGTGTATTATTACGATCAGGGTCAGCATTAGGGTTTGGTTTAGGTTAACATTTAAGATTAGGACTTGAGTTAGCATTAGGGTTAAGGTTAGAGTTAGGGTAATGATATATTTAGGGTTAGGGTTCAGGTTAGGTTTAGGCTAATGGTTAGGTTAGGGTTAGGAATAGTGCCAGGCTTAGGCTGAGGGTTAGCATTAGGGTTAGGATTAGGGTTAAGGTAATGGATAGGGTTAGAGCTAGGGTTAGGTCTAGGTTTATGGTTATGGTTTTGGCTAGGGTTAGGGTTAGATTTAGTGCTAGTGCAAGGATTAAAGTTAGGGTTAGGTTTAGGGTAAGGGGTAGGGCTAAGTTTAGGTTTAGATTTAGGGTTAAAGCTATGGTATAGTCTCGGATTAGGGCTAGGTTTTGGGTTATATAAAGGCTGTTGTTAGGGATATGGCTAATGTAAGAACTAGGGTTACAATTAGGGCTAGTTTTAGGGTTACATTTAGGGCTAAGTCTAGTTTTAAAATTAAGTTTAGGTTTAGGGTGATGTATTGAACTAAGGTGAGTGGTAGGTTCAGAGTCACAGTCAGAGTTCATTTTAGTATTAGGTATAGGATTCAAATTAGGGGTAGGCTTGGGCTAGATATAAGGTTAGGGTTTGCTTTAGGTTAAGTGTTAGGGATAGTTCTATGGCTCGGTTTTGTTTTAGGGCTAAGGCTAAACTTAAGGTTTGTTTTATGATTAGTGTTAGTGTTATTGCTAGTGATAGGGTGAGTTTAGGCTTGGGTTAGATTTAGAGTTATGATAAATTCTAGGGTTAGAGCTATGGCTAGGGTTAGAGCTAAGGTTAGAACTAGTATTCAGGTTTTGGTAAGGAAGAGGGTTAGAATTAGAAATAGGGCTAGGGCGAGATTTAGAGTTAGTCTTGGGGCTAGGTTTAGGGTTAGGTTTAGGGCTAAATTAGGGCTAGCAATAGGTCTAGGGTTGGTGTTAGGCTTAGGCCTAGGATTAGGGCTATGTTTATAGTTAGGTTTAGAGTTAGTTTTGGGAAAAAGGATGCCGGTTTGATTTCCACTTCCCTCTCCATTTACCCATAGGGATAAAAAGGAAGTGAAACCTTAAAATATAAAGTGTTTATGATAGTGAACCATTGCATTGAGAAGAGCATACCTTGGGATAATACTCAGGCTAGATTAAAGATAACTCCTGCCCAATAACAAAGATTTGAACAAAACTAACTCCCACACTAAAATTACCTCTAACCCTAACCCTAGCCTTAACTCTAAACCTAACACTAACCCTAAAGTGATTAGAGAACCAGTGATCCTAGAATTCCCGCACTTGGGGAGCCTTGTGTGACAAGCTAAGTGATGAATGCTACACAACATCAAACAAATCTGACAAAATAATTATTGGAGGTTTTCAGTATATGCATATTTTTCTGTTTTCTCCTAAATGGCTCTTATATAAAATTGTTTTTGCATGCTTAAGCTTAGGTCTACTTTCACAAGAAACATACCAGAGTCCCTACAGAGAACTGATTGAGTGTGTGAAGTTTCAATCAGCTAGCACAAACACTGTTTGATTTTCAGCTCCACTAACTTTCCCTTATAGGTCCAAATGAAGTGAAATCTTAAAACACAAAATGTTCCTGACAGCAAACCTGTGAACATAGAAGGCCTAAACCTCTGGAACAGAGTAAATCTAGCTAAAAGATAAACCCTGCCCAGTAACAAAGAATTTTTGATAAAACTAACTCTAACCCTAAAACTAGCTCTAAACCTAGCTCTTCCCCTAACCTTAATTTTTTATGGAACCTTTGATCGTAGATGTTTCAAAGTTGGGCAGCCTAGTGGGGCAAGCTAAGGGATGGATGCTGTGCAGTATCAAATAAATCTTACCAAATAGTTGATGGAGTATATCAGTACAAGCATATTTCCCTGTTATCTCCTAAAGGACTTTTGTAAAAAGTTGTTTTTACCTGCTTGAGGTTAGGCCTACTGTCACAAGAAGAAACCAGAGATTGCCCACAGAGAATTGATGGAGTGTGAAGTTTCAAGAAGCTAGCACCAATGTTGTTTGATTTCTAGCTCGAATTTCATTTGCTCTATAGGACAAAATGAACTGAAACTTTAAAATATAAACTATTCCTTACAGTGAACCATTGAACCTAGGGCCCAAAACATGTGGAGTATAATAAGGATAGGAGAAAAATTAATCCTGCCCAGTATCAAAGAAATTTGAACAAAACGAACTCTAGCCCTAATACTAGCTCTAACACTAGCCTAACATAAACCCCAACCTGTTTGAAAAACTGTAGATCCTAGAAGTCCCAAAATTGGGAAGCATAGTGGGCTAAGATATCATATGAATCCTATGCAATATCTAAGAAATGACACCAAATCATTGGGGTGGTATTTCAGTTCATGTGTATTTCTCTGTTTTGTGCTAAAGGGCTCTGGATAAAGTTGTTTTTGCCATCTTCATCTTAGGACTACTTTCACAAGGAAAAAATTAGAGAGTTCCAACAGAGAACTGATTCAGTGTTTGAAGTTTCAAGCAGCTAGAACCAACCCAGTTTGAATTCAGCCTCCATTTTTATTTTCCTATATAGCTGAATATGAAGTGAAACCTTAAAATACAGAGTTTCCCTGATAGCGAACCATTGACATGATAAGGTCCAAACCTGGGTAGCATATTAAGGCTAGGTAAAAGATGACTACTTCCAAGTATCAAAGAAATTTGAACAAAACTAACTCTCACACAAACACTATATTTAAACCTATCACTAACCATAAACCTACTACTAACCTTAACCTGATTAGAGTACCATTGATCCTAGAAGTCTCACACTTGGAGAGCTTTGTGGGGCAAGCAAAATGATGAATCCTATGCAATATCAAAAAAATCTGACCAAATAATTATGGGAGGAATTTCAGTGCATGCATATTCCTTGCTTTCTCCTAAAGGGCTCTCAGATAAAGTTGTTTTTGCATGCACAGCTTATGCCTACACTCAAAAGGAACATACCAGAATGTCCCTGCAAAGAATTGAAAATGTGTGTACAGTTTCAAGCAGCTAGCATGAACCCTGTTTTATTTCAGGGTCGATTTCCATTTACTTGTATAGGTCAAAATGAAGTAACATGAAAATACTAACTGTCCTTGACACCAAAACAGTTGAACCAAATGGCCTAAACCTGAGAAACAGGGTAAGGTTAGTTAAAGATGAATCCTGGATTGTATCAAAGAAATTTGAATAAAGTAACTCTAACCCTAACACTACCTCTAAACTGAGCCTTAATCCTGACCCTAAACATTAACATAGCCCTATCCCTAACCCTAACTTTAACTCTAATTTTAACTGTAACCATTGTCCAAACCCTAGCTCTAACTCTATTCATTATCATAACTCTAACCCTAACCCTAATGCTAGACATAACCCTAATGTAACCTTTACCCTAAGCCTGCTCTAACCCTAACCCTCACCCTAGCCCTCAATCTACCTCAAACCTTAACACTTACCCTAAACCTAACCATAACCCTAGGCCTAATCATAACTCTAACCCTAACCCTAACACTAGACCAAATCCTAACCATAAACCTAGCCCTAAATCTAATACTAATTTGAGCCTTAACCCTATCCTTAACCAAAACCAATCCTGAACCCTTACCCGGACAGTAATAATACACCTAGCTCTAAACCTGATCTTTACCCAAAACCTAACCCTTACAATAGCCTATCCATACCAAACCCTACAACTACCCTTAACCATAATGCTAGACCTGACATTAGCCATAGCCCTACCCCTAACACAAACCCTCATCCAAGCCATAAACCTAGCCTTAATCCTAACCCTCACCCTAACCCTAAACCAAAACCTAATTCTAACCATAACACTAGCCCTAAACTTAACTCTAACTGTATCCATTACCCTAAACAAAACACTCATTCTAATGCTAGCCCTAGAACTAACCCTTACCCTATCACTATGTCCAAAACTATCAATTACACTAAAGCCTAACCTGAACCCAAAACCTAACCCTATCTTTACCCTAACACTAACCTTAACTTTAATTTGAGCCGTAAACCTAAACTCAAACATAAACCAAACCCTAACAATGACCCTACCCTAATAATTTTCCTAGCTCTAAACCTGACTCTTACCCTATACCTAACCATTACAATAGACCTAGCCATAAATCTTACCCTAAAACTATCCCTAACCATAACCCTATACCTGACATATACCCTAGCCATAATCCTAGACTTAACACTAACACAAACCCTAGATCGTATCCTAGCCCTAAACATAGCCTTAATTATAAACCTAACCCAAACTCTAGGCCTAACCCTAACAGTAGCCCTAGCCTAAACTTATTCCTAATTTTGCCCTATCTCTAACAATAACCCTAACCCTAGTCCTAAGACTAACACTAACTCTCACATTAGATCTATCACTCATTCTAACCATATCCCTTACTGTAATCCTAACTGTACCCCTAAGGATAGTCCTAACCCTTGCCCTATCCTTAGTCCTAGCACTAACCTTAGACAAAACCTAACTCTAAATCAAGTCCTTACCTGAGGACTAAGCCAAACCTTAACACTAGCCCAAACCATAACATTAATCCTAAAACTAGCCCTAACCCTAGCCCTAGCCCTAAAACAAAACCTAGCTATAGTTATAGGTATAACGCTTAACATAAACCAAACCCTAACCTTAAACCTAGCCCTAACTGTAGCCCTAATTTGAGTTGTAAGCCAAACCCTTAAACTAACCCTGAACCTGACACTGACCCTAACACTGCTAGCTCTAAACATCATCCTAAACCTAAACCTGACCCTAACACTAAACCCTAGACCTAAAAAACTATAACTAACCCTAAACATCACCCTAGTACTTACATTAGCCATAATCCTAGCCCTATCCCTAACTTAACCCAAAACCTAGCTCTAATCCTAACTTTAACCCTAGCCCAATTCATAACCATAAACCTAGCCCTAAACAAATATCTAACTGTATCCATTAACATAACCATAACACTAATGCTAACCCTAGGAATGAACCTAAACCTATCCCTAAACTTAACCCAATCCATTACCCTGAACCTAACCTGAACCCTAAACCTAACCCTATAATTACCCTAACCCTAACATTAACATTAATTTGAGCCCTAACTTTAAACCTTAACCTATCCCAAACCCTAACCCTGATCTTCACCCTAATAAAACCCTTAGCTCTAAATTTCACCATAACATTACACCTAATCCTTACCCTAGAAGTAGCCATAATCCTAACCCTAAAACTATCGTTAACCATAATTCTGGACCTAATTAGCCCTAGCCCTAATTATAGTCCTAAATCTAAAACAAACCCTAGCCCTCATCCTAGCCCTAAATCTAGCTTTACTCATAACCCTAACCATAACCCTAACCCTAATTCTAACACCCAGCCTACCTCTATACCTAGCTATAATGCCATCTCTTACCTAAACTTAACCCTAACCCTAAGCCTAACCATAGGCTTAAGCAAAACAATAAACCTAGCCCTAACCCTAGCACTGATTTAGCCCTACCTCTAACCCTAAAACTAACCCTAGCCCTAAGACTAACTCTAACTCTTGCCCTTTACCTATGCCTATTTCTAACCCTATCCCTTACCGTAACCCTACCCTATCGCTATCACTTGACCTATTTTTAGACCCAGCCCTAACCCTAGATCTAACCTTAACTCCAAATCTAACCCTAAACTTAAGCCTAAGCTTAACACCTACACTAGCCATAGTACTAAGCCAAAACCAAGCTATAGCCCTAACCCTAAACATTAACTTAAACCAAACCCTAACACTAAACCTAGACCTATACCTAGCCCTAATTCGAGTTATAACCCTGACTTTAAAACTAACACTGACAATGACTCATATCCAAACACTCAACCTAGCTCTAAATACCACCCTCACTTTAAACTGTATGCTTTTAGAATAACCCTAGCCATAATTTGAGTACTATCCCTAACCCTAAAACAAACCCTGACCTGACTCTTATCCTAACACAAAGCCTAGCTATAAATATCACCCTAAACTTAAACCCAACCATAACACTAAACCTAACCCTACCCCTAAAACTAACCTAATTTTAACCCTAGTTCTTACATTAGCTGTTGCCCTAATCCTATCCCTAACTCTAACATAAAAACTGGCCCTAATAGAGCCATAAACCTAAATTTAACCCTAACTCTAAACCTAATCATAGCCCTAACCCTAGCTCTAAACCGATGCCTTACCCTAAGCAAAACCCTAAACCTAAGGGTAACCCAAGACCTATTGATAATCCTTAGGCTAACCAAAACCCAAACCCTATTAATAACCCTAACCCTAGCTCTCATTCTAGCTCTAACCCTATCCCAAATTCTAACCCTAAACCTGATCCTTATACAGACCCTATCACTAATCCTAGGTCTAACCCTAATGCTAACTCTAACCCAAAACCAATGGTAATACTATCCTTGACCTAATCCTGAACCTAACTCCCAGCCTAGCCCTAACCATGTCTCAGAACCTTACCCTTATGCTAAACATAACCCTAACCCTAGTTCTAACCCTCAACCTAACCCTAACTCAAGAACTAATCCTAACCAAATCCCTAGCCCTAAACTTAACTCTAACTGTGTCCATTACCTTAAACATTACCCTTACCCTAATGCTAACTGTAGGCCTAACCCTGACCCTATCGCTATCCCCAAATCTATCAATTCTTCTAAACGTAATCTGAACCCTAAACCTAACCTTATCATTACCCTAACCCTAAATATAATGCTAATTTGAGCCCTAACGCTAAACTCAAACCTAAACCAAAGCCAAACTATGACCCTGACATCAATAATTTCCCTAGCTCTAAATCTGACTGTTACCCTATGCCTAACCCTTATACTAGACCTAGCCATAAAACTAACCCTAAAACTATCCCTAATCATAACCCTAGACCTGACTTTAGCACTAGCCATAACCCTAGCCCTAACCCTAGCACAAACCCTAACCTTATCCCAGCCGTAAACATAGCCATAATTATAACCCTAACCCTAAACCTAGGCCTAACTCTAACACTAACTCTAGTCCTAATCTTAGCCCTAATATAGCCCTATCCCTAACCCTAAACCTAACCAAAGCCCAAATATGAACTCTAAAACTAGCCCTAATAGAGCCCTAAACCTAACTCTCACCCTAGTCTTAACCCTAGTTCTAAACCTAAAATTTACTGGAAGCCTAATCCTAGCCCGAACCGTAGGTCTAACCCTAGCTCTATTCAAATCCCTGTTTGTAACCCTAGATCTAACCCTAACTCTAAATCTAACCCTAACAATAAGCCTAAACAATAAATTAACCCTAGCCCTAACCCTAAGACTAATCCTAAAACTAGCCCTAACCCTAGCCCTAGCTCTAAAACAAAACCGAGTCATAGACCTAACCCTAATCTTTTATATAAACCAAGCCCTAACCCTACACCTAGCCTTAACCCTAGCCATAATTTGAGATTTAAGCCAAATCGTAAAACTAACCCTGACCCTGACTCTGACCTTAACACTGACCCTAACTCTAAACATAACCCTAACCCTAAACTTAAACCTAACACTAGAGCTAGTCCTAAGCCTAAACCTAAAACTAGCCCAAATCATAACCCTGGTACTTACATTAGCCGTAATCCTAACCCTATCCCTAACTTAACCCAAAATCTATCCCTCTTCTGAGACTGAATGCTAGCTTTAACCCGAAACCTAACCCTAACCCTAACACTAATATTAACCATAATCCCAGCCATAACCCTAGCTCTAACCCTATCCATTACCCTAACCATAATCCTAACCCTAATGCTAACCCTAGGCCTAAACCTAACCCTATCCCTAATCTTCACCCTATCCATTACCCTAAATCTAACCTGAAACCTAAACCTAACTCTATCATTAACCTGATCTTAACCCTAACGTGAATTTTAGAACTAATTTTTAACCTTAACCTATCCAAAACACTAATTGCGACTGTGACACTAATAATACCCTTAGCTCTAAACCTGATCCTAACCCTAAACCTAATGCTTACACAAAATGTAGCCATAAACCTAACCCTAAATCTACCTTTAACCATAACCCTAGACCTGAAATTAGCCCTAGCCACAATCCGAGCCCTCAACCTAGCCATAATCCTAACCTGAACCATAACCCGAGCCGTAAACCTAATTCTAACCCTCACCCTAGCCCTAAACCTACCTATAACCCCATCCCTTACCCTAAACCAAATCATAACCCTAAACCTAACCATAACCCTCGTTCTAACCTTTTGTCTAACATTAACACTAAGCCTAGCACGAATCCTAGCCCTAATTTAATCCTATCCTAACACGAACCCTAGCCCTAAGACTAACTCTAACTCTTGCCATAGCCCTAGCCATAGATCTATCCTTAGCCCTAGTCCTAACTCTAGATCTAAAACTAACTTTAAGTCTAAACCTAACTCTAAATTTAACTGTAACAATAAGCCTAAACCAATCTCTAACACCACCCTAACCAAAATGCTAATCCTAAAACTTGCACTACCCCTGGCCCTAGCCATAAAACAAAACCAAATCATATCCCTAAACCCAACCCTTAATCTAAGCCAAACCCTAACCTTACACCTAGCCCTAACCCTAACTCTAAAAATAACCTTGATGCTGATGCTGACCATAACACTAATCCTAGCTCTAATCATTACCTTAAATTAACCCTAAAACTTGACCTAGCCTTTACCATAGCCCTAAACCTAGCCTCAATTTTAACCCTAGTGCATACAATAGTCATTGTCCTAACCCTAGCATTAACCCTAACACAAATCCTACCCCAGATCTGAGCCCTAAACCTAGCTTTTACCCTAACCCTAACCCCAACACTAGCCCTAACCCTATCCTTAAACTTACTCCTTACCCTAGCCCTAAACCTATCCCTTACGCTAAGCCAAACCCTAACACAAATGCTAACCAGACTCTAACCCTAATCCTTAGCCTAATTTAAACTCTAACCATATTACTAGTCTTAACCATAGCCCTCATTCTAGCTCTAACCATAACCCTGACCAACATGTGACCAAACAGTAATCCTAGGTATAAACCTAACCCTAAACCTAGACCAAACCCTAAGACTAGACCTACCGGTAACCCTATACCTATACCTAAGCCTAACACTAGACCTAGAACCAAAGCTAATCCTAAATATAGCTATAACTATATCCCTAGACCTAAACAAAAACCTAGCACTAGCCCTAACAATAACCATAACCCTAACCCTAGTACTAGCCCTAACTTAACATAAACCAAACACTTACCCTACCCCTAGACCTAACACTAGTCTTAATTCTGGCTCTAACCCTAAGCTTAACTCTATCCTGAACACTGACACTGACTCTAAAAATAAATCTAGCTCTAAATCTGACCCTAACCCCAAACCTAGACCTAACATTAGACCTAGCCATAACCCTAAACCTAAAACTAGCCCTAAACATAACCCTAGCTTTAACATTACCCATAGTCCTAACCCTAACCCTAAACCTAACACAAACCTACCCCTAATCCTAGGACTAAACTTAGCTCTAAGCATAAACCTAAGCCTAGCCCTAATCTTAACCCTAACTCTAACCCTAAAACTCACCTTAGACCTAACCCTAGCTCAAAGCCTAATCCTTACAATAAACACAACCCTAGCCCTATCCTAAATCCTAATCCTAACCCTAGCCCTAATCCTAACCTTAACTCTGGCCCAAACATTAGCTCTAACCATATCCATTACCCTAACCTTAACCCTAAACCTATCCCTAATTAAAATCCTCTCCCTAACACTTAACCTAACTCTAACCATAAATTTAAACTTAGAACTAAACCTAAACCTAACCCTCAGACTAGCTCTAACCCTAGCTCAAACACTAACACTTATTCTAACATAACCATTACCCAAGCTCTAAACTAACACTTACCCTAACGCTAACACTTACCCTAAACCAAACCCTAGCCCTAGCCTTAAACCTAACCCTAATCCTAGACTTAATCCAAACCATAACCTAGCCCTAACCCTAGCTCTAAAACTACCCATTACACTAAACATAACCCTAACCCTAATGCTAACCTAAACCTGATTGCTAGACCTAACCCATACATTACTCTAAACCTTAACTGAAACCTAAAGTAAACCCTTCCGTTACCTTACCTTTAAACCTAACCCTAATGCTGTTTGAGCCCTAACCCTTAACCTTAACGTAAACCTAACACTAACTTTGACCCTGACCGTGACCCTAATAATAACCCTAACTCTAAAGTTGACCTTTAACATAAACATAAACCTAACCCTTACACTAGACCTAATCATAACCTAACCCTAAAACTATCCTTAACCATAACCCTAGACTTGATATTAGCCCTAGCCCAAGTCCTTGCCCTAAGCCTATCACAAAACCTGCCCCTCATCCTATCCCTAATCCTAGCTTTAATCTTAAACTGAACCATAACCCTAGGCCTAAACCTAATTCAAAACTTCACTCTAGCCATAAACCTAGCTATCATCCCACCCATTCCCCTAAACTTAACACTAACCCATATGCTAACCCTAACCCTAGCCCAACCCCTAGGCTTAACCCTAACCCTAACACTAGCCCTAATTCTAGCCCTAACCCTAGCACAAGCCCTAACCCTAGATCAACCCTAACTCTAAATCTAACACTAACCCTAAGCCTAAACTTCACTCTACCACTAGCCCTAACCCTGACGCTAATCCAAAATCTAGCCTTAACTCTAGCCCTAGCCCTAAAACAAAACTGAGCCATAGCACTAACCATAACCCTTCACATAAACCAAAACCTAACCCTTCACCTAGCACTAACTTTAACCCTAATTCGAGTCCTACACCTAACACTAAAACTAACCCTGACCCTGACACTGACTCTAATAACCTTTGCATTAAACATCACCCTAACCCTAACCCTAAAACTAGCACTAATTGTACCACTAGTTCATACATTAGCCATATAACTAACCCTAGCCCTAACGAAACCCAAAACCTAGCCCTTATTTGAGCCTTAACACTAATATTAAACTTAACCCTAACCAAAAACCTAATCCAAAACCTTAACCTTACCCTAGCCAGGATCCTAACCATAACCCTAGTATTATCACTAGCTCTAACTCTATGCATTAACCTAATTATAACCATAACCCTAATGGTAACTCTAGGCCTAACCCTAACCTAAACCCAAACCCTAACCTTGTTCATTAACCTACACCTAACGTGAACGCTAAAACTAACCCTACCATTACCCTAACCCTAACCCTAATCCTAACCCTAGCCCTAATCCTATCCTTCACCCTAGCCCTAAACTTAGCTATAACCCTATCAATTACCCTAAACATAACCCTAATTCTAATGCTAACCCTAGGCCTATATCTAACCCTATCCTTAAACATAACCCTATCCATTATGCTAAACCTAACCTGAACCCTAATACTAACCCTATCATTACCCTAACCCAAACCCTAATGCTAATTTGAGTCCTAACCCTAATCCCTACCCTAAACAAAACCCTAAACATGACCCTAAACCTCATAATACCCCTAGTTCTAAATTTGACCCTTACCCTAAACCTAACCCTTATACTAAACATAGGCATAAAACTAACCCTAAAACTATCCCTAACCATAACCCTGACCATAATAATATCCCTAGTTCTAAATTTGACACTCACCCTAAACCTACAACTTACACTATACATAGTCATAAACCTAACCCTAAAACTATACCTAACCATAACCCTAGACCTGACATTCACCCTAACATAATCCTAGGCCTAACCAAAACACAAACCCTACCCCTCATCCTATCCCTTAACCTAGCCTTAATCATAACTCTAATAAAACCCTAGCCCTAACCCTAATTCTAACCTTTTTCTTAGCCTTAAACCTAGCTCTAACCCCATCATTTACACTAAACCTAGCCCTAAGTCTAAAACTAATCCTAGGCCTAAACATAAACATAAACCTAGCCCTATTCCTAACCCTAATTAAGCCCTATACCTAATCAAACCCCAAGCCTATCCCTAAGACTAAATCTCAGTCTCGCCCTATCCCTATCCCTATTTCTAACCCTATCCTTACCATAACCCTAATCCTAGATATAAACCTAGAACTAATGCTAGCCATATCCTTAACCCTAGACCTAAACCTAGATCTAATCCTAACTCTAAATCTAACTCTAAACCTAAGCCTAAACCTAACCCTAACACTAGCCCTAAACCTAACACTAATCTTGAAACTAGCCCTAACCATAGTCCTAGGGGTAACACAAAACCGAGCCATAGCCCTAATTTTAAAGCTTAACCTACAACAAAACCTAACACCACACCTTCCCTAACCCTAGCCCTACTTTGAGTCAGAACCCTAACCCTAAAACTACCTCTGATCTTAATTTTGAGCCTAATATTAACCATACCTCTAAACATCACCCTAACATTAAACCTAACCCTAACACTAGACCTAGTGTAACCCTAAACTTATAACTAGCCCAAATCGTAACCCTACTGCAAACATTGGCCATAACTCTAAACCTAGTCCTAAATCTAACCAAAACTTAGTCCTAATCTGAGACCTAACCATAGCTTTAACCCTAAGCCCAACCCTAACACTAGCCATAACCCTACCCTAAATGTAGATCTAACCCTACGTCTAACCCTATCCCTTACCCTAAGCCAACCCTAACCCTAATGCAAACCCCAGTCCTA
Organism: Marmota flaviventris; assembly: GCF_047511675.1. Classification (NCBI taxonomy): domain Eukaryota; kingdom Metazoa; phylum Chordata; class Mammalia; order Rodentia; family Sciuridae; genus Marmota; species Marmota flaviventris. The sequence goes on from NC_092510.1 coordinate 13,335,015, forward strand.
ACCCTAATCCTTAGCATAACCCAAACCCTAACCTCATTACTAGTTCTAAACCTAGTCCTCCTTGTATCTCTAACCATAACTCAAACCTGACACTCATTCTGACCCTAATGATATCTGGAGGTCTAAACCTGACCCTAACTCTATACTGAACCCTAACAATAGCAATAGAAATAAACCTATTCCTAAACCTAACCCTAACACTAGCCCTAGACCTAAACCTAATCCTAAATCTAGCCATATCTCTAGCCCTAGACCTAAACAAGAACCTAGCCCTAGCCCTAATGATAAACGTTAACTAACCCAAACACTAACCCTACCCCTAGACCTAACTCTAGTGATAATTCTGGCTTTAACCCTAACCCTAACTCTAACCTGAACACTGACCCTGACCCTAACACTAACCCTAGCTCTAAACATCATGCTAACATTAACCCTAGCCCTAAAACTTGACCTAGCCATAATATTTACCCCAAAAACTAGCCCTAATCATAAACCTAGTTCATACATTAGCTGTAGCCCTAACACTAGCCCTAACCTAACCCACAACTTGGCCCTAATCGGAGCACTAACCATAGTTTTAACACTAACCCTAACCCTAGCCATAAGCCAATCCCTAACCCTAGTCCTAACCCTAGCTCTTACACTATTTGTTACCTTAAGCCAAACCCTAAACCTAATGCTAACCCTAATCCTAACCGTAATTTATAGCCTAACCCAAATCCTAACCCTATTACTAGTCCTAACCCTAGCACTCATTCTAGCTCTAACCATAACCCAAACTCTAATCCTAACCCAGAAACTTATACTGACCCTAACACTAATCACAGGTCTCACCTGACCCTAACCCGAATCAGAACCCTAATATTAGCCTTACCAGTAATCTTAACATAAACCTAAACTTAACACTAGTCCTAGACCTAAACCTAATCCTAAATCTAGCCGTAACTCTAGCCCTAGACCTGAACAATAACCTTGCCCTAGCCCTAAAAATCACCCTTAACATAACCCATGCACTAACCCTACTTCTAGAACTAACCCTAGTCATAATTCTGGCACTAACCCCAACACTAACTCTAATCTGAACACTGACCCTGACCCTAACATAAACCTAGCTCCAAAGCTCACCCTAAATCAAAACCTAATCCTAACACTACACCTAGCCATAAACCTAACCTTAAAACTAGCCCTAATCATAACCCTATCTCTTACTACCCATGGCCCTAACTGTAGGTCTAAAATAACACAAAACCTAGCCCTAATCCTAAGCCTAAACCTAGCCCTAAGTGTAACCCTAAACTTAACCCTAGCCCTAAACCTAACCCTAACCCTCCCCTTAGACTTAACCCTAGCTCAAAGCCTAAACTTCACCCTAAACATAACCCTAGCCCTAGCCCAAACCCTAACCTAATTCTAGCCCTAATCCTAATCTTAATCACAGCCCTAACCATAGCTCTAATTCTATCCACTATCTTAAACCTAGCCCTAATCCTAACCATAACCCTAGCCCTAAACCTAGCTCTAATCCTATCCATTGTTCTAACCATAATCCTAACCCTAATGCTAACCCTAGGCTTAACCCTAACCCTATCACAATCACTAAACCTATCAATTACCCTAAAATTAAACTGAACCCTAATTCTAAGCCTATTTATCACCCTAACCCTAACACTAACCCTAATGCTAATTGTAAATCTATCCTAAATCTAAAACTAACCATAACCCTAGACTTAACCCTAGACACTTACCCTAACATAAACCCTTGCTCTAAATTATATACTAACCCAAAAACTAACCCTAACACTAGACAAACCCTAAATCTACCCATAACCATAACCCTAGCTCTTACATTACCCATACACCTAACACTAGCCCTAAATCTCACACACAACCTAGCCCTAATCCTAGCCCTAAACCTAGACCTAAGTGTAACACTAACCCTATCCCTAGCACTAACCTTAACCCTAATGCTGGTCCTGGCCCTGGCCCTAACCCTAATAAAACTCTAACCTTTACCCTAATCATAACCCTAGCCTTAACCGTAAAGCTAACTCTAAACCTACCCCAATCCTAACTGTAACCATAGCACAAATCCTAGCACCAACTCTATCCATTACCTTAAACATAACCCTAACCCTAATGCTATCCGAAGCCAAAACCCTAACCCTCACCGTAGCCCTGACTCTAACGCTAACCCTCACCTAATCCTTAGCCTAACCCAAACCCTAACCTCATTACTAGTTCTAACCCTAGTCCTCATTCTAGCTCTAACCATAACTCAAACCTGACACTCATTCTGACCCTAATGATATCTGGAGGTCTAAACCTAGCTCAAACCTAGAGGTCTAAACTAGAGGTCTAAACCCCTAGCCCTAACCCTAGCTCAAACCCTAACACTTATGCTAAACCTAACACTAACACTAACTCTAGGCCTATCTCTAAACCTAGCAAAAATCCTAACATTAACCCAAGTCTTAACACTAGCAGTAACCATATCCTTTACACTAAACAAAAGCCTAATCCAAATGCTAACCCTAGGCTTAACTCTAATCCTATCGCTAACACTAACCCTATCCATTACTCCAAACCTAACCTGAACCCTAAACCGAACATTATTCATTATTTTAACCTTAATCCTAATGCTAATTTGAGCCCTAACCCTTTACCGTATTCTAAACCAAACCCTAAACCGGACTCTGAACATAATAATACACCTAGCTCTGAACTTGACCTTTACCCTAAACCTAACTTTTCACTAGACCTAGCCATAAACCTAAACTTAACACTATCCCTACCCATAACCCTAGACCTGACCTTAGCCCTAGCCCTAATACTAGCTCTAAATCTAACACAAAACCTAGTCCTCATCCAGGCCTAAGCCTAACCTTAATCTTAACCCGAACATTCACCCTATTCTTATCCTTAATTTTAACCCTCGCCCTAGCCCTGAGCCTAGCTATAACCTCATCCCTTCCCGTAAAACTAATCATAACCCTAACACTAACAGTAACCCTAATTCTAGCCCTAATAGGCCTAACCCTAACACTAAACCTAGCCCTAATCTAGCCCTAATTTAGCCCTAACCCTAAGCAAACCCCTAACTCTAGCCCTAAGACTAACTCTAACTCTCACCCTAGCCCTATTTTTATTTCTAAACCTTTCCATTACTGTAACTCTAACACTAGACCTTATCTTAGCCCTAAGCTTAGATCTAACCATAACTCTAAATCTAACCCTAACCTTAAGCTTAAACCTCACCCTACCACTAGCTGAACACTATTGCTAATTCTAAAACTAAACCTAACCCTAGCCCTAGCCCTAAAACAAAACTAAGCCATTACCCCAACCCTAAACCTAACCTAAACCAAACCCTAATCCTACAACTACCTATAACCCTAGCTCAAATTAGAGTCCTAGGACTAAAACTAACCCTTACCCTGACTCATATCCAAACACTAACCCTAGCTCTATATATCACCCTAACCATAAATCAAATGCTATCACCATTCCTAGCCCAAACCCTAACCCTAAAACTAACCCTAATAATAACCCTAGTTCTTATATTAGCCATAGTCCTAACCCTAGCTGTAACCCTAATACTAAAATAGCCCAAATCTGAGCCCTAAAACTAGATTTAACCCTAACCCTAACCCTAGCCCTAAACCTAACCTTTACACTGTCCCTAACCCTAGCTCTAACCCTATCCCTTACCCTAAGCCAAACTCTGTCCATAATGCTAACCCTAGACGTAATCTTAATCCTTAGCCTAAATCAAACACTAACTCTATTACTAGTCCTAACCCTAGCCTTCATTCTAGCTCTAAACCTAACCCCAAACCTAACCCGAACCTTCACCCTTATTCTGACCATAACACTAATTAGAGGTCGAAACCTGACCCTAACCCTAAACTGAACCCTGAAACTAGACCTACCAGTAAACTTTTACCTAAACCTAACCCTAACACTAGCCCTAGATCTAAACCTAATATTAAATCTAGTGATAACTCTAGCCCTAGACCTAAACAAAAACTTAGTTCTAGCCTTTACAATAACCGTTAACCTAAACCAAACAATAACACTACCCCTAGACCTATCCCTACTCCTAATTCTGGCTGTCACCCTAACTCAAAGCTGAACATTGACTGTGACACTGACACTAAACCTAGCTCTAAAACTGACCATAAACCAAAATCTAAACCTAACACTAGACTTAGCCATAACCCTAACTCCAAATCTAGCCCTAATTAGAGCCCTAGATCTTACATTATTCATAGCTCTAACCCTTGTCCTAAACCTAACACAAAACCTAGCCCTAATCCAAGGTCTAAACCTACTGTAAGCATAACCCTAACCCTAGCCCTAACCCTAGGCCTAATGCTCACCTTACACCTAAGCATAGCTCAAAGCCTAATCTTTGACCTAAACATAACCCTAGATTTATCCCTAACAATAACCCTAACTCTAGCCCTAATCCTAACTTTAATTCTAGCCCTAACCCTAGCCATTACCCTATCTCTAACCCTAAACCTAATGATAACCATAACCCTAACCCTAACCGAAACCCTAACACAAAACATAAACCTAATTCTAGACCTAACCCTAAACCTAACACTTGTCATAATCCTAACCCTTACTCAAACCCTAATCCTTACCCTAAACCCAATAGAATACCAAGCCCTAAATCTAAACTTAAACCTAAGGCTAACATTACATCTAACCCAATCTATCACCCTAAACCTAAACCTACTTCTAATGAAAACCCTAGCCCTAACCCCAAACCTAAACCTGACCATAACTATAACCCTAACCCTAGACCTAAAACTATCACTAACAATCTCACCAGAACTAACTCTAGCTCAAACCTTAAATTTACCTTAAACCTACCCATAACCCTACTCTAAGCTAGGGTTACTAGCCCTAATCCAAACCCTAACCTTAACTCTAGCCTTACTCCAAACCATAACCCTAGCCCCAACTCTAGCTCTAGCCCTATACATTACACTTTTGTTAACCATATTCCTAATGTTAACCCTAGGCCTAACCCTAAACCTATCACAAACCCTAAATCTCTCCATTACCCTAAACCTAGCCTGAACCCTAAATCTAACCCTATCTATTAGCCTAAACCTAACTCTAACCCTTATGCTCATTTGAACACTATCCCTAAACTTTAACCTAAAACAAACCCTAACCCTGACCCTGAACTTAAAAATACCCCTAGCTCTAAATCTGACCCTTCCCCTAAACCTAACCCTTACACTAGACCAAGAAATAGAACTAATCCTAAATCTATTCCTAACTGTAACACTAGACCTGACATTATCCCTATCCCTGATTCTAGACCTAACCCTACAACAAACACTAGCCCTCACCCTAGCCCTAAACCTAGCCTTATTATAACCCTAACCCTAACCCTAGCCCTAATACTAGGCCTCAACTGAACACTAACCCTAGTTCTAATCCTTGCCCTGATTTATCCCTATCTCTAAAACTAACCATAACCCTAGCCCTAAGACTAACTCTAACTCTTGTCTTAGCATTACCCCTAGTTCTATCCCTATCCCTTACCATAACCCTAAACCTAGCCTAACCTTTGCCCTATCCTTAGACCTAGCCCTAACCCTAGATTTAATCCTAATTCCAAATCTTAACCTAAACCTAAGCCTAAGCCTAACACAAACACTAGCCCTAACCCTAACGCTAATCATATAACTAGCCCTAACCCTGAACCTAGGACTAAAACAAAACTGAGAAATAGGGGCTTAGGATGTGGCTGAAGCAGTAGTGCATTCACGTGGCATGTGCAGGATGCTGGGTTCAATTCCCCACACCACATAAAAAATAAAATTGAAAAAAAAAAAAAAAGATGTTGTGTCCACCAAAAACTAAAAAAATAAATAAATAAAAAATATTTAAAAATTCTCTCTCTCTCTCTCTCTCTCTCTCTCTCTCTCTCTCTCTCTCTCTCTTTGTTTGTGTGTCTCTCTTTCTAAAAAACAAAACAAAACTGAGTAATAGTCCTAAATTTAAACCTTAACTTAAACCAAAGTGCCGCAGTCTGGCTGGGCACAATCAGAAGCCACTTGTCAAAAGAAACTAACTTTATTTTTAGAACCAAACACGCCAAACAAAACAGCCTCTCAGGAAAAATCCTCAGAGCCTCAACTGCCACCACCGGCTTTCCGCAAGCCTGTCTCTCCCCCACAAGCTTCTCTCCACCTCTCACAATCCTCCTGCTCTTGAGGCCGATTGGCTGGGTCACGTGGGCAGAGCCAAAAAAGTCCCCCAATGAGCAGCTCCGTGGTCTGAAAGGGCAGGGAAACAGTCCAATGAGCATCACCGCAGAGGAGCCAATCAGCTAGATGTTGCTGGGGCCGAGGAGCCAATCAGCTAGATGTTGCTGGGGCCGCTGTGAGCCAATCATCAGCCAGCAGCTGGAAGTTTGCTGGGGCCCCTTCGGCTGTGGCTCTCAACATCTCCCCCTCTCTGTTTAAACAACAAGCATGTGGCTTAGGGACTGTGCCTGTTAGGCAGTCCAATTCAACATATGGTCCTTACCCGTCATCAGATGAACTGACCTCTAGGCGTCAGCCTCCTGTCTTAGGTTGGTACCACTGCAATTGGATCATACCCGTCACTGAATACCGGTCCAGCATACAGCTATACTTGTGGATAGGCCTTTGCACCAGTGGGGGGTGAGGTTCTTTGCCTCACCTCTGTTGGCCCCCAAATTTTAGACCATCACTAGTAGAGGAGGATGCAAAATGCCATGACATTAAGCCAATTGAGGGCTCCTTTGAAAAATTGTACCACCGGTGACATCATCAGCAAAAATACCCCAACACTACCACAAGTCGCTGCACCAACAGATAGTTCACAATGCATACAGGTGAGCTCACAATGTGTCCAGGCAAGTTCTGCAAGCAGTTCAGTGATGACTATTGTAGAAGCTGTAGATTGGTTTTATCTTTGACTTCACCAGCACTGGGATGAAGATAGGAATTCTGGCAATAATGGCTAAAGAAAAAATTATGTAACATTACAGAAGGCACTAAAAGAAAACAATTTTCTTAACAATTTACATTATCTTTAAGAGAATTATTAAATATAATGAAAAGGAAAGGTGAAATTAAACAAACAGATCTGTTAACCTTCTTTTTTGTTTACATATTAAAACAATCCTCAACAGTTGTTTACCCAATTTAAATTAAACCATATAAATCACGTGAAAAAAATATTTGGATCCATTTTACCATGAGCGCTCATCATATATGATATATGGACATACATACATTCAAACATATAACACAAAACACAAGTGTGCACACATAATATAATACATACAACACATAACATTATAGTAAAGGCCTTATAACTTTTTACAGGTGAAATCTCCATTGCAATGTTTAAAAACTCTATAGTCAAAAAATAGAACTGATCAGCAAAACATTAACCTAGGTCTGTATGAGCTCAAAAAACAAAATAGAACTTCATGATATGGCAAAGGGCAATAATAAAATAGATATTGAAAAAAGCATCCTGGTTCTGTTGCAGATGTAAGAATAGCCAAACTGGAGTTTTGGATATCAGTTGTTATGGATTTGAGCCAAATCATCTTCTTTTTGGTCTGTAGAAATCGCTTTAGTTAATCTTTCTGGAATCCAAATCGGCTGCTGTTCTCCCTGTGGAAACACATAAACAGACCCCCGACTCCAGACAATCACTGGGTCAGGACCTTGGTTAATCTCTCTGGAATCCAAATCAGCTGCTGTTCTCCCTGTGGAAACACACAAACAGACCCCCGACTCCAGACAATTGCTGGGTCAGGACCTTTCCATTGTCCTGTTAGAATATCCTTCCAAAGTACCTTGGGCTTATGTACATTTTTTGGACACATATGCCTTTCCGCAGCACTAAGTCCTGATGAATCCAAATTTAAAAAGTTTAGAGTAAAAAGGGTTATTTTAAGTTTATCTTTGGGGAATATATACCCCTTCCCAATTCCTTCTTTTTGCTTTAATAAGTACATTTTAATAGTTTGATGAGCTCTTTCAACTATGCCTTGTCCCTGTGGATTGTATGGGATTCCTGTTATATGAGTAATGCCAAATGTTGAGCAAAATTGTTTAAAAGAGGTAGAAGTATAACCAGGGGCATTGTCTGTTTTTAACTGTTTTGGAACACCCACAGTGGCAAAATTTTGTAAGCAATGAGCTATAACATCTTTAGTTTTTTCTCCGGCATGAAGGGAGCCCATCAAAAATCCAGAAGAAGTATCAACTGTAACATGCAAATATTTTAATTTTCCAAATTCTGGCAAGTGTGTGACGTCCATCTGCCAAATATGGTTAGGTATCAATCCTCTAGGATTGACTCCAAGATTAACTTGTGGTAAAAAGGTCACACAATTTTGACATTGTTTTATTAATTGTCTAGCTTGTTCCTTAGTTATTTTAAAACGCTTTTGTAAAGTATTAGCATTGACATGGAACTTTTTATGAAAATTTATAGCTTCTTCTAGTGTAGAAAAAATATGTATGTCATGTGTAGTTTTATCTGCTAAATCATTGCCCAAACTAAGGGCTCCAGGCAATCCTGTATGTGCCCTAATATGTCCTATAAAGAATGGATCTTTTCTGTCCCAGATTAGACTTTGTATAGTGGAAAGCAAAGAGAAAACAGTAGAAGAAGGGGAAATCCTACCAGCATCTTCAAGAGATACTATAGCATTAACTACATACTGACTATCAGAAAATAAATTAAATACAGAATCTTTAAACATCACAAAAGCTTGTAAAACTGCATTAAGCTCTACCTTTTGAGCTGATTGTTTGGGTACTAAAAATGTAAAAGTTTGATCAGGGGTAACTACTGCTGCTGTACCATTATTTGACCCATCAGTGAATATATTTGGAGCATTCATGATAGGTGTTTTTCTTGTCATTTTTGGAAAAATTAAAGGATGCAATGACCAAAAAGACAATAAAGGATTAGATGGTAAGTGGTTATCAAATGAAACATTAGATTTGCACATGATTATTGCCCAAGTACTTAACTCATTAGCTAACTCATCAATTTGATTCATAGTATATGGAGTAATAATTTTATTGGGAGAAATTCCAAAAACTCCCTTTGCTGCTTTTATTCCTTTGAGTATTAATTGTCCTACAGCCTCAGGATACCTAGTAAGAATAGTGTTAGGAGAATAAGATAAATGTATCCATAATAATGGACCTTCTTGCCAAAATACTCCTGTAGGAATATTTTTTGTTGGTAGTACAATAAATAATAAAGGCAAACTTATATCAATTCTATCCAAATGCATATTTTCCATATATGTTTCAATGATTTTTAATGCCTTTCTTGCTTCAGGCGTTAACATTCGGGGTGAATTTGGATCTGATGGACCTTTTAGGATATCAAATAAAGGTCCCAACTCTCCTGTTGGTATACCTAAATAAGGCCTTATCCAATTTATGTCTCCTAATAACTTTTGAAAGTCATTAAGTGATTTGAGTTGATCTACTCGTATTTGAATTTTTGGTGGACGGACCATGGTTGAGGATAATAGAACTCCTAAATAATTAATTGGAAAATTTAATAGTACTTTATCTATTGCTATCTCTAGATTATAATTTTTTAATAAGTTTGTAAGTGTGGCATAACATTCTAGCAATGTGTTTTTATCTTTGTGTGCTAATAATACATCATCCATATAGTGAAATATTTGTAGTTCAGGATTTTGATTTCTAAGTGGCTGGATTACTTTGTTAACATAAATTTGACACATAGTTGGGCTGTTAGCCATCCCTTGAGGGAGTACTTTTCATTCATATCTCTGATCAGGACCTTCATGATTCAATGCAGGGATAGTAAATGCAAAACGTGGACTATCCTCAGGATGAATTGGAATTGAAAAAAAACAATCTTTAATATCTATAACTAAAACATACCAGGTTTTTGGCAAAGCAGACAACTGAGGAATCCCTGATTGAGCAGGTCCCATAATAACCATCTCATTATTAATGGCTCTTAAATCTTGCAATAATCTCCATTTACCAGATTTCTTTTTGATGACAAAAATGGGAGTATTATGGGGAGATACAGAAGGTTGTATATGTCCTTCTGCTAATTGTTGTTTGACCAGGTCATGGGCTGCTTGTATCTTTTCTTTAGTCAGGGGCCACTGAGGAACCCATACTGGTCTTTCTGATTTCCAAGTAATTTTTATTGTCTCAGTGGCCCTTTCTGAAAATCCAACCCATGTCTATCTGTTCCTTGATCTATTTGTATTGGTGCTGCTATACCTTGTTCTTGTTTTTCTAATCTTTTTCCTTTCCTAAAACCTTGTCTAGTCATAATAGTGGGTGCATTTTGGTTGATGTTATTTGTTAATGTCAAACCTAATTGATCTAGGACATCTCGTCCCCATAAATTTACGGGAAGATGATCCAATACATATGGCTGTATAGTTCCTTCACATCCTTCAGGATCCTTCCAATCTAATACCATTGCACTTCTATGGGGATTAGTTGCCACTCCTAGGCCTCGAAGCGTTTGAGTGGCTTGTTGTAATGGCCAATGTTTTGGCCATTCTTGACGAGCGATGATGCTAAGGTCTGCACCTGTATCCAGTAGCCCATTAAATTCATGTCCTTGAATATTTAGTTTTAGCATGGGTCGAGAATCTAAATTTAAAGAAAGCATAGCCCAATCTACACCTGTGGAGCCTAATCCCTTGGAACCTCTTTCTACAGTAAGACTGGAAAATTTATCATGTAGGCTGGGTATTATTAGTAACTGTGCTCTTCTATCTCCTGGTGAAATTACTGATATACCCTTTGGAGAACTGGCTATAATTTTTATTTCACCTTCATAATCGGGATCAATTACCCCAGGACTTATCATAAGTCCTTTTAGAGTAGAAGAGCTGCATCCCAATAATAAGCCTACTGTTCCTTTGGGAAGAGGTCCTTTCACCCCTGTGGGAATGATTTAAACTCCCATCTCTGGAGTTAGTACTGCTCTGGCGGAGGCGCAGATGTCCAACCCTGCACTCCCTCTGGTTTGTCTGATGAGGGATCTGATGGACAATGTGTCCTGGGCACTACCCTGATGGGGTTGCTGGGTTCCTCCAGTGCTCCGTATATTTGTGGTTTTGGGCCCCGGAGCATTGAGCCCCCCTGTCCATTTTTTTGGCAATGGAGCCCAATGCCTTTCTCCACGATATCGTGGATAAACACCTGGTCCTTGTTCGTTTTTTGATAATGGAGTACCCTCTATGGTGGTTTGAGAACGGCATTCATTAGCCCAATGTCTCCCTCTACGGCATCGTGGGCAAATACCTGGTATTCTACTCCTTTGATACCTAGTTTTGTTAAACCCTCCTCCAATGGGGCAATTACTTTTAAAATGTCCTGTTTGTTCACAATTGTAGCATGTTCTTGGCCTGGCATCTAAAGCCTGTTTTACTGCAGCTGCCACAATTTGCCCTTGTTCATTAATGTCTCTGACATCTAAAGCCTGTTTTACTGCAGCTGCCACGACTTGCTCTTGTTCATTAATGTCTCTACATAATTTAATATATGTGTTTAAATCTTCATGTTTCCATGGTCTAATGATATCTCTGCACCAACGATTCGCTTGCTCATAAGCCATGTGTTTTAGTAATGGCATTGCTTGTTCTGTATTCCCAAAAACTCTGGTAGCTGTTTGAATAAGCCTATCTACAAATTCAGCATAAGGTTCATTAGCTCCTTGTATTACCTTAGATAATTGTCCTTGTAAACCTCCATGTCCTTGTAAAGTCTTCCATGCCTTAATTGCATCTGCAGCAATTTGTGCGTATACGCCAGGATCATATGCAATTTGTTGCTGCTGATCCTCATAAGGTCCCTTTCCTAACAACATATCTAGATTTCTCTGAGGATAACCAGCTGCTGCATTTCGCCTAGCCGTCTCCTTGCAAAATTCCTCATTGGCAACCTTCCATAACAGGTATTGTCCTCCATTTAGCACAGCTTTACACATATTAGCCCAATCTGCTGGCGTCATGTTCCAGTTGTTAATGGATTCGACCATGCTTACAGTGAAGGGTGCTTGAGGACCATAGGTTGTTACAGCCTCTTTTAGCTGCTTCACTGTTTTGAAATTTAAAACTTGGTAAAATCGCTGCCCTCCTACCTCAAATACAGGGCATGTTAATATTTGAGATCTTGTCTCAGGATCCCAACTATCAACTGCGGGGGTTGGGGACCTCCCAGCATATGGAGGTGGCCTTGTTAGTTGGACACTTACGTCCTCTGGTGATAGAAAGGTGTTAGTAGCAGTCTCCTGTTGTAACTTTCCCCCTGATGGCTTTTTCTGTTTTACACTTTCTTTCTCTGTCTGACTAGCTTGAGAGGCCTTCTCTTTTACTTGAATCTTTTCCTATGTCTGACTAACTTGAGAGACCTTCTCTTTTACTTGAATCAATATGTCTTCTCCTTCCTCTACCATTGTCTGAACTGAAGGCTTTGGACTAAGCAAACAAGACACCAACGCCCACAATGTCAATGTGCCAACTGGCAGAGTCCCTGGGCTTTTCTTTTCTATTCTTTTTAAATCTTCACCATGATGGTTCCATTGTGACATATTTAACAACTCCTCCTTAAAAAGCCATGGGATACATTTTTGTATTGTATCAACGTATGCCCTGACTGCTATTGATTTTACTGGGATGCCTCCTTCCTCTAACAATTTACTTAACACTCTTTCAGTTTGTTTTTTTACTAATTTCTGATCCCGTATTTCTACTATAATACAACCCAACAAGATGACGCCTAACAAAACTGAAACAGAGTGAAACAAAATTGAAACAACACAAAATCATTATAATAGCCTCCTGAAATGTCCATCCGTCCTTTCTCCCTATCTGTTCCTCAGATGTGAGCGGTTTTTCTTCCATCTTACACATCTCCAGGGACAGGCAACTTAAAACAAAAGTGAAACAAAATAACAAAAGAAGAATCTTAAAATGGCTACTCATCCTCTCGCCCTGCCCTCAGGGGCGAGCAGTTTCACTTACCCTCAGTCGCTCCCCGTGCGAGCCACCAAATGCCGCAGTCTGGCTGGGCACAATCAGAAGCCACTTGTCAAAAGAAACTAACTTTATTTTTAGAACCAAACACGCCAAACAAAACAGCCTCTCAGGAAAAATCCTCAGAGCCTCAACTGCCACCACCGGCTTTCCACAAGCCTGTCTCTCCCTCACAAGCTTCTCTCCACCTCTCACAATCCTCCTGCTCTTGAGGCCGATTGGCTGGGTCACGTGGGCAGAGCCAAAAAAGTCCCCCAATGAGCAGCTCCGTGGTCTGAAAGGGCAGGGAAACAGTCCAATGAGCATCACCACAGAGGAGCCAATCAGCTAGATGTTGCTGGGGCCGAGGAGCCAATCAGCTAGATGTTGCTGGGGCCGCTGTGAGCCAATCATCAGCCGGCAGCTGGAAGTTTGCTTGGGCCCCTTCGGCTGTGGCTCTCAACATCTCCCCCTCTCTGTTTAAACAACACTACACTTAGACATAACCCTAACCTTAACCTTAAACTAACCCTGACCTTGAGTCATATCCTCTCATCCTAGCACTAAACACCACCCTAAGCTTAAACAGAGCCCTAACAGTAACCCTAGCCTTAATTCAAGTAATAACCATAACCCTAGAACTAACCCTGATGCTGGCTCATATCTTAAGAGTCACCCTAGCTCTAAACACTGCCCTCACGTTAAACTGAACCCTAACAGTAATAGTAGCCTTTATTTGAGCCCTAACAATAAACCTAAAACAAATACAGTCTCTGAATCATATCCTAATTCTAACCCTAGTTATAAATATCACCCTAAACTTGTACCTAACCTTAACACTAGACTTACCCCAAACCTAAACCTAATTGTAACCCTAGTTCTTACATTAGCCATTGCCATAACATTAGCCCTAACCCTAAAACAAAAACGAGCCCAAATCCGAGCCCTAAACTAGTTTTAACCCTAACCCTAAATCTAACTATAGTCCTAAACCTAGCTCTAAGGCTATCCCTTACCCAAAGAGAAACCCTAACCCTAAAGTTAAGCCTAGACTTATCCCGAATCCTTAAGCTAACCAAAACCCTAAACCTATTAATAGTAATAACCCTACCCTCACTCTAGCTCTAACCCTATCCCAAACCCTAATGCTAACACTGACTATTATTTTGACCCTAACACTAACCCTAGGTCTAAACCTGACCCTAACCCTAGACCAAACCCTATCACTAGCCCTAGACCTAAACCTAATCCTAAATATAGCCTTAACTCTAGCCCTAGACCTAAACAGAAACCTATCCTTATCTCTTAAAGTAACCCTTAACCTAACAAAAACACTAACCCACCCCTAGACCTAAACCTAGTTATCATCTGGCTGTAACCCTAACTCTAACTCTAACCCAAGCACTGTCCCAGCCTTTAAGAGTAAACCCACTTCTAAACCTGACCCTACCCGAAAATCTAAACCTAACACTAGACCTAGCCATAATCATAACCCTAAAATTAGCCCTAATCATAACCCTGATGATGCTAGCCTTAATCCGACCCTAACCCTAACAGTACTCTAATTTTATCCCTAGACCTAATTCTAAATCTAATCTTCGTCCTAGCCCTAACCCTAGCTCAAAACCTAACTCTTATGCTAAACATAACCCTAACCCTAACTCTAGTTCTAACCCTAACCCTAACCCTAACTCAAGACCTATTCCTAACCATAACCCTAGCCCTAACCTTAGCTCTAACCCTATCCATTATCCTAAAAATTACTCTTACCCTTATGTTAACCCTAGGCCTAATACTAAACCTGTCATTAACCCTAACCCTACAAATTACTGTAAACCTAACCTAAACCCTAATCAAAAACTAATCCTTACCCTAACCCTGACCCTAATGCTTATTTGAGCCCTAGCCCTAAACCCTAACCTCAACCAAACTCTAACCTGATCCTGACCCTAATAGTTCCCCTAGCTCTAAATCTGACCCTTAACCCTAAACCTAACCTTTACACTAGACCTAGCCATAAACCTAATCCTAAAACTATCCTCTCCTCAACCGTATCCCCAATCCTGACATTAGCCCTAGCCCTAATCCTAGCCTTAACCCTAACAAAAACACCATCCCTAAATCTTATATTAAACCAAACCCTAACACTACACCTAGACCTAACCATAGCCTTAATTCAAGTCCTAACCCTAACTTTAAATCTAACCCTGACCCTGACTCATATCCTAATACTCACCCTAGCTCTAAACACCCTCCTAATATTAAACTGAAACATAAAATTAACCCTATCCCTAATTCGAGTCCTAAACCTAACCAGGACTCTGATTCATATCCTAAAATTAACCCTAGCTCCAAATATCATCCTAACCTTAAACCTAACCCTAACACTAGACCTAACCCTAACCCTAACCCTAAAATTAATCCTAATTGTAACTATAGTTCTTACATTAGCCATTGCCCTAACATTAGCCCTAACCCTAACACAAAAACTACCCCTAATCTGAGCCCTAAACCTAGATTTAACCCTAATCCTAACCCTAACTCTAACTCTAGCTTTAACCCTAGCTCTAAGACTACTCCTTACCTTATGTGAAACAATAACCCTACTGGTAACCCTAGACCTATCCCTAATCCTTAGGCTAACCAAAATCCTAAACTTATTAATAGTCCTGACGCTAGCTCTCATTCTAGATCTAATCCTATAACAAAACTGAACGCTAACCCTGACCCTTATTCTGACCCTAACACAAACCCTAGTTCTAAACCAGACCCCTAATACTAGACCAAAACCTAACACTAGTCCTAGACTTAAACCTAATCCTAAATCTAGCCCTAGCCCTAAACAAAAATCTAGTCCTAACAATAACACTTATCCTAACACAAACACTAACGCTATCCCTAGACCTAAACCTAGTCCTAATTTTGGCTGTAACCCTAACTTGAACTCTAACCCAAACACTGACTTTGCCTTTAACAGTAAACCTACTTCTAAACCTGACCCTAACTGAAAACCTAAACCTAACACTAGACCTAGGCATAACCCTAACCCTAAAACTAGTCCTAATCATAACCCTAGATCTTACATTACCCACAGTCTTAACCTTAGGCCTAATCGTAACACAAAACCTAGGGCTAATCCTAGGGCTTAACCTAGGCCTAAGCATAACCCTAACCCTAGCCCTAACCCAAACCTAACCCTCACCTTAGTCCTAACCCTAGCTCAAAACCTAACCCTTACATAAACAAAAACTTAGAACTATCCCTAAATCTAACCCTAAACCTAGTCCTAATCCTAATCTTAACCCTATCCATAACCCTAGCTCTAAACCTACCCATTACCCTAACCCTAACCAAAACCCTAATTTTAAACTTGGTCTTAACCCTAACCATAATCCTAACCTTAAACAGAAAACTAACCCTAGACCTAACCCTAAACTAATACTCTATAATCCTAACCATAGCTCAAACTCTAAACCTTATCATAAACTTAAATATAACCATATACCTAACCCTAACCCTAAACTTAAATCTAACCCTATCCCTAACCCTAAGCCTACATCTAACTGTATTAAATCCCCTAACCCTAACAACAACCCTAATTTAACCATTCCCCTAATCCTAACCCTAACCCTAAACCTACCGTAATCCTATCCCTAGACATGACCCTGAACCTATCCCTTGCTCTACCCCTAACCACAGCTCAGAACCTAACCCTTATGCTAAACATAACCCTATCCCTAATCCAATTTCTAACCCATACTCTAACACTAACTCAAGACCTAATCCCAATCATAAGTCTAGCTCTAACCTTAGCTCTAACTGTCTCCATTACCCTAACCATAACCCATATACCCTAGTGCTAACTCTAGGCCTAACCCTATTTTAAGACCTAATCCTAACCATAACTCTAGCCCTAAACTTAACTCTAACTGTATCCATGACCCTAAACATAAATCTTTCCCTAATGCTAACTCTAGGCCTTACCCTAACCCTATTGTTAACCCCAACCCTATCAATTACGCTAAACCTAACCTGAACCCTAAATCTAGTCCTATCGTTACCCTAACCCTAACTCTAATGCTAATCTGAGCACTAACCCTAAACTCCAACCTAAAACAAACCCTAACCCTAACCCTGACCCTGACCCTAATAATTCCCCTAGCTCTAAACCTGACCCTTACCCTAAATCTAACTCTTATATTAGAGCTAGCCAACACCTAACCCTAAAACTATCCATAACCATAACCCTAGAACTGACATTAGTCCTAAATATAATCCTAGCCCTAACCCGAACACAAACCATAGACTATATTAGCCATAAACATAGCCTTGATCATAACCCTAACCTTAAACCTAGGCCTAACTTAAAACCAACCCTAGCCCTAATCTTAGACGTAATTTAGCTCTATCCCTTAATGCTAACCCTAACCCTAGCCCTAAGATTAATTCTAATTCTCTCTCCCTAGCCCTAAAACTAGTTCTAACCCTATCCCTTACTGGAACCCTAATCATAGCCCTAACACTAGGCCAAAGCCTATCCATTTTCTTAGCCCCAGCCCTAACCCTAGATCTAACCCTAACTCTAAATTTAACCCTAATACAAAGCCTAAGACTAAACCTAACACTATCCCTACACTAACCCTAACGCTACTCCTAAAACTAGCACTAATTCTAGCCTTAGCCCTAACACAAAACCGAGCCATATCCCTAACCCTAACCCTTAACCTAAACCAAAACCTGACCCTACACCTAGCCCTAACGCTAACCCTAATTCGAGTTTTAAGCAGAACCCTAAAACTAACCTTGACCCTGATTCTGTGCTAACATGAACCCTAGCTTTAAATATCACCCTAAACATAACCCTAAACATAATACTACACCTAGCCCTAATCCTAATACTAAAACTAGCCCTAATTGTAACCTTATTAGGTATATTAGCTATAACCCTAACCCTAGCCCTAACTTAACCCAAAACCTAGCCCTAATCTGAGCCCTAACCCCGAGATTTGACCCTAACCTTAACCCTAAACCTAGCACTAATAATAACCATAACTTTAGCCCTAAACCTAGCTCTAACCTTATCCAATACCCTAACCATTATCCTAACCCTAATGCTAATCCTAGGCCTAAATCTTACCATATCCCTAATCCTAACCCTATCCATTACCCTAAACCTAACTTGAACCTAAACCTAACTATATTATTATCTTAATCCTAACCCTATGCTAATATGAGCCCAAAATTTTAACCTTAACCCATTACAAATACTAATCACAACCCTGACCCTAACAATACCCTAAGCTCTAAACCTGACCCTAACCCTAAACCTAAACTTACACTTCTAGTGCAGCCATAAACCTAACACTAAAACTATCTTTAACAGTAAAGCTGCACCTGAAATTAGCCCTAGTCATAATCCTAGCCCTAAACCTAGCCTTAATCATAACCCAAATCATAATCCAATGTTTAACTCTAATTCTGACCCTCATCCTAGCTCTAAACCTAGCTATAACCCCATCCCTTACCATAAACCTAACCATAACCCTAAACCCAACCATAATCCTAAACCTAACCATAACACTTGCCCTATCCCTAGGCCTAACACTAACAATAAGCCTAGTGCTAACACTAATTTAGTCCTATACTAACCCTAAACCTAGCCTTAAGACTAACTCTAACTCTTGCCCTAACCCTACCCCTAGTTCTATCCTTAGACCTAGCCCTAACCCTAGAACTAAACCAAACTCTAAATTTAACCATAAACATAATCCTAAACCTAATTCTAACACTAGCCCTAAGAATAATGCTAATCCTAAAACTTGCTTTACCCCTAGCCCTAGCCATAAAACAAAACCAAGCCATATCCTGAACCGTAACTCGTAACCTAAGCCAAACCATAAACATACACCTAGCCCTAACCATAACACTAAAAATAACTCTAAAAATCCTAGCTCGAGTAATCACCCTAACCTTAAATTAACCCTAACACTAAACCTAGCCTTATACATAATATACATACAGTAAAACTAGCCCTAATTGTAACCCTAGTTCATACATTATTAATTTTCATAACTCCAACCCTAACCCCAACACAAATCATACTCCTAATTCTAGCCCTAACCCTAGCTTTAACCCTAATCTTAAACCGAACACTAGCACTAAACCTAACTCTAATCCTAGCTCTAACCCTAGTTCTAACCCTATCCCTTACCCTAAGCCAAACCCTAAACCAAATGCTAAACGTAGTCCTAACCCCAATCCTTAGCCTAACTTAAACACTAGCCCTAACCCTAGCCCTCATTCTAGTTTTAACCCTAACTCTGACCCTTATTCTGATACTAATAGTAACCCTAGTTCTAAACCTGACCCTAACTCTAAACCAAACCCTAATACTAGCCCTACTGGCAACCCTATACCTACACCTAACCTTAAAACTAGATCTAGACTCAAAACTAATCCTAAATATAGCTATAATTGTAGCCTTAGACTTAAACAAAATCCTACCTCTAGCCCTAACAATAACCCTTAACCTAATCTAAACACTTACCCTACCCCTCCATATACCTAATACTAGTCATAATTCTGGCTCTAAACCTAACCCTGTCCCTATCCTGAAAATTGACACTGACCCTAATATTAACCTAAACCTGACCCTAACCCAAAACCTAGTCCTAACACTAGACCTAGCCATATCCCTAAACCTAATACTAGCCATAAACATAACCCTAGCCCTAACCCAAGCTTTAACCCTAATCTTAACCCTAACACTAGCCCTAACCTAACCATAGTCCTAACCCTAGCCCTAAATCTAATTCAAAACTTAGCCATAATCCTAGGCCTAAACTTAGCCCTAAGCATAACCCTAACCCTTACCCTATCCCTAACACTAACCCTAACTCTAACCCTTGCCTTAGACCTAACCCTAGCTCAAAGGCAAACCCTTACCCTAAACATTACCCTAGCCCTATCCAAAACCCTAACCCTAATCCTAGCTCTAATCCTAACCTTAATCCGATCCCGAACTTTAGTTCTATCCCGGTCAATTGGCCTAACTCTTGTTATAACACTATCCCTAACAGTAAACCTAACTCTAACCATGAAATTAACCCAAGACCTAACCATAAACATAAACCTCACCATAGCTGTAACCCTAGCTGAAACATAAAGCCTTACACTAAACCTAATCCTAAGACTAGCCCTAATTCATACCCTAACCCTAACACTAACCCTAACCCTAAATCTAACATTATACATTACCCTAACTCTAACCCTAAATCTAATAAAAACTTAAACAATAATCCTAACCCTAAACCACACCCTAACCATAAACATAACTCTACACTAAACATAAACCATAGATTAAATGCCCTAGCCCTAACCCTAGCTCAAAGACTAGTCCCTACCCTAACCTAACCATAACCCTAGCCATAAACCTAACATTTACGCTAAACCAAACCATAACCCAATCCCTAAACCTAATCCTAATCCAAGACTTAATCCAAACAATAACCTAGCCCTAACCCTAGCTCTAAATCTACCCATTACACTAAACAAAAACCTAACCCTAATGCTAACCTTAAACTTATTGCTAAACTTATCCCATCCATTACCCTAAACCTTAACTGAAACCTTAACCTAACCCTGTACATTACCCTAACCCTAAGCCTAAACGTAACACTAATTCAACCCCTACCCTAAATTTTGACCTAAACCAAATGCTAACCCTGACCATAACCCTAATATTATCCCTAACTCTAAAATTGACCCTTACCCTAAACATAGCTCTGAAACTAGACCTAGCCATAACCTAACCCTAAAACAATCCCTAACCATAAACCTTGACCTGACATTAGCCCTAGCCCTAGTTCTAGCCCTGAATCTAACAGAAATCCTAGCCCAAAAACTAGCCTTGATCCTAACCCAAACACTAACCATAACCCTAATCCAAATTCTAACCCTCACCCTAGGCCTAAAGCTAGCTATAACCACACCCATTTCCCTAAACTTAATAGTAACACCAATGCTAATCCTCAACGTAGCCTTACCCCTAGGCCTAAACCTAACACTCACCCTAGCCGTAATCCTAGCCCTAATTTAGCCTTAACACTAATGCTAACCTTAGGGCTAGTCCTAAATCTAAATCTAACTCTCATCTTAGCCGTTTCCCTAGTTCTAACCCTATCCCTTACTGTAACACTAACCCTAGCCTAACCCTAGCCCTGGATCTAAACCTAACTCTAAATCTAACCCTAACCCTAAGCCTAAACCTCATCCTAACACTAGCCCTAACCCTAACACTAATTCAAAATCTAGCCCTAACCCTAGCCCTAGCCCTAAAACAAAACCGAGTCATAGGCCTAACCCTAACAATAACCCATAGAAGTCAAGATGAAGTGACACCTTAAAACACAAACTGATCCTGACAACAAACCTTGAACCAAGAAGACCTAAACCTGAGTAAAATGGTAATGCTAGGTAAAAGATGAATCCTGACCAGTATCAAAGAAATTTGAACAAACTAACTCTAACCCAAATATTAGTTCTAATCCTAGCCCTAACCCTAATCCTAAAACTAAGCTTTTCCTGTTTATAGAGCTTGATCATAAAAGTCCCAAACTTTTTGTGCCTAGTAGGACAAAGCAACAGATGAATCCTGCCCAGTATCAAAAATATCTAACCAAGTAATTGGGGGAGGGGTTTCAGAACATGCCTATTTCCAATGTTTTCTCCTAAAGTGTTTTTGGATAAATTGTTTTTTCATGTTTCAGATTAAGGTACTTTCACAAGGATCAAAACAGCACATGCACACAGTGACGTGATTAAGAGTGTGAAGTTTTATGCAGCTATCAGCAATCTTGTTTGATTTCCAGCTCCATTTTCATTCACACCTATAGGCCATAATGAAGTGAAACCTAAAAATTCAAACTGTTTCTGACACTGAACCATTGAACCTTGAAGGACCAAATATGGAGAGCCTACTAAGGCTAGGTAAAGGATAAATCCTGTACAGGATCAAAGTAATTTGACCAAAAAAATTCAAAGCTATTTCAGTACTTGTGTATTCTGCTTGCTCCTAAAGCACTCAGAGATAAAGTTTTTCTTTCTACTTCAGCTTAGGGATACTTCACAGGAAAAAAACAGAGAATGCTCACTGAGAACTGATTGAGTGTGTGAAGTTTCAAGCATCTAGCACAAACACTGTTTGATTTCCAACTTCATTTCCATTCACCCCTTTAAGGCAAAAAGAAGAGAAACGGGAAATTGAAACTGTTCTGAGAGAAAACCCTTTTACATAGGAGGCCCAAACATTTGGAGTATAGTCAAAATAGGAAAAAGATGAATCCTGCCCAATATCATAGAAATTTTAAAAAAAGCTAACTCTAACCCTAACACCAGGTCTAAACCTAGTCCTAACACTAACTCTAACCCTAACCCTAATCTCTTTAGAAACATTTGATCATAGAAGTTTCAAAATTGGGAGTCCAGTGGGGCAAGCTTACAGATGAAACAGGGGCAGTTTCAAAGAAATCTGACAAAATAATTGGGGGAGCTATTTCAGTACATGCACATTTCCCTGTTTTCTCCTAAAGTATTCTCAGATAAATTTGTATTGCATGCTTCAACGTATTATTAATTTCACAATGAACAAACCAGAGAGTGCCCACAGAGAACTGATTGGGTGTGTGAAGTTTCAAGCATTTAGCACCAACCTTGTTTGATTTCCAGCTCCATCTCCATTTACCCATGTAGGACAAAATGAAGTGAATCTGTAAAATACAAATTGTCCCTGTCAGAAAAGAATTGAACCTAAAAGGCTGAAACCTGGGGAACATAGTAAGGCTAAGTAAAAGTATATCCTGCCCAGTATCAAATAAATTTGAACAAGACAAACTCTAACCCTAACATTAAACCTAACTCTAAACATAAGCCTAAGCCTAACCTGTTTAGAGAACCTTTGATCATAGATGTCTCAAAGTTTAGGAGCCTAGTGGGGCAAGCTAACTGATGAATCCTGCAATGTATCAAAGAAATCTGACCAAATGATTGGGGGAAGTACTTTTGTACATGCATATTTTCCTGTTGTCTCCAAATATTCTCTCACATAGAGTTGTTTTTGCATGCTTCATCTTTGGGATACTTTCACAAGGAAAAAAAACAGAAAGCCCTCACAGAGAATTGATTGAGTGTGTGATGTTTCAAGCAGCTTGTAGCAAAAACCCTGTTTGATTTCTAGCTCCATTTCCATTTACCCATATAAGTCAAAATGAAGTGAAACCTTAAAATAGAAACTGAAATACTGACAGCAAACCAGTGAACCTAGAAGTCCCAAACATGAAGAACATAGTAAGGCTAGGTAAAATATAAATCCTGCCTAGTATCAAAGAAATTTGAACAAAACTGCTGTAAACCTAACACTAGGCCTTAATCTATCCTTAATCCTAACCCTACAGCTGACCCTAGCCTGTTTAGAGAATATTTGATCATAGAAATCCCAAACTAAGGGAGCCTAGTGGGACAAGCTAACAGATGAATCCTGCATAGTATCAAAGAAATCTGAGAAAATAATTGGGGAGAAGTGTTTCAGTATATGCATTTCCAGGATTTTTCCAAAAATGATCTGGGATATACTTGCTTTGCAAGTTTCAGGTGAGGACAACATTCCCAAGGAACAAAACAGAGAGTGCCCACAGAGAAATGATTGAGTGTGTGCAGTTTCAAGTGGATAGCACCAACCCTGTTTGATTTCTTGCTCCATTTCTCTTCACAAAAGTAGTTCACAATGAAGTGAAACCTTAAAATACAAACTGTTCCTGAGAGCAAACCATTTGAACTAAGAACCAGTGAACATTGTGAGGCTAGGTAAAACATGAATCCTGCCCAGTATCAAGGATACATGACTCTAACCCTAACACTAGGCTTAAACCTAGCCCTTACCCTAACCATAAACCTAACCCTAAATTGTTTAGAGAACCTTTTATCATAGAAGTCCCAAATTAAGGGAGCTTAGTGGGGAAAGCTAACAGATGAATCTTGTGCAGTATCAAAGAAATCTGACCAAATAATTTGGGGAGGTAGTTCAGTACATGTATATTTCTCTGTTGTCTCCTACAGTGCTCTCGGATAAAATTGTTTTTAAATGCTTTAGCTCTGGGAAATTTTCACAAGGAAGAAACCAGAGAGTGCCCACATAGAACTTATTAAGAGTGTGCAGTTTCAAAAATTGAGCACCAACCTTGTTTGATTTTGAACTCCATTTCCATTTACCCGTAGAGGTTAAAATGAAGAAAGCTTAAAATACAAACTGTTCCTGTCTCAGTGAACCATTGAAAGGAGAAGGCCCAAACCTGGGGAAAATAGTAAGGCTAGGTAAAATATGAATTATGCCAAGTATCAATTGAATTTGAACAAAACTCACTCTAACACTCGATGTAACCCAACCCTAAACTAATTCTAGCCTGTTTAAAGTACCTATGATCATAGAAGTCCCAAACTTGGGGAGCATACTGGTGCAACTTAACAGATGAATCCTGTGCAGTATCAAAGAAATTTGATGAAAAATTGGGGGAGGTATTTTAATACATTTATATTTCCCTGTTTTTTCTTAAAGTGCTCTTGGATAAATTGTTCTTTCATGCTTCCGCTTAAGGTACTTTCACAAAGAAAAAAACAAAGAGTGCCCACAGAGAGCTGATTGCGTTTCTAAAGATTCATGCAGCTACCACAAACCCTGTTTGATTTCCAGCTCCATTGTCATTCACACCTATAGGCCATAATGAAGGGAAACCTAAAAATTCAAACTGTTCCTGACACTGAACCATTGAACCTAGAAGTCCCAAATTTGGGGAGCCTACTAAGGCTAGGTCAAGGATGAATCCTGTACAGTATCAAAGTAATCCAACCAAAAAAATTGAAGCTCTTTCAGTACATGGGTATTCTTCTGGCTCCTAAAGCAATCAGATAAAACTGTTTCTTTCTATTTCATCTTAGGGCTACTTCCACAGGAAAAACCAGATTATGCTGACTGAAAATTGATGGAGTGTGTGAAGTTTCAAGCAGTTAGCCCCAAACATTTTTGATTCCCAGCTTCATTTCCATTCACCACTATAGGACAAAATGAAGAGAAACATGAAAATTGAAACTGTTACTGAAAGCAAACCCTTTATGTAGAAGGCCCAAATTTTGGAATTTAGTCTAAAAAAAGATGAATCCTGCACAGTATTATAGAAATTTGAAAACAAAACTAACTCTAACCCTAACACTAGGTCTAAACCTAGTCCTAACACTAATCCCAGCACTAACCTTAGCCTGTTTAGAGTCCCTTTGATCCTAGAATTCCCACACTTGTGAAGCCAAGTGAGGCATTCTAACAGATGAATCTTTCACAGTATCAAAGAAATCTGACCAAATAATTGGGGGAGGTAGTTTAGTATATGCATATTTCCCTGTTTACTCCTAAAGTGCTCTCACATAAAGTTGCATTGCATGCTTCAGCTTAGGGATAATTTTACAAGGAATAAATCAGAGAATGACCATAAAAACCTGATTGAGTGTGTGAGGTTTGAAGTAGCTAGTACTAACCCTGTTAGATTTCCAGCTCCATTTTCATTTACCCGCATAAGTCAAAATGAAACGAAAACTTAAAATACAAACTGTTCAAAGAGAAAACACTTGATCCGAGAGGCCCAAACCAGAGAATATAGTAAGGCTAGGTAAAAGTTGAATCCTTCCCAGTATCCAAGAAATTTGAACAAAACTAAATCTAACAAAACACTAGTTGTAACCCTAGCCCTAAACTAATAGTAAACCTAACCTAACCTGTTTAGAGAACCATTGATCATAGTAGTCCCCAAATAAAGGAGCCTAGTGGGGCCAGATAACAGATAAATCCTGTAAAGTATCAAAGAAATCTGACCAAATAATTGTGGGAGGTATTTAAGTATGTGCATATTTTCCTGTTTTCTCCTAATGTGCTTTTAGGTAAATTATTTTTCATGCTTCAGTTTAAGGTACTTTCACAAAGAACAACGTAGAGTGCCCACAGAAAGCTGATTGAGTGTGTGAAGTTTCAAGCAGCTAGTACTAACTCTGTTTGATTTCCAGCTCCATTTTCATTCATATCTATAAGCTATAATAAATTGAAACCTAAAAGTTCAAACTCTTCTTGACAGTGAACTGGCAAACCTTGAAAACCCAAACTTGGGGTTACTAATAAGACAAGGAAAAGAATAAATCCTGTACAATATCAAAATAATCCAAGCAAAAATAATTAAAGCTTGTTCCTAAGGTGCTCACATAAATCTCTTTCCATCTAATTCAGCTTTGGGCTACGTCCACAGAAAAAAATGAAATAATCTGCACTGAGAACTGATTGAGTGTGTGAAGTTTCAAGCAGCTAGCACAAACCCTGTTTGAGTACAGCTCCATTTCCATTTACCCCATAGGGTGAAATGAAGTGAAACATGAAAATTAAAACTGCTCCTGAGACAAACTCTTTTACCTAGGAGGCCCAAACATGGGGAGTATACTAAGAATAGGAAAAAAGATAAATCCTACCCAGTATCCAAAAAGTTGAAAAAAACTAACTCTAACCCTAACACTAGTTCTAACACTTGCCCTAACTCTATCCATAACCCTAAGCCTAACCTGTTATTAGAACCTTTGATCATAAAAGTTTCAAATTTGGGGAGACTAGTTGGGCAAGCTTAAAGATCAAATATCTGACCAAATAATTGGGGGAGGTATTTCAGTACATGCATCTGCACTGTTTCTCCTAAAATGCTCTTGGA
The DNA here is from genome assembly GCF_047511675.1 of Marmota flaviventris. NCBI lineage: Eukaryota > Metazoa > Chordata > Mammalia > Rodentia > Sciuridae > Marmota > Marmota flaviventris. Next base: position 13,361,856 of record NC_092510.1, read on the forward strand.
TAATTTTTTTTGCATACTTCAATGTATGGCTACTTTGAAAAGGAAGAAACTAGAGAGTGCCCACAGACAACTGATTGAGTATGTGAAGTTTCAACCAGCTAGCACCAACCCTCTGGTGTCCACCTCCATTTGCATTTACCCATATAGGTCAAAATGAAGTGAGAAATTAAAAACAAACTATTCCTGACAGCAAACCATTGAACCAAGAAGGCCAAAAACTGGGGCACATAATAAGGCTAGGTAAAAGATGAGTCTTTCCCAGTATCAAAAAATTGAACAAAACAAACTCTAACCCTAACACTAGCTCTAAATCTAGCCCTAACCCTAACCATAACACTAACTCTTACCTGTTTAGAGAACAATTGATCCAAAATGCCATCCTTGGGGAGCCTAGTGGAGCAATGTAAAAGATGTATACTGTGCAGTATCAAAAAAATCTGATCAAATTGCTGGGAGACTTATTTCAGTAAATACATGTTTCTCTGTTTTCTACTTAAGGGCCCTCAGATACAGTTTCTTTTGCATGCTTCATCTTTGGCCTACCTTCAAAAGAAAGAAACTAGAGAGTACCCATTGAGAATTGATTGTGTGAAGTTTCAAACACCTCCTGCCAACCCTGTTTGATTTCCAGCTCAATTTTCAATCACATTAAGAAGCCATAATGAAGGGAAACTTAAAATACAAACTCTTCCTGAAAGCAAAGCATTGAACAGAGGAGGCCCAAACCCGTGGAGCATAGTAAGGTTAAGCAAAAGATGAATCTTGCCCAGTATTATAGAAATTTGAATAAAACTAGGGCCACATAGGTGCTCTCATCCCAGATGGAAGGCTCAGCTGCACGGTTGCTCTGGGTGCAGACAGCAGTCTCAGCCATGCAGGCACTCTCAGCTCAGATGGAAGGCAGCATAGAATACAAAGGCTTTGCTTGCGAGTCACCAGACCAATCTCTGAACACAGCACAAGGTCACTCCAGAACCACCCACCTCACTAAACATCATACATGGGTATTAGATGGAATCCATCTTTCAAAACCTTACTCGCCATCTATTGGTGGGCATGGCTACCAGCTCGGTTCTGCAGCTGATCAGGTACCAGTTTCCAACTCCCCTACCTCAAGCTGTGATAACACAAGATTTTTCTCACAAGCTTTTGGGGGGCATAGCTATCAATGTGGAACAGCAACTGTATAGGCACCTGGTTTCCAATTCAGAGATAAGAGTAGGGACGCTCCAAGTAGAAGCTCAAGCCCTCTTATCCTAGCTACCTCCACCAACCTAAGCACAGAGACTCAAGCTAGGAATAGAAAACTCCACCTACTACAAGAAAAGAAAACAGAATTCTGAGACACTTATTTTTTTTCTTTTTTACTTTTCTTTTCTCAGTCTTCTCATGCATTCTCCTGTACCCTTCCACCTCTGGTACTCACAACCTCAACATATGTGAAATGAAAAACTGCATGAAATTGGACTTTAAGAACTGAATCACCAGAATAGTATAATATAGAGGAATTGCATAGGCCTCATCTCATCACCCTTTATTTTCTCTTATTTTCTTTCTCCCTGTTATTCTTTCTTGTTATTTTTTCTTGTTTTTTTTTTTTCTCCCTCTCTCCCACTTTCAGCCTCCCCATTTTTACTATTTATACATAGGGTAATTTTATGAATACAGATAAGGAGTTTGAATTTATATATTCTTCCATGAATTCCCCCTGTCTATTCATTAGAGTTCTCCTCCAAATTTGATAAATTAGATTAATCCCATACACTTACTCCTTTCCCCCTTAACATAGCATCGAACACCTGACCCTCAGTTCTTTATACACGACCAGAAATGGTATGTCTTTTATGAAAATAATGACTATATACTAAATAATAATTGAAGCCAACATCTGTAGACATAGAGTCTAAATATAAATGTATTTATAATGGTTAGGCTTAGGCTTTGGGTTAGGGTTAGATTTAGAGTTAGGTTTTTATCTATGGTTAGGACTAGGGCTAAGGATAGGGCGAGGGTTAGGATTAGAGTTAGGGTTAGGTTTGGGGTTATGGTAAAGGATAGGATTAGAACTAGTGATAGGGCTAGTGTGAGAGTTAGAGTTAGTCTTAGGGTTAGGTTTAGGGTTAATGTTAGAGTTAGGGATAGGGCTAAATTAGGGCTAGTGTTAGTGTTAGGTTTAGGGTTATGGTTAGAGTTAGGGTTACATTTAGAGTAAAGGATTGAGTTATAGCTATGTTGAGGGCTAGGACAAGTGTTAGTATTAGAGTTAAGGCTAGGGTTAGGGTTAGGTTTATGATTAAAGCTATGTTTAGGGCTAGGATTAGGGCAAATGTTTGTGTTGGGGTTAGGGCTAGTATTAGGGCTAGGGCTAATGTCAGGTCTAGGATGACCATTAGGGATAGATTTAGTGTTAGATTTATGGCTTGGTTCAGTGTAGGGGTTAGTTTTAGAGTAAGGGTCAGTTTTAGAGCCAGGGTTATTATTAGGGTCAGATCAAGGTGAGGATTTGGGTTAGGTTAGGGTTTAGATTTAGGGTGTGAATTATCATTTGGTTTAGTGTTAAGTTAATGAAAGGGTTAGGTTTAGCATTTAGGTGTGGTTTAGTGTAATGTATAGGGTTAGGGTTAGGCCTAGGGTTATCATTAGGGTAATGGATAGGGTTAGACCTAAGATTAGGGTTAGGGTTATATATAGGATTAGGGCTTTTGTTTTAGTTAGGGTTAGGTTTATCTTTAGGGTTAAAGCTAGGTTTAGGGGCTGACAATGTGGCTCAAGTGGTAGCATGCTCTCCTGGCATGTGTGGGGCGCTGGGTTCAATCTTCAGCATTACATACCAACAAAATAAAGATGTTGTGTTCACTAAAAACTGAAAAAATAAATATTAAAAACGCAGGTTTAGGACTCGGATTAAGGCTAGGTTTTGGTCTAGGTTAAAACTAGGGTAAAGGCTATGACTAATGTATGAAGTAGTGTTATGATTAGCGCTAGTGATAGAGTCAGGGTTGGGGCTAGGTCTAGTGTTAGGGTTAAATTTACGGTTATGATAATGTTTAGAGCTAGGTTTAATGTTAGGGTCAGAGTCAGGATCCAGATTAGTTTTCAGGTTAGGATTAGGACTAGAATAGAGACAGGATTAGGGCTAGGTGTAAGGTTAGGTTTTGGTTTAGGTTAGGTGTTAGGGTTAGGGTTTTGATTCGGTTTTGTTTTAGGGCTAGGGGTAGATCTAGGGCTAATTTTAGGATTAATGTTAGAATTAGGGCTAGTGTTAGTGTGATGTTTAGGCTTAGTTTAGGGTTAGATTTAGAATTAGGTTTAGAACTAGGGCTAAGGGTAGGGCTAGTATTAGGGCTAAGTTTAGGGATATGTTTAGGGTGATTTTAAGGGATAGGTTTAGAACTAGCTATAGGGCTAGGGTGAGAGTTTGTGTTATTCTTAGGCTAGGGTTAGTTTTAGGGTTAGGGATATGGCTAAATTAGGGCTGGGATTAAGGCTAGGGTTAGTGTTAGGGTTAGGATTATTTTTAGGACTAGGGTTAGTGTTAGTGTTAGGGTGATGGTTAGATTTAGGTTAAGGATAGGATTATAGATACTTTTAGTCTAGGGTGAGGATTAGAATTACGGTTAGGGTTAGGGTTGTGTTTATGATTAAGGCGAGGTTAATGGCTAGGATGTGGGCTAACGTTTGTGTTAGGGTTAGGACTAGGAATAGAGCTAGGGCTAATGTCAGGTTTAGGGTTACAGTGCAGGAGAGTTTTAGGGTTAAGTTTATAGCTAGGTCTATTGTAAGGGTTAGGTTTCTTGTTAGGGTCAGGTTTAGAGCTGTGGGTATTATTAGGGTCAGGATCAGGGTTATTGTTTTTATTAGGTTAAGGCTCGAGTAATCATTAGAGTTAGAGATAGATTAATGATAGTTTTAGGTTTAAAGTTCAGGTTAGTTGTAGGGTAATGGATAGGGTTAGGGTTAAGGATAGGATTAGGGTTTGTCCTAGGGTTAGCAAAAGTGTTAGGGTTGTCATTAGGGTAATGAATAGGGTTAGAGCTAGTGATAGGGCTAGTGTTATGCTTAGGATTAGGTCTAGGGTTAGGCTTAGGTTTAGAGTTACGGCTAAGTTTAGGGTTATGGTTAGCTTTAGGGTTAAAGATAGGGTAGGGCTTCAGTTAGGGCTAGGTTTTGGGATAGGTTAGGGCTACGGCAAATGTAAGAAGTTGTTATAATTAGGGCTAGTTTTAGGGTTAATATTAGAGCTAAGTATAGTTTTAGGGTTAGGTTTAGGGTTAGGGTTATGTTTAGGGTTAGAGTTAGTGTTAGTGTCAGTGTCGGTGTTCAGATTAGGGTAATGGTTAATGTGAAAACCAAAATTAGGACTATGGTTCAGTCTAGGAGAAGGGTTAGTATTTGGCTTTAGGCTAGGTGTTATTGTTAGGGATAGGGCTTGAATTTTCTTTAAGTCTAGGGCTAGAGTTATGGCCAGATTAGGATTAGGTTTAGGTCTAGGTTTTGTGTTAAGGTTAGGTTTAGGTATAAGTTTACCATTAGGGCTAGTGTTAGGGTTTAGTTTTGGGTTAGGTTCAGGTTTATACCTATGATTAGTATTAGGGTCAGAATAAGGGTCAGGGTTAGGGTTAGGGTTTGTGTTATGGTTGGAGCTAAAATGAGAACTAGGATTAGGATTACCATTAGGTTTAGGGTTTGGCTTAGTGTAAGGGATAAGGTTAGAGCTAGGATGAGATTTCGGGTTAGGGTTTGCATTAGGGTTAAAACTAGGTTGAGGGCTTGGATTAGGGCTAGTTTTTGTGTTAGGGTTATGGCTAGGGTGAGAGCAATGGCTAATGTAAGAACTAGGGTTTTGAGGGTTAGTTTTAGGCTTATGGTTAGGGGTTAAATCTCTAGTGTTAGGATTAGGTTTAATGTTAGGGTGAAATTTAGTGCTAGATTTAGTGTTAGATTAATAGTTAGGGTATGGTTTAATTTTAGGGTTAGGGTTAGGACTTGAATTAATGCTAGAATTACTGTAAGTGTTTGGTTTAAGGTTAGGGTTCTGTTTAGAGCTAGGGAGAGTGTTAGGATATGAGTCAAAATCAGGGTTAGTATTAAGGTTAAGGTTAGGACTCGAATTAGGGCTAGTATTAGGTCTAGGTGTACTGTTAGGATTTGGTTTAAGTTAAGGTTTAAGGTTAGGGCTATTGCTCGGTTTTGTTTTACTACTAAGGTTAGGGTTAGGGCTAGTTTTATAATTAACATTAGGGCTAAGGCTAGTGTTAATGTTAGGCTTAGGCTTAGGGTTAGGGTTAGATTTAGTGTTAGGGTTATATCTAGGGTTAGAACTAGGAATAAGGATTAGGCAATGGTTATGGCTAGGGTTAGAGCTAGGTTTAGGGCTAGGGTTAGGATTATGATAATGAATAGGATTAGAAGTATAGATAGGGCTAGTGTGAGAGTTAGATTTTGTCTTAGTGCTAGGGTTAGGGATAGGGTTAATTTAGGGCTAGAATTATGGCTAGAGTTAATGTTCATCTTAGGCCTTGCATTAGGGTTAGGGTTGGAGTTAAGTTTATGGTAAGAAATAGCATTATAGCTAGGTTTAGAGACAGGGTGATGGTTAGGATTAGGGTTAGAGCTATGGTTATGGTTAGAATTATGATTAAGACTAGGTTTAAGGCTAGGATGATGCTACTGTTTGTTTTAGGGTTAGGGCTGGGATTATGGCTGGGGCTAATATCAGATCTAGGTTTATGGTTAAAGATAGTTTTAGGGTTACGTTTATGGATACATGTAGTGTAAGGTTCAGGGTTAGGGTCAGGTTTAGAGCTAGGGGTATTATTAGGGTCAAGGTCTGGATTAGAACTTTGTAATAGGTTAAGGTTTAAAGTTAGGGCTTGAATTAGCATTATGGTTAATGTTAGTGTAATGATAGGGTGAGGTTTATGATTTAGGTTTGGTTTAGGGTAATGCATAGGTTTAGGATTAGGGATAGTGTAAGGTTTAGACCAAGGGTTATGGTTATGGCAATGGATAGAGTTAGAGCTAGGGTTAGGGATAGGGTTATGGTTTTTATTAGGGCTAGGTTTAGGTTTATGGTTAGGGTTAAAACTCGGGTGAGGGCTCAGATTAGGGCTAGGTTTTGGGATAAGTTAGTGCTAGGGTTAGAGGTAAGGCTAATGTAAGTACCAGGGTTACAATTATGGCTAAATTTAGGCTTAGGGTTAGTGGTGGGTATAGTGTTAGGGATAGGATGATGTTTAGATTAGGGTTAGTACTATGGTCAGAGTCAGGGTCAGTGTTAGAGTTGTTCATCCTCCTCTTCATCCTCTTGTTCATTATCAGATGGAGAATGTTGAGGGGATGTAGTTTTATAATCTCTAGATGTAGCAGCAGCCCCAATTAAGGGGGTTTGTTCAGACTCAGTCACTTGACGAGCCAAACAAACTGCCTCATGGGTCAGATCCTAAGCGTCTTTAAAAACATTCCATAATGCAAAAGCATAGACAGGAGTATTTTATGGCCCATGATGATCATAATAAACCTTCATCTCTCTACCTAGTTTTTTCCATGTTTCTAAATTTAAGGTTCCATCCTCAGGGAACAAAGGACAGCATTCTTGAATAAAATGAAAAAACAAAATGTCTTAACTGCTAAGAAGAAACAGAAATGCCCCGTTTATGGAGCATATGCTTAGCTATATCAATAAAGAGTCCTCTTTCTTTAGACTCTTTATGGGCCATGACTTCTCAAAATAAGTTCTCTGATTACTTACCCTTCACTTACTTACACCTCGCTAAGGGGTCTGCAGCACCCTAGGTAAGAATCATATCTTCACCCAAAAACTTCTCAATAAAATGAATGCATCAGACTTACGGATTACCAATTGTCCCTGTTCGGGGGGCGCCAGATGTCGGAGACCAGCTCCAACGGTTTCTCAGGAAACGAATGGATGGTGAGGACTCAGCGAAAGGGGGTGGAGAAACAACACACACCAAAGCGAAGGTGCTGAATCCCAATCTTTACTTGTGAAGTTGATCATATATACTTTTCATTTTGTCAGGCTCACAGTACTTTGTGGTTACAAAACAGGAATCATTCAAAGAAACAAAATATTACATAGCTACAATTAGAATAGAAGAATATATCTTGGCTTATGCATAAGCAAGCATTTTTAATTTCGGTTCACATTTTGCTTTGAGCTGTTTCTGCTTTGTTAACTTTTAATAATAGTTAGAATTGTCCAAGATTATTGGCCTATACCTTAACTATTCTTTCTTGACTTACTGACTGGAACCAGTGCCATGGTTACAGTGAGTGGTTAACTTGTTATTAATTTTAATCAAACAAGAGTAAGAGCACAAACCATTGTGCACAGGAACAAGAAGAAGTTGCCCAGTACTAAGCACTAATCTGTCTTTTAAACATTAATTCTTCTTCTCTAGATTTTAATTTAATTTCTCAAAAACTTCTTTGACAGGAACACAGGGAGTTTTTCATTTGACATTGACAATTTACATTCCACAACTGAATCATTGCATTTAGAGCAAACAGATTTATTCTTTTGAAGTAGTTGCATTAATTGGGAAAGTCGTGTTTTTTCTCCATATTTAATGGTCATATGAGAAGTCACAACATTACTTACTAAAGGGATATAAAAACAAAGCAGCCCATTCCCAGAAACATACTGCACTCCTCCAGAGGTTGGATGCCTTGCACCATCAATCTCAGTAGGGCCTTGCCATTGCCTGAGTCAGGAGAGGGGCGCAGTTTTAACCCTAAACCTAATTATAATGCTAAACCAAACATTAACACTAATCCTAACCATAAACCAAACACTAACCCGAACACTAACCCTAAAACTAAACCTAACACTAACCCTAACCATAACTCATACATGAACCCTAAGGAAAACACTAACCCTATCATAAACCAAAGCCTAAGCCTATCCTTAACACGAACTGTAAACCCAAACCTAATTCTAACCCTAACACTAACCCTAGCCCTAACCCTAACCCTAAGCCTAACCTAAACCTAAACCTAATGCTAACCCTAACACCAACTCTAAAACTCACCCTAACCCTAACCCTAACACTAGCTCTAATTATAACCCTAAACCTGAACCTTAACCTAACGCTGACCCTAAACCTAAAACTAACCTAACCTTAACCCTAATACTATCTCTAACACTAAAACTAACCCTAATCCTAACCACAACCCTAATTCTAATCCTAACCCTAACACTAACCATAACATAAACCCTAACCTTAACCCTAATTGTAACCCTAACCTATCCTTAATCCTAACCATAAATTTACCCTAAACCTAATCCTAACCCTAACACTAAACTTAACTCAAACACTAACACTATCCCTAACACTAACCGAACTTCTAACCTTAACCCTAACACTAACCTTAACCCTAATCCTAACCCTAACTCTAAACCTAACCCTATCACAAACCATAATCCTAACCCTAAAACTAAAACTAATCCTAACCATGAACATAACCCTAACACAAACACTAACCATAATCCTAGCACTAACCCTAACCCTAACACTAACATTAACACTAAAGTATACTGCAACCTTAACTCTAAAACTAACCCTATACCTAACTCTAACTTAAACTCTAACACTATCCCTAAACTTAACAATAACCCTAACCCTAACCCTAAAACTAACACTAAACCTGACACCAACCCTAACACTATCCCTAAACCTCACTCTAAACCTAAACCTAACCCTAATTATAACTGTAACCCTAATACAAGCCCTAAACTTAACTCTAACCCTAAGAGAAACACTAATCCTAACCCTAATCCTAAACCAAAGCCTAACCCTAACCGTAACGCTAACACTAACCCTAACCGTAACCCTAAGCCAAACCCTAACCCTAACCCTGTACCTAACCCTAACCTTAACCCTAACACTAACCCTAATTTTAAACCTAACCCTAACCCTAATATTCACCTAATCCAAATGCTAAACCTAAAACTAACCATAACCCTAAACCTAACACTAATCCTACACCTAACTATAACCCATAACCAAACACTAACACTAAACCTAACCTTAACCAGAATGCAAAACATAACACAAAACCCTAAACCTAACCTTATCTTTAATAGTAACCATAATCCTAACTCTAACCCTAACCCTTACCCTAACACTAAACCTAACCCGAATGTTAACACTAACACTAAGCCTCACCGTAAACCTAACCCTAACCCTAATTCTAACCCTATCCCTAACACTTACCCTAAACCTAACTCTAAACCTAACCCAAACACTAGTCCTAACCCTAACACTAACCCTAACCAGAACACTTAACCTAACCCTAACCGTAAAACTACACCTAACCCTAAAACTAACCCTAGCCCTACTCCTAACACGAACCCTAACCCTAACCCTAATACTAACCCACTTCATAACACTAACCATAACACAAACCCTAACTTTAACCCTAACCCTAAACTTACCTAACCCTAACACTAACACTAACACTAACCATAATACTAACTTTAACCTTTAACCTAATATTAACCCTAATCCCCAACATAACTCTATAAGTAACACTAAACCCTAACACTAACACTAAACCTCACCTTAACCTTATCACTAACACTAACCCTAACCCTAACACTAAACCTCAGCATATATATAATCCTAACCCTTACACTTACTCTAACCCTGTCTCTAACACTTACTCTAAATCTAACTCTAACACTAACACAAAAACTGATCCTAACCTGTACCCTAACTCTAACAGTCACACTAACATTAACCCTAACTGTAAACCTACACCTAACCCTAACATTAACACTAACCCTATCCCTAACCCACTCTAACTCCAGCCCTAACATTATTACTAACCCTAATCATAACCTTAACCATAAACATAAACATAACCCTAACCCTAACCCTAATTCTAACTCTAAACTTAATCGTTACCCTAATGATAACCTTAAATATAACCCTAACACAAATCCTAGACCTAACGCTAACATTAACCCTAGCACTAACCCTAAAGCCAACCCTGACCTAAATCTAACACTATCCCTAACCCTAACCTAAAACCCAAAACCTAATTATATCACAAACACTAACCCTAACCTTCACACTAAACCTAACCCTAACCCTAACCCTAATACTAACTCTAACACTAACTGTAACCCTAATCTTAACTGTAACCCAAACCCTAACCCAAACTCTAACCCTAACACAAACCCTAACACTAAACCTAACCCTAACCCTAACCCTAAGATTAACCCTAACCTTAACAATAACCCTAACCCTATCTTAATTCTAAGCCTAACACTACCCTAGCCCTAAAACAAAACCAAACCAGATCTCTAACCCTAACTCTTAAGCTAAACCAAACCCTAACACTACACCTAGCCCTAAACATAGCCCTAATTTGAGTCCTAAACCTAACCCTAGAAATAACCCTGACCCTGATTCAGACCCTACCTGTAACCCTAGCTCTAAACATTGACCTAATGCTAAACCTAGAACTAGCCCTAATCAAAACCCTATTCTATCATTAGCTGTAGCCCTAATGCTAACACAAGTCCTATCCCTATTCTGAGCCCTAATCCTAGGTTTAACCCTAAACCTAACACAGACCTAACCCTAACCCTAACACAAACCCTAACCCTATCCCTTACCCTAAGCCAAACACTCACCCTAATGCTATCCTAGTCCTAACCATAAAAACCCTAACTCTATTACTAGACTTAACCTAGCTCTCATTCTAGCTCTAACCCTAACCTAACCCTGACTCTTATTCTGATGCTAACATTAACCTTAGATCTAAACCTGACTCTAACCCTAAACCAAATCCTAACACTACATCTACCGGTAAACCTATACTTAAACCTAACAGTAACACTAGCACTAGACCAAACCTAATCCTAAATAGAGTCAAAAATATAGCCTTAGCCCTAAACAAAAACCTACCACTAGCCCTAACCATAACCCTTAATCTAACATAAAGACTAAGCCTAACACTAGACCAAATGCTTGTCCTAATTGTGGCCCTAACCATAAAACTAACCATAACCCAACAATGACCCTTAACCTAAGAGAAACCCTAGCTCTAAATTATCCTAAATCAAAACCTAACCCTAACACTAGACTTATCCATAACCCTTACCTGAACACTAGCCATAACCATATCCCTCTCTCTTACATTACCCAAAGCCCTAAAGTTAGCCCTAAACATCAAACAAAACCTAGTCCTTACCTTAGACATAAACCTAGAACTAATCATAACCCTAACTGTAACCTTAGACATAACCCTAATGCTAACCCTCACCCTAGCCCTAACCCTAGCTTGAACTCTAAGACTTAGCCTAAAGATAACCCTAAATCTAAACCTAACCCTAGCCCTGAATCAAAACCTAACCCTCGCCATATCCCTAACACTAGCTCAAATGCCTACTCTTACCCTAACCCTAACCCTAACATTAACCCTAGGCCTAACCCTAACCCTAACCCTAATCCTAACCCTAATCCTAACCTTAACCCTAGCCCTAACCCTATCCATTACCCTAAAGAAAAGCCTAACCGAAATGCTAACCCTAGGCCTAAAAATAACCCTATCATTAACACTAATGGTATCCATTAACCCTAGGTTTAACTCTAAGACTAACCCTAACCCTAACCCTATACCTAACCCTATCCTTAATCCTAACCCTACCTCTAATCCTACCCCTTACCCTAAGCCAAACCCTCACCCGAATTCTACCCTAGTCCTAACACTAATCCTTAGCTTATCCCAAACCCTAACTCTATTACTAGTCCTAACCCTAGGCCTCATTCTAGCTCTAGCCCTAACCCAAACCTTGACCCTTATTCTGACCCTAACACTAACCCTAGATCTAAACCTGACATTAACTCTAAACCGGACCCTTACTCTACCTCTACCAGTAAACCTATACCTAAATCTAACAGTAACACGAGCACTAGACCAAACCTAATTCTATATAGGTCATAGAAATAGCCCTAGTTCTAAACAAAAACCTTGAACTAGCAATAACAATAAACCTTAGGCTAACACAAAACTACCCCTATCCTTAGACCCAACGCTATTCCTAATTTTGACCCCAACCCTAACCCAAACACTGACACTAACCCTAACACAAACCCTAGCTCTAAACCTTATCCGAACCCAAAACCTAACCCTAACACTAGACTTATCCATAACCCTAACCCTAAAACTAGCCATAATCATAACCCTAGCTCTTACTTTACCCATATCCCTAATGAAAGCCATAAACATCACATAAACCTATCCCTTAACCTAGCCCTAAACCTAGCCCTAATTCTAACCCTAACCATAACCCTAGACCTAACCCTAACCCTCACCCTAGTCCTAAACCTAGCTCAAACTCTAAACCTTTCCCTAATCATAACACTGACCCTAACCCTAGTCCTGACTCTAAACCTAACCATCGCCCTAGTCCTAACCTTAGCTCATACCCTAACACCCTAAACTATACCCTGACACTAACCCTAGGCCTAAACCTAAGCCCAGCCCTAATCCAAACCTTAAATCTAGCACTAACCTTAGCTTTAAACTTATCCATTAACCTACAGATAAGCCTAACTCAAATGCTAACCCTAGGTCTAATGCTTACCCTAATGCTAACACTAACCTTATCCATTACTATAAAATTAACCTGAACCCTAAACCTAACCCTATCCATTACCCTTTCTTTAAACCTAACCCTAACGCAAATTCAAACCTTAACTCTAAAAGTTAAACTAAACCAAACACTACATGGAACCTGACCCTAATAATACACCTAGCTCTAAACCTGACCCTTACCCTTAACATAATTGTTACACTAGACCTAGCCATAACCTAACCCTAAAGCTATTCCTAACCATAACCCTAGACCTGATATTAGCCCTAGACTAACACATACCCTATTCCTGGCACTAAACATAACCTTAATCCTATCCCAAACCATAACACTAGCTCTAAATAAAATTCTAACCTGAACCCTAGCTCCAAACCTAGCTATAACCCAATCCCTTCCCCTAAATCTAACCCTAACCCTAACACTAACACTAACCATAACCCTAGCCCTAACCCTAGGCCTAACCCTAACACTAACCCTAGCACTTATCCTAGCCCTAATTTGGCCCTCACCCTAAACCTACCCCAAAGAATAATTTTAATAGCACCTCAGTCCTATTTCTTGTTCTAACCCTATCCATTACCGTAACCCTAACACTAGCCCTAACCTTAACCTTAATGCAGGCCCTAGCCCTAAACCTAGATCTAACCATAACAATAAATCTAAGTCTAACCCTCACCCTACCAATATCCCTAACACTTACAATAGATCTGGCAATAAACCTAATCTTAAAACTATCCGTAAACATAACCCTAGACCTAACATTAGCCCTAGCCCTAATCCTAGCCCTAACCCTAACACAAAACCTAGTGCTAAACCTACCACTAATCCTAGCCTTAATCCTAACCATAACCTTAACCCTAGCCCTATCCCTAATTTTATGCCTTGACCTAGCCCAAAATTTAGCTGTAACATCATACCTTACACTAACCTTAGCACTATACCTAGGCCTAAACCTAACACTAACCTTAGCACTATTCCTAGCCCTAATTTAGCCCTAACCCTAAACCTAACCCTATCAGTAGCCCTAAGATGAACTCTAACTCTCACCCTAGCCCTATCCCTAGTTCTAAACCTATCCCTTACCATAACCCAAACTCTAGCCCTATCCCTAGTCCCAAACTTAGCCCTAACCTTTGCCCTAGTTCTAAACGTGGATATAACCCTAACCTTAAGGCTAAAGCTCACCCTAACACTAACCCTGACCCTAATGCTAATTAGAAAATTAGCCCTAACCCTACTGTAGCCCTAAAACAAAACTAAGCCATAACTCTAACTCTAACCCTTAACCTAAACCAAACACTAACCCTAAACATAGCCCTAAACCTTGCCATAATTTCAGTGCTAAACCTAATCCAAGAAGTAACCCTGAACCTGACTCGGTTCCGAATACTAACCCTAGCTCTATACATTGCCCTAACACTAACCCTGAAACTAGCCCTAATCAGAAACCAAGTTTTTTTCATTAGCTGTAGCCCCAAAACTAACACAAATCCTACTGCTAATCCAAGCTTTAACCCTAGGTTTAACCCTATGACTAACCTTAACCCTAACCCTAGACCTAAACCTATACCTAACCCTAATCCTACATCTAAACCCATCTCTTTCCCTAAGCCAAACCCTCAGCCTACTGTTACCTAGTCCTAACCCTAATCCTTAGCCTGTCCCAGTCCCGAACTCTATTACTAGTTCTAACCCTAGCTCTCATTCTAGCTGTAACTCTAACCCAAACCCTGACCCTTATTCTGACTCTAACACTAACCATAGAATTAAACCTCACACTAAACCTAAACCGGACACTACCCCTATCCCTACCAGTAAACCTGTACCTAAACATAATATTAACACTACCACTAGACCAAACCTAATCCTAAATAGAGACATAAATCTAGCCCTAGCCTTAAGCAAAAACCTTGCACTAGCCCTAACAATAAACCTTAACCTAACCCAAAGACTAACCTATCTCTATACCCAACACTAGTCCTATTTCTGTCCCTAACTCTAACCCTAACCCTAACCCTAACCCTAACTGATAGCCCTAATGCTAGCCAAAACCACCATACAAACCTAGCCTTAACCTATCCCTAAACCTAGCCATAATCTTAAACCTAAACATAACTCTAGCCCTGACTCTAACCCTGACTATTGCTCTAGCCCTAACCCTAGCTCATATCCTAACACTTACCCTAAACCTAACCCTGACACTAACCCTAGGCCTAAACCTAACCCTAGCCCCAATCCTAACCTTAACCCTAGCACTAACCTTAGCTCTAAGCTTATCTATTAACCTACAGATAAGCCTAACTCAAATGCTAACCCTAGGTCTAATGCTTACCCTAATGCTAACACTAACCTTATCCATTACTATAAAATTAGCCTGAACCCTAAACCTAACCCTATCCATTACCCTACCTTTAAACCTAACCCTAACGCAAATTCAAACCTTAACTCTAAAAGTTAAACTAAACCAAACACTACCTGGAACCTGACCCTAATAATACACCTAGCTCTAAACCTGACCTTTACCCTAAACGTAATCCTTACACTAGACCTAGCCATAACCTAAACCTATAACTATCCCTAACCATAACCCTAGACCTGATATTAGCCCTTGCCCTAATCCTAGCCCTAGCCCTAACACAAACCCTCAAACCTAGCCTTAAAGCTAGAGTTAATCATAACCCGAACCCTAACCTAGCCCTAACCCTAATTCTAAATCTCATCCTATCCCTAAACCTAGATATAACCCCATCCCTTTCCCTAAACATAACCCTATCCCTAACACTACTACTAACCCTAACCCTAGCCCTAACCCTAACACTAACCCTAGTGCTAATCCTAGCCCTAATTTAGCCCTACACTTAAACCCACCCATAACCCTAGCCCTAAGACTAACTCAAACTCTCACCCTAGCCATATTTCTAGTTCTAACCCTATCTGTTATCATAACTATAACACCAGCCCTAAATTCAGCCCTAACCATAGTCCTAGCCCTAATCCTATATCTAACCATTATAATTAATATAAGATTAAACCTCACCTTAATACTAGCCCTAACACTATCACTAATCCCAAAACTAGCCCTAAGCCTTACCCTAGCTCTAAAACAAAACTGAGCCATAGGCCCAACCCTAAACCTAACCTAAACATAACCCTAGACCTGACATTAGCGCTAGCCCTAATTCTTACCATAACCCTAATATAAATTCTAATCCTACACCTAGCCTTAATCCTCACCCTAATTCAAGTCCTATTCCTAATCCTAAAAATAACACTAATCCTGACTCTGACCCTAATACTAACCCTATCTCTAATCATCCCCCTAAACCTAAACCAAATATAAACACCATACCTAGTCCCAATGCTAACCCTAATACAAGACATAATGGTAACCCTAGTTCTTACATTACCATAGTCCTACACTAGCTCTAACCTAACTCAAATCCTATCACTAATCCGAGCTCTAACGCTAGATTTAATCATAGACCTAACCCTATCCACAACCCTATCACTTAACCTAAGCCTAACCCTAAATCTAATCCTTGTCCTAACCTGAAACCTAAACTGAAAAATAGCGCTATTCCTAACCATAACACCAGCCCTAAACCTAGATATAATTTTATCCATTAACCCAACCATAACCCTAAGCAAATTCTAAACCTAGGCCTAGCCCTACCCATAGCCCTAACCTATCAATAACCCTAGTCCTAATTGTAGCTCTAATCCTATCCATTACCTCAACCATATCTTTAACCAAATTCTATCCCTAGGCCTACCTTTAACCCTATGCATTACCCAAACCCTGTCCATTATAATAAACGTAACCTGAATCTGAAACCTAACCATATCAATTACCCTAACCCTAATGCTAATTTTAGCCCTAACCCTAAACCTTAACCTAGTTCATACCCTATCCATGATTTTGACCTTAATAATACCCCTAGCTGTAACCTGACCCTAACCCTCAGCAGAACAGTTACAACAGACCTGACCATAAACCTAAACCTAAAACTATTTCTAACCATAACCCTAGAACTGGCATTAGCCCTAGACGTAATCCTAGCCCTAACCCTAGCAAAAACCCTACCCCTAATCCTAGCACCAAGCCTAGACTTAATCCTAACCCTAACCTTAACCAGAGCCCTAAACCTAATTTAATCCCGTGGCCTAGCCCAAAATGTAGCTGAAACCTCATACCTTGCCCTAATGCTAACACTAAACCTAAACCTAACCCTAGCCCTAACTCTAGGCCTAAAACTAACATTAACCCTAGGGCTAATCCTAGCCCTAAATTAAACCTAATCCTAGCCCTAGCCCTAAGAAAAACTCTAAGTCTCACCCTAGCCCTATCCCTAGTTCAAAACCTATCCCTTACCCTAACCCAAACTCTAGCCCTATCCCTAGCCCAAACCCTAACTCTGACCATCACCCTAGCCCTAAACCTGGTTGTAAACCCTAACCTTAAGCTCAAACCTCACCCTCACACTAGCCCTAAACCTAATGATAATTGGAAAACTAGCCCTAACCCTAGCCTAGCCCTAAAACAAAACTGAGCCATAATCCTAACCCTAACCCTTAACCTAAACCAAACACTAACCCTACACCTATTCCTAAACTTAGCCCTTATTTGAGTCCTAACCCTAACCATAGAAATAACCCTGACCCTGAGTCGGAAACTAACAGTACCCCTAGCTCTAAACATTGCCCTTATGCTAACCCTAGAACTAGCCCTAATTGGAATCCTAGTTCTTTCATTAGCCATAGCCCTAATGCTAAAACAAATCCTAGCCTAATCCGAGCCCTGACTCTAACAATAATCCTAACAGTATATCTAACCCTATCCCTTACCCTATGCCAAACTCTCTCCCTAATGCTACTCTATTCCTAACCTTAATCCTTAGCCTGCTCCAAACCCTAACTCTATTACTAGTTCTAAACCTACCCCTCATTCTATCCTAACCCTGACCCTTATTCTAACCCTAACACTAACCCTAGATCTAAACCTGATCCTAACCCTAAACCAAACCCTAACACTACCCTTACCGGTAAACCTATGCCTAAACCTAACAGTAACACTAGAACTAGACCAAACCTAATACTAAGTAGAGTCATAAATCTAGCCTTATACCTAAACAAAAACCTAGCACTAGACTTAACAATAATCCTTAACCTAGCATAAAAACTAAACCTATCACTAGACCAAAAGCTAGTTCTAATTGTGGCCCTAACCCTAAAACTAACCCTAACCCAACAAGGACACTTAACCTAGTAGAAACCCTAGCTCTAAACCTTATCCTAAACCAAAACCTAACCCTAACACTAGACTTATCCATAAACCTGACCCTAATACTAGCCATAACCATATCCCTAGCTCTTATATTACCAATAGCCATAACGTTATACCTAAATATCACACAAATCCTAGCCATTATCCTAGCCCTAAACATAGCCCTAAATATAACCATAACCATAACCTTAGACCTAACCTTAATACTAACCTTCGTCCTAACCATAATCCTAACTCAAACTCTAATCCTTCGTCTAAACATAACCCTAAACCTAAACCTAATCCTAGCCCTGACTCAAACCCTAACACTAGCTCAAATGCTTACACTTACTCTAAACCTAACCCTAACATTAAACCTAGGCCTAACCCTGAACCTAATCCTAATCCTAACCTTAATCTTAGCCCTAACCTTAGATCTAACCCTATCCATTAACCTAAAGATAAGCCTAAAGGAAATGTTAACCCTAGGCCTAACAATAACCCTATCACTAACACTAACCCTATCCAGTACTCTAAACCTAAATGGAACCATCAACCTAATTCTATCCATTACCCTAACCCTAACCCTAACCCACCACTAATTCAAGTATTAACCCTAAATCTTAATATAAACCAATCCCTACCTGGACGATGACCCGTATAATACACCTAGCTCTAAACATGTCCCCTACCCTAAACCTAACCCTTATACTAGACATAGCGATAACCTAACACTAAAACTAATACTAGCGATAAACCTAGACCTGACATTAGTCCTAGCCCTAATTCTAGCCCTAGCTCTAACATAAACCTTCAGCTTAACACTAAACCTAACCTTAATTCTAACCCAAACCCTAACTTTAGCCCTAACCCTGATTCTAACCCTCGCCATTGCCCTAAAGCTAGCTATAACCCTATCCCTTCCTCTAAATCTAATCCTAACCCTAACAATATCACTAATCCTAACCCTAGGCTTATCCCTAACACTAATCCTAGCCCTAATTTAGCTATAACCCTAAACCTACCCTGAACCCTAGCCCAAAGACAAATTCTAACTCTCACCCTAGCCCTATTTCTAGTTCTGACCCTATCCATTACCATAACCCTAACACTAGACCTAATCTTAGACCTAACCCTAGCCATAGCCTTAAACCTAGATCTAACCATAACAATAAATCTAAGCCTAAACTTCACCCTACCACTAGCCCTAACACTATCACTAATCATAAAACTAGCCCTAACCTTAGGCCTATTTTTAAAACAAAACTGAGCCATAGCCCTATCCCTAACCCTAGCCTAACCTTAACCTTAGACCTGACATTAGCCCTTTCCCTAGCTCTAATTCTAGTTCTAAGCCTATATTTAATCCTAACCCTAATTTAACCTTGACCTAACCCTAATTTTATCTCTTGTCCTAGCACTAATCATAGCTGTAACATTCTACCATACTCTAACCCTAATTCTAAACCTAACCCTAGCCCTAAACCTAGGCCTAAATCTAACAATAACCCTAGCACTAATCCTAGACCTAATTTAGCCCTAACACTAAACCTAACGCTATCCTTATCCCTAAGACTAACTCTAACTCTCACCCTAGCTCTATCCCTAGTTCTAAACATATCCCTTACCATATCCCAAATGCTAGCCCTATCCCTAGTCCCAAACTTAGCTGTAACCTTCGCCCAAGGCTTAAACCTGGATCTAAAACTAAAATAAAGTATAAATCTCACCCTATAACTAGCTTTAACCCTTATACTAATTGGAAAACTAGCCCTAAATCTACCCTAAACCTAAAACAAAACCAAGATATAACCCTAACCCTTAATCTAAACCAAACCTTAAAGCTACACCTAGCCCTAAACTTAGCCCTCAGTTGAGTCCTAACCCTAACTCTAGAAATAACCTTGACCATGACTCGGCCCTTAATACTAACCCTAGCTCTAAACATCGCCCTAACGCTAACCCTAGAACTAACCCTAAACAGAAACCTAGTTCTTTCATTAGCTGTAGCCCTAATGATAACACAAATCCTAGCCCGAATCCGAGACCTAACTCTATTTTTTTTATCTCTAACCCTAACCCTAACTCTAGCCCTAAATCTAACCCTAACCCTAACCCGACCTAAAACCCTACCCCTTTCCCTAAGCCAAACCCACACCTTAATGCTACCCTAGTCCTAAACTTAATCCTTAGCCTACCCCAAACCCTAACTCTATTACTAGTCCTATCCTAGCCCTCATTCTAACTCTAAACCTAAACCTAACCCTCACCCGTATTCTAACCCTAACACTAACCTAAGTCTAAACCTGACCCTAACACTAAACTAAACCCTAACAGTTCCCATAGGTAAACCTATACTTAAACCTAACAGTAACACTAGCACTAGAAAAAACCTAATTCTAAATATAGTCATAAATCTAGCCCTATACCTAAACAAAAATCTAGCACTAGCCCTAACAATAACCATTAACCTAACGTAAAGTTTAACCCTATCTCTAGACCCAACACTAGTCATAATTCTGGAACTCACCCTAAAACTAACCCTATCCAGAACAATGACCATTAACCCTAAAAATGTCTAGCTCTAAACCATAAGCCTAGATCTAACCTAACCCTAACCTTTGCCCTAACCCTATTTCTAGCTCAAACTCTAATCTTAATCTAAACATAACCCTAACCCTTAACCTAACATTAGCCCTTACTCTAGCCCTAAACCTCACACTAGCCCTAATCCTAGCTCAAATGCTAACACTGACCCCAAACTTAACCCTGACACTAATCCTAGGCTTACCCCTAACCCTAGTCTGAATTCTAACCTTAACCATAGCCCTAACTTAGCTCCAAACTTATCCATTAACCTAAAGATAAGCCTAACTCAATGCTAACCCTAGGCCTAACACTAACACTATTGCTAACACTAACCCTATTCATTACTCTAAATCTAACATGAACCCTAAACCTAACCCTATCAATTATCCTAACCTAGACCCTAACCTTATTGCTAATGCTAATTCAAGCCTTAACCTTAAATCTTAACATAAAACAAACACTACTCGAAACCTGACCCTAATAATACACCTAGCTTTAAACCTGACCCTTAATCTAAATCTAACCCTTACTCTAGACCTAGCATTAACATAACTCTAAAACTAACCATAAACATAAACCCAGATCTGACATTTACCCCAGCCCTAATACTAGCCCTAACCCTAACACAAACACTAGTCCTCATTTTAGGCCTATACCTAGCCGTAATCCTAACCCAAAACCTAAATATAGCCCTGTCTCTAATTTTAACCCTCACCCTAGATCTGAACTTAGATATAACCCCATTCTTTCCTCTAGTCTATCACTAACCCTAACCCGAAAACTAACCATATCTCTAGCCCTAACCATAGGCCTAACCCTAACACTAACCCTAGAACTAATCCTAGCCCTAATTTAGCCCTAACCCTAACTCTACCAATAACCTTGTCCTAAGACTAAATCTAACTTTCCCCATCCCTACTTCTAGTTCTAACCCTATCCATTACAATAAACTTAACAAAATCCCTAACTTGAGCCCTAGCGCTAGCCCTAGACCCTACCCTATATCTAACCATAACTCTACAATTGACCCAACCCTAAGCCTAATCCACAACCTACCACTAGATCTAAGACTATTGCTAATCGTAAAACTAGCCATAACCCTAGCCTTATCCCTTAAACAAAACCGAGCCATTGTCCTAACCCTAAATGTTAACGTAAACCAAACCATAACCCTAAACTTAGCCATAATTTTCTAGCTCTAATTCATGTCCTAGTCCTAAAATTAACCCTGACTCTGACTTATATTCTAACACTAACCATAGTTCTAAATATCGCACTAACCCTAAAGATAATGCTAACACTAGATCTAGACTGAATACTAACTCTAATGATAACCTTACTTCTTATATTAGCCATAGCCCTAACCTGAGCCCTAAACCTAACAGAAAAACTAGCCGTAATCTAAGTCCTAACTGTAGAAGTAAACCTAAACCTAAACCTATTCCTAGCCCTAACCCTAACCCTAAACCTAACCCTAACCCTAGCTAAAATTCTATCACTTACCCTAAGCCAAACCCTATACATAATGCTAACCTTAGTCCTAATCCTAATCCATAGCCTAATCCAAACCCTAAACCTCTTACTAGCCCTAACCCTAGCCCACATTATAGCTCTAACCCTAACTCAAATCCTTACCCTAACACAAACACTGAGTCTAAATATGACCCTAATTCTAAACCAAAAGTAGCCCTACCAGTAAAAAATAAATATACCTAAACCTAACCCTAATACTAGCCCTAAACCTAAGCCGAATCCTAAATATAGCAGTGACTATAGACATAGACCTAAAAAAAGAAACATCCCTGAGCCCTAGCCCTAACATAATCCTTAACCTAAAGCAAAAACTAATTCTGTCCCTAGACCTAACTTTAGTCCTAATTCTGGCTTTCACCTTAAACCTAACTCTAACCTCAACACTGACCCTAAAACTAACACTAAACCTAGCTCTAAATCTGAACCTAACCCAAAACCTAAACCTAACACTAGACAGAGCCAGAACCATAACCCTAAAACTAGCTCTAATCAGAACCCTAGATCTTATATAACAGATAGCCTTAACCCTGGGCCTAAACCTAACACAAAACCTAACTATAATCCGAGGCCTAAACCTACCCTAAGCATAAACATAATTCTAAATGTAGCCCTAACCCTAACCCTCGTCTTACACATAAACCTATCTCAAAGTCTAACCCTTAGCCTAAACATAACCCTAGCCCTATTACTAAACATAAACCTAACCTTAGCCCTAATCCTAATCTTAACCCTAGTACTAACACTAGCTATAACCCTAACATTACCGTAACCCTAACCCTAATCCTAATAATAACCCTAATCCTAAACCTAACGCTATTCATAACCCTAAAACTAAACCTTGCCATAAACTTAACCCTAACCCTTACCATAAATCGAAACTAAACCTAACCCTAAACCTAAATTTTACCATAACCTAAACTCAACCCTAAACCTAATCTTACATCTAATCCAATACATTACTCTAAAGCTAACACTAACACTAATGGAAACACTAGCACTAACCCCAACCCTAACCATAACCCTAACCACAACCCTAACCCAGACATAACACTAAACCTAACACTCCCCCTAGCCCTATCTGTAGCTTAAATCCTAACCCATACCCTAACCCTAACACTCGCCTTAGCCCTAACCATAACACTAACACTAGCCCTAACCCTAACACTAAATTTAGCCCTAATCCTACCCCTAATTTAGCCCTATTCCTAACCCTAACCAAAACACTAGAATTAAGACTAACTATAATTCTCACACAAAGACCTATTCCTACTTCTAACCCTATCCCTTACCATACCCTATCCCAAGCTCTAACCCTAGTCATAACCTTTGCACTATCCTTAGCCCTAGCACTAACTCTAGATCAACCTATCTCTAAAACTAACCCTAAACCGATGCCTCAGCCAAACCCTGAAACTAGCTCTAATCCTAATGCTGATCCTAAAATTAGCCCTAACCCTAGCCCTAGCCCTAGCCCTAAAACAAAACCGAGCCATACCCCTAACACTAACCCTTACCCTAGACCAAACCCTAACTCTACACAAGCTCTAACCCTAGCCCTAATTTGAAACCTAACCCTAACCCTAAACATAACCATGACCCTGATTCATATCCAAACACTAAATCTAGCTCTAAACATCACCATAATCTTAAACCTAACCCTAACACTAGACATAGCCGTAAACCTAACCCTAAAACTAACCTTAATCGTAACCTCGTTCTTACAATAGCCATAACCATAACACTAACCCTAACCCTAATAAAAAACTAGCCCTAATCCAAGCCCTAACATGAGCTTTAACCCTAAAAATAATTCTAACCCTGGTCCTAACCCTAGCTCCAACCCAATCCCTTACCCTAAGCCAAACCCTCACCCCAATGCTAACCGTATTCTTAGCACTAATCCTTAGCCTAAGCAAAACCTTAACTCTATAAATAGTCCTAACCCTAGCCTTCATTCTAGGTCTAACCATAATCCAATTCCTAACCCTATCCCTGACCATTATTCTGGCCCTAACACTAATCTTAGTTGTAAATCTAAACCTGGCCCTAAACTGAGCTCTAACACTAGCCATACTGGTAACCTTATACCTAAACCTAACCCTAATACTAGCCCTAGACTTAAACCTAATCCTAAATCTAGCCATAACTATAGCTCTAGACCTAAAGACAAACTAGATCTAGCCTTAACAATAACGCTTAACCTAGCCGTAACAATAACGCTTAACCTATCCCAAACTCTAACCCTACCTCTAGACCTAACCTTAGTCCTAATTCTGGCTTTAACCCTAACCATTACCCTAACCGAAAATTGTCCCTGACACTAACAATAACCCTAGCTCTAATCTTCAACCCAACCCTAAAACTAACCCTACAACTACACCTAGGCCTAGCATTAACCATAAAACTAGTCCTAATAATTACACTAGTTCTTATATTAGCCATAGCCCTAACCTATTTCAAAACCTAGCCCTAATCCAAGCCCTACCTTAGTTTTAAACCTAAAGATAGCACTAACAATAACTCTATCCCTAAGTATAGCCCTAAGCCTAAAACCTAGACCTACTCCTAACCATAACCCTAGCCCTAATTCTATCTCTAACCCTATTCATTACCCTAAGATAGCAATAATACGTATGCCAACCGTAGGCGGAACCCTAATCCTAGCACTAGCCTTAACCCTGTCCATTAACCTACACCTAACCTGAACCCTAATCCTAACTGTGTCATTACCTGATCCCTAAACATAAGACTAATTTGAGCCCTTACCTAACCCAAACCCTAACTTTGACCCTGACTCAAAAAATACTTATAACTGTAAACATGACCCTAACAAGAAACCTAAACTTTACAATAGACCTACCCATAAGTCTAACCCTAAAACTATCCCTAACCATAACCTTGACCTGACATTAGCCCTAGCTCTAATCCTAGCCCTAACCCGAATACAAAACTTAACCTACATCCTAGCGATAAACCTCGCCTTAATCATAACCCTAAACCTAACGTTAATCCTAACCTTAATCCTAATTCTCACCCTAGTCCTAAAACTAACTATATTCCCATCCCTTATCCTAAACCTAACCCTAACCCTAAACCTAACACTAACCCTAGCCCTAACCCTAGGCCTAACACTAAAACCAACCCTAGCCCTAATCCAAGCCCTAATTTAGCCCTATCCCTAACCCTAACACTAGCCCTAAGACTAAATCTAACTCTCACACTAGCTCTATACCTAGCTCTAACCCTATCCCTTACCATCACCATACACCTAGCCCAAAAAGTAATCCTACCCAAGCCCTATACTTAGCCCTATTTCAAATCCTCGATCTAAACCTAACTCTAAATTTAACCCTAGCCCTAAGACTAAATTTAGCCATAACTCTACTCTTATCCCTAATCTGAAACCTAAGCCTAAATCTCACACTTACACTAGCCCTAACCCTACTACTAATCTTAAAACTAGCCCTAACCCTACCCCTAGCCCTAAATTAAACCGAGTCATAGCCCTAACCTTAACTCTTAACCTAAACCAAACCCTAACCCTACACCTAGCCCTAACCCTATACCTAATTACAGTCTAACCCTAACCTGAAAACTAACCCTGACCCTGAATCTGACCCTAACACTAACCCTGACTCTAAACATCATCACCATAAACCTAATCTTAACACTAGACCTAGACCTAACACTAACCCTATAACTAGCTATATTCATAAACCTACTTCATACATTAGCAATAGCCTTAACCCTAGCCCTAAATTAGCCTTAAACCTAGCCTTAATCTGAGTCCCTAAATCTAGCTTTAGCCCTAAACTTAAACTTAACACTAATTCAAACACTAGCCCTAATCCTATACATAACCATAGCAGTAACTTTAGGGCTAACCCTATCCATTACCTAACAATAACCCTAACCCTTGTGATAGCCCTAGGCCTAAACCTATCCCTATACATTTCATTTCACCAAACCTAAACCCTAAACCTAACCCTGTCATTACCCTAATCCTAAATCTAACACTAATTCGAGCCCTGCACATAAACACTAAATTAACCCAAACCCTAATCCTGACCCTGATTCTAAAAATAACTATCGATCTAAACCTGACCCTAACCAAAACCTTAACCATTACACTGGACCAAGCCATTAACCTAACACTAAATCTATCCCTAACTGTAACCCTACACCTGACATTAGCAAAATCCCTAATATTATCCCTAACCCTAAAACAAATCCTAGACTTCATAATAGCCCTAAACATAGCCTTAATCATAACCCTAACCCTAATCCTTGTTCTAACCCTGATACTAAACTTCGCCCTTGCCCTAAACCTAGCTATAACCAATCCTTACCCTAAACTCCAACTCTAACCCTAACCCTAAAGGTAACCCTGCCTTATTCTTAGCCCTAGCACAAACCTTAGATCAATACCTAACTCTAAATCTAATCTTAACTCAATGCCTAAGCCTAATCCTAAAACTAACCCTAACCCTAGCCCTAACACAACCCTAGCCTTAATTTAGCCGTATCCCTAAACCTAACCCTAACCCTAGCCCTAAGACTAACTCTAACTCTCACACTAGCCCTATCACTCATTCTAACCCTGTCCCTTACCATAACCCTAACCCTAGCCCTAACCCTAGTGCTAACCCGTGCCCTATTCTTATCCCTAGCACTAACCTTAGGCAAAAGGTAACTCTAAATCTAGCCCTAACCTGAAGCCTAAGCCTAACCCTAACACTAGCCCAAACCATAACACTAACACTAAAACGAGCACTAACCCTAGCTCTAGCCCTAAAACAAAACTGAGGCATAGCTCTAACCCTAACCATTAACCTAAACCATACCCTAAACGTACACCTAGACCTATCCCTTGCCCTAATTTGGGTTGGAAGCCAAGCATAAAACTAGCCCTGATCCTCACACTAACCCTAACACTTCTATCTCTTAACATCACTGTAACCCTAAACCTAACCCTAACATTAAATCTAGCACTAAAACCCTAAAACTAGCCATAATTGTAAATGTAGTACTTACAATAGCTGTAATCCTAACCCTAGCCCTAACATAACCCAAAACCTAGCCCTAATCAGAGCCCTAACCCTAGCTTTAAACCTAACGTAACCCTACACTAGCCCTAATTGTAACCATAACTCTAGCCTTAAAATGATTTCTAACTCTATCCATTACCATAACCATAACCCTAAACATAATGATAACCCTAGGCATAAACCTAACCCCATCCTGAATCTTAACCATTCCATTACCCTAAACCTAACCTGAATCCTAAACCTAATCCTATCATTACCCTAACCCTAATCATAAAACTAATTCAAACCCGAACTTGAAACCTTAACCTATCCCAAACCCTAACCCAGACCTTGACCCTAATAATAACCCTGGCTCTAAACTTGATCATAACCCAGCACCTAAGCCTTAGTCTAGACGTAGCCATAAACCTAATCCTAAAACTATCTTTAACCATAATTCTGGACCTGAAATTAGCCCTAGCACTAATCCTAGCCATAATCCTAAAAACACACCTAGCCCACATCCTAGCCGTAAACCTAGCCTTAATCATAACCCTAAATCTAGCCCTACACCGAACCCTAATTCTAACCCTCACCCTACCTCTAAACCTAGAAAAAGTCATCCCTTACACTAAATTTAAAACTAACACTAACCCTAACCCTAGGCTTAAGCTATACACAAATCCTAGCCCTAATTTTGCTCTATGTCTAACACTATCCAAACCCTAGCCCTAAGACTAACTGTAACTCTGCCTTAGTTCTGTTACTATCTGCTACCCTAAACCTAACACTAGCCCTAACACTTGCCATAAAGTTGGTCCTAGCCCTAACCCTAACTCTAAATTTAACCTTACCCTAAGCCTAAGCCTAACACTAACACTAGCCCTAACCATAATGATAATCGTAATACTAGCCTTCACCCTAATCCTAGCAGTAAACCAAAACTGAATAATAGCCCTAACCCTAAACCTTAACTTAAACCACACACTAACACTACATCTATATCTAAACCTAGCCCTACTTCGAGTCCTAAGCCTCACCTTAAAACTAATCATGACACTGACTCATATTCTAACACTCACCCTAGCTCTAAACACCGCCCTAAAATCAAACCGAACACTAAAATTAACAATAGCCCTAATTCGAGTCTTAACGTTAACCCAAAAACTAACCTTGATCCTGACTCCTATTGTAACAAGAACTGTAGCTATAAATGTTACCCTAACCTTAAACCTAACCCTAGTACTCAACCTATCCCTAACTCTAACCCTAAAACTAACCCTAATGGTAACCCTAGTTCTTATATTAGCCATTGCCCTAATCCTAGCCCTAGCACAAAAACTAGTCCTAAACCAAGCCCTAAACCTAGCTTTAACACTAACTCTAACCCTAACCATAGCACTAACCCTAGATCTAAATCAATCCCTTACCCTAAGCGAAACCCTAAAAATAAGAGTAACCCTAGAGCTATCCCTAGTCCTTAGACTAACCAAAACCCTAACCCTATTAATAGTCCTAACCCCAGCCTTCATTTTAGCTCTAACACTATCCCAAGCCCTAACCCTAAACCTGAGCCTTATTCTGACCCTAACACTAAACCTAGGTCTAGACCTAACCCCAACCCTAACCCCAAATTTACCATAATCCTATCCCTAGAACTAAATCTGAACCTAACTCTCAGCCTAGCCCTAATCTTAACTCAGAACCTAACCCTTATGCTAAACAGAATGCTAAACCTAATCCTAGTTCTAACCCTCAACATAACCCTAACCCAAGACCTAATCCTAACCACAACCCTAGTCCTAACTTTAACTTTAACTGTATTCATTACCCTAAAAATAACCCTTACCATTATGCTAACCCTAGGCTTAACCATAACCCTATCACTTTCCACAAACCTATCAAGTACCCTAAACCTACCCTGAACACTAAACCTAACCCAATCATTACAATAATCCTTACCCTAATGCTAATTTGAGCCCTAACCTCACCTCAAACATAAACCAAACCTAACACTGACCCGTGACCCTAATACTTCCCCAAGCTCTAAACCTGACTATTACCCTACCTAACCCTTACACTAGACCTGGCATAAAACTAACCATAAAAATATTCCTAAACTTAACCCTAGACAAGATTTTAACCCTAGTCTTAATCCTAGCACTAACCCTAACACAAACCCTAGCCCTTATCCTAGCCCTAAACATAGCCTTAATTTTATCCCTAACCCAAACCCTAGGCCTAACCCTAACACTAACCCTAGCCCTAATCTTAGTCCTAATTTAGCCCTATCCCTAACCCTAACATAGCTCCAGACCAAAGTCTAACTCTAACTCTCACCCTAATCCTAACCCTATTTCTAACTCTATCCCTTACTAGAAACCTAATCCTAGCCGTAACCCTTGGTGTAGCCCTAGCCCTACTCATAGCCCTGGCCATAACCCAAGATCTAACCCTAACTCTAAATCTAACCGTAACCCTAATCCTAAACCTTAAACTAACACTAGCCCTGACGCTAATACTCATCCTAAAACTCTAGCACTAAAACAAAACTAAGTCATAGTCATAACACTAACCCTTAACCTAATCCAAAACTTAACCCTACACCTAGCTTTAACCACATCCCTAATTCTAGTCCTAACCCTAACCCGAAAACTAACCCTGACCCTGACTCTGACCCTAACACTAACCATGGCTCTAAACATCATCATCACCATAAACCTCAACCTAACACTAGACCTAGCCCTAATCCTAGATCTATAACTAGCGCTAATTATAACCCTACTTATTACATTAGCCATAGCCTTAACCCTAGCCCTACCTTAACCCCAAACCTACCCTTAATCTGAGTCCTAAACCTAGCTTTAACCCTAAACTTAAACCTAACCCTAACACAAAACTAGCCCTAATCCTATACATAAACCTAGCCCTAACCTTAGGTCTAAACCTATCCATTACCCTAACAATAACCCTAACCCTTAAGCTAACCCTAGGCCTAACCCTAATCTATCCATTACACTAAACCAAATCTAAACCCTAAAACTAACCCTATCATTACCCTAACTATAAACCCTAACATAACCCAAACCCTAACCCTCACCCTGACCCTAAAAATAACCCTAGATATAAAACTGAATCTTACCCTAAACCTAATCCTTACACTAGACCAAGCCATAAACCTAACATTAATCTGGCCTTAACTCTAATACTAGACCTGACATTAGCCCTAGCCCTAATACTATCCCTAATCCTAACACAAACCCTAAACCTCACCCTAGCCATAAACCTAGCCTTAATCATAACCCTAAGCCTAACTCTAGCCCTAACCCTAGTACTAACCCTTGCCCTAGCCCTAAACCTAGCCAAATCCACATCCCACACCCTAAACTTTACCCTAACTCTAACCCTAACCCTTTTTGTCACAATTGCCCTATCCTAAGCCCTAACTTTAACACTAGATCGAAACCTAACTTTAAATCTAACCTAACTCGATGCCTATGCCTAAAACTAGCCCTGACCCTGATGCTAATTCTAAAACTAGCCCTAATCCTAGCCATAATTTAGCCTTATCTCTAACCCTAACCCTAGCCCTAGCCCAAAGAATAACTCTAACTCTCACACTGGCCCTATCACTCGTTCTAATCCCATCCCTTCCCATATACCTAACCTTATCCCAAGTCCTAGTCCTAACCCTTGCCCTATCCTTAGCCCTAGCACTGACTTTAGATAAAAACCTAACTCTAAATCTAACCCTAAAGCGAAGCCTAAGACTAATTCTAAGACTAGCAATAACCATAACACTAATCCTAAAAATTGCGCTAATTCTAACCCTAGCCCTAAAACAAAACCGAGCTAAAGCTCTAACTGTAACCCTTAATCAAACCAAGCCCTAATCCTACACCTAGCCCTAACTCCAGACCTAATTTTCCGAGTTTTAAGCCAAACCCTAAAACTAACCCTGACCCTTACTCTGACCATAACACTAACCCGAGGTCTACATCACCCTAACCCTAAACCTAAACCTAACCCTAAACCTAGCATTAAAACACTAAAATTAGCTGTAATTATAACCTTAGTACTTACATTAGCCATAACCCTAACCCTATCACTAACTGAACCTAAAACCTAGCCATGATCATAACCATATTACTAGCCCTAAACTGATATCTAACTCTGTCCATTACCCTAATGATAACCCTAAACCTAATGCTATTTTGAGCCCTAACTTTAAACCTTAACCTATCCCAAACCCTAACCCAGAACTTGACCCTAATAATACCCCTAGCTCTAAACCTGATGCTAGCCCTAAACCTAACCCTTACACTAGATGGACCCACAATCCTAACCCTAAAACTATCTTTAACCATAATTCTGGACCTGAAATTAACCCCATCAGTAATCCTATCCCTAATCCTAAAAAAAAAAAAAAAAAAAAAAAAAAAAATCGTAGCCCTCATCCTAGCCCTAAACCTAGCCTTAATCATAACCCTAAGCCGAACCACAGCCCCAATCCTAATTCTAATGATCACCCTAACTCTAAACCTAGCTATAAAGCAATACCTTACCCTAAACTTTGCCCTAACTCTAAACCTAAACTCTAAACTCTGACTGTAATCTCTAAACTCGAACCCTAACCCTAACCATAACCCTCACCCTAGGCTTAAACTAAACACTAAATCTAGCCCTAATTTAGCCCTGTATCTAACCCTAGCCCTAAGACTAACTCTCGCCCTAGCCCTATACTTAGTTCTAACCACATCCCTTACAGTAACCCTAAACCTAGCCATAACTCTTGCCCTATCCTTAGTTCTAGCCCTAACCCTAGATCTAACCCTAATTCCAAATTTAGCCCTAACCCTAAGCCTAAGACTAACACAAACACTAGCCCCAACCCTAACCCTAGGACTAAAACAAAACCGAGCATTAGCCCTAACCCTAAACCTTAACTTAAACAAAGTCCTAACACTACAATATACCTAACCCTAGCTCTAATTCGAGTCCTAACCCTAACCTTAAAATTATCCCTGACCCTGACTCCTATCCTACACAAACCCTAGATATAAATATCACCCTAACCGTAAACCTAACCCTAACACTAAATCTAACCCATATCCTAATACTAAAATTAACCCTAATGGTAACACTAGTTCTTACATTAGCCATTGCCCTAACCCTAGCCCTAACCCTAACACAAAACCTAGGCCTAATCGGAGACCTAAACTTAGCTTTCACCCTAAATCTAACCATAACCATAGCCCTAACCATAGCTCTAAACCAATATCTTACCTAAGCAAAACCCTAAACCTAACACTAACCCTAGATCTATCCCTAATCCTTAGGCTAACCAAAACACTAACACTATTAATAACCCTTACACTTGCCCTCATTCTAGGTCTTACCCTATCCAAACCCCTAACACTAACCCTGATGCTTTACTGACCCTACCAGTAATTCTAGGTCTAATCCTAACCTTAACCCTAACCCAAAAACTATCGTAATTCTATTCCTAGACCTAAACCTGAACCTAACTCTCAGCCTAGCTCTAACCATAGCTCAGAACCTAGCCCTTACACTAAAAATAACCCTAACCTAACCCTAGTTCTAATTCTCACCCTAACCCTAAATCAAGACCTAATTCTAACCATAACCCTAGCCCTAACCATAAGTCCAACTGTATCATTAACCTAAAAATAACCCTTACCCTAATGTTAACCCTAAACATATCACTATGCCCAAACTTATCAATTACCCTAAACCTACCCTGAACCCTAGACCTAATCCAACATTACCCTATCCCTAAACCTAATGCTAATTTGAGCCCTAACCCTAAACTCAAACCTACACCAAACCATAACACTGACACTCTCCCTAATAATTCCCCTAGCTCTAAACCTCACTCTTACCCTATACCTAATGCTTACACTAGTTCTAGCCATAAAACTAACCATAAAACTAACCCTCAGCATAACCTTAGACTTGATATTAGCCCTAGCCATGATACTAGCCCTAACCCTAACACTAAACCTAGCCGTTATCCTAGCCTTAAACATAGCCTTAATTATAACCCTAACCATAACCCTAGTCCTGCCTCTAACACTAACCCTAGGCCTAATCTTAGATCTAATTTAGCCCAATCCCTAACCTTAAACCTAACCCTAGCCCAAAGACTAACTCTAACTCTTACCTTAGTCCTAACCCTAGTTCTAACCCCATACTTTACTGGAATCCTAAGCCTAGCCCAAATCATAGGTCTAACACTAGCCCTATTCATAGCCCTGGCCATAACCCTAGATCTAACCCGAACTCTAAATCTAACCCTAACCCTTAGCCTAAACCTAAACCTAACACTAGCTCTAACCCTAAGGCTAATCCTAAAACTAGCACTAACCCTAGCCCTAAAACAAAACTTAGCCATAGACCTAACCCTAACTCTTAATAGAAACTAAGCCCTAACCCTACACATAGCCATAACTCTAGCCCTAATTCGAGTTTTCATCCAAACCCTAAAAGTAACCCTGACCCTGACTCTGACCTTAACACTAACCCTAGCTTTAAACATCACCCTAACCCTATACCTAAACCTAACAATAGACCTAGCCCTAACCCTAACCCTAAAATTAGCCCTAATCCTAGCCTTTATTTAATCCTATCCTAACCATAAACCTAGCCATAAGACTAATATTTTTCTCTTGCCCTAGCCCTAGCTCTAGTTCTAGCCTTAGCCTTAATCCCAACCCCAGATTTAAGCCTAAGTCTAAATCTAAATTTAACTCTAAATTTAACTGTAACAGTAAGCCTAAACCAAACTCTAACACTACCCCTAACCACAATGCTAATCCTAAAACTTGCCCTATCCCTAGTCCTAGCCATAAACCAAAACCAAGCCATAGCCCTAATCCTAACCCTTAACTGAACTCAAACCCTAACCATACAACTAGCCCTATAATTAAATCTAAAACTAACCCTCACCCTGACACTGACCCTAACACTAATCCTAGCTCTACAATCACCCTAACCTTAAATGAACCCTAACATTATATCTAACCTTATCCTAACCATAAAACTAGCCTTAATCATAACCTTAGTTCATACCGTAGTCATTGTCCTAACCGTAACCCTAACCCTTACACAAATTCTACACAAATCCAAGCCCTAACCCTAGCTTTAACCCTAATACTAGCCCTAACCCTAGCACTAGCCCTAACCCTACCTCTAAACCTATTCCTTACACTAAGCCAAACCCTAACCCAAATGCTAACCTTAGTTTTAATTCTAATTCTTAGCTTAACTTAAACTCTAACCATATTACTTTAGTCTTAACCCTAGCCCTCATTCTACCTCTAAACCTTACCCTGACCCTAATCTGACTCTAACAGTAATCTTAGTTCTAAACCTGACCCTAAACCTAAACAAAATCCTAACATTAGCCCTACTGGTAACCCTATACCTATACCTAAGCCTAACAATAGAACTAGACCCAAAGCTAATCAAAAAATATAGCTATAACTCTAGCCCTAGACCTAAACTAACACCTATCACAAGCCCTAAAAATAACCCTTATCCTAAACCGAACACTTCCAGTAAACCTAGACCTAAACCTAGTGCTAACTCTGGCTCTAACCCTAACCCTTACCCTATCCCAAAAGCTGACTCTGATTCTAACACTGAACCTAGCTTTAAACCTGACACTAACCCAAAACCTAGACCTAACACTAGACCTTGCCATAACCCTAACCCTAAAACTAGCCCTAAACATAACCCTAGTTCTTACATTTTGCATTGGCCTAAACCTAACACTAAACCTAGTCCTAAACCTAGGCCTAAACTTAGCTCTAAGCATAACCCTCAGCCTAACCATAGCCTTAAACCTAGCCATAACCTAAGCCTCCCCTTAGACCTAACCCTTGAGTAAAGCCTAAACTTTATACTAAACATAACCCCAGCTCTATCCTATACCCTAAACCTAACCCTGGCCCTAATCCTAACATTAAACCTAGACTCAAATTTAGCTCTAACCTTATCCACTACCCTAATCCTAACCGTAATTAGAACCCTATCCCTAACACTAAACCTAATTCTAACCATAAATGTAAACCAAGACCTAAACCTAAACTTAACCCTCACCTTAGCCCTAACCCTAGCTCACACACTAACCCTTACCCTAACCTAACCATAACCCTAGCCCTAAACTTAACACTTACCCTAACTCTAAAACTTACCCTAAATCAAACCCTAGCCCTATCCCTAAACCTAGTCATAATCCTAGACTTAATCCAAACCATAACCAAGCCGAAAACCTAGCTCTAAACCTATCCATTACACTAAACATAACCCTAACCCTTATGCTAACCCTCACCCAATCGCTAAACCTAACCAATCCATTACCCTAAACCTTAACTGAACCCTAAAGTAAGCCCTAGCCTTTACACTAACCCTAAACCTAACCCTAATCCTAATTATAGCACTAACCCTAAAATTTTAGCTAAACCAAATGCCAACCCTGACCCTAATAATAACCCTTGCCCTAAAGCTGACCTTTAACCTAAACCTAACTCTTACACTAGACCTAGCCACAACCTAACTCTAAAATTATCCTTAACATTAACCCTAGACCTGATATTAGCCCTAGACCTGGTCCTAGCCATAACACTAACAGAAACCCTAGCTCTTAATCTTGCCCTAAACCTAGCCTTAATCCTAAACTGAACCATAAATCTACACCTAGTCCACTTTCTAACCCTCACCCTACCCATGAATCCAGCTATAACCCCACCCATTCCCCTAAACTTAGCCTTAACACCAATTCTAACCCTAACTCTAGCCCAACCCCTTGGTCTAACCCTAACACTAACCCTAGCCTTAATACTAGCCCTAGTTTATCCCTAACCCTAACCCTAACCCTAAGATTACTACTCTGACTA
Source organism: Marmota flaviventris (assembly GCF_047511675.1). Classification (NCBI taxonomy): domain Eukaryota; kingdom Metazoa; phylum Chordata; class Mammalia; order Rodentia; family Sciuridae; genus Marmota; species Marmota flaviventris. The sequence goes on from NC_092510.1 coordinate 13,397,817, forward strand.
ACTCTAATTCTCACCCTAGCTGTATCCCTAGTTCTAACCATATTCGTTACCATAAACCTAACCCTAGTCCTAGTCCTAGCCCTAACCCTAGATCTAACTCTAACTCTAAATCTAACCTTAACTCTAAGGCTAAATCTTAACCTAACACTAGCCCTAACCCTGATGCCAATCCATAATCTATTCATAACCGTAGCCCTATCCCTAAAACAAAAGCAACCGATATCCCTAAACCATAACCTAAACCAATCCCTAACCATACACCTAGTACTAATTTTAGCCCTAATTCTAGTTCTAACCCTCACCCTAAAACTAACGCTGACTCTGACAATGACCCTAATAAATATCTTTGCTCTAAACATCACCCTACCCTAAACCTAACTGTAACACTAGACCTAGCCCTAACCCTAACCATAAAACTAACACTGATTGTAATACTAGTTTATATATTAGCAATAGCCCTAAATCTAGCCCTAACCAAACCCCAAACCTAGCCCTAATCTGAGCCTTAACCCTAGCTTTAACCCTAACCCTAAACCTAACCCTAACCCAGAACCTAGCCCTAAACCTTACCCTAACACTAGCCAGAATTCTAACCATAACCCTAGCCCTATCACTAGCTCTAACCCTATCCATTACCCTAACCATAACCATAACTCTAATGGTAACCCTAGACCTAACCCTAAACTTATCCCTAACCCTAACCTATTTCATTAACCTAAATCTAACCTGAACGCTAAACCTAAACCTATCATTACCCTAAACCTAACCCTAATGCTAATTCAAGCCCTAACCCTAAAACTTAACCTAATTCAAACCCTAACTCTGACCCTTTCTGTGATAATATACCTAGATCTAACCTTGACCCTACATCTAAACATAACCTTTATACTAGACATAGCCATAAACCTAACCCTAAAACTATTTCTAACCATAACCCTAGACCTGACATTTGCCCTAGCCATAAGTTTAGCCCTAAACTTAACACAAAACAAACCCATAACCGTAACCTTACCCTAGCCCTAATCCTATCCATAACCCTAGCCCTAAATTTAGCTTTAACCCTATCAATTACCCTAAACATAACCCTAATTATAATGCTAACTCTAGGCCTAAATCTAAACCTATCCCTCAATGTAACCCTATCCATTATGCTAAATCTAACCTGAACCCTAAACCAAACCCTATCATTACCTTAACCCAAACCCTAACGTTAATTTGAGCCCTAACCCTAAATCCTAGCCTAAACAAAACCCGAAACCTGAACCTTACCCTAATAATAACCTAGCTCTAAATTTTACGCTCACCATGAACCTAACACTTACACTAAACATAGCCATAACCTAACCCTAAAACTATCCCTAACCATAAACCTAGACCTAACATTCGCCCTAACACTAATCCTAGCCCTAACCCTAACACAAAACCTAGCCCTCATCCTAGCCCTAAACCTAGCCTTAATCATAACTCTCATGAAACTCTAGCCCTAACCCTAATTCAAACCTTCACCCTAGCCCTATCCCTAGCTCTAACCCCACCCCTTAAACTACACCTAACCCTAAGACTAAAACTAACACTAGGCCTAAACATAACCAGAAACCTAGCCCTATTACTAGCCCTAATTAATCCTTATACCTACCCAAACACTAAGCTTACCTGTAAGACTAAATCTCATTCTTGCCCTAGCCGTATACCTAGTTCTAACCCTATCCCTTACCATAACCATAATCCTAGCCATAATCCAAGATCTAATAGTAGCCCTATCCATATCCTAGAACTAACCCTAGATTTAATCCTAAATCAAAATCTAACTTTAACTGTAAGCCTAAACCTAAGCCTAACACTAGCACTAAACATAATGCTAAGCCTAAAACTAGCCCAAACCATAGCCCTAGCCCTAAAACAAAACCGAGCCAAGCCATAGCCCTAACTTAAAAACTTAACCTAAACCAAAACCTAACCCTACACCTAGCCCTAACCCTAGCCCTAATTCGAGTCCAAACCATAACCCTAAAACTACTCTGAAATTGAATTTGACTCTAATACTATCCCTAGAACTAAACATCACCCTAATGTTAAACCTAACCCTACCACCTAGACCTAGTCCTAAACCCAATCGTATAACTAGCCCAAATATTAACCATAGTCCATACATTGGCCATAACTCTAAAACTAGCCCTAACTCTAACCAAAACCTAACCTTAATGCAAGACCTAACCCTAGCTTTAACCCTAAACCTAAACCTAATACTAGCCCTAATCCTAACCCTAAACATAGCCCTAACCCTAGCTCTAATCCTATCCCTTACCCTAAGCTAACCCTAAACCTAATGCTAACCTTAAGATTAACCCTAATCCTTAGCCTAACCCAAACCCTAACCCTATTACTAGTCCTAACCCTAGCCCTTATTCTAGCTCTAACCCTAACTCAAACCCAAACCCTAACCCTGAAACTTATTCTGACCCTAATGGTAACCATATGTCTAAACCTGACCCTAACCATAAACCAAACCCTAACACTAGCAATAGCAATAAACCTATACCTACACCTAACCCTAACACTAGCACTAGACCAAAACCTAATCATAAATCTATCCATATCTCTATACCTAGTCCTAAACAAAAACCTAGCCATAGTCATAATGATAAACTTTAACCTAAAACAAACACTAGCCCTACCACTAGACCTAACTCTAGTGATAATTCTGGGTTTAACCCTAACCCTAACTATAACCTAAACACTGACCATGACCCTAACACTAACCTTAGCTCTAAACATCATACTAAGTCTAACCCTAAAACTAACACTTGACCTAGCTGTAAAACTTACCACAAAAGTAGCCCTAATCATAACTCTTGTTCATACATTAGTTGTAGGCCTAACACTAGCCTCAACCTAAACCAAAACTTGGCCCTAAACGTAGTGCAAATGCTAGTTTTAACACCAACCCTAAAACTAGCCCTAACTCATATCCTAACACTAGTTCTAACCCTAGCACTTACCCAATCCATCACCTTAAGCTAAACCCTAAACCTTATGCTGACCATAGTCCTAATCCTAATCCATAGCCTAACCCAAACCCTAACCCTATTACTAGTCCTAACCATAACCTTCATTCTAGCTCTAACCCTAACTCAAAACAAACCCTAACCCTGACACTTATTCTGACCCTAACACTAACCGTAGGTCTAAACCTGACCTTAACCTAAAACCGAACCCTAACATTAGCCCTACTGGTAATCCTATACTTAAACCGAAACCTAACACTGGCCCTAACCTTAAACCTAATCCTAAATTTAGCCATATCTCTAGCCCTAGACCTGAACAACAACCTAGCCCTAGCCCTAACAATAACCCTTAACCTAACCCAAAACTAACCCTATTCCTAGACCTAATCCTAGTCCTAATTCTGGCACTAACCCCAACACTAACTGTAACCTGAACACTGGCCCTAACCCTAACATAATCCTAGCTCCAAAACTCACTCTAATCCAAAACCTAATCCTAACACTAGACCTAGACATAACCCTAATCCTAAAACTAGCCCTAATCATAACCCTAGCTCTTACATTACTCATGACCCTAACCCTAGGCCTAAACTAACACAAAACCTAGCCCTAATCCTAGGCCTGAATATAGCCCTAAGTGTAACCCTAAACATAAACCTAGCCCTAACACCCTAACCCTAAATCTCACTTTAGACTGAACGCTAGCTCAAAGCCTAAACTTTACCCTTAATATAACCCTAGCCCTATCCCACACCATAACCTAACACTAGCCCTAATCCTAACCTTAACCATAGCCCTAGACATAGCTCTAATTATATCCACTACCCTAACCCTAGCCCAAATCCTAACCATAACCCTAGCCCTAACCCTAGATCTAATTCTATCCATTACCCTAACCAAAATCTTAACCCTAAAGCTAACCCTAGGCTTAACTGTAACCCCATCACAATCCCTAAACCTATCCATTACCCTAAAACTAACCTGAACCCTAATCCTAAGCTTATTCATTACCCTAACCCTAACTCTAAACCTAATGCTAATTCGAGCCCTAATCTAAACCTTAACCTAAACCAAACCTTAACCTGTAAACTGACCCTAATAATACACATAGCTGTAAACTTGTCCTTACCTTAAATCTAACCCTTACACTAGACCTAACTATAAGCATAACCCAAAACCTATCCCTAACCGTAACCCTAGACCTGAAATAGACCTAGCCCTAATCCTAGGCCTAACCCTAACACGAACCCTAGTTCTCATCCTAGCCCCAAACCTAGCCTAATCTTAACCCTAACCCTAATACAAACACTTTCCCTACCCATAAACCTAGTTATAACCCATCACTTACCCTAAATCTAACCCAAACCCTAACACTAACAGTAACCCTAAACCTAACCTTAACCCTAGCACTAACCCTAACACTAACCCTAACCCTAACCTTAACCCTAGGACTAACCCTAACACTAACACTAACCCTAATCCTAATTTTAACCCTAACTGTAGCTTTAAGACTAACTATAACTCGCCCAAGCCCTAGCCCTAATTCTAACCTTATCACTTACCGTAACCTTATTCCTATCCAAAGCCTATTATAACCCTAGCCCTAACCTTACACCTTGTCCTAAACCTAGATATAAACCTAACTCTAAATCTAACCCTAATTCTACACCTAAATCTAACCCTAAAACTAGACATAACCCCAACGCAAATCATAAAACTAGCCCTAACCATAGGCTTAGCTCTAAAACAAAACTGAGCCATAACACTAACCCTAAACTTTTACCTAAACCAAACAATAACTTTACATCTCGCCCTAAGCCCAGCCCTAATTCAAGTCCTAATCTTAACCCTAAAACTACCCCAGAAACTGTCTCTGACATTAACAATAACCCTACCTCTAAACATCACGCTAAACTTAAACCTTACCCTAACATTAGACCTAGTCCTAACACTAATTCTAAAACTAGTTCAAATCATAAGCCTAGATCGTACATTAACCATAACCTTAAACCTAATGCTTACAAAAACCTAGGCCAAATCTGAGACCTAACCCTAGCTTTCAACCTAACCCTAACCCTAACACTAGCCCTAACCCTAACCCAGAACCTAGCTCTAACCCTTGCTCTATCCTTATCCTTTACCCTAGCCAAACCCCAACCCTAATGCTAACCCTAGTCCTAAAACTAATCCTTAGTATAACCCAAACACTGACCCTATTACTACTCCTAACCCTATCCTTCATTCTTGTTATAACCATAACCCAAATCCTAACACTAACCCTGACACTTATTCTGACCATGAACCTAAACCAAACCCTAACATTAGCCCTACCCATAACCCTATATCTAAAGCTAACCCTAACACTAGCCCTAGATTACACCTAGTCCTAAATCTAGTCATATCTTTAACCAAGACCTAAACAAAAACCTACCCCTAGGTCTAATGAAAACCCTTAACCTAAGCCAAACACTAACCTTACCTCTAGACCTAACCAATCCTAATTCTGGCTCTAGCCTTAACCCTAACCCTAATCCAAACACAGACCCTGACACTAACAGTAACCCTAGCTATAAAACTGACCCTAATCGAAACCTAAACCTAACACAAGACCTAGCCATAACCGTAAACATAACCCTCACATTACCATAGCACTAAAACTAGCTCTAAACCTAACACAAAACCTAGCCCTAATCCTAGGCCTAAATGTAGCCTAAAACGTAACCCTAACCCTAACCTAACCTTATCCCTTACTCTAAGCCTAAATCTCATGTTCACCCTCACCCTCGCCTTAGACCTAACCCTAGATAAAACCCAAAACCAAACCCTAAACATAACCCTAGTCCTATGCCTAAACCTAATACTAATCCTAGCCCTAATCATAATGTGAACACTAGCCCTCAACCTAACCCCAAATCTAGCCATAACACTAACACAAACCTAACCCTAGAACTAAACCTAATTCTAATCATCACCCTAGTCCTAAATCTAGCTATAAACCCATCCCTTCTCTTAAGCCTAACCCTAAACCTAATCCTAAACATAGCACTAACCCTAGGCCTAACCCTAACACCAATCCTAGACATATTTCTAGCCCTAATTTAACCTTAAACTAAACCCTAACCCTAGCCTTAAGACTAACTCTAACTATCACCCTAGCTCTATTCCTAGTTCCAACCCTATCCCTTACCATAACCCAAACACTAGACCTCATCTTAGCAATAACCCTAGCCATAGCCCTAGCCCTAGAATTAACCATAACTCTAAATGTACCCCTAAGCCTAAACTCACCCTATCACAAGCAATAACACTAACATTAATCATAAAACCACCCTTAACTTTAACCTTAGCCCTAAAACATAATGAGCCATAGCACTAACCCTAACCCTTAACCTAAACAAAATCCTAACCCTTCATCTATCCCTAAGCCTACCCCTAATTCGAGTCCTATCCCCAACCCTAAAACTAACCCTCACCCTGACGATGAACCCAACACTAATCCTAGCTCAAAACATCACCCTGAATTTAAGCCTAACCATAAAACTAGACTTAGCCCTAACCTTAACCCTAAAATTAGCCATAATCATAACCCTAGATCTTACATTAGCTACATCCCTAACACTAGCCCTAATGTAACCCAAAATCTAGCCCTAATAAGAGCCCCAACCCTAGCTTTAACCCTAACTCTAAACCTAAACCAAGTCCTAACCCTTACCCTAAACGTAACCCTAACTTTAATCCATGAACTAACTCTAAACCTAACACTAACCCTAACCCTAACACTAACCATAACTCCAGCCCTAATGCTAGCTCTAAACCTATCCATTACCCTAAACCTAACCCTAATCCTAATCCTAATGTTAACCCTCGGCCTACCCCTAACACATTCACTAACACTAATCTATCCATTACCCTAAACATAACCCTAACCCTAAACCTAACCAAACACTAAATGTAGACATAAGACTAACCCTAAAACTAGCCCTAATTGTAACCCTAGTTCTTACACTAGCAGTAGCCCTAAAGCTAACACAAAACCTAGACCTAATCCAAGCCCTAACTCGAGCTTTAACTCTAAATCTAGCCCTAACCCTAAGCCTAGCCCTTACCCTAGCCCAACTATACTGCTAACCCTATCCCTTACCCTAAAACAAACTCTAACACTAAAGATACCCTAGTCCTAAACCTAATCCTTAGCCTAATTCAAACCCTAACTCTATTACTAATCCTAATACTAGCCCTCCCAAACACTAACCCTGATACTTATTCTGACCCTAAGATTAACCATAGGTCTAAACCTGACCCTAACCCTAAACCAACCCCTAACATTGGCACTACCTGTAACCCTATACCTAAACCTAACCATAACACTAGACCTGGACCTGCACTTAATCCTTCATCTAGTGATAACTCTAGGCCTAGCCCTAAACAAAAACTTAACCCTAGCCCTAATAATAACCCTTAACCTAACCCAAACACTAACCCAGCCCCTAGACCAAACCCTAGTCCTAATGCTGGCCCTAACAATAAACTTAACCCTAACCCTAACACTGACCCTTACCCTAACAAAAACCCTAGCTCTAAACCTTATCCTATCAAAAAACATAACCCTAACACTAGACCTAGTCATATCACTAACCCTGAAACTAGCCATCACCATAGGCCAAAAGCTACTTCTAAATCTATCCATTACCCTAACCCTAACCCTAACCCTAATGCTAACCCTAGCCCTAACCCTCACACTGACTCTAACTTTAATACTCGTCCTAGCTCAATCCCTAAACCTTAAAAATAACCTAACCCAAACACTAACCCATGGCCTAAACTTAAACCTAACCTTAACCCTAGCCCTAATCCTTACCTTAACCCTATCCCTAATCCTAACTCTAAATCTACATATTACCCTAACTCTAACCCTAAACTTAATGATAGTGCTAGCCCTAACCCTAGCTCAAACCCTACCCATTATCTTAACCCTAACACTTACCCTGATGATAACTCTAGCCCTTACCTTAAATCTACCCTAACCCTAACCCTAGAGATAATCATAAACATAAACCTTGCCATACAGCTAACCCTTGCTCAAACCTTAACCATTACTGTAAACCTAACCCTAAACCTATTCCTAACCCTAACCTTAAGCCGAAACCTAACCCTAACCCTAACACGACATCAAACCCTATCCAATACCCTAAACCTAATGATAACCCTATCCCTAAACTTAACACTAACCTTGATCCTAACCGTAATTTTAACCTAGACCTAACCTTACACCTAACCCTTGCCCCAGCGCTAACCCTAGCTCAAATTCTAAACCATACCCTAAACCTAAACCTAACTGTAACCCTAGGCCTAACCCTAACTCTAGCCCTAATACTAACCATAACCCTAGCCCTAACACTATTCATTACCCTAAGGACAATCATAACCCTAAGACTAACCCTCAGCCTAACCTAACCCTTTTGGTAACTCTAACCATATCAATTACCCTACACCTAATATGAACCCTAAAACTATACCTATCATTACCCTAATCAAACCCTAATGCTAATTAAAACTCTAAACCTAAACCCTAACCTAAACTAAACCCAAAACCTAATTCTAACCCTAATAATACCCCTAGCTCTAAACCTCACCCTTACCCTATTCTTAAACCTTACACTAGACCTAGCCATAAATTTTACCCTTAATGTATCCCTAACATAAGCCTAGACTTGACACAAGCCCTAGGCCTAATTCTAGCCATAACTCTAAAACAAACCCTAGCCCTCATCCTAACCCTAAACCTAGCCTTATTACTAAACCAAACCATAATTCTAGCCCTAAATGAAATTCTCACCTTTGACCAAGCCCTAAAACTAGCTCCTACCACATCCATTCCTCTAAATCTTACACTATCCCTAAACCTAAACTTAAGCCTAAATCTAGTCTAAACCTAATACAAATGCTTGACCTAAACCTAGCCCTAATTTAGCCCTAAACCTAACCTAACGTTAGCCCTAAGACTCACTCTAACTCTTGCCCTAGTCCTATTCCTAGTTCTAACCCTATCCCTTACCATAATCCTATCACTTGCCCTAATCCTAGCCCTAGCCCTAATCCTATATGTAACCCTAGCTCTAAATCGAACCCTAACCCTAAGTTAAACCTCTCACTAACACAAGGCGTAACACTAATGCTAATCTAAAACTAGCCCTAACCTAGCCCTAGCCCTACAAAACAACCTAGCCATAACCATAACCCTAACCTTTAACATAAACCAAACCCTAAGCCTACACTTAGCCCTAAACCTAGCTCTAATTTGAGTCCTATCCATAAACCTAAAACAAACCCTGGCCCTGACTCTGACCCTAACACTAATCCTAGCTCTAAACATTTCTCAAAACCTACACCTAACCCTAACCCTAGACCTAGCCTTAGCTGTAACCCTAAAACTAGTTCTAATTGTAACCATAGTTCTTACATTATCTGTAGCCCTAAACCTAGCCCTAATCTAACCCAAAACCTATCAATAATCAGAGTTCTTACACTACCTTTAACCCTAACCATAACCCTAATTCTAGCCCTAACGCTTACCCTAAACCAAACCTAACCTTAACCCTTGCCATAACCCAAACCTAACCCTAACCCTTGCATTAATCCTAAACATAAACCTAGACCTAACCCCAGCTGTAACCCTATCCGTTACCCTAATCCTCTTTCTAACCTTAGTGCTAACACTAGGATAACCCTAAACCTATTCATAACCTTAAACCTATACATTACCCTAAACCTAACCTGAACCCTAATCCTAACCGTATCCATAAACCTAATCCTAGCCCTAATAATCATAACCCTAAAACTAACTCTAACCATAACCCTAGTCCTGACATTAGCCCTAGCCCTAATGAAGTCCTAACCCTAAAAAAAAAAAAAAAAAAAAAAACTCTAGCCCTAATCCTAGCCGTAATCTTAACCTTAATCCTAAACTTAACCCTAACCATAGACCTAACCCTAATTTTAACCATCGCCCTAGTTCTAAAGCTAGCTATAACATCATTCATAACCATAACCATAACCATAACCCTAGCCATAAACATAGGCTCAGCCTTAATACTAACCCTATCTCTAATCCTAGCCCTAATTAAGCCTTAATTCTAACCCTAAATCTCACTCTAACACTAAGACTAACTCTAACTCTCACCCTAGCCCTATCACTAGTTCTAACTCTATCCATTATGATAACTCATACCCTAGCCCTAACCCTATCACTAACCTTCACTGTAGCCCTAAACCTAGATCTAACTCTAACTCTAAATCTAACCCTAAACCTAAGCCTAAACCACACCCTAACACTAGCTCTAACCCTAATGCTAATTTGAAAACTAGATTTAATTCTAGCAGTAGCCCTCAAGCAAAACTGAGCCATAGCACTGACCCTAATCCTTAACCTAAACCAAACCCTAACACTACACCTATCAATAACCCTAGTACTAATTCGAGTCCTAACCCTAACCCTAGAATGAATACTAACCCTGATTCTGTCTTTAGCACTAATCCTAGGTCTACACATCTCCATATCCCTAAACCTAAACCTAACCCTAGACCTAGCCATAAACCTAACCCTAAAACTAGCCCTAATCATAATACCAGTTCTTAAATTAGCCATAGCCCTAAACCTAACACAAAACCTAGCCCTAAATCAAGGCCTAACCCTGACCCTAACCCTAACCCAATACCTAGTCCTAATCCTAGCTCTAACCCTATTTCGTACACTTAGTCAAACTCTCACCCTATTGCTACCCTAGTCCTAACCCTAATTCTATGCCTACCCCAAACCCTAACTCTATTACTAGTCTTAACCCTAGCCCTCATTCTAGCTCTAAACTTAATCCAAATCCTAATCCTAACCCTAACCCTTATTCTGACCCTAACACTAAACCTAGGATTAAACCTGACCCTAAACCTTATCCAAAACCTAACACTAGCCCTACCATTAAGCCTAACCCTAAACTTAACAGTAACACTAGCCTAGACCTAAACCTAATTCTAAATATAGCCACAACCCTAGACTTAGTCCTAACAATAACCCTTAACATAAAACAATACTAACTCTACACCTGACCTAACCTTAGTTTTCATTCTGGACCTAACTCTAAAGCTAATCCTAACCTGAACCCTGACACTTACCTTAACAAAAACCATAGCTCTAATCCTTATCCTAACCCAAAAACTAACCCTAACACTAGACGAACTCTAAATCTAGCCATAACCATAACTCTAGCTCTTACATTACCCATATACCTAACACTAGCCCTAAACCTCACACAAAACCTAGTGCTAATTACAGCCTTAAACCTAACCATAAGCATAACTCTAACCCTAAACCTACCCCAACACTAACTCTAACCCTCATTCTAGCCCTAACCATAGCTCAAACTCTAAACCTTACCCTAAACATAACTCTAGCCGAAACCCTAAACCTCACCCTAACTCCAGCCCTAATCCTAATTGTAACCATAGCCCAAACCCTATATCTAACTCTATCCATTATACTAATCATAATCCTAAAACTAATGCTAAACCTAGCCCTAAACCTAACCCTAACCCTACCCTAGCCCTGACTGTAATCCTAACCCTTGCCTTAGCCCTAAACCTAGCTCAATCCCTAACCCTTACACTTAACCTAACCCTAACACTAACACAAGGCCTAACTCTAACACTAACCCAGCCCTAATCCTAAATTTATCCCTAGCCCTAAACCTAGCTAGATCCCCTACCCATTCCCTAACCCTAAACTTAACCCTAATGCTAACACTAGATGTAAAGCTAAAACTACTCTAACACTATACATAAACCTAACCCTAGAACTAACAGTGAACCTAACCCTAACCCTGAATCTAAGATAGCTCAAACCCTAACCCTAATCCTATACCTAAACCTAATGCTAACCTAAACCTAACTCTATCATTAACCTGCCATCTAAACCTATTACCCTAATCCTAATGATAACTCTAACCCTAACCATAACACTAACCATGACCATAACCCTAGACCAAACCCTAAAAATTAACCATATCCATAGCAAAAATCCTAGCTCAAACCCTAAACCGTACTCTAAACCTAATCCTAAATGTAACCCTCGCCCTAACCTGGACCCTAGCCCTAACTCTAGCCCTAATCCTAACTATAACCCTAGCCCTAACTCTAGGTCTAATCCTATAAATTACCCTAATGATAACCATAACCCAAATGCTAACCCTTGACCTAACTCTAAACCTATCACAAACCATAACTTATCCATTACCTTAAACCTAAACTAACCCTAAACCTAACACTAACCATTACCCTAACCCTAATTCTAACCTTAATGCTAATTTGATCCTTAACCCTAAACCTTAATCTAGCCCAAACCCAAAGCCTGAACCAGACCCTAATAATACCCCAGCTCTTAATCTAACCCTTTCCCTAAATGTAACATTTTAATTTGACCTAGCCATAAAACTAACCCTAAAAATATCACTAAAACTAAAGCTAGACCTGACAATAGTCTTAGTCCTAATTCTTGCCCTAAACCTAACACAAAAGATAGCCCTAATCCTAGCCTTATATCTAACCTTAATCCTAAACATAACCATAACCTTAGCCCTAACCCTAAAGCTAATGATAAAACTAGCCCTAACCCTAACCATAGCACTAAAACAAAACCAAGCAACAGACCTAACACTAACCTTAAGTTAAACCAAACCCTAGCACTACACCTAGATCTAACTCTAGTCCTAATTTAAGTCCTAATCATAAACTTAATAATAACCCTGAACCTGACTTATATCCTAATATTCAATCCTAGCTCTAAACACCACCCTAAATTTAAACTGAACCCTAACAGTAACCCTAGCCATAATTTGAGTCCTAACTCTAACCCTAAAACTAATCCTGACCTGAATGATATCCTAACACTAACCCTAGTTTTAAATATCACCCTAATCTTAAACCTAATCTTTACACGTGACCTACCCCTAAGCCTAACCCTAACTGTAACCCTAGTTTTTATGTTAGCCTTTGCCCTAATCCTAGCCTTAACCCTCACACAAAAACTAGCCCTAATCTGAGCCCTAAACCTAGCTTTAACCCTAACCATAAAACCTCACCCTAGCCCTAACCCTATACCTTACCCAGAGCAAAACATTAACCCTAATAGTAACCCTAGACCTATCCTTAATCCTTAGGAAAACCAAATCCTAACCCTATAAATAGTCCTAATGCTAGATCTCATTCTAGCTCTAATGCTGTCCCAAACCCTCACCCTAACCCTGACCTTTATTCTGATGATAACATAAACCCTATGTCTAAACCTGACCCTAACCCTAAACCAAACCTTAACACTAGCCCTATTGTAGCCTTATACCCAAACTAACCCTACCACTAGCTCTAGACCTAAACCTAATCCTAAATCTAGCCTGAACTCTAGCTCTAGACCAAAACAAATTCTTACCCCTAGCCCTAACAAAAACCTTCACCTAACCCAAACACTAACTCTATCTCTAGACCTATACCTAATACTAATTCTGGCTTTAACCCTACCTTTAACTCTAACCCAAACACTGACCCTGCCTTTAACACTAAATCTACTTCTAAACCTGAAACTAACCAAAACCTAAACCTAATTCTACACCCAGCCATAACACTAACCCTAAATCTAGCCCTAATCATAACCCTAGATCTTACATTACCCATAGCCCTAACCCAAGGTCTAAACCTAACACTAAACATAGAGATAATTTTAGGCCTAAACCTTGCCCTAAGCATAACCCTAACCCTAAGACTAGCCCTATACCTAACCCTAGTCATCACTTTAGTCCTAAGGTAGCTCAAAGCCTAACCCTTACCCTAAACATAAATCTAGACCTATCCCTAACTCTCACCCTAACCCTAGCCCAAATCCTAAAGTTAACCTAGCCCTAAACCTAGATCTAAACCTACATATTACCCTAACTCTAAACCTAACTTTATTGATAATCCTAGCCCGAATCCTAATATTAACCCGAACCCTAACCAGAAAATTAACCATAGACATCACCCTAAAATTAACACTCAGCATAGTCCTAACTCTAGATCAAACCATAAACCTTACCATAAACATAAACATAACCATAGGTCTAATCCTAACCCTATCACTAATTCTAACTCTAAACCAAAATCTAAACCTAACCTAACCCTATCCATTACCTTAACCCTAACCCTAATATTAATGATAACCCTAGCCCTAACTCTAGCACTACACCTAGATCTAACCCTGGCCCAAATTCGAGTCCTAATCATAACCTTAAAATATCCCTGAACCTGATTTATATCCTAACACTCATCCTAGCTCTAACCACCACCCTAACCCTAAAACTACCATAATCCTATCCCTAGACCTAACCCTAAACCTAGCCCTAAACCTAGCTCAAAACATAAGCTTTATGCTAAATAAAACCCAAAACCTAACCCTAACCCTTATTCTACCACTAACTCTAACCCTAACTCAAGGCATATTCCTAACCATAGCTCTACTTCTAACCTAAGCTCTAAATCTATCAATTATCCTAACTATAACCCTTAACCCAAAAGGTTAACATAACCCTAAGCCTAACCCTAGCCCTATCACTAACGTTAACCATATCAATTACCCTAAACAAAACCTGAACCTTTAAATAAACCCTAAATATACACTAACCCTAAACCTAATGCTAACTTGAGCCGTAAACCTCAATCCCTACCTAAGCCAAATCCTAATCCTAATAATTCCCCGAGCTCCAAAACTGACCCTTACCCTAAACCTTGCCCTTACACTAGACGTAGCCATAAGCCTAACCCTAAAACTATCTTAACCATAACCCCAGACCTGATATTATCCCTACTACTAATCCTAGCCCAGAATCTAAAACAAACACTAGCCCTTATCCTAGCCCTAAACCTAGTTTTGATCATAACCCTAACCCCAACCCTAGCCCTAACCCTAACTCTAATGCTCACCCTAAGTCTAAACCTAGCTATAACACCATTCTTTATGCTAAACTTAAACCTAACCCTATCCCTATCACTAGGCCTAAGCTGAAAACTAACCCTAGCCCTCATCCTAGCCCTAATTTAACCCTATCCCAAACCCTAACTCTAATTTTAGTCCTATCACTAACTCTAACTCTCACACTAGCCCTATCTCTAGTTCTAACCCTATCCCTTACCATAACTCTCACACTGGCCCTAACACTTACCCTATCCTTAATCATAGCCTAATCCTAGATTTAAACCTAACTATAAATGTAACCCTAAGCTGAAGTCTAAGGCAACACTTACACTAGCCCTAACCCTAATATTAATTGTAAAATTGGCCCTAACCCTAACCCTAGGACTAAAACATAACCGAGCAGTAGACCTAACCCCAAACCTTAACTGAAACCAAACCATAAATTACTACAAGAACTAATCCTAGCCCTAATTTGAGTCCTTACTCAAACCCTAAAACTAACCCTAACCCTGATTCCTATCCTAAAATAAATCTTGCTCTAAATATCACCCTCACCTTAAATCTAACACTAACTCTAGAACTACCCCTAACCTAACCCTAAAGCTAACCCTAATTGTAACCCTGGATCTTATATTACCTGTTGCCCTAACCCTAAACACAAAAACTAGCCCTAATCTGAGCCCTACAACTAGCTTTAGCCCTAACCTAACCCTAACAATAGCTCTAACACTATCCCTAAACCTAAGCAAACCCCTAACCCTAATTGTAACCCTAGACCTATCCCTAATCCTCAGGCTAATCAAAATTCTCACCATATTAATAGTCCTAACCTTAGCCCTCATTCTAGCTCGAACCCTATCCCAAACCTTAACCCTAAACGTGACCCTTATTCTGATCATAACACTAACCTAGGTCTAATCCTGACCCTAACGCTAGACCAAACTATAACACTAGCCCTGCCAGTAAAATTATACCTAAATCAGACCCTATCACTAGCCCTAGACATAAACCTAATCCTAAATCTAGCCTTAACTCTAGCTCTAGACCTAAACAAAAACCTAGCCTTAGCCCTAACAGTAACCCTTAACTTAACGCAAAGTCTAACACTACCCCTAGACATAAACTTAGTCCCAATTCTGGCTTTAACCTTAACTCTATCTCTAACCTGAACACTGACCCTGCCTAGACATAGACATAGCCATAACCCTAACCCTACAACTAGCCCTAATCATAATCCTAGCTCTTACATTACCCATAGCCTTAACTCTATGCCTTAACCTAACACAAAACGTAGAGTGAATTCTAGGCCTAAATCTAGCCCTAAGCATAACCCAAACCCTAACCCTAGTCCTAACCCTAACCCTAAAACTAACCCTAGTCTTCGTCTTAAACCTTACTCAAAGCCTAACCTAAACCTAACTCTAAACTTACACCTTACCCAACCCTACACCTAACTGTATTGATAACCCTAGCCTTAAACTTAAACATAATCCTAACCCCAGCCAGAAAACTAACAATAGACCTAACCCTAAAACTAAGACTCACCATAGCCCTAACCCTAGCTAAAAACCTAACCCGTACCATAAACCTAAACATTACCATAGCCTTAACATTAACCCTAAATCTAACCCTATACCTAAACCTAAACCTACATCTAACCATATCCATTATCCTAACACTTATCCTAACCCTAATGATAACCCTAACCCTAAACCTACCATAATCCTGTCCCTAGACCTAAAGCTGAACCTAAACCTTGACCTAGCCCTAGCACTAACACTAGCTCAAACCCTAGTCCTTACACTAAACATAACCCTAGCCCAAGCCCTAATCCCAATCCTAGCCCTAATCCTAACCATAATCATAGCCCAAACCCTAGCTCTAACTCTATCCATTACCCTAACCATAACCCTAAACCTAAGGCTAAATCTAGCCCTAACCCTTACCCTAACCCTAATTCTATCCCTAGCCCTGATTCTAACCTGAAGCCTCAACTTAGTCCTAATTCTTACTCAATCCCTGACCCTTACCCTTAACCTAACCATAAGAAAATGATAAGCCTGACCTAGACCCTAAACCTAACACTAATCCTAAACTTAAAACCAGACTTAACCTTATCTCTAACTCCACCCATTATCCTAATCCTAACCATAAATATCATGATAACCCTAGCCCTAACCTAAACCTACTCTAACCCTAACTGTAAACCGAACTCTAGACCTAACAATAAACCTAACCCTAGTTCAAACTCTAACAATTATGCTAAACCTAACACTAACCCTAGTCCTAAACCTAAACCTACCACTAACCCTAACCCAATATCTAAACTTGTCCATTACCTTAACCCTAAGAATAACCCTAATCTGAACACTACACCTAATCCTAAACCTAATCCTATCTTTAGCACTAACACTAGCTCATACCCTAACCCATACCCTAAACCTAACACTAGCATTAACCTTAACCCTAACCTTAAATCTAGCCCTAATCCTAAACATAACCCTAGCCCTAACCCTAGCTCTGACCCTATCCATTACTCTAATGATAACCATAAACCTAATGCTAACCCTAGGCCTAACCCTAACCCTATCCATTACTCTTAATCTAACCTGAGACCTAAACCTAACCTGAAGCCTAAACCTAACCTTATCCATTACCCTAATACTAACTCAAGCCTAATGCTAATTTGAGCTGTAACCCTAAACATCAACCTAACGCAAACCCAAACCCTGAGTCTTACTATTATAATATTCCTAGCTCTCAACTTGAAGCTCACCCTAAACCTAACTCTGACACTAGACCTAGCCAAAAATCTTACCTGAAAACTATCCCTAACCATAACCCTAGACCTGATATTAGCCCTAGCTCTAATTCTTGCCATAACCTTAACACAAATGGTAGCCCTCATCCTGGACCTAAACCTAGCCTTGATTGATCCTAACCCAAACCCTAACTCTAGCCCTATCACTAATTTTATCCCTCGCCCTTGTTATGAACCTTGCTATAACCCCATCCCTTCCTCAAATCTAAACCTAAGCATAAATATAACTCTAGATTTAACCCTTACACTAATCCTAGACCTGATCCTAGCCCTAATTTAGCCCTAATGCTACCACTAGCACTAAGATTAACTCTAACTCTCGCCCTAGCTCTATTCCTAGATCTAACCCTATCCCTTACCATAACCCTAACACTTGTCCTAACCTTAGCCCTAACACTAGCCCTAGCCCTAACCCTAGAACTAAACATAACTCAAAGTCTAGCCCTTACCCTAATCCTAAACCTCATACTAACACTAACACTAATCCTAAAACTAGCCCTAATCTGGTTCAAGCCCTAAAACAAAACTGAGCCATAGCCCTAACGCTAATACTTAACCAAAACCAAAACCTAACCTTACACCTAGCCCTACCCTTAGCCCTAATTCCAGTCCTAACCTAAACCTAAAACTAACCTTGAGCCTGACTCTGACCTTACACTGACCCTAGCTCTAACATCACCCTAAACGTATACCTAACTCTAAAACTAGAACTAGCCCTAACCGTAACCCTAAAAGTAGCACTAATCATAACTCTAGTTCTTACATTAGCCATAGCCCTAATCCTAGACCTAATCTAACCCAAAACCTAGTCCTAAACTGATCCTATACCTTGTTATAACCCTAACCCTAATCCTAGCCCTAACCATTACCATAAATCCAATCCTAACCCCAAAACTGGCCCTAATACTAAACCTAAGTCTACACTTAATCCTAACCATAATCCTAACCCTAACTCTAGCTCTAACCCTATCCATTACCCTAAACATAATACTAAAATTAATGCTAAACCTAGCCCTAAACTTAACCCTAAACCTAAACCTAGACCTGACGCTAATCCTAACCGTGACCCTAGCACTAAACATATCTGAAGCCCTAACACTTACCCTAAACCTAACCCTAACACTAACCCTAGGCCTAACCATAACCATACCCCTACCCCTAATCCTAACCATAATCCAAGCCCTAAACCTATCTATTACCATTAACATAAGCCTACCCCAAACATAGCTCTAAACATAGCTCTAACCCCACTTATTACACTAAATCTAACTATTAATGTCATGATTACACTAGCCCTAACATGAAAACTACTCTAACCCTAATTGTAAACTTAACCCTACTCCTAACCCTAAACCTACACTAACCTTAACTGTTAACCTAACCCTAGAAATAACTGTAAACCTAACCCTTGCCATAGTCCTAATCCTAGCTCAAACCCTAACAGTTACGCTAAACCTAAAATTAACCCTGGTCCTAAACCTAAATTTAACCCTATCCATTTAGGCCTAACCCTAAACATATCGCTAACACTAACCTTATCCTTACTTAAACTTAAACTGAACACTAAACCTAACCCTATTAATTACTCTAAACCAAGCCCTAACCTTAACCCTAACCCTAATACTAATTCGAACCCTAAAACTAAATTAAAACCTAACCCAAAACTCAGAACAAGACAGTGACTCTAATAACACACCTAGCTCTAAACCTGACCCTTATCCTAAACATAACCCTTTAAGTAGACCTAGCCATAAAACTAACCCTAAAAGTATTCCTAACTGTAACCCTAGACCTGACATTAGCACTCTACCTAATTCTTGCATTAAACCTAACACAAACCAGAGCCCTCATCCTAGACTTAAAACTAGCCTGAATCGTAATCTGAACCCTAACCCTAGCCCAAACCCTAATATCACACTCGCCCTAGTTCTGAACCAAGGTATAACTACATCCTTTCCCCTAACCCTAACCCTAACCATAACACTATAACTAACACTAACCCTAGCCCTAAACCTAGGCCTAATCGTAACACTAAACATAGGTCTAATAATAGGCCTAATTTATTGCTAAATGTAACCCTAACTCTAACCCTAGCTCTAAGACTAACCCTAACTCTAGCCCTAGACCTATTTCTAGTACAAACCTTATTTATTGCCTAACCCTAACACTAGCCCTGACCTTAGTCCTAACACTAGCCCTAGTTCTAAACCTTGAACTAACCCTAACTCTAAATCTAACCCTAACTCTAAACCTAAACCTCACCCTAACACTAGTCCTAACCCTAATTCTAATTTGAAAACTATCCCTAACTGTAGGAATAGTCCACAAACAAAACTGAGCTATAGCCCTAATCCTAACCCTTAACCTAAACCAAATCCTAATGCTACATATAGTCCTAACCCTATGCCTACAACTAATGCTGACCCTGACTCTGACCCTAAAACTACCTCTAAACATCACCCTAACCCTAAACTTAACCCAAACACTAGACCTAGCCCTAATCCTAACCCTAAAATTATCTCTAATCGTAAATCTAATTCTTACATTAGCCATAGCCCTAACCATAACACAAAACCTAGCCCTAATCTGAGCCTCAACCCTAGCTTTAACACTAAACCTAACCCTAGCCCTAACCCTCATACTAACCCAAACCCTAGCTCTAAACATATTCCTTACCCTAAGCCAAACTCTCATCCTAATGCTACCCAAGTTCTAACACGAATCCTTAGTTTACCCCAAACACTAACTGTATTACTAGTACTAACCCTAGTCCTCATTCTATCTCTAACCCTAATCCAAAGCCTAAGCCTAACCCTTATCCTTATTCTGAACCTAACACTAACCCTAGGTCAAAGCCTGACCTTAAAACTAAACCAAACCCTAACACTAGCCCTACCAGTAAACCTATACCTAAACTTAACCATAATACTAGCACTAGACCTAAACTTAATTCTAAATATAGCCATAACTCTAGCTCTACTCCTAAACAAAAACCTAGCCCTAGCCCTAAAATAACTGTTAACCTAAAACAAAGACTTATCCTACACCTAGACCTAACCCTAGTTCTAATTCTGGCCCTAACCATAAACCCAATGCTAACCTGAACACTGACGCTTATCCTAACACAAACCCTAGCTCTAAACTTTATCCTAACCCAAAACTTAAACCTAACACTGGACAAATCTGTAACCCTAACCCAAAAAACTAGCCATAATCATAATCCATAGCCCCAACACTAGCCATAAACCTCACACAAAACCTAGCTCTAATACAATCCCTAAACCTAGACCTAAGCATAACCCTTACCCTATTCCTAGCCGAAACCCTAAACCTAATGCTTGCCCTAGCCCTAACCCTAGCTCAAACTGTAACCCTTACCCTAAACATAATTCTAGCTCTAACCCTAACCCTAACCATATCCCTAATCCTAACTGTCTGTAACTATAGCCCAAATCCTAGCTCTAAATTTATCCATTACTTTAAACATAACTCTAAACCTAATGCTAACCCTAACCCTAACCCTAACCGTAGCCCTGATTCTAATCCTAACCCTCGCCCTAGCCCTAACCCTAGCTAAAACCCTAACAATTATCCTAAACCTAACCCTAACACAAACCCTAGGAGTAACCCAAACCCTAGCCCAAATCCCAACATTAACCTAAGCATTAACACTAGCACTAAACCTATCTATTACTCTAAACATAAGCCTAAACCAAATGCTAACCCTAGGCCTAACCCTAACTTTATCCCTAATACTAACCCTATACATTACTCTAAACCTAATCTGAACTGTAAACCTCACTCTATACATTACTCTAACCCTAAACCTAACCCAATGCTAATTTGAGCCTTAACCTTATACCTTAACCCAAACCAAACCCTAACCCAGACTCTGACCCTAATAATTACCCAGCTTTATACCTGACACCTACCCTAAATCTAACCCTTACACTATACCTACACATTAACCTATCCCTAACACTATCCCTAACCATAACCCTACACCTGACATTAGCCCTAACCCTTATCCTAGCCCTAACCCTAACACAAACCCTAGCCCTCATCCTAGCCCTCAACCTAGACTTAATCCTAACCCAAACCCTCACCCTAGCCCTAGCCCTATTTATAACCGTTGCCTTAGCACTGATCCTAGCTATATAACCCAATTGCTTCCCATAAAACTAACCCTAACACTAGCCCTAACCATAGGCCTAACCCTAACACTAATCATAGCACTAATACTAGCCCTATTTGAACCCTAAACTTAACCCTACCCATTACCCTAGCCCTAAGACTAACTTTAACTCACACCCAAGCCCTATTTCTATTTATAACCCTATTCATTACCTTAACCCTCACAATAGCCCTAACGTGAACCCTAAACCTAGCAATAGCCCTAACAATATATCTAACCATAACTCTAAGTCTAACACTAATCTTAAGCCTAAACCTCATTCTACCACTAGCTCTAACGCTATTGCTAATCCGAAAATAGCCCTAATCCAAGCCCTAGCCCTAAAACAATACTGAGCCATTGCTCTAATCCTAAAACTTAACCTAAGCCAAAACATAACCCATAACTAGTCTTAACCAGAGCTCTAATTCGAGCCTTAGGCCTAAAACTAACCCTCACCCTGACTCATATCCAAACACAAACCCAGCTCTAAATATCACCCTTACCCTAAAACTAAAGCTAACACTAGACCTAGCCAAAACTCTAACCCTAAAACTAATCCTAATCGTAACCCTAGTTCTTACCTTGGCCTTAGCCAAACACTAGCCCTAACTCTAACACAAAATAGACCTAATCTGAGCCCTAACACTAGATTTCACCCTAACTCTAACCCTAAAACAAGCCCTAAACCTAACTCTAATCCTAGCCCTAACCCTAGGTCTAATCCTATCTATTACCCTAAGCCAAACCGTATTCATACTGTTAACTCTAGTCCTAATCCTAATCCTTAGACAAACCTAAACAATAACCCTATTACTAGTCCTAACACTAGTCCTCATTCTAGATCTAACTCTAACCCAAAACCTCACCCTAACCTTCACCCTTATTCTGACCCTAACACTAATTATAGGTCTAAACGTGACCCTAAACCTAAACCAAAGCCTACAACTAGCCCTACCTGTAACCTTATATTTAAACCTAACCCTAACACTAGCCCTAGACCTAAAAGTAATTTTAAATCTACTATAATTCTAGCCTTTGACCTAAAAAAAAAAAAAAAAAAAAAAAACTTAGTCCTAGCCCTAACAATAACCCTTAACCTAAACCAAACACTAACTCTACCAATAGACCTAACCCTAGTCCTATTCTGGTTTTCACCCTAACCCTAATTTTAACCTGAACACTGGCCCTGAAACTAATATTAAACCTAGCTCTAAACTTTAACTTAGCCCTATCCCTAAAACTAACTGAAACCCTAGACTTAAGACTAACACTAACTTTCACACTAACCCTAACCCTAATTCTAACCCTATCTGTTACTGTAATCATAACCCTAGCCCAAACACTTGAGCTATAGTTAGATCTAGACTGAATCTTAAATCTAATGCTAAATCCAAATCTAACCCTAACCCAAAGCCTAAGCCTAACACTAACACAATCCCTAACTCTAATGCTAATCTTATAACTAGCCCAAACCCTAAACCTAGGACTAAAACAAAACTGAGCCACAGCCCTAACCCTAAATCTTACCAAATTCTAAATCTAGCCTTAACTCTAGCCCTAGACCTAAACATAAACCTATCCCTAGCCCTAACAATAATCCTTAACCTAACTCAAACACTAACCCTACCCCTAGACCTAAACCTACTCTTAATTATGGCTGTTACCCTAACTCTAACGTCAACCCAAACACTGACCCTGTCTTGAGAGTAAACCTATCTCTAAATATGACCTTACCCAAAAATCTAAAGCTAACACTAGAACTAGCCATAACCCTAACCATACAACTAGCCCTCAATATAACCGTACCTCTTACATTACTCATAGCCCTAACCCAAGGCCTAAACTTAACACAAAATCTGGAGCTAATCCTAGGCCTAAATCAAGCCTTAAGCATAACCCTAATCCTAACCCTAGCCCTAACCCTAACTTAACGCTCACTTTAGTCCTAATCCTAGCTCAAAGCCTAAAAATTACACTAAACATAAACCTACACCTATCCCTCAATCTAACCCTAACAGTAGCCCTAATTCTAAACTTAACCATAGCCCTAAACCTAGCTCTAAACCTACCCATTATTCTAAACCTAAACCTAACTTCATTGATAGTCCTAGGCTTAATGCCAAACCTAAACCTAACTGGAAATCTAACCCTAGACCTAACCTTAAATCTCACACTTGCCATATACCTAACCCTAGCTCAAACCCTAATTCGTACTATAAGCCTAAACATAACTATAGCCCTAAACTTAAGCCTAAACCACAATATAATGTTAAACATAGCCCTATATCTAACCTAACCCTATCAATTACCCTAAACCTAAATAAACTCTAAACAAAACCCTATCATTACCCTAACCCACACACCTGAACTCTGGCCCCAACACTAACATTAAACCTAGCTCTAAACCTGAACCTAACCCAAAACATAAACCTAACACTAGACCTAGCCATAACTGTAACCCTAAAACTGGCTCTAATCAGAACTCTAGATCTTATATTAGACATAGCACTAACCCTAGTCCTAAACCTAACACAAAACTTAATCCTAATGGAGGCCTAAACCTAACCTAAGCATAACCCTCACCCCTAACCCTAGTCCTAACCCTACTCTAACCCTTACCTTAGACCTAAACCTAGCTCAAAGCCTAACCCTTAGCCTAAATATAGCCTTAGCACTATCCCTAACCATAACCCTAAAACAAACCATAACCCTAATGTTAATTCAAGCCCTAACCCTAAACTCTAACCTCAACCAAACTCTAACACTGACCCTGACCCTAATAAATCTCCTAGCTCTAAAGCTGACTTTTACACTAAATCTAATCCTTACACTAGACCTCGCCATAACACTAATCCTAAAACTATGCCCAACTGTAAGCTTAGACCTGACATTAGCCATTGCCCGAATATTAGCCCTAAACCTAACACAAACCCCAGCCCTTATCCTAGCCCTAAACCTAGCCTTAATTATAATTCTAAACGTAACTTTAGGCCTAATAAAAAACTAACCATAGCCCTAATCTTAGCCCTAATTTAGTCCTATTCCTAAACCTAGCCCTACTATTAACTCTAAGTCTCACCCAAGCCCTATCCCTAGTTCTAACTCTATCCCTTACTGGAACCCTAATCCTCGTCCTAAACCTAGCTCTAACCCTAGCCCTATCATTAGCTCTAGCCCTAACCTAGATCTAATTTTAACTCTAAACCAAACCTGAACCCTAAGCCTAATCCTACCCCTAGCCCTAACTCTAAATCTAACTTTAACCCTAGCCCTAAAACAAAACCGAGCCATAGCCCTAACCCTAACCCTTAACGTAAACCAAACCATAACCCTAACCCTAACCTTAGCTCTAGTTCTAATTTTAAGCTGAAAACTAGAACTAACACTGACCCTGACTCTGACCATAATACTAACCCTAGTCTAAACATCACCCTAAAACTAACCCTAACACTAAAACTAGGCCTAACATTAACCCTAAACCTAAATTTAACCCTAATTGTTATCCAGGTACTTACATTAGTCTTACCCCTAACTCTAGTACTAACTTAACACAAAACCTAGCCCTAACCCAAGCCCTAACCCGAGTTTAAACCATAACCCTAATCCTAACCCTATCCCTAATCAAAACCATAAACCTAGCCCTATCCCTAGCTTTAACCCTATCCATTGCCATAACCGTAACCCTAGAAATAAACCTAGCCCTATGCCTAATCCTAAAACTATGCATTACCCTAAATGAAACCTAAACCCTAAACCTCATCATATCATTACTCTAACACTAACCATAACCCTAATTTGAGCCCTAACTTTAAAACTTAATCTATCCGAAACTTCTAACCTCGAACTTGACCCTAATAATAACCCTAGCTCCAAACCTCACCCTAACCCTAAACATTACATTACATGAAGCTATAAACCTAACTCTCAAACTATCTTTAACCATAACCCTAGATCTGATATTAGCACTAGCCCTAATACTAGCCCTAACACTAAAATGAACCACAGCCCTCATCCTAGCCCCAAACCTAGGCTTAATCATAACCCTAACCCTAACCATAGCCATAACCCTAATTGTAACCCTCACCCTTTCTCTAAACTTAGCTATAATGCCATTCCTTGCCCTAAACTTAACCCTAACCCTAACATTAGGCCTAAGGTGAACACTAAACCCTACCCTATTTTAACCCTATCCCAAAACCTAACCCTAACCCTAGCCCTAAGAGTAACTCTAACTCTCACACTAGCCCTATCCATACTTCTCATCCTATCCATTACCATAATCATAACCTTAGCCCTAACCCTACACCTAAACCTAGCCATAAACTTTGCCAAATCCTTATTTCTAGTCCTAACACTAGATCTAACCCTAACTCAAAATGTAACCATAACCCTAAGCCTAAGCCTAACATTCACACTAGCCCTAGCCCTAATGCTAATCATAAAACAAGTCCTAAACCTAACTCTTACAGAAAAACAAAACCGAGCAATAGACCTAACACTAAACCTTAAGATAAATGAAACATTAACACTACACCTAGACCTAACCCTAGCCCTAATTCAAGTCTTAATCTTAACCTTAATAATAACCTTAAACCTGAATCATATCCTAACACTCACCCTAGCTCTATACACCACCCTAACCTTAAACCAAACCCTTACGGTAACCCTAGTCTTAACTCGAGTCATAACCCTAACCCTAAAACAAAACCTGACCCTGACTGGTAACCTAACACTAACACTACCTCTAAATTTCACCCAAACCTTAAACATAATTCTAACACTAGAGGTTTAACCCATAACCATAACCCTAAAACTAACCCTGGAAACCGTAGTTCTTACATTAGCCATTGCTCTAACCCTACCCATATCCCTAACACAAAAACTAGCCCTAATCTGAGCCCTAAACCTAGCTTTAACCCTAACCCTAGCCATAACCCTAGCTCTAACCCTATCTCTTACCCTATGTCAAACCAAAAACCTAATGCTAATCCTAATCCTAACCCTAATTATTAAACTAACCCATACCCTAACCTATTACTGGTCCTAACCCTAGTACTCATTCTAGCTCTAACCATAACCCAAACCCTAACCCTAACCCTGACCCTTATTCTGACCCTAAAACTAATCATAGGTGTAAACCTGAACCTAACCCTAAACCGAACTCTAACACTAGCCCTATGGTAAGCTTATACCTAAACCTAACCCTAACACAAGCCCTAGACCTAAACCTAATCCTAATCTATCCAGAACTCTTGCCCTAGACCTAAAAAAATCCTAGCCCTAGCCCTAACAATAACACTAACCCTTCCCTTAGACTTAACCCTAATCCTAATTCTGGCTTTCATATTCATCATAACCCTAAACTTAACACTGACCCTGACACTAACACTAACCCTAGCTCTAAACATCACCCTAACCCTAAACCTAACCCTAAAACTATACTTAGCTCTAACATTAACCCTAAAACTCGCCCTAATCATAATAAAGTTCTTACAATTGCCATAACCCTAACCTATTGCAAACCCAAACCTAACCCAAGCCCTACCCTAGATTTAACCCTAAAGCTAATCATAACCCTAACCTTAGCCCTAATCCTAAACCTAACCCTAACCCTAGACCTAATCCTAAGCATAATACTAGCCCTATCACTAGCTCTAACCCTATCCATTACCCTAATGATAACCCTAATGCTTCTGCTTACCCTAGGTCGAACCGTAATCCTATCCCTAACCTTAAACCTATCCATTACCCTACACCTAACCTGTACTCTAAACCTAAAACTATCATTAACCTATCCCTAACCATAATGATAACTTGAGACTTAAACCTAAAACTTAATCTAATAAAAACTCTAACCCTGACTCTGACCTTAATAATACCCATAGCTCTAAACCTGACCTAACAACAAACCTGACCCTTACAATTGACCTAGCTATAAACCTAACCCTAAAACTCCCTCTAACTGTAACCCTAAACCTGACATTAGCCCTAGCTCTAATCCAAGTCCTAATCCTAAGCCAAACCTTATTCAACATCCTAGCCATAAAACTTGCCTTAATCATAAACTTAACCCTAACCATAAACCTAATTCTAATCCTCAACCTACTTCTAAAAATAGCTATAATCTCATCCCTTAACCTAAAACTAACCCCAACCCTAACATTAACCCTAGCCCTAAATCTTGGCCCAACCCTAACACTAACCCTAGTCCTAATCCCAGCCCTAATTTAGCCCTATTCCTAACCCAACCCTAACCCTAGCCCTAAGACTAACTCAAACTCTCACCCTAGCCTTATACCTAGTTCTAACCCCATCCTTTACCATCACCCTATACTTAGCCCTAAACCTGGCCCTATACTTACCCCTAGCTCAAAGCCTAGATCTAAACCTTACTCTAAATCTAACCCTAAACCTAAGCCTAAACCTCACACTAACACTAGCCCTAATCCTAAAATTAATCCTAAAACTAGCCCTAACTCTACCCCTAGCCCTAAAACAAAACCATATCATAACACGAACCCTAACACTTAACCTAAACCAGACCCTAACTCTAAACCTAGCCCTAATTCTGTCTCAAATTCTAGTCCTAACTCTAACCTGAAAACTAATCTGTACCCTGACTCTGACCCTAACATTAAACCTAGCTCTAAACATTATCTTAACCATAAAATTAACCCTAACACTTGTCGTAGCCCTACACCTGACCCTATCGGTAGCTCTAATCAAAATGCTACTTTGTACATTAACTGTAGCCTTAAACCTAGCCCTAACCTAACCCAAATCCTAGCCTTAATCCAAGTCCTAAACCTATTGTTTTTTTTTTTTTTTTTTAATTTATTTTTTAGTTTTTGGTGGACACAACATCATTATTTCATTGGTATGTGGTGGTGAGGATCGAACACAGTGCCCTGCGCATGCATGGCGAGCATGCTACATCTTGAGCCACATCTCCAGCCCCTAAACCTAGCTTTAACCCAAACTGTAAACCTAACCCTAACCCAAATAAAAGCCCTAATCCTATACATAAGAGGACTTTTAATCTTAGGTCTAACCCTATCCATTACCCTAATGATAACCCAACCCTTATGCTAACCCTAGGCCTAACCTAACCCTATACATTACACTAAACCACACCTAAACCCTAAACCTAAACCTTTCACTACCTTAACTCTAAACTTAATGATAATGCAAGCCCTAAATCTAAACCCTAACCTAACCCAAACCCTCACCTTCATCCTGACCCTAATAATAACCCTAGCTCTAAAACAGACCCTTAGTATAAATCTAACCCCTACACTGGACCAAGCCAAAAAAACTAACACTGAATCTATCCCTAACTGTAATTTTAGACCTGACATTAGCCCTAGCCCTAATACTAGCCTGAAACCTAACACAAATGTTAGCCCTCATCCTAGCCCTAAACCTAGCTTTAACCATAACATAAACCTAACCCTACACCTAACACTAATACTAACACTAGCCCTAGCCCTCAACGTCGCTATAACCCAATACCTTACCCTAAACATAATCCTAACTCTAATCCTAACCCAAGGCCTAAACCTAATACTAACACTAGCCCTAATTTAGCCCTATCCTTAACCCTAACACTAACCCTAACCCTAATTCTAGCCCTAAGACTAACTCTAACTCTCATACTAGCCCTATCAATCATTCTAACCCTATCTCTTACCATAATCCGAAACCTAACCCAAACCCTAGACCTAACCTTTGTCCTATCCTTAGCCCTAGCCCTAGCCATAGATCAAAACCTAACTCTAAATCTTACCCAAACCCAAAGCCTAAGCCTAAAACAATTATAAATACGTTTATATTTAGACTCTATGTCTAGAGATGTTGACTTCAATTATTATTTAGAATAAGTCATTAGTTTAATAAAATTCATACCATTTCTGGTGGTATATAGAAAACTGAGGGTCAGGGGTAGGATGCTATGTTAAGGGGGAAAGGAATGAGGGTATGTGATTTACTTAGCAAATTTGGAGTAGAACTCTAATGAATAGACAGTGGGAATTTATGGAAGAAGTTATAAATTCAATCTCCTTATCTGTATTCATAAAATTACACGATGTGTAAATAGTAAAAACTATGAGGCTGAAAGTGGGATAGAGGGAGAAAGAATAAAGAAAAAATAACAAGGAAAGAAAGAGAGTGAGAAAGAAAATAAATGCAAATAAAGAGGGGTGAGGTGGGGCCTATGCAATTCCTCTATATTATACTATTCTAGTGATTCAGTTCTTAAAATTCAATTTCATGGAAAGTTTTTGTTTCACATATGTTGAGGTTGTGAGGAACAGAGGGGGAAGTGTAGAGGAGAATGGATGAGAAGAGCAAGAAAATAAAAGTAAGAAAGAAAAAAATGTCTCTCAGAATTCTGTTTTCTTTTCTTGCAGTAGGTGGATTTGTCTATTCCTAGCTTGAGTCTCTGTGCTCAGGGTGGTGGAGGTAGCCAGGGTGAGAGGGCTTGAGCTTCTACATGGAGCCTCCCTACTCTTACCTCTAAATTGGAAACCAGGTGACTGTACAGTTGCTGTTCTGCATTGATAGCTATGCCCCCCAAAATCTTGAGAGAAAAATCTTGAGTTATCACAGCTGGAGGTAGGGGAGTTGGAAACCGGGTACCTGATAAGCTGCAAAACCAATCTGGTAGTCATGCCCACTGATAGATTGCAAGTAAGGTTATTCAAGATGGATTCCATCTATTACCCATGTATGGTGTTTGGTGAGGTGGTTGGTTCTGGAGTGACCTCGGTCTGTTGACCTGCAAGCAAAGCCTCTGTGTTCTCTTCTGCCTTCCATCTGTACAGAGAACACCCGTGTGGCTGAGACTGCTGTCTGTGCCCTGAGAAACTGCACAGCTGAGACTTCCATCTGCGCTGAGAGTGCCCATGCGGCCCTAGTTTTCTTCAAATTTCTATGACACTGGGCAGGATTCATATTTTACCTAGCCTTACTATGCTCCACAGGTTAGGGTTTTCTCAGTTCAATGGTTCGCTGCCAGGAAGAGTTTATATTTTAAGGTTTCCCTTCAATATGGCTTATTGATGTGAATGAAAATTGAGCTGGAAATTAAACAGGGTTGGCAGGACGTGCTTGAAACTTCACAGAATCAGTTCTCAGTGGGCACTCTCTGGTTTCTTTCTTTTGAAGGTAGGCCAAAGATGAGGCATGCAAAAGAAACTGTATCCGAGAACCCTTAAGGAGAAAACAGAGAAACATGTATGTACTAAAATAAGTCTCCCAAAGATTTGATCAGATTTTTTTGATACTGCGCAGGATTCCTCTTTTAGCTTGCTCCACTAGGCTCTCCTTCTAGGATCAATGGTTCTCTAAACAGATAAGTGCTAGTGTTACAGTTAGGGTTATTAGGGCTAGTTTTAGAGCTAGTGTTGGGATTAGAGTTTGTTTTGTTCAAACTTATTTGATACTGGGAAGATTTATCTTTTACCTAGCCTTACTATGTGCCCCAGTTTGAGGCCTTCTCAGTTCAATGGTTGGCTGTTGGTAACATTTTGTTTTTAATGTCTCACTTCATTTTGAACAATATGGGTAAATGAGAATGGAGCTGGAAATCAGAGGGCTGGTGCTAGCTGGTGAAACTTCACATACTCAATCAGTTGTATTTGGGAACTCACTTATTTCTTCCTTGTAAAAATAGCCATAAGCTGTAGCATGCAAAACAACTTTATCCAAAAGCACTTTAGAAGAAAACAGGGCAATATGCATGTACTGAAATACCTACCCAAATTATTTGTCAGATTTCTTTGATACTGTGCAGGATTCATCTAAGCTTTCCACACTAGTCTCCACAAGTTGAAAACTTCTATGATCAAAGGTTATCTTAACAGGTTAGGCTTAGGGTTATGGTTAGAGTTAGGGCAAGGGTTAGAACTATTGTTAGGGTTAGAGTTAGTTTTTTCAACTCTTTGGATACAGGGCAAGATTTATCTTTTTCCTATTCTTAGTATGCTCCCCATGTTTGGGCCTCCTAGGTAAAAGGGTTTGTTCTTGGGATCAGTTTTGGTTTTCATGTTTCACTTCATTTTGCCCTATAGGAGTAAATGGAAATGGAGCTGGACTCAAACAGGGCTTGTGCTAGTTGTTTGAAACTTCACACACTCAATCAGTTCTCAGTGCACATTCTCTCATTTGTTTCTTGTGGTAGTAGCCAAAAGCTGAATTAGAAAGAAACAGCTTTACCTGTGAGCATTTTAGGAGAAAGCTTCAATTTTTTTCATGGATTATTTTGATATTGTAGAGGATTCATCCTTTTCCCAGTCTTAGTAAAATCCCCAAGTTTGGTTTTCAAGGTTTGCCAGTTCACTGTCAGGAACAGTTTGAATTTTTAGGTTTCACTTTATTATGGCCTATAGATGTGAATGAAAATGGAGCTGGAAATCAAACAGAGTTAGTACTAGCTGCTTGAAACTTCACAAATTCAATCAGCTCTCTGTGGGAATTCTCTGGTTTTCTTTGTGAAAGTACCTTAAACTGAAGCATGAAAAAATAATTTATCCAAGGGCACATTAGGAGAAAACAGGGAAATATGCACATACTGAAATACCTCCCTCAATTATTTGGTCAGATTCCTTTGATACTGCACAGGATTCATCTATTAGCTTGCCCACTGGGCTCCTTTATTTGTGGACTACTATGATCAATGGTTCTAAACAGGTTAGGTTAGAGTTAGTATTATAACAGCTAGTGCTTTGTTAGATTTAGTTTTGTTTAAATTTCTTTGATACTGGGCAGAATTCAACTTTTACCTAACCTTACTATATTCTCTAGGTTTGGGCCTGTTGGATCAAGTGTTTGCTCTCCTGAACAGTTTGTATTTTAAGTTTTCATTTCATTTTGACCTATGCTTGTAAATGGAAAAGGAGCTGGAAATCCAGCAGGGTGGGTGCTAGCTACTTCAAAACTCACACACTTAATCAGTTTTCTATGGGCATTCTCTGGTTTATTCCTTTAAATGTAGCCATAAGCTGAAGCATCAAATGCAACTTTATGTGAGAGCACTTTAGGAGGAAACAGGGAAATATGCATGTACTGAACTACCTCCCCAATTATTTGGTCAGATTTCTTTGATATTGTGAAAGATTCATCTGTTAGCTTACCCAACATGACTCCCCAAGTGTGGGACTTCTAGGATCAAAGGAAGTCTAAACATGTTAAGGTTAGCATTAGGATTAATGTTAGGACTAGCATTAGACCTAGTGTTAAGGTAAGAGTCAGTCTTCTTTTCAAATGTCTATGATACTGTGCAGGATTCATATTTTTCCTATTTTGACTATACTTCAAATGTTTGGGCCTCCTACATAAAGGGTTTGCCTTCAGGAACAGTTTCAATTTTCATGTTTCTCTACTTTTTGCCCTATAGGGGTGAATGGAAATGAAGTTTGAAATGGAACAGGGTTTGGGCTAGCTGCTTGAAACTTCCCACCCTCCATTAGTGTTCCACGAGCATAATCTGGTGTTTTCCATGGAAGTAGCCCTAAGATGAAGTAGAAAGTAACAGCTTTATCTCTGAGTGCTTTAGGAACCAGCAGAATACTCATGTACTGAAAGAGCTTCAAATTTTTTTTGGTTTTATTAATTTGATACTGTACAGGATTCATCCTTGACCTAGCCTTAGTAGGCTCCCCAAGTTTGGACCTTCAAGGTTCAATGGTTCAGTGTCAGGAACAGTTTGAATTTTTAGGTTTCACTTCATTATGGCCTATAGGTTTGATTGCAATGGAGCTGGGAATCCAAAAGTGCTGGTGCTAGCTGCATGAAACTTCACACACTCAATCAGCTCTCTGTGGGCACTCTTTGGCTTTTCTTTGTGAAAGTACCTTAAGCTGAAGCATGAAAAACAATTTATCCATGATCCCTTTAAGAAAAAATAGGGAAATATTAATGTATTGAAATACCTTCCCCAATTTTTCATCAAATTTCTTTGATACTGCACATGATTCATCTATTAAGTTGTGCCGCTAGGCTCCCCAAGTTTGGGGCTTCTATGATCATAGCTACTATAAACAGGTTAGAATTCGGTTAGGTTTGGGTTAGATCTAGTATTAGAGTTAGAGGGAGTTTTGTTCAAATTCATTTGATACTTGGCATAATTCGTCTTTTACCTAGCCTTACTATTTTCCCCAGGCTTGGGCTTTATCCCTTCAATGGTTTGCTGTCAGGAACAATTTGTATTTTAAGGTTTCCTTCATTTTGACCTATATGGGTAAATGGAAATGGAACTTGAAATTAAATAGGGCTGATGCTTGCTGCTTAAAACTACACACACTCAGTCAGTTCTATGTGGGCACCCAGGTTTCTTCCTTGTGAAAGTTTCCCAAAGCTGAAGCATGCAAAACATCTTTATCCAAAAGTACTATAGGAGACAACAGAGAGATATTACATGTACTGAACTACCTCCCCAAAATACTTGGTCAGATTTATTTGATACTGCACAAGATCCATCTGTTAGCTTGCTGCACTAGGCTCCCTTAATTTGGGACTTCTATGACAAATGGTTTTCTAAACAGTTAGGTTTAGTTTTATGGTTACGGTAAGGGCTAAGTTTAAACCTAGTGTTAGGGTTAAAGTCACTTTTGTTCATGTATCTTTGATACTGGGCAGGATTCATGTTTTACCTAGCGTCACAATGTTCCCTGGTTTGGGCCTTCTCGTTCAATGGTTTGCTGTCAGGAACAGTGTGTATTTTAAGGTTTCACTTTATTTTGATCTATTTTGGTGAAGAGAAATGGAGCATAAAATGAAACAGGGTTGGTGCTGGCTGCTTGAAACTGCACACACTCAATCAGTTCTCTGTGGTCACTCTGTGGTTTGTTCCTTGTGAATGTTGTCCTCAGTTGAAATATGCAAAGCAACTTTATCCCAGAGCATTTTTGTAGAATTTAAGAAAATATGCATGTACTGAAACACTTCCCCCAATTAATTGCTCATATTTCTTTGATACTGTGCAGGGTTCATCTGTTAGCTTTCCCCACTAGGCTCCCTTAGTTTGAGACTTCTATTATCAAAGGTTCTCTAAACAAACTAGGGTGAGCTGTAGGGTTAGGATTAAGGATAGACCTAGTGTTAAGTTTACAGTAGTTTACAGTAGTTTCAAATTTCTTTGATACTAGGCAGGATTTATATTTTACTTAGCCTTACGATGTTCCCCAGGTTTGGGCATTCTATGTTCACTGGTTTGCTGTCAGTATCTCAATTTTTATTTTAAGGTTTCATTTCGTTTTTTCCTATATGGGTAAATGGAAATGGAGCTGGAAATCAAACAGGGTTTTTGCTAGCTACTTGAAACTTCACACACTCAATCAGTTCTCAGAGCATCCTTGTGAAAGTATTCCAAAGAAGAAGCATGCAAAAACAACACTATGGGAGAGCATTTTATGAGACAACAGGAAAATATGCATGTACTGAACTACCTCCCCCAATCATTTGGTCAGATTTCTTTGATACTGAGCAGGATTCATCTGTTAGCTTGCCCCACTAGGCTCATCACCCTTCAGATTTCTATGATCAAAGTTTCTTTAAACAGGTTAGGGTTAGGCTTATAGTTAGGGTTAAGTCTAGTGTTAGGGTTAGAGTTTATCTTGTTCAAATTTCTTTGATACTGGGCAGGATACATTTTTACCTAGCCTTACTATGTTCCCCAGGTTTCAGCCTTCTCGGTTAAATTCTTTGCTGACAGGAACAATTTGTATTTTATGGATTCACTTCATTTTGACCTACATGGGTAAATGGACATGGAGCTGGAAATCAAACAAGGTTGGTGCTAACTGCTTGAGACTTCACACACTCAATCAGTTCTCTGTGGGCACTCTCTGGTTTGTTCCTTGTGAAATTAGTAATAAGCTGAAGCATGCAATACAAATTTATCTGAGAATACTGTAGGAGAAAACAGGGAAATATGCATGTACTGAAATAGCTCCCCCAATTACTTTGTCAGATTTCTTTGAAACTGCCCATGATTCATCTGTAAGCTTGCCAAACTAGACTCCTCAATTTTGAAACTTCTTTGATCAAAGGTTCACTAAACAGATTATATTTAGCGTTAGATTTAGTATTAGGACTAGTTTTAGACCTAGTGTTAGGGTTACAGTTAGTTTTTTTTTTTTTTTTTTTTTTTTAATTTCTATGATACTGGGCAGGATTCACCTTTTTCCTATTTTGACTATACTCCAAATGTTTGGGCCTTCTACATAAAAGGGATTTCTCTCAGGAACAGTTTCAATTTTCATGTTTCTCTTCTTTTTGCCCTATAGGTGTGAATGGAAATGAAGCTGTAAATCAAACAGGGTTTGTGCTAGATGCTTGAAACTTTACACACTCAATCCGTTCTCAGTGAGCATGCACTGGTTTGTTTCCTGTGAAAGTACCTTAAGCTGAAGCATGAAAAAACAATTTATCCAACAGCACTTTAGGAGAAAACAGGGGAAATAGGCATGTACTGAAACACCTTCCCCAATTATTGGTCAGAATTTTTGACATTTGGTATGATTCATCTGTTACATTTCCCTACTAGGAACCCCAAGTTTTGGACTTTTATGATCAAGCTCTATAAACAGGAAAGACTTAATTTTAGAATTAGGTTTGGGGCTAGAGTTAGAACTAATATTCGGGTTAGAGTTAGTTTTGTTCAAATTTCTTTGATACCAGTCAGGATTCATTTTTTACCTAATATTACCATATTTCCCAGGTTGGGCCTTCTCAGTTCAAGGTTCACTGTCAGGAACAGTTTGTGTTTTAAGGTTTCACTTCATCTTGACTTCTGTGGATTAAGGTTAGGGTTAGGGTTATGGCTCAGTTTTGTTTTAGGGTTAGGGCTAGGGTTAGGGCTAGATTTTGAATTTGTGCTAGGTTAGGGATAGTGTTAGGGTGAGGTTTATGCTTAGGGTTAGGGTTAGATTTAGAGTTAAGATTAGATCTAGCCTTAGGGTTACGTCTAGGGTTAGTGTTATGGTAAGGGATATGGTTGGAACTATGGAACTATGGAAATGGCTAGGACAAGAGTTAGATTTAGATTTAGGACTGGGCTTGGGGTTAGAGTTAGGGTTAAAGCTAAAATAGGGTTAGGATTAGGGCTAGGGTTAGTGTTAGGTTTAGGCCTAGGGGTAGGGATAGGTTTACGATTAGCATTGGGGTTAGGGTTAAGTTTAGGGAAATGGGTGAGGTTTTAGCTAGCTTTATGGCTAGGGTTAGGGTTAGAATTAGGATTAGGGCTAGGGTTAGTGTTTAGGATAGGATTGAGGCTAGGTTTATCACTAGGGTTTCTGTTAGGTTCAGGGCTAGAACTAGAGCTCAGGCTAATGTCAAGTCTAGGGTTATAATTAAGGATAGTCTTGGGGTTAGGTTATGGCTAATTCTAGTATCAGGGCTATGTTTACGGTAAGGGTCAGGTTTAGATTTAGGGGAATTATTAGGGTTAGGGTCAGGGTTAGCATTTGGTTTAGTCAAAGTTTAGGTTTAGGGCTGGAATTAGTGTTAGGGTTAGGCTTAGGGTTAGGGTAAAGGATAGGGTTAGGTTTAGGTTTCAGTTAAGGTTTATGGTAATAGATGGGTTAGTTTTAGCAATAGGGTTATGGTTAGCATTAGGTTAGGGTTATGTTTAGTATAATGGATAGATTTAGAGCTAGGGTTAGGGCTAGATTATGGTTTGGATTAAGTCTAAATTTAGAGTTAGGTGAGGGATAGGGCTAGGGTTTGGTATATGGTAAGTGTTAGGTTTAGGGCTAGGGTTACGGTTAGGTTAGAATTAGAGTTAGTGTTTGAGCTAGGGTTAGGGCTAGAGCGAGGGTTAGGTTTACATTTTAGGTCTATGGATATTTTTATGGTTAGGGTTTGGTTTAGAGTTCGGGTTATGACTAGAGTTTTCATTACAGTTAGTGCTAGGTTTAGGGTAGTGGATAATGTTAGATTTAGGGTTAGGGTTAGAGTTAGGTTATGGATTCAGGCTAGTCTTAGGATTTGGTTCAGTGTAAGACTTAATGTTTCAGCTAGGGTTAGGGCTATGGTGAGGTTTAGGTTTATGGTTAGATCTTGGGATACGTTTATGGTTATAGTTAGGTTTAGTGTGAGTGATAGGGTTATAATTAGTGTTAGGGTTAGTGTAATTGACAGGGTTAGAACTAAAGTTCGAGCTGGGAATAAGGTTAGCATAAGACGTAGGGTTAGGGTTATGGTTTAGGATAGGGCTACGGTAATGTTTAGTGTAAGGTTTTGGCATTGAGCTAGGGTTAGGTCTAAGGCAAGGCTTAGAGTTAGAGCTAAGGTTAGGGTTAGAGTCATGCTTAGGGCTACGTTTATGCCTAGGATTATGGCTGGGTTTTGTGTTAGGTTTAGGTCTAGGGTTAGGACTATTGTTAGGGTTAGGGCTACTGTTAGGTTTAAGATAAGGGTTAAAAAGGTTTAGGGCTAGTGTTATGTATATGGCTAGTATTAGGGTTAGGGTTATGGCTAGGTCTAGTGTTAGGACTAGGTTTGGGGTTAGGTTCAGGTTTAGAGATAGATTAATGTTAGGGTCAGGATCAGTGTTCCGGATAGGATTAGTGTTAGGGTTAGAGCCAGAATTAGGACTAATGTTAGGTCTAGGGGTAGGGTAAGTTTTTAGTTTAGGTTAACGGTTAATTTTAGGGCTAGAGCTAGGATTTTGTTTAGGTCTAGGGCTAGAATTACAGCTATATTTAGGATTAGTTTTTGATCTAGTTTTAGGATTAGGTATAGGTACAGGCTTAATGGTAGGGCTAGTGTTAGGGTTTGGTTTAGAGATAGGATAAGGTTAGACATAGTGTTACTGTTAAGATCTGAATAAGGGTAAGGGTTAGGGTTAGAACAAGAATGAGGGCTAGGGTTAGGACTAGTAATGCTGTTAGTGTTTAAGTTAGGCTAAGTATTGGGGTTAGGACTACGGTTAGCATTTGGTTTAGGGTTTGGCTTAGGGTAAGGGATAGGGTTAGAACTAGTGTTAGGGCTAGGGTTAGGGTTAGGTTTAGATCTAGTGTTAGGGTTAAGATTAAGGTTTTATCTAGGTTTAGGACTAGAATTAGGGGTAGGATTTGTGTTAGGGTTAGGGCTAGGCTTATGACAATGCCTAATGTATGAACTAGGGTTATGATTAGGGCTAGTTTTAGGGTTAGGTTTAAGGCTAGGTCTGGTATTAGGGTTAATTAAAAGTTAGGGTTATGTTTAGAGCTAGGATTAGTGTTAGGATCAGTGTCAGGGTAAGGATTATTTTTAGAGTTAGGTTTAGGTCTAGGTGTAGGTTTATGGTTTGGTTTAGGTTAACGGTTATGGTTAGGGATATGATTTGGTTTTGTTTTAAGTCTAGGTCTAGGGGTAAGGCAAGTTTTTCGATTAACATTATTGTTAGGGCTACTGTTAGGGTTTAGTTTAGGATTATGTTTATGGTTAAATTTAGAGTTAGGTTTAAATTTAGAGTTAGGTTTATATCCAGGGCTGGGCTAGGGTTAAGGATAGAACTAGGGAATGGGATAGGGCAAGAGTTAGATTTAGTCTTAAGGCTAGGTTTAGGTTTAGGATAGGACTAAATTAGGGTTAGTGCTAGGCTTAATGTTAGGGTTAGGCCTAGGGTTAGGGTAAGGGTTATGGTTAGGTTTAAGATTATGGTTAGGTTTTGGGTTATGGTTATGTTTAGGGTAAGGGATGGGGTTATAGCTAGGTTTAGGGCTAGGGCAAGGGTTAGAATTAGGGTTCCTCGATTTATGGTTCTGGTTAGGAATAGGGCTAAATTTAGGGCTAGGTTTAGGGGTAGGATTAGGGCTAGGGCTAATTTCATTTGCAGCTTTACAGGTAAAGTAGTTTTAGGGTTAGGTTAGATGTAGTATAAGGGTTAGGTTTAGGGTTAGGTCATGTTTAGAGCTAAGGGCATTGTTTGGGTCAGGGTTGTGATTAGTGTTTGGGATAGATTAAGGTTTAAAATTTAGGGCTTGAATTAGCATAGGGTTATTATTAGGGTAATGATATATTTAAGTATAGGTTTCAAGTTAGGTTTAGGGTAATGGATAGGGTTAGGATTAGTGATACCTTAAGGTTTAGGCCTAGGGTTAGCATTAGGGTTAGGATTATGGTTAGGGTAATGGATAGGGTTAGAGCTAGGGTTAGAGCTAAGGTTAAGGTTATTATTAGTGCTAGGTTTAGGGTTAAGGTTAAGGTTAGGGTTAAAGCTCAGTTTAGGGCTCAGATTAGGCTAGGTTTTGGGTTAAGTTAGGGCTAGGATTAGGGTTATTGCTAATGTAAGTAGTAAGGATACAACTAGGGCTAGTTTTAGGGTTAGGATTAGGGTTAGGGTTAGGTCTAGTGTTATGTTTAGGATTATGTTTATGATGATATTTAAAGCTAGGGTTAGTTTTAGCATTAGAATCAGGGTTAGGATTAGTTTTAGAGTTCTGTTTAAAACTCGAATTAGGGCTAGGGTTAGGGCTACGTGTAGGGTTATGGTTTGGTTTAGGTTAAGGG
This sequence comes from Marmota flaviventris, assembly GCF_047511675.1. Taxonomy (NCBI): domain Eukaryota; kingdom Metazoa; phylum Chordata; class Mammalia; order Rodentia; family Sciuridae; genus Marmota; species Marmota flaviventris. The sequence goes on from NC_092510.1 coordinate 13,438,304, forward strand.
TTAGGATTAGGGCTATGGCTCGATTTTATATTAGAGCTAGGGCTAGAGTTAGGGCTAGTTTAAGAGCAGCATTAGGGTTAGGGTTAGGTTTAGGCTTAGTCTTTGCATTAGGGTTAGATTTAGAGTTAGGTTTAGATCTAGGGTTAGGGATAGGGCTAAGGAAATGGCTAGGGTTAGGCATAGGGTGTGTAGGGCTAGGTTTAGAGTTCCAGTAAGGGATAAGTTTAGAACAAATTTTAGGGTTAGAGAGAGAGTTAAACTTAGTTTTAGGGCTAGGGTTAGGGTTAGGATTAGGGATAGGGCTAAGGCAGGCCTAAGATTAGGGATAAGGTTGGTTTTAAGATAGGCCTAGGTTTAAGGTTAGGGTTATGATTAAGGCTATGTTTAGTGCTAATATGGGCTAGAGTTTGTGTTCGGGTTAGGGCTAGGATTATATCTAGGGCTAATGTCAGGTCTAGGGTTATGGTTATGGATAGTTTTAGGGTTAGATTTTGGCTAGGTCTAATGTAAGGATTAGGTTTAGGGTAAGGGTTAGGTTAGAGCTAGGGGAATTATTAGGGTCAGGGTCATGGTTATGGTTTCTTTTAAGTTTGAGTTTAAGGTTAGGGCTCAAATTAGTGTTAGGTTTATGGTTATGGTAATTATAGGGTTATATTTAGCATTCATGTTAGGTTTAGGGTAATTGATAGGGTTGGGTTTAGTGATAGTTTTTGGGTTAGGCCTGGGGTTATCATTAGGGAAAGGGTTATGCTCAGGATAATGGATACATTTAGAGTTAAGGTTAGGGGTAGGGTTATGGTTAGGATTAGGTCTTGAGATACGGTTAGGCCTAGAAATAGCATTAGGTTATGGGTTATGGTTAGGGTAATGGATACAGTTAGAGCTAAGTTAGAACTAGACTTATGGTTGGGATTAGGTCTTGAGTTAGTGTTAGGGTATGGGTTAGAACTAGGGTTAGGGTTAGTGTTATGTTTAGTTTAAGAGTTAGGTTCTGAGCTATGATTAGGGTTGGATCAAGGGTTAGGATTAGGGCTATGTTTAGGGATAGGATTACAATAGGTTTAGGGTTAGGATTAGGGGAATGATTATAATTAAGTTTAGGGTTATGGTTAGGGTAATAAATATGGTTCAATGTAGGTTTAGGGTTAGGGACTGGGTTAGATTTAAGTTTAGCATTAGGGTTAGGTCTAAGGTTATGTTTAGGTTTAGGGTAAGGGTTAGGGTTTGACCTATGGTTAGGGCTATAGCGATTATAAGTTTTGGATTAGTTCTAGAGTAAGTTTTTTTGTTTAGAGTTAGGATTATGGTTAGTGTTAGGGCTGGGGTTACAATTAGGGTTAGGTTTAGTGTAAGGGTAATGGGTAGGTTTAGAGCTAGAGTTAGGGCCAGGATTAAGGTTAGGATTAGGACTAGGTTTAGCGTTAGATTTAGGGATAGTTCTCAGTTTATGTTTATAGTAAGTGTTAGGTTTGGAGCTAGGGTTAGGACTAAGGCAAGGGTTATGTTTCGGTTAGGGCTAGGGTTATGGTTAGGGTTATGCTTAGGGCTAGGTTAAGGCCTAGGATTAGCTCTAGGTTTTGTGTTAGGTTTAGGCCTAGGGTTAAAGCTGTGGGTAATGTAAGAGCTAGGGTTATGATTAGGGCTAGTTTTATGGTTAGGGTTATGCCAAGGTCTAGTGTTAGGTTTAGATTTTCAGTTAGGGTCAGGTTTAGAAGTAGGTTTACTCTTAAACGTAGAGTCAGTTGGGTTAGAGTTCAAGTTACGGTTACAATGAGAATTAGGAGTAGGTTTAGGTCTAGGGGTAGGGTTAGTGTTTGTGTTGGGAGAAGGCTTATTTTTAGGCCTAGGACTAGGTTTTTGTTTAGGTCTATGGCTAGAGTTAAGGTTAGATTTAGGATTAGGTTTAGGTCCAGGGCTAGTGTTAGGTTTTAGTCTAGTGTTAGGTTCAGGTTTAGATCTAGGGTTTGTGTTAGTGTCAGGATAAGGGTCAGGGTTAGTGTTCGGGTTTGGGTTAGGATTAGAGCTTGAATGAGGGCTAGGGTCAGGACTATTACTATGGTTAGGATGTTGGTTAGCCTAAATTAGGCATAGGTCTAGGGCTATCATTAGGTTTAAAGTTATTCATAGGGTAAAGGATAGCCTTAGAGCTATGTTAGGGCTAGAGTTGGGTTATGGTTAAATCTAGGTTTAAGGCTTGGATTAGGGCTAGTCTTTGTGTTAGGGTTAGGGCTAATGTTAGGGCAATGACTAATGTAAACCTAGGATTACAATAACGGTTAGTATTAGGGTTAGGGTTAGGGGTAGTTCTAGTTTTAGGGTTAGGTTTAAGGTTAGGATGATATTTAGAGCTAGGGTTTGTGTTAGGTTATAGTCAGGGTCAGGGTTAGGGTTAGGATTCGAATTAGGCATAGGTTTACTTTTAGGTTTCAGTTTAAGATTAGGAGGGTGTTTAGAGCTAGGGTGAGTGTTAGGATATGAGTCAGGGTCAGGGTTAGATTTAAGGTTAAGTTTAGGACTCAAATTATGGCTATGTTTAGGTCTAGGTGTAGTAATAGGGTTTGGTATATGTTAACGTTTATGGTTAGGGCTATTGCTCAGTTTGTTTTAGTCCTAGGTTTAGAGTTAGGGATAGTTATATGATTAGAGTTAGGGTTAGGGCTAGTGTTTGTGTTAGGTTTAGGCTTAGGGTTAGGTTAAGATTTGGAGTTAGGATTAGATCTAGGTTTAGGGCTAGGTCTAAGGATAGGGCAAGGGTTAGGGCTATGTTTAGGGTTATGGTAAATGATAGGGCTAGAACTAGGAATAAGGCTACAGTGGGAGTTAGAGTTAGTCTTAAAGATAGGATTATGGTTTGTTTTATGAATAGTGGTAAATCAGGGCAAAGATTAGAACTAGGGTTAGTGCTCAGATTCAGCCTAGCATTAGGGCTAGGTTTAGGGTTAAGTTTAGGGTAAGGGATGTTTTATAGCTTGCTTTAGTGGTAGAGTGAGGTTTAGAATTAGGATTAGGGCTAGGGTTAGAGTTCTCGCTATGTTTAGGGCTAGAATGAGAGCTAGAATTTGTTGTAAGTTTAGGTCTAGAATTAGGGCTAGGGATAATGTCAGGTCTAGTGTTTCAGCTAGGATTAGATTTAGGATTAACTCTATTTTTTAGTCTAGTGTAAGTTTTAAGTTTAAGGTAAGGGTCAGTTTTAGAACTGGGATATTTTTAGGGTCAGGGTCAGGGTTATGGTTTATATTAGGTTAAGATTTAAGGATAGGGCTCAAATGAGCATTAGGGTTAGAGTTAGGTTTAGGGTGATGAATAGGGTTAGGTTTATGGTTCAGGGTAGGTTTAGGGTAATGGAGAGATTTAGGGTTTGTGATAGGGTTAGGGTCAGGCCTAGGGTTAGCATTAGGAATAGAGTTATCATAAGGGTAATGTATATGGTTAGGGGTAGGGCTAGTGTTAGGGTTATTGTTAGGGATAAGGCTAGGGTTATGTTTAGGCCAAAGATTAGGCTTTGAGCTATGCTTAGGTCTAAGATGAGGGTTAGGCTTAGGCTTAGGGCTAGGTTTAGGGTTAGGGTTATGCTTATGGTAGGTTTAGGCCTTGGATTAGGTCTAGGTTTTCTTTTTAGGTTTAGGACTAGGGTTTGTGCTATGGGTAATGCAAGATCTAGGGCACTAATTAGGGCTAGTTTTAGGGTTAGGTTTATGGCTAGGTCTAGTGTTAGGTTTAGATTTTGGTTTAGAGTCATTTTTAGAGCTAGGTTTAGTGTTAGTGTCAGGGTCAGTGTTCAGATTAGAGTTAGGGTGAAAGCTAGAATCAGGAGTAGGGTTAGGTCTAGCTGTAGTGTTATTGTTTGGTTTAGGTTAATTGTTATTTTTAGGGCTAGGACTAAGTTTTTGTTTAGGTCTAGGGCAAGAGTTATTGCTAGTTTTAGGATTAGGTTTAGGTCTGGAGGTATTGGTAAGGTTAGGTTTAGGTAAAAGTTTACTGGTAGGGCTAGTTTCGGGGTTCAGTTTAGGGTTAGGGTCAGTTTTAGACCTATAATTAGTGTTATGGTCAGAATAAAAGTGAAGGTTAAGGTTAGGTTTGGGTTAGGGTTAGAGCTAGAATGAGAGCTAGGGTTAGTGTTTGTTAGGCAAAGGATTATGATGAGGACTAGGGTTAGCATTATGGATAGGGTTTGGCTTAGGATAAGGGATAGGTTTATAGCTAGGGTTAGAGCTAAGGTTAGGGTTAGGGTTAGGTTTACGGGTAGGGTTAGGGTTAAATCTAGTTTTGGGTCTCAAATTAGGGTTATTTTTGTTTTGCAGTTAGGGCTAGGGTTAGGACTATGGCTAATGTAAGAACTAGGGTTATTATTAGGGTTAGTTTTAGGGTTAGGGTTTGGGCTAGGAATGGTGTTAGCATTTACTTTATCATTAGGGTGATATATAGAGCTAGGGTTAGTGTTTGGATATGAGTCAGGGTAAGGGTTAGTTTTAGTCCTAGGACTCGAATTTGAGCTAGGGTTATGGCTAGTTTTAGGGTTAGGGTTTGGTTTAGTTTAGATTTAGGGTTAGGGTAATGGCTTGTTAATTTTTATTTATTTTTGTTTTTAGGGCTAGGGCTAGTGTTGGGGTTAGTTTTCTGATTAGCGATAGTGTTCAGCTAGTGGTAGGTTGATTTAGGCTTAAGGTTAGGGTTAGATTTAGAGTATGGTTAGATGTTGGGTTAGGGCTAATGATAGGCGTAGTGTTAGGGTTACATTAATGGAGAGGTTTAAAATAGAAATAGGGCTAGGAGAGTGTTAGAGTTATTCTTAGGGCTAGAGTTAGGAGATTGCTTAGGTTTAGGGCTAAATTAGGGCTACATTAGCGCTAGGTTTAGTATTAGGGTTAGTCCTATGGTTAGGGCTAGATTTGGGGTTAGTGTTAGTGTTAGGGTTATGGTTAGTTTTAGGCAAAGGGATGAGGTTATGGCTAGGTTCAGGGCTAAGCCGAAGGTTAAAATTACATATAGGAATAGGGTGAGTGTTCGGGTTAGGGTTAAGGCTAGGTTTAGGGCTTGGATGAGGGCTAGGGATTGTGTTAGGTTTAGAGCTAGGATAGGGGCTAGGGCTAATGTCAGGTGTAGGGTTATGGTTAGAAATACTGTTAACTTTATGTTTAAGGCTAGGTCTTGTGGAAAATTAGGTTTCGGTAAAGGTCAGGTTTAGAGCTAGGTGTATTATTATGTTCAGAGTCTGATTTAGGGGTTGGTTTAGAATAAGGTTTAGGGTTAGGGCTAAAATTAGCATTAGTGTTAGGGTTAAAGTAATGGAGATTGTTAGGTTTAGGATTCAAGTTAGGTTTAGAGCAATAGATAGGTTTAGTGTCAGCGATAGAATTAGGGTTAGGCCTAAGGTTAGCATTTGGGTTAGGTTTATGTTTAGGGTAAAGGATAGGGTTAGTGCTAGTGTTAACATTAGGATTTTGGCTAGGTTTAGAGATAGGCTTAGGGTTAGTTTTAGTGTTAGGTCTAGCAGAAGTGTTAGGGTTTGAGTTAGGATTTGCTAGGGTGAGGGTTAGGGTTAGAGTCATGGCTATGGTTAGGTTTAGGGTAAAGGTTAGTCTTTGAGCTAGGATTAGGTCTAAGGGGAGGGTTAGGGTTAGGGTTAGGGCTAGGGTTTGAGCTAGAGTTAGAGCTAGGGTGAGGGTTAGGGTTAGAGTAAGGGATACGGTTATGTTTAGGTTTATGGTTATGGCTTGGGTTATTAGGGTTATGTTTAAGGTAATGGAGAGAGTTTTGCTAGGATTTGTGCTATGGTTACAGTTAGGATTAGGGCTAGTTTAGGGTTAGGTTGAGGGTTAGGGCTATTGTTATGTTTTGAGTAAGGATTAGAGTTTGATTAGGGTTAGGGCGATGGCCAGTGTTAGGGTTAAGGTTAGTGCTAGGGATAGGGTTAGGGTTACTCTTAGGTCTAGGTTTAGGTTTAGGATTAGGGCTAAATTGTGTGTGAGGTTTAGGGCTAGCGTTAGGTGTATGGGTAATGTAAGAACTAGGGTTATGGTTATGAGTAGATTTAGGGTTTGTCTAGTGTTAGGGTTAGTTTTTCAGTTAGGATAAGGTTATAGCTAGGGTTTGTGTTAGGGTAAGTGTCTAGGGTTAAGTCTAGGGTTACAGTTTTGGAGAGATTTAGGTTTAGGTTTATATTTAGGTCTAGTGTAAGGGTTAGATTTAGGGTAAGGGTCAAGTTTAGAGCTAGATGTATTATTAAGGTCAGGACATGGCTTACAGTTTAGTTTAAGTTAAGGTTTGGGTTTATGGCTTTATTTAGCATTAGGGTTAGAGGTAGGGTTAGGGTAATGAATAGGCTTAAGATTAGGATACAGGTTAGTTTTAGGGTAATGGATAGGTTTAGGAATTGTGATAGGGTTAGAGTTAAACCTAGGCTTAACATTAGGGTTAGGATTATGGTTAGGGTAATGGATAGGATTAGAGCTAGTATTGGGGATAGTCTTATGGTTAGGATTAGGAAGAGGGTTAGGGTAGTGTATATAATTGGAGCTATGGTTAGTGCTATGGTTAAATTTAGGATCAGGGCTAGGGTTATGTTATGGTTTGGAATAGGGCTATGGTTATGTTTAGGGTAAAGGTTAGTTTTTGAGCTAGGATTAGGTCTAAGGGGAGGGTTAGGGTTAGGGTTAGGTCTAGGCTTAGTTTAGGGTTACACATAGGGCTAGGTTTAGGCCTAAGATTAGGGCTAGGTTTTGTGTTAGTTTAGGCCTAGGGTTAGGGCCATGGGAAGTTAAGAGCTAGGGTTATGATTAGGGCTAGTTTTAGGGTTAGTGTTATGGCTAGGTGTAGTGGTAGGATTAGGTTTTGAGTTGTGGTGAGCTTTGGAGCTAGGTTTATGTTAGGGTCAGGGTTAGTGTTCAGGTTAGAGTGAGTGTTGGGGTTAGTGCCATAATTCGGACTAGGATTAGGTCTAGAATTAGGGTTAGTGTTTGGGGTATGTTAAGGGTGATTGCTAGGGCTAGGGTAAAGTGGTTGTTCAGGTCTAGCGCTTTTGTTATGGCTAGACTTAGGATTAGGTTTAGGTCTAGGACTAGTGTTAGGTTTAGGTTTAGGTATAGGCTTACAAGTAGGGCTAATGTTAGGGTTCAGTTTTGGGTTAAGGTCAGGTTTAGACCTAAGGTTAGTGTTAGGGTCAGTATAAGTTCCAGGGTTAGGATTAGGGTTTGGTTTAGTGTTAGAGCTAGAATGAGTGCTAAGGGTTAGGACTAGTAATCAGATTAGGATTTGTGTTAGGCTATGGATTAGGATTAGGACTAGGGTTAGTATCAGGTTTAGGGTTTGGCTTAAGGTAACAAATAGGATAAGAGCTAGGTTTAGGGCAAGGGTTTTGGATTGGTTTATGGCTAGAATAAGTGTCAGGGTTAAAGCTAGGTTTAGTGCTCATATTAGGGCCAGGTTTGGGGTTAGGTTAGGGCTAGTGTTATGTCTACAGCTAATGTATGAACTAGGTTTATAAATAGGGCCAGCTTTGGGGTTAGTGTTATGGCTAGGTCAAGTATTTGGGTTCTTGTTTAGGTCTAGGGCTAGAGATATGGCTTGATTTAGGATTAGGTTTAGGTCTAGGGCTAGTGTTAGTGTTAGGTTTAGGAATAGGTTTATTTCTAGTGCTAGTGTTAGGGTTCAGTATTGAATTGGGGTCAGGATTAGACCTACAGTTACAATTAGGATCAGAATAAGTGTCAGGTTTGAGTTATGGTTAGAGCTAGAATGAGAGCTAGGGTTAGGACTAGTAATAGAATCAGGGTTAGGAATAGGATTAGCATTAGGGTTAGGTTTGGCTTAGGGTAAGGGATAGGATTAGACCTAGGGTTAGGGCTACATTTAGGGTAGGGTTATGGTTAGTGTTAGGATTAGATTTAGGGTTAAAGCTAGGGTTAGGTTTCAGATTAGGGCTAGATTTTGGTTAGAGTTATGGATAGGTTTAGAGTTACGGCCAATTTTTGCAGTAGAGTTATGATTTGGCCTTGTTATAAGTATGGGGTTAGGACTAGGTCTAATGTTAGAGTTAGGTTTAATATTAGGGTGATGTTTAGAGCTAGGGTTAGTATTAGGATCAAAATTAAGGTTAGGTGTAGTTTTAAGGTTAGGTTTGGACCCGAATTAGGGTTAGGTTTAGGGCTAGGTATAGGGTTAGCTTTTGTTTTTTGGCTAAGCTTTAAATTTAGGGCTATGGCTTGGTTTTGTTTTAGGGCTAGGCCTAAGGTTAGGGCTAGTTTTAAGATTAGCATTAGGTTTAGGACTAGTGTTAGTGTTAGGTTTAGTCTTAGATTTAGAGTTAGATATAGAGTTAGGTTTAGATCTAGGGTTAGATCTAGGGCTAAGAATATGGCTAGCGTTAGTTCTAGGTTTATAGCTAGGATTAGGGTTATGATAAAAGTAGGGTTAGAACTAGGGATAGGGATAGGGCGAGAGTGAGAGTTAGTCTTAGGGCTAGGCTTAGGGTTTGGTTAGGTATAGTGCTTAATTAGAGCTAGGAATAGGGCTAGGTTTATGTTTTTGTTTAGGCCTAGGATTAGTTTTAGGCTTAGGGTTAGGTTTAGTGTAAATGATGGAGTTAGAGCTAGGTTTAAGGATAAGAAAAAGGTTAGAATTAGGGTTAGGGCTAGGGTTTTATTAGAGTTATGATTAAGGCTAGGTTAAGGGCTAGGATGAGGGGTAGGGTTTGTGTTTTGGTTAGGCCTAGGATTATGTTAGGGTGAATGACAGGTCTAGGGTTATGGTTAGGAATAGTATTAGGGTTAGGTTTATGACTATGTATATTGTAAGGTTTAGGTTTAGGGTAAGGAGTATTATTAGGGTTAGGGTCATGTTTAGGGTTTTGTTTAGGTTAGGGTTTAGGATTATGGCTCAAATTAGCATTAGGGTTTAAGTTAGGATAATGATAGGGCTAGGTTTAGTGTTCAGGTTAAGTTTAGCCTAATGGTTAGGGTTACGTTTAGGCCTAGGGTTAGATTTAGGCCTAGGGTTAGCATTAGAATTAGGGCTTGTTTAGGGTAATAGATAGAGTTATACCTAAGTTTACTGCTAGGCTTATGGATAGGATTAGGGCTAGGGTTAGGGTTAGGGTTAGTTTTAGGGCTATGGTTTGTGTTAATGTTAGGACTAGGATTACAAATAGGGCAAATATCAGGTCTATGGTTACATTAGGAATAGTTTTAGGGTTAGATCTAGTATAAGGGTTAGGTTTAGGGGTAGGGTCAGGGTTAGAGCTAGGTATATTATTATGGGAAGGGTCATATTTTAGCTTAGGTTTAATTTAGGATTAGGGCTCAAATTAGCATTAGGGTTAGGATTAGGGTAATGATAGGGTTAGGTTTAGGGTTCAGGTTAGGTTTAGGTTAATGAATAAGGTTAGGGTTAGCAATAAGGTTAGGGTTAGGCCTAGAGTTAACATTTGGGTTAAGGTTATGGTTAGGGTAATGAGTAGGGTTAGAGCTAGTGATAAGGCTAGTGTATGGTTGAGATTCTGGCTAGGTTTAGGGTAAGGTTTAAGGCAAGGTTTTGGGTTAGGGTTAGGTTTAAAACTAGGGTTAAGTCTCAAATAAGGGCTAGGTTTTTGTTTTGGTTAGGGCTAGGGTTAGGGCTATGGCTAATGTATGAACTAGTGTTACAATTAGTTCCAGTTTTAGGGTTAGGGTGATGTTTAGAGCAAGAGTTATATTTAGGGTCAGTGACAGGATCAGGGTTAGTTTTAGTGTTAGGTTTAGGATTCAAATTAGGGCTAAAGTTAGTGATTGGTGTAGGGTTAGGTTTTGGATTGGGTTAAGGGTTATGGTTAGGGCTATGGCTCAGTTTTGTTTTAGGTCTAGGGCTAGGGCTAAGTCTAAGGCTAGATTTTGGATTAGTGTCAGGGTTAGGGCTAGTGATAGAGTGAAGTTTAGGCTTAGGGTTATGGTTAGATTTAGAGTTAAGTTTGATCTAGGGTTAGAGCTCATACTAGGGTTAGGGCTAGGGTTAGGGTTATGGTAAGAAATATGGTTAGAACCAGGGATTTGTCTAGGGTTGGAATTAGAGTAATTCTTAGGAGTAGGCTTAGGGTGAGGGTTAGGGTTAGGGCTAAAGTAAGGCTAGGATTAGTACTAGTGATAGCTTTAGGTTTAAGCCTAGGGGTTGGGGTAGGGTTAGGGTTAGCACTGGCGTTAGGGTTAAGTTTAGGGGAATGGGTGGGGTTATAGCTAGGTTAAGTGCTAGGGTGAGTGTTAGAATTAGTGTTAGGCCTAGGGTTATGGTTCAGTTTAGATTAAGGCTAGGATTAGGGCTAGGATGAGGGGTAGGTTTTCTGATAGGGTTATGGCTAGGACTCAGGCTAGGGATAATATCAGGTCTAGGGTTATGGTTAGGATAGTTTTAGGGATAGTTAATGACTAGGTCTACTGTAAAGGTTAGGTTTATGTTAAAGGTCAGATTTAGAGCTAGAATTATTATTATTGTCACGGTCAGTTTCAGGGTTAGCATTTGGTTTACATTAAGGTTAAGGGGTTAGGGCTCGAATTATCATTATGTTAAGTTTTAGAGTTAAGGTAATGGAAGGGTTTACTTTAGGTTTTAGTTAAGGATTAGGGTAATGGATGGGTTAGGTTTAGTGATTGGGTTAGGGTTAGCATTAGGGTTAGGGTTATGTTTAGTGTAATGGATAGTTTTAAACCTAGGGTTAGGGCTAGGTTATGGTTTCGATTAAGTCTAAGATTAGGGTTAGGTTTAGGGATAGGGCTAGGATTTGGGTTAGGGTAAGTGTTAGGGTTATGATAAGTGTTAGTTTAGAGTTAATGTTGTGGTTAGGCTAGGATAAGGGTTAGAGTTTGAGCTAGGGTTAGGGCTAGTGTGAGGGTTACATTAGGTTTAGTTCTAAATTCAATATTATGGTTAGATTTAGGTTTAGTGTTATGGATAGTGTTTTAATTAGGGTTAGGGTTAGGGTAATGGATAAGGTTAGAATTAAAGTTTGGGCTAGGGTTAAGTTTAGGATTATGACTAGGTTTAGTATTAGGATTTAGGTTAGGGCTGGGATTATGTTTAGTGTTAAGAATAGGCTTTGAACTAGGGTTAGGTCTAAAAAGAGGGTTAGGGTTAGAGTTAGGGTTAGGATTAAGGCTAGGCTTAGGTTTATGCTTAGAGCTAGTTTAGGCATAGGATAGCTCTAGGTTTTTTGTTAGGTTTAAGGCTAGGGTAAGAACTATGGGTAATGTAAAAGCTAGAGTTATGTTTAGGGCTAGTTTAAGGTTTAGGGTTATGGCTAGCTATAGTGTTAGGTGTGGGTTTTGGTTTAGTGTCAGGTTTAAAGCTAGTTTAAGTGTTAGGATCAGGGTCAGTGTTCAGGATAGGTTTAGGTTTAGGGTTAGAGCTAGAATTAGGACAAGGTTAGGTCTAGGGATAGGGTAAGTGTTTGGTTTAGGTTAAGGGTTATTGTTAGGGCTAGTGCTAGGATTTTGTTTAGGTCCAGGGCTAGAGTTATAGCTATATTTAGGATTAGCTTTGGGTCTAGATGTAGTGTTAGGCTTAGGTATAAGTACAGGGTTAGGTCTAGGCTTAGGTTTTGGTTTAGGTTTAGGGTCAGGTTTAGACTAGGGTTACTTTTAGGGTCAGATGAGGGTAAGTGTTAGGTTTAGAGGTAGAATGAGGGCTAGGGTTAAGACTAGTAATATGGTTAGAGTTGAAGTTGGGCTAAGGATTAGGTTTAGGACTAGGATTAGCATTTGGGTTAGGATTTGGCTTAGGGTAAGGAATAGGGTTAGAGCTAGGGTTGGGGCTATGGTTAGGGTTAGGTTTAGGGCTAGAGTTAGGGTTAAGATTAGGGTTAAAGCTAGGTTTAGGGCTCAGATTTAGGGTAAGATTTGTGTTAGGGTTAATGCTAGGGTTAGGACAATGACTAATGTATGTACTAGGGTTACAATTAAGGCTAGTTTTAGGGTTACATTTAAGACTAGGTCTAGTGTTAGGGTTAATTTAAGTTAGGGTGATAATTAGAGCTAGGATTAGTGTTAGGGTCAGCATCAGGGTGAGAGTAATTTTTAGAGTTATGGTTAGAGCTAGGTGTAAGGTTTGGGTTTGGTTTAGGTTAAGGGTTTGGGTTAGGGATATGGCTTGGTTTTGTTTTATGGCTTAGGGCCAGGGCTAGGGCAAGTTTTAGGATTAGCATTATGGTTAGGGGTAGTATTAGGGTTTGGTTTGGCTTATGATTACAGTTAAATTTATTGTTAGGTTTAGATTTAGAGTTAGGTTTAGATCTAGAGTTAGGATAGGGCTAATGGTAGAACTAGAGTTTGAGATAGGGCAGGAGTTATAGTTAGTCTTAAGGCTATGGTTAGGGTTAGGATAGGATTAAATTAGGGCTAGGATTAGTGCTAGGCTTAGTGTTAGTATTAGGCATAGGCTTAAGGCAGGGGTTAGTGTTAGGTTTAGGGTTCTGGTTAGGTTTATTGTAAGGGATGGGGTTATAGGTAGGTTTAGGCCTAGGGTGAGGGTTAGAATTAGGTTTAGGGCTCGAATTATGGTTCGGGTTAGGGTTAAGGCTAGGTTTAAGGCTAGGATTATGGTTAGGGCTAATTTCAGGTTTAGGGTTACAGTTAAAGAGAGTTTAAGTTTAGGTTTATCGTTATACCTTGTGTCAGCTTTTAGGTTTAGAGTTAGGGTCAGGTTTAGAGCTAAGGGTATTATGAGGGTCATGGTCATGATTAGTGATTTGGATAGGTTAAGGTTTAAATTTAGGACTTGAATTAGCATTAAGGTTCAAATCAGGATAATGATAGGGTTAGGTTTATGTTTCAGGTTAGATTTAGGGTAATGGATAGGGTTAGATATAGTGTTACAGCTAGGGTTATGGTTACAATTAGTGATAGGGATAGAGTTAGGTTTAGGGTTAAAGCTAGGGTTACAGCTCAGAATATTGCTAGGATTTGGGTTAAATTAGGGCTAGGGTTAGGGTTACGGCTAATGTAAGTACTAGGGTTATGATTAGGGCTAATTTTAGTGTTAGGAGTTAGGACTAGGTCTAGTGTTAGGTTTAGGTTTAGGGTTAGGGTTATATTTAGACCTAGGGTTAGTGTTAAGGTCAGAGTTAGGGTGAGGGCTAGTTTTAGGGTTTGGCTTAAGACTCGAATTATTGCTAGGGTTAGGGCTAGGTATAGGATTAGTGCTTGGTTTATGTTAAGGATTAGGGTTAAGTCGATGACTCGTTTTTTTTTTTTGTTGTTGTTGTTGTTGTTTTTTTTTTTTTTTAGACCTAGGGATAGGGTTACGGCTAGTTTTAGGATTAGCCTTAGGGTTAGGGCTAGGGTTTGGTTTAGGTTTAGGCTTATTGTTAGGGTTATATTTAGAGTTAGGGTTAGATCTAGGGTTATGGCCAGGGATATGAATTTGGCTAGGGTTGGAAACCTATGGTTTGGCCTTGGATTAGGCTTCCAATAAAGTATAGGGTTAGAGCTAGAGTTAGGGCTAGGGTGAGTGTTAGAGTTAGTCTTTGGGCTAGGATTAGGGTTAAGGTTAGGGATAGGAATAAATTAAGGCTAAGATTAGGGCTAGGGTTAATATTAGTGTTAGGCCTAGGGTTAGGATTAGGGTTATAATTAAGGCTATGTTGAGGGCTAGGATAAGGACTAGCGTTTGTGCTAGGGTTAGGGCTAGTATTATGGCTAGGGCTAAAGTCAGGTCTAGGGTTATAGTTAGGGATAGTTTTAGGGTTAGGTTTATATCTGAGTCTAGTGTAAGTATTAGGTATAGGGTAATAGTCAGGTTTAGAGCTAGCAGAATTATTAATGTCAGGGTCAGTGTTGGACATTGGTTAAGGTTTGAGTTTAGGGTTAGGGCTCGAATTAGCATTAGGGTTAGCATTGGGGTAATGATAAGTTTAGGCTTAGCGTTCAGGTTAGGTTTAGGGTAATTGACAGTTTGGGGTATAGTGATAAGGTTAGGGTTATGCCTAGGGTTAGCATTAGGGTAAGAGTAATGTTTAGGGTAATGGATACAGTTAGAGTTAAGTTTAGGGCTAGGGTTATGATTGGGATTAGGTCTTGAGTTAGGGTTAGGGTGAGGGTTAGAACTATGGTTAGGTTTAGGGTTATGTTTAGCGTAAGGGATAGGTTCTGAGCTATGGTTAGGGCTAGTTTTAGTGTTAGGATTATGGGTACATTTAGGGTAAGGGTTAGGTATAGGGTTATGTTCAAGTTCAGAGCTAGGGGTTTTTATTAGGTTCAAGGTCAGGGTTAGGTTTTAGGATAAGTTAAGGTTTAAATATAGGGGTTGAATTAGTGTTAATGTTAGGGTTAGGGTAATGATAGGGTTAGGTTTAGGTTCAGGTTAGGTTTAGGGTAATAAATTGGTTTAAGATTATGGATAGGTTTAGATTCATGCCTAGGGTTAGATTTAGTGTTATGGTTTTGGTTATGGTAATGGATAGAATTAGAGATGAGTTTAAGGTTAGGTTTATGGTTATGAATAGGGCTAGGATTAAAGCTAGGATTATGGCTAGGTTTTGGGTTAAGTTAGAAATAGGGTTAGGGTTAGGGCTAATGTAAGTACTAGGGTGATGTTTAGGGCTAGTTTTAGTGTTTTAGGGCTAAAGATAGCTTTAGGGTTAGGTTTAGGGTTAGAGTGATATTTAGACCTAGTAGTGTTAGGGTCAGTATCAGGTTCAGGGTTAGTTTAAGGGTTTGGCTTACAATTCATATTAGAGCTAGGGTTAGGGCTAGGTTTAAGGTAAGGGTTTGGTTTAGGTTAATAGTTATAGCTATAGCTATAGCTAGGTTTTGTTTTAGTGCTAGGGCTAGGGTTTGGGCTAGTTTTAGGATTAGGTTTATGGTTTGGGCTAGTGTTAGGGTTTGGCTTAGTCTTTGGGTCAGGGCTCGATTTAGAGTTAGGTTTTGTTTAAGATTAGTGCTAGAGCAAAGGATAGGGCAAGGGTTAGCTCTAGGGTTAGGGCTCCGGTTAGGGTTATGGTAAGGGATATGATTAGAAGGAGTGAAATGTCTAATGTGAGAGTTAGAGGTAATTCTAGGACTAGGTTTAAGGATAGGACTAAATTTGGGTTAAGATTAGGGCTAGGGTTAGGCCTAGTGTTTGGGTTAGGGTTGTAATTAAGGCTATGTTTAGGGCTAGGATAAGGGCTAGAGTTTGTGTTAGGGTGAGGGCTAGAATTATGGCTAGGGCTAATGTCAGGTCTAGGGTTAGAGTTAGGGATAGTTTTAGGGAAAGTTTTATGGGTAGGTCTATTGTAATGGTTAGGTATAGGATAAGAGTCAGGTTTAGAGCTAGGGCAATTGTTAGGTCCAGGGTCAGTGTAAGGGCTTGGTTTATGTTTGGATTTAGATTTATGGCTTGAATTAGAGTTAGGGTTAGGGTAAATATAGGGTTAGGTTTAGGGTTCAGGTTAGGTTTAGAGTAATTGATGGTTTTAGGGATACTGATAGGGTTAAGGTTAGTCCTAGGACTAGCATTAGGATAAAGGTTATGTTTAGGGTAATGGATAGAGTTAGAGTTAAGGTTAGGGCTAGGGTTATGATTAGGATTATGTCTTGGGTTAGGATTAGGGTAAGGGTTAGAATTAAGGCAAGGTTTTTTGGCTCAGATGAGGGTTTGTTTTAGGGCTAGGGATAGGATTAAGGCTAGGGCTAATGTAAGGTCTAGCATTATGGTTAAGGGTAGTTGTAGGGTTTGATTATTAATAGGTCTACTGTAAGGGTTAGGTTTAGGGTAAAGGTCAGGTTTAGAGCTAGGTGTATTATTATGGTAAGGGTCAATATTAAGGATTGGTTTCGGTTAAAGTTTAAGGTTAAGGCTTGAATTAGCATTAGCTTTAGGGTAATGGATATGGTTAGGTTTAGTGTTCAGGTTAGGTTTAGGGTTTTGAATACCTTAGGGATAGCTATACAGTTAGGTTTAGTCCTATTGTTAGCATTTGGGTTAGGCTTATGTTTAGGTAAAAGCGGATTATAGATTGGGTTAGGGCTACGTTTAAGGTTAGGATTAGAACTAGTGTTAGGGTTAGGGTTAGGGTTATGATTAGGCCTAGGGTTAGGGTTAGGTTTAGGGTAAGTGTTATGGTTGGTGTTAGATTTAGGGCTAGGACGAGGGTTAGGTATAGAGCATGTCTAAGGTAAATGTTAGGGTTAGGGCTACATTCAATATTAGGTTTAGGGTTAGAGTTATGGTAATGGATAGAGTTAGAGCTAGGGTTTGGGCAATGGTTACAGTTAAATTTAGAGTTAAATTTATGGTTAGGGATAGGGCTATGTTAATGTTTGTGGTTAAGACGAGGGCTCAGTATAGAGGTAATGTTAGGGTTAGAGTTACTTTATTCAAATTTCTTTGATACAATCCAGGATTCATCTTTAATTAACTTACTCTTTTTACCAGGTTTAGGCCTTTTGTTTCAACTGTTTGGTGTCAGGAACAGTTAGTATTTTCATTGTCCTTCATTTTGACCTATATGAGTAAATGTAAATGGACCTGGAAATTGAACATGGTTTATGCTAGATGCTTGAAACTGCACTCACAACCTCATTTTTTTGTGAGAACACTGTGGTATGTTCCTTGTGAGTGTAGGCCTAAGGTGAAGCATGAAAAAACAACTGTATCCGAGAGCCCTTTGGGAGAAAGCAGGGAATATGCATGCACTGAAATTCCTCCCACAATTATTTTGTCAGATTTTTTTGATACTGAGTAGGATTCATTATTTAGCTTGCCCCACAACACTCTCCAAATGTGAGACTTCTAGGATCAATGGTTCTCTAATCTGGTTAGGGTTAGTGTTAGGTTTAGGTTTAGGGCTAGGGTTAGATGCAGTGTTAGGGTGAGAGTAGGTGTCTTTGATCCTTTGAAGGAGTCAACTTTGACCTAGCCTTAATATGCTCCTCAGGTTTGGGCCTTCTTGTTTCAATGGTTCACTAACAGGGACCCTCTGTATTTTAAGGTTTCACTTCATATTGACCTATATAGGTAAATAAAAAAGGAGGTTGGAATCAAACCAGGTTAGTGCTAGCTGCTTAAAACTTCAAACACTGAATCAGTTCTCTGTGGAAACTCTCCAGTTTGTTCCTTGTGAAAGTAGCCCTAAGATGAAGATGTTAAAAACAACTTTATCTGAGATCCCTTTAGCAGAAAACAGAGAAATATGCATGAACTGAAATACCACCTCAATTATTTGGTCATATTCCTTCAATACCATATAGTATTCATCTGATAGCCCACTAGGCTCCCCAAGTTTGGGATTTCTAAGATCAACAGTTTTTCAAACAGGTTAGGGTTTTGTTAAGTATAGTGTTAGGGCTAGTGTTAGAGCTAGCATTAGGGTTAGAGTTAATTTTGTTCAAATTTCTTTGATACTGGACAGGATTAATTTTTCTCCTATACTTACTATACTCCACATGTTTGGGCCTGCTAGGTTCAATGGTTCACTGTAAGGAAAAAATTTGTAATTTAAAGTTTCAGTTCATTTTTTCCTATGCAGATAAATGGAAATGAAGCTGGAAATCAAACAGCATTGGTGCTAGCTGCTTGAAAGTTCACACTCAATCAATTTTCTGTGAGCAATCTCTGGTTTGTTCTTGTGACAATAGGCCTAAGCTGAAGCATGTAAAAATAACTTTATCCAAGAGTCCTTTAGGAGAGAACAGGGAAATATGCATGTACTTATATACTCCATCAAATATTGTACAGATTTCTTTGATACTGTGCAGCATTCATCCTTTAGCTTTCCCCACTAGGATGCCCAAGTTTTGAAATTCTACAGTCAAAGATTTCATGAAAATGTTAGTGTTAAGGAAAGACCTAGAGTTAGATCTATGTTAGGGTTCGAGTTAGTTTTATTCAAAATTCTTCGGTACTTGGCAGGATTTATTTATTTTTTTATCTAGATTTACTCTGTTCCCCAAGTTTAGGCCTTCTCTGTTCACAGGTTCGCTGTCAGGAAAATTTTGTGTTTTAAGATTTCACTTCTTTTTGACCTATACAGAAAAGTTAATAGAGTTGAAAATCAAACAGGGTTTATGCTAGCTGCTTGAAACTTCACACACTCCATCAGTTCTCTGTAGGGACTCTGGTATGTTCCTTGTAAAAGTAGGCCTATGCTTAAGCTTGCAAAAACAACTTAATCTGAGAGCACTTAGGGAGAAAACAGGAAAAACAGGTACTGAAATACCTCCCATAATTATTTGGTCAGATTTGTTGGATGTTGTGTAGGATTCATCACTTGGCTTGCCCCACAAGACTCACCAAGTGCAGGAATACTAGGATCAATGGTTCTCTAATCAGGTTAGGATGAATATTAGCTTTATGGTTATGTCTAGGGCTAGGGTTAGAGGTAATGTTAGGGTGAAAGTTAGTTTTGTTCAAATTCCTTTGATACTGGGCAGGAGTCATCTTTTATCTAGTGTTATATGCTCCCAAGGTATGTTCTTCTCAATTCAATGGTACACTAAGAAGAAACACTTTGGATTTTAAGGTTTCACATCTTTTTGACACTTATGGGTGAGTGAAAATAAAACAGGCATCCCTTCACCTAAACCTAACCCTAAACCTAACCATAAACATAGCCCTAATCCTAAGCCTAAGCCTAACAGTAACCCTAGACCTATTCCTAGCCTTAATTTAGCCCTAACCCTAAACCAAACTCTACCACTAAGAATAATTCTAACTCTTGCCATAGCCCTATTCCTAGTTCTAACCATATCCTTTACCATAACCCAAACATTAGCCCTAATCTTAGTTCTAACACTAGCCATAGCCCTAAACCTAGAATTAACAATAACTCTAAATCTACTGCTAAGCCTAAATTAACCCTATCAATAGTAATAACAATAATGCTAATCATAAAATTACCCTTAAATTTACCTTTTGTCCTAAAACAAAACCGAGCTATAGGACTAATCTTAAACCTTAACTTAAACCAAATCCTAACCCTACATCTTGCTCTAAGCCAAACCCTAATTTGAGTTTTATCCCTAACCATAAAACAAAGCATGACCCTGACTCTGACCCTAAAACTAACCCTAGTAAAAAACATCAGCCTAAACCTAAACCTAATGCTAAAACTAGACTTAGTCCTAAATGTAACCCTAAAACTAGCCCTAATTGTAACCACAGTTCTTACATTAGCCTTATCCCTAAGAAGAGCCCTAACATAACCCCAAAACGAGCCCTAATCCAGGACACAACCCTAGCTTTAACCATAACTCAAATCCTAAAGCTAGCCCTAACCCTTACCCTAAACCTAACCCTAAATTTAATCCTTGCACTAAGCCTAAACCTAACCCTACCCCTAGCCCAGACTCTAACCATAACCCTAGCCCTAACCACAGCTCTAACACTATCCATTACCCTAACTCTAACACTACCCTAATGCTAATCCTCAGCCTGACAAAAGCACTATCCCTAAACCTAACCTACCCATTACCCTAAACCTAATCTGAACCCTAAAACTAACTCGAGCTGTAATCCTAACACTAAACCTAACCCTAACCATGACCCTAACCCTTACAATAACCCTAATGCTACAACTAACCCTAAACCTAACCCTAATGCTAACACTAACCCTATCCCTAAAACTGGCCCTAAACATAACACTTACCCTACCCCTAACTCTAACACTAACTCTAAACCTATCCATAATCCTACACTATTGTTAACCCTAACCCTAACACTAACACTAACACTAATCCTAACCCTAACCCTAACACTAACACTAACCCTAACCCTAACCCTAATACTAATCCTAAACCTAATCCTAACCATAATCCTAACCCTAATCCCAACCTAACCCTAACCCTAACACTAATGCTAACACTAACCCTAATGCAAACAATAACACTAACACTAACTCTAATCCTAAACCTAATGCTACCCGTAAACCTAAGCTAACACTTACCATAACCCTAATCCTAACCCTAAACCTAACACTAACCATAAACTTAACCATAAACCTAATGGTAACACTAAATCTAACACTAACCATAAACCTAATTAAAACCCTTAGAATAACCATAACACTAACCCTAAAACTAATCCTAATGCTAGCCCAAACACTAACCATAAACCCTACACCAACCCTAACATTAAGCCTAACCCTAACACAAAATCTAACACAGACCCTAACCATAAACTTAACCCTAACACGAACCTTAAACCTAACTCAAACCCTAATGCTAATCCTAACCCTAATCCCAACCCTAGAGTTAGGTAACTCTAACCCTAACAAAAACCCTAACCCTAACCATAACACTAAATCTAATCTTAAACCTAACCCTAACCATAACACTAATCACAAACCTAAGACAAAACATAACCCAAACCATAATTCTAAACCTAACCCTAAACAAACCCTAACCATAATGCCAACCCTAACACTAACTCTAACACTAACCCTAACCATAACCCTAACCCTAACCCTAACACTAACCCTAAATGAAAACTGAACCCTATCACTGAACCTAACCATAAGTATAATGCTAAACCTAAAACTAACCCTAACACTAACAATAACAATAACCCTAACACAAACCCTAACACTAACCATAAACTTAATCACTACACTAACCCCGTAACCCTAACAGTTACCCTAACACTAACCCTAACCCTAACTCTAACCCTAATCCTATCCGTAACTGTAACCCTAACCTAAACCAAACACTAACTCAACCCCTAAACCGAACCCTACTCCTAACTCAAACCCAAACCCTAACCCTAACACTACCCTAAAAGAAACCCTAACCCTAAACCTGAACCTAACTCTTAAACTAACCCTAATCCTTATTCTAACCCTAATCCTAACCCTTACCCTATCACTAACCCTAACATTAACCCTAACCCTGACCCTAACTCGAACACTAAACTTAACCCTATACATTTCCATATCTGTAACATTAACCCTAAACCTAACCCTAAACCTAACCCTAACCCTAACACTTGCCCTAAACCTATTCCTAAACCAAACACTATCCCTAAACCTAACCCTAAACCTAAACCTAACAATAACCCTAACCCTAAAACTAACACTAACTCTAACACAAACATTAACCTAACACTAATCCTAACACTAAACTTAATTATAACTCTGACCCTAACTTTAACACTAACCCTAACTCTAACCCTAAAACACACCCTAACACTAAAAGTAACACTAAATCTAATCCTAATCCTAACACTAACACTAACCCTAAACCTAAGACAAATATAACCCAAACCATAATTAGAAAATTAACCCAATCATAAACTAACCCTAACCCTAACACGAACATGAACCCTAACCCTAACCGTAACTATAACCCTAACCCTAACCTAACACAAACTGTAATAAAAATCATAAAACTAACCCTAAAAAAACCTTAACCCTAACCTAATCCTAACCCTAACACTAACACCAATCCTAATCCTAACCCTAACTCTATCACTAACCCTAAGCCTAAACCTAACCCTAAACTTAACACTAATGCTAATCCTAACCCTAACACTAACATTAACCATAACCCTAAACCTATCCATAACACTAACCCAAACCCTAACCCTAACATTAAACTGACCGTAATCTTAACTGAAACCCTAACCCTAACCCTGACCCTAACACAAACCTTAACCCTAAGCCCAAAACTAACCATAACCCTAACCCTAACCCTACTCTAAAACAAAACCAAAGCCTAACCAGAACTCTAAGCCTAACCCTAACCTTACCCTAACACAAACACGAACCTTAACACTAACCCTGTCACTAACCCTAAACCTAACCCTAACCATAACCGTAACACTAAACCTAACACTAGATCTAACCCTAATACTAACCCTAACCCTAAACCTATACTTAACCTTAACACTATTCCTAATCGTATCCCTAACAGTAACCCTAACACTAACCCTAACCCTAAAACTAAACCTAATCCTAACAAGAACCCTAAACCTAACCCTAACACTAACCCTAAACCTATCCCAAATTTTAACCCTAACCCTAACACTAACCCTAACACTACTCCTAACCATTACCCTAATACATACCCAAACACCAATCGTAACCCTAACCCAAACTGTAACACTAACACTAACCCTAACTTTAACCCTAACACTAACCATAAGCCAACACTAAACCTATAACTAACACTAACCCTAAACCTAAACCTAAACCTAACCCTAACCTAAATGTTAATACTAACCCTAAATCTCACCTTATCCCTAACCCTAACCCTTATACTGATACTAAACCTAACACTAACCCTAACCCTAATATTAATCCTCACCCTAACCCTTATAGTAACACTAACTCTAACCCTAACCCTAAACCTAAACCAAACACTAACCCTAATCCAAACATTAATCCAAAACCTAACACTAACATTAACCATAACTCTAACGTGAACCCTAACACTAATCATAATCCTAACACTAACACTAACACTAACCCAAAACCTAATCCTAACCCTAAAACTAACCTTAACCCTAACCCTAAACCTAATGCTAACAATTTCACTAACCCTAAACCTAACCCTAAACCTAATCTTAACCCTAAACCTAACACTAACCCTAACACTAATCATAAACCTAAACCTAACTCTAACACCAAACCTAAACTTAACTCTAAACTTAACCATAACCCTAACACTAAACCTAACCCTAACCCTAAATCTAACCCTAATCCAATTGTATAACTAACACTAACCCTAACCCTAACCCTGACACGAAACCTAGTCCTAACCCAAACCCGACCAGAAACCCTAACCCTAAGATTAAACCTAATACTAACCCTAACTTGAACTCAAACCCTAACTCTAAAACTAACCCTAATCCTAACACTAACCCCAACACTAACACTCACACTAACCCTAAATCTAATCCTAACCCTAACACTAAACCTAACCCTAACCCTAAGACTAAACCTAACCCTAATGCTAACACTTTCACTAACCCTATACCTAACCCTAACCCTAACACTAAACCTTACCCAAATCCTAACCCTATCACTAATTCTATCCCTAATCATAACCAAAAAAACTAACCCTAACCCTAACCGTAACCCTAAGCCTAACACCAAACCTAAACTTAACTCTAAACCTAACCGTAACCCTAACAATAAACCTAAACCTAACCCTAAATCTAACTATAATCCTATTCATAAACCTAACACTAACCCTAAATTTAACCCTAACACAAAACCTAACCCTAATCCTAACACTAAACCTAACACTAACCCTAACCGAACTCAAACCGTACCTCTAAAACTCACACTAATCCTAACCCTAACCCCAAAACTAACAGTAACACTAAGCCTAAACCTAATCCTTAGCCTAACACTAACCCTAACACTAACATTAAACCTAAACCTAACCCTATCGTAACCCTAACACGAAACCTAACCCTAATGCTAACACTTTCACTAACCTTAACACTAACCCTAACCCAAACATTAACACTAAACCTAAACCTAACATTCATGCTAAAACAAACCCTAACACGAACCCTAAACCTAACACTAACTCTACCCTAACCCTAACCCTAACCCTAACCCTAACCCTAACCCTAACCCTAACAATAATCTTAAACATCACCCTAACCTTAATACTAACCCTAAAACAAATCCTAACCCTAACACTAACTCTAAAACTAACCCCAAATCTACACCTAACTGTAAATTTAAACATAGTCATAACCCTAACCCTAACAATACTTGTAAACCTAATGTGAACCCTAATAATAACAAAATATTTAGCCTAACCCTAAACCAGACACTAAACATAAACATAAACCTAACACTAAACCTAACCATAATCCTAACCCAAAATAGAAATCTAACCCTAAATCTAACATGAAACCTAAGCTTAAATCTAACCTTAACCCTAAAACTAACCCTAACCCTAACCTTAAACCTAACCCTATCAGTAACCCTAAACCTAACTCTACACCTAACACTAACCCTAACCCTAACCCTGACCCTAACACTAACCCAGATCCCAACCATAATCCTAATCCTTACCATAACCCTAACCCTAAACCTAACACTAACCCTAACCCTAATCGTAAACTTAACACAAACCCTAACCCAAACACTAACCCTAAACCTAACCCTTACTTTAACCCTAACACTAACCTTAACCCTAACCCTAAACCTAACACTAACCATAACTGTTACCCTAACCCTAACCCTAACTCTAGCCCTAAACATAACCCTAACACTAACAGTAATCCTAATCCTCACCCTAAACCTAACCCTAACCTAACACTAACCCTAACACTAAACATAAACCTAAATCTAACTGTACCAAAAACACTAATTTTAAACCTAAGCTTAACCCTAATAGTAACACTAACCCTAACCCTAACACTATACCTAAACCTAACCCTAACATTTATCCTAACCCTAAACCTAAACCTAACTTTACTACTATCACTAACCCCAACCCTACACCTAGCACTAACTCTAACCCTAAACCTAAACCTAAACATAATCTTAACCATTACCCTAACACTAACCTTAACACTATCCCTAACACAAAAACTAACCCTAACTCAAACCATAACCTGAAACCTAACACTAACCCTAACCCTAACAGTCACCTTAAACCTACACCTAACTCTAAAAGTAACCATAACCATAACCCTAACTCTAACCCAAACACTAATCCGAAACCTTACCCTAACCCTAACAGTTATCCTAACAATAAATGTAACTGTAATCCTAACCCAGCCCTAACGCTAACCCTAACCATAACACCAACCCTATCTCTATCCCTAACACTAACCATAAAAATATCCCTAACCCTATCAATATTCCTAACCCTAACACTAACACTAACCCTAAACCTAAACCTAACACTTAAATAAACCCTAACCCTAACTCTAACACTAACCGTAACCCTAACAGTAAGTCTAAACCTAAACCTAACCCTAATACTAACACTAAACCAACCCTAAAGCTAATACTGAACCTAAACATAACCCTAACCCAAAACCTTACATTAACCCTAACCATAACCCAAACATGAAATCTAACCCTAATTCTAACACTAACCCTAACCCTAAAACAAACACTAACCCTAACATTAACCCTAAACCTAACCCTAAACCTAACCCTTTCACTACCAGTAAACCTAACCCTACACCTAATCCTAACCCTAACACTAACGCTAAACCTAACCCTAACCCTACACTAGCCTTGTCTTCAACACTAATTCTAATCCTAACCCTTACCCCAACACCAACCCAGTATTCAACACTAACCTTAAACCTAACCATAACCATAACCCTAAACCTAATCCTAACCATAACACAAGCCCTAACCCTAACACTACACAAAAACTAACCCTAACCCTATCTCATACTTTAACCTAACACTAACCCTAAAACTAATACTAACCCTAACCCTAAACCTAACCTTAATACTAACACTATCCCTAAACCTAACCCTAACACTAATCCTAAACTTAACCCTAAACTTAACCCTAACCTAAATTAACTGTAACACTAACCATAAACCTAACTATAACCCTAACCCAAACACTAACTTTAAACGTAAGCTTAACCCTACCCCTAAACTAAAACTTACCCTGACCCTAAACCTAACCCTAACCCTACCACTAAGCATAATCTAACACTAATCCTACCCTAACTGTAAACTAACACTAACACTAACCTTAACCCTAATCCTAACCCTAAACATGACCCTAACCCTAACTGTAAACCTAACCCTAAAAAAACCCTACTGGAAACCATAACCCTAAACCTAACCTAACACTGACCCAAACCCTTATCTAACCCTAATCCTAAACCTAATTTAACCCTAACCATAACCCTAAAACTATCACTAACTCTAAGCCTAACCCTAAAAATAAACCAAACACTAACCCTAAGCCTTAACATAACACTAACCCTAACATTAAACCTAACACTAACCCTAACACAAACCCTAACCCTAAACATATCACTAACCCTAACCCTCACCCAAACCCTAACCTTAACCATAATGCTAACTCTAACCTAATCCTAACACTAACACTAACTCTAACCGAACGCAATACCTAACCCTAACACAAACAATAATAATAAATCTAACCGTAAACCTAAAACAAACCCTAAACCAAACCATAACCCTGACCCTAACCTAAACGTTACCCTAACCCTAAATCTAACCCTAACCCAACCACTAACACTATACCTAAACCTAACCCTAACACTAACCCTAATCCTAAACCTAACCCTAAAACTTACACTAAACATAACACTAACTGTAACCTTAACCCTAACCCTAAACTTAACAGTTACCTAACCCTAAACCTAAACTTAACCGTAACAGAAAACCTAACCCAAACCCTAAACCTAAACCTAACACTAACCCTAACACAAACCCTAACACTAATCCTAACCCTAACCATAACCGTAAACCTAAACCTAAACCTCACTCTAATCATAACCTTAACCCTAAACTTAACACTTACCATAAACCTAACTGTAACCCTAACCCTAAATCTAACCCTAACCCTAACGCTATGCCTAAAACAAAACCGAACTCTAACCCTAATATTAACACTAACCATAAACTTAACCCTAACCCTAATACGAACCCTAAACCTAAACCTAACACTAACCCTAACCTTAACCTAAACAGAAAACCTAACCCTCACAATAACCCTAAACCTAACAGTAACCCTAACAATAACCCTAACACTTACTCTAAACCTAACCATAAATCTATAGCTAACACCAACCCTAACCCCAACACAAATACAAAACCTAACCCTAACACTAACACTAAGCTTAACCCAAAATCTAAAACTAACCCTAACACTATCCCTAACCATAATCCTAAACCTAACCCAATTCTAAACCCTAAACCTAATCATACACATAACTCTAATCTTAACCCTAACCCTAAACCTAAAATAACCCTAACCTTAACCCTAACACTGACCCTAATCATAACCCTAAAACTAATACTAACCCTGAACCTCACCCTAAACCTAACCCTAACCTAACACTAACCATAGCACTTATCATAAACCTAAGTCTAACCCTAAAGCAAACACTAATTTTTAAACTAAGTTTAACCTTAACCATAACCCTAACCCTAACCTTAACACTAACCCTAAACCTTACACTAACATGAACCCTAACTCTAAACCTAACCCTTAAACAAACCCTAAAACTAACCATGAACCTAACACTAAACCTAACCCTAACCCTAACCCTAATAATAACCCTAATACTAAACCTAACAATAACTCTAACCCTAACTCTAACCCTAATCCTAACCCTAACCCTAACCAAACCCTAATCTTAACACAAATCCTAACCCTATCCCTAACCCCAACCCTAATCCTTACCTAAACCTAATGCTAACAAGAACCCTAACATGTACCCTAATGCTAACCCTAACCCTAACACTAACAAGAAACCCTACCCACAACCCTAAACCTATCACTACTTTAAACCTAACCCTAAACCTAACCATACACCTGACACTACCCCTAACCCTAATCCAAACCCTACACCTAACACTAATCCTAACCCTAATCCTAACCATTACCCTAACACTAACCATAACACTAACATTAACACAAATGCTAACCCTAACCATACACTCAACCTAACTCTAACCCAAAGCCTTACACTAACCATAACACAGGCGTGAACCCCAACCCTAATACTTTCCGTAACCCTAACCCTAATTTTAACCTAACAATAACACGGAACCTAACATGAACCCTAACACTAACCCTAACCCAAAAACGAATCCTAAAACTAACCCTTACTTTAACCCTAACACTAAACCTAACCCTAAAATTAACACTGATCCTAACACTAAACCTAACCCTATCCCTAAAATTAACACTAATCCTAACCATAACCCTAACATTAACACTAACCCTAAACCTCATCCTAAACCTAACTTTAACTTAACAGCAACCATAACACTAACCATAAACCTAACTGTAACCCTAACCCAAACACTAATTTCAAGCCAAGGCTTCACCCCAACCATAACACTAGCCCTAAACCTAACCCTAATATTTCACCTAACCCTAACCCCAACACTAAACCTAACCCTAACCCAAACCTAACCCTATCACTATCCCTAACCCTAACCCTACACCTAACACTAACACTATCCATAAACCTAACCCTAAACCTAAACGTTACCCTAACACTATCCTTAACACTTACCTTAACACAAAACATAAAATGAACCCTAACACCAGCCTAACACTAACCTTAAACCTACACCTAACTCTAAAATTAACCATAAATATAACCCTAAACCTAACCCTAACACTAACCTTAAACCTTACCCGAACCCTAACACTTACCATAACAATAACCCTAACCCCAAATCTAACACTAACACTAAAACTTAAACCTATCACTAAATTTTAAAATATTCCTAAACCTAACCCTACTCCTAACCCTAACCCTAACACTTTCCCTAATCCTAATCCTATCCCTAATCATTAGATGAAATCTAATATTAACCCTAACATTAACCCTCACCCTAACAATAAATCTAAACGTAACCCTAACCCTAATAATAAAAATAACCCTAACCCTAATACTAAACCTTAACCTAACCCTAACCCTAAACCTAACACTAAACCTAACCCTAACCAAAACAGGAAACCTAACTGTAACTCTAACACTAAACCTATCCCTAAACCTAACCGTAACCTTAACACTAATCCTAACCCTACCTCTAAACCTAAACCTAACCCTATTACTAACCCTAACCCTAAACCTACACCCAACACTAACCCTAACCCTAACCCTAAAATTAACCCTAATCCTAACTCTTACCTTAACACTAACCCTAACATTAACACTAACATAAAACCTAACCCTAACCATAACAGTAAACCTAACCCTAACCCTAATCCTAACACTAACCCAGACCCTAACACTAACCCTAATATTAACCATAACTGTAACCCTAAACCTAACCCTTACCCTAAACCTAACCCTTACCCTAAACCTAACCCTAACCCTAAACCTAACACAAACAGTAAAGCTAACCCTAACCCTTACTTTAACCCTAACACTATCCCTAACCCTAAACCTAACACTTAGCCTAACCCTAACCATAACCATAACACTAACACTAACCGTAACATTAAACCTCACCCTAAAGCTAATCCTAACCTAAACTGACCCTAACACTAACCATAAACTAACTCAAACCCTAACCCAAATATTAATTTTAAACCTAAACCTAACACTAACCATAGCCCTAAACCTAACCCTATACCTAATCCTAAACCTAACCCTAAACAAAAACTAACCCTAACCCTCAACCTAAACCTTACCCTAACCCTAACCCTAATATGAAACCTAAACCTAAACCGAACACTAACCCTTAAACTAAAACTAACCCTAACACTAAAACTAGCACGATCCACAACCCAAACCCTAACCCTTACCCTAACCTAACCATAACCCTAAACCTTACCTAACACTAACCCTAAACCTTAACCAAACACTAACTCAAACACTAACCCTAACCCAAATCTTAACACTAACCCTTACCCGAAACCTAACCCAATCACGAACCCTAACCCCAAACCTAACCCTAAACTTAACACTAAATTTAACCCTAGCTCTAACCCTAACCATAACCCTAAACTAAACCTAATCCTAAGCCTAAGCCTCAATCTAACCCTAATCCTAACCATAACCCTAACACTAACACTAAACCTAAATCTAAACCTAAACCTAAGACTAACTCTAAACATAAACCTAAACCTAATCCTAACAATAAACCTAAACCTAAAACTAATCCTAACCCTGAACCTAACCCTAATTCTAACACTAACCTTAAAAATAACCCTAACCCTAATCCTAACTCAAACCCTAACTCTAACCCTCACCCAAACCATAACCCTAAACCTAACACTAACCCTAACGAAAACCCTAACTCTATCCCTAAGCCTATCTATAACAGTAACCCAAAGACTAACGCTGACCCCTAACCTAACTCTAATCTTATCACTAACCCTAACCCTAAACGTAAACCTAAACCTAACACACTCCCTAACCGTTACCCTAACACAAACCCTAACCCTAACCTAATTCTAACCATAACACTAAGCCTAATTAAACCAAATTCTAACCCAACTGTAATGATAACAGTAACACTAACCCTAACGATAACAGTAACCTAACACTAAAACTGACCTTAACCATAACTCTAACCCTCACCCTAAACCTAAAACTAACACTAACACTAATCATAACCCTAACATGAACCGTAACTAAACGTAACAAACCCGAACCTAACCCTAACACTAACCTTCACCATAACACTAACCCTAACCCTAACCAAAACCTAACTCTAACCCTAACATTAAACCTTACGCTAACCATAACCCAAACCTTAAAACTAACACTAACCCTATCCCTAATGCTAACACTAACCCTAAACCTAACTCTAATCCTAATGCTAACCATAACACTAACCCTAAATCTAACCCTAACACTAAACGTAACACTAACCCTAATCCTAACCCTAAGCCTAAAAAATAACACTAACACCAATCCTAACCCTAACAACAACTCTAACCCTAACCTAACCCTAACCACAACCCTGTCCCTAAACGTAACTCTAACCCTAACCCTAACCAAACTCTAACCCTTACCCTAACCCTAACATAACACTAACTGTAACCCAAATCCTATCCCTATTACTAACCCAAGGACTAATGGTAACCCTAAAACTAACCATACCCTAACCCTCAACCTAATCGTAACACTAACCCTAACCATAATACTAACCATAATACTAACCCTAAAACTATACCTAATCCTAACTCTAACCCTAATCCTTAACCCTGCCCTAACCCTAACCTAACCTTAGCCCTAATGCAAATCCTAACTGTAACCGTAACAATATACATAATCCTAAACGTAACCCTAACACAAATCCTAAACCTAACCCTAACCATAATGCTATCCCTAACCCTAACCCTAACACTAACCTTATCCTAACACTAATCTTAACCCTTAAGCTAACTCTAACACAAACCATAAACCTATCCCTAAACCTAACGCTACCCCTAACCCTAACCCTAACTTTAACTCTACCACTAACCCTGACTCTAAAACTAAACTTAACCCTAAACTTAACCCTAACACTAACACTAACAGTAACTCTAAATCTAACCTTAGTCCTACCCTAACACTAACCCTAAGCCTTACTGTAACCCTAATCCTAACCATAACACTATCCCTAACTCTAATCTTAACACTAACCCTAAACCTAACTCTATCTTTAACTCAAACACTAACCATAACCCAAAATATAAATCTACACCTAACCCTAACCTAACACTAACCCTCACCCTAACCATAACCCTAAACATAAAGTAACCCTTACCCTAACCATAACTATAACCCTAACACAATCCCTAATCGAAAACATAACCCTAAACATAACCTAACACTAACCCTAACTTTCACTTAACAATAACACAAACAATAACACTAATATTAACACTAAAACAAACCCTAATTCTAACCCTAACACTAATGCTAACCATAACATATCCTAACCATAACAGTAATACTAAAACTAACCATAACACTAACCCTAAACATAACCCTAACCTTAACACTAAACTTAACCCTAACCCTAACACCAACACTAACCCAAATCCTAAACCTAAACCTAACTGTAACTTCTACACTACTCCTAACCCTAACCTTAATCCTAACACTAACTCTAACCTTATCCCTAACTCTAAAGTTAATCCTAATTGTAACCCTAACCCTAACCTTAACCCTAATCCTAACACAAACCTTAACCCTTTCTATAACAGTAACCCCAAACCTAACACTAACACTAACACTAACCCTAACTCTAACAAAAATAATAACCCTAATCCTAACACTAACCCTAACCCTAAACCTAACCCTAACCCTAAACCTAACATTAATGCAAACCCTATCCATAACCCTAACCCTAATACAAAATATAACTTAACCCTAAACCTAACCTTGTCCCTAACCTAACCCTAACCCTAACCCGTACCCTAACCCTAACACTTACCTAATCCTAACCCTAAACCTAACATTAAAGCAAACCCTAATCCTAACATTAACCCTAAACCTAATTATAACCCTAACCCAAACACTAATGCTAATGTTAACCTTAACCCTAATCCTAACACTAAACCAAAACGCAACCCAAACCCTAAACCTAATCCTAACAGTAACCCTAACCCTGAGCTAACCCTAACAAAAACCCTAAACCAAATTCTAACCTGAAAACTAAACCTAACCTTAACCCTAACCCTTACCATAATCCTAACCCTTACCCTAACACTAAACCTAACCCTAACCCTAATACTAACACTAACACTAAACCTCACCATAAACCTAAACCTAACACTAACACTAAATCTAACCCTAACCCTAACTCCAACCCTAAGCAAAATTAATCCTAACCTTAACACTAACTTTAAACTTAACATTAATCCTAAACCTTAACCTAACACTAAAACCTAACTCTAACCGTAACACGAACCCTAACCCTAATCCTAACCATAACCCTAACACTTACCCATATCCTAACAATAACCCTAACACAAAACGTAATTAAACCCTAACCCTAACACAAACCCTAACTCAAACCATAATCCTAACCCTAACTTTACCCTAACTCTAACCCTTACCTAACTATAACCCCAACACCAAACCTAACACTGCCCCTAACACTAAATATAACCCTAAACCTAACAATAACCATAACCCCAATGATAACTCTACAACTAACACTAACCTTAAACCTAATCCTAAACCTAACTCTAACCCTAAACCTAACGCTAACTCTAGCTGTAACACTAACATTAACCCTAAACCTAACACTAACACTAACCATAACCCTATTCCTAAACTTAAACCTATCCCTAACAATAACCTGAACTCTAACCCTAACAAAACCACTAAACTTAACCCTAACCCTAACTCTAACCCTAACCATAACTCTAAAAATAACCTAATCCTAACCTGAAACCTAACCCTAACCATATCAAAAACACTATCCCTAAACCTAACACTAACCCTAACCCTAATTCTAACCCTAAAACTAACTCTAAAACTAACTGTAACCATAATCTTAACTGTAACTCTGATCCTAACCAAAACCGTAACCCTAACACAAACCCTAACACAACCATAACTCTAAACCTAACCCTAACCATAACACTAATTTTAACACCAACCATAACCCTAACAATAAACCTAACCCTAACACTAACCCTAACCCTAAACCTTACCCTAAACCTAACCCTAACCTGATAAATAACCCTCATCTTAACACTAACCCTAACCCTAAAACTAACACTATACCAAACCTAGCAATAACTCTTAACCTAACTATAACCCAAACCCAAACACTAATGATAAACCTAACCCTAACTGTAAACCTAACCCTATCCCTTACCCTAATCCAAACCCTCACCCTAAAGCTACCCTAGTCCTAACCATGATTCTTATCCTACCCCAAACTCTAACTCTATTCCTAGTCCTAAACCTTGCCCTCATTCTAGCTCTAACCCTAACCCTCACCCTCACCCTTCTTCTGACCCTAACACTAACCCTAGATCTAAACCTGACCCTAACCCAAAACTGAACACTAAAACTAAGTCTACCGGTAAACCTATACCTAAACCTAACCATTTCACTAGTACTATCTAGTACTCTAACCCTAGAACTAGCCCTAATCGGAATCCTAGTTCTTTCATTAACTGTAGCTTTAATGCTAACACAAATCCTAGCCCAATTCCGAGCCCTAAACCTAGGTTTAAACCAAACCTAACCGTAACCCTAAACTTAGCCCTAACTCTACCTCTAAACCTATCCCTTACCCTAAGCCAAACCCTCACACTAATGCTACCCTAGCCCAAACCATAATCCTTAGCCTACCTCAAACCCTATCTCTATTACTAGTCCTAACCCTAGCCCTCATTCTTTATGCTTTGTCCTAGCCCTAAATGTAGCTGTAGCATCATACCTTACCCTAACCCTAATGCTATACCTAACCATGGCCCTAAAGCTAGGCCTAAACCTACCACTAACCATAGCTCTAATCTAGTCCTAACCCTGACCCTTATTCTGACCCTAACAATAACCCTAGGTCTAAACCTGACACTAAACCTAAAGTGAACCCTAACCCTACACCTACCGGTAAACCTATACCTAAACCTAACAGTAACATTAGCACTAGACCAAACCTAATCCTAAATAGAGTCATAAATCTATCCTTAGTCCCAAACAAAAACCTAGCACTAGCCCTAACAATAACTGTTAACCTAACGTAAAACTAACTCTATCCCTAGACCCAATGCTAGTCCTAAATCTGGCCCTCACCCTAAACCTAACCCTAACCCGAACAATGACCATTACCCTAAAACAAACCCTAGCTAAATCTTATCCTAACCCAAAACCTAACTATAACACTAGACTTATCCATAATCTAACCCTAAAACTAGCCATAAACATATCTCTAGCTCTTACATTACCCATAGACCTAATGCTAGCCATAAACCTCACACAAAACCTAGCCCTTATCCTAGCCCTAAACCTAGCCCTTATTGTAACCCTAACCATAAGCCTAGACCCAACCTTAACCCTAACCCTCGCCCTAACCCTAATTCTAGTTCAAACTCTAACCTTAATCTAAATCATAACCCTAACCCTAACATTAGCCCTGACTCTAACCCTAACCCTCACTCTAGCCCTAAGCCCAGCTCAAACGCTAACACTTACCCCAAAAATAACCCTGTCACTAACCCTTGGCCTAACCCTAACCCTAGTCCTAATTCCAACCTTAACCCTAGCCCAAACCTTAACGCTAATCCTATCCATTAACCTAAAGATAAACCTAACTCAAATGCTAACCCTAGGCCTAAAACTAACACTATTGCTAACACTAACCCTATTCATTAGTCTAAACCTAAGCTGAACCTTAAACCTAACCCTATTGATAACCCTAACCCAAACCCTAACCCTATCCCTAACAATAATTCAAGCCTTAACCCTAAGGCTTAACCTAAAACAAACCCTACTCGATCCCTGACCCTAATAATAAACCTAGCTTAAAACCTGACCCTTAACATAAACCTAACCCTTACACTAGACCTAGGCATAACCTCACCCTAAAACTAACCATAACCATAAACACAGATATGACATTAACCCCAGCACTAATCCCAGCCCTAACCCTAACACAAACACTAGTCCTCATCTGAGGCCTATACCTAGCCGCCTTAATCCTAACCCAAACCCTAACTCTAGCCCTATCTATAATTTTAACTCTCGCCCTAGACCTAAACTTAATTATAACCCCATCCTTTCCCCCAACACTATCACTAACCCTAAACCTAACACTAACCATATCTCTAGCCCTAACAATAGGCCTAATGCTAACACTAACCTTAGTGCTAATCCTACCCCTAATTTAGCCCTAATTCTAACTATACCCCTAGCCTTGGCCTAAGAATAACTCTAACACTCCCCCAGCCCTATTTTTAGTTCTAACCCTATCCATTACAATAAAACTAACAAAAACCCTAACCTTAGCCCTAACCCTAGCCATAGACTCTACCTTTGATCTAAACATAACTCTAACTTTGACCCTAACCCTAATCCTCAAACTATCACTAGACCTACACTATCGCTAATCCTAAAACTAGCTGTAACCCTAGAATTATCCCTTAAACAAAACCGAGCCATTGTCCTAACCCTAAATGTTAACCTAAACCAAACTCTAACCCTAAACCTAGCCATAACCTTCTAGCTCTATTCATGTCCTAGTCCTAAAATTAACCCTGACCCTGACTTATATTCTAACACTAACCTTAGTTCTAAATATCACACTAACCCTAAAGATAGCGCTAACACTAGATCTAAACCAAATACTAACTCTAATCATAACCTCAGTTCTTACATTAGTCATAGCCCTAAACCTAGCCCTAAACCTAACAGAAAAATTATCCATAATCTGAGCCCTAACCCTAGAAGTAAACCTGAACATAAACATAACCTTAGCTCTAACCCTAACCCTAAACCTATCCCTAACACTAGCTGTAACTCTATCACTTACCCTTAGCCAAACCCTATCCACAATGGTAACCTTAGTCCTAATCCTCATCCATAGCCTAATCCAATCCATAACCCTAATAATTAGTCCAAACCCTAGTCCTCATTCTAGCTCTAACCCTAACTCAAATCCTTACCCAAACACAAACCCTCAGTGTAAATCTGACCCTAACCCTAAACCAAACCCTAAAACTAGCCCTATCAGTAAACTTATACCTAAACAGAACCCTAACACTAGCCCTAAACCTAAGCCCAATCCTAAATATAGCCATAACTCTAGACCTAGACCTAAAAAAAACCCCTGAGCCTTAGCCCTAACATAATCCTTAACCTAAAGCAAACACTAACCTTATCCCTAGACCTAACTCTAGTCCTAATTCTGGCTTTCACCTTAAACCTAACTCTAACCTGAACACTGACCCTAACACTAACACTAAACCTAGCTCTAAACCTGAACCTAACCCAAAACGTAAACCTAACACTAGACATAGCCATAACTCTAACCATAAAACTTGCTGTAATCAGAACCTTAGATCTTACATTACACATAGCCTTAACCCTGGGTGTTAACCTAACACAAAACCAAGCCCTAATCTGAGGCCTAAACCTACCCTAAGCATAACTATAATCCTAAATGTAGCCCTAAACCTAACCCTTGCCTTACCCATAACCCTAGCTAAAAGACTAAGCCTTAGCCTAAACATAACCCTAGCCCTATTCCTAAACATAAACCTAACCTTAACCCTAATCCTAACCTTAACCCTAGTATTAACACTAGCTGTAACCCTAACATTACCCTAACCCTAACCCTAATAATAACCCTAGCCCTAAACCTAAACCAATCCCTAACCCTAATCATAAACCTAACCCTCAACCTAACCCTAAAACTAACCCTTGCCATAAACTTAACCATAACCCTTACCATAAATCAAAACTAAACCTATCCCTAGACCAAAATTTAACCATAACCTAAACTTAACCCTACACCTAATCTTACATCTAATCTAATACATTATTCTAAAACTAACCCTAATCCTAATGAAGCCCTGGCCCTAATCCCAACCCTAACCCTAATCATAACAATAACCTTACCCAGACCTAACACTAAACATAACACTCCCCCTAGCCATAACCATAGCTTAATCCTTAACCCTTACCCTAACCCTAACACTATCCTGGCCCTAACCATAATGCTAACTCTAGCCCTAACCTTAACACTAAACCTAGCCCTTAACCTAGCCCTAATTTAGCCCTATTCCTAACCCTAACCATAACCCTAGAATTAAGACTAACTATAATTCTCACACAAGACCAATCCCTACTTTTAACCCTATCCTTTACCTAACCCTAACCCAACCTCTAACACTATTCATAACCTTGCACTATCCTTAGCCCTAGCACTAACTCTAGATTGAAAACTATCTGTAAAACTACCCCTAAACCGATGCCTCAGCCCAACCCTGAAACTAGCTCTAACCATAATGCTGATCCTAAAATGAGCCCTAACCCTAGCCCTAGCCCTAAAACAAAACCAAGCCTTACCCCTAACACTAACCCTTACACTAGACAAAACCGTAACCCTACACCAGCCCTAACCATGGCGCTAATTTGAAACCTAACCCTAACCCTAAACATAAGCATGACCCTAACTCATATCCAAACATTAAAACTAGCTCTAAACATCAACCTAACCTTAATCCTAACCCTAACACTAGACCTACCTCTAAAACTAACCCTAAAACTTACCCTAAACGTAACCCTAGTTCTTATGATAGCCATAACCATAACACTAGCCCTAACCCTAATACAAAACTAGCCATAATCCAAGCCCTAACACAAGCGTTAACCCTAAACCTAACCCTGACCCTTGTCCTAACCCTAGCTCTAACCCTATTCCTTACCCTAAGCTAAACCCTCACCCAAATGCTAACCGTATTCTTAGCACTAATCCTTAGCCTAAGCAAAACCCTAACTCTATAAATAGTCCTAAACCTAGCCTTCATTCTAGATCTAACCATAACCCAAACCCTAACCCTATCCCTGACCATTATTCTGCCCCTAACATTAATCTTAGGTGTAAATCTAAATTTAACCCTAAACTGAACCCTAACACTAGCCCTACTGGTAACCTTATACCTAAACCCAAACCTAATACTAGCCCTAGAA
This sequence comes from Marmota flaviventris, assembly GCF_047511675.1. Lineage (NCBI taxonomy): Eukaryota > Metazoa > Chordata > Mammalia > Rodentia > Sciuridae > Marmota > Marmota flaviventris. The sequence goes on from NC_092510.1 coordinate 13,476,542, forward strand.
CTAAACCTAATCCTGAATCTAGCCATAACTATAGCTCTAGACCTAAAGACAAACTAGACCTAGCCTTAACAATAACCTTTAACCTAACCCAAACTCTAACCCTACCTCTAGACCTGACCCTAGTACTAATTCTGGCTTTAACACTAACCATTACCCTACCCGAGAACTGTCCTGACACTAATACTAAACCTAGCTCTAAACTTAACCCTAACCCTAAAACTAACCCTAAAACTACACCTAGCCCTAGCATTAACCATAAAACTAGTCATAATAATTATACTAGTTCTTATATTAGCCATAGCCCTAACCTATCGCAAAACCTAGCCCTAATCCAAGCCCTACCTTAGATTTAACCCTAAAGATAACCCTAACAATAACCCTAGCCCTAACCATAACCCTAAGACTAACCCTAGATCTAATCCTAACCATAGCTTTAGCCCTAATTCTAGCTCTAACCCTATTCATTACCCTAAGATTACTATAATCCTTATGCTAACCCTAGGTGGAACCCTAATCCTAGCACTAGCATTAACCCTGTCCATTAACATACACCTAACCTGAAACCTAAAATTAACTGTGTCATTACCTGATACCTAAACATAAGACTAATTTGAGCCTTAAACCTAAATCTTAACCTAACCCAAACCCTAAAGTTGACCCTGACTCAAATAATACTTATAGCTCTAAACCTGACCCTAACAAGAAACCTAAACTTTACAATACACCTAGCCATAAAACTAACCCTAAAACTATCCCTAACTGTACCCTAGACATGACATTAGCCCTAATTCTAATCCTAGCCCTAACCCTATTACAAAACTTAGCCAGCATCCTAGCCACATTAACCCTAATCTCAATCCTAATTCTCACCATACTCCTAAAACTAGCTATATGCACATCCCTTAACCTAAACCTAACCCTAACCCTAAACCTAACACTAACCCTAGCCCTAACCCTAGGCCCAACCCTAACACTAACCCTAGCCCTAATCCAAGCCCTAATTTAGCCATATCCCTAAATGTAACTCTAGCCCTAAGACTAACTCTAACTCTCCCACTAGCCGTATACCTAGTTCTAACCCTGTCCCTTACCATCACCATACACCCAGCCCTAAACGTAGCCCTACCCTAGCCTTATACTTAGACCTGTATCAAAACCTAGATCTAAACTTAACTCTAAATTTAACCCTAACCCTAAGACTAAATCTAGACATAACTCTACTCTTATCCCTAATCCCTAACCTAAACCTAAATCTCACACTTACACTAGCCCTAACCCTAAGACTAATCTTAAAACTAGCCCTTAACCTAAAACAACCTAACCCTACACCTAGCCCTAACCCTATCCCTAATCATAGTCTAATCCTAACCTGAAAACTAACCCTGACGATGACTCTGACCTTAACACTAACCCTGGCTCTAAACATCATCATCACCATAAACCTAACATTAACACTAGACCTAGACCAAACTCTAACCCTATAACTAGCTGTATTCATAAACCTACTTCATACATTAACAGTAGCCTTAGCCCTAGCCCTAAACTAACCCCAAACCTAGCCTTAATCCGAGTCCTAAACCTAGCTTTAGCCCTAAACTTAAACTTAACACTAAACCCAAAGCTAGCCCTAATCCTATATATAACCATAGCAGTAAATTTAGGGCTAAACTATCTATTAACGTAACGATAACCCTAACTCTTCTGATAACCCTAGGCCTAACCCTAACACTATATATTACATAAAACCAAAGCTAAACCCTAAACCTAACCTATCATTATCCTAAATGTAAATCTAATACTAATTCAAGCCCTGCACTTAAACACTAACTTAACACAAACCCTAATCGTGACCCTGATTCTAAAAATAATTCTAGATCTAAACCTGACCCTACCAAAAACTTAACCATTACAGTGAACCAAGCCATAAAGCTAACACTAAATCTATTCCTAACTGTAACCCTAGACCTGACATTAGCCATAGCCCTAATAATATCCCTAACCCTAAAACAAATCCTAGTCCTCATCATAGCCCTAAACATAGCCTTAATCATAACCCTAACCATAACCCTAGTTCTAACCCTAATAGTAAACTTCACCCTTGCCCTAAATCTAGCTATAACCAATCCTTACCCTAAACTAAACCCTAACTCTAACCCTAACCCTAATGATAACCCTTGCCTTATTCTTAGTCCTAGCACTAACCCTAGATCAAAACCTAATTCTAAATCTAACCTTATCTAGATGCCTAAACCTAATCCTAAAACTAGCCCTAATCCTATCCCTAACATAACCCTAGCTGTAATTTATCCATATCCCTAAATCTAACCTTAACCCTAGTCCTAAGACTAACTCTAACTCTCACACTAGCCCTATCACTTGTTCTAACCCTGTTCCTTACCATGACCCTAATCCTAGCCCTAACCCTAATGCTAACCCTTGCCCTATTATTATCTCTAGCACTAACCTTAGACAAAACATAACATAAATCTAGCTCCAACCCGAAGCCTAAGCCTTACCCTAACACTAGCCCAAACCATAACACTAATCCTAAAACGAGCCCTAACCCTAGCCCTAGTCCTCAAACAAAACCGAGCCATAGCTCTAACTCTAATCATTAACCTAAACCAAACCCTAACCTTACACCTAGACCTAACCCTAGCTCTAATTTGAGTTGGAAGCTGAACCCTAAAACTAACACTGAACTTGACACTGACTCTAACACTTTTAGCTCTAAACATCACCCTAAACCTAAATCTAACCCTAATACTAAACCTAGCACTAAAACCCTAAAACTAGCCATAATTGTAAACCTAGTACTTACATTAACTGTAACCCTAACCCTAGCCCTAAGATAACCCCAAACCTAGCACTAATCAGAGCCCCAACCCTAGCTTTAAACGTAACATAACCCTAACACTAGCCCTAATCGTAACCATAACTCTAGTCTTAAACTGATCTCTAACTCTATCCATTACCATAACCATAATAATAACCCTAGGCATAAATCTAACTCTATCTAGGATTCTAACCGTTCCATTATCCTAACCCTAACCTGAATCCTAAACCTAACCCTATCATTACCCTAACTCTAATCCTAAAACTAATTCAAGCCTGAACTTGAAACCTTAACCTATCCCAAACCCTAACCCAGAACTTGACTTTAGGGCTATGTTTAGGGTAAGGGTCAGGTTAAGAGTTAGGAGTATTATTAGGGTTATGGTCAGGGTTAGCATTTGATTTAGGTCAAAGTTTAGGGTTATGACTTAAATAGTGTTAGGTTTAGGCTTAGGGTTAGAGTAATGGATAAGGTTAGGTTTAGGTTTCAATTAAGCATTAGGGTAATGGATGGGTTAGGTTTAGCAATAGGGTTAAGGTTAGCATTTGCAACAAATGGGCCAAGGACCTGAACAGACACTTCTCAGAGGAGGACATACAATCAATCAACAAGTACATGAAAAAAAATGCTCACCATCTCTAGCAGTCAGAGAAATGCAAATCAAAACCACCCTAAGATACCATCTCACTCCAGTAAGATTGGCAGCCATTAGGAAGTCAAACAACAACAAGTGCTGGCGAGGATGTGGGGAAAAGGGTACACTTGTACATTGCTGGTGGGACTGCAAATTGGTGCGGCCAATTTGGAAAGCAGTATGGAGATTCCTGGGAAAGCTGGGAATGGAACCACCATTTGACCCAGCTATTCCCCTTCTCGGTCTATTCCCTAAAGACCTAAAAAGAGCATGCTACAGGGACACTGCTACATCGATGTTCATAGCAGCGCAATTCACAATAGCAAGACTGTGCAACCAACCTAGATGCCCTTCAATAGATGAATGGATAAAAAATGTGGCATTTGTACACAATGGAGTATTACTCTGCATTAAAAAATGACAAAATCATAGAATTTGCAGGGAAATGGATGGCATTAGAGCAGATTATGCTAAGTGAAGCTAGCCAATCCCTAAAAAACAAATGCCAAATGTCTTCTTTGATATAAGGAGAGTAATTAAGAACAGAGTAGGGACGAAGAGCAGGAGAAGAAGATTAACATTAAACAGGGATGAGAGGTGGGAGGGAAAGGGAGAGAGAAGGGAAATTGCATGGAAATGGAAGGAGACCCTCAGGGTTTTACAAAATTACATACAAGAGGAAGTGAGGGGAAAGGGAAAAAAAAACAAGGGGGAGAAATGAATTACAGTAGATGGGGTAGAGAGAGAAGAGGGGAGGGGAGGGGAGGGGGAATAGTAGAGGATAGGAAAGGCAGCAGAATACAACAGACACTAGTATGGCAATAGGTAAATCAATGGATGTGTAACCGATGTGATTCTGCAATCTGTATACGGCGTAAAAATGGGAGTTCATAACCCACTTGAATCAAAGTGTGAAATATGATATATCAAGAACTATGCAATGTTTTGAACAACCAACAATAAAAATTTAATTTTTTTTTAAAAAGGTTAGCATTTGGTTAGGATTATGTTTAGTATAATGGATAGATTTAGAGCTAGGGTTAGGGCTAGATTATGGTTTGGATTAAGTCTAAAATTAGACTTATGTTTAGGTATAGGACTAGTGTTTCGTTTATGGTAAGTGTTAGGTTTAGGGCTAGGGTTATGTTTAGGTTAGGGTAAGGGTTAGTGTTTGAGCTAGGGTTAGGACTACCGTGACAGTTAGGTTTACGTTTAGGTCTAGGGATGTTTGTGGTTAGGGTTTTATTTAGGGTTCAGGTTATGGCTAGAGTTTTTATTACAGTTAGGGTTAGGATTAGGGTAATGGATAATGTTAGATTTAGGTTTAGGGTTGGGGAATGGATTAGGGCTAGTCTTAGGATTAGGTTTAGTGTAAGGCTTTATGTTTCTGCTAAGGTTAGGGCTATGGTGAGGTTTAGGTTTATGGTTAGGTCTTGGGATACATTATTGGTTAGGGTTAGGTTTAGTGTTAGGGATAGGGTTATAATTAGGGTTAGGGTTAGTGTAATTGACAGGGTTAGAACTAAACTTCGCACTAGGATTAAGGTTAGGATAAGAGCTAGGGTTAGAGTTATGGTTTAGGATAGGGTAAGGTAATGTTTAGTGTAAGGGTTTGGCTTTGATCTAGGGTTAGGTCTAAGGCAAGGGTTAGTGTTAAGGTTAGTGTTAGGACTAGGGTTAAGGTTAGGGTTATGTTAAGGGCTAAGTTTAGGCCTAGGATTATGGCTACATTTTGTGTTAAGTTTAAGGCTAGGGTTAGGATTATGGTTAGGGTTAGTGCTACTGTTAGGCTTAAGATTAGGGTTAAAATATGGTTAGGGCTAGGGTTATGTTTAGGGCTAGTATTAGGGTTAGAGTTATGACTAGGTCTAGTGTTAGGATTAGCTTTTGGGTTAGGGTCAGGTTTAGAGATAGGTTAATGTTAAGGTCAGTGTCAGTTTTCCAGATAGTATTAGGGTTAGGCTTAGAGCCAGAATTAGAACTAGTGTTAAGTCTCTGGATAGGGTAATTATTTAGTTTAGGTAAAGGGTTATTGTTAGGGCTAGAGCTAGGATTTTGATTAGGTCTAGGGCTAGAATTATAGCTATATTTAGGATTAGTTTTGGGTCTAGATCTAGTATTAGGGTTAGGTATAGGTATAGGGTTACATGTAGGGCTAGTGTTAGGGTTTGGTTTAGGGTTAGGGTCAGATTTAGACCTAGGGTTACTGTTAGGATCAGAATAAGGGTCAGGGTTAGGGTTAGAACTAGAATGAGGGCTAGGGTTAGGACTAGTAATACTGTTAGTGTTTAAGTAGGGTAAGGATTAGGGTTAGGACAAGGTTTAGCATTTGGCTTAGGGTTTGGCTTCAGGTAACAGATAGGGTTAGAGCTAGGGTTAGGGCTAGAGTTAGATTTAGGGTTAGGGCTAGTTAGGGTTAAGATTAGGGTTTAAGCTTTGTTAGGACTAGAATTAGGGGTACAATTTGTTTAAGGGTTAGGGCTAGGGTTATGATAATGACTAATGTATGAACTAGTTTTATGATTAGGGCTAGTTTTAGGGTTAGGGTTAAGGCTAGGTCTAGTTTTAGGGTTAATTTACAGTTAGGGTGATGTTCAGAGCTAGGATTAGTGTTAGGATCAGTGTAGGGTCAGGGTTATTTTTAGAGATAGGGTTAGTGCTAGGTATAGTTTTATGGTTTGGTTTAGGTTAAGGGTTAGGGTTAGGGATATGGCTTGGTTTTGTTCTATGACTAGGGCTGGGGGTAAGGACAGTTTTTAGGATTAGCATTATTGTTAGGGCTAGTGTTAGAGTTTGGATTAGGATTATAGTTACGTTTAAATTTAGAGTTAGTTTTAAATTTAGAGTTAGGTTTAGATCCATGGTGGGTCTAGGGCTAAGGATAGAACTAGGGATAGGGCTAGGGCAAGAGTTTCAGTTAGTCTTAAGGCTAGGTTTAGGGTTAGGATAGGACTAAATTAGGGTTAGTGCTAGGCTTAGTGTTAGTGTTATGCCTAGGGTTAAGGAAAGGGTTATTGTTAGGTTTCAGATTATGGTTAAGTTTAGTGTTATGGTTATGTTTAGTTTAAGGGATGGGGATATAGTTAGGTTTAGGGCTAGGGCAAGGGTTAGAATTAGGGTTAAACCTCGGGTTATGATTCAGGTTAGGATTAAGGCTAGGTTTAGGGTTAGGATTGGGGATATGGCTAATTTCAGGTCTAACTTTACAGTTAAAGAGAGTTTTAGGTTTAGGTTAGATGTAGTGTTAGGCATGGGTTTAAGGTTAGTGACAGGTTTAGAGCTAAGGGTATTGTTTGGTTCAGGGTCGTGATTAGTGTTTGGGATAGGTTAAAGTTTAAATTTAGGGCTAGAATTAGCATAGGGTTAGAATTAGGGTAATGATATAGTTAGGTTTATGTTTCAAGATAGGTTTAGGGTAATGGATAGGGTTAGGATTAGGTATATGGTAAGGTTTAGGCCTAGGGTTAGCATTAGGATTAGGATTATGTTTAGGGTAATGGATAGGATTAGAGCTAGGGTTAGAGCTAAGGTTATGGTTATTATTAGTGCTAGGTTTAGGGTTATGGTTAGGGTTAGGGTTAAAGCTCGTTTAGAGCTCCGATTAGGCTAGGTTTTAGGTTAAGTTAGAGCTACTGTTAGGGTTTTTGCTAACATAAGTAATAGGGTTACAATAACAGCTAGTTTTAGAGTTAGGGTTAGGGCTAAGTCTAGTGTTATGTTTAGGGTTATGTTTAAGGTGATGTTTATAGCAAGGGTTAGTGTTAGCATCAGAATCAGAGTTAGGGTTAGTTTTAGGGTTCTGTTTAAAACTCGAATTAGGGCTAGGGTTAGGGCTAAGTGTAGGTTTAGGGTTTTGTTTAGGTTAAGGGTTAGGTTTAGGGCTATGGCACAGTTTTATATTAGGGCTAGAGTTACTGATAGTTTTAGGAGTAGCATTAGGGTTATGGTTAGGGTTAGTGTTAGGTTTCGGCTTAGGCTTTACAGTAGGGTAATATTTAGAGTTAAGATTAGATCCAGGATTAGGGCTAGGGCTAAGGAAGTGACTAGCATTAGACCTAAGGTTATGGATAGGTTTAGAGTTCCAGTAAAGGATAGGGTTAGAACTAGTGTTAGGGCTTGGGAGAGAGTTAGACTTAGTTTTAGGGCTAGGGTTAGGATTAGAGTTAGGGTTAGGGATAGGGCTAAGGTAGGTCTAAGATTAGGGATAGGGTTTGTTTTAAGTTAGGTCTAGGTTTAAAGTTAGGGTTATGAGGGCTGGGGATGTGGCTCAAGTGGTAGTGTGCTTGCCTGGCATGTGTGCGGCCCGGGTTCGATCCTCAGCACCACATACAAACAAAGATGTTGTGTCTGCAGAAAACTAAAAAATAAATAAATAAATAAATATTAAAATTAAAAAAAAAATGTTAGGGTTATGATTAAGGCTATGTTTAGGGCTAAAATGGGTTAGGGTTTGTGTTCAGTTTAGGGCTAGGATTATATCTAGGGCTAATGTCAGGTCTAGGGTTATGGTTAAGGATAGTTTTAGGGTTAGGTTTTGGCTAGGTCTAATGTAAGGATTAGGTTTAGGGTAAAGATTAGGTTACAGCTAGGGGAATTATTAGGGTCACGGTGATGGTTAGGGTTTCTTTTAGGTTTGAGTTTAGGTTTAGGGCTCAAATTAGCGTTAGGGTTATGATTAGGGTAATGATAGGGTTAGATTTAGGGTTCAGGTTTGGTTTAGGGTAATTGATAGGGTTGGGGTTAGTGATAGGTTTAGGGTTACGCCTAGGGTTAGCATTAGAGAAAGGGTTATGTTTAGGGTAATGGGTATAGTTAGAGTTAAGTTTAGGGCAAGAGTTATGGTTAGGATTAGGTTTTGAGATAGGATTAGGCCTGGAGTTAGCATTAGGGTATGGGTTATGATTAGGGTAATGGATACAGTTAGAGCTAAGGTTACAGCTAGAATTATGGTTAGGATTAGGTCTTGAGTTAGTGTTAGGGTATGGGTTAGAACTAGGGTAAGTGTTAGTATTATGTTTAGTGTAAGAGTTAGGTTCTGAGCTATGATTAGGGTTAGACCAAGGTTTAGGTTTAGGGTTATGTTTAGGGATAGGATTAGTGTAGATTTAGGGTTAGGGTAAGTGTTAGGGAAAGAGTTATAATTAAGTTCTGGGTTACAGTTAGGGTAATAAATATGGTTAGATGTAGGTTTAGGGTTGGGGATAGGGTTAGATTTAAGTTTAGGGTTAGGTCTATGGTTACGTTTAGGTTTATGGTATGGATTAGGGTTTGATCTATGTTTAGGGCTATAGTGAGTATTAGTTTAGGGTTAGATCTAGGGTTAGTTTTCTGTGTAGGGTTACTATTATGGTTAGGGTTAAGGATAGGGTTACAATTAGGGTTAGGTTAGGGTTAAGGTAATGGGTAGGTTTAGAGCTAGGGTTAGAGCTAGGATAAAGGTTAGGATTAGGACTAGGTTTACGGTTAGATTTATGGATACTTCTAGGTTTATGTATATAGTAAGGGTTAGATTTTGAGCTAGGATTAGGACTAAGGCAAGGGTTAGGTTTGGGTTAGGGCAAGGGTTAGGGTTAGGGTTATGCTTAGGGCTATGTTAAGGCCTAGGATTAGTTCTAGGTTTTGTGTTAGGTTTAGGCCTAAGGTTAAAGCTGTGGGTAATGTAAGAGCTATGGTTATGTTTAGTACTAGTTTTAGGGTTAGGGTAATGCCAATGTCTAGTGTTAGGTTCAGATTTTCATTTAGGTTCAGGTTTAGAAGTAGGTTTACTGTTTAAAGCAGAGTCAGTGTTTGGGTTAGAGTTCAAGTTACGGTTACAGCCAGAATTAAGACTAGGTTTAGGTCTGCTGGTAGGGTTAGTGTTTGTGTTAGGATAAGGGTTCTTGTTAGGCCAAGGACTAGGTTTTGTTTAGGTCTATGGCTAGAGTTAAGGCTAGATTTAGGATTAGGTTTAGGTCCAGGGCTAGTGTTAGCTTTTATTCTAGTGTTAGGGTCAGGTTTAGAACTAGGGTTTGTGTTAGTGTCAGGATAAGGGTCAGAGGTAGCTTTCAGATTTGGGATAGGATTAGAGATAGAATGAGGGCTAAGGTCAGGACTATTAATAAGGTCAGTATTTTAGTTAGCCTAAGGATTAGGCATAGGTCTAGGGCTACCATTAGGGTTAGGGTTATTCATAGGGTAAGGGATAGCCTTAGAGCAAGGTTTAGGGCTAGAGTTAGGGTTAGGTTTAAATCTAGGTTTAGGGCTTGGATTAGGGCTAATTTTTGTGTTAGTTTTAGGGCTAATCTTAGGGCAATGAGAAAGGTAAGGACTAGGTTTACAATGATGGTTAGTTTTAGGGTTAGGGTTCTGGGTAGGTCTAGGGTTAAGGTTAGATTTAAGATTAAGATGATATTTAGAGTTAGGCTTAGTTTTAAGATATGACTCAGTGTCAGGATTAGGGTTAAGACTCGAATTAGGAATAGGTTTACTGTTAGGTTTCAGTTTAATGTTAGGAGGGTGTTTAGAGCTAGGGTGAGTGTTAGGATATGAGTCAGGGTCAGGGTTAGATTTAAGGTTAGTGTTAGGACTTGAATTGAGGCTATGTTTAGGTCTAGGAGTAGTGTTAGCTTTTGGTTTAAGTTAAGGTTTATGGTTAGGGCTATATCTCAGTTTGTTTTACTGCTAGGGTTAGGGTTAGGGCTAGTTTTAGTGTTAGGCTTAGGCTTAGAGTTAGGGTTAGATTTTGAGTTAGGGTTAGATCTAGGTTTAGGACTAGGACTAAGAATAGGGCACGGGTTAGGGCTAGGGTTAGAGTTATGGTAATGGATAGGCTTAGAACTAGGGATAGGGATAGTGTGAGAGTTAGAGTTAGTCTTACGGCTAGGGTTATGGTTAGATTTAGGTATAAGTTAGTGGTATAGCCAGTGTTAGGGTTTGCTCTATGATGAGGGTCAGTTTTAGACCTAGGGATATTTTTGGGGTCAGGATAATGTTCAGGGGTAGCGTAAGGGTTTGGGATAGGATTAGAGCTAGATTGAGGTCTACGGTTAGGACTATTAATAGGGTTAGGATTCTGGTTAGCCTAAGGATTAGGGATAGGTCTAGGTTTACCATTAGGTAAACCTAGGATGGTGTTATAGCTTGTTAGAATTAATGTTATGGTTTGGGTAAGGGAGAGTGTTAGAGCTAATGTTAGGGCTAGATTTATGGTAGGGTTAGTGTTAAAGTTAGGTTTAGGGTTTGGATTAGGGCTAGTTTTGTGTTAGGGTTAGGACTAGGGTTAGGGCAATCACTAATATAAGAACTAGGGTTAAAATTAGTGTTAGTTTTAGTGTTAGGGTTAGGGTTAGGGGTAGTTTTAGTTTAGGGTTAAGTTTAAGGTTAGGGTGATATTCAGAGCTAGGGTTAGTTTTAGGATATGAGTCAGGGTCAGGGTTAGGGTTAGGACTCAAATAAGGGATAGGGTTACTGTTAAGTTTTGGTTTAAGTTTAGGATGTTGTTTCAAGCTAGGGTGAGTTTAGCATATGAGTCAGTGTCAGGTATACTTTTAAGGTTAAGATTAGGACGCTAATTAAGACTATGGTTAGGTCAAGGTGTAGTGTTGGGGTTTGTTTTAAGTTAGGTTTAGGTTTATGCCTAATGCTCGGTTTTGTTTTACTGCTAGTGGTAGGGTTAGGGCTAGTTTTATGATTAGTGTTAGGATTAGGTTTAGTGTTAGTGTGAGGCTTAGGCTTAGGGTTAGGGCTAGGACTGAGGATTGGGCAAGGATTAGGGCTAAGGTTAGTGTTATGGTAAGGGGTAGGATTAGAACTAGTGATAGGGCTAGTGTGAGAAGTACTGTTAGTCTTAGGGCTAAGGTTAGTTTTAGGGTTAGAGATACGTCTAAATTAGTGCTAGGATTAGTCTGTGGTTATTGTTCAGCTTAAGCATAGAATTATTTTTATATTTAGGATTTAGTTTAGGGTAAAGGATGCTGTTATAGCTAGTTTTAGAGGTAGAATGATGTTTAGAATAAGGGTCAGGATTAGGGTTATGGTTAAGGGTAGGTTTAGGGCTAGGATGAGGGCTAGGGTTTGTTTTAGGGTTAGGGCTAGGATTAGGAGTATGGCTAATTTCAAGTCTAGACTTATGTTTAAAAATCGTTTTAGGGTTAGGATTATGGGTACATCTAGTGTAAGGTTTAGGTTTAGGGTTAGGGTCAGGTTTAGGGCTAGGGGTATTATTAAGGTGAATGTCTAGGTTAGGGTTTGGAATAGGTTAAGGCTTCAAGTTAGGGATTGAATTAGCATTAGGTTAAGGGTTTGGGTAATGATAGGCTTAGAATTAGGGTTTATGTTAGGTTTAGGGAAATGGATAGGGAAAGGATTAGAGATAGGGTTAGGTTTAGGCCTAGGGTTAGCATTAGGGTTAGGGCTATTTTTATGATAATGTATAGGGTTAGGGCTGGGGTCATGGTTATGATTAGTGCTAGGGCTAGGATTAGGGTTAGAGTTAGGGTTGAAGCTTGGATTAGGGCTCAGATTAGGGCTAGGATTTGGGTTAAGTTAGTTCTAGGGTTAGGATTATGGCTAATGTAAGTACAAGGGTTAAAATTAGGGCTAATTTCAGGGTTAAGATTAGGGCTAGGTTTAGTGTTAGGGTTAGTGTTTTGGATTAGGGTGATTTTTAGAGGTAGGATTAGTGTTAGTGTTAGTGTCAGAATCAGAGTCAGGGTTAGTTTTAGGGTTCGGCTTAAAACTCAAATAAGTTCTAGGGTTAGGGGTAGGTGTATGGTTAGTGTTTGGTTTAGTTTAAGGGTTAGGGATAGAGCTTATGGCTTGGTTTTGTTTCAGGGCTAGGGCTAGGATTAGGGCTAGTTTTAGGATTAGTGTTAGGGTTAGGGCAAGTGTTAGGGTTAGGCTTAGGCTTAGATTTAGAGATAGATTATGATCTAAGGTTAGTGCTTGGTGTATGGATAGGGCAAGTGTTAGGACTAAGTTTATTGCTAGTGTTAGGGTAATGGTAAGGGATAGGTTTAGAAATAGTGATAGGGCTAGAGTGAGAATTGGATTTATTCTTAGGTCTAGGGTTATGGTTAGGTTTATGGATAGGGTGAAATTAGGGCTATGATTAGGGCTAGGGTTAGTATTGGGGTTAGAGCTAGGATTAGACCTAGGATTAGGATTAATCTAGGTTTAGGTCTAGGATAAGTGCTTGGGTTTTTTTTAGGGTTAGGGCTAGGATTAGTGCTAGGGCTAATGTCAGTTGTTGGGTTGAGGAGAGAACAGTTTTAGGATTCGGTTTATGGCTGTCTCTAGTGTAAGGGTAAGGTTTAGGGTTAAGTGTCAGGTTTCTTGCTAGGGGAATTATTAGGGTCAGCATCAGGTTAGAGTTTGGTTGAGGTTAGGGTTTAGGGTTAGGGCTCAAATAAGCTTTAGGGTCAGGGTTAGGGTAATGATAGGTTTTATGTTTAGGGTTCAGGTTAGGTTTATGGTAATTGATAGGGTTGAGTTTAGTGATAGGGTTAGTGTTAGGCCTAGGGTTAGCATTAGGGTAAGGGTAATGGTTAGGATAATGGATATGATTAGGGCTAAGTTTAGGGCTAGGGTTAGAACTAGGGTTAGTGTTAGGGTTATGTTTAGAATAAGGGTGAGGTTTCTAGCTAGGGTTAGGGCTAGGGTGACGGTTAGATTTAGAGTTAGGGCTAGGGATAAGATTAGAGTATGGTTAGGATTAAGGTTGGATTAGTGCTAGCATCATTAATAGGGGAAGGGGTAGGGTTAGAGTAATGGATGTGGTTAGATGTAGGCATAGGTTTATGGTTACTGTTAGATTGAGGTTTAATTTTAAGGTTAGGGCTGTGGTCATGTTTAGGTTTGTGGTAAGGTTTAGGGTTTGAGCTAGTGTTAGGTCTATGGCAAGTGTGAGGTTTAGGGTTAGGTCTAGTGTTAGGTTTAGGGCTAGAATGAGGGCTAGGGTTTGGACTAGTAATAGGGTTATTGTTTGATTTAGGTTAAGTATTATGATTAGGAATAAGGTTAGCATTATGGATAGGATTTTGTTTAAGATAAGGGATAGTGTTAGAGCTAGGCTTAGAGCTAGCATTAGGATTAGGTTTAGGGCTAGGGTTAGGGTTAGGTTTAGGATTAAATCTAGTTTTAGGGCTCAGATAATGGCTATTTTTGTTTTGGGGTTAGGGCTAGGTTTAGGATTATGGCAAATGTAAGAACTAGGGTTATTATTAGGGTTAGGGATTGGGCTAGAAATGGTGTTAGCATTTGCTTTGTTGTTAGGGTGATATATAGAGCTTGGGTTAGTGTTTGGATATGAGTCAGGGTAAGGGTTAGTTTTAGTCCTAGGACTCGAATTTGAGCTAGAGTTATGGCTAGTTTTAGAGTTAGTTTGGTTTAGGTTAGGTTTAGGTTTAGGGTAATGTCTCAGGTATTTTTAGGGCTAGGGCTAGTGTTAGGTTTAGTTTTATGATTAGTGATTGTGTTCAGCTAGTGGTAGGGTGAGGTTTAGGCTGAAGGTTAGGGTTAGATGTAGAGTTATGGTTAAATCTAGGGTTAGGGCTAAGGTTAGGGCTAGTGTTATGGTTACGGTAATGGACAGGTTTAGAAATAGAAATAGGGCTATGTTGAGAGTTATAGTTATTCTTAGGGCTAGAGTTATGGGTTTGCTTAGGTTTAGGTCTAAATTAGGGCTAGATTAGAGCTAGGTTTAGTGTTAGGGTTGGGCCCATGGTTAGGGGTATAAATAGGTTTAGTGTTAGTGTTAGGGTTATGTTTAGTTTTAGGTGAAGGGACGAGGTTATGGCTAGGTTCAGGGCTAGGGCGAGGGTTAAAATTAGGTATTGGAATAGGGTGAGGGTTCAGGTTAGGATTAAGGCTAGGTTTAGAGCTAGGATGAGGGCTAGGATTTGTGTTAGTTTTAGAACTAGGACTAGGGCTAGGGATAATGTCAGGTCTATGGTTATGGTTAGGAATATTGTTAACTTTAGGTTTATGGCTAAGTCTAGTGGAAATTTAGGTTTAGGGTAAAGGTCAGGTTTATATCTAGGTGTATTATTATAGTCAGAGTCCGGTTTAGGGTTTGGTTTAGGATAAGGTTTAGGGTTAGGGCTAAAATTAGCATTAGGGTTAGGGTTAAAGTAATGGATTGTGTTAGGTTTAGGGTTCAGGTTAGGTTTAGAGTAATAGGTTTAGTGTTAGCGATAGAATTAGGGTTAGGCCTAGGTTTAACATTTGGGTTAGGTTTATGTTTAGGGTAAAGGATAGGGTTAGTACTAGTGTTAGGGCTTGTGTTAATGTTAGGATTTTGGCTAGGTTTAGAGATAGGCCTAGAGTTTGTTTTAGTGTTAGGTTTAGCAAAAGTGTTAGGGTTTGAGCTAGGGTTTGATCTAGGATGAGGGTTAGGGTTAGAGTCAGGGCTAGGGTTAGGTTCAGGGTTAGGGTTAGTGTTATGGCTTGGGTTAGCATTAGGATTAGGGTTATGTTTAAGGTAATGGATAGAGTTTGTGCTAGGATTTGTGCTATGGTTTCAGTTAGGAATAGGGCTAGGTTTAGGGTTAGGTTGAGGGTTAGGGCTATTGTTGTGTTTAGGATAAGGATTAGAGTTTGAGTAGAGTTAGGACCAGGGCCAGTGTTAGGGTTAAGGTTAATGCTAGGAATAGGGTTAGGGTTACACATAGGTATAAGTTTAGGGCTAGTATTAGGGCTAGGCTGTGTGTGAGGATTAGGGCTAGTGTTAGGTGTATGGGTAATTTAAGAACTAGGGTTATGATTATGGGTAGATTTAGGGTTTTTCTAGTGTTAGGGTTAGTTTTTCAGTTACTATAAGGTTTGGAGCTAGGGTTTGTGTTAGGGTAAGTGTCTAGGGTTAAGTCTAGGGTTACAGTTAGGGAGAGATTTAGAGTTATGTTTACGGTTAGGTCTAGTGTAAGGGTTATCTTTAGGGTAAGTTCAAGTTTTGAGCTAGATATATTATTATGGTCAGGATATGGCTTACAGTTTAGTTTAGGTTAAGGTTTAGGTTTAGGGCTTTAATTAGCATTAGGGTTAGAGTTTGGGATAGGGTAATGAATAGGTTTAGGATTAGGGTACAGGTTAGTTTTAGGTTAATGGATAGCTATAAGTATTGTGATAGGGTTAGAGTTAAGCCTAGGGTTAGCATTAGGTTTAAGATTATGGTTAGAGTAATGGATAGGATTAGAGCTAGGGTTACAGCTAGGGTTATGGCTAGGATTAGGGCTAGGGTTAGGGTAGGGTATAGAATTAGAGCTATGGTTAGTGCTATGGTTAACTTTAGGATTAGGGCTAGGATTAGGTTAGGGTTTGCGATAGGGCTAGGGTTATGTTTAGGGTAAAGGTTAGGCTTTGAGCTAGGTTAGGTCTAAGTGGAGGGTTAGCATTAGGGTTAGGGCAAGGGTTAATATACTGTTACACTTAGGGCTAGGTTTAGGCCTAGAAATAGGGCTAGGTATTGTGTTTGTTCAGGCCTAGGGTTGGGGCCATATGTAGTTAAGAGCTAGGGTTATGATTAGGGCTATTTTTAGAGTTAGGTTTATGGTTAGGTGTTGTGTTATGATTGAGTTTTGAGTTATGGTGAGCTTTGGAGCTAGGTTTTTGTTAGGGTCAGGTTCAGTGTTCAGGTTAGAATGAATGTTGGGGTTATTGCAAGAAGTATGACTAGGGTTAGGTCTAGAAATAGGGTTAGTGTTTGGGTTATATTAAGGGTGATTTTTAGGTCTAGGGCAAGGTTGTTGTTCAGGTCTAGGGCTAAAGTTATGGCTAGATTTAGGATTAGGTTTAGGTCTAGCACTAGTGTTAGGTTTAGGTTTATATATAGGATTACTGGTAGGGCTAATATTAGGATTCATATTCAGGTTAGGGTCAGGTTTAGACCTACGGTTAGTGTTAGGGTCAGTATAAGTTTCAGGGTTAGGATTAGGCTTTGGGTTATATTTAGAGCTAGAATGAGGGTTAGGGTTAGGACTAGTAATAGGGTTAGAGTTTGGGTTAGGCTATGGATAAGGGTTAGGACGAGGGTTAGCATTAGGTTTAGGGTTTGGCTTAAGGTAACAAATAGGATAATAGCTAGGTTTAGGGCAAGGGTTAGGGATTGGCTTATGGCTAGGTTTTATGTTAGGGTTAAAGCTATGGTTATCACTTGGATTAGGGCCAGGTTTTGTGTTAGGTTAGGGCTAGTGCTAGGGCTACAGCTACTTACGAACTAGGATTATGATTAGGGCCAGTTTTGGGTCATCAGTTATGTCTAGGTCAAGTGTTAGGGTTAGGGTTAGTGTTAGCAATATGTTTAGAGCTAGAATTAGTGTTAGGGTCAGGGTCAGTTTCCAAGTTAGAGTTAGCTTTATGGTTAAAGCCAGAATTTTCACTAGGGATAGGTCTAGTGGTAGGGTTAGTGTTTGGGTTAGGTTAAGGTTTAATATTAGGGCCAGGGCTAGGTTTTTTTAAGGTCTAGGGCTAGAGATATGGCTAGATTTAGGATTAAGTTTAGGTCTAGTGCTAGTGTTAGGGTTATGTTTAGGACTAGTGTTAGGTTAGGTTTAGAGTCAGATTTAGACTTAGGATTATATCTAGGGTTTGGTCTAGGGCTAAAGATATGGCTAGCATTAGTTCTAAGTTTATAGCTAGGATTAGGGTTATGATAAAAATAGGGTTAGAACTAGGGATAGGGTTAGGGCAAGAGTGAGTTAGTCTTAGGGTTAGGCTTAGGGTTTATTAGGTATGGGGCTTACTTAGGGCTAAGAAAAGGGCTAGGTTTATGTTTATGTTTAGGCTTAGGTTTAGTTTGGGGCTTAGGGTTAGGTTTAGTGTAAATGATGCTGTTAGAATTAGGTTTAGGGCTAGGACATAGGTTAGAATTAGGGTTAGGGCTAGGGTTTAGTTAGAGTTATGATTAAGACTAGGTTAAGTGCTAGGATGAGGGCTAGGGTTTGTGTTTTGGTTAGGGCTAGCATTAGTGTTAGGGCGAATGTCAGTTCTAGGGTTACAGTTAGGGATAGTTTTAGGGTTAGGTTTATGGTTACGTTTAGTGTAAGGGTTAGATTTAGGGTAAGGTTCAAATTTAGATCTAGGGGTATTATTAGTGTTAGGGTCATGTTTAGGGTTTTGCTTAGGTTAGGGATTAGGGTTAGGGCTCAAATTAGCATTAGGTTTTGGGTTTGGGTAATGATAAGATTAGGTTTATTGTTCAGATTAGGTTTAGCATAATGGATAGGGTTACGGTTTGGCATAGGATTGGATTTAGGCCTAAGGTTAACATTAGAATTAGGGCTATGTTTAGTGTAATTGATAGGGTTAGAGCTTAGTTTAGGACTAGGGTTATGTCTAGGTCTAGTATAAGGTTTAGGTTTAAGGGTAGGGTCATGGTTAGAGCTAGGTATATTATTACGGGAAGGGACAGATTTAGGGTTTGTCTTAGGTTAAGTTTAGGTGTAGGGCTCACATTGGCATTAGGGTTAGGGTTAGGGTAATAATAGGATTAGGTGTACTGTCCAGGTTAGGTTTTGGTTAATGAATAAGGTTATGGTTAGTGATGAGGTTAGGGTTAGGTCTAGGGTTACCATTAGGGTTATGGTTATGGTTAGGGTAATGGATAGGATTAGAGCTAGTGATAAGGCTAGTGTTATGGTTAGGATTCTGGCTAGGGTTAGGGTAAGGTTTAGGGCTAGATTTTTGGTAAGGTTTAAGTTTGAAACTAGGGTGAAGTCTCAAACAAGGCTAGGTTTGGGGTTTGGTTAGGGCTAGGGTTAGGGCTATGGCTAATGTATGAACTAGTGTTACAATTAGTGCCAGTTTTAGGGTTAGAGTTAGGGTGGTGTTTAGAGCAAGGGTTATATTTAGGGTCAGTGTCAGG
This sequence comes from Marmota flaviventris, assembly GCF_047511675.1. Classification (NCBI taxonomy): domain Eukaryota; kingdom Metazoa; phylum Chordata; class Mammalia; order Rodentia; family Sciuridae; genus Marmota; species Marmota flaviventris. The sequence continues at coordinate 13,494,848 of NC_092510.1, forward strand.
GTCAGGGTTAGTTTTAGTGTTAGTTTTAGGACTTGAATTAGGGCTAAAGTTAGTGCTAGGTGTAGGGTTAGGTTTTGGTTTAGGTGAAGGGTTATGTTTAGGGCTATGGCTCAATTTTGTTTTAGGGCTAGGGCTAGGTTTAAGGCTAGATTTTGGATTAGGTCAGGGTTAGGGCTAGTGTTAGAGTGAAGTTTAGGCTGAGAATTAGGGTTAAATTTAGAGTTAGGGTTGATCTAGTGTTAGGGCTCGTGCTAGGTTTAGGGTTAGTGTTAGGGTTATGATAGGGAATATGGTTAGAATTAGGGATAGGCCTAGGATGAGAATTAGAGTTATTCTTAGGAGTAGACTTAGGGTGAATGTTAGTGTTAGGGCTAAATTATGGCTAGGATTAGGACTAGGGTTACTGTTAGTGTTAAGCTTAGGGATTGGGCTAGAGTTAGGGTTAGCACTGGGGTTAGGGTTAAGTTTAGGGGGATGAGTGGGGCTATAGCTAAGTTTACGGCTAAGGTGAAGGTTAGAATTAGGATTAGGCCTAGGGTTATGATTCACTTTAGGATTAAGGATAGGATAACGGCTAGGATGAGGGGTAGGTTTTCTGATAGGGTTAGGGCTAGGACTCGGACTAGGGTTAATATCAGGTCTAGTGCTATGGTTAAGCATAGTTTTACGGTTAGGTTATGGCTAGGTCTAGTGTAAGGGTTAGCTTTAGGTTAAAGATCAGCTTTGCAGCTATGGTTATTATTAGTGTCATGGTCAGGGTCAGGGTTAGCATTTGGTTTACGTTAAGGTTAAGGGGTTAGGGCTTGAATTAGTGTAAAGGTTAGGTTTACAGTTAAGGTAATGGAAGGGTTTACTTTAGGTTTTAAGGTTTAGGATAATGGATAGTTTAGGTTTAGCGAACGGGTTAGGGTTAGCATTAGGTTTAAGGTTATGTTTAGTGTAATGAATAGTTTTAGACCTAGGGTTAGGGCTAGGTTATGGTTTGGATTAAGTCTAGGATTAGTTTAGGTTTATGGATAGGGCTAGGGTTTTTTAGTGTAAGTGTCAGGGTTAGGGTAAGTGTTAGTTTAGGGTTAAGGTTATGGTTAGATTAGGATAAGTGTTAGTGTTTGAGCTAGGTTTATGGCTAGTGAGAGGGTTAGGTTTATATTTAGTTTTAAGTTCAAGATTATGGTTAGAGTTAGGTTTAGTTTTAGGGATAGGGTTTTCATTAGAGTTAGAATTAGGTTTAGGGTAATGTATATGGTTAGAGCTAAAGTTTGGGCCAGGGTTAAGGTTAAAATTAGGGCTAGGTAAGTATTAGGATTTAGGATAGGGCTAGGGCTATGTTTAGTGTAAGGTTTAGGCTTTGAGTTAGGATTAGGTCTAAGGAGAGGGTTAGGGTTAGAGTTAGGGTTTGGGTTAGGGTTACGCTTAGGTTTATGCTTAGAGCTAAGTTTAGGCCCAGGATTAACTCTAGGTTTTGTGTTAGGTTTAGGGATAGTGTTAGGACCATGGGTAATGTAAAAGCTAGGGTTATGTTTAGGGCTATTTTTAGGTTTAGGGTTATGGCTAGGTCTAGTGTTAGGTCTAGGTCTTTTGTTAGTGTCAGGTTTAAAGCTAGTTTAAGTGTTAGGATCAGGGTCAGTGATCAGGATAGGATTAGGTTTAGGGTTAGAGCCAGAATTAGGACTAGGTTTAGTTTTAGGGATAGGGTAAGTGTTTGGTTCAGGTTAAGGGTTATTGTTAGGGCTAGTGCTAGGATTTTGTTGAGGTCTAGGGCTAGAATTATAGCTATATTTAGGATTAGCTTTGGGTCTAGATGTAGCATTATACTTAGGTATAAGTACAGGGTTACTGGTAGGTCTAGGCTTAGGTTTTGGTTTAGGTTTAGGGTCAGGTTTAGACTTAGGGTTACTTTTGGGGTCAGATGAGGGTCAGGGTTAGGTTTAGAGGTAGAATGAGGGCTAGGGTTAGGACTAGTAATATGGTTAGAGTTGAAGTTAGGCTAAGGATTAGGGTTAGGAGAAGGGTTAGCATTTGGGTTAGGGTTTGGCTTAGGGTAAGGGATAGGTTTAGAGCTAGGTTTAGGGCTAGGGTTAGTGTTAGGTTTAGCACTAGTGTTAGGGTTAAGATTCGGGTTAATGCTAGGTTTAGGGCTCGGATACAGTGTAGGATTTGCATTAGGGATAATGCTAGGGTTAGAACAATGACTAATATACAAACTAGGGTAACAATTAAGGCTAGTTTTAGTCTTACGGTTAAGACTAGGTCTAATGTTAGGGTTAATTTAAGTTAGGGTGAAGATTAGAGCTAGGATTAGTTTTAGGGTCAGTGTGCGGTTCAGAATAATTTTTAGAGTTAGGGTTAGGGATAGGTGTAAGGTTTGGATTTGGTTTAGGTTAAGGCTTAGGATTAGGGATATGTTTTTTTTTTTTTTTTTTTTTTTTTTTTTTTTTTTTTCTTTTATGGCTAGGGCCAGGGCTAGGGCTAGTTTTAGGATTAGCATATGGTTAGGGGTAGTGTTAGGGTTTGGTTTGGCTTATGATTACAGTTCAATTTAGAGAAAGGTTTAGATTTAGAGTTAGTTTTAGATCTAGATTTAAGATAGGGCTAAGGATAGAATTAGGGCTAGGGCTAGGGCAAGAGTTATAGCTAGGGTTAGGGTTATGATGTGATTAAATTAGGGCTAGGATTAGCACTAGGCTTAGTATTAGTATTAGGCTTAAGGTAAGGGAGGGGATTAGGGTTAGGTTTAGGGTTATGGTTAGGTTTATGGTAAGGGATGGTGTTATAGGTAGGTTTATGGCTAGGGTGAGGGTTAGAAGTGGGTTAGGGCTCGGGTTACGTTTTGGGTTAGGATTAAGGCTATGTTTAGGGCTAGAATTATGGTTAGGGGTAATTTCAGGTCTAGGGTTATGGTTAAGGATAGTTTAAAATTAGGTTTATGGCTACACCTTGTGTAAGTGTTAGGTTTAGGGTTAGGGTCAGGTTTAGAAATAGGGTATTATTAGGGTCATAGTAACGATTAGTGTTTTGAATAGGTTAAGGTTTAAAGTTAGGACTTGAATTAGCATTAATGATAGGGTCAACATAATTATAGGGTTAGGTTTAGGTTAGGTTTCAGGTTAGATTTAGGGTAATTAATAGGGTGAAGTTTAGGGACAGGATTAGTTTTAGGCCTAGGGTTAGCATTAGGGTTAGGGTTATGGTTAGAGTAATGGATAGAGTTAGAGCTAGGGTTACAGCTAGGGTAATGGTTACAATTAGTGATAGGGTTAGAGATAGGGTTAGGGTTAAAGCTAGGTTTAAAACTCCACGTAGGTCTAGGATTTGGGTTAAGGTGGGGCTAGGGTTAGTGTTACAGCTAATGTAATACTAGGGTTATGATTAGGGCTAATTTTAGTGTTAGAGGTTAGGATTAGGTGTAGTGTTAGGTTTAGGTTTAGGGTTAGGGTGATGTTTAGACCTAGGGTTAGTGTTAAGTTCAGAGTCAGGGTGAGGGTTAGTTTTAGGGTTCAGCTTAAAACTCGAATTATTTCTAGGTTTAAGGCTAGGTGTAGCATTAGGGCTTGGTTTATGTTAAGGAATAGGGTTATGTCTATGGCTCGGTTTTGTTTTAGAGCTAGGGATAGGGTTAGGGCTAGTTTCAGGATTAACATTAGGGTTAGGGCTAGGGTTAAGTTTAGATTTAGGCTTATTGTTAGGGTTATATTTAGAGTTAGGGTTAGATCTAGGGTTATGGCAATGGATGTGAACAGGGCTAGGGTTAGACCTATGGTTCGGGCTAGAATTAGGCTTTCAGTAAAGTATAGGGTTAGAACTAGAGTTAGGGCTAGGATATGAGTTATAGTTAGTCTTTAGGCTAGGGTTAGGGTTAGGGTTAGGGATAGGGCTAAATTAGGGGTAAGATTAGGGCTAGGATTAGTATTGCTGTTAGGCCTAGGGTTAGGGTTAGGGTTATAATTAAGGCTATGTTTAGGGCCAGGATAATGACTCGGATTTGTGCTTGGGTTAGGGCTAGGATTATGGCTAGGTCTAAAAGGTCTAAAGTCAGGTCTACATTTATGGTTTGGGATAGTTTTAGGGTTAGGTTTAAGTCTAAGTCTAGTGTAAGGGTTAGGTATAGGGAAATAGTTAGGTGTAGACCTAGGGGAATTATTAATATCAGGGTCAGTGTTTGGCTTTGGTTTAGGTTTGAGTTTAGGGTTAGGGGTCAAATAAGCATTAGGATTAGCATTAGGGTAATGATAAGGTTAGGTTTAGGGTTCAGGTTAGGTTTAGGGTAATTGACAGTTTGGGGGATAGTGATGGGGTTAGGGTTAGGCCTAGGGTTAGCATTAGGGTAAAGGTAATATTTAGGGTAATGGATATAGTTAGAGTTAAGGTTAGGGCTAGGATTATGTTTATGATTAGGTCTTGAGTTAGCGTTAGTATAAGGGTTAAAACTAGGGTTAGGTTTAGGGTTATGTTCAGTGTAAGGGTTAGGTTCTGAGCTATGGTTAGGGCTAGGCTGGGAGTTAGCTTCAGGGTTAGGTCTAAGAATAGTATTACCATAGGTTTTGGGTTATAATTAGGGTTAGAATTGCACCTAGGATTAGTGATAGGGTCAGTATAAGGGTCAGAGTAAAGGTTAGAATTTGGGATAGGTTTAGAGCTAGACTGAGAGCTAGAGTTATGGGTATTAATAGATTTAGTGTTTTGGTTAGCCTAAGGATTAGGGATAGGTCTAGGTTTATCCTTTTGTTTAGGGTTTTGCTTAGGGTGAGGGATTAGGGCTATGGTTAGTGTTTGAGTTAGGGTTAAATCTAGGTTTAGGGCTCAGATTAGGGCTAGTTTTTGTGTGAGGGTTAGGGATAGGATTAGGGCCATGGCTAATGTAAGAACTAAGGTTAAATTTAGGTTAGTTTTAGTGTTATGGTTAGATTTAGTGTTAGAGTTAGGTTTAAGTTTAGGGTGATATTTATAGCTAGGGTTTGTGTTAGGATAAGAGTCAGGTCAGGGTTCATTTTAGGGTTAGGGAGAGGACTCAAATTATTGTTAGTGTTATTCTTAGCATTCAGTTTAAGGTGAGGGTGGTGTTTAGAGCTAGGTTGTGTGTTTGGATATGAGTCAGGGGGAGTGTTAGTTTTAAAGTTAATGTTAGAACTCGAATTAGGGCTAGGGATAGGTCTAGATTTAGTGTTAGAGTTTGGTTTAAGTTAATGTTTATGGTTAGGGCTATTGCTTGATTTTGGTTTAGTCCTAGGCTTAGATTTTGGAATAGTGTAAGTGTTAAGCTTAGGCTTAGGGTTAGGGTTAGATTTGGAGTCAGGGTTACATATAGAATTAGGGCTGGTACTAAGGATAGGGCAAGGGTTAGGGCTCAGGATATGGTTATGGTAAGGGATAGGGTTAGAAATAGGGATAGGTATAGGGCGGGATTTAGAATGAGTTTTAGTGCTAGGGTTAGTGTTAGGGTTAAAGATATGGCTAAATTAGTGCTAGGATTAGGGTTAGGTTTATTGTTTGGCTTAAGCCTAGAGTTAGGGTTAGGGTTAGGGTTAAGTTTAGGATAAGAGATGGCATTATAGCTAGGTATAGAGGTAGGGTGTGGGTTAGAATTAGGGTTAGGGGTAGGGTTAGGGTTATGGTTATGATTAAAGCTAGGTTAGTGCTAGGATGAGGGCTAGGATTTGTTTTAGGTTTAGGACTAGGATTGGGGCTAGGGCAAATTTCAGGCCCAGAATTATGGTTAAAGATAGTTTTAGGGTTAGGTTTATGGCTACTTCTATGGTAAGGGCTGGGTGTAGTTTTATGTTCAAGTTTAGAGCTAGGTTTTTTTTAGGGTCAAGGTTAGGGTTTGGGATAGGTTATGGTTTAAAGTTAGGGCTTAAATTAGTGTTAGTGTTAGGGTTAGGGTAATGATATGGTTAGGTTTAGGTTCAGGTTAGGTTCATGGTAATGGATTGGGTTAAGATTAGGGATAGGTTTAGGTTCATGCCTAGGGCTAGCATTAGGCTTATGGTTATGGTTATTGTAATGGATAGAGTTTGAGATCGGTTTAGGGCTAGGTTTATTTTTATGAATAGCACTAGGGTTAAAGCTTGGATTAGGGCTAGGTTTTGGGTTAAGTAAAGGATTGGGTTAGGGTTACAGATAATGTAACTACTAGGGTGAAATTTAGGGTTATACTGTTTTAGGGCTAGAGTTAGTGTTAGGGTTATGTTTAGGGTTAGGGTGATATTTAGAACTAGTAGTATTAGGGTCAGTGTCAGGTTCAGGGTTAGTTTAAGGGTTTGGATTACAACTCATATTAGGGCTAGGGTTAGGGCTAGGTTTAAGGTTAGGACTTGGTTTAGGTTAAGGGTTAGGGTTATAGCTATAGCTAGGTTTTGTTTTAGGGCTAGGATAGGGTTAGGGCTAGTTTTTGTATTAGTATTATGGTTTGGGCTAGTGTTAGAGTTTGGCTTAGTCTTTGGGATAGGGCTCAATTTAGAGTTAGGTTTTGTCTAAGTTAGTGCTAGGACAAAAGACAGGACAAAGGTTAGGACTAGGGTTAGGGCTAGGATTAGGGTTACAGTAAGGGTAAGGGTTAGAATGAGTGAAAGATGTAATGTGAGATTTGGAGTTAGTCTTAGGATTACGGTTAGGGATAGGGCTAAATTGGGGCTAAGATTAGGGCTAGGGTTAGTGTCAGGGTTAGGCCTAGAGTTTGGGTTACTTTTATAATTAAGGCTATGTTTAGGGCTAGGATTTGTGTTAGGGTTAGGGCTAGAATTATGGCTAGGGCTATGTCAGGGATAGGGTTACAGTTAGGGATAGTTTTAGGGAAAGGTTTATGCTAGGTCTATTTTAAGGGTTAGGTGTAGTGTAATAGTCAGGTTTAGAACTAGGGAATTCATAGGGCCAGGGTCAGTGTTAGGGCTTGGTTAAGTTTTGAGTTTAGGGTTACAGCTGAAATTAGATTTAGGGTTAGCATTAGGGTAAAGATAGGGTTAGGATTAGGGTTCAAATTATGTTTAGGGTAATTGACAGTTTTGGGAATAGTGATAGGGTTAGGGTTAGTCCTGGGGTTAGCATTAGGATTAGTTTTATGTTTAGGGTAATGGATACAGTTAGAGTTAAGGTTAGGGCTAGGGTTATGGTTAGGATTAGGTCTTGGGTTAGGGTTAGAGTGAGGGCTAGGATTAAGGCTAGGTTTACCGCTCAGATGAGGGTTAGTGTTAGGCCTAGGGCTAGGATTAAAACTAGGGCTAATGTCAGGTCTAGCATTACAGTTAAGGGTAGTTGTAGGATTTGTTTATGAATAGGTCTACTGTATGGGTTAGGTTTAGAGTAAAGGTCAAGTTTAGAGCTAGGTGGTCAGGAATAGGGATTGGTTTCAGTTAAGGTTTAGGGTTAAGGCTCAAATTAGCATTAGGTTTAGAGGAATGGAAATGGTTAGGTTTAGGGTTCAGGTTAGGTTTAGGGTTTTGAATAGCCTTAGCGATAGCTGTATAGTTAGGTTTAGTCCTATTTTTAGCATTTGTTAACTTATTTGTTAGGCTTGTGTTTAGATAAAAAATAGGATTACAGCTACGGTTAGGGCTATGTTTGTGGTTAGGATTAGGGCTAGTGTTAAGGTTAGGGTTAGGATTATGATGAGGTCTAGGGTTAGGGTTATGTTTAGGGTAAGTTGTATGGTTTCAGCTAGATTTAGGGCTAGGGCCAGGATTAGGGTTACAGAAGGTCTAGGGTAAATGTTAGGGTTAGGGCTACCATTAGCATTAAGGTTAGGGTTAGAGTAATGGTAATGGATAGAGTTTGAGCTAGGGTTTGAGCAATGGTTACAGTTAAAATTAGGGTTAACATTATAATTACGGATAGGGCTATGTTAATGTTTAGGATTAGGATTAGGGCTCAGTTTAGTGGTAGTGATAGGATTAGAGTTACTTTATTCAAATTTCTTTGATACAATCCAGGATTCATCTTTAACTAACCTTACTCTGTTTCCAAGGTTTAGGGCTTTTGGTTCAACCGTTTGGTGTCAGGAAGAGTTAGTATTTTCATTTTCCTTCATTTTGACCTATATGAGTAAATGTAAATGGACCTGGAAATCAAACTTGGTTTATGCTAGCTGCTTGAAAGTGCACTCACAACCTCAATTCTTTGTGGGGACACTGTGGTATGTTACTTATGAGTGTAGACCTAAGCTGAAGCATGAAAAACAACTTTATCTGAGAGTCCTTTAGGAGAAAGCAGGGAATATGCATGCAATGAAATTCCTCCCATAATTATTTTGTCAGATTTGTTTGATACTGAGTAGGATTTATTATTTAGCTTGCCCCACAAGGCTCTCCAAATGTGGGACTTCTAGGATCAATGGTTCTCTAATCCGGTTAGGGTTAGTGTTAGGTTTAGGGTTAGGGCTAGGGTTAGATATAGTGTTAGGGTGAGAGTAAGTTTTGTAGAAATTTCTTTGATACTTGGAAGGAGTCATCTTTTACCTAGCCCTAATATGCTCCTCAGGTTTTGGCCTTCTGATTTCAATGGTTCACTAACAGGGACCATCTATATTTTAAGGTTTCACTTCATACTGACCCATATAGGTAAATGAAAATGGAGGTTGAAATCAAACAGGATTGGTGCTAGCTGCTTGAAACTTCAAACACTGAATCAGTTCTCTGTTGAAAATCTCTGGTTTGTTCCTTGTGAAAGCAGCCCTAAGATTAAGATGGCAAAAACAACTTTATCTGAGAGCCCTTTAGCAGAAAACAGAAAAATATGCATGAACTGCAATACCACCTCAATTATTTGATCATATATCTATGATACTGCATAGGATTCATCGGATAGCTTAGCCCACTCCCAAATTTGTGACTTCTAGGATCAACAGTTTTTCAAACAGCTTAGGGTTTGTGTTAAGGTGAGTGTTAGGGCTAGTGTTAGAGCTAGTATTAGGGATAGAGTTAGTGTTGTTCAAATTTCTTTGATACTGGCAGGATTCATTTTTCTTGTATCCTTACTATACTCCACATGTTTGTGCCTCCTAGGTTTAATGGTTCACTGTAAGTAACAGTGTTATTTTAAAGTTTCAGTTTAATTTTTCCTATACAGGTAAATGGAAATGGAGCTGGAAATCAAACAGCATTGGTGCTAGCTGCTTGAAACTTCACACTCCACCAATTCTCTGTGAGCAATCTCTTTTAGGCCTAAGCTGAAGCATGTAAAAACAACTTTATCCAAGAGCCCTTTAGGAGATAACAGGGAAATACACATGTACTGATATACTACATCAACTTTTTGGTCAGATTTCTTTGATACTGCACAGCATTCATCCCTTAGCTTTCCCCACTAGGATGCCCAAGTTTGTATATTATATGGACAAATGTTTCATAAAAATGTTAGAGTTAAAGGAAGAGCTAGGGTTAGAGCTATATTAGGGTTCGAGTTAGTTTTATTCAAAATTCTTTGACACTTGGAAGGATATATCCTTTAGATAGATTTACTCAGTTCCCAGGTTTAGGCCTTCTCCGTTCACAGATTTGCTATCAGGAACAGTATGTATTTTAAGATTTCACTTCTTTTTGACCTATACTGGAAAGTTAATGGAGTTGAAAATCAAACAGGTTTGTGCTAGCTGCTTGAAACTTCACACACTCCATTTGTTCTCTGTAGGGACTCTGGTATGTTCCTTGTAAAAGTAGGCCTGTGCTTAAGCATGCAAAAACAACTTAATCTGAGAGCCCTTTAGGAGAAAACAGGAAAATATCCATGTACTGAAGTACTTCCCATAATTATTTGGTCAGATTTGTTTGATGCTGCGAAGGATTCATCACTTAGCTTGTCCCACAAGGCTCCCCGAGTGTGGGAATTCTAGGATCAATGGTTCTCTACTCAGTTTAGGGTTAATGTTAGATTTAGGGTTATGGCTAGGGCTAGGGTTAGAGGTAATGTTAGGGTGAGGGCCAGTTTTTTTCAAATTTCTTTGATACTGGGCAGGAGTCATCTTTTATCTAGCCTTAATATGCTCCCAAAGTATATTCTTCTCAATTTAATGGCTCACTATCATGAACAGTTTGCATTTTAAGGTTTCATTTCATTTTGACACCTATGGGTAAGTGGAAAACAAACAGGCATCCCTTCCCCTAAACCTAACCCTAAACCTAAACCTAAACATAGCCCTAATAATAGGCCTTAACCTAACACTAACCCTTGACATATTCCTTGCCCTTATTTAGCCCTAACCCTAACCACAACTCTAGCCCTAAGACTAATTCTAAATCTTGCCATAGCCCTATTCCTAGTTTTAACCCTATCCTTTGCCATAACCCAAAAACTAGCCCTAATCTTAGCTCTACCAGTTGCCATAGCCTTAAACCTAGAATTAACCACAACTGTAAATCTACTCCTAAGTCTAAACTCACCCTATCAGTAACAATAACAGAAACACTAATCATACAACTACCCTTAAATTTAGACTTAGACTTAAAGAAAATCGAGCCATAGGACTAACCCTAAACCTTAACCTAAACCAAATCCTAACCCTACATCTAGCTCTAAGCCTAACCCCAATTCGATTCTTATCCCTACCCTAAAATGAACCGTGACCCAGACTCTGGCACTAACACTAACCCTAATTCAAAATATCAACCTAAACCTAAACCTAATCAAAAAACTAGACTTAGTTCTAAATGTAACCCTAAAACTAGCCCTAATCATAACTTTATATCTTACATTATCCATATCCCTAAGAAGAAACCCAACATAACCCAAAACCTAGCCCTAATCCAAGACACAACCCTAGCTTTAACCCTAACTCGAACCCTAATCCTAGCCCTAACCTTACCTTAAAACTAACCCTAACTTTAATCCTTGCACTAAACCTAAACCTAACCCTAACTCTAACCATAATACTAACCCTAACCCTAGCTCTAATGCTATCCATTACCCTAACCCTAAACCTAAACCTAATGCTAATCCTCAGCCTGACCTTAGTACAATCTCTAACACTAACCTATCCATTACCCTAAACCTAACCTGAACCCTAACCCTAACCATATCATTACCCGGAATCTAACCTTAACCCTAATGCTAACTCAAGCCCTAATCCTAAACTTAAACTAAACCAAAACCAAATCCTAACTCTGACCCTTACCATAATAATACCCTTACCTCTAAACCTGACCCTAACCCTCATGCTAACCCTTATATTATACCTAGCCAAAAACCTATCCCAAAAATTATATATAATCATAACCCTATACCTGACATTAGCCCTAGCACTAATGCTAACCTAACTCTAACACACTACCTATTCCTAATCCTAGGCCTAACACTAGCTTTAATCCTAACTGTACACTTATCCGTATCCCTTACTCTAATTTTAACCATCACCCTAGCCCTAAACCTAACTATAACATCATACCTTACCTTTACCCTAACCCTATCCCTAACACTAGCTCTAACCCTATCCCTAACTGTAAGCAAAACCCTAACCCTAATGGTAAACCTGGACCTATCCCTAATCCTTAGGCTAATCAAAACCCTGACACTATAAATAGTCCTGTCTAGCCCTCATTCTAGCTCTAACACTATCCCAAACCCTACCCTAACCCTGACCCTTATTCTGACCATAATACTGACTGTAGGTCTAAACCTGATCCTAACAGTAGACCAAACCTAACACTATACCAGTAACCTTATACCTAAAGCTGACCCTACCACTAGCCCTAGACCAAAACCTAATCCTAAATCTAGCCTTAACTATAGCACTAGAGGTAATCAAAAACCTAGCCCTAGCCCTAACAATAACCCTTAACTTAACACAAAAACTAACGCTATCCTTAGACATAAACCTAGTCCTAATTCTGGCATTAACCTTAAATCTAACTCTAACCTGAACAATGACCCTGCATTTAACACTAAGCTATCTCTAAATTGACAGTAAATGAAAACTTAAACCTAACACTAGACCTAGCCATAAACCTTACCCTACAAGTAGCCCTAATCATAATTCTAGCTCTTACATTACCCATAGCCCTAACTCTACGCCTTAACCTAACAAGAAACCTAGTTGAATTCTAGGCCTAAACCTAGCCCTAAGCATAACCCTAATCCTAACCCTATCCCTGATTCTAACCCAAATCCTAGCCTTAGCCCTAAACCTTACTCAAAGCCTAACTCTTACCCTAAATATAAACTTAGACCTATCCCAAACTCTAACCCTAACCCTAGCCCTAACCCTAAAATTAAGCCTATCCCTAAAACTAGCTCTAAACCTACACATTACCCTAACTGTAAAACTAACCCTATTGATAACCCTAGTCATAACCCTAATCCTAACCCTAATCATAACTGGAAAACTAACCCTAAACCTAACCCTAAACCTACCACTTGCCATAGCCCTAACCCTACCTCAAACCGTTACCCATAAAATAAACCTAAACATAACCATAGCCTTCACACTAACCCTAAAACTAAATCTAACCCTAACCCTAAACCTAAACCTACATCTAAACATACGCATTACCCTAAACCTTATACTAACATTAACCCTAATGATTATAGCTCTAACCCTAACCCTAACCCTAAAACTACCATAATCCTATCACTAAACCTAATGTTGAGCCTAACCCTTGACTTAGCATTAGCCTTAACTTTAGCTCAAACCCTAACCCTTAACTTAAACATAACCCTAGGCCGAACACTAACCCTCATCTTAACAATAATCCTAACCGTAACCATAGCCCAAATCCTAGCTCAAACTCTATTTATTTCCCTTACCATAACCCTAAACCTAATTCTACACCTATCCATAACCCTTACCCTAACCCTATCCCTGGCCCTGATTCTCACACAAAGCCTCAACCAATCCCTAACACTTACTCAATCCCTGTCTCTTACCCTTAACCTAATCCTAGCCAAACCCTAAACCTAGCCCTAATCCTAAACTTAACCCTAGCCTTAACCCTAGCTCTAACCCCACCCATTACCCTAACCCTAATGATAAACCTCATGATGACCCTAGCCCTAACCCTAAACCTACTCTAACCCTAACCGAATACCTAACTCTAGACCTAACCAAAAACCTAAGCCTTACCATAGTCCTAACCCTAGTTCAAACCCTAACAGGTATGCTAAACATAGAGTAACCCTATTCCTAAACCTAAACCTAAACCTAACTCCACATCTAACCATGTCCACTACACTTACCCTAATGATAACACTAGCCCTAACACTAATACTAACCCTAATCCTAGACCTAACCCTAAACCTAACTCTAGTCTTAACACTAACCCTAGCTCAAACTCTAATCCATACCCTAAACCTAACCCTAGCCTAAACCCTACCACTAACCCTAACTCTAGCCCTAATCCTAAACATAATCCTAGCCCTAAACCTATCCATTACTCTAATGATAACCATAAACCTAATGCTAACCCTAGGCCTAACTATAAACCTATCCATTGCCCTAAACCTAAACTGAACCCTAAATCTAATCTGAAGCCTAAACCTAACCCTATTCATTACCCTAACCCTAACTCTAAACCTAAAGCTAATTTGAGCCCTAAACATAAATTTCAAACTATCCCAAACCCAAAACCTGACCCTAACCATTATAATACCCCTAGCTCTATAGATGAACCTTACACTAAACCTAACTCTGAAACTAGACCTAGTCATAAATCTTACCCTAAACGTATCCCTAACCATAACCCTAGACCTGATATTAGCCCTAGACTTAATTCTTGCCATATCCCTAACACAAATGCAAGCCCTCATCCTACCCTAAACCTAGCCTTGATCCTAAACCAAACCCTAACTCTATCCCTATCCCTATCCCTAATTTTATCCCTCTCCCTAGTTCTGAACCTTGCTATTACTCCATCCCTTCCCCTAAATATAACCTTAACTCTAACCCTAGACTTAATCCTTAAACTAATCTTAGACCTACCTGATCCTAGCAGTAATTTAGCCCTAACCCTAACCCTAACACTAGCACTAAGGCTAACTCTAACTCTCGCCTTAGCCCTATACCTGGATATATCCCTATCCCTTACCATAACCCTAACACTTACCTAACCTTATCCCTAACACTAGACCTAACCATAACTCTAAATCTAACCCTAACCTTAAGCCTAAACCTCACACTAACACTAGCCCTAACACTAATGCTAATCCTAAAACTAGCCTTAATCTAGTCCTAGCCTTAAAAAAGAATCTGAGCCATAGCCCTAACCCTAACCCTTAAACTAAACCAAAACCTAACGCTACACCTAGCCTAATTTTAGCCCTAATTCCAGTCTGACACTTACTATAAAACTAACCTTGATCCTGACTCTGACCCTAACACTAACCCTAGCTCTAACATCACCCTAAAAGTATACCTAAACCTAAAACTAGACCTAACCCTAACCATAACCCTAAAAGTGGCCCTAATCATAACTCTAGTTCTTAAATTAACCTTAGCCCTAATCCTAGCCATAAACTTTTCCAAAACCTAGCCTGAATCCAAGCCCTACAACTCTTTTAATCCTAACCCTAACCATAGCCCTAACCATTACCCTAAACTTAACCCTAAACCTAAAACTTGACCTAACCATAAACCTAACCCTAGCCTTAATCCTAACCATAATCCTAGCCCTATCCATAGCTCTAACACTATCCATTACCCTAACCATAACTCTAACCCTAATGCTAACCCTAGGATAAACCTAACCCTATCTCTAACCCTAAATTTATCCATTACCCTAACCTAACTTGAACCCTAAACATAACCATAAGCATTACCCTAATATTAACCCTAACCCTAACACTAATGAGAGCCCTGACCCTAAACCTTAACCTAATCCAACCTTAACCATGACTATGACCCTAATAATAACCCTATCTCTAAACCTGACCATAACCCTCACCATAACATTTACACTAGAACTAACCATAAACCTAAACAAAAACTAACCTAATTATAAACCTAAACCTGAAATTACCCCTGGCCTAATCATAGCCTTAACCCTAACACAAAACCTATCCTTAATCCTAGCCTTAAACCTCGCCCTAGTACTAGCCCTAAACACAGGCTTAATCCTCATCCTAACCCGAACCCTAGCCCTAACTGTATTTAGACCCTCGCCCTAAACTTAGCTGTAACATCATACCTTACACTAATCCTAACCATAAACCTAGCCCTAAACCAAGGCCTAGTCCTTACACTAACCCTAGCATTAATCCTAGAACTAATTTAACCCTCACCCTATCCCTACCCCTAACTATCACCCTAGCACTAAACCTAATTCTAAACATATCCCTTACCATAATCCAAACCCTAGACCTAAAACTAGCCCCAACACTAGCCCAAAATTTGTCCTAGCTCTAAACCTAGACCTAACTCTAACTCTAAAGCAAACCCTAACCCTAAGCCTAAACCTCATCCTAACACTAGCCCTAACCCTAATGCTAATTGGAAGAATAGCCCTAACCCTTGGCCTATCACTCAAACTAAACCAAGTCACAGGCTTAACACTAATCCTTAACATAAACCAAACCCTAAGCTTATACCTAGCCCTAACCTAGCCCTAATTCGAGTTCTAACCCTAACTCTAAAACTTACCCTATCCCTGACTCAGACCCTATCAGTACCCTTAGCTTTAAACATAACCCTAAACCTAAACCTAAAAGGAACACTAGACCTAGCCCTAACTCTAACCCTAAAACTAGCACTAGTCATAATGCCAGCTCTTACATTAGCCATAGTCCTGTAATAACAGAAAACCTAGCCCTAATCCGAGACCTAAACCTAGCATTAAACCTAACCCTAACCTTAAGCCTAGCCCTATCCCTAAACCTAACACTAGCCCTAATCCTAGCTCTAAACTTATCATTTACCCTAAGCCAAACCCTCAACCTAATCCTAGCTCTAAACTTATCCCTTACCATAAGCCAAACCTAACCTTTATCCTTAGCTTACCCCAAATCATAACTCTAATACTAATCGTAACCTTAGCCCTCATTCTAGCTCTAACCCTAACCCAAACCCTAACCCTTACCCTGACCCTTATTCTGACCCTCACTCTAACCCTAGGTTGAAAATTGACCCTAATTCTAAACTGAACCCTAACACTAGCCCAACAGGTAACTGTATACCTGAACCTAACCTTAACACTTGACCTAGAAAAAAGCCTAATTTAAAATCTAGCTATATCTCAAGCACTAGCCCAAAACAAAAACCTAGCCCTAGCCCTAACAATAACCCTTACCTAACCCAAACACAACCCTACCTCTAGACCTAACCCTAGCCCTAATTCTGGCCCCAACAATAAACCTAACCCTAACACAAAGAAAGACCCTTCTCCTAACAAAAAACTTAGCTCTAATCATTATGCTAACCCCAAATCTAGCCATAACCCTAACCCTAGACCTAACGATAATCCTAACCCTAGACCTTACATTACCCATAGCCTTAATGCTAGCCCTAAACCTCACACAAAACTTAGACCTAATCCTAGCCCTAACCCTAGCCCTACATGTAACCATAACCCTAACTCTTGCCTTAACCCTAACCCTAGCTCAAACACTAACCCTTACCCTAAACATAACCCTACCCCTAACCTTAACCTGAACCCTAATCCTAGCCCTACTCCTAACCATAACCAAGGCCAAACCCTACTCCTAACTCTATTCATTACCCTTAACATAACCCTAAACCTAATACTAACCCAAGCCCTCAAATTAACACTAATCCTAAACCTAGACTTGATAATAAACCTAAAACTTGCCCTAGCCCTAAACATAGCTCAAGCCTTAACACTTAGCCTAAACCTAAACTTAACACTAACCCTAGGCCTAACCCTAACCCTAACCCTAACCCTAACCCTTCCAATAATCCTAACCATAAACCTAACCCTACACATATCCATTAGCCTAAATATAAGCCTAACCCAAATGCTAACCCTAGGCCTAAACCTATTGCTAACACTAACCCTATCTGCCACAGTCTGGCTGGGCACAATTCAGGAGCCACTTGTCAAAAGAAACAAACTTTATTTTTAGAACACACACAGCACCACACAGCTCTTCAGGAAAAACCCTCAGAGCCCAACTGCCACCACCGGCTTCCCACAAGCCTCTCAACCTCCCCCACTCCTCCTGCTCTTGAGGCTGATTGGCTGGGTCGCATGGGCAGAGCCAAAAAAAAAAAGTCCCCGAATGAGCAGCTCTGTGATCTGAAAGGGCAGGAAAACAGCCCAATGAGCATCACTGCAGAGGAGCCAATCAGTTGGCAGCTAGAAGTTTGCTGGGGCTGCTGTGAGCCAATCATCAGCTGGCAGCTGGAAGTTTGCTGGGGCCCCTTCGGCTGTGGCTCTCAATATCTCACCCTCTCTGTTTAAAAAACAAGCATGTGGCTTAGGGACCGTGCCTGCCTTAGGTTGTCCAATACTACATATGGTCCTTACCCGTCATTGGATGAGTTGACCTCAAGGCGTCAGCCTCCTGTCTTAGGTTGGTACCATTGCAATTGGATCTTACCTGTCATTGACTACAGGTCCAGCATACAGCCACACCTGTGGCTTTGTATCAGTGGGGGGGTGAGGTTCTTTGCCTCAGCTCTGTTGGCCCCCAAATTTTAGCTGAATGACCATCACAAGCAGAAGGGCAGAAGATACATCAAGCCAATTGACGGCTCCTTTTGGAAAAATTGTACCACCAATGACACCATCAGCAAAAATACCCCAACACTACCACAAGTCGCTGAACCAACAGATAGTTAACTATGCATAAAAGTAAGTTCACAATGCATACAAGTGATACATAGTCCAGGCAAGTTCTGCAAGCAGTTTAGTGATAGCTATTGCAGAAGCTGTAGATTGGTTTTATCTTTGTCTTCACCAGCACTGGGATGAAGATAGGTATTCTGTCAATAATGGCTAAAGAAAAAAATTATGTAACATTCCAGAAGGCACTAAAAGAAAACAATTTTTGAAAAATTTACATTATCTTGAACAGAATTATTAAATATAATGAAAAGGAAAGGTGAAAGTAAACAAACAGATCTGTTAACCTCCTTTTTTGTTCACATATTAAAACAATCCTCAACAGCTGTTTACCCAATTTAAATTAAACCATTTAAATCACGTGAATGAAAAAAAGAAATATTTGGATCCATTTTTTCATGAGCGCTCATCATAAATGATATATGGACATACGTACATACAAACATACAACATAAAATACAAGTATGCACACATAATATAATACATACAACACATAACATAATAGTAAAGCCTTATAACTTTTTAAAGGTGAAATCTCCATTGCAATGTTTAAAAACTCTATAGTCAAAAAATAGAACTGATCATCAAAACATTAACCTAGGTCTGTATGAGCTCAAAAAAACAAAATAGAACTTCATGATGTGGGAAAGGGTAATAATAAAATAGATATTGAAAAAAGCATCCTGGTTCTGTCACAGATGTAAGGATAGCCAAACTGGAGTTTTGGATATCAGCTGTTATGGATTTGAGCCAAATCATCTTCTTTTTTTGGTCTGTAGAAATTGCTTTAGTTAATCTCTCTGGAATCCAAATCAGCTGCTGTTCTCCCTGTGAAAACACACAAACAGACCCCCGACTCCAGACAATTACTGGGTCAGGACCTTTCCATTGTCCTGTTAGAATATCCTTCCAAAGTACCTTTGGCTTATGTACATTTTTGGACACATATGCCTTTCCTCAGCACTAAGTCCTGATGAATCCAAATTTAAAAATTTAGAGTAAAAAGGGTTATTTTAAGTTTATCTTTGGGGAATATATACCCCTTCCCAATTCCCTCTTTTTGCTTTAATAAGTACATTTTAATAGTTTGATGAGCTCTTTCAACTATGCCTTGTCCCTGTGGATTGTATGGGATTCCTGTCATATGAGTAATGCCAAATGATGAGCAAAATTGTTTAAAAGAGGTAGAAGTATAACCAGGGGCATTATCTGTTTTCAACTGTTTTGGAATGCCCAGAGTGGCAAAAATTTGTAAGCAATGAGCTATAATATCTTTAGTTTTTTCTTTGGCATGAAGGGAGCCCATCAAAAATCCAGAAGAAGTATCAACTGTAACATGCAAATATTTTAATTTTCCAAATTTTGGCAAGTGTGTGACGTCCATCTGCCAAATATGGTT
This sequence comes from Marmota flaviventris, assembly GCF_047511675.1. Classification (NCBI taxonomy): domain Eukaryota; kingdom Metazoa; phylum Chordata; class Mammalia; order Rodentia; family Sciuridae; genus Marmota; species Marmota flaviventris. The sequence goes on from NC_092510.1 coordinate 13,513,961, forward strand.
AGGTATCAATACTCTAGGATTGATTCCAAGATTAACTTGTGGTAAAAAGGTCACACAATTTTGACATTGTTTTATTATTTTTCTAGATGGTTCCTTAGTTATTTTAAAAGGCTTTTGTAAAGTATTAGCATTGACATAGAACTTTTTATCAAAATTTGTAGCTTCTTCTAGTGTAGAGAAAATATGTATGTCATGTGTAATTTTATCTGCTAAATCATTGCCCAAACTAAGGGCTCCAGGAAATCCTGTATGTTCCCTGATATGTCCTATAAAGAATGGATCTTTTCTATTCCAGGTTAGACTTTGCAGAGTGGAAAGCAAAGAGAAAACAGTAGAGGATGGAGAAATCCTACCAGCATCTTCAAGGGATACTATAGCATTAACTATATACTGACTATCAGAAAATAAATTAAATACAGAATGTTTAAACATCACAAAAGCTTGTAATACTGCATTAAGTTCTACCTTTTGAGCTGATTGTTTGGGTACTAAAAATGTAAAAGTTTGATCAGGTGTAACTATTGCTGTTGTACCATTATTTGACCCATCAGTGAATATATTTGGAGCATTCAAGATAGGTGTTTTTCTTGTCATTTTTGGAAAAAATTACAGGATGCAATGACCAAAAAGACAATAAAGGATTAGATGGTAAGTGGTTATCAAATGAAACATTAGATTTGCACATGATTATTGCCCAAGTATTTAACTCATTAGCTAACTCATCAATTTGATTCATAGTATATGAAGTAATAATTTTATTGGGAGAAATTCCAAACATTCCCTTTGCTGATTTTATTCCTTTGAGTATTAATTGTCCTACAGCCTCAGGATACCTAGTAAGAATAGTGTTAGGAGAATAAGATAAATGTATCCATAATAATGGACCTTCTTGCCAAAATACTCCTGTAGGATATTTTTTGTTGGTAGTACAATAAATAATAAAGGCAAACTTATATCAATTCTATCCAAATGCATATTTCCATATATGTTTCAATGATTTTTAATGCCTTTCTTGGTTCAGTCATTAACATTCGGGGTGAATTTGGATCTGATGGACCTTTTAGGATATCAAATAAAGGTCCCAACTCTCCTGTTGGTATACCTAGATAAGGCCTTATCCAATTTATGTCTCCTAATAACTTTTGAAAGTCGTTAAGTGATTTGAGTTGATCTACTCATATTTGAAATTTTGGTGGATGGACGATGGTTGAGGATAATAGAACTCCTAAATAATTAATTGAAAAATTTAATTGTACTTTATCTATTGCTATCTCTAGATTATAATTTTTTAATAAATTTGTAAGTGTGGCATAACATTCTAGCAATGTGTTTTTATCTTTGTGTGCTAATAATACATCATCCATATAGTGAAATATTTGTAGTTCAGGATTTTGATTTTTACGTGGCTGGATTACTTTGTTAACATAAATTTGACACATAGTTGGGCTGTCAGCAATCCCTTGAGGGAGTACTTTCCATTCATATCTCTGATCTAGACCTTCATGATTCAGTGCAGGGATAGTAAATGCAAAACGTGGACTATCCTCAGGATGAATTGGAATTGAAAAAAAAACAATCTTTAATATCTATAACTAAAACATACCAGGTTTTTGGCAAAGCAGACAATTGAGGAATACCTGATTGAGCAGGTCCCATAATAACCATCTCATTATTAATGGCTCTTAAATCTTGCAATAATCTCCATTTACCAGATTTCTTTTTGATGACAAAAATGGGAGTATTATGGGGAGATACAGAAGGTTGTATATGTCCTTCCGCTAATTGTTGTTTGACCAGGTCATGGGCTGCTTGTATCTTTTCTTTAGTCAGGGGCCACTGAGGAACCCATACTGGTCTTTCTGATTTCCAAGTAATTTTTTTATTGTATCAGTGGCCCCTTCTGAAAATCTAACCCATGTCTGTCCATTCTTTGATATATTTGTATTGGTGCTGCTATACCTTGTTCTTGTTTTTCTAATCTTTTTCCTTTCCTAAAACCTTGTCTAGTCATAATAGTGGATGCATTTTGATTGATGTTATTTGTTAATGTCAAACCTAATTGATCTAGGACATCTCGACCCCATAAATTTATGGGAAGATGATACAATACATATGGCTGTATAGTTCCTTCACATCCTTCAGGATCCTTCCATTGCACTTCTATGGGGATTAGTCGCCACTCCTAGGCATTGAAGCATTTGATTGGCTTGTTGTAATGGCCAATGTTTTCGCCATTCTTGACGAGAGATGATGCTAAGGTCTGCACCTGTATCCAGTAGCCCATTAAATTCATGTCCTTGAATATTCAGTTCTAGCATGGGGCGAGAATCTAAATTTAAAGAAAGCATAGCCCAATCTACACCTGTGGAGCCTAATCCCTTGGGACCTCTTTCTACAGTAAGACTGGAAAATTTATCATGTAGGCTGGGTATTATTAGTAACTGTGCTCTTCTATCTCCTGGTGAAATTACTGATATACCCTTTGGAGAACTGGCTATAATTTTTATTTCACCTTCATAATCAGGATCAATTACCCAGGACTTATCATAAGTCCTTTTAGAGTAGAAGAGCTGCATCCCAATAATAAACCTACTGTTCCTTTGGGAAGAGGTCCTTTTACCCCTGTGGGAATGATTTGAACTCCTATCTCTGGAGTTAGTACTGTTCTGGTAGAGGCACAGATGTCCAACCCTGTGCTCCCTCTGGTTTGTCTGATGAGGGATCTAATGGACAATGTGTCCTGGGTGCTACCCTGATGGTGTTGCTGGGTTCCTCCAGTGTTCCATATATTTGTGGTCTTGGGCCCCAGAGCATTGGGCCCCCCGGTCCATTTTTTGGCAATGGAGCCCGATGCCTTTCTCCATAATATTGTGGATAGACAACTGGTCCTTGTTTGTTTTTTGATAATGGAGTAACCTCTATGGTGGTTTGAGAATAGCACTCATTATCCCAATATCTCCCTTTATGGCATCGGGGGCAAATACCCGGTATTCTACTCCTTTGATACCTAGTTTTGTTAAACCCTCCTCCTATGGGGCAATTCCTTTTAAAATGTCCTGTTTGTTCACAATTGTAGCATGTTTTTGGCCTGGCACCTAAAACCTGTTGTACTGCAGTTGCCATGACTTGCCCTTGTTCATTAATGTCTCTACATAATTTAATATATGTGTTTAAATCTTCATGTTTCCATGGTCTAATGACTTCTCTGCACCAACGATTCACTTGCTTATAAGCCAGTTGTTTTATTAGTGGCATTGCTTGTTCTGTATTCCCAAAAACTCTGGTAGCTGTTTGAATAAGCCTATCTACAAATTCAGCAGAAGGTTCATTAGCTCTTTGTATTACCTTAGATAATTGACCTTGTAAATCTCCATGTCCTTGTAAAGTCTTCCATGCCTTAACTGCATCTGCAACAATTTGTGCGTATACACCAGGATCATATGCAATTTGTTGCTGCTGATCCACATAAGGTCCCTTTCCTAACAACATATCTAGATTTCTCTGAGGATAACCAGCTGCTGCATTTTGCCTAGCCGTCTCCTTGCAAAATTCCTCATTGGCAACCTTCCATAACAGGTATTGTCCTCCATTTAGCACAGCTTTACACATATTAGCCCAATCTGCTGGTGTCATGTTCAAGTTGGTAATGGATCCGACCATGCTTACAGTGAAGGGTGCTTGAGGACCATAGGTTGTTACCGCCTCTTTTAGCTGCTTCACTGTTTTGAAATTTAAAGCATGGTGAATTCGCTGCCCTCCTGCCTCAAATACAGGGCATGTTAATATTTGAGATCTTGTCTCAGGATCCCAACTATCAACTGCAGGGGTTGGGCGCCTCACAGCATATGGAGGTGGCCTTGTTAGACGGACACTTATGTCCTCTGGTGATAGAAAGGTGTTAGTAGCAGTCTCCTGTTGTAACTTTTCCCCTGATGGCTTTTTCTGCTTTACACTTTCTTTCTCTGTCTGACTAGCTTGAGAGGCCTTCTCTTTTACTTGAATTTTTTCCTCTGTCTGACTAGTTCGAGAGACCTTCTCTTTTACTTCAATTTTTTCCTCTGTCTGACTAGCTCAAGAGGCCTTCTCTTTTACTTGAATTTTTTCCTCTGTCTGACTAGTTCGAGAGACCTTCTCTTTTACTTCAATTTTTTCCTCTTTCTGACTAGCTCGAGAGACCTTCTCTTTTACTTGAATATTTCTACTATAACTATAATACAACCCAAGAAGATAACGCCAAACAAAACTGAAACAGAATGAAACAAAAGTGGAACAACAGAAAATCATTATAATAGCCTTTCTATCCTCCTGAAATGTCCATCTGTCCATTCTCCCTATCTGTTCCTCAGATGTGAGCAGTTTTTCTTCCATCTTACACATCTCCAGGGACAGGCAACTTAAAACAAAAGTGAAGCAAAACAAAATAAGAATCTTAAAATGGCTACCCATCCTCTCACCCTGCCCTCAGGGGCGAGCAGTTTAACTTATCACTTACCCTCAGTCGTTCCCCATACGGGCCACCAAATGCCGCAGTCTGGCTGGGCACAATTCAGGAGCCACTTGTCAAAAGAAATGAACTTTATTTTTAGAACCACACACGCCAAACAAAACAGCTCCTCAGGAAAACCTTCAGAGCCCAACTGCCACCACCGGCTTCCCACAAGCCTCTCAACCTCCCCCCCTTCTCCTGCTCTTGAGGCCGATTGGCTGGGTCACGTGGGCAGAGCCAAAGAAATCCCCCAATAAGCAGCTCCATGGTCTGAAAGGGCGGGGAAACAGCCCAATGAGCATCACCGCAGAGGAGCCAATCAGTTGGCAGCTAGAAGTTGCTGGGGCCGCTGTGAGCCAATCATCAACTGGCAGCTGGAAGTTTGCTGGGGCCCCTTTCCGCTGTGGCTCTCAACAGGTTAGTTTTAGGGTTAGGGTGAGGGTTTTCATTAGGGTTAGGGTAATAGGTTTAGATGTCAGGTTAAAGATAGGGTTAGGTTTAGGTTTTCCTTAGGATTAGGTTTAGAATTAGGGTTAGGGTGTGAGCTAGCTTAGATTTAGTTTTAGAATTAGGTTCACTGTTAGTTCTAGGATTAGGTTTATGTTTAGGCTTAATGAAGGTTTAGCTTTAGGTCTAGTGATATCATTAGGGATAAGTTTAGGATTAAGGTAATGGGTAGGGTTCAAAATAGTGTTAGGGCTAGGGTTAATGTTAGGATTAGGGCTGTGGTTATGGTTAGGGTTAGGCCTTGGGTTAGTGTTGGGGTTAGGTTAAGTGTAAGTGTTAGCGATTAAGCTAGGTTTATGGCTAGGGCGAGGGTTAGGTTTTCAGTCTGGGCTAGCGTAAGTTTAGGGTTAGGTTTAGGGCTAAGGTTAGCATTAGTTTTAGGGTTATGGTTAGTGTAATGGATAGAGTTAGAGCTAGGGTTTGGGCTAGGGTTATAATTAGGATTAGGGCTACAGTTAGGGTGAGATTTAGTGTTTGGGCTAGGGTTATGTTTAGGGTAAGGTTTAGGGTTTGAGCTAGGGTTAGAGCTAGAATGAGGGTTAGGGCTAGGTTTAGGTTTAGAGTTATTCTTAGGGTTAAATTTAGGGCTGTAATTATGGCTAGGTTTTGTGTGAGGTTTAGGGCTAGTGTTAGGTATATGGGTAATGTAAGAGCTAGAGTTATGGTTTTGGCTAGATTTAGAGTTCGTCTAGTGTTAGGGTTACTGTTTTGGCTATGATAAGTTTTAGAGCTAGGGTTTTTGTTAGGGTAAGTGTCAGGGTTAAGGTTAGGATTAGGTTTAGGTTTAGGTCCAGAATGAGGACTAGGTTTAGGTCCAGGGGTAGAGTTAGTGTTTGGTTTAGGTTAAACGATATTGTTAGGGCTAAGGCTATATTTAGGATTAGGTTTAGGTCTAGGTCTGGTGTTAGTGTTAAGTTTAGGTTTAGGGTTACTGGTAGGGCTTTTTTTAGGTTTTAGACAAGTGTCAGGGTATGGTTCAAACCTAGGTTTAGTTTTAGGGTCAGAATAAAAGTCAGCATTAGTTTTAGGGTTTGGGTTGAGTTTGGAGCTTAAAATGAGGGCTAGGTTTAGGACTAGTAAAAGATTTAGGGTCTGGGGTAGGCATAGAATTAGGGTTAGGTCCAGTGTAGTGATAGGGTAAAGGTCTGATTAAGTGTAAAAAAATAGGGTTAGAGCTAAGATTAGGACTAGGGATAGGTTTAGGGTTAGGGCTAGGGTTAGGGTTAGGGTTAAAGCTAAGTTCAGGCCTTGGATTAGGGCTAGGTTTTGTGTTATTTTTAGGACTATTGCTAATTTAAGAACTTGCATTACAATTAGGGCTAGTTTTAGGGTTAGGTTTACAGTGATGTCTAGTGTTAGGATTAGGTTTTGGGATAGGGTGATGTGTAGAGCTAGAGTTACCTTTAAGGTCAGAGTGAGGTTTAGTATTAGTTCTAAGGTTAGGTTTAGGACTCAAATTAGGGCTAGGGTTAGTGCTAGGCGTAGAGTTAGTGTTTGGTTTATGTTAAGGGTTAGGGTCATTGCTATGGCTCAGTTTTGCTTGAGGGCTAGGGCTAGGGTTAAGGCTAGTTTTCAAATTAGCATTAGTGTTACAGCTAGTGTTAGGGTGTGGTTTAGGCTTAGGGTTAGAGTTAGATTTAGAGTTAGGTTTAGATATAGGTTTAGGGCTACAGTGAAGGTTAGGGCTAGCGTAATGATTAGGGTTTAAGTTATCATAAGAGATAGGGTTAGACCTAGGAATAGGGCTAGGGCGAGAGTTAGAGTTAGACTTAGTGTTAGGGTTAGATTTAGGGCTAGAATTAGGGCTTAATAAGGGCTAGGATAGCGATTAGGATTAGTATTAAGGTAGAGCCTAGGTTTATGGTTATGGTTAATGATTAGGTAAGATTTTATAGCTAGCTTTAGTACTAAGGTGAGGCTTAAAATTAGGGTTAGGTCTATGGTTAGGTTTAGGTTTAGGATTAAGGCTAAGATTAGGACTAGGATTAGGGGTAGACTTTGTTTTAGGTTTAGGGCTTCGTTAGGGCTAAGGTTAATGTCATGTCTAGGGTTATAGTTAGAGATAGTTTTAGGGTTAAGATTGTTAGGGTAGGTTATGTTTATGAATATGGTTAGGTTTAGGGTTCAGGTTAGGTTTAGGGTAATGTATAGGTAGGGTTTAGGAATAGGTTTAGGGTTATCCTAGGGTTAGCATTAGGTTACGGTTAGGATTAGGGTAATGGATAGGGTAACAGCTCGGGTTAGGACTAGCATTATGGTTATTATTAAGGCTAGGGATAGGGTTGGGTTTGGAGTTATAGCAGGGGTTAGGGTTAGGTTTAGGGTAAAAATTAGGGCTAGATTTAGGGTTAGGGTTAGTGTTAAAAGTAGTGTTAGGGGTCCGATTAGGGACAGGTTTTGGATTAGGTTAGGGCTAGGTTTAGGGCTTCAGCTAATATAAGAACTAGTGTTACGATTAGAACTAGTTTTAGGGTTAGGGTTAGGTTTAGGTTTTGAGTGATGTTTAGAGCTAGGGTTAGTGTTAGGGTCAGAGACAGGGTCAGGGTTTGTCTTAGGTTTAGAGATAGGACTCTAATTAGAGCTAGGTTTAGGGCTATGTGTAGGCTTAGGGTTTGGTTTATGTTAAAGGTTAGGGTTAGGGTTATGGTTTGGTTGATTTTTAGGTCTAGGGCTAGGTTAGTGTGAGGTTTAGGATTAGCATTACTATTTTTTCTAGTGTTAGTGAGAGGTTTATTTTAGGGTTAGGGTTAGCTTTAGAGTTTGGGTTAGATATAGAATTAGGGCTAGAGCTAGAGTTAGGGCTAATGTAAAGGCAAGTGATAGGAATAAGGTAAGAGAAGCACTAGAAATATGACTAGGGCGAGAGTTAAAGTTAGACTTAGGGCTAGGGTTAGGTTAGGTTTAGGGGAAAATTAGGGCTAGGAGTAGGTCTAGCATTTGTATTAGGTTTAGGCCTAGTTTTAGGCTTTGGTTTAGGTTTAGGGATAGGGTTAGCTTTAGGGGAAGGGATCGGGTTAGAGCTAGTTTTAGGCCTAGGTCGAAGGTTAGAATTTCAGTTAGGGCTAGGGTTGTGGTTTGGCTTAATATGAAGGCTATGTTTAGGCATAGGATGAGGGCTAGGGATTTTTTTAGGATTATGGCAAGAATTATGGCTAGGGCTAGGTTTAATGTCAGTTCTAGGCTTACATTATTGATAGATTGAGGGTTAAATTTATGGCTAGGCCAGTGTAAGTGTTAGTTTTAGGGTAAGGATCAGCTTTAGAGCTAGGGGTATTATTAGGGTTAGAATTAGATTTGGAGTTTGGTTTAGATTAGGGTTTAGGTTTAGAGCTTGAATTAGCATTAGGGTTTTGTTAGGATAATGTTGGTTTAGTTTTAGGGTTCATGTTAGGTGTAGGGTAATTGATAGTGTTAGACTTAGCAAAAGGGTTAGGGTTAGGCCTAGGGTTAGCCTTAGGTTTATGGTTGTGCTTAGGATAATGGATACGGATAGGATAGGTTTAGGGCTAGGGTTGTTATTATTAGGGCTGGCGTTAGGGCTAGGCCTTGGGTTAGGGTTAGGTTTAGGTTTAGGGTATGGTTTAGAGTTTGAGCCAAGGTTAGTGCTAGGGCAATGTTTAGGGTTAGGGTTAGGTATTGGATATAGTTATGGTTAGGGTCAAGGTTAGTGTTAAGGTTAGTGCTAGGCTTATCTTTAGGTTTAGGGTATTGGATAGGGTTTGATGTCATGATAGGGTTAGGGTTAGGGTTAGGTTTTGGCTTAAGGTTAGTTTTAGGGATAGGTTTCGGTTAGGTTTAGGGTAATGGTTAGGGTTTGAGCAAGGGTAAGCTCTATGGCAAGTGTTAGGTTTATGGTAATATCTAGGTTTAGGGTTGGGGTAGATTTAGGGTAAGGGCTATGGTTATCATCAGGGTTAGGGTTAGGGTTAGGGTAATGTGTAAGTTTAGAGCTAGGTTAGGGCTAGGGTTATCATTAAGGTTAGGGTTAGAGTTAGGGTAATATGTAGGCATAGAGCTAGGGTTAGGTATAGGGTTAAGTTTAGGATTAGGACTAGGGTTAAGGTTAGGTTTAGGGTTTAGGCCATGGGTTAGTGTTAGGGTTAGGTTAAATTTAAGGTTTAGAGATTGAGCTAGTGTTTGGCTTATGATAAGGATTAGAGTTAGAGTCAGTGTGAGAATTAGGGCTAGGGTTAGCATTAGGGTTAGGGTTAGGGTTAGATGTTAGGGTTAGAGTTAGATGTAGGTTTTGGCCTATGGTGATGGCTAGTTTCAGGGTTAATAATATGACTAGGTCTAGTGTTAGGGTTATGTTTTTTGTTAGGATAAGGTTTAGAGCTAGGGTTTTTGAGAGGGTAAGGGTCAGTGTTCGGGTTAGGGTTAGGTTTATTGTTAGGGACAGCATTAGGACTAGGGTTTTGTCTAGGGGTAGGATTAGTGTTTGGCTTAGGCTAATTGTTATTATTATGCCTAGGGCTAAGTTTTTGTTTAGGGCTAGGCCTAGAGTTATCACTAGATGAAGAATTAAGTGTAGGTCTAGGTCTAGGTTAGGGTTAGTTTTATGTATAGGGTTATAGCTAATGCCAATGTTAGGGTCGTTTTAGGGTTAGGGTCAGGTTTAGAACTATGGTTAGTGTTAGGGTCAGAATAAGAGTCAGGGTTAGGTTTAGGGTTTGAGAAAGTGATAGACCTAGATTGAAGGTCAGGGTTAGAACTAGTAATAGAGTTTGGTTTTGGGTTAGGATAAGAATTAGCTTTAGGACTAGGGTAACTTTAGTTTTAGAGTTTGGCTTAGGGTAAGGGATATGGTTAGCACTAGTGTTAGGGCTAAGGTTAGGGTTAGGCTTAGGGCTAGGGTTAGGTATAGGGTTAGGGTTTAAGCTAAGGTTAGAGCTTGGATTAGGGCTAGGCTAAGTTTCGTGTTAGCTTTAGGGCTAAGGCTAATGTAAGAACTAGGGTTTATTTAGGGCTAGTTTTAGGGTGAGTGTTACATCTAGGTTTAGTGTTTGTTTAGTTTTAGGCCTAGGGTAATGTTTAGGGTAATGGATAGGTTAGGGTAATCGAATGTGTTAGGGTTAGGCCGAGGGTTAGCATTAGGGTTAGGATTTGGGATAGGGTTAGGGTAATGGATAGGGTTAGAACTAAGGTTAGGGCTGGGGTTCTTGTTAGTGTTAGGGTTAGGTTAATGTTAGATTTAGGGTTAGTGCAAGGATTTAAGTTAGTGTTAGTTTAGGGTAAGGGTTAGGACTTGGTTTAGTTTTAGATTTAGGGTTAAAGCTAGGTTTGCGGCTTGCATTAGGTCTAGATTTTGTGTTACATTAGGGCTAGTGTTAGGGATACAGCTAATATAAGGACTAGGGTTATTATAAAGGCTAATTTTAGGGTTAAGTTTAGGTCTAAGTCTACTTTTATGATTAGGTTTGTTCAGGGTGATGTTTTGAGCTAGGGTTAGTGTTAGGTTCAGAGACAAGGTCCTGGTTAGTTTTAGGGTTGGGGATAGGACTCGAATTAGTGGTAGGCTTATAGCTAGACTTAGGGTTCAGATTTGGTTTAGGTTAAGTGTTAGGGTTAGTGTTATGGCTCATTATGTTTTAGGGCTAAGGCTAAAGTTAAAAGGTTTTTTTTTTTTTTTTTTTTTTTTTTTTTTTTTACGATTAATGTTAGTGTTATTGCTAGTGATAGGGTGAGTTTTGGCTTAGGGTTACATTTAGAGATATGGTTAATTCTAGGACTAGGGCTATGGCTATGGTTAGGGCTAAGGTTAATGCTAGTGTTTAGGTTTCGGTAAGGGATAGGTTTAGAACTAGTAATAGAGCTAGGGCGATTGTTAGAGTTAGTCTTGAGGCTAGGGATTGAGTTAAGTTTAGGGCTAAATTAGGGCTAAGAATATGTCTAGGATTGGTGTTAGTGTTAGGCCTGGGGTTAGGGCTATGTTTAGGATTACATTTATGGTTAGGTTTAGGGGCAGGGATGGATTATAGCTAGGTTTAGGGCTAGTATGATGATTAGAATTTTGTTTAGTACTAGGGTTAGGTTTGTGTTAGAATTAAGGCTAGCTTTGGGCATAGAATGAGGGCTAGGGTTTGTGTTAGGGTTAGGGCAAGTTTTAGGGATAGGGATAATGTCAGGTTTAGGGTTACGGCTAGGGATAGTTATAGGGTTAGGTTCATGGCTAAGTCTAATGTTAGGTTTAGGGTAAGGGCCAAGTTAAGAGTAAGGTGTATTCTTAGGGTCAGGGTCAGGTTTCTGATTTGTGTTAGATTAATTATTAGGGTTAGGGCTCAAATTAGCATTAGGGTTAGAATTAGGGTTAGGTTTATGAATAGGTTTAAGTTTAAGATTCAGGTTAAAATTAAGGTAATGTTATGGTTAGGGTTAGTGATAGGGTTAGGGTTAGGCCTAGGGTTTAGCATTTGGGTTAGGGGTATTTTTAGGGTACTGAATAACATTAGAGCTAGGGTTAGGGCTAGAGTTTTGGATAGGATTAGGGCTAGAGTTAGGTTTAGGGTTAGGCTAGGGTTAGGGTTAGGGTTTTTGTTAGATTTAGGGTACAGTTTAGGTTTTTAGCTAGGGTTAGTGCTAGGTTGAGGGTTAGGTTTAGGATTATTTAGGGATAAATTTAGGTTAAAGTTTGGGTTAGGGATAATGTTTTATTTAGAATTAGGTTAATGGATAAGATGAGATGTGGGGTTAGGGTTAGGGGTAGTTTAAGTTTAGGGTTATTGTTAGGGTTAGGGCTAAGATTATCATTTGAGTTAGGGTAATGGATAGGGTTAGATGTCAGTTTAGGGTTAGGGGTAGTTTTAGGTTTAGGGATAGTGTTATTGTTTGGGAAGGGTTAGTGTTAGAGTAAGGGTTAGGGTTTTATCTAGGGTTAAGGCTACAATGAGTGTTAGGTTTAGGGTTAGGTCTAAGATTAGGATTACAATTTGGATTAGAGCTAGGATTATCATTAGGGTTAAGTTTCGGTTTAGGGTAATGGATAATTTTAGAGATAGTATTAGGGCTAGTGTTAATATTATGATTAGGTCTAGGATTAGGATTAGGTTTAGGGATAGGGATAGGGTTATGTTTAGGTTTCGGTTTTGGGTTTTATCTAGGGTTAGGTCTAAGACAAGGGTTAGGGTTAGCATGAGGGTTAGGCTTAGGGTAAGGCATAAGGTTAGGTTAGTGTTAGGATTACACTTTGGGCTAGATATAGGCCTAGGATTAGGAGGAGGGTTTGTGTTAGGTTTAGAGCTAGTTTTAGTGCTATGGTAATGTGAGGGTTATGTTTAAGGTTATTGCTTTGTCTAGTGTTAGGTTTAGGTTTCTGTTAAGGTCAATTTTATAGCTGGGTTTAGTGTTAGTGTCAGGCTCTGTGTTTGGATTAGTGTTAGGGTTAGGGCTGGAGTCAGAATTAGGATTGGTTAAATCTAGAGGTAAGGTTAGTGTTTGGCTTAGGTTAAGGGTTTTCATTAGACCTAGGGCTAGTTTTTGTTCAGGTATTCGTTAAACATATGGCTAGATTTAGGATTATGTTTAATCTAGAGCTATTGATAGGGTTAGGTTTAGATATAAGGTTATGGGTATGGCTAGTGTTAGTGTTTGGTTTAGGTTCAGGGTCAGAATAAGGGTCAGGGTTAGGGTTAGGATTTGGGTTATGGATTAACAAGAATGAGGGCTAAGTTTTTGATTAGTAATATGGTTAGAGTTTGGGTTAGACTAAGGATTAGTTTTAGGACTAGGGATAGCATTAGGGTTGGGGATTGGCTAGGGTTAAGGATAAGGTTAGAGATAGGGGTAGAGCGATGCTTCGGGTTAGGGTTAGGGCTCATGTTATGGTTATGCTTAGTTTGAAATCTATGGTTAGGTATCAGATTTGTGCTAGGTTTTGGATAGCATTATGATTAAGGTTATGGCGAGTGTATGATCTAGGGTTATGATTAGAACTAATTTTAGAATTAGGGTTAGGACTAGGTCTAGGGTTAGGGTAAGGTTTAGGTTTAGGGTGATGTTTAGAGGTAGGGTTAGTGTTCATGTCAAAGAGAGGTTCAGGGGTAGTTTTAGGGTTAAGATTAGGACTCGAATTAGGGCTAGGCTTAGGGATCGAGGTAAGGTTAGGGTTTGCTTTATGTAAAAGTTTAGGGTTAGTGTTATGGCTCAGTTTTGTTTTAGGGCTAAGCCTATGGTTAGGGCTAGTTTTAGGATTAGTGTTAAGGTTAAGGCTAGTGTTAGGGTTAGGTTTAGGAGTAGAATTAGGGTTAGATTTAGAGTTAGGTTTAGATCTAGGGTTAGGGACAGGTGTAAGATTAGGGCTAGTGTTATTCTAGGCTGTGGATAGGAATAAGGTTATGGTAAGTGATAGGGTTAGAATTAGGACTAGGGCTAGGCAGAGAGTGATAGTTAGTCTTAAAGCTAGAGTTGGGTTAGGTTTAGGATTAGGGCTAGGGTTAGGGTTAGGGTTAGGATTTCAGATAGGTTTAGGGTAAGCAATGGGGTTATAACTAGGTTTAGGGCTAGGGAAATAATTAGAATTAGGGTTAGGGTTATTATTAAGGCTAGGTTTTGGGCTAGGATATAGAGCTACTTTTCATGTTAGGGTTAGGGCTGCCATTAGAGCAAGGGCTAATATCAGGTATAGAGTTACAGTTACGGATAGGTTTCGGGTTATGTTTATGGTTAGGTCTAGTGTAAAGGTTAGATTTAGAGAAAGGGTCAAGTTTACAGCTATGTGTATTATTAGGGTCAGTGTACCGCTGAAGGTTTGGTTTAGGTAAAGTTTTAAGTTTAGGGCTTGTATTAGCATTAGGGTTAGAGTTAGGGTTAGGATAATCAATAGGCTTAGGATTAGGGTGGGACCATGGATAGGTTTAGGAATTGCGATAGGATTAGGGTTAAGTCTAGGGTTAGCATTAGGGTTAGGGTTATGTTTAGGGTAATGGATAGAATTAGAGCTAGGTTTAGGGCTAGGGTTATGGTTAGGATTAGGGCTAGAGTTACAGTAGTGGATATAATTAGAGCTATGGTTATGGCTATGGTTAAGGTTAGGTTTAGGGCTAGTGTTAGGTTAGGTTTTGGGATAGGGCTAGGATTATGTTAAGGGTAAAGTTTAGGCTTTGAGCTAGGGTTAGCTCTAAAGTGAGTCATAGGGTTAGGGTTAGGGCTAGGGTTACACTTAGGGCGATGTTCAGGTCTAGGAATAGGGCTAGATTTTGTGTTAGTTTAGGCCTAGGGTTAGGGCCATGGGTAATGTAAGAGATAGGGTTATGATTAGGGCTAGTTTTAGGGTTAAGGTTATGGCTAGATCTAGTGTTAGAATTAGTTTTTTGCTTAGGGTTAGCTTTGGAGCTAGGATTATGTTAGGTTCAGGGCCAGTGTTCAGGTTAGAGTTAGTGTTGTGATTAGTGCCAGAATTAGGACTAGGGTTAGGTCTAGGAGTAGGGTTAGTGTTTGGGTTAGGTTAAGGGTTATTGTAAGGGCTAGGGCTAGGGTTAGGTTGTTGTTCAAGTCTAGAGCTAGAGATATGGCTAGATTTAGGATTAGGTTTAAGTCTAGGGCCAGTGTTAGGTTTAGGTTTAAGTATAAGATTACTGGTAGGGCTAATGTTAGGTTTCAGTTTCGGGTTAGGGTCAGGTTTAGACCTACAATTAGTGTTAGGGTCAGAATAAGTGTCAGGGTTAGGGTTTTGGTTTGGGTTAGGGTTAGAGCTAGAATGAAGGTTAGAGTTAGGACTAGTACTAGGGTTAGGGTTTGGGTTAGGCTAAGGATTAGGGTTAGGATGAGAGTTAGCATTAGGTTTAGGGTTTAGCTATAACATATACCTATCATAACCATAAACCTACCAATACCATAACCTAACCCTAATCCTTACCCTAGCGGTAAACCAAAGCCTAACCCTAATACTAACCATAACTCTAATCCTAGCCCTAATTTAGCCCTAACCCTAAACTTAATCATATCCCTAGACATAAGACAAACTCTGACTCTCGCCCTAGCCCTATCCCTACTTCTAACCTTATCCCTTACCATAACTCAAAGCCTAGCCCTAACCCTAGCCCAAACCTAGCCCAAAACTTAGTGCTAGCCCTATATCTAAATCTAAAACTAACTCTAAATCTAACCCTAACCTTAAACCTAAACCTCACCCTAACACTAGCCCTAACACTAATGCTAATTTGAAAACTAGCCTTAACTCTAGCCACAGCACTCAAACAAAACTAAGCTATAGCCCTAATTCTAACCCTTAACCTAAACCAAATTTTAACACTACTCCTAGTCCTAACCCTATCCCTACAACTACTACTGACTCTGACTTTGACCCTAAAACTAAACATCGCTCTAAATATCACCATAACCATAAATGTAACCCAAACACTAGACCTAGCCCTAAACCTAACCATAAAACTAGACTGAATTGTAAAGTCAGTTTTTACATTAGCCATAGCCCTAACCCTAACACAAAACCTAACCCTAATCTGATTGCTAACCCTAGCTTTAACCCAAACCCTAAATATAACCCTAGCCCTAACCCTAACCAAAACCCTAACCTAGCTCTAACCCTATTCTTTACCATAAGCCAAACCCTCAACCTCATGCTACCAGAGTTCTAACACTAATCCTTAGCCTACCCCAAACCCTAAGCCTATTACTAGTCCTAACCCTAGCCCTCATTCTATCTCTAACCATATCCCAAAGCCTAAGCCTATTCCTGATCCTTATTCTGACCCTAACAGTAATCCTTGGTCTAAGCCTGACCCTAACTCTAAACCGAACCATAATACTAGCCCTACCAGTAAACCTATACCTAACCTAACCATAATACTAGCACTAGACCTAAACCTAATCCTATATATAGCCATAACTAGCCATAATCATAAATCAGGGTCTTTCATTACCCATAGCCCTAACTCTAGCCATAAATCTCACACAAAACCGAGCCCTAACCCTAGACATAAGCATAAACCTAACCAAAACTCTAGCCCAAACCCTAACCCTATAACTTGCCCTAGCCCTAACCCAAGCTCAAACTCTTACACTTACCCTAAACATAACTGTAGCCTAACCCTAAACCTAAACCGAGCCCTAATCTTAACTGTAACCATAGCCCAAATGTTGGATATAAGTTTATCCACTACTTTAAACAGAGCACTTAACATAATGCTAATCTTAGCCCTAACCATAATCCTAACCCTAAACCTCACCTTAGCCCTAACCCTGCTCAAATTTTAACACTTAAACTAAACTAGCCTTAACTCTAACACTAACCCTATGCCTAACCATAACTCTAGCCCTAATCCTAAGCTTAACCCAAGCCCTAATGCTGGCACCAACCCTATCCATTATTCTAAACATAAGCCTAACTCAAATGCTAACCTTAGGCCAAACCCTAACCCTATCCCTAACACTAACCCTATAAATTACTCTAAACATAACCTTAATCTTAAACCTAACCCTATCCATTACTCTAACCCTAAAACTCACCCTAACTCTAACCATAAAACTAACCCTATTTGTAAAGCCAGTTCTTAACCCTAAAGCTAATTTCAGCCCTAACCCTAAACCTTAAGCCAAACGAAACCCTAACCCAACTCTGAACCTAATAATACACCTAGCTCTAAACCTGACACTTACATTAAACCTAACACTAGACCTAGCCATAATCCTAACCCTAACACTACCCCTAAACATAACCCTAGACCTGACATTATCCCTAGCCCTAATCCTAGCAATAACACTAACACAAACCCTAGTCCTTATCCTAGCCCTAAACCTAGCCTAAATCCAATCCAAAGTTTTCACCCTAACCCTATCCTAAATTTTAAAGCTCAACCTAGCCATGAACCTAGCTATAATCCCAACATTTTTTTTTCTGAAAGTAACTCTAAACCTAACAATAACACTAACCCTAACTCTAGTCCTAATCATAGACCTAACCCTAACACTACACCTAACACTAAACCTAACGCTCACCATAGGACTAACCATAGTTCAAAACCTAACATTTACCCTAAACCTAACCCTAACTTACCCTAAGCTAGAGTAACTACCCCTAACCCAAACCCTAAACCTAACCCTAACCCTAATCTTAACCATAAACTTAGCACTAAAACTAGCTCTAAACCAAAATATTATCCTTATGATAATTTTAATCGTAATGCTAACCCTAGGTCGAGGTCCTTATTGCTATCTGAAAATCTCTCCATTACCCTAAACCTACCCTGAACCCTAAACTGAAACGTATCCATTACCCTAAGCCTCACCCTAACGCTCATTTTATCCCTATCCATAAACCTTAACCTAAAACAAATCTTAAAACTGATCCTTCCTTAAAAATACACCTAGGTCTAAACCTGACCCTTACACTAATCCTAACTCTTACACTAGAGCTAGACACAACCCTAAACCTAAATCTACCCCTAACTGTAACACTGGACCTGATATTAGCCTTAGCCCTAATTCTAGACATAACCCTACAACAAATATTAGCCCTCATCCTAGCCCTTTACCTAGCCTTAATACTAACTCTAACCCTAACCCTAGACCTAACTCTAATTCTAACCCTCACCCTACCTCTAAACCTAGCAATAACAACATATCTAACCCTAAACATAATCATAAACCTAGTCATAATGCTAGGCCTATGCTGAACACTAACCCTAGCCCTAATCCTAGCCCTAATTTAGCCCTATCCCTAAAACTACCCATAACCCTAGCTCTAAGACTAACTCTAACTTTCACACTAGACCTATTCCTAGTTCTACCCTATACCTTACAATAACCCTAACCCTAGCCCTAAACTTAGACATAACCCTAGCCATAACCCTTGCCTTATCTTTATTCCTAGTCCTAACCCTAGATCTAACCCTAACAATAAATCTAACACTAAGCCTAAGCCTAAGCCTAAACTTAACACTAGCCCTAACCCTAACACTAATCAAAAACTAGCTCTAACCCTATCCCTAGAGTAAAACAAAACCGAGCAATAGCCCTACCTAACACTAAACCTTAACTTACACCAAACCCTAGCACTACACCTAGACCTAACCCTAACCCTCATTCGAGTCCTAAACTTAAACTTAATACTAACCCTGACTCAGACTCATATTTTAACACTCACCCTAGCTCTAAAAACCACCTTAACTTTAAACCAAAACCTGACAGTAACCCCAGCCTCATTTCAAGTCCTAACCCTAACCCTGAAACTAACCTGACTGTGACTATTAACCTAACACTAACACTAGCTATAAATATCACACTAACCTTAAACCTAATCCTAACACTAGAGGTTTAACACCTAACAATAACCAAAAGATGAACAGGACAAGTTTAGTTCTTACATTAGCCATTGCTCCAAACCTTTCCCTAAACCTAACACAAAACTAGCCCTAATCTGATCCCTAAACCTAGCTTTATCCCTAACCCTTGCCCTAATCCAAGCCCTAACCCAGATCTAATCCTATCTCTTACCCTTAGACAAATCCTAACCCTAACACTAACCCTAATCCTTAACCTGACCCAAACCATAACCATATTACTAGTCCTAACCCTAGCCCTCATTCTAGCTCTAACCATAACCCAAACCCTAACCCTAACTCTGACCCTTATTCGGACCCTAACACTAATTGTAGGTCTAAACCTGAACCTAATCCTAATCCGAACCCTAAGACTACACTACAGGTAACCTCATACCTATACCTAAACCTATCACTGGCCCTAGACCTAAACCTAATCCTAAATCTAGTGATAACTCTAGCCCTAGACCTAAACAAATCTTAGTCCTATCCCTAACAGTAAACCTTAATCTAATGCAAACACTAACCCTACCCCTATACCTAACCTTGTCCTAATTCTGGCTTTCACCCCAACCCTAACTCTAACCTGAAGACTGACCCTGACACTAACACTAAACCTAGGTCTAAACCTGACAATAAACCAAAATCTAAACTTAACATTAGACCTAGCCATAACCTTTACCCTACAACTAGCCGTGATTAGAACTCTATATCTTACCCATAGCACTAACCCTAGGCCTAAACCTAACACAAAACCTAGCCCCAATCAAAACTGAGCTATACCCTTATCCCCAACCCTTAATTTAAACAAAATCCTAACTACACTAAGTCCTAACCCTATCCCTATAACTAATACTTACCCTGACTCTGACCCTAAATCTAACCCTAGCTCTAAACATCACCTTAATCCTAAATGTAACCCAAACACTAAACCTAGCCCTGACCCTAACCATAAAAGTAGCCCGAATTCTACAGCCATTTCTTACATTAGCCATTTCCATAACCCTAACACAAAACCTAACCCTAATCTAAGCCCTAACCCTAGCTTTAACTCAAACCCTAAATATAACCCTAGCTCTAACTCTAACGAAAACCCTCACCCTAGTTCTAACCTTATCCTTACCCTAAGCCAAACCCTCACCATAATGCTACCCTAGATCTAACCCTAATCTTTAGCCTACCCCAAACCCTAACCCTATTACTAGTCCTAACCCTAGCCCTCATTCTATCTCTTATACAATCCCAAAGCCTAAGCCTAACCCTGATCCTTATTCTGGCCCTAACACTAACCCTAGGTCTAAGCCTGACCCTAACTCTAAACCGAACCCTAATACTAGCCCTACTGGTAAACCTATACCTAACCTAACCATAATACTAGCACTATACCTAAACCTAATCCTAAATATATCCATAACTCTAGTCCTAGCCCTAAAAAAATCTTAGCCCTAGCCCTAACATAACCATTAACCTAACACAAAGATTAACCCTACACCTAGACCTAACCCTAGGTCTAATTCTGGCCCTAACCCTGACAGCAATGCTATCCCAAACACTGAACCTATCCTAAAACAACCCTAGCTCTAAACCTTATTCTAACCCAAAACCTAAACCTAACTATAGACCTATCCATAACCCTAACTCTAAAACAAGCCATAACCATAAACCAGGCTCATTCATTTCCATAGCCTTAAAGATAGCCATAAATCTCACACAAAACCTAGCCCTAACCCTAGCCATAAGCATAACCCTAACCAAAACACTAGCCCAAAACCTAACCCTAACGCTTGTCCTAGCCCTAACCCTAGCTCAAACTCTAACCCTTACCCTAAACATAACCCTACTCCTAATACTAACCCTAGCCCTAATCCTAACTGTAACCAAATCTTAGATCTAACTTTATCCATTACCTTAAACAAACCCTGACCTAATGCTAACCCTAACCCTAACCCTAACACTAACCCTAACTCTCGCCTTAGCCCTAACCCTAGTTCAACCCCTAATATTTACCCTAAACTTAACACTAACATTAAAACTAACCCTATGCATAACCCTAACTCTACCCTAATGCTAAGCTTATCCAAAGCCCTAACACTAACACTAACCCTAGCCATTATTCAAAACACAAGCCTAACCCAAATGCTAATCTTAGGACAAATCCTAATCCTACCCTACCACTAACCTATACATTACTCTAAACAGAACCCTATACATTACACTAACTCTAAAGCTCACCCTAATAGTAACTATAAAACTAGCCCTAATTGTAAATCCAGTTCTTAACCCTAATGCTCATTCTAGCCCTAACCCTAAACCTTAACCCAAACCAAACCCTAACACAACTATTAACCTTATCATACAGCTAGCTCTAAACCTGACCCCTACACTAAAACAACTCCTCACACTATCCCTAACCATAACCCTAGACCTGACATTAGCCCTAGTCCTAATCCAAGCCCTAACCCTAACACAAACCCTAGCCCTCATCCTAGCCGTAAACCTAGCCCTAATCCTAACCTGAACACTCACCTTAGCTCTATCCTGAATTTGAAATCTCATGGTAGCCACTAACCTAGCTATAACCCCATCAATTTCCCTAAAACTAACTCTGAACCTAACACTAACACTAACCATAACCCTAGCTTTAACCATAGACCTAACCTTAACACTGACCCAGACACTAATCCTAGCCCTCATTTAGGCCTACACCTAACCCTAGCCCTAAGACTAACTCTCACCATAGCCCTATTTCTATTTCTAACCCAAGCCCTAACCTTAGCTCTAACCCAAACCATATCCCTAACCCTAGATCTAAACATACCTCTAAATCTAACTCTAACCTTAAGCTTAACCTCACCATAACACTAGCTATAACACTATTGCTAATCTTAAAATTAGCCCTAACCATAGCCCTAGCCCTAAAACAAAACAGAGCTGTTGCTCTAACCCAAAACCTTACTCTATAGCAAACCCTACCCCTTACCTAGCCATAACCCTAGCTAAAATTTGAGTCCTAGGCCTAAAACTAACCCTGACCCTGATTCTTATCCAAACACTAACCCTAGCTCTAAATGTCACCCTAACCTTAAAACTAATGCTAGCACCACTCCTAGCCCAAACCCTAACCATAAAACTAACCCTAATTGTAACCCTAGTTATTACATTGTCCATAGCCCTAACCCTAGCCCTAACCCTAACACAAAAATAGCTCTAATCCAAGCCCTAACACTAGATTTAACCCTAACCCTAACCGAATCCTAACCCTAAACGTAGACTTAACCCTAGCTCTAACCCTATCCTTAACCTAAGTCAAACCCTATCCATAATGATAACATTAGTCCTAATCCTAATTGTTAGACAAAACCAAACACTAAACCTATTTCTAGTCCTAAACCTAGCCCTCATTCTACCTCTAACCCTAACCCAAAATCAAACTCTAAACTTTACACATATTCTGACCCTAACACTATTAATAGGTCAAAACCTGACCCCTAACCTAAACCAAACCCTGAAACTAGCCATAACAGTAAAATTATACCTAAACCTAACACTAACACTAGCCCTAAACCTAAACCTAATCTTAAATATAGTGATAACTCTAGCCTTAGACCTAAATAAAAACTTAGTCCTATCCCTAACAGTAACCCTTAACCTAATCCAAACACTAACACTACCCTATACCTAACCTTGTCCTAATTCTGGCTTTCACACTAATCCTAACTCTAACATGAATCCTGACCCTGACACTAACACTAAACCTAGCTCTAAACCTGACAATAAACCAAAATCTAAACTTAACACTAAACCTAGCCATAACTGTTACCCTACAACTAGCCATAAATAGAACCCTAAATTTTACATTACCCATAGTACTAACCCTAGGCCTAAACCTAACACAAAACCTAGCCATAATCTGATTCCTAAACCTAACTTAAGAATATTCATCACCCTAACCCTAGCTCTAAACCTAACACTAATTCTCACCTTAGTCCTAACCCTAGCTCACAGCCTAACCCTTAGCCTAAACATAACCCTAGCCCTATACCTACCCATAACCCTAACCCTAGCCCTAATCCTAAACTTAACACTAGCTCTAATACTAGCCATTACCCTATCTCTAACGCTAAATGTAATGATAAATCTAGCCCTAACCCTAACCAAAACCCTAACACAAAACATAAACCTAAGCCTAGACCTAACGCTAAACCTAACCCTTGCCTTACCCTAACCCTAACCCAAAACCTAACACTTACTATAAACCCAATAGTAAACCCAGCTTTAAAACTAAACTTAACCCTAAGCCTAAGCTTAACCCAAAAGCTAACCTTACATCTAACCCAATCTATTACTCTAAACCTAACCCTAAACCTAATAAAACCCTAGACCTAGACCTAAACCTAACCCTGACCATAAACATAACACTAACCCTAGACCTAACACTAAACCTAACCCTTACCTTACGACTAACCAAGCTTAAAACCAAACATTTACCCTAAACCTAACCCTAATCTACCCTTAGCTAGGTTTAATAGCCCTAACCCAAACCCCAACTCTAACTCTAGCCCTAATCTTAACCATAAACTTAGCCCTAACCCTAGCTCTAATCCTATACATTATCCTTATGATAATCCTAATCGTAATGCTAACCCTAGGCCAAAGACTAACTCTAACCTTATTGCTGTCCTGAAAACTTTCCATTACACTAAACCTACCCTGAATCCTATGCATTACCCTAAGCCTAACCCTTACACTCATTTGAGCCCTATCCCTAAACCTTAACCTAAAACAAATCTTAAACTTTATACTGACCCCAAAAATAAACCTAGGTCTAAACCTGACCCTTACATTAAGCCTAACACTTACACTAGAGCTAGACACAAACCTAACCCCAAATCTACCCCTAACTGTAACTCTAGACCTGACATTAGCCCAAGCCCTAATTCTAGCCCTAACTCTACAACAAACACTAACCCTCATCCTAGCCCTAAACCAAGCCTTAATCATAAGTTTAACCCTAAACCTATCCCTAACTCTAATTCTAATCCTCACCATACTTCTAAACCTAGCTATAACAACATCCCTTACCCTAAACATAACCATAACCCTAGTCCCAATGCTAGGCCTAAGATGAACACTAACCCTAGCCCTAATCGTAGCCCTATTAAGCCCTATCCCTAAAACTAACCATAACCCTAGCCCTAAGACTAAATATAACCCTCACCCTTGACCTATCCCTATATCTAAATATCTCCTTTATTGTAACCCTTATCCTAGCCCTAAACCTTGCCTTATCCTTAGAAGTAGCCTTAACATTAGATCTAATGCTAACCCCAAATCTAAACCTAACTCTAAGCCTAAGCCTAACATTAACAAAAGCATTAACCATTATGCTAGCACTAACCCTAAACCTAGGACTAAAACAATACTGAGCAATACCCTAACACTAAATCTTAACTTAAACTAAACACTAACAGTACACCTAGACCAAATCTAGCCCTAATTCAAGTCCTAACTCTAACCTTAAAACTTACCCTGACCCTGAATCATGTCTTAATATGCTCCCTAGCTCTAAACACCACCCTAAAATTAAACAAAACCGTAACTGAACCCCTAGCCTTTATTTGAGCCCTAACCCTAAAACTAACCCTGACTCTGACTCTGACAATTACCCTAACCTTAGCACTAACTTAACTCAAAAACTAGCCCTATACTGAACTATAACCCGAGTTTAAACCTAATCATAACCCTAACCCTAGCCCTAATCATAACCATAACCCTAGCCCTAAACCTATCTCTAACCCTATCCATTGCCATAATCATAACCATAACCCTAATGCTGAACCCTAAGCTTAAACTTAACCCTATCTCTAATCCTAAACCTATCCATTACTGTAAACCAAACTTAAGCCCTAAACCTCACACTATCATTACCCTAACACTAACCACAATGCTAATTTGAGCCATAATTTTAAACCTTAGCCTATCCCAAACCCTAACCCAGACCCTGACCCTAAAAATACTCCTAGATCTAAACCTGACCCTAACCCTAAACCTAACCCTTACACTACAGGTAGCCATATACATAACACTAAATATATCTTTAACTAAAACTGTAAACCTCATATTAGCCCTAGCCCTAATCCTAGCCTTAACGCTAAAACAATCCCTAGCCCACCTCCTAACCTTAAACCAAGACTTAATCATAACCCTAAACCTAACCATAACCCTAACCCTAACCCTAATTCTAACCCTCAGTCTATCTATAAACCTAGCTAAAACGTGATTCTTCAGCCTAAACTTAACCCTAACCCTAACCCTAATGCTAGGCCTAAGATGAACACTAACCCTAGCCCTAATTCTAGCCCTAATTTAAACCTATCCCTAATCCTAACCATAACCTTAGCCCTAAGACTAACTCAAACTCTCACACTAGCCCTATCCCTAGTTCTAACTCTATCCCTTATTATAACCCTAACCCTAGCCCTAAACCTAGATATAACCCTAGCCATAAACCTTGACTTATCTTTATTCCTAGTCCTAATCCTTGATCTCATCCTATCTCTAAATCTAACACTAACCCTAAGCCTAAGCCTAACATTAACAGTAGCCCTAACCCTAATACTAATCATAAAACTAGTTCTAACCCTAATCATAGCAGTAAAACAAAACCAAGCAATAGCCCTAACACTAAACCTTAACTTAAACCAAAACCTAGCACTACACCTTGACATAACACTAGCCCTAAATCAAGTCCTAACTTTAACCTTAATACTAACCCTGACTCTGACTCATATCCTAACACACACCCTAGCTCTAAACACAACCCTAAATTTAAACCAAAGCCTTACAGTAACCCTAGCCTTATTTCGACTCCTAACCCTAATCCTACAACTAACCCTGACCCTGACTATTAACCTAATATCAACACTCAATCTAAATATCACCCTAACCATAAACCTAATCCTAATACTAGAGGTTTAACCCATAAACATAACCCCAAAATTAACTCTAATTGTAAAACTAGTTCTTACATTAGCAATTGCTCTAACCCTAGCCCTAAACCCAACACAAAACTAGCCCTAATCTGAGCCCTAAACTAAGCTTTAACCCTAACCCTTGCCCTAATCCAAGCCCTAACCCTAGCTCTAACCCTATCCCTAACCCTAAGCCAAACCATAACCCTAATGCTAACCCTAATCCTTAAACTAACACAAACCCTAACTCTATTACTAGTCCTAACCCTAGCACTCATTCTAGCTCTAACCATAACCCAAACCCTAACCCTAACCCTGACCCTTATTCTGACCCTAACATTAATCATAGGTCTAAACCTGAACCTAATCCTAAACCAAACTCTAACACTAACCCTCCCGGGAATTTTATACCTAAACCTAACCCTAATTCTATCCCTAGACCTAAACCTAATCCTAAATCTAGCCATAACTCGAAACCTAGACCTAAATAAAAACCTAGACCTAGCCGTAAAAATACCCTTAGACTAAGCCAAACTAGCCCGAGTCATAACAAGTACTTACATTAGCTTTAGCCCTAACCTATCACAAAACCTAGCCCCAAACCAAGCCCTAACCTAGCTGAACCGAAAAGCTAATCCTAACCCTAACCATAGTTTTAACCCTAGTCCTAACCCTAGCCCTAGACCTAAGCCTTAGCATAACCCTAGCCCTAACCCTAGCTCTAACTTATCCATTACCCTAATGATAACACTAACCCTTATGCTAGCCCTAGGCCAAATCCTAATCCTATCCCTAATCCTAAACCTATCCATTATCCTACACTATACCTGAAACCTAAACGTAAAACTATAATCACCCTATCCTTAAAAATAATGCTAATTCGAGCAATAAACCTAAACCTTAACCTAACAAAAATCCTAAACCTGACCCTAAACCTAATAATATCCCTAGCTTTCAACCTGACCCAAACCATAAACCTAACCCTTACAAGAGACCTATCTATAATCCTAAAACTATCCCTAACTGTAACCCTAGACATGACATTAGCACTAACACTAATCCTAGTCCTAACTCTAACACAAACCTTAGCCCACATCCTAGCCATAAACCTCGCCTTAATCATAAACCTAACACTAACCCTAACCCTAATTCTTACCCTCACCTTACCCCTAAAACTAGCTATAATCCCATCCCTTACCCTAAACCTAAATTTAACACTAATCCTAACACTAACCCTAGCCCTAAACTTAAAACTAACCCTAACACTAACCCTAGCCCTAATCCCAGGCCTAATTTAGCCATATCCATAACCCTAACCCTAACTCTTACCTTAAGACTAACTCTAACTCTCACCCTAGCTCTATAACAAGTTCTAAACCCATCCCTTAACATCACCATAAGCCTAGCACTAAACTCAGCCCTAACCCTACCCCTATCCTTGGCCCTAGCTCAAAGCCTAGATCTAAACCTAACTCTAAATCTAACCTTATACCTAAGCCTAAACCTCACATTAACACTAGACCTAACCCTAACACTAATCCTAAAACTAGCCCTAACCCTACCCTAGCCCTAAAACAAAACCGAGTCATAGTCCTAACCCTAATTCTTAACTTAAAACAACCCTAACCTTACACATAGCCCTAACCCTATCTCTAATTCTAGTCCTAACCCTAACCTGAAAACTAATCTGGACCCTGACTCTGACCCTAACTCTAATCCTAGCTCTAAACATCATCATAACCATAATCCTAACCCTAATATTAGACCTAGCCCTTACCCTAACCTTATAACTAGCGCTAATCATAACCCTACTTCAGACATTACACTTAGTCTTAACCCCAGCCCTACCCTAACCCAAAGCTTAGACTTAATCCAAGTCCTAAACCTAGCTTTAACCATAAATTTAATTGTAACCCTAACCTAAACTAAAGCCCTAATCTTGTACATAAACCTAGCCCTAATCTTAGGTCTAACCCTATCCATTACCCTAATAATAACCCTAACCCTATGCTAACCCTATGCCTAAACCTAACCCTATCCATTACACTACACCACATCTAAACCCAAAACCTAATCCTGTCATTACCCTAACCCTAAACATAATGCAAATTCGAGCCCTAAACCTAAACCCTAACCTAACCAAAAACCTAACCTTGAACCTGACCCTAATAATAACCCTAGCTCTAAACCTGACCCTTACCCTAAACCTAATCCTTACACTGGAAGAAGCCATAAACCTAACACTAAATCTATCCATAACTGTAACCCTAGACATGAAATTTGCCCTACCCCTAATACTAGCCGTAACCCTAACACAAATTCTAGCCCTAAACCTAGCCTTAATCATAACCCTAACCCTAACCTTAGCCCTAACCCTAATACTAACCCTCGCCCTAGTCCTCAACCTCATTCATTAACCTACACGTAACCCTAGCTCTAACACTAACCAAGGCCTAAACCTAACACTAAGCCTAGCCCTAATTTAGCCCTATCCCTAACCATAACCCTAACCCTAGCCCTAAGACTAACTCTAACTCTCAAACTAGCTCTATCACTAGTTCTCCCTCTATCCCTTACCATAACCCTAAAGCTAGCCCTAATTCTAGTCCTAACCCTTGCCCTCTCCTTATCCCTAGCCCTAAGAATAGATAAAAACCTAACTCTAAATCTAAACCTAACCCAAAGCCTAAAATTAATCATTATAAATACATTTATATTTAGACTCTATGTCTACAGATGTTGGCTTCAATTATTATTTAGAATATATTCATTGGTTTCATAAAAGGCATATCATTTCTGGTGGTATATAGAGAACAGGTGGTCAGGGGTTGGATGCTATGTTAAGGGGAAAAGGAGGTAGGGTATGAGATTAACCTATCTTAGCAAATCGGAGGAGAACTGTAATGAATTGACAGGGGTAATTTACAGAAGAATGTATAAATTCAAATTCCTTATCTGTATTCATAAAATTACCCTATGTATAAATAGTAAAAATTAAGAGGTTGAAAGTGGGATAGAGGGAGGAAGAAAAAAGAAAAAATAACAAGGAAAGAAAGAAAGAGTGGGAGACAGAATATAAGAGAAAATAAAGGGAGGAGAGGTGGGGTCTATGCAATTCCTCTATATTTTACTATTCTGATGATTCAGTTCTTTCTTTTTAGAGAGAGAGAGAGAGAGAATTTTTTAATATTTATTGTTGAGTTTTCGAAGGACACAACATCTTTATTTGTATGTGGTGCTGAGGATTGAACCCAGAACCGGATTCAGTTCTTAAAGTCCAATTTTATGCAAAGTTCTTGGTTTCACATATGTCGAGGTTTTGAGGACAATAGGGGGAAGGGTAGAGAAGAATGGATGAGAAGAGCTAGAAAAGAAAACTAAGGAAGAAAAGAAAAAGTATCTCAGAACTGTGTTTTCTTTTCTTGCAGTAGTTTGAGTTCTTTATTCCTAACTAGAGGCTCTGTGCTCCAGGTGATGGTGGTAGCCAGTGTGAGAGGGTTTGTGCTTCTACTGGTAGCCTCCCTATTCTTAGTCTCTGAGATGGAAACCAGATTCCTGTACAGTTGCTGCTCCCCATTGATAGCTATGCCCCACAAAAAGCTTGTGAGAAAAATCTTGAGTTATCACAGCTTGAGGTAGGGGAGTTGGAAACTAGGTACCTGAGCAGCCACAGAACTGAGCTGGTAGCCATACCTACTGATAGATGTTGAGTAAGATGTGAAAGATGGATTCCATCTGTTACCTGTGTAGGGTGTTTGGTGAATTGGGTGGTTCTGGGGTAACCTTGTGCGAAGTCTGGAGCTTGGTCTGGTGACCCCCAAGCAAAGACTCTGTGTTCTGTGCTGCCTAATCTCTGCGCTGAGAGCACCAGCCCAGCTGATTCTTCCCTCTAAGCCCAGAGCACACACTAGGCAGAGACTTCCATCTGAGCCTTGAACGAATGCACACTGGAGACTTCTGTCTGCACCGAGAGCATCCACATGGTGGAGCCTTCTGTCTGTGCTGAGAGTGCCCATATGGCCCTAGTTTATTTTTATGATACTGGGCAGGATTCATTTTTACTTAACTTTATTGTGCTCCACAGATTTGGGCCTTGTCGGCTCAATGGTTTGCTGTCAGGAACAGTTTGTGTTTTAAGGTTTCCCTTCATTTTGGCTTATTGATGTGAATGAAAATTAAGCTGGAAATCAAACAGGGTTGGTAGGAGGTGCTTGAAACTTCACACAATCAGTTCTCAGTGGACACTCCCTGGTTTCTTTCATTTGAAGGTAGGCCAAAGATGAAGCATGCAAAAGCAACTGTATCTGAGAGCCCTTAAAGAGAAAACAGAGAAATATGCATATACTGAAATAAATCTCCCAATGATTTGATCAGATTTCTTTGATACTGCACAGTATTCATCTTAAACTTGCCCCACTAGACTCCTCAATTTGGGGAATTCTAGGATCATTGTTTCACTATACAGGTAAAATTTAGTGTTACAGTTAGGGTTATGGTTATATTTAGAGCTAGGGTTAGAGTTATTTTTGTTCAAAGTTCTTTGATACTGGGCTGGATTCATTTTTCCCTAGCCTTACTATGCTCACCAGGTTTGGGCCTTCTGGATTCAGTGGTTCACTGTCAGGAACAGTTTGTATTTTAAAGTTTCACTCCATTTTGACCTATATGGGTAAATGGAAATAGAGCTTGAAATCAAACAGAGTTGGTTTGAAAGTTTGCTTGAAACTTCACACACTCCATCACTTCTCAGTGTGCATTCTCTGGTTTGTTTCTTGAGAAAGTAGCCCTACGCTGAAATAGAAAGAAATAGCTTCATCTGTGAGTGCTTTAGGAGCAAGTTTCAATATTTTTGGTCAAATTACTTTGATAATGTACAGGATTCATTCTTTACCTAGCCTTAGTACAATCCCCAATTTGAGGCCTTTAATTTCAACGGTTCACTGTCAGGAGCAGTTTGAATTTTTAGGTGTCACTTCATTATGGCCTATAGGTGTGAATGACAATGAAGCTGGAAATCAAAAAGGGTTGGTACTAGCTGCTTGGTACATCACATACTCAATTAGTTCTCTGTGGGCACTCTCTGCTTTCTTTCTATTGAATATAGGCCAAAGAAGGAGCATGCAAAAACAACTTTATCTGAGAGCACTTTAGGGGACAACAGGGAAATAAACATATATTGAATTACCTCCAGCAATTATTTGTTCAGATTTCTTGATACTGTTCATGATTCATCTTTTAGCTTGCCCCAATAGGCTTCACAACTTTGGGACTTGTATGATCAAAAGTTATCTAAACAGGTTACGGTTAACGTTATGGTTAGGGTGGGCTAGGTTTAGACCTAGTGTTAGATTTAGAGTTAGTTTTGTTCAAATTTCTTTGATACTTGGCAGGATTCATCTTTTTCCTAGCCTTACTATGTTCACCAGGTTTGGGCCTTCTCAGGTCAATGATTCTCTGATAGTAATAGTTTGTATTTTGAGGTTTCACTTCATTTTGACCTATATGGTAAACGGAAATGGAGCTCAAAATTCAAATAGGGTTGGTGCTAGCTACTTCCAACCTCACACACTCAATCAGGTCTCTGTGTGCTCTCTCTGATTTCTTCATTGTGAAAGTACCCTAAGCTGAAGCATACAAAAGCAACTTTATCCAAAAGCACTTTAGAATAAAACAGGGAAATATGCATGGACTGAGTTACCTCAACCAATTATTTGATCAAACTTTTTTGATCCTGCACTGTAATCATCTGTTACTTTGACCCATTAGGCTCCCCAAGTTTGGGCTTTATATGACCAAAGGCTCTCTGAACAGGATAGGGTGAGTGTTAGGACTAGGGTTAGAGAAAATTTTAGGATTAGAGTTACTTTTGTTCATATATCTTTGATACTGGGCAGGATTCATCTTTGACCTAGCCTTATTTTGTTCCCCAGGTTTGTGCCTTCTTGGTTCAGCAGATCACTGTCAGAAACAGTTTGTATTTAAGGTTTCACTCTAGTTTTACCTATATGTGTAAATGGAAATGGAGCTGGAAATCAAACAGGGTTGATGCTAGCTGCTTAAAACTTCACAAACTCAATCAGTAATCTGTGGGAACTCTCTGGTTTCCTCCTTGTGAAAGTTTCCCCAAGCTGAAGCATGCAAAGAAACTTTATCCGACTGCACTTTAGGAGGAAACAGGGCAATATAAATTATGGAAATACCTCCCCAAATTATTTAGTCAGAAATTTGGATACTGGGCAAGATTCATCTGTTAGCTTTCCCTACTAGAAGCACCACATTTGGGACTTCTATGACAAAGGTTGTCAAAACAGGTTAGTTTAGATTTCGGGTTAGGGTTCGAGCTAGGTTTAGAGCTAGTCTTAGGGTTAGAGTTAGTTTGGTTCAAATTTCTTTGATACTGGGCAAGTTTAATCTTTTATGCAGCCTTACTATTTTCCACAGATTTGGGCCTTGATTCAATGGTTCACTGTAAAAAACAGTTTGTATTTTAATGTTTCACTTAAATTTGACCTAGGGTAAATAGAAATGGAGCTGGAAATCAAACAGGGTTTGTGCTAGCTTCTTGAAACTTACTCAATTAGTTCTCAGCATTTTCAGGTTTGTGTCCAGTGGAAGTAGCTCTCAGCTGAAGTAGAAAGAAACAGATTTTTCTCTGAGTGCTGTAGGAGTAAGCAGAATTCCTGTGTACTGAAATAGCTTCGAATATTTTTGGTCAGATTACTTTGATACTATACAGAATTAATCCTTGACCTAGCCTTAGTAAGCTTCCCAAGTTTGGGTCTTCAAGGTTCAATGCTTCACATTCAGGAACAATTGGAATTTTTAGGTTTCACTTCATTATAGCCTATAAGTGTGAATGGAAATGGAGCTGGAAATCAAACATGGTTAGTGCTAGCTGCTTGAAATTTCACACAATCTGTTCTCTGTTGGCAATCTCTGGTTTCTTCCTAGTGAAAGTTTTCCAAAGCTGAGACATGCAAAAGACATTATCCAATAGCACTTTAGGAGAAAACAGGGAAATAGGCATGTACTGAACTACTGCCCCCAATTATTTGGTAAGATTTTTTTATACTGGGCAGGATTTGTCTGTTAACTTGCCCTACTATGCTCCCCCAAGTTTGGGAATTTTATGATCAAATGTTCTGTATACAGGTTAAGGTTGGGGTGAGGGTTAGGGTTAGGGCTATGGTTAGAGCTAGTGTTAGGATTAGAGTTAGTTTTGTTCAAATTTCTTTGATACTTGGCAGAATTCTTCTTTAACTAGCCTTACTATGTTCAGTTTAATGGTCACTGTCAGGAACAGTTTTTATTTTAAGGTTTCACTTCATTTCAACCTATATGGGTAAATGGAATTGGAGCTAGAAATCAAATAGGGTTGTGCTAGCTGCTTCAAACTTTACACACTCAATCAGTTCTCTGTAGGCACTCTCTGGTTAGTTCCTTGTGAATGTAGTCCTAAACTGAAGCATGCAAAGCAAGTTTATCTGAGAGCACTTTGGGAGAAAAGCAGGAAATATAAATATACTGAAATACCTCCCCCAATTATTTGGTCATATTTCTTTGATACTGTGCAGGATTCATCTGCTAGCTTGCCCCACTAGGATCTCCAATTTTGAGTTTTCTATGATCATAGGTTCTCAAAACAGCTTAGGGTTAGGGTTAGCGATAGAGTCAGATCTAGCATTAGAGATAGAGTTAGATTTGTTCAAATTTATTTGTTAGTGGGCAGTATTCATCTTTTCCTTACACTTCTTTTGTACGCCAGGTTTGGACCTTCTCAATTCAATTGTTCACTGTCAGAAACAGTGTATATTTTAAGGGTTCACTTCATTTTGACCTCTATGGGTAAATGGAAATGGAGCTCAAAATCAAACAGCATTGGTGCTAGCTATTTGAAACTTCACATACTCAATAAATTATCTGTCAATACTCTCTAATTTCTTCCTTGTGAAAGAATCCCAAAGCTGAAGCATGAAAAAACAACTTTATCCAAGAGCACTTTAGGAGACAGCAGAAAAATATGCATATAGTGAACTACCTCCCCCAATCATTTGGTCAGATTTCTTTGATACTGCACAGGATTAATCTGTTAGCTTGCCCTACTCGTCTCCACATGTTTGGGACTTCTATGATGAAAGGTTCTCTAAACAGGTTAGGGTTAGTATTAGGGTTAGTGTTTGGGCAAGTGTTAGAGTGAGTGTTAGTGTTAGAATTAGTTTTGGTCAAATTTCATTGATACTGGGCAGGATTCATCTTTTACCTAGTCTTGCAATGTTTACCAGTTTTGGGCTTTCTTGGTTCAAGGTTCACTGTCAGGAACAGTTTGCATTTTAAGGTTTCACTTCATTTGAACCTATATGGGTAAATAGAAATGGAGCAGCAAATCAAAAAGAGTTGGCGCTACCTGCTTGAAATTTCACACACTCAATCAGTTCTCTGTGTGCACTCTCTGGTTTCTTCCTAGTAAAGGTATTCCAAAGCTATGGGATGCAAAAGAATATTATCCAAGAGAACTTTAGGAAAAAAAAAAAAAACATTGGAAATAGGATAGGTATGTACTGAAACACCTCCCCCAATGATTTTGTCAGATATTTTTTGATACTGTGTAGGATCCATCTATTACCTTGCCCTACAAGTCACCCCAAATTTGTGACTTCTACGATCAAAGGTTCTCTAAACAGCTTAGAGTTAGGGTTAGTTTTAGGGCTAGGGTTACAAATAGTGTTAGAGTTAGAGTTAGAGTTAGTTTTGTTCAAATTTCTTTGATACCATGCAGGATTCATCTTTTACCTAGCCTTACTATTTTCCCCCGGTTTGGACCTTCTCAGTTCAAGGTTCACTGTCAGGATAGTTTGTGTTTTAAGGTTTCACTTTATCTTGACTTATATGGATTTTTTGGAAATAGAGCTGGAAAACAAACAGAGTTAGTGTTAGCTGCTTGAAACTTCACACACTCAATTTAAGCTCTCTGTGGGCACACTCTGCTTTGTTCCTTGTGAATGTAGCCCTACACTAAAGCATGTGAAGCATAAGTTTATGGTTAGTGTGATGTTTAGAGCTAAGTTTAGTGTTAGGGTCAGAGTCAGGGTCAGGGTTAGTTTTAGGATTAGGGTTAGGACTCGAATTAGGGCTTAAGTTAGGGCTAGATATAGGGTTAGGGTTTGGATTAAGCTAAGGGTTAAGGTTAGGGCTATGGCTAGGTTTTGTTTTATTGCTAGGGCTAGTGTTAGAGCTGAATTTTGGATTTGTTTTAGGTTTAGGTCTAGTGTTAGGGTGAGGTTTAGGCTTAGGGTTAGGGTTAGATCTAGTGCTAGGGCTATGGCTAGGGCTAGGTTTATGATAAGGGATAGGGTTAGAATTAGGGATATGGCTAGGATGAGACTTAGAGTTAGACTTAGGACTAGGCTTAGTGTTAGGTTTAGAGTTACAGCTAAATTAGGGCTAGGATTAGGGCTAGGGTTAGTGTTAGGTTTAGTCCTGGGGTAGAGGTAGGGTTAGGTTTATCATTGGGGTTAGGGTTAATTTTAGGGGAATGGGTGGTGTATAGCTAGCTTTAGGGCTAGGGTGAAGTTCATAATTAAGATTAGGGCTAGGGTGTGTGTTTGGGTTAGGATTAAGGCTAGGTTTAGGGCTAGGGTTTCTGTTAGGGTTAGGGCTAGGTCTAGGGCTAGGGCTAATATTAGACCTAGGGTTATGGTTAGGGATAGTTTTAGGGATTTGGTTATGGTAGGTCTAGTGTAAGGGTTGCATTCATGGTGAGGGGCAGGTTTAGACCTGGGGGTATTATTAGGCTTAGGGTCATTTTTTAGAATTTGGTTTAGGTTAAAGTTTAGGGTTAGGGCTTGAATTAGTGTTAGGGTTAGGCTTAGGGTTAGGGTAATGGATAGTGTTAATTTTAGGTTTCAGTTAAGTTTTAGGGTAATGGATGGGTTAGGTTTAGCGATAAGGTTAGGGTTAGCATTAGGTTTAACATTATGTTTAGTGCAATTGATAGATTTAGAGCTAGAGTTAGGGCTAGGTTATGGTTTGAATTAAGTCTAGGATTAGGGTTAGGTTTATGGATAGGGCTAGGGTTTGGTTTAGGGTAAGTGTTAGGTTTAGGGCAAGGGTTATGATTAGATTAGGGTAAGGGTTAGTGTTTGAGCTAGTGTTAGTGCTATGGTAAGGTTAAGTTTAAGTTTAGGTCTAGGATTATGTTTATGGTCATGGTTTGGTTTAGGGTTATGGTTTGGCTAGAGTTTTCATTAGGTTTAGCTTTAGGTTTGGGGTAATGGATAATGTTACATTTAGGGTTAGGGGTTAGGGTATGTGTTAGGGCTAGTGTTAGGATTAGGTTTAGTGTAAGGCTTAATGTTTCAACTAGATTTAGGGCTATGGTGACAGTTAGGTGTAGGTTTAGATCTAGGTTTACATTGATGCTAGATTTAGTGTTAGTGATAGGGTTATAATTAGGGCTAGGCTTAGGGTTAGGGTAATTGATAAGGTTAGAACTAAAGTTCAGGCGATTATTAAGGTTAGAATTAGAGCTAGGTTTAGGGTTACAGTTTAGGTTAGGTTAGGGCTAGGTCTATGTTTAGGGTAAGGGTTTGGCTTTGAGCTAGGGTTAGGTCTAAGGCAAGGATTTATTGCTAGGGTTAGTGTTAGGACTAGGGTTAGTGTTAGGGTTATGCTTAGGGCTAAGTTTAGGCCTAGGATTAGGGCTATGTTTTGGGTTAGATTGAGTGCTAGTGTTAGGACTATGGATAATGTAAGAGCTAAGGTTCTGCTTAGGGATAGTTTTAGGGTTAGGGTTATGGCTAGGTCTAGTATTAGGAATAGGTTTTGGGTTAGGGTCAGGTTTAGAGCTAGGTTTAGTGTTGGGGTCAGGGTCAGTGTTCAGGATAGGGTTAGGGTTAGAATTAGAGCCAGAATTAGAACTAGTGTTAGGTCTAGGTGTAGGATAAGTGTTTGTTTTAGGTTAAGGGTTATTTTTAGGGCTAGAACTAGGTTTTTGCTTAAGTCTAGGTCTAGACTTATAGCTATATTTAGGATTAACTTTTTGTCTATTTCTAGTTTTAAGGATAGGTATAGGTATAGGGTTACCAATAGGGCTGGTGTTAGGGTTTTGTTTAGGGTTAGGGTCAGGTTTAGACCTAGGGATAGTGTTAGGGTCAGAATAAGAGTGAGGGTTAGAGTTACAGATAGAATGAGGGCTAGGGTTAGGACTAATAAAACACTGAGTTTAAGTCAGGCTAAGGATTAGGGTTTGGACTTAGGTTAGCATTTCGGTAAGGGTTTGGCTTAGGGTAAGGAAAAGGTTTAGAGCTAGGGTAGGGCTAGGGCTAAGGTTAAGGTTAGGGTTAAAGCTAGGGTTAGGGCTCAGATTAAGGGTAGGATTTGTGTTAGGGTTAGGACTAGTGTTAGGAAAATGACTAATGTATGGACTAGGGTTATGATTAAGGCTGGTTTTAGGGTTAGGGTTTAGGCTAGGTTCTAGTTAGAGTTAATTTAAGGTTAGGATGATGTTTAGAGCTAAGATTAATGTTAGGGTCAGTGTCAGGGTCAGGGTTAGTATTAAAGTTAGGATTAGGGCTATGTGTAGGGTTGAGGTTTGGTTTAGGTTATGGGTTAGGGTCAGGGATATGGCTTGGTTTTCTTTTATGGCTAGGGCTAAGGGTACAGCAAGTTTTAGGATTAGCATTAATGTTAGTGCTAGTGTTCGGTTTTGGCTTAGGATTATGGCTATGGTTAAATTTAGAATTTGGTTTAGATTTAGAATTAGGTTTTCAGATAGGGTTAGGGCTAGGGCTAGCTAAGGATAGAACTAGAGATAGGGATAGGGAATGAGTTAGATTTAATCTTAGAGCTAGGGTTAAGGTTACAATAGGATTAAATTAAGGCTAGGATTAGCATTAGACTTAGTGTTATTGTTAGGCCTAGGGTTAGGACTAGGGTTAGGACTAGGGTTAGGATTAGGTTTAGGTTTAGGGTTTTGGTTGGATTTAGTGTTAGTGTTAGGTTTAGGGTAAGGGATAGGGTTTTAGCTAGGTGTAGGTCTAGGGTGAGGGTGAGCATTACGGATAAAGCTGAGGCTATTATTTGGGTTATTATTAATGCTAGGTTAAGGACGAGGATTAGGTCTAGGGCTAATTTCAAGTTCAACATTATAGTTAAAGATAGTTATGGGTTAGATTTATGGCTATGTCTGGTGTAAGGGTTAGGTTTAGTGTTGGTTCAGGTTTAGAGCTAAGGGTATAATTTGGGTAAGGGTTGCAATTAGTGATTGGGATAGGTTAAGTTTTAAATTGAGGGCTATACTTAGCATAAGTTTAGGATGAGGGTAATGATAGGGTTAGGTTTAGGTTTCTGGTTACATTTAGGGTAATAGATAGGGTTAGGATTAGGGATAAGTAAAGAATAGGCCTAGGATTAGCATTAGGGTTAGGGTTACGGTTAGGGTAATGGATAGGGTTAGATAGAGGGTTTGGACTATGGTTATGTTTTTTATTATTATTAGTGCTACAGTTAGGGTTAAGGTTAGGTTTAGGGTTAGGGCTAGATTTTGGGTTAAGTTAGGGTTAAAGTTAGGATTGTGGCTAATGTAAGTACTAAAATGTTTCAACCTAGAAGAAGAAAATTTGGGGGGCCAAGTGGGATTTGTGTACTGATCATTACCACCAAGTATCATCAAGATTGGGTGAAAAAATATTATCTGATATTTCAGGAAACTCATAGTTTTTTGGAAGTTTGTCAAAGGTTTTCAAATGAAAGCGTTCTTCCCCAGTCTCTACGTAGGCTACTTCAAGAGGAAACAAACCATAGAGACAGCACTGAGAATTACTTTATTGTGTCACGTTTCAAGCAGCTAGCAAAAACCGTGTTTGATGTTCCAACTACATCTATCAATATAGGAGAAAACAGAGTGAAACCTAAAAATTCAAAATGTTACTGCAAACGAACACTTCAACCTAGAAGAACGAAATTTCGGGGGCCAAGTGTGATTTGTTTACTGATCTTTACAGCCAAGTATCATGAAGATTGGGTGAAAAAATGTTTTCTGAGATTTCAGGAAACTCGTAGTTTTTTGGAAGCTTGTCAAAGGCTTTCAAATCAAAATGTTTTTCGGCAGTATCTGCTTAGGGCTACTTAAAGAGGAAACAAACGATAGTGATAGCACAGAGAACTACTAGGGCTACTTAAAGAGGAAACAAACGATAGTGATACCACTGAGAACTACTCTATTGTGTCAAGTTTCAAGCAGCTAACAAAAACCGTGTTTGATGTTCCAACCACATCTATAAATATAGGAGAAAACAGAGTGAAACAAATATTCAAACTGTTACTGCAAACGAACGCTTCAACCTAGAAGAAGCAAATATGGAGGGAAAAGTGGGATTTGAATACTGATCATTACCGCCAAGTATCATCAAGATTGGGTGAAAAAATATTTTCGAAGATTTCTGGAAACTCGTAATTTTTTGGAAGCTTGTCAAAAGCTTTCAAATGAAAGTGTTTTTCCCCAGTTTCTACTTAGGCTACTTCAAGAGGAAACAATCCATAGAGATAGCACTGAGAACCAATTTATTGTGTCAGTTTTCAAACAGCTAGCAAAAACCGTGTTCGATGTAGGGTTCCAACTACAACTATCAATATAGGAGAAAACAGGGTGAAGCCCAAAAATTAAAACTGTTACTGCAAACCAACGCTTCAACCTAGAAGAAGGAAATATGGGGGGGAAAGTAGGATTTCTGTACTGATCATTACCGCCAAGTATCATCAAGATTGGGTGAAAAAATATTTTCTGAGATTTCAGGAAATTCGTAATTTTTTGGAAGCTTGTCAAAGGCTTTCAAATGAAAGATTTTCCCCCAGTCTCTACTTAGGCTATCTCAAGAGGAAACAAACCACAGAGATAGCACTGAGAACTACTTTATTCTGTCACGTTTCAAGGAGCTAGCCCAAACCGTGTTTCATTTAGGGTTCCAATGATATCTATCAATATTGGAGAAAACACAGTGAAACCTAAAAATTCATACTGTTACTGCAAACAAACACTTCCACCTAGAAGAACAAAATTTGGTGGGCTAAGTGGGATTTTTGTACTGATAATTACCGCCAAGTATCATGAACATTGGGTGAAAAAAAATGTTTTCTGAGATTTCAGGAAATTCCCAGATTTTGGAAGCTTGTCAAAGGCTTCCAAATGAGGTATTATGGGATGCAGCGGTGGAATGGCGCTTGGCGCGTGATTTTGAACAAACCCGGGTCTGTGTCTTGGAGGCGCCACAGCCGCCGCTTCTGCTGGGAGCTCAGGGAGAAGGAGGTGGCGGCGCCGCTGGTTTTGCACCTGATCACCTTTCTAGCAGGAGAACGATCATGGAGGTGGTGCCAGCTGAGGTGAATAGTTTGCTTCCAGAGGAGATAATGGACACTGGTATAACTTTAGTGGATGATGATAGTATTGAGGCTGTTATTGTTTCATCCCCAATTCCCATGGAGACAGAACTGGAAGAAATTGTCAACATAAATTCTACTGGTGACTCTACAGCCACACCCATTTCCTCGGAACCAATCACAGTGTACAGTAACCACACTAACCAAGTTGCAGTGACTACCACAATTACTAAAGCAGATTCTAATACCACAGTGAAACCAGCTTTTCCAAGTGACCTTCAAAAACTTGGTGCTCAGACTCCTGTGACTATATCAGCCAATCAGATTATTTTAAACAAACAGACATCTGATCTTAAACTTGGCAATCAGACCCTTAAACCAGATGGACAGAAGTTAATTTTAACAACTTTGGGCAAGTCTGGTTCACCAATTGTTTTAGCTCTACCCCATAGTCAACTACCCCAAGCTCAGAAAGTTACAACTCAGTCCCAGTCAGGAGATGCTAACTTACCACCACAGCAAATTAAAGTAGTTACCATTGGAGGGAGGCCAGAGGTGAAACCTGTCATTGGTGTCTCAGCATTGACCCCAGGAAGTCAACTGATCAATACTACAACTCATCCCTCTGTGTTACAGACCCAACAGTTAAAAACAGTACAGATTGCTAAGAAGCCTCAAACACCAACCTGTAGTCCAGTAATCACGAAGCTGATCTTTGCAAAACCAATTAGTAGTAAAGCAGTTACAGGACAGACAACTCAAGTATCACCATCAGTCATTGCAGGTAGGGTACTTTCACAGTCTACTCCTGGAACTCCATCAAAGACCATTACAATATCAGAAAGTGGTGTTATTGGATCAACTTTAAATTCTACAACACAGACACCAAATAAAATAGCCACCTCACCTTTGAAATCGCCAAATAAGGCAGTGAAATCTGCTGTGCAGACCATCACTGTTGGAGGAGTGAGCACATCAAAGTTTAAGACAATTATTCCTCTGGCAAGTGCTCCCAATGTCCAGCAGATTCAAGTGCCTGGAAGCAAGTTTCATTATGTCTGACTTGTTACTGCCACAACAGCCAGTAGCTCAACCCAACCAGTTAGTCAGAATCCCAGTACAAACACTCAGCCTCTTCAGCAAGCAAAGCCAGTGGTTGTTAATACAACCCCAGTGCGGATGTCAGTTCCATTTGTCCAAGCTCAGGCTGTCAAACAATTTGTCCCCAAACCCATCAATCCAACTTCACAAATAGTAACTACTAGCCAACCACAGCAACGGCTTATCATGCCTGCTACCCCACTGCCACAGATCCAGCCCAACCTCACTAACCTGCCACCAGGTACTGTCCTGGCACCAGCTCCAGGAACAGGGAATGTGGGTTATGCAGTGCTTCCAGCTCAGTACGTTACTCAGCTACAGCAGTCTTCATATGTGTCTATAGCAAGCAACTCTAATTTTACTGGAACATCTGGTATCCAGACCCAGGCAAGACTCCCATTCAATGGCATAATTCCATCAGAATCTGCCAGTCGGCCAAGAAAACCCTGCAACTGTACAAAATCGCTGTGTTTGAAATTGTACTGTGACTGCTTTGCAAATGGCGAATTTTGCAACAATTGCAACTGTACTAATTGTTACAACAATTTGGAACATGAAAATGAAAGGCAAAAAGCAATAAAGGCATGACTTGACAGAAATCCAGAAGCTTTTAAGCCTAAGATAGGGAAAGGAAAGGAGGGAGCCATCAGATCGAAGTCACAGCAAAGGATGTCATTGCAAACGATCAGGATGTCTTAAAAACTACTGTGAATGCTATGAGGCAAAAATAATGTGTTCCTCAATATGTAAATGTATTGGCTGTAAGAATTTTGAAGAAAGCCCAGAAAGAAAGACATTGATGCATTTGGCAGATGCAGCTGAAGTAAGGGTGCAGCAACAAACAGCAGCAAAGACAAAATTATCCTCTCAGATTTCAGACTTACTTACTA
The DNA here is from genome assembly GCF_047511675.1 of Marmota flaviventris. Classification (NCBI taxonomy): domain Eukaryota; kingdom Metazoa; phylum Chordata; class Mammalia; order Rodentia; family Sciuridae; genus Marmota; species Marmota flaviventris. Next base: position 13,555,560 of record NC_092510.1, read on the forward strand.
GGCCAACACCGGCTTTGAATAGTGGAGGAGGAAAGTTGCCATTTACATTTGTAACTAAGGAAGTAGCTGAAGCCACATGTAATTGCCTTCTCGCCCAGGCACAGCAGGCAGACAAGAAGGGAAAATCAAAGGCAGCAGCAGAGCGGATGATTCTTGAGGAATTCGGAGGATGTTTGATGAGCGTCATCAACTCTGCAGGAAAAGCAAAAAGTGACCCTTGTGCCATGAATTGCTAACTCTTGCACAAGACTGATAAATGAACGTGTACAGAAATTTTAAGGATGCTTGACTGTCTGGAAGATAGTTTAACAATTACTGTATTTGAATTCAGTCCTTGTTTTAAGACACCTGAAATTATAATATTGAAAGAGAAGAAATTTTAAATGAGAAAATTAGTACATTTTAAATCTTAGTTAATTCTATGCCCCTTCTAAATAGAATTTTTCTTTTAATTTTTTTTCTTTATTGTATTATATAGATTTTTAATTTACTTGGGTTTCTTAAGAATTAGATGTTCTATCCTTCTGATTCTATTGGCAAAGAACATTTATAAATTACTATGATATAATTTATAATGTATGGCATTGTATGACTTTGTTCAGTAGAAAAAAAACAAAGCAGCATTGGTATTGCCAAGTCATTCTTTGGTTCTAGATTTAGAATAAACATAGACAGAATGTCTACATAAACAAATTATGGAACATATTTGGACGACATCTTATGTTTAGAAAAGTGCTATCTTTTTAAGAAAAATTAGCTTTTTTAGGGTGAATTCTGGGATATGCTATTGTCACTTTGGTAAATTAGAAGGGGAAGTAATCCCCAGGCACACTTTTAAAATTAAAAATTATATTTTCAAAAAAAAACAGAACAAAAGAAAACAAAATATTAAGGGAGAGTAAGTGATTTTCAAAAGATGGGCAGTTTTTCTATAATGAGGAATGGCTAACATGCTGAAGGATGTCTCCATTGTCTTTCAGAGGTGGTATGTGTTTGAAATAATAAATTGTTGAAGTGATTGCTGGGTATTGTTAAAATGAGGTATGTGTGAATAGAAATAAACATTATGTAGTGATAATGTAGATCCTCTCATAACTATCAAATATAAAATTTGGCTTGAATGGAGATATAAGGAATAAAGAAGCTGTAAGAGAGTGAATTTAGGGAAAGATTTTTCATCTCTACAGTTTTCTTTCTAGACTTTTGAACAGAAAATTTTCAAACCAATACACGACTCTTAATTGATTTACTCAAATGAGCTGCCTAACAAAGCATTCAAAATTATAGTGGGATTTTTTTATATGGGATTTTAATATGCCATTATTTTTAGCCAGTGATTTGTTAAGCTGAAGGTACGTGTGTTTTCAGATAATTGTTGAAATTACCTAAATCATTTTCAGTAATTTCAAAACTCTATGAATTTAAGAGACTTTTAATAGGACTCCTGATTTTATGACAAAATATCAACAACAAAAAACCATGTTGGAATTCAGGCGTTTTGTTAGGTACTTTAATCCTCAGTAATTATTAGTATATGACCATTACATTTCCTACAAGGACTCTATACTTGTATGTATTAAGTGTGTATATATGTTCATATGAACATGCAAGATATAAGCAATAGAAATTAAGTAATCCAGAAGAGGATTCCGTTATTCATTAAAGTATCCTTCTTTTGAAATTTGGATTTATAAAATTATAGTGCAGTAACTTTAAATGTAGATAGTGCAAACATTCTTAGCACCTCAATCTAGTATGTCTAATTAAATTTGTATAAATGTAAATTACTGTAAGAGGATAAAATAATATCTAATGAAGATATTTTTCAAAAGATTGCAATGTTTTTGGTCTGGACCTAAACTTTGTTCATTTTGTATATATTCTGTGTTAATTCTAATTGCACCATTGTGATGTGTATTTATATACAGTGTGCAGAAAATGTGAAATTTTGATTACAATTGTAGATTATGTATGATGGCATTGCTTAAGAATGTCTTGCTTGTAAAAATTTGAAGGTGCAATCAAATGCTACTAGTTTTTGATTTTCAAGAAGCTATCTAAAGAATTAAGCCTTTTTCTTCCTGTGTAGTACTTACTAAACAACTTTTTGTATTTAGGCATTTGTATCAAATTGCTGAACAAGATTAATAGCCACATTAATCCAACAATTTTAAAAGACTATTTGGGGAGGGTTGGGTATATAATTTTCTAGCTCTATTTACATCCCAAAGTAGAAAGATTAAATTTATATTTACTAGAGCTATTCAAATACACTTTTATATATTGTAAAAACAGGATAGGAAAGTAAATCATACAGAAAATAAACATTCATACTATTATGTAAAAAAAAAAAAAAAGGCTTCCAAATGAAAGATTTTTTTTCCACAGTCTCTACTTAGGCTATCTCAAGAGGAAACAAACCATAGAGAAAGCACTGAGAATTACTTTATTGTGTCACGTTTCAAGCAGCTAGCAAAAACCGTGTTTGATTTACAGTTCCAAATACATCTATCAGTATAGGAGAAAATAGTGAAACCTAAAAATTCACACTTTTACTGCAAATGAACTCTTTAACTTAGCAGAACAAAATTTGGGTGGCCAACTGGGATTTGTGTACTGATCATTACCGCCAAATGCCATCAAGAATGGGTGAAGAAATGGTTTCTGATATTTCAGGAAACTCGTAGTGTTTTGGAAGCTTCTCACAGGTTTTCAAATGAAAGTGTTTTTCCCCAGTCTCTACTTAGGCTACTTCAAGAGGAAACAAATCATAGAGACAGCACTAAGAACCACTTTATTGTGTCAATTTTCAAACAGTTAGCAAAAACCTTGATTGATTTTGGTTTCAAACTACATCTAACAATATAGGAGAAAACAGAGTGAAACCTAAAAAATCAAAAAGTTACTACAAACGAACGCTTCAACCTAGAAGAACGAAATTTGGGGGGCCAAGTGAGATTTGTGTACTGATCATTACTGCCAAGTATCATCAAGATTGCATGAAAAAATGTTTTCTGAGATTTCAGGAAACTCGTAGTTTTTTGGAAGCTTTTTAATGGCTTTAAAATGAAAGAGTTTTTCCACAGTCTCTACTTAGGCTACTTTAAGAGGAAACATACCACAGAGATAGCACTGAGAACTACTTTATTCTGTCACGTTTCAAGGAGGTAGCCCAAACCGTGTTTGATTTAGGGTTCCAATGACATCTATCAATATTGGAGAAAACAGTGAAACCTAAAAATTCATACTGTTACTGCAAACGAATGCTTCCACCTAGAAGAACGAAATTTGTTGGGCCAATGGGATTTTTGTACTGATCATTGCCAACAAGTATCATGAACATTGCGGGAAAAATGTTTTCTGAGATTTCAGAAAACTCCTAGATTTTGAAAGCTTGTCAAAGACTTTGAAATGAAAGATTTTTTTCCACAGTCTCTACTTAGGCTACTTCAAGAGGAAAAAAAATGTAGAGATAGCACTGAGAACTACTTTATTGTGTCAAGTTTCAATCAGCTTGCAAAAACCGTGTTTGAAGTTCCACCTACAGCTACCAATATAGGAGAAAACAGAGTGAAACCTAAAAATTCAAAATGTCACTGCAAATGAACGCTTCAACCTAGAAATGTGAAATTTGGGGGGCCAAGTGGGATTTGTGTACTGATCATTACCGCCAAGTACCATCAATAATGGGTGAAAAAAATGTTTTCTGAGATTCAAGTAGCAATCAAAAACCGTTCTTGTTTTAGAGTTCCAATTACATCTATCAATATTGGAGAAACTGAGTGAAACCACAAAATTCAAACTGTTACTGCAAACGAACTTTTCAACCAAGAAGAACGAAATTAGGGGGGCCAAGTGGGATTTGTGGATTGATCATTACCCGCAAGTATCATTAAGATTGGTTGAAAACATGTTTTCTAAGATTTCAGGAAACTCGTAGTTTTTTGGAAGCTTGTCAAAGGCTTTCAAATGAAAGTGTTTTTCGGCAGTCTCGGTTAGGGCTACTTAAAGAGGAAACAAACGATAGTGATAGCACTGAGAACTACTCTACTGTGTCAAGTTTCAAGCAGATAGCAAGAACCAAGTTTGATGTTCCAACTACATCTATCTATATAGGAGAAAATAGAGTGAAACCTAAAAATTAAAACTGTTACTGCAAACAAACGCTTCAACCAGAAGATTAAAATTTGGGGGGCAAAGTGGGATTTGTGTACTGATCATTACCACAAAGTATCAGCAAGATTGGATGAAAAAATATTTTCTGAGATTTCAGGAAACTCGTAGTTTTTTGGAAGCTTGTCAAAGGCTTTCAAATGAAAGTGTTTTTCCCCAGTCTCTACTAAGGCTACTTCAAGAGGAAACAAAGCATAGAGACAGCACTGAGAAGCACTTTATTGTGTCAATCTTGAAACGGATAGCAAAAACCGTGTTTGATTTAGGGTTCCAACTACATCTATCCATATGGGAGAAAACAGAGTGAAACTTAAATATTCAACTGTTACTGCAAACGATTGCCTCAACCTAGAAGAACGAAATTTGGGGGGCCAAGTGGAATTTGTGTACTTCTCATTACCACCATGTATCATCAAGATTGGATGAAAAAATGTGTTCTCATATTTCAGGAAACTCGTAGTTTTTTGGTAGCTTGTCAAAGGCTTTCAACTGCAAGTGTTTTTCCACAGTCTCTACTTAGGCTACTTCAAGAGGAAACAAAGCATTGAGATAGCACTGAGAACTACTTTATTGTGTGAAGTGTAAAGCAGCTAGCAAAAACCGTGTTTGCTTTTGGGTTCCAACTACATCTATCAGTATAGGAGAAAACAGAGTGAAACGTAAAAATTCAACTGTTACTGCAAACGAACGCTTCAACCCAGAAGGATAAGTTCGGGAGGCCAAGTGTGATTTATGCACTGATCATTACCGCCAAGTATCAGCAAGATTGCACCAAAAAATGTTTTCTCATATTTCAGGAAACTCGTAGTATTTTGGTAGCGTGTCAAACGCTTTCAAATGCAAGTGTTTTTCCCCTGTCTCTACTTAGTTTTATCTCTATGCTTTGTTTCCTCTTGAAGTAGACTGAGAACTACTCTATTGTGAAGTTTCAAGCAGCTAGCAAAAACCATGTTTGATTTAGGGTTCCAAATACTTCTATCCATACAAGAGAAAACAGAGTGAAACTTAAATATTCAACTGTTGATGCAAACGAATGCTTCAACCTAGAAGATCGAAATTTGGGGAGTGAAGTGGAATTTGTGTACTTATCATTACCACCAAGTATCATCAAGAGAGGGTGAAAAAATGTTTTCTGAGATTTCAGGAAACTCGTAGTTTTGGGGAAGCTTGTCAAAAGCTTTCAAATGCCAGTGTTTCTCCCCATTCTCAACTTAGGCTACTTCAAGAGGAAACAAAGCATAGAGATAGCACTGTGAACTACTTTATGGTGTGAAGTTTCATGGAGCTATCAAAAACCCTGTTTGATTTAGGGTTCCAACTACATCTATTAATATAGGAGAAAACAGAGTGAAACCTAAAAATTCAACTGTTACTGCAAAAGAACTCTTCAACCCAGAAGGATGAAATTCGGGAGGCCAAGTGTGATTTGTGTGCTGATCATTACCACCATGTATCAGCAAGATTGGATCGAAAAATGTTTTCTCATGTTTCAGGAAACTCGTTGTTTTTTGGTAGCTTGTCAAAGGCTTTCAAATGCAAGTGTTTTTCCCCTGTCTCTACTTAGTCTACTTCAAGAGGAAACAAACCAAAGAGACAGCACTGAGAACCACTTTATTGTGTCAATCTTGAAACAGATAGCAAAAACCGTGTTTGATTTAGGGTTCCAACTACATCTATCCATATGGGAGAAAACAGAGTGAAACTTAAATATTCAACTGTTACTGCAAACGATCGCCTCAACCTAGAAGAACGAAATTTGGGGGGCCAAGTGGCATTTGTGTTCTGATCATTACCGCAAAGTATCATTAAGATTGGGTGTCATAATATTTTCTGAGATTTCAGGAGACTCGTAGTTTTTTGGTAGCTTGTCAAAGGCTTTCAAATGAAACAGATTTTCCACAGTCTCTACTTTGTCTACTTCAAGAGGAAACAAAAAATAGAGACAGCACTGAGAACCACTTTATGTGTCAACTTTCAAACAGATAGCAGAATCCGTATTTGATTTAGGATTCCAACTTCATCTATCAATATGGGAGAAAACAGAGTGAAACTTAAATATTCAACTGTTACTGCAAATGAACGCTTCAACCTAGAAGAACGAAATTTGGGGGGTGCAGTGGTATTTATGTACTGATCATGACCACCAAGTATCATCAAGATTGGGTATAATAATGTTTTCTGAGATTTCAGGAGACTCGTAGTTTTTCGAAAGCTTATCAAAGGCTTTCAAATGCACTTGTTTTTCCCCAGTCTCTACTTAGGCTACTTCAAGAGGAATAAAAGCATAGAGATTGCACTGAGAACTACTTTATTGTGGGAAGTTTCAAGCAGCTAGCAAAAACCCTGTTTGATGTTCCAACAACATCTATCAGTATATAAGAAAACATAGTGAAACCTAAATATTTAACTGTTACTGCAAACGAAAGCTTCAACCTAGAAGAACAAAATTGGGGGTCTAAGTGAAAATTGTGTACTGATCTTTACCGCCAAGTATCATCAAGATTGGGTGAAAAAATGTTTTCTGATATTTCAGGAAACTCGTTTTTTGGAAGCTTGTCAAAGCTTTCAGATGGAAGTGTTTTTCCCTAGTCTCTACTTAGGCTACATCCAGAGGAAACAAAGCCTAGCGATAGCACTGAGAACTACTTTATTGTGTGAAGTTTCAAGCAGCTAGCAAAAACCGTGTTTGATTTAGGGTTCCAACTACATCTATGAATATAGGAGAAAACAGAGTGAAACCGAAAAATTGAAACTGTTACTTCAAACGAACGCAGCAACCTAGAAGCACGAAATTTTGGGGGCCAAGTGGGATTTGTGTACTGATCATTACTGTCAAGTATCAGCGAGATTCAGTGAAAAGATGTTTTCTCATATTTCAGGAAACTCGTAGTTTTTAGGAAGCTTTTCAAAGGCTTTCAAATGCAAGTGTTTTTCCCCTGTCTCTAATTAGTCTACTTCAAGAGGAAACAAAGCATAGAGATAAAACTGAGAACTACTCTATTGTGAAGTTTCAAGCAGCTAGCAAAAACCGTGTTTGATTTAGGGATCCAAATACATCTATCCATACAGGAGAAAACAGAGTGAAACTTAAATATTCAACTGTTACTGCAAACGAACGCTTCAACCTAGAAGATCGAAATTTGGGGGGCGAAGTGGAATTTGTGTACTTATCATTACCACCAAGTATCATCAAGAGTGGGTGAAAAAATGTTTTCTGAGATTTCAGGAAACTCATAGTTTTGGGGAAGCTTGTCAAAGGCTTTCAAATGCAAGTGTTTTTCCACAGTCTCTACTTAGGCTACTTGAAGAGGAAACAAAGCATAGAGATAGCACTGAGAACTACTTTATTGTGTGAAGTTTCAAGCAGCTAGCAAAAACAGTGTTTGATTTAGGGTTCCAACTACATCTATAAATATAGGAGAAAACAGAGTGAAACCTAAAAATTCAAAATGTTACTGCAAAGGAACGCTTCAACCTAGAAGGAAGAAATTTGGGATGGCAAGTGTGAGTTGTGTATTGATCATTACCACAAATTATCAGCAAGATTCAATGAAAAAAAGTTTTCTCATATTTCAGGAAACCCATAGTTTTTTGGAAGTTTTCAAAGGCTTTCAAATGCAAGTGTTTTTCCACAGTCTGTACTTAGGCTACTTCAAGAGGAAACAAAGCATAGAGACAGCACTGAGAACCACTTTATTGAGTCAACTTTCAAACAGATAGCAGAAACCGTGTTTGATTTAGGGTTCCAACTACATCTATCAATATAGGAGAAAACACAGTGAAACCAAAAAATTGAAACTGTTACTGCAAATGAAAGCAGCAACCTAGAAGAAAGAAATTTGGGTTGTGAAGTCGAATTTGTGTACTTATCATTACCACCAAGTATCATCAAGAGTGGGTGAAAAAATGTTTTCTGAGATTTCAGGAGACTTGTAGTTTTTTGGAAGCTTGTCAAAGGCTTTCAAATGCAAGTGTTTTTCCCAAGTCTTTGCTTAGGGCTATTTCAAGAGGAAACAAACGACAGAGAGAGCACTGAGAATGACTTTATTGTGTCAAGTTTCAAGCAGCTAGAAAAAACCATGGTTGATGTTCCAACTACATCTATCAATATAGGAGAAAACAGACTGAAACCTAAAAATTCAAACTGTTTCTGCAAATGAACGCTTCAACCTATAAGAACGAAATTTGGGGGAGCCAAGTGCGATTTGTGTACTGATCATTACCGCCAACTACCATCAAGAATGGGTGAAAAAATGTTTTGTGAGATTTCAGGAAACTCGTAGTTTTTTTGGAAGCTTCTCAAAGGTTTTCAAATGAAAGTGTTTTTCCCCATTCTCTACTTAGGCTACTTCAAGAGGAAACAAACCATAGAGAAAGCACTGAGAACGACTTTATTGTTTCACTTTTCAAGCAGCAATCAAAAACCGTTCTTCATTTAGAGTTCAAATTACATCTATCATTACTGGAGAAGCAGAGTGAAACTAAAAAATTCAAACTGTTACTGAAAACGAACGCTTCAACCTAGAAGAACAAAATTTGGGGGGCCAAGTGGGATTTGTGTACTGATCATTACAGCCAAGTATCATGAAGATTGAGTGAAAAAAATATTTTCTGATATTTCAGGAAACTCATAGTTTTTTGGAAGTTTGTCAAAGTTTTTCAAATGAAAGTCTTTTTCCCCAGTTTTTACTTAGGCTACTCCACGAGGAAACAAACCATAGAGATATAACTGAGACCTACTTTATTGTTTCACTTTTCAAACAGCTAGCAAAAACCGTGTTTGATTTATGGTTCCAACTACATCTATCAATATAGGAGACAACAGAGTGAAACTGAAAAATTGAAACTGTTATTGCAAACGAACGCTTCATCCTAGAAGAATGAAATTTGGGGGAGCCAAGTGGGATTTGTGTACTGATCATTACACCAAGTATCATCAAGATTGGGTGAAAAAATGTTTTCTGAAATTTCAGGAAACTCGTTTTTTGGAAGCTTGTCAAAGGCTTTCAAATGCAAGTGTTTTTCCACAGTTTCTACTTAGTCTACTTCAAGAGGAAACAAAGCATTGAGATAAAACTGAGAACTACTTTATTGTGTGAAGTTTCAAGCAGCTAGCAAAAACCCTGTTTGATGTTCTCACTACATCTATCAGTATTGGAGGAAACAGAGTGAAAGCTAAATATTCAACTGTTACTGCAAACAAACTCTTCATCCTAGAAGAACGAAACTTGGGGGAGCCAAGTGTGATATGTGTACTGATCATTACCGCCAAGAATCATCAAGTTTGTTTAAAAAAATGTTTTCTGATATTTCCTGTAATTTGTAGTTTTTTGGAAGCTTGTCAAAGCCTTTCAAATGAAATTTTATTTCCCCAGTCCCTGCTTAGGACTACTTCAAGAAGAAACAAAGGATAGAGTTAGCACTGAGAACTGCTTTATTGTGTCAAGTTTCAAGCAGCTAGAAAAAAACGTGTTTAATGTTCCCACTACATCTATCAATATAGGATAAAACAGAGTGAATCCTAAAAATTAAAACTGTTACTGCAAACGAATGCTTCAACCTAGAAGGACGAAATAAAAGAGGCCAAGTGTGATTTGTGTACTGATCATTATCACCGAGTATCATCAAGATTGGGTGAAAAAATGTTCAGGAAACTCATAGTTTTTTGGAAGCATATGTTTTATCATATTTCAGGAAACTGGTAGTTTTTTGGAAGCTTGTCAAAGTTTTTCAAATAAAAGTGTTTTTCCCCAGTCTCTACTTAGGCTACTTCAGGAAGAAACAAACCATAGAGATAGAACTGAAAACTACTTTATTGTGTCACGTTTCAAGCAGCTATCACAAACCGTGGTTGAATTAGAGTTTCAACTACCTCTATCAATATCAGAGAAACAGAGTGAAAGCAAAAAATTCAAACTGTTACTGTAAACGAATGCTTCAACCTAGAAGGACGAAATTTGGAGGGCCAAATGGGATTTTTTTACTGATCATTACCGCCAAGTATCATCAAGATTGATTGAAAAAATGTTTTCTGAGATCAGGAAATTCATAGTTTTTTGGAAGCTTTTCAATGGCTTTCAAATGAAAGTGTATTTCCCCAGTCTATACTTAGGCTACTTCAAGAGGAAACAAACCATAGAAATAGCACTGAGAACTACTTTTTTGTGTCACGTTTCAAGCAGCTAGCAAAAACCTTGTTTGTTTTAGAGTTCCAACTTCATCTATCAATATTGGAGAAAACAGAGTGAAACCAAATACTTCAAACTGTTACTGCAAACAAACGCTTCAACCTAGTAGAACGAAATTTGGTGGGGCGTGCCATTAGGGTTAGGTTTAGCATTCGGGTAATGGATACTGTTTAGTTTTGGTTTCAATTACTGTTTAGGGTAATGGATGGGTTTGGTTTATTGATCGGTGAGCGTTAGCATAAAGATTAGTGTTATATTTAGTGTAATGGATAGGTTTAGAGCTAGGTTTTAGGTTTGGTTATGGTTTGAATTAAATCTAGGATTAGGACTATGTTTAGGGATAGGGCTAGGGTGTGATGTAAGTTTTAAGTTTTGGGTAAGTGTTAAGTTTAAGGCTAGGGTTTCCACATTCTGGCTGAGCAGAATAACCAGGAAGTGACAAGCAACTTGAAGGCTGAAATGGGAACTGCTTTATTGCGAGTGAACTCAGCGGGAACTGAGCGAGAACACAGAGTAGTTGGCTCCCGATGTAGCACGAGCCACTTCTCTGTGAGACAGCAGAGGTATATATACCTAACTAATTACACACAGCTTGACTCAATTAACATCATCTAGATACAGCACTCAGCCAATAAGGAATCCCCATCATCTTAATGGCTCTCTGGCGTTGCTTCACAAACCTCTCCTCCTTACAAACTGCCAGGCACCATCTTGACCTGATTTGCATCCTCAACATCTCATCCCTTTTGTTTTATTTAAACAACAAGTATGTGGCTTAAGGACTGTGCCTATTTTAGGTTGTCCAGTACTACATATGGTCCTTACCCGTCATTGGATGGTCTGACCTCAAATCGTCAGCCTCCTGTCTTACGTTGATACCATTGAAATTGCATCTTACCCATCTTTGATTATTGGCCTAACATTATTTAGCCATGGTTGTTGTGGATAACAACCATAGTGGTTTTTACACAAACACCATAAACAACCTGCCACAAGCAGAAAGAAAAGGAGGATATAAAATACCATGATACCCATCCAATTGATGGCTCCAAGTAAGAAGGCCTTGGAAAAATTGTACCACCAATAAAACTGTCAGCAAAGGTAGCCTGGTACTGTCACAATTTGTTGTATCAATAGATTAGTTCACAATGCACATATGTGACACAGTCCAGGCAAGTTCTCTAAACAGCCCAAAGGATTCCTCAATCCACCAACATGTCCATTCCCTTTTGAAGTATTTATGCAGCAGTCTGTACAGTTTGTGTGACAGCCATCGCAAAAGCTGCAGTGGCAGCAGCAGAAACAGTAACAGCTGTGATGATGGTAGCTGTAATTCCAAAGTTTCATTTAGTTTTAATTAATACTGTAAATTCTTCTATCTTTGTCTTAAGGTAGGAGTTCTGGCAATGATGGCTAAAGAAAATTGTATAGCATTCCATCAGGCACTAAGAAAACAATATTCTGAACAATTTACATTATCCTGAACAGAATTATTAAATATAATGAAAAGGAAAGGTTAAAGTAAACAAACAGATCTGTTAACCTCCTTTTCTGTTCACGTTTTAGAACTATACCCAATTTAAATTAAACTGTTTAAATCATGGGAATAAAAGATATTTGGATCCATTTTTTCATGAGTGCTCCTCATACATGACACATACAGACACATAAACACAATTCAAGTTTGCACACAGAAAATACAACATATAACACAATAGTAAAGGCCTTGTAGCTCTCCACAGGCAAAATCTCCATTGTAATGCCCCAAAACTCCACAGTTGATCAAAAATAGAACCGATCAGAAAAACATTCTCAGAGGTCTGTATGAGCTCAAAAAATAAAATAGAAAAATTTATTCTTGTAACTTGCATATGGGTTTGAGGGTATTCCCACAAGTAAGCCTCAAGGTTTTTTGCATTTGAAATAGGCCTTAATGGTGCTCATTATTCATTAACCTCCAAGTGTGGGAAAACCATTGTTGCAGATGTAAGGATAGCTAAACTGAAGTTCTGGATATCAGCTGTTATGGATTTTGAGCCAAATTTTCTTCTTTTTGGTCTGTAGAAATCGCTTTAGTTAGTCTCTCTGGAATCCAAATCGGCTGCTGTTCTTCCTGTGGAAACACACAAACAGACCACTGGCTCCAGACAATCACTGGGTAAGGATCTTTCCATTGTCCAGTTAGAATATCCTTCCAAAGTATCTTTGGCTTATGTATATTTTTTGGACACATGTGCCTTTCCACAGCACTAAGTCCTGATGAATACAAATTTAAAATGTTTAACATAAATAGGGTTATGTTCAGTTTATCTTTGGGGATTTATATCCCTTCCCAAATCCCTCTTTTTGTTTTAGTAAGTATATTTTAATAGTTTGATGAGGTCTTTCAACTATGCTGTGTCCCTGTGGATTATATAGGATACCTGTTATATGAGTAATGCCAAATGATGAGCAAAATGTCACACAATTTTGACATTGTTTTATTATATATGTCTAGCTTGTTCCTTAGTTATTTTAAAACACTTTTGCAAGGTATTAGCATTGACATGGAAGGATTTGTGAAAATTTGTAGCTTCTTCTAGTATAGAAAAATATGTATGTCATGTGTGGTTTTATCTGCTAAATAATTGTCCAAACTAAGGGCTCCAGGCAATCCTGTATGTGCCCTGATATGTCCTATGAAGAATGGATCTTTTCTGTCCCCGATTAAACTTTGTATAGCAGAAAACAGTAGAGGAAGGGGAAATCCTACCAGCATCTTTAAGGGAATTTATAGCATTAACAATATATAAACTGTCAGAAAATAAATTAAATATGAAATCTTTAAACATCACAAAATCTTGTAATACTGCATTAAGCTCTAATTTTTGAGCTGATTGTTTTTTTAAGGTCAAATTTTAATTTTATAATTTCTTATTCCATGATTTGGTACTAGACATGTGACATTTTTCTTCTACATTAAAATGTCAATATCAACTTTTAGATTACACTTCAAGTGCAGAACTCAACCTTGAATTTTCAATTAGAGCTGACACTTAGTTTCATTATATAACAAAGTAAAGCTATCTACATATTAAACACTAACTTAAATGCAGAAATAAGCATGGGTGATTAGCCATTGTCCTCACAAAATTTTATAAAACAAAGACTAATGGGAAGAGCCCCCGAAATGCTTGGTTAGACAGTTAACATAGATGATTTGTGGGAACACAGGTTATTTTTCCTTCCCTTTTGATCTTATATTAAAATTTTTGTGGTATAATTTTATAATGAGATGAAATGAATATTTTAAAGGGAACTTGAATGTTCCTGGTGACTACTGCTTTGCTATATAGGTAATGATTAAATTTTGCTTCTAATTTTAATACTGAATCAAATGTGTAACTTCAAAGTTTTACTCTCCTGTGCTATTTATTATTTCATTAATAATAAAATTCAGACCTTTTTCTCTTTCACTATTATTACTTTATCACCTGCTTCAGTCCTGCTGAGCAGAATAACTGGGAGGTGACAAGCAACTTGAAGGTTGAAACGGGAACTACTTTATTGTGAGTGAACTCAGCGGGAACTGAGCGAGAACTCAAAGTAGCAGGCACCCAAGGTAGCAGGAGCTGCTTCTCTGTGATACAGCAGAGGTATATATTCCTAACTAATTACACAGTTTGACTCAATTAACATCATCTAGATACAGCAGTCATCCAATAAGGAATCCTCATCATCTTAAAGGCTTGCTGGCATTGCTTCACAAACCACTCCTCCTGTCAAACTGCCAGGCGCCCTCTTGACTTGATTTGCATCCCCAACATAGGGTTATAGTTAGTTTAGGGTAAGGGTTAGTGTTTGAGCTAGGGTTAGGGCTAGGGTGAGGGTTAGGTTTAGGTTTAGGTCTAGGTTTACATTTATGGTTAGAGTTAGGTTTAGTGTTATGGATGGAGTTTTAATTAGTGTTAGGGTTAGGGTAATGTATATGGTTATAGCTAAAGTTCAGGCTAGTTTTAATGTTAGGATTAGGGCTAGGGTTAGGGTTAAGGTTTAAGATATAGCTAGGGTTATGTTCAGTGTAAGGGTTAGGCTTTGAGGTAGGGTTAGTTCTAAGGCAAGGCTTAGGTTAGGGCTAGGTTTAGGTCTAGGGTCAGGCTGAGGGTTATGCTTAGAGCTAAGTTTAGGACTAAAATTAGGGCTAGGTTTGTATTAGGTTTAGGGCTAGGGTTAGGACTATGGATAATGTAAGAGTTAGGGTTATGTTTAGGGCTAGTTTTAGGGTTAGTTTATGGCTAGGTCTAGTGTTAGGTCTAGGTTTTGGGTTAGTGTCAGGTTTAAAGCTAGGTTCACTGTTAGAATTTGGGTCAGGTTTTGGGATAGGGTTATGGTTAGGGTTAGAGTCTGAATTAGAACTAGGTTTAGGTCTAGGAGTAGTGTAAGTGTTCAGTTTAGATTAAGTCTTATTGTTAGTGCTAGTGCTAGTTTTTTTTTTTTTTTTTTTTTTTTTTTAGGATTGGCTTTGGGTCTAGGTCTAGTGTTAGGCTTAAGTATAGGTATAGAGTTACCAGTAGGGCTAGTGTTAGGGTTTTGTTTATGGTTACGGTCAGATTTAGACCTAGGGTTACTGTTATGGTCAGATGAGGGTCAGAGTTAGGTTTAGAAGTATAATGAGGGCTAAGGTTAAGACTAGGTTATGGTTAGAGTTGAAGTTAGGCTAAGGATTAGCGTTAGGACTAGGGTTAGAAATAACCCTAGCTGTACCCCTATCTCTAGCCCTATCCATTACCCATTAGGGTTCGGCTTAGGGTAAGGAATAGTGTTAGAGTTAGGGTTAGGGCTAGTATTATGGTTAAAACTAGGGTTAGGTCTCAGATTAGGGGTAGAATTTGTGTTAGGGTTAGGGCTATGGTTAGGACAATGACTAATGTTTGAACTAGGGTTATGATTAAGGCTAGTTTTAGGGTTAGGTTAAGGCAAAATATAGTGTTAGGATTAATTTAAGGTTAGGGTGATGTTTAGAGCTAGGATTATTTTTAATTGCAGTGTCAGGTCAGGGTTAGTTTTAGAGTTAGTTTTAGGGTTAGTTGTAGGGTTAGGGTTTGATTTAGGTTATGGGTTAGGATTAGGGCTATGACTTGGTTTTGGTTTATAGCTAGGGCTAAGGATAGGGCAAGTTTTAGTATTAGCGTTATAGTTAGGGATAGTGATAGGCTTTGGTTTAGGCTTATTTTTACAGTTAAATTTAGAGTTAGGTTTAGATTTAGACTTAGGCTTAGATCTAGTATTAGGATTAAGGCTACAGATAGAACTAGGCCTAGGGCTAGGGCAAGAGTTAGAGTTAGTCTTATGGGTAGGTTTAGGGTTAGGATAGGATTAAATAAAGGCTAGGATTAGCACTAGGCTTTGTGTTAGGCCTAGGTTTAGAGTGAGGGTTAGGGTTAGGTTTAGGGTTATGGTTAGTTTTTGGGTACAGGATAAGTTTATAGGTAGGTTTAGGGCTAGGATTATGGCTAGGGCTAATTTCAGGTCTAGTGTAATGGGTAAAAATAGTTTTAGGGTTGGGTTTATGGCTATGTCTAGTGTAAGGGTTAGGTTTACGGTTAGTGTCAGGTATAGAGCTAAGGGTACTATTAGGGTCAGTGTCACAGTTAGTGTTTTGGATAGGTTAAGGTTTAATGTTAGAGCTCAAATTAGCATTAGAGTTAGGATTAGGGCAAAGATAGTGTTAGATTTAGGTTTCAGGTTTGGTTTAGGTTAATGGATAGGGTTAGGATTAGGGATACGGTTAGGTTTACGCCCAGGTTTAGCATTAGGGTTAGGATTATATTTAGGGTAATGGATGAGGTTGGAGATAGCGGTACAGCCAAGGTTATTGTTATGATTATTCATAGGTTAGGCTTAGGTTAGTGTTAGGTTTAAATCTAGTGTTAAGGCTAGGGTTATAGTTATGATTAGTGATAGGGTTAGGGTTAAGGGTAAATCTATGGATAGTGCTCTGAATAAGGCTGGGTTTTGGGTTAAGTTAAGACTAGATTTAGGGTAATGGCTAATTTAAGTACCAGGGTTGTGATTAGGGCTAATTTTAGGGTTAGGGTTAGGGCTTGGTCTACTGTTAGGTTTAGGTATAGGGTCAGGGTGATGTTTAGAATTAGGGTTAGTGTTAAGGTCAGAGTCAGAGTCAGGGTTATTTTTAGGGTTTGGCTTAAAACTCAAATTAGGGCTAGAGTTGTGGCTAAGTGTAGGGTTATGTCTTAGTTTATATTAAGGGTTAGGGTTAGGTCTATGGCTTGGTTTTGTTTTAGGGATAGGATTAGTGCTATTTTTATGATTAGCCTTAGGGTTAAGGCTATTGTTAGGTTTAGGTTTAGTCTAAGGGTTAGGGTTAGATTTAGAGTTAGGGTTAGATATAGTGTTGGTGCTAGGGCTATGAATAAGGCTAGATTTAGACTTATGGTTTGGACTAATATGAGGGTTCTAGTAAAGGATAGGGTTAGAACTAGGGTTAGTACTAAGGTGAGAGTTAGAGTTAGTCTTTGGGCTAGGGTTAGGGTTAAGGTTAGGGATAGGGCTAAATTAGGTCTAAGAGTAAGGCTAGGGTTAGTGTTAGAGTTAGGCCTAGGGTTATTGTTAGGGTTATAATTAAGGCTATGTTTAGGGCTAGGATATGGGCTAGGGTTTGTGTTAGGGTTAGGGCTAGTATCATGGCTAGGGCTAATATCAGGTCTAGGGTTATGCTTAGGGATCCTTTTAGGGTTAGTTTTATGGCTAGGTCTAGTGTAAGGGTTATGTATATTGTAAGATTGAGGTTTAGAGCTAGGGGAATTATTAGGGTCAGTGTCAGTGTTAGGATTTGATTTAGGTTTGAGTTTAGGGTTAGGGCTCGAATTAGTATTAGGGTTAGGGTTAGGGTAAGGACTGGATTAGATCTAGGGTTCAGGGTAGGCTTAGGGTAATTTATAAATTTGGGGATAGTGATATGTTTAGGGTTCATCCTAGGGTTAGCATTAGCGTAAAGGTTATGTTTAGGGTGATGATACAGTTAAACTTAAGTTTAGGGCTAGGGTTATGGTTAGGATTAGGTCTTGATTTAGGGTTAGGGTGAGGGTTAGAACTAGGATTAGGTTAAGGTTATGTTTAGTGTAAGGGTTAGGTTCTGAGGTATGGTTAGGGCTAGGCTGAGAATTAGGTTCAGGATTAGGTCTAGGGATATGATTATGGTAGGCTTTGGGTTAGGGTTAGGGTTAGGATTATACCTAGGATTAGTTTTAGGGTCAGTAAAAGGGTCAGGGTCAGTTTTAGGGTTTTGGATAGGGTTAGATCTAGAATGAGGGCAAGGGTAAGGGCTATTAATAGGGTTAGTGTTTTGGTTAGCCTAAGGATTAGGGATAGGTCTAGATTTACCCTTGGGTTTATGGTTTTGCTAAAATAAGGGATTGGTTTGGAGCTGGGGTTAGGGCTATTGTTATTGTTAGAGTTAGGGTTAAAGCTAGATTTAGGCCTCAGATTAGGCCTAAGTTTTGTGTTAGGTTTAGGGCTAGGGTTAGGACAATGGCTAATGTAAAATCTAGGGTTACCATTAGGGTTAGTTTTAGTGTAAGGGTGTGGGTTAGCTTTAGTGTTAGGGTTAGGTTTAAGGTTAGGGTAATATTTATAGCTAGGGTTCGTGTTAGGATATAAGTCAGTATCAGGATTGATTTTAAGGTTAGGTTTAGGACTCGAACTAGGGCTAGGTTTAGGTCTAGTTGTAGTGTTAGTTTTTGGTTTAAGTTAAAGTTTAGGGTTAGGGCTAATGCTCAGTTTTTTTTTTTTTTTTTTTTTTTTATTCTTAGGGTTAGGGCTATTGTTAGTGTTAGGCTTAGTCTTATATTTATGGTTAAATTTGGAATTAGGTTTAGATCTAGGGTTAGGGCTAGAATTAAGGATAGATCAAGGCTTATAGCTAGTTTTAGGGTTATGGTAAGGGATAGGGTTAGAACTGGGGATAGGGCTAGGACGAGAGTTACTCTTAGGGCTAGGTTTAAGGTTAGGGTTAGAGATAGGGCTTAATTAGGGCTAGGATTAGGGCTAGGTTTAGTGTTTAATTTAAGCCTATAATTAGGGTTAGGGTTAGAGTTTAGTGTTAGAGTTTATAATTAAGGTTTAGAGTTAGGGAAAATTTTTGGGTAATGGATGTCTTTATAGCTAGGTTTAGAAGTAGGGTGAGGGTTATAATTAGGGATAGAGCTGTGGTTAGTGTTAGAGTTATGATTAAGGCTAGGTTTAGGGCTAGGGTGAGGGCTGTTTTTTTTTTTTTTTTTTTTCTTTTTTTTGGGGTGGGGTGGTTTGGGCTAGGATTAGTGCTAAGGGTAATTTCAGGTCCAGAATTATGGTTAAAGATAGTTTTATGGTTAGGATTAAGGGTACCTCTAGTGTAAGGGTTAGGTTTAGGGTTAGCATCAGGTTTAAAGCTAGGGGTATTATTAGGGTCACGTTCTAGGTTAGGGTTTGTGATAAGTTAAGGTTTAAAGTTAGGGCTTGAATTAGCATTAAGGTTAGGGTTAGGGTTATGGTAATGGATAGAGTTAGAAATCAGTTTAGGGCTAGTTTCATGGTTATGGTTAGACTAGGTTTTGGGTTAAGTTAGTGCTAGGGTTAGGGTTTTGGCTAATGTAAGTACTAGCGTTATAATTATGGCTAAATTTAGTGTTTTAGGGCTAGGTTTAGTGTAAGTTTTAGGTTTAATGTTAGGGCGATGTTTAGACCTCGGGTTTGTGTTATGGCCAGAGTAAGGGTCAGGTTAGTTTTAGGGTTTGGCTTAAAACTCAAATTAGGGCTGGGGTTAGGGCTAGGTATACGGTTAGGGCTTGGTTTTAAGTTAAGGGTTAGGGGTACAGTTTTGGCTTATTTGGGTTTTAGGGCTAGGTTTAGGGTTAGGGTAATTTTTAGGATTAGTGTTAGGTTTAGGGGTAGTCTTAGAATTAGGCTTAGGCTTTGGTTTAGTGTTAAATTTAGAGTTAGGTTTTTAATCTAAGGTTTGTGATAGGCCTAATAATAGGGCAAGGGTTAGGACTAGGATTTGGGATAGGGTTAGGTTTATGGGAAGGGATAGGATTAGAATGAGTGATAGGGCCAGTGTGAGAGATAGGGTTATTCTGAGGGCTAGGGTTAGGGATAGGGTTAGGGATAGGGCTAAATTACGGCTAGGGCTAGTGTTAGGGCTAGGGTTAGAGCTAGTTTTGGAATTAGCATCAGGGTTAGGGCTATTTTTAGGCTTAGGCATCATGTTAGGTTTAGATTTAAAGTTAGGTTTCAATATAGTGTTAAAGCTAGGGCTAAGGATAGGGCAATTGTGATGACAAGGGTTACAGTTAGAGTTAGGGTTACGTTTAGGTTAAGGGATGTGATTTTGGCTAGTTTTAGGGATAGGGCAAGGGTTAGTATTAAGGTTAGGGCTAGAGTTAGGGTTAGGGTTATGATTAAGGCTAGGTTTATGGCTAGAATGAGGTTTAGGTTTTGTGTTAGCCTTAGGGATAGTATTAGGGCTAGGGCTAATGTCAGGTCTAGGGTTATATTTAGGGATACATTTAGTGTTAGGTTTATGGGTTTGTCCAGTGTAAGGATTAGATTTAGGGTAAGATTCACGTTTATAATTAGGGTTATTTTTAGGGTCAGGTTCAGGGTTAGGGTTTGGGTTAGGTAAGGGTTTAGGTTTAGTGTAATGACAGGGATAATTTTAGGGTTTAGGTTTGGTGTAGTGTAATGGATAGGGTTAGTGCCAGACCTAGGATTAGGTTAAGGGTTAGGGTTATTGTTAGGTTAATGGATAGGTCTAAGGTTAGAGCTAGGTTTATATATAGGATTAGGGCTAGTTTTGGGTTAGGGTTAGGTTTTAAGTTTAGGGTTAAATCTAGATTTAGGACTCAGATTAAGACAAGATTTTGGGTTAGGTTAGGGCTAGGGTTAAGGCTACGGCTAATGTATGAAATAGGATTATGATTAGTGCTAGTTATAGGGTTAGGGTTAGGGCTAGGTCTAGTGTTAGGTTGAGGTTTATGGTGACGATGATGTTTAGAGCCAGGGGTAGTGTTAAGGAAAATATCAGAGTTAAGGTTAGTTTTCGGGTTAGGGTTAGGAGTAGAATTAGGGATATGGTTATGGCTAGGTGTAGGGTTAGGGTTTGGTTTAGGTTAAGGTTTAGTGTTATGGCTATGGCTCGGTTTTGTTTCAGGACTAGGGCTAGTGTTAAGGCTAGTTTTAGGATTAGCATTAGCATTAGGTCTAGTGTTAGATTTAGGTTCAATCTTAGTGTTAGGGTTAGATTTAGAGTTAGGGCAAGATCTAGGGTTTTGGCCAGGGCTATGAATATGGCTAGGGTTAGACCAAGTGTTAGGGCTAGGATTAGGGTTCTAGTAAGGGATAGGTTTAGAACTAGGATTATGTTTAAGGTGAGAGTTAGTCTTTGGGCTCGGGTTAGGGTTAGGGTTAGGAAAAGGGCTAAATTAGGGTTACAATTAGGGCTAGGATTAGTGTTAGGATTAGGCCTAGGGTTTGGTTTAGGGATAAAATTAAGGCTACGTTTAGGGCTAAGGTAAGGGCTAGGGTTTGTGTTAGGGTTAGGGCTAGGATTATTGCTAGGGTTAATATCAGGTCTAGGTTTAAGTTTAGGAATAGTTTTAGGGTTAGGTTCATGGCTAGGTCTAGTGTAATGGTTAGGTTGGGTAAGAGTGAGGTTTAGAGCTAGGAAAATTAGTAGGGTCATGGGTCAGTGTTAGGGTTTGGTATAGATTTGATGTTAGGTAAGGGCTCAAATTAGCATTTGGGTTAGGGTTAGTGTAATGATTGGGTTAGGTTTAGGGTTTAGGGTAAGTTTAGGGTAATTGATAAGTTTGGGGAAAGTGATAGTGTTAGGGTTAAGCATAGGGTTAGCATTATGGTAAGGGTAATGTTTAGGGTAATGGAAACAGTTAGAGTTAAGTTTAGGGCTAGGGTTATGGTTAGGATTAAGTCTTGTGTTAGGGTTAAGGTGAGGGTTAGACCTCGAATTAGGTTTAGGCTTATGTTTAGTGTAAGGGTTAGGTTCTGAGCTATGGTTAGGGCTAGGCTGAGAGTTAGGTTCAGAGTTAGGTCTAGGGATAGGATTATGGTAAAATTTGGGGTTAGGGTTAGACCTAGGTTTAGTGTTAGGGTCAGAATAAGGGTCAGAGTTAGGTTTAGGTTTAGGATAAGTTTTCAAGTTTGGGCTTGAACTAGTTTTAGGGTTAGGGCTAGGGTAAAGATAGAGTTAGGTTTAGGATTCAACTTAGGTTTAGGCTAATGGAAGGGTTAGGATTTGGGATATGGTTAGTTTTATGCCTAGGGTTATCATTATGGTTAGGGTTATGGTTACGTTAATGGATATAGTTAGAGATCAGTTTAAGGCTAAAGTTCTGGTTACTATAAGGGCTAGTGTTATCCTACAGTCTGGCTGGGAGAAATAACCAGGTGGTGACAAGAAACTTGAAGGTTAAAGCGGGAACTGCTTTATTGCTGGGGAACTCAGCGGGAACTGAGCGGGAACTCAAGGTAGTGGGAACCAAAGGTAAAGGGAACTTCTTTATTGTGGAACAGCAGAGGTATATATACCTAACTGATTACACACAGCTTGACTTAATTAGCATCATCTAGATACAGCAGTCAGCCAATAAGGAATCCCCACCATCTTAATGGCTCAGTGGCATTGCCTCACAAACCACTACTCCTGGCAAACTGCCAGGTGCCATCTTGACTTGATTTGTGATCCCCAACATCTCCCCAGCGTTTGTTTTATTAAACAACAAGCATGTGGTTTAGGGACCGTGCCTGTTTTAGGTTGTCCAATACTACATATGGTCCTTACCCATCATTGGATGGTCTGACCTCAAATCGTCAGCCTCCTGTTTTACGTTGATACCATGGTAACTGGATCTTACCTTACCCGTATTTGACTACCAGCCCAATATATTTAGCCATACTTGGGGATCTGTGTAATCTATACAAACACCATAAACAACCTGCCACAAGCAGAAGGAGGAGGATACAAAATGCCACAATACAAAGCCATTGAGGGCTCCAAGTGAAAGGCCCTTGGAAAAATTGTACCACTGATGACACTGTCAGCAAAGATACCCTGGTACTATTACAATTTGTTGTCTCAATAGATTCATAATGCATTGAAGTGATACACAGTCCAGGTTTTACAGATTGTGTGATAGCTATCACAGAAGCTACAGCAGCAGCAGCAGAAACAGCAACAGCTGTGATGATGGTAGCTGTAATTCTGAAGTCTCATTTTGGTTTTCAGTAGTACTGGAAATTCTTCTAATTTTTGTCTTCACTGGCACTGGGATGAAGGTAGGAATTCTGGCAATGATGGCTAAAGAAAATAATGTAGCATTCCAGCCAGCATTAAGAAAACAATTTCCTGAACAATTTAGTACATTATCCTGAACAGAATTATTAGATATAATGAAAAGGAAAGGTGAAAGTAAACAAACCGATCTGTTAACCTCCTTTTTTGTTCACATTTTAAAACAATCCTTGTAAATTTCTGAATTTAGGTAGATTATTTCATAGACATCAACATGTTTTTGAACACCTAGAAAAACTTGTAAGCTTAATTTTAAAGACATCTTTACTTTCATTACCCAATTTAAGTTGAACTGTTTTAATCACGTGAATAAAAGATATTTGGATCCTTTTTATTTTCATGAGCACTCCTCATATGATATATGGACATACACACATACAGACATACAACACATTACACAAGTGTGAACACATAACACAATAGTAAAGGCCTTGTAGCTTTTCACAGGCAAAATCTCCATTGCAATGTTTAAAAACTCCTCAGTTAATCAAAAAATTGAACTGATCAGAAAAACATTAACCTAGGTCTGTTTGAGCTAAAAAAATAATAAATAAAATTGAAAAAAAGCATCCTGGCTACCACCTGGGTTTGACTCTCCTTTTGATATCCCATCCTTCTTCCTGTAACTTGCATGTGGGTTTGAAGGTATTCCCACAAGTAAGCCTCAAGGTTTTTTACATTTGAAATAGGCCTTAATGGTGCTCATTATTCATTAGCCTCCAGGTGTGGGAGAACCACAGATGAAAGGATAGCCAAACTGGAGTTCGGGATATCAGCTGTTATGGATATGAGCCAAATCATCTTCTTTTTGGTCTGTAGAAATCGCTTTAGTTAGTCTCTCTGGAATCCAAATCGGTTGCTGTTCTCCCTGTGGAAACACACAAATAGACCCCCAACTCCCGACATTCACTGGGTCAGGACCTTTAATGATAAAAACTGTAAGCTTATGCAGCTGTGATGAAAACTGTAAAATACCAAAGCATCTGAGGGTAAATGCTGTCACCATAATTGAAAACTGAAATTCAGCTGTTATGGATTTGAGATATTGCTAACCTTGAATTTATAAAGCTCAGAAGGCTTGAGAATGGCAGGTTGTTTTCCTACCCACTCTTTTTTGTTTGTTTGTTTGTTTGAGCAGGGACAATCCTGAAGTGGATCCTGCAGGAAATTCCCTTTGGAGGCTCTTTTCCACCCTCTCGAGGAAGGTGGGAAGATCCCTGGTAGCCATCCCCTGGCAACCTACGGCCCTGGAGAGTGTCCTGGACTTGAACTGCCACTGGGCAACCAGGGCTCGGGCTCCTGGCAGAGACGTCCTACTCCCAGGGCGGGGGGCGGGGTGGCAGCCTCGGCCACTGCTGGCTGGAAAGTCCCTGCTGTGCCGAGACCAGCTCGTGCACTCAGTGGCTGCCGTCCCACACCACTTCACTCACCTTCTGGTTACAAAAAGTGGTTAGTAGCAGCCTTTTTTTGTAACTCCTTCCCTGATCTTCCTTCCTCTTCTGAACTTTCTTCCTCTTTCTGAGTAGAGTTCCTGGGCTTTTATCAACGTATGCCCTAACTGTTCTTGGTTTTACTGGGGTGCCTCCTTCCTTTAGCAATTTACTTAACACACTTTGGGTTTGATTTCTACTAACTTCTGATCCCATACCTCCGCAACAAAAACAACACAAAACACTAAGATAAGACAAAAAAAAAACACACTGTATCAATTTTTCTTTTTTCTTGAAATGGCCATCCATCCTCTCGCCCTATCTGCTTCTTTAGGGCCAAACAGCTTTCCTCCTGTCCTATCTATTTCTAGGGATGGGCAGCTTTCCTTGTCACTTACTCCCAAGCATCCCGGAGTTCCCCGTATGGGCCACCATTTGCCAAAGTCCGGCTGGGCAAAATAACCGGGAGGTGACAAGCAACTTGAAGGTTGAAGCGGGCACTGATTTATTGCGGGGGAACTCAGCAGAAACTGAGAGGGAACTCAAGGTAGCGAGAACCCAAGGTAATGGGAATTGCTTTATTGCAGAACAGCAGAGATATATATACCTAACTGATTACACACAGCTTGACTCAATTAGCATCATCTAGATACAGTAGTCAGCCAATAAGGAATACCCACCATCTTAATGGATCGGTGGCATTGCCTCACAAACCACTCATCCTGGCAAACTGCCAGGCGCCATCTTGACTTGATTTGTGGTCCCCAACAGAGTTAGGGTTAGGTTAGGTTTAAAGCTAGGGTTACAACTCTGATTAGGGATAGGTTTGGGGTTATGTTAAGGCTCTGGAGAGGGTTACAGCTAATGTAAATACTAGGTTTATAATTAGGGCTAGTTTTAGGGTTTTAGTGCTAGGTTTAGTGTTAGGGGTAGGTTTAGTGTTAGGGTGATGTTTAGAGCCAGAAATGTTAGGGTGAGTGTCAGGTTCAGGGTTAATTTTAGAGTTCAGCTTCCAACTCAAATTAGGGCTAAGGTTAGGTCTAGTTATAAGGTTAGGGTTTGGTTTAGGTTAATGGTTAGGGTTAGGGATATGGCTCAGTTTTGGTTTAGGGCTAGGGCTAGCAGTAGGGCTCATTTTAGGATTAGTGTTATGGTTTGGGTTAGTGTTGGGGTTAGGCTTAGGCTTTGGGTTAGGGCTGGATTTTGAGTTATGTTTTGTCTAAAGTTAGTGCTAGGGATAAGGATAGGGAAAGGATTAGAACTAGAGTTAGGGCTAGGTTTAGGGTTATGGTAAGGAATAGGGTTAGAATGAGTGATAGGGCTAGTCTGATTTAGTCATTTGGCTAGGGTAGGTTTAGGTTTAGAGATAGGGCTAAATTATGGCTAGTGATATGCTAGGGATAGGGTTAGGGCTAGTTTAAGATTAGGCTTAGGCATGGAGTTAGAGTTAGATTTAGAGTTAGATTTTGATCTAGGGTTAGTGCTAGGGCTAAGGATAAGGCAAGGGTTACCACTAGAGTTAGGGTTAGATTTAGGGTTTAGTTTAGGGTAAGGGATGTGGTTATAGCTAGGCTTAGGGCAAGGGCAAGAGTTAGTATTAGGGTTAGAACTAGGGTTATGGTTATGATTAAGGCTATCTTTAGGGCTATGATGAAGTCTAGGATTTGTTTTAGGGTTAGGGATAATATTAGGACTATGGCTATTGTCAGGTGTAGGGTTACAGTTAGGGATAGATTTAGAGTTAGGTTTATCTCTTAGTCCAGTGTAAGGGTTAGTTTTTAGGTTAGGGTCAGGTTTAGATCTAGGGTTATTTTTAGAATCAGGGTCAGGTTTAGGGCTTGGGTTAAGATAGTGTTTAGGTAAAGTGCTTGAATTAGTGTTAGATTTAGGGTTAGGGTAATGACAGGGTTAGGTTTAGGGTTAGGTTTTGTTTAGTGTAATGTATAGGGTTAAGGTTACGCCTAGGGTTATCAGAAGGATTAGGGTTATCTTTAGGGTAATGGATAGGATTAGCCCTCAGGTTAGGGCTAGGGTTATGTATAGGATTAGGGCTAGTGTTTGGGTTAGGGTTAGGTTAAATTAGGTTTAAAGCCAGGTTTAGGACTTGGATTAAGGCTAGGATTGGGATTAGGTTTGGGCTAGGGTTAAGGCTACCGCTAATGTATGAAGTAGGTTTATGTTTACAGCTAGTTATAGGGTTAGAGTTAGGTCTACATCTAGTGTTAAGTTTAGGTTAATGGTGATGATGATGTTTAGAGCCATGATTAGTGTTAGGGTCAGAGTCAGATTCAGGGTTAGTTTTCGGGTTAGGGTTAGACCATAATTAGTGATAGGGTTAGGGCTAGGTGTAGTGTTATTGTTTAGTTTAGGTTAAGGGTTAAAGTTAGGGCCATGACTCAGTTTTGTTTTAGGGCTATGGGTAGGGTTAGGGCTAGTTTTAAGATTAGAGGTTTTGTTTTAGAGCTAGGGTTAGTGTTAGTGTCAGGGACAGTGTTTGGGTAGGGTAATGGTTAGGGTTAAAGCAAGAATTAGGACTAGGGTTAGGACTAGTGGTAGGGTTAGATTTTGGGCTAGGTTAAGGGTTATTGTTAAGGCTAGGTCTAGTTTGTCTTTAGGACTAAAGCTATAGTTATGGCTAAATTTAGGATTAGGTTTAAGTCTAGGGCTAGTGTTAGGGTTAGGTTTAGGTATAAGTTTACCAGTAGGGCTAGTGTTAATGTTCGGTTTAGGGTTAGGTTTAGATTTAGACCTAAGATTAGTGTTAGAGTCAGAATAATGATCAGGGATAGGGTTAGGGTTTGGGTTATGGTTAGATCTAGAATGAAGGCTAGGATTAGGACTAGTTATAAAGTTAGGTTTTTTTTAGGCTAAGGATTAGTGCTAAGAATACAGTTAGCATTAGGGTGAGGGTTTGGCTTATGGTAAGGGATAGGGTTAGAGCTAAGGTTAGGACTAGGGTTAGGGTTAGGTTTAGGGTTAAAGCTCATGTTAGGGCTTGGATTAGGGCTAGTTTTTTATTAGGGTTAGGAATAGTGTTATAGTTACGGCTATTGTAAGATATAGGGTTATGATTAGGGTTTGTTTTAGGGTTAAGTTTAGGGCTAGGGCTAGTGTTAGGGTTAGGTTTAATGTTAGGGTGATATTTAGAGCTAGTTTTAGTGTTTTGATATGAGTCAGGATCATGGTTAGGTTTAGGAATAGGGTTAGGTTTCAAATTAGGGCTAGGGCTAGGGTTGGTGTATCTTTAGGGTTTGGTCTAGAGTAAGGGTTAGTGTTAGGGGTATGGCTCGGTTTTATTTTACAACTAGAGCTAGGGTTAGGGCTAATTTTAGGAATGGCATTAGGGTTAGAGCTAGTTTCAGGTTTAGGCTGAGGCATCAGGTTAGGGTTAGTTTTGGAGATAAGTTTCGATCTAGAGTTAGTGCTAAGGCTAAGGATTATGACTAGGGTTAGGGCTTGGGTTAGGGTAATGGTAAGAAATAGGGTTAGTTTTAGAGATAGGTTTTGATATAGAGTTCGTGCTAGGGTAAGGGTTATGACTAAGGTTAGGGCTTGGTTTAGGGTTATGGTAAATGATAGGGTTAGAAGTAGGGATAGGTCTTGTGTGAGAATTATAGTTAGTCTTAATTCTAGGGTTAGGTTTAGGGTTAGAAATAGGGCTATATTAGGGTAAGGATTAGGGCTAGGTTTAATATTAGGGTTAGGGCTAGAGTTAGGGTTATAAATAGAACTAGTGCTAGGGTTAGGTTTAGGGTATGGGTTAGGGTTTAAGCTATGGTTAGTGCTAGGGGGAGTATTAGGTTTAGTGTTAGGTCTAGGTTAGGATTATGTTTATAGTTAGGGTTGGGTTTAGGGCTAGGGCTTTTATTAGGGTTAGGGTTAGTTTTAGAGTAATATATTGGATTAGATGTAAGATTAGGTTTAGGGTTAATTTTAGGTTATAGGTAAATTTAGGTTTAGGGATAGGTTTAGTCTTTATTTATGGTAAGGTTTAGGGTTAAGTTTATGGCAAGGTTTAGGTTTAGGGTTAGGTCGAGGGTTAGGTTTATGATTAGGGTTAGGTTTAGGGCTAGGGTTATTATTAAGGTTCGGTTATGGTTAGGGTAATATTAGGGTTAGAGCTAGAGTTAGCACTAGGGTTAAGGTTAGCATTAGGGCTAAGGTTAGGTTTATATTTAGGAATAGGTCTAGGGTTATGTTTAGGCTAAGGGTTAGGCTTTGAGCTAGGGTTATGTGTAAGGCGAGGGTTAGGGTTAGGACTACATTTAGGATTCTGTTTATACTTATTGTAGGATTAGGCCTCAGATTAGGGCTAGGTTTTGTGTTAGTTTTAGGCCCAGGGTTAAGGCTATGTGTAATGTAAGATCTAGGGTTCTGATTAGAGCTAGTTTTAGGGTTAGGGTTATGGCTATGTCTAGTGTTAGGTTTAGGGTTTTGGTTAGATTCAGGTTTAGAGCTAGGTTTAGTGTTAGCATTAGGTTCAGTGTTCAGGTTAGAGTTAGGTTTAGGGTGAAAGCCAAAATTAGGACTAGGGTTAGGTCTAGGGATAGGTTTAGTGTTTGCTATAGGTTAAGGATTATGTTAGGGCTAGGGCTCAGGGTTTTTTTAGGTCTAAGTCTAGAGTTATGGCTATATTTAGGATTAGGCTTAGGTCTAGGGCTAAGGTTAGGATTAGGTTTAGGTATAAGTTTACTGGTAGGGCTAGTTTTATGGTTTGATTTAGGGTGAGGGTCAGATTTAGAATGAGGTTTTGTGTTAGGGTAAGGGTTTGAGTTAGGGTTAGAGCTAGAATAAGGGCTAGGATTAGGACTACTAATAGGCTTAGGGTTTGGATTAGGCTATGGATTAGGATTAGGACTAAGGTTAGCATTATGGATATTGTTTGGCTTAGGGTAAGTGATAGAGTTAAAGCTAGGGTTAGGCCTAGGTTTAGGCTTAGGTTTAGGGCTAGTGTTAGGTTTAGATTTACATCTAGGGTTAGGGCTCAGATTAGGGCTAATTTTTCTATTAGGTTTAGGGCTAGGGTTAGGGCAATGGCTAATATAAGAACTAAGGTTATGATTACAGTTAGTATTTGGTCTAGATCTAATGTTAGCATTATCTTTAGGGTTAGTATGATATTTAGAACTAAGGTTAGTTTAGAATGTAAGTCAGAGTCAGGGTTAACTTTAGGACCAGGACATGAATTAGAGCTAGAAGTTTATGGCTAGGTTTAGGGTAAGGGTTTGGTTTAGGTTAACATTTAGTGTTAGAACAATGGCTCAGTTTTGTTTAAGGGATAAGGCTAGGGTTATGGCTAGTTTTAGGATTAGCAATAGTGTTAGGTCTAGTGGTAGGTTGAGGATTAGGCTTTGGGTTAGGGTCAAATATAGAGTTATTGATTGATCTATGGTAGGATCTAGGCCTAGGGTTAGGGCTAAGGTTAGGGCTTGTGTGAGGTTTATTGTAATGGATAGGGTTAGAACTAGAAATAGGGCTGGGGGAGAGTTAGAGTTAGTCTTAGGACAACGTTAGGTGTAGAGTTAGTGTTAGGGCTAAATTAGGGCTAGGATTAGTGCTAGGGTTAGTTTTAGGGTTAGGCCTATTGTTGGGGCTAGAGATATGGTAAGTATTAGGGTTAGGGTTAGTGATAGCGTTAGAGGAAAGGATGGGGTTATACCTAAGGTCAGGTGTAGGGCGAGGGTTAAAATTAGAGATAGAGCCAGAGTTAGGTTTTGTGTTAGAATTAAACTAAGTATAGGCCTAAGATGAGGACTAGTGTTTGTGTTAGGGTTAGGGCTAGGATTAGGGCTGGGGCTAATGTCAGGTCTGGGTTTATGGTTATGGTTAGTTTTAGGGTTAGGTTATGGATAGGTCTCGTGTAAGGGCTAGGTTTAGGTTAAGGATCAGGTTTAAAGCTAGGTTTATTATTAGGGTAAGGGTTCAGTTAAGATTTGGTTAGGTTAAGATTTAAGGTTACCGCTTGAATTAGTGTTAGGGATAGGATTAGGGTTCGGGTTAGGTTTAGAGTAATGAATAGGGTTAATGTTAGCAATAGTTTTAGCGTTAGGCCTAGGGTTAGCATTTGTGTTAGGCTCATCTTTAGGGTAAGCGATAGGGTTAGGGCTAGGGTTAAGGTTAGAATTAGGACTAGGTTTAGGGTTAGGCCTAGGGTTTGTGTCAAGGTTAGGATTGGGGTAAGTGTTAGCGTTTGAGCTAGGATTAGGTCTGGTATGAGGGTTAGGGTTAAAGTCAGGGTTAAGGATTAAATTAGCTTTAGGTTAGGGTCACGGATAGGGTAATGGATAAGATTAGGTTTAGGGTTCAGGTTAGTTTTAGAGTAATGGATAGGGTTAGTGTTAACGAAAGGGTTAGCGCTACGCCTAGGTTTAGAATATGAGTTAGGCTCATCTTTAGGGTAATGGATAGTGCTAGAGCTAAGGTTAGGGCTAGGAATAAGGTTATGTTTAGGGCTAGGTTTAGGGTTAGGCCTAGGGTTAGTGTCAGGGATAGTTTTAGTTTAAGTATTAGCATTTGAGCTAGGGTTAGGTCTTGGCAAGGGTTAGGGTTAGAATCAGGTCTAGGGTTAGGGTTAGGGTTATGTTTAGGGTAAGGTTTAGAGTTTGACCTAGGTTTAAGATTCAGGCGAGCATAGGATTAGGCTTAGATCTAGGGTTATATTTAGGGTTATGAATGAGGCTAGATTTAAGTCTAGGATAAGGGCTAGGTTTTGTGTGAGGTTTAGGGCTAACATTAGGGCTATGGGAATTATAAGAGCTAGGAATATATTTATGGCTAATTTTAGGGTCAGGATTATGGATATGTCTAGGGTTAGGTTTTGGATTTGGGTTAGGAATAGATTTAGAGGTAGAATTTGTTTAGGGTTAAGTGTCATTGTTCAGGATAGGGTTAGATTTAGGGTGAGTGCCAGAATTACGACTAGTGTTGGGTCTAGGTATAGGTGTAGTCTTTAAGTTAGGTTAACTGTTAGTGTTAGGGCTAGTGCTAGGTTTTTGTTTAGGGCTAGGGCTAGATTTATGACTATATTTAGGATTAGGTTTCATATAGTGCTAGTGTTACTGTTAGGTGTAACTATTGTTTACCGGTATGGGAAGAGTTAGAGTTCGGTTTAGTGTTAGGGTCAGGTGTAGACTTAGGGTTAGTGTTAGAGTCAGAAAAAGAGTCAGGGTTAGGGTTCGGTTTAGAGCTAGAATGAGGGCTAAAATAGGACTAGTAATAGAGTTAGGGTTTGGGGTAGGCTAAAGATTAAGTTTAGTACAGGGTAGCATTAGGGTGAGGGTTTTGCTTAAGGAAAGAGATAGGGTTTAAGGAAGGGTTAGAGTTAGTGTTAGATTTAGGGCTAGGGTTAGGGTTAGGGTTTGAGATAAAAATAGATTTAGGTTCAGATTCAGGCTAGGATTTGTGTTATCATTAGGGCTATGATAAGAACTAATGATGAAGGCTAATGAAAGAACTAGGTTTCTGCTTAGGGTTAATTCTAGGTTTAACGTTAGGGCAATGTTTAGAGCTAAGGTTAGTGTTAGGGGGCCGAGTCAGTTGTCAGGGTTGTTTCTAGGGTTAGAGTTAGGACTCAAATTAGGGCTAGGTTTAGGGCTAGGTGTACCTTTAAGGTTTGGTTTAGGTTAAGTGTTAGGGTTATGGCTTTGTTTGTTTTAGGGTTAGAGTAGATTTAGGGCTAGTTTTCCAGTTAGCATTAGGGTTAGGGCTAGTGTTAAGATGAGGCTTATACTTAATTTTAGTTTTAGATCCAGGTTTAAGCCTTGGGCAAAGGTTACGGCTAAGTTTGGGGCTAGGGATAGGGCTAGCATTTGGGTTATGGTAAGGGATATGTTTAGAACATGGGATAAGGCTAGGGCGAGAGGTAGAGTTAGTCTTATGGATAGGGCAAGGGTTAGGTTTACTGTTAAGGCTAAATTAGGGCTGGGATTAGTGCTAGGGTTAGTGTTAGATTTAGACCTAAGTTTAGGGCTAGGGTTAGGGTTAGCATTATGGTTAGGGAAAGGTATGATGTTACAGCTATGTTTAGTGCTAGGACAAGGGATAAAATTAAGGTTAGTGCAAGAGTTAAAATTAGGGTTAGGATTAAGGCTAGGCTTAGAACTAGGTTTAGTGCTAGGGATAGGGCTAATATCAGGTCCTGGGTTAAGGTTAGGCTAGGGTTAGGGATAGAGCTATGGCTCAGTTTTGTTTTAGAATTAGGCTAGGGTTAGGGCTAGTTTTATCATTAGTGATAGTCTTAGGGCTAGTGGTAGGTTGAAGTTTAGGCTTAGATTTATTGTTATAGATAGATCTAGGTTTAGGGCTATGGCTAGGGTTAGGGCTAAGGTTAGGGCTAGTGTTAGGGTTATGGTAACGGATAGGGTTAGAACTACAAATAGGGCTAGGACGAGAGTTGGAGTTAGTCTTTGGGCTATGGTTAGGGGTAGGTTTAAGGTTAGGGCTAAATTAGGGCTAGGAATAGCACTAGGGTTAGTGTTAGGGTTAGGCCTAGTGTTAGGGTTAGTGTTAGGGTTAGGATTAGGTTTAGGGGAAGGATAGGGTTATAGACAGCTTTAGGTCTATGGAGAGGGTTAGAACTAGTGTTACGAGTAAGCTTTGGGTTTGGGTTAGAATTCAGGCTAGGTTTAGGTTTAAGCGGAGGGTTTGTGTTAGGGCTAGGTCTAGGATTACGGCTAGGGCTAATGTCAGGTCTAGATTTATGGTTAGTATTAGTTTTAGTGTTAGATTATGGCTATATCTAGTATAAGGGTTAGGTTTATGGTAGGGGTCAGGTTTAGAGCTAGGTGTTTTATTAGGGTCAGGGTCCGGGTTGGATTTGGTTTAGGTTAAGTTTTAGAGTTAAGGATTGAGTTAGCTTTAGGGTTAGGGTTATGGATAGGGTAATGGATAGGATTAGGTTTATGGTTCCTGTTAGGTTTAGAGTAGTGGATAGAGTTAATGTTAGCAATGGGGTTATCGTTTGGCCTAGGGGTGGCATTTGGGTTAGGCTTATCTTTAGGGTAATGGATAGGGTTAGAGCTAAATTTAGGGCTAGGTTTATTGTTAGGATTAGGTTTAGGGTAAGTGTAGGCATTTGAGCTATGGTTAGGGCTAGGGCGAGGGTTAGGTTTTGAGTCAGGGCTAGTGTTAGGTTTAGGGATAGGTTTATCTTTATGCTAAGATTTAGAGTTTGAGCTAGCGTTATGGCTAGGGCTAGGGTTAGCATTAGGGTTAGGTCTAAGTTTATGGTTAGGGTTATCATTAGGACTAGGTTTTTGGGCTAGAATAAGGGCTAGGTTTTGTGTGATGTTTAGGGCTATGGGTAATGTAAGAGCTAGGGATATGGTTATGGCTAGTTTTAGGGTCAGGGTTATGGATAAGTCTAGTGTTAGGGTTAGGTTTTAGTTTAGGATATGGTTTAGAGCTAGGGTTTCTATTAGATTAAGTGTCATTGTTGGGTTATGGTTAGTTTTATGGTTAGGGCCACAATTAGGTCTAGTGTTTGGTCTAGTGATAGGTTTAGTCTTTACATTAGATTAAGGGTTATTTTTAGGGCTAGTGCTAGGATTTTGTTTAGGGATAAGGCTAAATTTATGACTCTATTTAGAAGTAGGTTTGGTCTAGTTCTAGTGTTACTGTTAGGTTTAAGTATAGTTTTAAAAGTAGGGGTAGTGTTAGGGTTAGGGTTAGGTTTAGGGTTAGGGTCAGGTTCAGATCTAGTGTTAGTGTTAGGGTAAGAATAAGGGTCAGGATTAGGATTAGGGTTAAAGCTAGAATGAGGGCTAGGTTTAAAATTAGTAATAGATTTAGGGTTTGCAGTAGGCTAAATCTTAAGTTTAGGACTAGAGTAGCATTAGGGAGAGGGTTTGGCTTAAGGTAAGTGATAGGGGTAGAGGTACAGTTAGGGTTAGTGTTAGAATCAGGGGTTGGATTAGGGCTAGGATTTGTGTTAGCATTAGGGTTACAGCTAATGAAAAAAACTATTTTTCTGATTAGAGCTAGTTCTATTGTTAGTGTTAGGGCAATGTTTAGAGCTAGGGGTACTGTTAGGGTCTGACTCAGAGTCAGGGTTTTTTCTATGGTTAGGGTTAGAACTCAAATTAGGGCTAAGTTTAGGGTTAGGTGTAAGGTTAGTGTTTGGTTTAGGTTAAGGGTTACGGTTAGAATTAGGCTCAGTTTTGTTTTAGGGCTAGAGTAGGGTTAGCGCTAGTTTTCCAATTAGCTTTACGTTTAGGGCTAGTGTTAGGGTGAGTTTTGGTCTTAAGGTTAGGGTTTACAACAAGGCTTAGGGCTAGTGTGATGGTTAGAGTTAGGGTTGGGGCTAGAGATAGGGCTAGGTTTTGGGTTATGGTAAGGGATAGATTTTGAAATTTGGATAGGGCTAGGGCAAGAGATTGAGTTAGTCTTAGGGCTAGGGATAGGATTAGGCTTAGGATTAGGGTTAAATTTGGGCTAGGATTAGCCCTAGGGTTAGTGTTAGGTTTTGGCCTAGAGTTAGGGCTAGGGTTAGGGTTAACGTTAGGGTTAGGGTAAGGTATGATGTTACAGCTACATTTTGGGATAGGGGATGAGATAAAATTAGGGTTAGGGCTCCAGTTAAGGTTAGTATTAGTATTAAGGCTAGGCTTAGTGCTAGGCTTAGGGGTAGGGTTTGTGCTAGGGTTCGGGATAGGATTAGGTCTATGGCTAATGTCAGTTCTAGGGTTATTGTTAGGTATAATTTTAGGTTTAGGTTTATGGCCAGGTCTATTGTAAGGGTTACGTTGAGGGTTAGGCTCAGGTTTACACCTAGGGTTATTATTAAGGTCAGAGTCAGGGTTAGGGTATGGGTTAGGTTAAGGTTTAAGGTTAGGGCTAAAATTAGCATTAGGGTTAGGGTAATGGATATGGTTAGGTTTCAGTTTCAGTTCAGGTTTAGTATTATGGACAGGGTTAGGGTAAGTAAGGCATAGGGTTAGAGTTAGGCCTAGGTATAGAATTTGGTTAAAGATATGGTTCAGGTAATGGATAGAATTAGAGCTACAGTTAGGACTAGGGTTATGGTTATGTTAGGGCTATGGTTAAGTTTAGGCCTAGGTTTAGAATTTGCTTAGGGTTATGGTTAGGGTAATGGATACAATTATATCTAGGTTTAGAGCTAGTGTTATGGTTAGAAATATGGCTATATGTTTGGTTTAGGTTTTGGTTTAGGACAAGGTTTAGGTTTAGGGTTAAGTTTAGGATAAGGGTTAGGGCTAGGGATATGGTTAGGGCTATGATTAAAACTAGGGTTAGGGCTCAGATTAGGGCTAGGCCTTGGATTAGGTTAGGGCTAGTGTAGGACTACTGCTAATGTAAGAACTAGGGTTATGATTAGGGCTAGTATTAGGGTTAGCATTAGGACTAGGTCTAGTGTTTATATTAGGTTTAGGTTCAGGGGCATGATTAGAGATAGCGTTAGTGTAGGGTCAGAGTCAGGGTCAGTGTTACTTTTAGGATTAGGGTTAGGACTCGAATTAGGGCAAGAGTTAAGTATAGGTGTAGGGTTAGGATTTGTGTGTTATGGTAAGAATTAGGGATAGGGCTAATGTCAGGTCTAGGGTTACATTTAGGTTAGGGTTAGGGTTGGGGCTATGGCTCAGTTTTGTTTTAGAGCTAGGGTTATGGTAAGGGCTAGTTTTGGGATTAGCAATAGTGTTAGAGCTAGTAGTAAGGTGAGCTTAAATCTTATATTAATTGTTATGGTTACATCTAGGTTTAGGCCTAGGGCTATGGTTAGGGCTAAAGTTAGGGTTAGTCTTAGGGTTATGATAACAGATACCGTTAGAACTAGAAATAGGGCTAGGTTGAAACTTAGAGTTAAACTTAAGGATAGGGTTAAGGGTGGGTTTAAGGCTAGGGCTAAATTAGGGCTAGGATTAGTGCTATGGTTAGTGTTAGGGTTAGGGCTAGGGTTAGGATTAGTGTTAGTGTTAGGGATAAGGTTACTTTTAGGGAAAGTGATGGGGTTATAGACAGGTTTAGGGATAGGGCAAGAGATAGAATTAGGGTTAGGGCTAGATTAGGGATCAGAGTATGATTAAGGCTAGCTTTAGTTCTAGATTTGAGGGATTGTGTTAGGGCTAGGGCTAGGATTAGGGACAGGGCTAATGTCAGGTCTAGGGCTATGGTTAGGAATAGTTTCAGGGTTAGGTTATGGCTAGTTGTAGTGTAAGGATTACATTTAGGGTAAGGGTCAGGTTTAGAGCTAGGCATATTATTAGATTCAGAGTTGGGTAGGGTTTGGTTTAGTTTAAGGTTTAGAGTTAAGAGTTGAATTAGCGTTAGGGTTAGGGTTAGAGTTAAGGTAATGGATGGGGTTAGGTTTAGGGTTCAGGTTAACTTAGAGTAATGCATAGGGTTAGTGTTAGTGACAGGGTTAGCATTAGGCCTAGAGTTGCATTTGAGTTAGGCTTATCTTTAGGGTAAGAGAGAAGGTTAGAGCTAAAGTTAGTGCTAGAGTTAAGGTTAAGATTAGGGCTAGGGTTAGGTTTAGGCCTAGTGTTAGTATCATGGTTAGGTTTAGGGTAAGTGTTAGGGTATGAGCTAGGGTTAGGACAAGGAGATGGTTAGGGTTAGAGTCAGGGCTATGGTTACGGTTAGGGTTACGATTAGGGCTAGGTTAAGGGCTAGGATAAGGCTAAGTTTGTGTGGTGTTTATGGCTAGCATTAGGGCTATCAGTTAGGGTTAGGATTAGGGTTAGGGTTAGGGTTAGAGTTAGGGCCAGAATTAGGAATAGTGTTGGGTCTAGAGATAGGGTTAGTATTTGTGTTAGGTTAAGGGTTATTTTTAGGGCTAGTGCAAGGTTTTTGTTTAGGGCTAGTGCTATATTTATGACTATAATTAGGATGAGGTTTGGTCTAGTGCTAGAGTTACTGTTAGGTTTAGGTACAGGTTTACTTGTAGGGTTAGGGGTAGGATCCAGTTTAGGGTTAGTGTGAGGTTATTTCTAGGGTTAGTGTTAGAGTCAGAATAAGGGTCAGGTTTTGGGTTAGAATTACAGCTAGAATGAGGGCTAGGGTTAAGACTAGTAATATAGTTGGGGATTGGGGTAGGCTAAGGATTAGGTTTAGGACTAGGTAACATTAGGGTGAGGATTTGTCTTAGGGAAAGGGATGGGTTTAGAGGCAGGATTAGGGTTAGGGATAGGTTTAGGGATAGGGTTAGGGTTAGGGTTATTCTTAGGGTTAAACTAAGGTTAGAGCTTGGATAAACACTGGGATTTGTGTTAACTTTAGGGTTATGGCTAATGAAAAAACTTGGTTTCTGTTTAGGGCTAGTTATAGGGTTAGCATTAGGGCAATGTATAGAGCTAGGTTTAGTGTTAGGATCCGAGTCAGGTTCAGGGTTACTTCTAGGGTTAGGTTTAGCACTCAAATTTTGGCAATGTTTAGGCCTAGGTTTAGAGGTAGTGTTTGATTTAGGGTAAGGGTTAGGGTTAGGTTTATGGCTCAGTTTTGTTTTAGGTTTAGGTTAGGGTTAGGGCTCGTTTTCCAATTAGCATTAGGGTTTGGGCTAGTGATAGGGTGAGCTTTAGGCTTGAGGTTAGGGTTAGATTCACATTTAGGGCTAAGTCAAAGTTTAGGGCTAAGTTTGGGGCTAGGGATAGGACTAGAGTTTTGGTTATGGTAAGGGATAAGTTTAGAACTAGGGCTAGGGCTAGGGTGAGTGTTAGAGTTAGTCTTAGG
This sequence comes from Marmota flaviventris, assembly GCF_047511675.1. Taxonomy (NCBI): domain Eukaryota; kingdom Metazoa; phylum Chordata; class Mammalia; order Rodentia; family Sciuridae; genus Marmota; species Marmota flaviventris. Next base: position 13,593,383 of record NC_092510.1, read on the forward strand.
GCTAGGGCTAGGGTTAGGTTTAGGGTTAGGGCTAAATTAGGGCTAGTATTAGTGCTAGGGTTAGTGTTAGATTTAGGCCTAGGTTTAGTGCTAAGGTTAGGGTAAGGTATGATGTTACAGCTACGTTTTGGGCTAGGTCAAGTAATAAAATTAGGGATTAGGCTATGGTTAAGGTTATGGTTAGAATTAAGGCTAGGCTTAGTGCTAGAATTAGGGCTAGGATTTGTGTTAGGTTAGGGCTAGGATTAGGGATAGGGCTAATGTCAGGTCTAGGGTTATGGTTAGGAATAGTTTTAGGGTTAGATTTATAGCCAGATCTATTGAAAGGTTTAGGTTGAGTGTTACTGTCAGCTTTGCTGCTAGTGTATTATTAGGGTCGGAATCAGGGTTAGGGCATGTGTTAGGTTAAGGTTTATGTTTAGGGTTCAAATTATCATTAGGGTTCATGTTAGGGTTAGGTTAATGCATATGGTTAAGTTTAGGGTTCAGTTTAGGTTTAGGGTAATGGACAGCCTTATGTTTAGGGATAGTGTTAAGGTTAGGCCTAGGGATAGAATTCAGTTATGGTTATGGTTATGGTAATGGATAGGATTAGAACTACAGTTAGGTCTAGGGTTATTGTTAGGTTAGGTCTATGGTTAGTGTTAGGCCCAGGGTTAGAATTCGGTTAGGGTTATGTTTAGGGTAATAAATAAGATTAGAGCTAGTGTTAGGGCTAGGGTTCTGGTTAGGATTAGGGCCATGGTTTGGGTTAGGTCAAGGTTTTAATTTTTGGGTTAGGTTTAGGTTAAGTGTTAGGGCTAAGGTTAGGGTTAGGGATAAGGTTAAAGCTAGGGTTAGGGATCAGATTAGGGCTAGTTTTGGTTTATGTTAGGTATAAGGTAGGACTACGGCAATTGTAAGAACTAGAGTTAAGATTAAAGCTAGTTTTAGAGATATGATTGGGTCTAGGTCAGTTCTAGTGTTTAGATTAAGTTTAGATTTAGGGAGATGATTAGAGATAGGTTTAGTGCTAGGGTCAGAGTCAGGATCAGTGTTACTGATCAGGGTTAGGGATAAGACTCTAGTTAGGGCTAGGATTAAGGCTAGGTGTAGGGTTAGGTTTTTTTGTTAGGGTTAGGGTAAGAATTAGGGGTAGGGCTAATGTCAGTTCTAGCATTACCGTTAGACTAGGTTTAGGCTTAGGGCAATGGCTCAGTTTTGTTTTAGAGCTAGGGCTAGGGTTAGGGCTAGTTTTAGGATTGGCAATAGTATTAGGGCTAGTGGTAGGATGGGGTTTAGGCATAGATTTATTGTTATGGGTAGATCTAGGTTTAGGGCTAGGGCCTGCATTAGGGTTAAGGTTAGGGCTAGTGTTAGGGTTATGGTAATGGATAGGGTTAGAACTACATATAAAACTGGGGTGCAATTAGAGTTATTTTGGGGCTAGGGTTAAGGGTAGGTTTAGGGTTAGGGCTAAATTAGGGCTAGGATTAGCGCTACGGTTAGTGTTAGGGTTAGGCCTAGGGTTAGGGCTAGGGTTAGGGTTAGATTTAAGGGAAGGGATGGGGTTATAACTAGGTTTAGAGCTAGGGTTCTGGTTACAATTTGATTTGGGGCTAGAGTTAGGGTTTGGATTAGGATTAAGATTAGGTTTAGTGCCAGGATGAGGGTATGTGTTAGGGCTAGGGCTAAGATTAGGGCCTGGGCTAATGTCAGGTCTAGGTTCAAAGTAAGTGGTAATTTTATGGTTAGGTTATGGCTAGGTCTAGTGTAAGGGTTAGGTTTAGGGTAAGGGTCAGGTTTAGAGCTAGGTGTTTTATTAGGGTAAGTGTCCAGTTATGGTTTGGTTTAGGTTAAGATTTATGGTTAAGGCTTGTATTAGCTTTAGGGTTCAGTTTAGGATTAGGGTAATGGATAGGGTTAGGTTTAGGATTCAGGTTAGGTTTAGAGTAATGAATATTTTATTGTTAGCGATAGGGTTGGTGTTAAGCCTATGGTTAGCATTTGGGTTAGGCTTATCTTTAGGGTATTAGACGGGGTTAGAGCTAAGGTTAAGGCTAGGGTTAAGGTTAAGTTTATGGCTAGGGTTAGGGTTAGGCCTAGGGTTATTTTCAGGGTTAGATTTAGGGTAAACATTGGGGTTTGAGCTAGGGTTATGTCTAGGGCAAGGGTTAGGGTTAGAGTATGGGCTAAGGTTAGGGTTAGGGTTATGTTATGATTACGGAAAAGGTTAGAGTTTGAGCTAGGTTTAAGACTGGTGAGGGTAAGGGTTAGGGTTAGGTCTAGTGTTATGGTTAGAGTTACAATTAGGGCTAGGTTTAGGGCTAGGATAAGGGCTAGGTTTGTGTGATGTTTATGGCTAGCGTTAGGGCTATGGGTAATTGTAGAGCTCAGGTTATGGTTATGGCTAGTTTTAGGGTTAGGGTTTTGGATAATTCTAGTGTTAGGGTTTGGTTTTGGGGTAGGATAAGGTTTAGAGCAAGGGTTTGTGTTAGTGTAAGCGTCAGTGTTTGGGTTAGTGTTAGGGCCAGAATTAGGAATAGCTTTGGGTCTAGGGATAGGGTTAGTTTTGTGTTAGGTTAAGGGTTATTGTTAGGGCTATTTCAAGGTTTTTGTTTAGGGTTAGCCTAGATTTATAACTCTATTTAGGATTAGGTTTGGTCTAGTGCTAGTGTTACTGTTAGGTTTAGGTATAGGTTTACTGGTAGGGGTAGAGTTAGGTTTCGGTTTAGGGTTAGTGTCAGGTTTAGATCTAGGGTTAGTGTTAGGGTCAGAATAAGGGTCAGGGTTTGGTTTAGGGCTAGAGCTAGAATGAGGCCTAGGGTTAGCACTAGTAACAGAGTTAGGGTTTGGGATAGGCTAAGGATTAGTGTTAGGACTAGGGTAGCATTAGGGTGAGGGTTTTGTTTAGGGTTAGGGATAGGATTAGAGGTAGGGTTTGGGATTAGGGATAGGGTTAGGGATAGGGTTAAGGTTAGGGTTAGTCTTAGAGTTAAACCTAGGGTTAGGGCTCAGATTAGTGCTAGAATATGTGTTAGCATTAAGGTTATGGCTAATGAAAGAACTTGAATTCTGATTTGGGCTACTTCTTGGTTTAGCATGAAGGCAATGTATAGAGCTAGGGTTAGTGTTAGTTTCCGAGTCATGGTCAGGGTTCCTTCTAGGGTTAGGTTTAACACTCAAATTATGGCAAGGTTTAGGTCTAGATTTAGGGTTAGTGTTTGATTTAGGTTAAGGGTTAGGGTTAGGTTTATGGCTCAGTTTGGTTTTAGGGCTAGGTTAGGTTTAGGGCTAGTATTCCAAATAGCATTACTGTTAGTGATAGTGTTAGGGTGAGATTTAGGCTTAAGGTTAGGGTTTGATCCATGTTTAGGGGTAGGGCAAATATTACAGCTAAGGTTGGGGATAGGAATAGGGCTAGGTTTTGGGTTATGGTTAGAGATAGGTTTAGAACTAGGGATAGGGCTCGTTCAAGAGTTAGAGTTAGTCTTAGGGATAGGGATAGGGTTAGGTTTAGTGTTAGGCCTAAATTAGGGCTAGCATTAGTGCTAGGGTTAGTGTTAGGTTTAGGCCTAGGTTTAAGGCTAGGGTTAAGGTTAGCGTTAGTGTTAGGGTAAGGTATGATGTTACAGCTATGTTTAGTGCTAGGACAAGGGATAAAATTAGGGATAGGGCTAGGGTTAAGATCAGGGTTAGGATTAAGGCTGGGCTTAGAACTAGGTTTGGGTCTAGGGATAGGGCTAATGTCAGTTCTAGGGTTAAGGTTAAGTAGGGTTAAGGATAGGGCTATGGCTCAGTTTTGTTTTAAAACTAGGCCTAGGATTAGGTCTAGTTTTAGGATTAGCAATAGTGTAGAGCTAATGGTAGGGTGAAGTTTAGGCTTATATTTATTGTTATGGTCATATCTAGGTTAAGGGCTATGGATAGGCTTAGGGCTCATTTTAGGGCTAGTGTTAGCGTTATGGTAACAGATAGGGTTAGAACTAGAAATAGGGCTAGGTTGAGAGTTCGAATAGGTCTTTGGGGTAGTGTTAGGGGTACCAGTTTAGGGTTAGGGCTAAATTAGGGCTAGGATTATTGCTAGGGTTAGTGTTAGGGTTAGGGTTAGTGTTAGTGTTAGAGTTAGGATTAGATTTAGGGGAAGGGATATGGTTATAGCTAGATTTAGGGCTAAGGTGAGGGTTCGAATTAGGGTTAGGACTAAGGTTATGGTTTGGGTTAGAATTAAGACTAGTTTTATGGCTAGGCTGAGGGTGTGTTAGGGCTAGTCCTAGGATTAGGGCTAGGGCTAATGTCATGTCTAGGTTTATGGATAGTATTAGTTTTAGTGTTAGGTTATGACTATGTCTATTGTAAGGTTTAGGTGTAGGGTAAGGGTCAAGTTTAGAGCTAGGTGTATTATTAGGGTCAGAGTTTGGGTAGGGTTTAGTTTAGTTTAAGATTTAGGGTTAATGCTTGAATTAGCAGTGGCTCCGGGTTACGGTCATGGTAATCGATAGAATTAGGTTAATGCTTCCTGTTAGTTTTAGAGTAATTGATGAGGTTTTTGTTAACAATAGGGTTATCATTAGGCCTAGGGTTAGCATTTGGGTTAGGCTTTTCTTTAGATTAATATATAGGGTTAGACCTAGGTTTAGGGCTAGGGTTAAGGTTAGGATTAGGGTTAGGCCTAGGGTTAATATTAGGGTTAGTGTTAGGGTATGTGTAGGCAGTTAAGCTAGGGTTAGGCCTATGGCGAAGGTTAGGTTTTGAGTCAGGGGTAGTGTTAGGTTTAGGGTTAGGGTTATCTTTAGGCTAAGGATTAGAGTTTGAGCTAGGGTTAGGGCTAGGGCGAGGGTTAGCATTAGGGTTAGATCTAAGGTTATGGTTAGGGTTATGATTAGAGCTAGATTTAGGACTAGGATAAGGGCTAGGTTTTGTTTAATGTTTTGGGCTAATGTTAGGGCTTTGGGTAATATGAGGGATATGGTTATAGCTAGTTTTAGGGTCAGGTTTATGTATAAGTCTAGTGTTAGGGTTAGGTTTTATTTAGGATAAAGATTAGATTTAGGGTTTCTATTAGATTAAGTGTCATTTTGGGGTTAGGGTTAGTTTTGAGTTTAGGGCCACAATTAAGACTAGTGTTGGGTCTAGTGATAGGTTTAGTCTTTGCGTTAGGTTAAGGGTTAATTTTAGGGCTAGTACTAGGTTTTTGTTTAATGCTAGGGCTAGATTTATAACTCTATTTAGGATTAGATTTGGTCTAGCGCTACTATTACCCTTAGGTTTAGGTAAAGGTTTATCAGTAGATGTAGTGTTAGGGTTTGGTTTAGGGTTAGGGTAAGGATTAGATCTAGGGTTAGTGTTAGGTTCAGAATTAGGGACAGGGTTAGGGTTAAAGCTAGAATGAGGGCTAGGTTGAGGACTAGTAATAGAGTTAGGGTTTGGGATAGGATAAGAATTATAGTTAGAACTAGGGTAGCATTAGGGTGAGGGTTTGGTTTAAAGTAAGGGATAGTGTTAGAGGTAGGTGTACGGTTAGAGTTAGGGTTACCATTAGTGTTTGGGTGTGGGTTATAGTTAGATTAAGGGTTAGTGTTAGGTTAAAGATAAAGTTAATCTTAGGTTTAGGGTTAGGATTAGGTGAGTGTTAAGGTTAGTGTCAGGGTTAGAGTTAATGTTAGGGTTAGGGTTAGGGATAGAGACAGGGTTAGGTTTAGGGTTAGGTTATGGTTTGTGTTAGGGTTAGGGTTAGGGTTAGGATTAGAGATAGGGTTAAGGTTAGGGTTATGGATAGTGTTAGGGTTACGGTTAGTTTTCAGGTTAGGGTTAGGCTTAGGGTAAGATTTCGGGTTAGGGTTAAGATTAGGGTTGGGATTAGAGTTAGGGTTAGGTATAGAGTTAAGGTTAGTTTTAGGGTTGGTGTTAGGGTTTGTGTTAGCCTTAAGATTTGGGTTAGGGTTAGGGTTACAGTTAAGATTAGGGTTACAGTTAGGTTTGGGGTTAGTGTTAGGGTTAGGCTTAGGGTTAAGTTTAGTGTTAGGTTTAGGGTAAGTGTTTGTGATAGAGTTAGGGTTAGGGTTCGGGTTAGGGTTAGAGTAAGTGTTAGAGTTTGTGTTAGGGTTAGTGTTAGGGTTAGGGTTAGGGTTTGTTTTAGGGATAGGTTTCGGGTTAGTATTAGGTTTAGGTTTAGGGTTAGGGTTGGTGTTATGATTAGGGTTAAGTTTAGGTTTAATGTTATTGTTATGGTTAGAGTTAGGGTTAGGTTTAGGGTTAATGTTACGATTAGTGTTAGGGTTAGGTTTAAGGTTAGTGTTATGGTTTGCATTAGGATTAGAGATAGGATTAGGGTTAGTGTTAGTGTTCAGTTTAGGGTTAGGGTTAGTTTTAGTGTTTGGGTTATGTTTATGGTTAGGTTTAATATTAATGTTAGGGTTAGGTTTAGTGTACGGTTTAGGGTTAGGTTTAGGATAAGCTTTAGGGTTGGTGTTAGTGTTAGGGTTAGGATTAGGGTCATGTTCAGTGTTAGGGTTAGGGTTAGGCTTTGGGTTAGGGTTAGGGTTAGTGTTAGGGTTAGGGTTATGCTTAGGTTTAAGGTTAGTGTTAGGTTTACTGTTAGGGTTTGTGTTATGGTTACAGTTTTGGTTAGCATTACAGTCAAGTTTAGGGTTATGGTTAGGGTTAGGGTTAGTATTAGGCTTAGGGTTAGAGTTAGGGTTAGGATTAGTGTTTGTGATAGGGTTAGGTTTTGGTTTAGGGTTCAGGATAGGGTCAGGGTCAGTTTTAGAGTTAGCAGTAGGGTTGGGTTTAGGGTTAGAGTTAGGGTTATTTTTAGGGTTAGGTTTAGGGTTTTTGTTAGGTTTAGATTTAAGGTTATTGTTAGGGTTACGGTTAAGATTAGAGTTAGATTTACAGTGAAGTTTAGTGGTAAGTTTTGGGTTAGGATTAGTTTTAGGTTTAGGGTTAGGTTTAGGTTTAGGGTTAGGGTTAGTTATAAGGTCAACGTTGGCATTAGGATTAGTGTTAAGGTTAAGTTAAGAGTTAGTGTTAGTGTTATTCTTAGGGTAAGGATTAGGGTAAGGGTTAGGAGGTAAGGGTTAGTTTTAAATTTAGGTTAGGTTTAGGGTTATGATTAGTGTTTGGGTTAATGTTAGAGTTAGGTTGAGGGTTAGTGTTACCGTTAGGGTTAGATTAAGTGTTAGTGTTAGGGTTACGTTTATGGTGAGGTTTAGGGTGAGTGTTAGTGTTAGGATTAGTGTTAGGGTTTGTGTTAGGGTTAGAGTTAGGTTAGGTTTAGGGTTATTGAAAAGATTAGGGTTAGTGTTAGTGTTAGGGTTAGGGATACTCTTAGGTTTAGGCATAGGTTTAGGGTTAGTTTTAGTGTTAAGCTTCGATTAGGGTCATGGTTAGTATTCCAGTTAGGGTTATGGTTAGGATTAGGGTTCTTGTTAGGATTAGAGTTAGGGTTATGGTTAGGGTTAATTTTAGGGTTAGAGTTAGGGATATGGTTAGGTTTAGGTTTAGTGTAAGGGTTAGGGTTATGTTTAGTGTTATAGTTAGGGTTAGGTTTCATGTTAGTGTTAAAGTTATGGTTAGTGTTAGGATAGGGTTAGGTATAGGATTAGATTTAGTGTTAGTGTTAGGGTTAGGGTTAAGGAGAGTGTTAGGGTTAGGGATAGGTTTAAGGTTAGCTTTAGTGCTGGAGTTAGGGTTAGGGTTAGATTTTGTTGTAGGGTTAGGGTTAGGGTTATGTTTCAGGTTACTTTTAGGGTTAGGATTAGGGTTAGGGTTTGAGCTAGGGTTAGGGTTAGTTTTAGAGTTAGGTTTAGGGTTAGGGTTAGTGTTAGAATTAGTGTTTGTGTGAGGGATATGGTTTGTGTTAGGGTAAGGTTTAGGGTTCTGGTTTGTGTTAGGGTTAGGGAGAGGGTTAGGGTTAGAGTTATGGTTAGGATTAGGGTTAAATTGAGGCTTAGGGTTAGGTTTAGGGTTAGTTTTAGGTTAACTTTTAGGTAAAGATTAGTGTTAGGTTTAGGGTTAGGATTAGTGTTAGGGTTAGGGTTTCTGTTAGGGTTAAGGTTAGGATGAGGGTTAGGGGTAGGGTTAGGTTTAGGGTTAGGTTCTGTGTTAATGTTAGTCTTAGGGATTGTGTTAGGTTTAAGGATAGGTTTAGGGTTTCTTTTAGCTTTAGGGTTAGAATTAGGGATAGGGTTAGTGTTACAGTTAGGGTTAGGTTTATGGTTAGGGTTAGTGTTAGGGTTAAATTTAGAGTTATTGTTAAGGTTAGTTTCTGTGTTAGGGTTAGGTTTAGGGTTTGGGTTCGTGTTAGGGTTAGTTTTAGAATTAGGGTTAGCATTTGGGTTAGGGTTAGTGTTAAGGTTTGTGTTAGGGTAAGAATTATGGTTTTTGTTACGTTAAGGGTTAGGTTGAGGATTTGTTTTAGGGTTAGAGTTAAAATTGGGGTTTTAGTTCTGATTAGAAGGAGAATTAGCATGAGGCATAGAGTTAGGGTTAGGGTTAGTTTTAGGTTGAGGATTTGTGTTAGGGTTAGAGTTAAAATTGGGGTTTTAGTTATGATTAGAAAGAGAATTAGAGTGAGACGTAGGGTTATGGTTAGGGTAAGTTTTAGGGTTATGGTTAGTTCAGGTATAGTGTTAGGGTTAGTTTTAGTGTTATTGTTAGTGTTAGGGTTAAAGTAAGGTTTAGGTATAAGAATTAGTGTTAGATTTAGGGTTAGGCTTAGAGTTAGGCTTAGTGATAGGGTTAATTTTGGGGTTATGGTTAGTGTTAGGATTAGGGTTAATGTTAGTGTTATGGTTAGTGTTAGGTTTAGGTTAAGGGTTAGGTAAGGGTTAGAGTTGCATTTGGATTGGGTTAGGGTTATTGATAAGTTTAGGGTTAGAGTTAGGGTTAGGTTTAGTTATAGAATTAGGGTTGGGGTTAATGTTAGTGTTAGGTTAGGGTTAGTTTTAGGGTTAGTGTTTGGGTTAGGTTTAGATAAGTGTTAGGGCAAGGGTTAAGGTTAATGTTAGGATTAGTGTTATGGATAGGGTTAGATTTAGTGTTAGGGTTATGGTTAGGGTTAGGGTTAGTGTTAGATTTAGTGTTAGGGTTAGTTTTAGTATTACTGTTATGTTTTGGGTTATGTTAGCATTAGGGTTATGGTTAGGGTTAGGGTTAGTGTTAGTTTTAATGTTAGTGTTAGGTTAAACGGTTAGTGTTAGGTTATGTTTATGGTTAGGTTTTGGGTTAGGGATTGTGTTAGGTTTTTGGTTATGATTAGGGTTAGGGTTACTTTCAGTTTAGGGTTAGGACTAATATTAGGGTTAGTGTTAGTGTTAGGGTTAGTGTTAGGTTAGGGTTAGAGTTAGGGTTAGGTTAGGGTTAGGGTTAGTGTTAGAGTTAAAGTTAGGGTTAGGGTTAGTGTTATGATTAGAGTTAGGTTGATGGTTAGTTTAGGGTTGGGGTAAACGTTTGCTTTAAATTCAGGGTTAGGGTTAGTGTTCAAATTTGTGATAGGGTTAAGGATAGGATTATGTTTAGGCTTACAGTTACGGTTAGGATTAGCGTTAGGATTAGGGTTAAGGTTACGTTAGGGTTAGCGCAGGGTTAAAGTTAGTTTTAGGGTTCGGGTAAGGATTACGTTTATGGTTAGTGTTAGGTTTAGGTTTAGGGTTAGGGTTAGGGTTAGGGTTAAGTTTAGGGTTGATGTTATGGTTATGGTTAGGGTAAGTGATAGCTTTAGTTTTAGGCTTAAGGTTAGGGTTAGTGTTAGTGTTACTGGTAGGATTATGCTTAGGTTTAGGGTTAGTGTTAGGAATAGGATTAGGTTTAGGGTTAGCTTTAGGGTTTTGGTTAGTTTAGGTATATTGTTAGCATTAGGTTTAGGGTTAGGATTATTATTAGTGTTAAAGTTAGTGTTAGTGTTTTTGTTAGGGTTAATTTTAGGGTTAGAGTTAGAATTTCTGTTAGAGTTAGGGTTTGTGTTAGGATTAGGTTTAGGGTTAGTGTCAGGATTAGAGTTAGGGTTGCCATTAGGGTAAAATTTAGGGTTAGGGTTACGATTAGAGTTAGTGTTAGTGATAGAGTCAGAGTTAAGATTAGTATTAGGGTTCGGTTAGGGTTAGGGTTAGAGTTAGGGTTAGGTTAAGTTTAGGGTTGGGGATAGGGTTGCGGTTAGGCTTAGTGTTAAGGTTAGGGTTAGTGTTAAGTTTGGGTTTAGGGTTAGGGTTTGGGTTAGTGTTAGAGTTAGCATTAATTTTAGTGTTAGGTTTAGGGTTAGGGTTAGTTTAGTGTTAGGGTGAGAGTTTGGGTTCATGTTTTTGTAACGGTTAGTGTGAGTGTTAGGTTTAGGTTTAGGTTTAACGTTAGGGTAAGTTAAGGTTTAGGGTTTGGTTTATGTTAGGGTTAGGGTTAGAGTTAGGTTTAGTGTTAGGTTTTTGTTTAGGTTTAGGGTTAGGGTTAGTGTTAGGTCAGTGTTAGGATTAGGATTAGGGCTAGGGTTAGGGTTAGGTTTAGGGTTTGTGTTAGTTTTAGTGTTAGGATTAGTGTTTGGATAACGGTTAGGATTAGGGTTAGGGTTAGTGTTACTTGTCAGGTTAGGGTTAGGGTTAGGATTAGTGTTAGGGCTAGGTTTAGAATTAGGGTTAGGATTAGTGTTAGGGTTAGGGTTAGGTTTAGGGGTAGTGATAGGGTTAGGCTTTCCATTAGGGTTAGTGTTAGTGTTAGTGTTAGGGTTAGGGTTAGTGTTTGTGTTAGGGTTCGGGTTAGCTTTAGGGTTAGTTAAGGCTGAGGGTTGGGGTTAGGTTAGGGTTATGGTTTGGGTTGATTTGTGATAAGGTTAGGGTTAGGTTAGAGTTAGGGTTATGGTTAGCATTAGGGTTATAGTTAGGTTTAGAGTTATTGTTTAGTGTTAGTTTTAGTGTTAGGGTTAGTTTTAGTGTTAGGTTTAGAGTTAGGTTTAGTGTTAGTTTAAACGTTAATGTTAGGGCCACCATCTTGGAGAGCTGACGTCACCATCCCTGTTTTCAACTGATCGCAGCTCATTCAGCCATAGAACAGGAAATTTCAGGCTGCCATTCGCCTGTGTCTCGCAGACAAATTACTCAGGCTCAGTGCTAAAGAACCCGCGGAAACTGCTTCTTGGAGCCTGCTCCTATCAGAACATACACAGAGCACGGAGCGGCCGAATTCTGGCTCCCAGAACTGCTCTGGCCCAGGGCTAAAGAACCCGTGAAAACTGCTTCTCAGTCCGGGTCCTGCTGAATACTGTGGAGGTAAATACCAACCGAGCCTTCATAGGCAGTGGCAACAGGATTGAGACGGGGCTTGTGAGGGCCTTTCAGGACTCACCTGTTGCTTTGGTCACCCAGCAAAGGGAACAAAATGCTGCCATTCACATGGGATACCAACATGGCAGAGATCTGATGTCATCAGAAAGCAGCAGAGGAGAGAACTTCATCAATACCAGTGGTGACAGAAACAGTTGGTCTCCTGGTAAAGAAAGTGAGTCACAAACACCCGAGTCTCTCTCACTTTGTCATCAAGCCAGAGGGGCAGAGCAGAGCCACCACCCGCAACTGGAACAGGCCCAGCGGCCCGCCGGCATGGCAGTCACGTCACCCCAATTGGAGTAGGGGTAGAGCAGAGCCGCCACCCATGCCCGCAAGGTAGGCAGACCTGCGACCGACTGGCAGAACAGGCCCAGTGGTCCACGGGCATGGTAGGAGGGGCAGAGCAGAGCCACCACCCATGCCTACAAGGTAGGCAGACCTGCGACCGACCGGTGGATCAGGCCCAGCAGCCTGTCGGCGTGGTGCACATGTCACCCCAATTGGAGTAGGGGCAGAACAGAGCCTTCACCTGCACCCGGAACAGGCCCAACGACCTGCTGGCATGGTAGTCACCACACCCCAATTGGAGTAGGGGCAGAGCAGAGCCGCCACCTGTGCCCGCAAGGTAGGCAGACCTGCGACCACCCAGCGGAACAGGCCCAGAGGCCTGCCGGCGTGGCAGACACATCACCCCATTTGGAGTAGGGGCAGAGCAGAGCCTTTGCCCGCGCCCGGAACAGGCCCAGCGGCCCGCCAGTGTGGTAGTCATGTCACCCCAATTGGAGTAGGGGCAGAGCAGAGCCGCCACCCGCTCCCACAAGGTAGGCAGACCTGTGACCGAACGGCAGACCAGGCCCAGCGGCCCGTCAGCATGGTAGACAGATCATCACAATTGGAGGAGGAGTACAGCCACCTCCTGACCCTGCAAGGGAGAATTTTCAACTATACAAGAGCAATATAAATATATAGGGGGAAATTTCAAAAACACAACAGTTTCACCAAGCAGAAAGAAACACGAGCAGTATGAAAAGACAAGGAAAGAAAGGACCACAAGCAATGCAAGTCAACTCAACTTTAGAAGAGGTAATAGCTGCAGCAGATGGAATGTCAGATAAAGAATTCAGGATATACATGCTTCAGATGATCTGGAATCTCAAGGAAGAAATTAGACAGCAAAATCAGACAATGAAAGATCACTTCGACAATGAATTACATAAACAAATCCAGGAAGCAAAAGATCAACTATACAGGGAGATAGAGGTTATAAAAAACAAACAGAAATACTAGAAATGCAGGAAGCAATAAACCAACTTAAAAACTGAATTGAGAATACTATCAGCAGAGTAGAACACTTAGAAGATAGAACATCAGACAATGAAGACAAAGTATTTAAACTTGAAAAGAACATAGACAGCTCAGCAAGACTGTTAAGAAGCCATGAGCAGAACATCCAAGAAATATGGGATAACATAAAGAGACCAAACTTAAGAGTCATTGGGATACAGGAAGGTATAGAGGTCCAAACCAAAGGAATGAGCAATCTATTCAATGAAATAATATGAGAAAACTTCCCAGACTTGAAGAATGAGACAGAATCCCAAATCCTAGAAGCCTACAGGACGCCGAATGTGCAAAATCATAAGAGATCCACACCTAGACGCATTATAATGAAGATGCCCAACATACACAATAAGGAGAGAATTTTAAAAGCTACAAGAGAAAGGAGGCAGATTACATTTAGGGGTAAACCAATCAGGATAACAGCCGATCTTTCAACACAGATTCTGAAAGCTAGAAGATCCTGGAATAACACATTTCAAACACTGAAAGAAAAGGGGTTCCAACCAAGAATTGTGTATCCAGCGAAATTAAACTTCAGGATGGAAGATGAAACTAAAACCTTCCACGATAAATAAAAGTTAAAATAATTTGCAGCTAGAAAACCATCTCTTCAAAACATCCTCGGCAAAACATTACAGGAAGAGGAAATGGAAAATAACAATGGAAACCAACAGTGGGAGGTAGGACAGTAAAGGGGGAAAATAATCAAAGAGGAAAACAAACCATGTTTAGTAACATAAATAAACAAATATGGCTGGAAGAACAACCCATATATCAATAATAACCCTAAATGTTAATGGCTTAAACTCCCCAATTAAGAGACACAGGCTAGTAGAATGGATCACAAAACAAGACCCAACAATATGCTGCCTACAGGAGACGCATTTGATAGGAAAAGACATACATAGATTGAAGGTGAAAGGTTGGGAAAAAATCATATCACTCATATGGACTTTGGAAACAAGCAGGAGTGTCCATACCCATATCAAATAAAATAGATTTCAAGCCAAAGTTAATCAAAAGGGATAAAAAGGGACACTACATACTGCTCAAGGGAACCATACACCAACAAGACATAACAATCATAAATATATATGCCCCAAACAATGGTGCAGCTATGTTCATCAAACAAACTCTTCTCAAGTTCAAGAGTCTAATAGACCACCCTACAATAATCATGGGAGACTTCAACACAACTCTCTCACCACTGGACAGATCTTCCAAACAAAAGTTGAATAAGGAAACTATAGAACTCAACAACACAATTAATAACCTAGACTTAATTGACATATATATAATATACCACCCAACATCAAGCAGTTACACTTTCTTCTCAGCAGCACATGGATCCTTCTCAAAAATAGATAATATATTATGTCACAGGGCAACTCTTAGACAATATAAAGGAGTAGAGATAATACCATGCATCTTATCTGATCATAATGGATTGAAACTGAAAATCAACGATAAAATAAGGAAGGAAAAATCATGCATCACTTGGAGAATGAACAATAGGTTACTGAATGATCAATGGGTTATAGAAGACATCAAGGAGGAAATTAAAAAAAATTCTTAGAGATAAATGAAAACACAGACACAACATATCAGAATCTATGGGACACATTGAAAGCAGTTCTAAGAGGAAAATTCATTGCTTGGAGTTCATTCCTTAAAAAAAGAAAAAAAAAACAACAAATAAATGATCTCATACTTCATCTCAAAATCCTAGAAAAAGAAGAGCAAAACAACAGCAAAAGAAGTAGAAGGCAAGAAATAATTAAAATCAGAGCTGAAATTAATGAAATCGAAACAAAAGAAACAATTGAAAAAATTGACAAAACTAAAAGTTGGTTCTTTGAAAAAATAAATAAAATCGACAGACCCTTAGCCATGCTAATGATGAGAAGAAAAGAGAGAACTCAAATTACTAGCATACGGGATGAAAAAGGCAATATCACAACAGACACTTCAGAAATACAGAAGATAATCAGAAATGATTTTGAATCCTTATACTCCAATAAAATAGAAGATAGTGAAGGCATCAATAAATTTCTTAAGTCATATGATCTACCCAGATTGAGTCAGGAGGATATACACAACCTAAACAGACCAATATCAATTGAGGAAATAGAAGAAACCATCAAAAGACTACCAACTAAGAAAAGCCCAGGACCGGATGGGTATACAGCAGAGTTTTACAAAACCTTTAAAGAGGAACTAATACCAATACTTTTCAAGCTATTTCAGAAAATAGAAAAAGAGGGAGAACTTCCAAATTCATTCTACAAGGCCAACATCACCCTGATTCCTAAACCAGACAAAGACACTTCAAAGAAAGTAAACTACAGACCAATATCTCTAATGAACCTAGATGCAAAAATCCTCAATAAAATTCTGGCAAATTGGATGGCAAGACATATCAAAAATTGTGCACCATGATCAAGTAGGATTCATCCCTGGGATGCAAGGCTGATTCAATATACGGAAATCAATAAATGTTATTCACCACATCAATCAACTTAAAAACAAGAACCATATGATCATCTCGATAGATGCAGAAAAAGCATTCGACAAAGTACAGCATCCCTTTATGTTGAAAACTCTAGAAAAACTAGGGATAACAGGAACATACCTCAATATTGTAAAAGCAATCTATGCTAAGCCTCAGACTAGCATCATTCTGAATGGATAAAAATTGAAGGCATTCCCTCTAAAATCTGGAACAAGACAGGGATGCCCTCTCTCACCACTTCTGTTCAACATATTTCTCAAAACACTGGCCAGAGCAATTAGACAGACAAAAGAAATTAAAGGCATAAAAATAGGAAAAGAAGAACTTAAATTATCACTATTTGCAGATGACATGATTCTATGCCTAGCAACCCAAAAGGGTCTACAAAGAAACTATTAGAGCTAATAAATGAATTCAGCAAAGTGGCAGGATATAAAATCAACACACATAAATCAAAGGCATTCCTGTATATCAGTGACAAATCCTCTGAAATGGAAATGAGTACAACCACTCCATTCACAATATCCTCAAAAAACAATAAAATACTTGGGAATCAACCTTAAAAACGAGGTGAAAGACTTATACAATGAAAACTACAGAACCCTAAAGAGAGAAATAAAAGAAGATCTTAGAAGATGGAAAAATATACCCTGTTCATGGATAGGCAGAACTAACATCATCAAAATGGCGATATTACCAAAAGTTCTCTATAGGTTTAATGCAATGCCAATCAAAATCCCAATGGCATTTCTTGTAGAAATAGAGAAAGCAATCATGAAATTCATATGGAAAAATAAAAGACCCAGAATAGCAAAAACAATGCTAAGCAGGAAGTGTGAATTGGGCGGTATAGCAATACCAGACTTCAAACTATACTACTGAGCAATAGTAACAAAAACAGCATGGTACTGGTACCAAAATAGGCAGGTGGACCAATGGTACAGAATAGAGGACACAGAAACCAATCCACAAAACTACAACTATCTTATATTTGATAAAGGGGCTAAAAGCATGCAATGGAGGAAGGATAGCATCTTCAACAAATGGTGCTGGGAAAACTGGAAATCCATATGCAACAAAATGAAACTGAATCCCTTTCTCTCACCATGCAAAAAAGTTAACCCAAAATGGATCAAGGAGCTTGATATCAAATCAGAGACATGGCGTCTGATAGAAGAAAAAGTTGGCTACGATCTACATACTGTGGGGTCGGGCTCCAAATTCCTCAATAGGACACCCATAGCACAAAAGTTAATAACTAGAATCAACAAATGGGACTTACTCAAACTAAAAAGTTTTTTTCTCAGCAAAAGAATCAATAAGAGAGGTAAATAGGGAGCCTACATCCTGGGAACAAATCTTTACTCCTCACACTTCAGATAGAGCCCTAATATCCAGAGTATACAAAGAACTCCAAAAATTAGACAATAAGATAACAAATAACCCAATCAACAAATGGGCCAAGGACCTGAACAGACACTTCTCAGAGGAGGACATACAATCAATCAACAAGTACATGAAAAAATGCTCACCATCTGTAGCAGTCAGAGAAATGCAAATCAAAACCACCCTAAGATACCATCTCACTCCAGTAAGATTGGCAGCCATTATGAAATCAAACAACAACAAGTGCTGGCGCGGATGTGGGGAAAAGGGTACACTTGTACATTGCTGGTGGGACTGCAAATTGGTGCAGCCAATTTGGAAAGCAGTATGGAGATTTCTTGGAAAGCTGGGAATGGAACCACCATTTGACCCAGCTATTCCCCTTCTGGGTCTATTCCCTAAAGACCTAAAAAGAGCATGATACAGGGACACTGCTACATCGATGTTCATAGCAGGACAATTCACAATAGCAAGACTGTGGAACCTACCTAGATGCCCTTCAATAGACGAATGGATAAAAAAATGTGGCATTTATACACAATGGAGTATTACTCTGCATTAAAAAATGACAAAATCATAGAATTTGCAGGGAAATGGATGGCATTAGAGCAGATTATGCTAAGTGAAGCTAGCCAATCCCTAAAAAACAAATGCCAAATGTCTTCTTTGATATAAGGAGAGTAACTAAGAACAGAGTAGGGACTAAGAGCAGGAGAAGAAGATTAACATTAAACAGGGATGAGAGGTGGGAGGGAAAGGGAGAGAGAAGGGAAATTGCATGGAAATGGAAGGAGACCCTCAGGGTTATACAAAAGTACATACAAGAGGAAGTGAGGGGAAAGGGAAAAATAAAACAACGGGGACAAATGAATGTCAGTAGAGGGGGCAGAGATAGAAGAGGGTAGGGGAGGGGAGGGGAGGGGAGGGGGGAGAGTAGAGGATAGGAAAGGCAGCAGAACACAACAGACACTAGTATGGCAATATGTAAATCAATGGATGTGTAACTGATGTGATTCTGCAATCTGCATAAGGGATAAAAATGGAAGTTCATAACCCACTTGAATCAAAGTGTGAAATATGATACATCAGGAACTATGTAATGTTTTGAACAACCAACAATAAAAAATTAAAAAAAAGATAAAGGTTAATGTTAGAGTTAGGGTTCGTGTTAGGGATAAGATTAGAGTTAGTGTTAAGGTTAAGTTTAGAGTAAGGGTGATGGTTTGTGTTAGTGTTATGGTTAAGGTTAATCTTAGGGTTAAAATTAGTGTTTTGGTTAGGGTTAGACTTATGTTAATGATTAGTGTTATTGTTAGTGTTAGGTTAGGTTTAGGTTTAGAGTGGGGTTTAGGGTTAGAGTTAGTGTTAGGGTTACATTTAGGGTTGGCGTTAGTGTTAGAGTTAGGGTTAGGGTTAGGATTATTTTTAGGTGTAGGTTTAGGTTTAGTGTTAGTGATTGGGTTAGATTTAAGATTAGGGTTCGGGATAGCATTAGGGTGAGTGATAGATTTAGGGTTAAGTTTAGTGTTAGGGTTAGGGTTGGGTTTCGTGTTTGTGTTAGGGCTAGGGTTAGTGTTAGATTTTGGTTTCGGATTAGGTTTAGGGTAAGTGTTAGAATTATTGTTAGTTTTAGGGTTAGTATTCACATTAGGATTAGGGGTAGGTTTAGGATTATTGTTTGGCTAAGGTTTCGTGTTAGGGTTAGGTTAATTTTAGGTTTAGTTTTAGGGTTAGTGTTAGGGTTAGGTTTAAGGTTAGTGTTAGTATTAAGGTTAGAGTTAGGTTTAGAGTTAGGTTTAGGGTTAGGGTTAGGTGTAGTCATAGGCGTAGAGTTTCAAGTAGGGTTAGTATTAGTGATAGGGTTAGGGTTAGTGTAAAAGTTTGTGTCAGAGTTCAGGTTAGCTTTAGGGTTAGGTAAGGCTTAGGGTTGTGGTTACGTTAGGGTTAGGGTTATGGTTTGGGTGGATTTGTGTTAAGGTTAGTGTTAGATTAAGGTTAGGGTTACGGTTAGGGTTAGGGTTAGAGTTAGGTTTAGAGTTATTGTTAAGTTTAGTGTTAAGGTTATTGTTATGGTTAGGGTTAAAGTTACAGTTAGTGTTAGGTTTAGTGTTAGGTTTGGGTTAGGTTTAAGGTTATGTTTAGTGTTAGGGTTAGGTTTTGTTTAGAGTTAGTGTTTGGGTTAGGGTTAGGTTTAGGGTTAGGTGAGGGTTAGGGTAATGGTTTGGTTAGGATCAGGGTTTTCGTTTGGTTTAGGATTTTTTTTAGGTTTATGGTTAGATTTAGTATTAGTGTTTGGTTTAGGGTTAGGTTTACATTAGTGTTAGTGCTAGGTTTAGGATTAGGATTAGGGTTAAGGTTAGGGTTAGGGTTATGGTGTGGGTGAGGTTAGGGTTAGTGATATGGTTAAAATTAGGGTTCCTGTAAGGGTTTGTTTTAGGGTTAGTGTTACGGTTAGTGTTATTTTTAGAATTAGGGTTAGGGTTAGATAAGGAGTGGTGTTAGCATTATGTTAAGGTTAGTGTTATGGTTTGGGTTAGGGTTTATGTTAGGTTTAGGGTTAGTGTCAAGGTTAGTGTTAGTGATAGTGTTAGGGTTAGGTTTAGGGTTAGGTTTTGTGTAGGGTTACGATTAGGGTTTGGGTAAGTGTTGGTGTTTGGGTTAGTTTTAGGGTTAGGATTAGGGTTAATGTTAGAGTCAGGGTTAGGGTTTTGGTTAGGGCTAGGTTTATTGGTATGTTTAGGGTTCGTGTTAGGTTTAGGATTAGGTTTAGGGTTAGGTTTTGTGTTATGGATAGGGTTAGTGTTTTGATTAAGGATAGTGTTAGGCTTAGGGTTAGGTTTAGGGTTAGTGTTAGTGTTAGGCCTAGGGTTAGTTTTATGGTTACGGTTAGAATTGGGTTAAGGGTTAGAGTTAGAATTAGGGTTAGGTTTATGGTAAGTTTTCGTGTTAGTGTTAGGGTTAGGGTTAATGTTAGGGTTAGCGGTAGTGTTTGGGTTAGGGTTATAGTTAAGTTTACGGTTAGTGTTAGGTTTAGGGTTAGGGTTAATATTAGGTTTAGGGTTAGGATTTGGTGAGAGTTAGGATTAGGATAAGGGTTAGGGATAGGGTTAGGGTTAGGGTAGGGTTTATGGTTAGGGTTAGGGACAGGTTAGGTTTAGGGTTAGTTAGTGTTTGTGCTAAGGTTAAGGTTAGGGTAATGGTTAGGGAAAGGGTAAGGGTTAGTGTTAGGGTTATGGTTATTTCTTGTGTTGGGTTTAGGGTTAGTGTTAGTGTTAGGGTTAGGGTTAGGATTACGGTTAGAATTACAGTTAGTGTTAGGGTTAATATTAGTGTTTGGGCTATGTTTAAATTTTGATTTTGGTTAAGGGTTAGTTTTAGGGTTAGGGTTAGGTTTAGTGTTTCTGTTAGGGTTAGAGTTAGGGTTAGAATTATGGTTAGGGTTAGGGTTGGTGTTTGGTTTAGTTTTAGGGTTATGGTTAGTGTTAGGGTTAGGTTTAGGGTTTGAATTAGGGTTAGGTTAGTGGAAGGGTTAGAGTTATGGTTCGTGTTAGGGTTAGTGTTAGGTTTATGTTTAGGGGTAGTGTTAGGTTAGTATTAGGGTTAGGGATAGGGTTAAGGTTATGGAGAGGTTTAGGGTTAGGGTTAGTGTTAGTGTTATGATTAAGGTTAGAATTAGGGATAGAGTTAGTGTAAGGTTTAGGGTTAGAATTAGGGTTAGGGTTACTGTTAGGGTTAGGGTTTGAATTTGGGTTATGGTTACAATTTATTGTAGAGTTAGGTGTAGGGTTAGTACTAGTGTTATGGTTTGTGTTAGGGTTAGGGTTATATTTGTTGTTAGGTTTATGGTTAGGACTAGGGTTAGAGTTAGGGTTAAAATTAGGCTTAGGTTTATATTTAGGGTTAGTTTTAATTTTAGGGTTAAGGTTAGGTTTATTGTTAGTTATAGGGTTAGGGTTGGGGTTACGGTTAGTGTTAGGGTTAGTGTAATGTTTAGTGTTAGGTTTAGTGTTAGGGTTAGGTTTTTGGTTAGGTTTACGTAAGGGTTGGGGTTTGGGTTAAGGTTATAGTTAGAGTTAGGGTTATGGTTATGGTTTGTGTTAGAATTAGGGTTAGGGTTAGTGTTAGCATTCCGGTTAGGATTAGTGTTAGCGTTAGGGTTAGGTTTAGGTTTAGCTTTAGTTTTAGGGTTACGGGTAGAGTTAAGGTTAGTGTTAGGTTTAGTTAGGGTTAGTGCTAGAGTTACGGTTAGTGGTAAGGTTAGGGTTAGAGATAGGTTTAGGGTTAGTGTTAGGGTTCGGATTAAGGTTAGTGTTAGTGATTGTTTTGGGATTAGGTTTAGGCTTAAGTAAGGTTAAGGGTTAGGGTTACATTAGGGTTAGGTTATTGATTGAATTAGGGTTTGTGTTACAGTTAGAATTAGACTTAGTGTTAGGGATAGGGATAGGGTTAGTTTTAGAGTTAAAGTTAGGGTTAGGTTTAGAGTTAGCATTAGGGTTTTGTTAGGGTTGGTTTTAGGGGAATGGTTATGGTTCATGTTATGGTTCATGTTAGGTTAAGGTTGTGGTTACTGTCAGGGTTATTGTTAGGTTTAGGATTAGGACTAGGATTAGGTAACTCTTAGCGTTAGGGTTACATTTAGGGTTAGGGTTAGGTTTAAGTTTAGTGTTAGGGTTAGGGTTAGAGTTAGGTATAATGTTAGGTTTAGGATTAGGTTTAGGGTTAGTGTTAGGTTTGGGTTTAGGGTTAGGGTTAGTGTTAGGGTTAAAGTTAGGGTTATGATTAGGATTAGTGTTAGAGTTAGTGTTTGTGTTAGGGTTAGTGTTACAGTTTGAGTTAGGTTAGGTGTTTGTGTTAATTATAGGATTAGGGTTAGCGTTAGGTTTAGTGTTTGGGTTTAATTTTAGGGTTAGTGTTAGTGTTAGTGATAGTGTCATTGTTAGGGTTAGGGTTAGGGTTAGGTGTAAAGGTTAGTGATAGGTTTAGGATTAGGGTTAGTGTTGGAGTTAGGGTTAGGTTTAGGGTTAGTGTTCTGGTTAGGGTTAGGGTTAGGTTTAGGTTTAGAGTTAGAGTTAATTTAGGGTTAGGTTTAGTGTTATTAAGAGTAAGGATTAGGGTTAGGTTTCTGGTTAGGGTTAGCGTTAGTTTTAGAGTTAGGATTAGGGTTAGGGTAGTGTTAGGTTTAGGGTAAGGGTTTGTGTTAGGTTTAGGGTTAGGGTTAGGGTTTGTCTTAGGGTTAGGGTTAGGGTTAGGGTTACTGTTAGGGTTAGAGTTCGTTTTAGGGTTAAGATTAGTGTTAGCGTTAGGGTTAGGTTTTGTGTTAGGTTTACAGATAGGGTATGGTTAGGGTTTCGGTTACGGTTAGAGTTAGGGTTCGGGTTAGCTTTAGGGTTAGGTTTTTGGTTAGGTATAAGGTTAGGGTTAGAGTTAGGGTTAGGTTCATGTTCAGGGTTAGGTTAGAATTAGTTTTAGGGTTAGGGTTCATGTTATATTTAGTGTTAGATTTAGTGTAAGTTTTAGGTTTTGGGTTAGGGTTAAGGTTAGTGTTAGGGTTAGTTTTAGGGTTAGTTTTAGTTTTAGGTTTAGTTTTAGAGTTAGGATTCGTGTTAGGGTTAGCATTAGGTTAAGTGTTAGTGTTAGGTTAGGGTTATAGTTAGAGTTTGTGTTAGGCTTAGGTTAGGGTTAGGGTTAGGTTTAGTGTTAGGGTTAGTGATAAATTTAATTTTAGGGTTAGAGTGAGGGTTACTGTTAGGTTTGTGTTAGGGTTAGGGCTAGTGTTTGGGTTAGGGTTAGGGTTAGGCTTAGGTAATTGTGAGGGTTATGTTTCAAAAAGGGTCAAGGTTATGGTTTGGGTTAGGGTATTGCTTAGGTTTATGGTCAGGGTTAGGGTTAGGGTTAGAGTTAGACTTAGTCTTAGGATTAGGTTTAGGGTAAGGTTTAGTGTTGGGGTTAGGATTAGGGTAATGATTAGTGTTAGTGTTAGGGTTAGGGTTAGTGTTATGGCTAAAATTTGTGTTAGGGTTCATGTTATGGTTACGGTTTGGCTTAGGGTAAGGTTTAGGGTTATTGTTAGATTTAAGTTTAGTGTTACAGTTAGGGTTATGGTTAGTGTTACGGTTAGTGTTAGGGTTAGGGTTAGGATTAGTGTTAGGGTAAGGGTTAGTGTTAGTGTTAGGGTTAGGTTTATAGTGAGGTTTAGAATTAGTATTAGCGTTCGCTTTTGGGTTCGGTCTAGGGTTAGGGTTAGAGTTAGGGTTAGTGTCAGTGTTAGGGTTAGGATTTTGTTTAGCCTTAGGCTTAGTGGTATAGTTAGGGTTAGGGTTTTTTTAGGGTCAGGGTTAGGGTTAATGTTAGGGTTAGTGTTTGGGTAAGAATTAGGGTTAGGGATAGGAAAGGGTTAGCATTAGGGTTAGGTTAGGTTTAGTGTTATGGATTGGATTATGGTTTGTGTTAGGGTTAGGGTTAGGGTTAAGGTTAGATTTAAGGTTAGGGTTATGGTTAAGATTAGGGTTAGTGTTAGGGTTAGGGTTAGAGGTAGGGTCATTTTTAGGTTTAGATTATAGTTTTAGGATTAGGATTATGGTTAGTGTTAAGATTAGGTTTAGGGTTAGTTTTAGTGTTAGTTTAATTTTAGGGTTAAGGTTAGGGTTTAGATTCGTGTTAGGGTAAGTGTTATGGTTAGTGTTATGGTTACGGTTAGAGTAAGTGTTAGGGTTAAGTTTAAGGTTAGGTTTAGTTTTAAGGTTAGTTTTAGTGTTAGGGTTAGTGTTAGTATTTGGTAATGTTTAAAGTTACTGTTTGAGTTTGGGTTAATGGTTAGTGTTAGGTAAGGGTGAGGGTCAGAGTTACATTAGGGTCAGGGTTATGGTTTGGGATTAGGGTTTGTGTTAGTTTTAGAGTTAGAAATAGTGTTAGTGTTAGTGTTAGTGTTAGGGTTAGTGGTAGTGTTAAGATTAGGGTTAGATATAGGGTTTGTCTTAGGATTTGGGTTAGGGTTTGGTTGAGGGTTGGGCTTAGTGGAATGCTTAGGGTTTCGGTTCGTGTTAGTTTTATGATTTGGTTTGGGTTTATGTAAGGGTTAGCATTATGATTTGATTCGGGTTAGGGTTATGGTTTGGGTTAGAGTTTGTGTTGGGTTAGGTTTAGGCTTAGGGTTAGATTTAAAGTTAGGGTTAGGGTTAGGGTTAGTGTTAGAGTTAGGGTTAGGTTTAGTATTAGGGTTAGGGTTAGGGTTTGTGTTAGATATACAGTTAGGTTTAGGGTTAGGGTTCATGTTAGGGATAGGTTTAGGGTTAGTGTTAGGTTTAGGTTTAGGTTTTGGTTAGGGATAGGGTTAGTGTTGCTTTTAGGGTTAGGGTAAAGTTTAGGATTAGTGTTTGGTTTAGGGTTAGTGTTTGGTTTAGTGTTTGTGTTAATGTTAGGGTAAAGGATAGGGTGAGATTTAGGGTTAGTATTAGCATCCGAGTTAGGTTTAGGTTTAGGTTTTGGGTTAGGGTTAGTGTTAGTGTTAGATCTAGGGTTAGGGTTAGAGTTAGTGTTTGGGTTAAAGTTAGAGTTAAGTTTAGGGTTAGTGTTAGTTTTAAGTTTAGGGTTAGGGTTTTTGTAAGGGTTAGGGCTATGGTTAGGTTTATGGTTTGGGTTAGGGTTACTGTTGGTCTTAGAGTTAGTATTAGAGTAATGGTTAAAATTAAGTTTAGTGTTAGTGTTAGGGTTATGGTTAGAATTTGGGTGAGGTTTAGGGTTAGTCATAGGGTAAGGTTTAGGGTTAGTGTTAGGGTTAGTTTAGGGATAACGTTAAGGTTATCTATAGGTTTATGGTTAGGGATAGTTTTAGGGTTGGGTTTAGGTTTAGGTTTAGTGTTACAGTTAGGGTTAGGTTTAGGGTTATTGGTAGACTTAGTGTTAGTATTAGGGTAATGGATAGGATTAGGTTTAAGGTACGGTTTAGACTTACATTTAGTTTTAGCGTTAGGTTTGGGGTTAGGGTTAGGGTTTTTTTTGGGGACAGTGCTAGGGTTAGGGTTTCTGTTAAGATTAGGGTTATCTTAGTGTTAGGGTTAGGGTTTGGGTTAGTGTTATTGTTAGGGTTGGGTTTTGTGTTTCATTACGGTTAGAGTTAGGGTTAATGTTAGTGTTAGTATTAGGATTAGGGTTAGGATTAGTGTTAGTTTTAGGTTTAGGTAAGGGTTCGGCTTAGGGTTAATGATAGGATTAGGGTTTTGATTAGGGTTAGTGTTAGTGTTAGGGTTAGGGTTAATTTAACGTTAGGGTTATGGTTTTGGTTAGGGTTTGTGTTAGGGTTAGGATTAAAGTTAGTTTTAGGTGTAGGGTTAGGGTTAGTTTAAGGGTTAGTGTTAGGGGTAGTGTTAGTGTTAGGTTTACAATTAGTGTTAGGGTTAGGGTCAGTTTTAGGGGTAGTGTAAGTTTTAGGTTTAGTGTTAGGGTTAGGGTTTGGGTTAGGATTAGGTGTAGGGTCAGTGTTAGATTTAGGTTTAGGGTTATTGTTTGGGTTAGCTATAGGGCTAGGTTTAGAATTAGTGTTATGTTTAGCATTAGGGTTAGGGTCAGGGGTTGGTGTAGGTTAAGTTTTAGGGTTAGTGTTACGGTTAGTGTTAGTGTTACGGATAGGGTTAGGGATAGTATTAGTGCTCAGTTTAAGGTTAGGGTTAGAAAAGGTTTAGGATTAATGTTAGGTTTAGGTTTAAGGTTAGGTTTAGTGTTAGGATTTGGGTTAGGGTTAGGGTTAGTGTTAGGGTTAGGTTAGGGTCAGTTTTAAGCTTAGTGATACAGTTTGTGTTATTATTAGGGTAAGTATTAGGGTTAGGGTTAAAGTTTGGATTAGGTTTAGGGTTAGGGTTAGGGTTAATGCTATTGTTAGGATTAGGGATAGTGTTAAGGTTAGATTTAAAGTTTTGGTAAGGGTTAGGTTTTGGGTTAGTGTCAGGGTTAGGGATACAGTTAGGGTTAGTGTTAGGGTTAAGTTTAAAGTTTTGGTAAGGGTTAGGTTTTGGTTTATTGTTATGGTTAGTTTTAGGTTTTTGGTTAGAGTTAGGTTTAGAATTCATGTTAGGGTTAGTGTTACGGTTAGGGTTAGGATTATGTTAAGTGTTAGTGTTAGTGTTAGGGTTATATTTAGAGTAGTGTTAGGCTTAGTTAGGTATAGTTTTAGGTTTAGTGATAAGTTTAATGTTATGGTTAGAGTGAGGGTTAGTGTTAGGGTTTGCATTAGGGTTAGGTTTAGTGTTAGTTTTAGGTTTAGGGATAAGGTTAGGGTTAGAGTTAGTCTTAGGGTTAGGATAAGTTTTAGAGTTAGCATTAGGTTTTGTGTTACAGTGAGAGTTCGGGTTAGAGTTCGGGTTATGCTTATGGTTAAGCTTAAGTTTAGGGTTAGGTGTAGGGTTATGGTTAGTTTTCAGTTATTGAAAGGGTTAAGGTTTTTTAAGGGTTAGATTTAGGGTTAGGTTTAGGCTTAAGTTTATTGTTATGGTTATTGTTAGATTTAGGTTAAGGTTATTTTTAGGGTTAGTATTAGGTTTAGGGCTAGGGTAAGGTTTAGGTTAGGTTTAGGGTTAGGGTTTGTTTAGCGTTAGGGTTAGTTGA
Organism: Marmota flaviventris; assembly: GCF_047511675.1. Taxonomy (NCBI): domain Eukaryota; kingdom Metazoa; phylum Chordata; class Mammalia; order Rodentia; family Sciuridae; genus Marmota; species Marmota flaviventris. Next base: position 13,619,510 of record NC_092510.1, read on the forward strand.
GCATTAGGTTTTGTTTCAGGGTTAGGGTTAGAGTTAGTTTTAATGTTAGGGTTATGGTTAGGGTTTTCTTATGATTAGTGTTGTGATTAGGGTTAGATTTTGTGTTTTTGTTAGGGATAGGGTTAGGGTTCTGGTTAGAATTAGGTTTAGGGTTAGTATTAGTGTTAGGGTTAGGGTTAGGGATAGTGTTAATGTTAGGGATAGGTTTAGGGCTAGGGTTTGTGTTTGGGTTAGGGTTAGGTTTAGGTTTAATGTTATGGCTAGTGTTAGGGTAAGGTTTAGGTTAAGTGATAGGTTTAGTGTTATGGTTAGTGTTAATGTTAGGGTAAGAGTTAGTGTTAAGGTTCTGGTTAATCTTAGGTTTAGTTTTAGAGTTGGTGTTAGGGGTAGGGTTAGGGTAATTGTTAGTGTTAGTGTTAGGGTTATTGTTTGTGTTATGGTTATGGTTATGGTTGGGGTTTTAGTTACGATTAGGGTTATTTTAGTGTTAGTGTTAGGGTTTGGGTTAGTGTTACTGTAGGGTTAGGTTTAGTGTTTCATTCAGGGTCAGGCTTAGGGTTAATGTTAGTGTTAGGTTTAGGGTTAGCATTAGAATTAGGTTTAGGTTTAGGGTTGAGGTTAGTGACAGATTTAGTATTAGGGTTAGGATTAGTGTCACCGTTAGGTTCATAGTTAGTTTTAGGGTTAGGTTTATACTTAAGGTTAGGGTTAGTGTAGGTTTAGGGTTAGTGTTAGGTTAGTGAGAGAATTAGGGTTAGGGTTCGCTTTAGGTTACATGTTAGGGTTACGGTTAGGGTTAGTTTTAGGTTTAGGGTTAGGATTAAATTTAGTGTTAGTTTTAGGGTTACTGTTAGTGTTAGGATTAGTGTTAGAATTCATGTTAATATTAGGGTGAGGGTTAGTATTAGGTTTAGATTTAGTGTTAGGGTTAGTGTTAGCGTAAGTGTTACGGTTAGGGTTAGGTATAGTGTTAGGTTTAGGAATAGGTTTAGGGATAGTGTTACGGTTAGGGTTACGTTTTGTGTTAAGGTTAAAGTTAGGGTTAGGGTTAGGGTTACAGTTAGATTTAGGGTTAGGTTTAGAGTTAGGTTTAGTGTTAGAGTTAGAGTTAGGGTTAGGTTTAGAATTAGGGTTAGTGTGAGAGTTACTGTTAGGGTTAGGGATAGGGTAAGATTTATGGTTAGTGTTAGTGTTAGGTTTAGGGCTAGTGTTAGGGTTAATATTAGTGTTATCATTAGGGTTACAATTAGGGTTAGAATTAGGGTTGGGGTTATGGTTAGTATTATGGTAATGATTAGAGTTACGTTTAGGGTTAGTGTTAGGTGAGAGTTAGAATTTGGATTATGGTTAGGGTTAGTTGTACGGTAAGATTTAGGTGTCATGTTAATGTTAGGTTTAGGTTTAGTGTTATGCTTAGTGTTAGGGTTAGAGTTAGGGATAGTGTTAAGTTTAGGGATAGGTTTAGTGTTAGGGTGAATGTTAGGTTTAGGGTTAGTTTTAGGTTTATTGTGACATTTAGGGTTAGTGTTATGGTTAGAGTTAGTGCCCGGTTAGGGTTAGGATTAGGGTAAGGTTTATGTTAGGTTTAGGTTTCGGTTTAAGGTTAGGTTTAGTGTTAGTGATTGGGTTAGGGTTAGTGTTAGGGTTAGTGTTAGGGTTAGGTTAGTGTTAGTTCTAGGCCTAGTGTTAGCGTTTGTGTTAGGGTTAGTGTTAGGATTAGGGACAGGGTTAGTGTTAGTTTTAGGGTTAGGGTGGGATTTCTGTTAGGGTTAGGGTTAGGTGAGTGTTATGGTTAGCGTTTGGGTTTTGTTAGGGTTAGTTTTAATATTTGGGTTAGGTTTAGGTTTATAGAGAGTGTTATGGTTAGGGATAGGTTTAGAGTTAGTGTTTGGCTTATGTTTAGGGTTAGGGTTGGGGTTAGGGTTAGTGTTTAGTTTAGGGTTAGGTTTAGTGTTAGGATTAGTGTTAGTGTTAGGGATAGGGTTAATTTTATGGTTATGGATATATTTAGTGTTATTGTTTGTGTTAGTGTTAGGGTTAGTGTTAGGTTTATGTTTAAGATTAGGGTTAGGGTTAGTTTTAGGGTTAGTGTTAGGATGAGGGTTAGGGTTAGGGATAGGGTTACAGTTACATTTAGGTTTCAGATTAGGGTTAGTGTTAGGGTTAGATTTGGGGTTAGGGTTAGTGTTAAGGTTTGTGTTAGGGTTAAATTAGGGTTTGATTTATGGTTAAGTTTATTGTTAATGTTATTGTTAAATTTAGGTTAAGGTTAGTTTTAGGCTTAGTGTTAGGATTAGGGTTAGGGTAAGTTTTAGGTTAGGTTTAGGGTTAGGGTTAGGTTAGGGTTAGGGTTATGGTAAGCATTAGGTTTTGTGTTAGTGTTAGTGTTAGTGTTAGGTTTAGGGTTAGTATTAGGATTTGTGTTAGGGTTAGTGTTATGGTTAGAGTTAGCTTTTGTGTTATGGTTATAGATAAGGCTAGGTTTAGGATTAGGGTTAGTGTTATGGTTAGAGTTAGGGTTAGTGTTAGGGAAAGTGTTAATATTAGGGAGAGGTTTCTGGTTTGGGTAGTTGTTAGTGTTAGAATTAGGGTTAAGTTTAGTGTTATTGTTAGGGTTAGGGTTAGGTTTAGTGTTAGTTTTAGGGTTCAGGTTTGGGTTAATGTTAGAATAAGGGTTAGGTTTTGAGTTCATCTTAGAGTTATGGTTATGGTTATGGTTAGGGTTAGGATTAATATTTGTGTTAGGGTTAGTGTTAGGTTTAGGGTTTGGGCAGGGTTAAGGGTTAGGGTTAGTTTTATGATTAGGGTTAGGGTTAGTTTTATGATTAGGGTTAGGGTTAGGTTTAAGATTAATGTTTGTTTAGGTTTAGGGTTAGATTTAGTGTTAGTATTAGGGTTAGGGTTAGGGATAGTGTGAGGCTTAGGGTTAGTATTAGCATTTGGGTTAGATTTAGGTTTAGGTTTAGGGTAAGGGTTTGGGTTATTGTTAGGTTTATGGTTCATATTAGGGTTAAAGTTAGGGTTATGGTTAGGGTTATTGTTAGGATTAAGATTAGGGTTAGGGTTTGTGTAAGGGCTAGGTTTAGGGTTACAGTTACAGTTTGGGTTAGGGTTAGAATTTGGTTAGGGTTTAGGTTTTGTTGTAGGGTTAGGTTTAGGGTTATTGTTAAAATAAGGTTTAGTTTTTGGGTTAGGTTTTGTGTTAGGATTTATTAGGGTTAGGATTAGAGATAGTGTTAAGTTTAGGTATAAGTTTAGGGTTAGTGTTAGTGTTAGTGTTAGGGTTAGGGTAGGTTTAGTGTTATGGTTACAGTTAGGGTTAGAGTTAGGGTTAGTGTTAGTTTTAGTGTAAGGGTTAGGGTTAGGGTTCTGGTTAGGCTTAGGTTTAGTTTAAGAGTTAGGGTTAGCTTTAGTGTTAGGGTTAGACTTAAGGTTTGTGATAGGGTCAAGGTTAGTTCTAGGGTTTGAGTTAAGATTAGGTTTAGTTTAGTGTTAGGATTAGGGTTTGGGTTAGTGGTATGGTTAAGGTTAGGGTTAGAGTTTCATTTAGAGTTAGGGGTGTGGTTAATGTTATTGTTAGGGTTAGGGTTAAGGTTAGGATTAGTGTTAGTGTTAGGTTTAGGTTTAGGGTCATGCTTAGTGTTAGTGATAGAGTTAGGGTTTGGATTATGGTTGGTGTTAGGCTTAGGGTTAGGGTTAGGGTTATTTTAGTGTTAGGATTATGGTTTTGGTTAGGGTTTGTGTTAGGGTTAGGGTTAGAGTTACGAGTAGGGTTAGTTTTAGGATTCATGTTCATGTTCATGTTAGGTTTAGTGTTATGTTTAGGGTTATATTTAGGTTTAGGGTTAGGTTTTAATTTAGTGTTAGTGTTAGGATTAGGGTTAGTGTTAGGTTTAGGGTTAGGGTTAGATTCGTCATAGGCTTATTTAAGGTTCGGATTAGGTTTTTTGTTAGGGTTACGGTTAGGTTAGTGTTAGTGTTAGGGTTAAGGTTATGTTTAGGGTTAGGTTTCGGGTTAGGGTTAGGGTTAGGATTAGGGTTAGGGTTAAGATTAGGGTTAGGGTTCCTGCTAGTGTTAGTGTTAGTGTTATGGTTGTGGTTAGGTTTTGTGTTAGGTTTATTGCTAGTGTTAGGGTTATGGTTACTGTTAAGTATAGTATTAGGTTTAGGATAGGTTTAGGTTAAGTGTTAGGGTTAGGGTTAGGGTTATTTTAGGTTTAGTTTTATGGTTATTGTAAGGGTTAGTGTTACGGTTCGGTAAGGTTTAGGGTTTGGTCTTGTGTTAGGGTCAGGTTATACCTGCGGTTAGTGTTATGGTCAGAATGGGGGGTCAGGGTTATGGTAGAGTTTGGGATAGGGTTAGAGCTAGAATGAAGGCTAGAGTTAGAATTATTTATAGGATTAGGGTTTTAATTAGCCTAAGGATTAGGGATAGGTCTAGGTTTACCTTTAGGGTTAGGGTTTTGCTTTTAGGGATAGGGTTAGAGCTAGTGTTAGGGTTGGGTTAGGGTAAGGGTAAGTTACAGCTAGGTTTAGGGCTAGGGTGAGGATTAAATTTACTGTTAGAGATAGCATTAATGTAAGGTTAGGATTAAAACTAATGTTAGGCCTAGGATTAGGACTATGGATTGTGTTAGGGTTTTGTTAGCATTAGTTCTAGGGCTAATGTCAGGTATACGGTTATGGTTATGGATGGTTTTGGGGATAGGTTTTTGCTAGATATTATATAAGGGTTGGGATGAGGGTTAGGGTCAAGGTTAGAGATACGGGTATTATCATGGTCAGGGTCAGAGTTAGGGTTTGTTTTGATTTAGGTTAAGTTTTAGGATTAGGGTTCGAGTTAGGGTTAAGGTTAGAGTTTGGGTAATGATATGGTTAGGGTTAGGGTTCAGCTTAGGTTTAGGGTAAAGAATAGGTTATTGTTAGGGATAGTGCTAGGGTCAGGCTGAGGATTCATATTAGGGTTAGGGTTAGGGTTAGGGTAGTGGATAGGGTTAGAACTAGGGTTAGGGCTAGGTTTATGTTTAGAGTTAGGGGTAGGGTTAGTGTTAGGTTTAGGTTAGTGCAGGGATTAAAGTTAGGGTTAGGTTTAGGGTAAGGTTAGGATTAGGTTTAGGGTTCAAATTTGAGTTAAAGCTAGGGTTGTGTCTTGGATTAGGGCTATGTTTTGGGTTACATTTGTGCTCTACTTAGAGATATTGCTAATTTAAGGTATTGCTAATTTAAGAAGTAAGGTTATGATTAGGGCTAGTTTTAGGGTTACACTTAGGAATAAGTCTTGTTTTAGGATTAGGTTTAGGTTTAGGGTGATGTTTTGAACTAGGTTAGGGTTAGTGTCAGAGTCAGGGTCATTGTTCATTTTTAAGTTAGTGAAAGGACTTGAAATAGTGTTATGCTTAGGGCTAGATGTAGGGTTAGGATTTGGTTTAGGTTAAGGGTTAGGGTTAGTCCTATGGCTCGGTTTTGTTTTAGGCCTAAGGCTACAGTTAAGGGTAGTTGAATGATTAGCAATAATGTTATTGCTACTGATCGGGTGATTTTAGGCTTAGGAGTAGATTTAGAGTTATGGTTAATTCTAGGGTTAGGGCTATGGCTAGTGTTAGAGCTAAGATTAGGGCTAGTGTTTGGGTTATGGTAAAGGATAGGGTTAAAACTAGGAATAGGACTCTGTCAAGAGTTAGAGTTAGTCTTAGGGCTAGAGTTTCCGTGAGGGTTAGGGCTAAATTAGGGCTAGGAATAGGTCTAGGGTTAGTGTTAGGCTTAGACGTAGGATTAGGGCTATGTTTATGGTTAGATTCAGGGTTAGGTTTAGGGGAAGGGATGCCTGTTTGATTTCCACTTACCCATAGTTGTCAAAATGAAGTGAAACCTGAAAATACAAAATGTTCTTGATAGTGAACCACTGAATTAAGAAGAATATAACTTGGGATCATACTAAGGCTAGATAAAAGATGACTCCTCCCCAGTATCAAAGAAATTTGATAAAAACTAACTCTCATCCTCACATTACCTCTAACCCTAGCCCTAGCCATAACCCTAAACCTAACATTAACCCTAAACTGATTAAAGAACCAATGATCCTAGAATTCCCACACTTGGGGAGCCTTGTGAGGCAGGCTAAGTGATGAATCGTTCACAACATCAAACAAATCTGACCAAATAATAATGGGAGTTATTTCAGTACATGCATATTTTCCTGTTTTCTAATAAATGACTCATAGATTAAGTTGTTTTTGCATACTTAAGCATAGGCCTACTTTTACAAGGAACATACCAGAGTCTCTACAGATAACTGAAGGAGTGTGTGAAGTTTCAAGCAGCTAGCACAAACCTGTTTGATTTTCAACTCCATTAACTTTCCTGTATAGTTCAAAATGAAGTGAAATCTTAAAATACAAACTCTTCCTGACAACAAACCTGTAAACGGAGAAGGCCTAAACCTGGGGAACAGAGTAAACCTAGCTAAAAGATAAATCCTGCCAAATATCAAAGAATTTTGAGTTAAACTAACTCTAACCCTAACACTAACTCTAACTGCTGCTCTTCCCCTAACCCTAACTTTTTTATGAAACCTTTGACCATAGAATTTCCAAATGTAGGCAGCCTAGTTGGGCAAGCCAAGGGATGAATGCTGTGCAGTATCAAAGAAATCTGTTCAAAATGTTGATGGACTATATCAGTACATGCATATTTCCCTGTAATCTCCTAAAGGACTCTTGGATAAAGTTGTTTTTACATGCTTCAGTTTAGGCCAACTGTCACAAGGACAAACAAGAGATTGCTCACAGAGAATTGATGGAGTGTGAAGTTTCAAGCAGCTAGCACCAATGCTATTTGATTTCCAGCTCCATTTCCATTTACCTGTATAGGACAAAATGAACTGAAACTTTAAAATACACACTGTTCCTTACAGTGAACCATTGAACCTAGGAGGCACAAACATGTGGAGTATAGTAATGATAGGAGAAAAATGAATATTACCCAGTATCAAAGAAATTGGAAAAAAAAGTAACTCTAATCCTAATACTAGCTCTAACACTAGCCCTAACTCTATCCTTAACACAAACCCTAACCTGATTGAAAAACTGATGATCTTAGGAGTCCCAAACTTGGGGAACCTAGTGGGCTAAGCTATCAGATGAATCCTATGCAGTATCAAAGAAATATGACCAAATATTTGAGGTGGTATTTCAGTTCATGCATATTTCTCTGTTTTCTGCTAAAGGGCTCTTGGATAAAGTTGTTTTTACCATCTTCATCTTAGGGCTATTTTCACAAAGAACAAACCAGAGAGTTCCCACAGAGAACTGATTCAGTGTTTGAAGTTTCAAGCAGCTAGCACCAACCAGGTTTGATTTCAACCTCCATTAATATTTACCTATATAGGTCAATATGAAGTGAAACCTTAAAATACAGAGTGTCCCTGTTAGTGAACCATTGAAATCAGAAGGCCCAAACCTGAGGAACATATTAAGGCTAGGTAAAAGATGACTCCTTCCAAGTATCAAAGAAATTTGTACAAAACTTACTCTCACTCTAACACTATATCTAACCCTAGCCCTAACCCTAAACCTAACACTAACCCTAACCTGATTAGAGAACCATTGATCCTAGAAGTCCCACACTTGGAGAGCAATGTGTGGCAGGCTACATAATTAATCCTACTCAGTATCAAACAAATCTGACAAAATAATTATGGGAGGAATTTCAGTGCATGCATATTCCCTGCTTTATTCTGAAGGGCTCTTGGATAAAGTTGTTTTTGCATTCTTCAGCTTAGGCCTACACTCACAAGGAACATACCAGCATGTCCCCACAAAGAATTGAGGGTATGTGTGCAGAGTCAACCAGCTAGCATAAACCCTGTTTGATTTTCAGGTCCATTTACATTGACTCATATAGGTCTAAATGAAGTAAAATGAAAATATTAACTGTTTCTGACACCAAACAGTTGAACCAAAAGGCCTAAACCTGGGAAACAGAGTAAGGTTAGTTGAAGATGAATGTTGGATTGTATTAATAAAATTTGAATAATGTAACTCTAACCCTAACACTACCTCTAAACTGAACCCTAATCCTAACCATAAACATTAACATAGCCCTATACTTAATCCTAAATTTAACCCTAATTTTAACTGTAACCATTGCCCAAACCCAAGCTCTAACTCTATCCATTACCATAACTCCAACCCTAATCCTAATGCTAAACATAGCCCTAACCCTAAAATTTACTCTAGACCTACTCTAACCCTAACCCTCGCCTTAGCCCTAATTCTAGCTCCAACCACAACACTTACCCTAAACCTAATCCCAATCCTAGGCCTAATTATAACCCTAACACTAACACTAGCCCTAATAATAAAAATAAACATAGCCCTAAACCTAGCTGTAATCCTATCTTTTACCCTAAACTTAAGCCTAACCAAAATGCTAATAGGAGTAAACCTAACTGTATAGCTCTTCCTAAGACTATTCAAAAACCTAAACCTAACCTGAACCCTAAACCTAACCATATCCATTACTGTAAACCTAATTCTAATTCGAGCCTTAACTCTAAACCTTAACCGAAACCTATCCCTAATCCTGACCCTGACAATAATAACACACCTAGCTCTAAACTTGATCTTTACCCAAAACCTAACCCTTGCAGTAGACCTATTCATAACCAAACCCTACAAATACCCTAAACTGTAATGCTAGACCTTACATTAGCCCCAGCCTTAATCCTAGCCCTAGCCCTAACACAAACTCTCATCTGCGCTGTAAACATAGCCTTAATCCTAACCCCCACCCTAACCCTAACCCAAGACCTAATAATAAAAACAACCCAAACCCTAACCTTAAATCTAACTGTATCCATTACCCTAAACATTACCCTTATCTTAATGCTAACCCTAGGACTAACCCTAACCCTATCACTATCCCCAAAACTATCAATTACCCTAAACCTAACCTAAACCCTAAACTTAACCCTATCTTTACTTTAATCCTACCCCTAAATCTAATTCAAGCTGTAACCCTAAACTCAAACCTAAAACAAGCCCTAACATGGACCCTGGTCCTAATAATTTTCCTAGCTCTAAACCTGACTCTTATCATATACCTAACACTTACAATAGGCCTAGCCATAAAGCTTTCTCTAATACTGTCCCTAGACCTGACATTAGCCCTAGCCATAATTCCAGCCCTAACCATAACCCAAAAATAGCCCTTATTGTAGCCCTAAACATAGCCTTAATTACAATCCTAACCCAAAATCTATACCTAACCCTGACACTAACCTTAGCCCTAATCTTAGCCCTAATTTAGCCCTATCCCTAACCCTAGTCCTAAAACTAACTCTAACTCTCACATTAGACCTTTCACTCGTTCTAACCCTTACTGTAACTCTAATCCTACCCCTAACCCTAGCCCTAAGCCTTGCCCTATCCTTTGCCTTAGCACTAACCTTAGACAAAACCTAACACTAAATTGAGGCCTAACCCAGAGACTAAGCCAAACCATAACACTAGCTCAAACCATAACACAAATCCAAAAACTAGCCCTAACCCTAGCCCTAGCCCTAAAACAAAACTGAGCTTTAACTATAACTCTAACCCTTAACCTAAACCAAACCCTAACCTTAAACCTAACCCTAACTCTAATGAGTTGTAAGCCAAACAATTAAACTAACCCTGAACCTGACACTGGCCCTAACACTACTAGCTCTAAACATCACCCTAACTCTAAACCTAACCCTAACAATATCTCTAGCCCCCAAACCCTAAAACTAGCCCTAAACATCACCCTATTACTTACATTAGCCCTATCCCTAACTCTATCCGTAACTTAACCCAAAACCTAGCCCTAATCCTAGTTTTAACCGTAGCCCTATTCATAACCATAAACCTAGCCCTAAATTGATCTGTAACTCTATCCATTACCATGACCAAATCCATAACCCTAATGTTAACCCTAGGCATCCTAAACCTATCCCTAATCTTAACACAATCTATTACCCTGAACCTAACCTGAACCTAAACCTAACCCTATCATTTCCCTAGCCCTAACACTAACACTAATTCAAGCCATAACTTTAAACCTTCACCTATCCCAAACCCTAAAACTGACCTTGACCCTAATAAAACACCTAGCTCTAAACTTGAATATAACCCTACACCTAACCCTTACCCAAGATGTAGCCATAATCCTAATCCTAAAACTATCTTTAACCATAATTCTCAACCTGAAATCAGCCCTAGCCCTAAACCTTGTCCTAAAACTAAAATAAACCCTAGCCCTCATCCTAGTCCTAAACCAAGCTTTAATCATAACCTTAACCCTGACCCTACCCCTAACCCTAATTCTAACCCTCACCCTATTTCTATACCTAGAGATAATGCCAACTCTTACCCTAAACTAAACCTTAACCCTAACCCTAACTCTAGGCTTAAGCCAAACAATAAACCTAGCCTTAATCGTAGCACTAATTTAGCCCTATCTCTAACCCTAACACTAACCCTAGCCCTAAGAATCACTCTAAATCTCGCCCTATACCTATCTCTATTTCTTACCCTATCCCTTACTATAACCCTATATCTTACCATAAACCTATCCCTAGCCTTAAACCTTGCCCTATACTTAGTCCCAGCCCTAACACTAGATCTAACCCTAACTCCAAATCTACACCCTAACCCTAAGCCTAAGCTTAACACTTACACTATCCCTATACCTAACCCTAGGACTAAACCAAAACCAAGCAATAGCCCTCAGCCTAAACATTAACTTCAATCAAAACCTAACACTAAACCTAGACCTATCCCTAGCCCTAATTCGAGTTCTAACACTAACTTTAAAATTAGCACTAACTCTGACTCATATCCTAACAATCAACCTAGCTCTAAACACCGCCCTCACTTTAAACCGAACAATAAGAATAACCCTAACAATAATTCGAGATCTATCCCTAACCCTAAAATGAACCCTGACCTATTTTCCTAACACAAACCCTAGATAAAACTATCACCCTAAACTTAAACCTAACCTAACACTAAACCTAACCATAACACTAAAACTAACCTAAATTTAACCCTAGTTCTTACATTAGCCATGGCTCTTATTCTATCCCTAACCCTAACACAAAGTCTAGACCTAATCTGAGCCCTAAACCTAGATTTAACCCTAACTCCAACCCTAACCCTAGCCCGAAACCTAGCTCTAAACCAATCCCTTACCCTAAGCAAAACCCTAAACCTAAGGGTAACCCTAGACCTATCCCTAATCCTTAGGCTAACCAAAACTCTAACTCTATTAATAGCCCTAACCCTAGCTCTCATTTTAGCTCTAACACTATACCAAATTCTAACTCTTTCCCTGACCCTTATACTGACCCTACCACATTCCTAGGTCTAAACCTAACCCTAACTCTAACCCAAAACTTATGGTAATCCTATTCCTAGAACTAACCCTGAAGCTAACTCCTAGCCTAGTCCTAACCATAGCTCAGAAAGTAACCCTTACACTAAACATAACCCTAAACCTAACCATAGTTCTAACCCTCACCCCAACCCTAACTTAAGACCTAATCCTAACAATAACACTAGCCATAACCTTAACTCTAAATGTATCCATTACCCTAAACATTATGCTAACCCTAATGCTAATCTTAGACCTGACCCTAAACTTATCACTATCCCCTAAACTGTCAATTACCCTAAACATAATCTGAACCCTAAACCTAAACTTGTCATTATTCTAATGCTAACCATAATCCTAATTCAAGCCCTAACCCTAAACTCAAACCTCAAACAAAGCCCAAAATTGACCCTTACAATAATAATTACCCTAGCTCTAAACCTGACTATCACCCTATACCTAAACCTTACACTACACTTAGACATAAACCTAACCATAAAACTATTCCTAAACATAACCCCAGACCTGACTTTAGCCCTAGCCATAATCCTAGCCCTAACCCTAGCACAAACCCTAGTCCTTATCCTAGCCCTAAACATAGCCTTACTTATAACCCTAACCCTAACCCTAGGCCTAACCCTAACACTAACCATAGCTCTAATCTTAGCAGTAATTTAGCCCTATCTCTAACCCTAACCCTAACCCTAGCCCAAAGATTAACTCTGCCTCTCACACTAGCCCTAAATCTTGTTCTAAACCTATACATTATGGGAAGCCTAATCCTAGCCTGAACTGTAGGTCTAACACTAGTCCTATTCATATCCCTGGCCATAACCCTAGATCTAAGCCTAACTCTAAATCTAACCCTAAAAATAAGCCTAAACCTAAACCTAATCCTTGCCCTAACCCTAAGGCTAATCCTAAAACTAGCCCAAACCCTAGCCCTAGCACTAAAAAAAACCCAAACCATAGAACTAATCTTAATCCTTAATATAAACCAAGCCCTAATCCTACACCTAGCCATAACCCTAGCAATAATTCGAGTCTTAAGCCAAACCCTAAAACTAATCCTCTCCCTGACTCTGGCCTTAAAACTAACTCTAGGTCTAAACATCACACTAACCCTAAATCTAAAACTTACGATAGACCTAGTCCTAACCTCTAACACTAAAATTAGCTCTAATAATAACCCTAGTACTTACATCAGCCGTAATCCTAACCCTAGCCCTAACTTAACCCAAATCCTAGCCCTATTCCTAGCCCTAAACCTAGAATTAACCCTAAACCTAACTCGAAACACTATCACTAATTGTAACCATAACCCTAGCTGTAATCCTAGCTCTAACCCTATCCATTACCCTAAACATAACCCTAACCCTAATGCTAAATCTAGGCCTAAACCTAACCCTATCCCTAATCTTCACCATATTTATTACCCTAAATCTAATCTGAAACCTAAACCTAACCCTATTCCTTACACTGATCCTTATCTTAATGCTAATTTGAGTCCTAACTTTAAACCTTAACCTATACAAAACACTAATCATGATCATGACCCTAATAATACCCTTATCTCTAAACCTGACCCTAACCCTAAATCTAACACTTACACAAGGTGTAGCCATTAACCTATTCTTAAATTATCTTTCACCATAACCCTAGACCTGAAATTAGCCCTAACCATAATCCTAGCCCTAAACCTAGCCTTAATCCTAACCTGAATCATAACCCGAGCCCTAACCCTAATTCTAACATTCACCCTAGCCCTAAATCTATGTATAACCCCATCCCTTACCACAAAACTAACGATAACCCTAAACATAACCCTAACCCTGGCCCTAACCCTAGGCCTAATACTAACACTAAGCCTAGCGCTAATCCTAACCCTAATTTAATCCTATCCTAACCCTAACCCTAGCCCTAAGACTACCTATAAACTTGCCCTAGCCCTAGCCCTAGTTCTATCCTTAGCCCTATCCTAACTCTAGTTCTAATCCTAACTCTAAATTTAAACCTAACTCTAAATTTAACTGTAATCATAAGCCAAACAAAACCCTAACACTACCCCTAACCATAATGCTAATCCTAAAATTTGCCCTGGCCCTGGCCTTAAGCATAAAACAAAACCAAGGCATATCCCTTACCCAAATCCTTAAGCTAAACCAAATCCAAACTTTAAACCTAGCCCTAAACCTAACTCTAAAAATTACTCTGACCCTGACACTGACCCTGACACTAATCCTAGCTTTAATCATCACCCTAACTTAAATTAACCCTAACAATAGACCTAGCCTTAACCAAAACCCTAAAACTAGCGTAATTGTAACCTTGTTCATACATTAGTCATTGTCTGAACCCTAGCTTTAAACCTAAAACAAATCCTACCCTGGATCCGAGCCCTAAACCTAGCTTTAACCCTAATCTTAACCCTAACACTATCACTAAACCTAACCCTAACCCTAGCCCTAACCCTAGCTCTAACCCTATCCCAAACCCTAAGCCAAACCCTAACCCAAATGCTAACCCTAGTCCTAACCCTAATCCTTAGCCTAACCTCAACTCTAACCATATTACTAGTCTTAACCCAGCCCTCTTTCTACCTCTAAACCTAATACTGACCCTCATCTGACCCTAAAAGTAACCCTAGGTCTAAACCTGACCCTAAACCTAAACCAAAACCTAATCCAAACCTACCAGTATCCCTATACTTATGCCTAAGCCTAACACTACACTTAAACCCAAAGCTTATCTTAAATATAGCTATAATACTAGCCCTAGACCTAAACAAAATCCTAGCACTAGCCTTAACAATAAGTCTTAACATAAACCAAACACTTACCCTATCCCTAGACCTAAACCTAGTCCTAATTCTGGCTCTAACCCTAAAACTAACCCAATCCCGAACACTGACCCTGATCCTAACACTTAAACTAGATTTAAACCTGACACTAACCCAAAACCTACACCTAACACTAGACCTAGCCGTAACCCCAAACCAAAAACTAGCCCTAAACATAACCCTAGATTTTACATTACACATAGTCCTAACCCTAGCCCTAAACCTAACAAAAAACCTAGAGCTAATCCTAGGCCTAAACTTAGTTCTAAGCATAAATCTAAGCCTAGCCCTTACCCAAACCCTAACTCTAAACCTAATCCTCTCATTAGACCTAACCCTAGCTCAAAGCCTAACCCTTACCCTAAACATAACCCTAACCCTATCCTAAATACTAATCCCAACCCTAACCCTAATCCTAACCTTAACCCTAGCCGAAACATTAGCTTAAACCATATCAATTACCCTAACCCTAATCCTAACCCTAAATAAAACCCTATCCCTAACACTAAACCTAACTCTAACCATAAGCTTGAACTTAGAATTAAACCTAAACCTAACCCTTGCACTAGCCCTAACCCTAGCTCAAACACTAACCCTTAAACTAATCTAATCATAACCTTAACCCTAAACTAACATTTACCCTTACCCTAACACCCAAACCAAACCCTAGCCCTATCCCTAAACCTAATCCTAATCATAGACTTAATCCCAGTCATAACATAGCCCTAACACTAGCTCTAAAACTATCCATTACATTAAACATAACCCTAATCCTAATGCAAACCCTAACCCAATCGCTGAAACCTAAACCATACGTTATCTTAAACCTTAACTAAAACCTAAAGTAAACCCTTCCAGTACCTTAACTCTAAACCTAAACCTAATGCTAAATAGGGCCCTAACCCCTTAAACTTAAGGTAAACCAAATGCTAACCCTTACCCTGACCATGACACTAATAATAATTCTAGCTCTAAGATGATCTTTAACCTAAACCTAACTCTTACACTAGATCTAGCAATAACATAACCCTAAAACTATCCTTAACCATAACCCTAGACCTGATATTATCCCTCACCCAAGTCCTAGCCCTAAACCTATCAGAATACCTACCCCTCATTCTAGCCCTAAACCTAACCTTAATCCTAAACTGAACCATAACCCTAGGCCTAATCCTATTTCTAACCCTCACCCTAGCCCTAAACCTACCTATAACATGACCCATTCCCCTAAACTTAACACTAATCACAGTGCTAAACCTAACCCTAGCCCAACCCTAGGCTTAACCCTAATACTAACCCTAGTCCTAATCCTAGCCCTAATTTAGCCCTAACCCTAACCCTCACCCTAAGCCTAGTCCTAAGAATAACTCTAATTCTCACCCTAGATGTATCCCTAGTTCTAACCATTTTCCTTACCATAACCCTAACCCTAGCCCTAACCTTAGCACATGCCCTAACCCTAGATCAAAACTAACTCTAAATCTAACCCTAACCCTAAGCCTAAACTTCACTCTAACACTAGCCCTAACCATGATGCTAATCCAAAATCTGGCCCTAGCCCTAAAACAAAACTGAGCCATAGCCCTTACCATAACCCTTAACCTAAACCAAAACCTAACCCTAAACCTAGCACTAACTTTATCCCTAATTTGAGTCCTAAACCTAACACTAAAACTAACCCTGACCCTGACACTGACCCTAAAGATAAACCTTGATCTAAACATCACCCTAACTCTAACCCTAAAACTGCCACAAATTATAACACTAGTTCATACATTAGCCTTAGCCCTAACCCTAGCACTAACCAAACCCAAAACCTAGCCCTGATTTAAGACTTAACCCTAGTTTTAAACCTAACCCTAACCCAAAACCTAACCCTAAACCTTACTGTAGCCCTATCCAGAAACCTAACCATAACACTAGCCTTATCACTAGTTCTAACCCTATCCATTACTCCCTAACCATAACCCTAATGGTAACCCTAGGCCTATCCCTAACCTTATTGCTAATCCTAACCTTATACATTAACCTAAACCTAACCTGAAACCTAAAACTAACCATATCATTACCCTAACCCTAATGCTAATTTGAGCCCTAACCTTAAGCCTTAACCCAAACCAAACCCTAGCCCAGACTCTGACACTAATAATTACTTAGCTCTATACTGAACCCTACCCTAAACCTAACCCTTACACTAGACCTAGCCATTAACCTCTCCCTAACACTATCCCTAACCAAAACCCTAGAACTGACATTAGCCCAAACCCTAATCCTAGCCCTAACCCTAACACAAACTCTAGCCCTCACTTTAGCCCTAAACCTAGTCATAATCCTAACCCAAACCCTCACCCTAGCCCTATCCCTAATTATAAACCTTGCCCTAGCATTGAACCTAGCTATATAACCTGATCCCTTCCCCTAAAACTAACCTTAACCCTAGCCCTAAACATAGGTCTAAACCTAACACTAATCATAGAACTAATATTAGCCCTACCTGAACGCTAACCTTAACCCTACCCATAACCCTAGCCCTAAGATAAATTTAACTCACACCCTAGCCCTATTTCTATTTATAACCCTATTCGTTACCTCACCCTCACAATAGCCCTAACCTGAGCAATAACACTAGCCATAGCCCTAACCTAGATCTAACCATAACTCTAAATCTAACCCTAATCTTAAGCCTATGCCTCATTCTACCACTAGCTCTAACACTATTGCTAATCCAAAAACTAACCCTAATCTGAGCCCTAGCCCTAAAAAACAAAAAACGAAAAACAAACAAACAAAAAAACCCGAGCCATTGCTCTACCCTAAACCTTAACCTAAACCAAAACCTAACCCATAACTAGTCATAACCCAAGCTCTAATTCATGTCTTAGGCCTAAAACTAACCCTCACCCTGACTCATATCCAAACACAAACTCAGCTCTAAATATAACCTTAACCCTAAAACTAATGCTAACACTAGACCTAGCCGAAACTCTAACCCTAAAACTAACCCTAATTGTAGCCATAGTTCTACATTGGCCTTAGCCAAACCCTAGCCCTAACTCTAACACAAAACAGTACTAATCTGAGCCCTAACACTAGATTTAACCCTAACCCTAAACATAAAAAGCCCTAAACCTCACTCTAATCCTAGCCCTAACCCTAGCTCTAATCCTATCCATTACCCTAAGCCAAACCCTATTCATACTGCTAACCCTAGTCCTTCACCCTTATTCTGACCCTAACACTAATTATAGGTCTAAACCTGACCCTAAACCTAAACCAAAACCTTAAACTAGTCCTACCTGTAACCTTATATTTGAACCTAACCTAGACCTAAACCTAATCCTAAATCTAGCTATAACTCTAGCCTTTGACCTAAATACAAATTCAGTCCTAGCCCGAACAATAAACTTTAACATAAACCAAATTCTAACCCTACCACTAGACCTAACAATAGTCCTATTTTGGCTTTCATCCTAATCCTAACTTTAACCTGAACACTGGCCCTGACACTAACATTAAACCAAGCTCTAAACCTGACCCTAACCCAAAACCTAAACATAACACTAGACCTAGCCGTAACCCTAATCCTAAAACTAGCTCTAATCAGAAACCTAGATATTACATTACACATAGCACAAACTCAAGGCCTAAACCTAACACAAAATTTAACCCTAATGGAGGCCTAAATCTACCCTAAGCATAACTCTCACCCTAAACCTAACTCCAGTCCTAACCATAAACCTAACCCTTAACTTAGTCCTAACCCTAGCTCAGAGCTTAACCCTTAGCCTAAGCATGACCCTAGCACTATCCCTAACCATAACCCTAACCATAGTCCTAATCCTAAACTTTACCCTAGGCCTAACACTAGCTCTAACCCTAGGCATTACCGGAACTCTAACCCAAATCCTAATGATAGCCCTATCCCTAACCCTAGCCAAAACCCTAACCCAAAACCTAAACCTAAACCTAGACCTAACCCTAACTCAAAACCTAACCCTTACCCTAAAACCAACAGTACATCTATCCCTAAAGCTAAACTTAAACCTAAACCTATTCTTAACCATAAACCTAACCTTACATCTAACCTGATCTATTACCCTAAACCTAATCTTAACCCTAATGAAAATCTTAGCCCTAAACCTAAACCTAACCAAAACACTAAGACTAACCCTCGTG
The DNA here is from genome assembly GCF_047511675.1 of Marmota flaviventris. NCBI lineage: Eukaryota > Metazoa > Chordata > Mammalia > Rodentia > Sciuridae > Marmota > Marmota flaviventris. The sequence goes on from NC_092510.1 coordinate 13,637,919, forward strand.
CTAGACCTAACTCTAGCCCAAATCCTAACCTAACCCTAGCCCTAACCATAGTTCTAACCCTATATATTATACTTATGATAACTCTAATCCTAATTTTTATCCTAGGCATAACCCTAACCCTTTTGCTAACCCTAAAGCTCTCCATTGCCCTAAACCTACTCTGAAACCTAAAACTAACCCAATTAATTACCCTAACCCTAACTCTAACTCTAATGCTTATTTGAGCCCTATCCCTAAACCTTAACCTAAAACAACCCCTAACCATGATCCTGACCCTAAAAATACACCTAGCTCTAAACCTGAAACTTACCTTAAGCCTAAAACTTACACTAGACCTAGACACAAACTTAACCGTAAATCTTCTCCAAACTGTAACACTAAACCTGATATTATCCTTGGCCCTATTTCTAGACCTAACCCTACAACAAACCCTAGCCCTCATCCTAGCCCTAAACCTAGCCTTAATCATAACCCTAACCCCAACCCTAGCCCTAACCCTAATTCTAACGTTCTTCCTACCTCTAAACCTAGCTATAACACCATATCTTACCTTAAAATTATCTATAACCCTAGCCCTAACACTAGGCCTAAGCTCAACACTAACCCTAGCCCTAATCCTAGCTTTAACTTAGCCCTATCCCTAAAATTAACTGAAACCCTAGGCCTAAGCCTAACACTAACTCTCACCCTAGCCATAACAATAGTTCTAACCCTATCTGTTAAGGTAACCATTACCCTAGCCCAAACACTTTCCCTATAGTTAGACCTACCCCTAATCCTAAATCTAACGCTAAATCCAAATCTAATACTAACCCAAAACCTAAGCCTTAACAGTAACACTAGCCCTAAGCCGAAAGCTAATCTTATAACTATCCCAAATTCTAAACCTAGGACTAAAACAAAACTGAGCAACAGCCCTAACCCTAAATCTTAACTTAAACCATACCTTAACACTACACCCAGACATAACCCTAGCCCTAATTCAAGTCCTAACCCTAATCGTGAAACCTACCCTGGCCCTGACTCATATCCTAACACTGATGCTAGCTCTAAACACAGCCCTCACGTTAAACCAAAAAATAACAGTAACCCTAGCCCTTATTTAAGTCCTATCCCTAACCCGAAAATTAACCCTGATGTTGACTCATATCCGAACAATAAACCTAGCTCTAAATATTACCCTAACCCTAACCCTAAAACTAACCCTAATTTTAACCCTAGCTCTTACATTAGCCAATGCCCAAATCTAGCCCTAACCCTAAAATAAAAACTATCCCTAATCTGAGCTCTAAACCTATATTTAACCCTAACCCTGACCCTAACTCTAGCATTAAACCTAGCTTAAGGCTATCCCTTAACCTAAGAAAAACCCTAACTCCCAATGGTATCCCTAGACCTTTCTCTAATTCTTAGGCTAACCAAAACCCTAACCCTATTAATAGTCCTAACACTAGACCTCATTATAGCTCTAACACTATCCCAAACCCTAATGCTAACCTGACCCTTATTCTGACCCTAACACTAACCCTAGGTCTAAAACTGACCCTATTACTTCACCAAACACTAACACTAGCCCTAGACCTAAACCAAATTCTAAATCTAGCCTTAACTGTAGCCCTAGACCTAAACATAAATCTAACCCAGCCCTAACAATAAACCTTAACCTAACTCAAACACTAACCCTAACCCTAGACATAAACCTATTCCTAATTCTGGCTGAAACCCTAAAAATAACTCTAACCCAAACACTGACCCTGCCTTTAGAGTAAACCTATCTCTAAATATAACCCTACCAGAAAATCTAAACCTAACACTAGACCTAGCCATAACCCTAACCATACAAGTATCCCTCAACATAACCCTAGCTCTTACATTACCCATAGCCCTAACCATAGGCCTAAACTTAACACAAAATCTGGAGATAATCCTGGGCCTAATTCAAGCCTTAAGCATAGCCCTAATCCTAACTCTAGCCCTAGCCCTAACTTAACCCTCACCTTAGTCGTAATCCTAGCTCAAAGCCTAAACATTACTCTAAAAATAAACTAAACCTATCCCTCAATCTAACCCTAACTCTATCCCTAATCCTAACCTTAACCTGAGCCCTAAACCTAGCTCTAAACCTACACATTATTCTAAACCTAAACCTAACCTTATTGATAATACTAGGCTTAACGCCAAACCTAATCGTAACTGGAAAACTAAACCTAGAACTAACCATAAACCTCACACTTGCCATATACCTAACCCTAGCTCAAACCCTAACCCTTACTATAAACATAAACATAACTATAGCCCTAACTCTAAACCTAAACCACAATCTAACCTTAAACATAGCCTTATATCTACATCTAATCAAATACATTACCCTAACCCTAATCCTATCCCTAATAATGTCCCTAGCCCTAATCCTAACCCTAACCCTATGACAACTATAATCTTATCCCTAGAAGTAACACAAAACTAACCCTCATGTAGCCCTAAACCTAGCTCAAAACCTAACACTTACGCTAAACATAAACCTAAGCCTAACCCTAGTTTTATCCCCAACCCTAACCCTAAATCAAGACCTATTCCTAACCATAAAACTAGCCCTAAACTTAGCTCTAATCGTATCCGTTATACTAACCATAACTCTTAACCTAATGCAAACCCTAAGCCTAACCTTAATCCTATCGCTAACCCTAATCCTATCAATTACCCTAAACCTAATGTAAACTCTAAACAAAACCCTATTATTACTCTAACCCACACACCTGAACACTGGCCCTGACTCTAACATTAAACCTAGCTCTAAATTGACCCTAATCCAAATCCTAAACCTAACACTAGTTCTAGCCATAACCCTAACCCTAAAACTAGCTCTAATCAGAACCCTAGATTTTACATTACACATAGCACTAAACCTAGGCCTAAACCTAACACAAAACTTAACCCTAATGGAGGCCTAAACCTACCCTAAGCACAACTCTCACCCTAACTCTAACCCTAGTCCTAACCCTAACCCTTTCCTTAGTCCTAACACTAGTTCAAAGCCTAACCTTAGCCTAAACATAACCCTAGCACTATCCCTAACCATAACCCTAAAACTAACCATAACCCTAATGCTAATTCAAGCCCTAACCCTAAACTCTAATCTTAAACAAACTCTAACACTGACCCTGACCCTAATAAACCTGCTACCTCTAAAGGTGACTTTTACACTAAATCTAACCCTTACACTAGACCTAGCCATAACAATAATCCTAAAACTATTCCCAACTGTAAGCTTAGACCTGACATTAGCCATAGCCCTAATATTAGACCTAAACCTAACACAAATGCCAGCCCTTATCCTAGCCCTAAACCTAGCCTTAATCCTAACCCTAAACCTAACATTAGGCCTAACCCCCAAACTAAACCTAGCCCTAATCTTAGCCCTAATTTAGTCCTATTCCTGCCTAACCCTAGCCCTACAACTAACTCTAACTCTCACCCTAGCCCCATCCATAGTTCTAACCCTATCCCTTACTGGAACCCTAATCCTAGACCTAAACCTAGTCCCACCCTACCCTATCATTAGCTCTAGCCCTAACCTAAATCTGATTTTAACTCTAAATCAAAACCTAAACCTAAGGCTAACCCTAACCCTAACCCTAACTCTAAATCTAAATTTAACACTAGCCCTAAAACAAAACCAAGCCATAGCCCTAACCCTAACCCTTAACCTAAACAAAATCCAACTCAACACTAACCTTAGCTCTAATTCTAGTTTTAAGCTAAAAACTAGAACTAACACTGACTCTGACCACAATACTAAACCTACTCTAAACATCACCCTAACCCTAATGCTAAACCTAACACTAGACCTACCACTAACCCTAAACCTAAATTTAACCCTGATTGTAACCCTGGTACTTACATTAGACATACCCCTAACCCTAGCACTAACTTAACCCAAAACCTAGCCCTAATCCAAGGCCTAACCCGAGTTTTAACCCTAGCCCTAATCAAAACCATAACCCTAGCACTAACGCTAGCTCTAACCCTATCCATTGCCATAACCATAACCCTAGGCCTAAACCTAAACCTATCCCTAATCCTAAACCTATGCATTACCCTAAACCAAACCTAAACCCTAAATCTCACCCTGTCATTACACTAACACTAACCATAACACTAATTTGAGCCTTGAATTTAAAACTTTACCTATCCCAAACTTCTAACACAGAACTTGACTCTAAACCTAGGGTCAGGCTTAGAGCCTTTATCTCTAAACCTGACCCTAACACTAAACCTAACCCTTACATTACATGTATCTATAAACCTAACCCTAAAACTACTTTAACCATAACCCTAGATCTGATATTAGCCCTAGCCCTAATCCTAGCCCTAATGCTAAAATGAACCATTGTCCTCATTCTAGCCCCAAACCTAATCTTAATTATAACCCTAACCATAGCCCTAACCCTAATTGTAACCCTCACCCTTTCTCTAAACCTAGCTATAATGCCATTATTTACCTAAACTTAACCCTTACCCTAACCCTAACCCTAGGCCTAAGGTGATCACTAAACCCTAGCCCTAATTCTAGAACTATTTTAAACCTATCCCTAACCCTAAACCTAAAAGTAACTCTAACTCTCACACTAGCCCTAGCCCTACTTCTAATTCTATCCATTACTGTAATCATAACCCTAATCCTAACCCTAGCCCTAAACCTAGCCATAACCATTGCCTAATGCTTATTCCTAGTCCTAACCCTAGATCTAACCCTAACTCAAAATCTACCCCTAAGCCTAAGCCTAAGCCTAACATTAACACTAGCCCTTTCCCTAATGCTAATCATAAAAGTAGCCCTAAACCTAACCCATGCAGTAAAACAAAACAGAGCAATAGCCCTAACCCTAAACCTTAACTTAAACCAAACATTAACACTACACCTAGACCTAAACCTAGCCCCAATTCGTGTCTTAATCTTAACCTTAATACTAACCCTAACTCTGACTCATATCCTAACACTCACCCTAACCTTAAACTGAACCTTTACTGTAATGTTAGCCTTAATTCAAGTCATAACCCTAACCCTAAAACTAAACCTGATCCTGAATATCAACCTAACACTAAAACTAGCTCTAATTTTCACCATAACCTTAAACCTAATTCTAACACTAGATGTTTAACCCATAACCATAACCCTAAAACTAACCCTAGAAACCCTAGTTCTTACATTACCCATTGCTCTAACCCTAGCTATAACCCTAACACAAAAACTAGCTTTAATCTGAGTCCTAAACCTAGCTTTAAGCCTAACCCTAGCCCTAACCCTAGCTCTAACACTATCCATTAACCTATGCCAAACCCTAAACCTAATGCTAATCCAAAACATAACCCTAATCCTTAACCTAACCAAAACACTAAACCTATTACTAGTCCTAACCCTAGTCCTCATTCTAGCTCTAACCTTTACCCAAATTCTAAGCATAACACTGACCCTTATTCTGACCTTAACACTAATCATAGGTCTAAACCTGAACCTAATCCTAAACTGAATTCTAACAGTAGCCCTATGGTAAACTTATACCTAAAGCTAACCCTAAAACTAGCCTTAGATCTAAACCTAATCCTAATCTATTCATAACTTTAGCCCTAGACATAAAGAAAAACCTAGCCCTAGCCCTAACAATAACACTTAGCCTAAAGCCAAACATTAACCCTCCTCCTAGACTTAACCCTAGTCCTAATTCTGGCTTTCACATTAAACGTAACCCTAAAACTATACTTAGCTCTAACGTTAACCCCAAAACTAGCCCTAATCATAACAAAGTTCTTACATTTGCCATAGCCCTAACCTATTTTAAAACCTAGCCCTAAACCAAGCCCTACCCTAGATTTAACCCTAAAGCTAAACACAACACTAACTTTAGCCCTACACCTAAATCTAAGCCTAACCCTAGACCTAATCCCAAGCATAACACTAGCCCTATCACTAGCTCTAACCCTATCCAATACCCTAATGATAACCCTAATGCTTCTGCTAACCCTAGGCCGAACCCTTATCCTATATCTAACCCTAACCCTATCCATTACCCTACACCTAACCTGAACTCTGAACCTAAAACTATCATTAACCTATCCCTAACTGTAATGATAACTTGAGCCTTAAACCTAAACCTTAATCTAATAAAAACCCTAACCCTGACTCTGACCCTAATAAAACCCATAGCTCTAAACCTGACCCTAACAAGAAACCTGACACTTACAATAGACCTAGCTATAAATCGAACCCCCAAACTCTCTCTAACTGTAACCCTAAACCTGACATTAGCCCTAGCTCTAATCCTAGTACTAATCCTAACACAAACCTTAGCCCACATCCTAGCCATAAACCTCACCTTATTCATAAACCTAACCAAACCATAACCCTAATTCTAATCCTCACTTAGTCCTAAAAGTAGTTATAATCCCATTCCTTAACCTAACCCTAACCCTAACCCTAACCAAAGTCCTAAAGCTAAGCCTAACCCTAACACTAACCCTAGTAATAATTCCAGCCCTAATTTAGCCCTATCCCTAACCCAACCCTAACCCTAGCCCTAAGACTAACTCAAACTATTGCTCTAGCCTTATACCTAGTTCTAATTCTATCCCTTACCATCATCGTAAACCTATCCATAAAAGTAGCCCTATCCTTACCCCTAGCTTAAAGAATAGATCTAAACTTAACTCTAAATCTAACGCTAAACCTAAGCCTAAACCTCACACTAACACTAGCCCTAATCCTAACATTAATCCTAAAACTAGCGCTAACTCTTTCCCTAGCCCTAAAGCAAAACTGAATCATAACCCTAACCCTAACACTTAACCTAAAGCAAACCCTAACCCTACACCTAGCACTAATGCTATCTCTAATTCTAGTCCTAACACTAACCTGAAAACTAATCTGGACCCTTACTCTGACCCTAATATTAAACCTAGCTCGAAACATAATCGTAACTGTAAACCTAACCCTAAAACTAGACATAGCCCTAACTCTGACCCTATCACTAGCTCTAATCATAATACTACTTCATACATTAGCTGTAGCCTTAACCCTATCCCTAAACTAAACCAAAACTTAGCCTTAATCCGAGTCCTAAACTTCATTATTTTTTTATAATTATTTTTTAGTTTTCGGTGGACACAACATTTTTATTTTGTTGGTATGTGGTGCTGAGGATCAAACACAGTGCCCCACGCATGTCAGGCGAGCACCCTCCATCTTGTGCCACATCCCCAGCCCCTAAACCCAGCTTTAACACTAAATGTAAACCTAAACCTAACCCAAACAAAATCCCAAATTCTATACATAACCCTACCCCTAATCTTAGGTCTAACCCTATCCATTACCCTAATAATAACCCAACACTTATGCTAACCCTAGGCCTAACCCTAACCTTATCCATTATACTAAACCACACCTAAACCCTAAACCTAACACTTTCATTACCTTAACCCTAAACCTAATGATAATTCAAGACCTAAACCTAAACTCTAGCCTAACCCAAACTCTCACGTTGATCCTGACCCTAATAATAACCCTAGCTCTAAAACTGACCCTTAGTATAAACCTGACCCTACACTGGACCAAGCCATAAACATAACACTAAATCTATCCCTAACTGTAACTCTTGACCTGACATTAGCCCTAGCCCTAATACTAGCCCTAAACCTAACACAAACATTAGCCCTCATCCTAGCCCTAAACCTAGCTTTAATCATAACCCTAAATTTAACCCTAGCCCTAACCCCAATACTAACCCTTGCCCTAGCCCTCAACCTAGCTATAACCCAATACCTTACCCTAAACATAACCCTCAGTCTATAACCAAAGGCCTAAACCTAACTCTAACACTAGCCTTAATCTAGCTTTATCCCTAACCATAACCCTAACACTAGCCCTTAAGACTAACTCTAACTCTCATACTAACCCTATCACTAGGTCTCACCCTATCTCTTACCATAACCCTAAACCTAACCCAAACCCTAGTACTAACCCTTGCCCTATCCTTAGCCCTAGCCCTAACCATAGATCAAAACCTAACTCTAAATCTAACTCTAACCAGAAGCCTAAGCCTAACCATTATAAATATATTTATATTTAGACTCTGTGTCTGCAGATGTTTGCTTCAATTATTATTTAGAAAGTGATACCATTTCTGCTGGTGTATAGAGAATTGAGGGTCACAGGTAGGATGCTATGTTAAGGGGGAAAAGAATGAGGGTATGTGATTAATCTAACTTAGCAACTTTGGTGGAGAAATAGACAGGGGGAATTTATGGAAAAGGTATAAATTCAAACTCCTTATCTGTATTCATAAAATTACCCTATGTATAAAAAGTAAAAGTTAGGAGGCTGAAAGTGGGATAGAGGGAGAAAGAAAAAAGAAGAAAAAATAACAAGGAAAGAAAGAAAGAGAGGGAGAAAGAAAATAAGAGCAAATAAAGGGGTGATGAATGTGGGGCCTATGCAATTCCTCTATATTATATTATTCTAGTGATTCAGTTCTAAAAGTCCAATTTCATGGAACGTTCTTGGTTTCACATATGTTGTGGTTGTGAGGACCAGAGGGGGGAGGGTAGAGGAGAATGGATGAGAAGAGCAAGAAAAGAAAATTAAGAAAGAAGGAAAGTCTCTCAGAACTCTGTTTTCTTTTCTTGCAGTAGGTGGAGTTGTCTATTCCTAGCTTGAGTCTCTGTGCTTAGGGTGGTGGAGGTAGACAGGGTGGGAGGGTTTGAGCTTCTACCTAGAGCCTCCCTACTCTTAGTCTCTGAATTGGAAATCAGGTGCCTGTACAGTTGCTGTTCCACATTGATAGCTACATCCTCAAAAGCTTGTGAGAAAAATCTTGAGTTATCACAGCTTGAGGTAGGGGAGTTGAAAACCAGGCACCTGATAAGCTGCAGAACCGAGCTGGTAGACACACCCACCAATGGATGTCATACACGTTTTTGCAAGATGGATTCCATCTATTAATCATGTATGGTGTTTGGTGAGGTGGCTGGTTCTGGATTCACCTTGTGCTGTGTCCAGAGCAAGGTCTGGTGACCAGGAAGTAAAGCCTCTGTGTTCTGTGCTGTCTATCATCTACACAGAGAGCACAGTGTGCCTGATACTGCTGTTTCATCCAGAGAAACTGCACAGCTGTGCCTTCCATCTGTGCCCAGAGCACCCATGAGGCCCTATTTTTTTTTCAAATTTCTATCATACTGGGCAGGATTCATCTTTTACTTAGCCTTACAATGCTCCACAGGTTTGGGCCTTCTCAATCCAATGGTTCGCTTTCAGGAATAGTTTGTATCTTAAGGTTTCCCTTCATCATGGATGATTGATGTGAATGAAAATTGACCTGAAAATCAAAAAGGGTTGGCAGGAGGTGCTTGAAACTTCACACAATCAGTTCTCAGTGGGCACTCCAGTTTTGGGCCTTCTCGGTTCAATGGTTCGCTGTTGGGAATAGTTTGTTTTTAATGTCTCACTTCATTTTGACCTATATGGGTAAATGAAAATGGAGATGGAAATCAGAGGGTTGGTGTAAGCTGATTGAAACTTCAGACACTCAATCAGTTGTCTGTGGGCACTCTCCGTTTTCTTCCTTGTCAAAGTAAGCATAAGCTGAAGCATGCAAAACAAGTTTATCCAAGAGCACTTTAGGAAGAAAACAGGGCAATATGTATGTACTGAAATACCTCCCCCAATTATTCGGTCAGATTTCTTTGATACTGGGAAGGATTCCTCTGTAAGCTTGGCCTACTAGTTTCCCCAAGTTTGAAACTTTTATGATCAAAGGTTCCCTTACAAGGTTAGGCTTAGGGTTATGGTTAGAGTTAGGTCAAGTGTTAGAACTCGTGTTAGGTTTAGAGTTAGTTTTCTTAAAAACTTTTTTGATACTGGCCAGGATATATCTTTTTCCTGTTCTTAGTATACTCCCCAAGTTTGGTCCTCCTAGGTAAAAGGGTTTGCTCTCAGGAGCAGTTTTAATTTTAATGTTTCACTTCATTTTGCCATATAGCGGTCAATGGAAATGGAACTGGACTCAAACAGGGTTTGTTCCAGCTGCTTGAAACTTCACACACTCAATCAGTTCTCAGTGCAGATTATTCCATTTGTTTTTAGTGGAAGTAGGCCAAAGCTGAATTAGAAAAAAAGAATTTTATGTGAGCACTTTAGGAGCAAGCTTCATATTTTTTTTTGCTTGGATTATTTTGATATTGTACAGGATTCATCCTTTTCCTAGTCTTAGTAGTAACACCAAGTTTGGGTTTTCAAGGTTTGCCAGTTCACTGTCAGGAAGAGTTTGGACTTTTAGGTTTCACTTTATTATGGCCTATATATATATGAATGAAAATGGAGCTGGAAATCAAACAGTGTCAGTACTAGCTGCTTGAAACTTCACACACTCAATCAGCTCTCTGTGGGCACTCTACGGTTGTTCTTTTTTAAACTGAAGCATGAAAAATAATTTATCTAAGAGCACATTAGGAGAAAACAGGGAAATATGCACATACTGAAATACCTCCCCAAATTATTTGATTTCTTTGATATTGCACAGGATTTATCTGTTAACTGGCCACATTAGGCCCCTTTATTTGGGGACTACTATGATCAATGGTTCTCTAAACAGGTTAGGTTAGGTTTAGTATTAGTTTAGGGCTAGGGTTACAGCTAGTGTTTTGTTAGATTTAGTTTTGTACAAATTTCTTTGATACTAGGCAGAATTCAACTTTTAACTAGCCTTACTATATTTTCTGGTTTGGGCCTCTTGGTTCAAGGGTTTGCTCTCTTTGAGAGTTTGTATTTTAAGTTTTCATTTCATTTTGAACTATGTGGGGAAATGTAAATGGAGCTGGAAATCCAACAGGGTTAGTACTAGCTACTTCAAACCTTACACACTCAATCAGTTTTTTTATGGACATTCTCTGGTTTATTCCTTGTAAAATTAGCCCTAAGATGAAGCTTGCAAAGCAACTTTATGTGAGAGCACTTTAGGAGCAAACATGGAAATATGCATATACTAAACTATCTCCCACAATTATTTGGTAAGATTTCTTTGTTATTGTGAAAGATTCATCTGTTAGCCTGCACCACTTGGCTTCACAAGTGTGGGACTTCTAGGATCAAAGGGACTCTAAACAGGCTAAGGTTAGTGTTAGGGTTAGTGTTAGGACTAGGATTAGACCTAGTGTTAGGGTTAGATTTGCTTTTTGTTTTCAAATTTCTATGATACTGTGCATGATTCATCTTTTTCCTATTTTGTCTATACTCCAAATATTTGGGCATCCTACATAAAGGGTTTGCTTTCAGTAACAGTTTCAATTTTCATCTTTCTCTTTATTTTGCCCTATAGGGATGAATGGAATTGAAGCTGGAAAACAAACAGTGTTTGGGCTAGTTGCTTGAAACTTCACACACTCCATCAGTTTTCAGTGAGCATAATCAGGTGTTTCCTGTGGAAGTAGAAATAAGATGAGATAGAAAAAAAACAAAAACAGTTTTATCTCTGAGTGCTTTAGGAGCCAGCAGAATGCCCATGTACTGAAAGATCTTCAATTTTTTTTGGTTGGATTACTTTGATATTGTACAGGATTCATCCTTTACCTAGCCTTAGTAGGCTCCCCAAGTTTGGGCCTTCAAGGTTCAATGGTTCAGTGTCAGGAACAGTTTGAATTTTTAGGTTTCACTCATGGCCTATAGGTGTGAATGGCAATAGATCTGGAAATCAAACAGGGTTGGTGCTAGCTGCCTGAATCTTCACACACTCAATCAGCACTATGTGGGCACTCTTTGATTTTTCTTTGTGAACGTACCTTAAGCTGAAGCATGAAAAATAATTTATCCATGAACACTTTAAGAAAAAAAAAGCAGGGGAATATGAATGTATTTAAATGCCTTCCCCAATTTTTCATCAAACTTCTTTGATACTGCACAAGATCCATTTGTTAAGTTGCACCGCTAGACTTCCCAAATTTGGGACTTCAATGATCATAGGTTATCTAATCAGGTTAGAATTAGGTTAGGGTTGGGTTAGATCTAGTGTTAGAGTTAGAGTGAGTTTTGTTCAAATTAATTTGATACTTGATATAATTCGTCTTTTATCTAGCCTATTACTATTTTCCCAAGATTTGGGTTTTATCCCTTCAATGGTTTGCTGTCAGGAACAATTTGTATTTTAAGGTTTCCTTCATTTTGACCTATACTTGCAAATGGAAATGGAACCTTAAATTCAACAGGGTTGGTGCTTGCTTCTTAAAACTGCCACATCAGTTCTATGTGGGCACTCTATGGTTTCTTCCTTGTGAAAGTTTCCCAAAGCTGAAGCATGCAAAAACATCTTTATCTGAAAGTAATGTAGGAGACAACAGGAAAATATACATGTACTGAACTACCTCCCCAAATTATTTGGTCACATTTCTTATATACTGCAGAAGATTCATCTGTTAGCTTGCCACACTGGGCTCCCTTAATTTGGGACTTCTATGATCAAAGGATCTCTAAACAGATTAGGGTTAGGTTTATGATTAGGGTTAGGGCTAGGTTTAAACCAAGTGTTAGGGTTAGAGTCAGTTTTGTTCATGTATCTTTGATACTGGGCAGGATTCATGTTTTACCTAGCCTCACAATATTCCCTGGTTTGGGCCTTCTCAGTTCAATGGTTCGCTGTCAGGAACAGTTTGTATTTTAAGATTTCACTTTAGTTTGAACTATTTTGTTGAAGAGAAATGGAGCCCGAAATCCAACAGGGTTGGTGCTAGCTGCTTGAAATGGCACACACTCAATCAGTTCTCTGTGGGCACTCTCTGGTTTATTCCTTGTGAATGTTGCCCTCACATGAAACACACAAAGCAACTTTATCCCAGAGCAATTTTAGAGAAATCCAAAAGTAGGCATGTATTGAAACACTTCCCCCAATTATTTGCTCAGATTTCTTTGATACTGTGCAGGATTCATCTGTTAGTTTTCCACACTAAGCTTCCTTAGTTTGGGACTTCTATGATCAAAGGTTCTCTAAACAGGCTAGGATGAGCTGTAGGGTTAGGATTAAGGATAGATCTAGTGTTAGGTTCACAGAAGTTTTGTTCAAATTTCTTTGATACTAGGCATGATTTATCTTTTACCTAGCCTTACTATGTTCCCCAGGTTTTGGCCTTCTAGGTTCACTGGTTTGCTGTCAGTATTTCAGTTTTTATTTTAAGGTTTCACTTCATTTGACCTATATCAGTAAATGGAAATGGAGCTGGAAATCAAACAGGGTTTGTGCTAGGTGCTTGAAACTTCACACACTCAATCACTTCATTGTGGGCATGCTCTGGTTTGTTCCTTGTGAAGTTCCTTAAGCTGATGCATGAAAAAACAATTTATCTAAGAGCACATTCTGAGAAAACAGGGGAAATAGGCATGTACTGAAACACCTCCACCAATTATTGGTCAGATTTTTTTTGATACTGGGTAGTATTCATCTGTTACCTTGCCCTACTAGGCACCCCAAGTTTGGGAGTTTTATGATCAAACTCTATAAACAAGAAAGGCTTAGTTTTAGGATTAGAGTTAGAGGTAGGGTTAGAACTACTGTTAGTGTTAAAGTTAGTTTTGCTCAATTTTTTTTTATACTGGTTAGGATTCATCTTTTACCTAGCATTACCATGTTTCTCAGGTTGGACCTTCCCAGTTCAAGTTTTGCTATCAGGAACAGTTTGTGTTTTAAGGTTTCACTTCATCTTGACTTCTATGGGTTAGGGTTAGGATTAGGGCTATGGCTTGGTTTTGTTTTAGGGCTAGGGCTAGGGTTAGGGGTAGATTTTGAATTAGTGTTAGGGTTAGTGCTAGTGTTAGGGTGAGGTTTAGGCTTAGGTTTAGGGTTAGATTTAGAGTTAGTGTTAGATCCAGGGTTTGGGTTTGGGCTAGGGTTAGTGTTACTGTAAGGAATAGGATTAGGACTAGGGAAATGACTAGGACAAGAGTTAGATTTAGATTTAGGCCTAGGCTTAGGTTTAGGGTTAGGGTTAAAGCTAAATTAGGGCTAGGATTTGGGCTAGGGTTAGTGTTAGGCTTAGGCCTAGGGGTAACACTAGGTTTAGGATTAGCATTGGCTTTAGGATTAAGTTTAGGGGAATGGGTGGGGTTATAGCCAGCTTTAGGGCTAGGGTGAGGGTTAGAATTAGGATAAGGACTAGTGTTAGTGTTTAGGTTAGCGTTAAGACTTGGTTTATGGTTAGGGTTTCTGTTAGGTTCAGGGCTAGAACTAGGGCTATATCTATGTTTAGGGTAAGGGTCAGGTTTAGAGTTAGTGTTATTATTATGGTTATTGTCAGGGTTAGCATTTGGTTTAGGTCAAAGTTTAGGGTTTGGGCTTAAATAGTTTTAGGTTTAGGCTTAGGGTTAGAGTAATGGATAATGTTAGGTTTAGGTTTCCGTTAAGGTTTAGGGTAATGGATGAGTTAGGTTTAGCAATAGGGTTAAGATTAGCATTTGGTTAGGTTTATGTTTAGTATAATGGAAAGAATTAGAGCTAGGGTTAGGGCTAGATTATGGTTTGGATTAAGTCTAAAATTAGAGTTAGAGTTAGGTTTAGGGATAGGGCTAGGGTTTGGTTTACAGTAAGTGTTAGGTTTAGGGCTACAGTTATGGTTAGATTACGGTAAAAGTTAGTGTTTGAGCTAGGGTTAGGTCTAGCATGAGAGTTAGGTTTACGTTTAGGTCCAGGGATATGTTTATGGTTATGGTTTGGTTTAGGGTTTGCGTTATGGCTAGAGTTTTCAATACAGTTAGGGTTAGGTTTAGGGTAATGGATAATGTTACACTTAGGGTTAGGGTTAGGGTTAAGGTTAGGGTATGGATTAGGGCTAGTCTTAGAATTAGGTTTAGTGTAAGGCTTAATGTTTCCACTAGGGTTAGGGCTATGGTGAGGTTTAGGTTTATGGTTAGGTCTTGGGATACCTTTATGGTTAGGGTTAGGTTTAGTGTTAGGGATAGAGTTATAATTAGGGTTAGGGTTAGGGTAATTGACAGGGTTAGAACTAAATTTTGAGCTAGGATTAAGGTTAGGATAAGAGCTAGTGTTAGAGTTATGGTTTAGGATAGGGCAAGGGTAATGTTTATTGTAAGGGTTTGGCTTTGAGCTAGGATTAGGTCTAAGGCAAGGGTTAGTGTTAAGGTTAGTGTAAGGCTACAATTAGGGATAGGCTTATGTTTAGGGCTAAGTTTAGGCCTAGGATTATGACTAGGTTGGATTTTAGGTATAGGGCTAGTGTTAGGGCTACTGTTAGGGTTAAGATTAGGGTTAAAATAGGGTTAGGGCTAGGGTTATGTTTAGGGCTAGTATTAGGGTTAGGGTTATGGCTAGGTCTAGTGTTAGGATTAGGTTTTGGGTTAGGGTCAGGTTTAGAGATAGGTTAATGTTAGGGTCAGGGTCAGTGTTCCAGATAGGATAGGGTTAGAATAAGAGCCAGAATTAGGATTATTGTTAGGACGATGGTTAGGGTAAGTGTTTAGTTTAGGTTAAGGGTTATTGTTAGGGCTAGAGTTAAGATTTTGTTTAGGTCTAGGTCTAGAATTATAGCTATATTTAGGATTAGTTTTGGGTCTAGATTTAGTATTAGGGTTAGGTAAAGTTATAGGTTTACCTGTAGGGCTAGTGTTAGGGTTTGGTTTAGGGTTAGGGTCAGGTTTAGACCTAGGGTTACTGTTAGGATCAGAATAAGGGTCAGGATTAGGGTTAGAACTAGAATGAGGGCTAGGGTTAGGACTAGTAATACTGTTAGTGTTTAAGTTAGATTAGCATTAGGACTAGGGTTAGCATTTGCTTTAGGGTTTGACTTAGAATAATGAATAGGTTTATAGCTAGGGTTAGGGTAAGAGTTAGTTTTAGGGTTAGGGCTGGTGTTAGAGTTAAGATTAGGGTTTAAACTTGGGTTAAGGCTAGAATTAGGGGTCGGATTGGTGTTAGGGTTAGGGCTAGGGTTATGAGAATAACTAACGTATGAACTAGTTTTACAATTAGGGCTAGTTTTAGGGTTAGGGTTAAGGCTAGGTCTAGTTTTAGGGTTAATTTAAGGTTAGGATGATATTTAGAGGTAGGATAAGTGTTAGGATCAATGTCAGGGTCAGGGTTACTTTTAGAGTTATGATTAGGGCTAGGTGTAGTTTTATGGTTTGGTTTACATTAAGGGTTAGGGTTAGGGATATGGTTTGGTTTTGTTTATGGCTAGGGATAGGGGTAAGGAAAGTTTTAGGATTAGCATTATTATTAGGGCTAGTGTTAGAGTTTGGATTAGGATTATGGTTATGGTTAAATTTGTGTTAGGTTTAAATTTAGAGTTAGGTTTAGATCCAGGGTTGAACTAGGGCTAAGGACAGAACTAGGGCTAGGGCTAGGGTAAGAGTTAGAGTTAGTCTTAAGGCTAGGTTTAGGTTTAAGATAGGACTAAATTAGGGTTAGTGCTAGGCCTAGTGTTAGTGTTAGACATAGGGTTAAGACAATGTTTATGGTTAGGTTTCAGATTATGGTTAGGTTTAAGGTTATGCTTAGGTTTAGTACAAGTGACGAGGTTATAACTAGGTTTAGGGCTAGGGTGAGGGTTAGAATTAGGGTTAATTCTCTGGATATGGTTCAGGTTAGGATTAAGGCTAGGTTTAGGGCTAGGATTAGGGCTAGGGCTAATTTCAGGTCAAGTTAAACCTAATTTCAGGTTACAGTTAAAGATACTTTTAGGGTTAGGTTAGATGTAGTGTAAGGGATAGGTTTAGAGTTAGGGTCAGGTTTAGAGCGAAGGGTATTTTTTGGGTCAGGGTCGTGATTAGTGTTTAGGATAGGTAAAGGTTTAAATTTAGGGCTCAAATTAGTATAGGGTTAGGATTAGGGTATGATGTAGTTAGGTTTATATTTCAAGATAGGTTTATGGTAATGGATAGGGTTAGGATTAGGAATATGGTAAGTTTTAGGCCTAGGGTTAGCATTTGGGTTAGGATTATGGTTAGGGTAATGGATAGGGTTAGAGCTAAGTTTATGGTTATTATTAGTGCTAGGTTTAGGTTTATGGTTAGGGTTATGGTTAAAGCTTGGTTTAGGGTTCAGATTAGGCTAGGTTTTGGGTTAAGATAGGGCTGGGGTTAGGGTTATTGCTAATATAAGTATTAGGGTTACAATTACGGCTAGTTTTAGGGTTAGGGTTAGGGCTAGGTCTAGTTTTATGTTCAGGATTATGTTTAGGGTGATGTTTAAATGTAGTGTTAGTGTTAGCATAGAATCAGGTTTAGGGTTAATTTTAGGGTTCTGACTAAACCTCAAATTAGGGGTAGAGTTGGGACTAGGTGTAGGTTTAGGGTTTGGTTTAGGTTAAGGGTTAGGGTTAGGGCTATGGCTCAGTTTTATATTAGGTCTAGGGCTAGAGTTAGGGCTACTTTTAGGAGTAGCATTAGGGTTAGGGTTATGGTTAGTCTTAGGTTAAGTCTTAGGCTTTGCATTAGGGTTAGATTTAGAGTTAGGTTTAGATCTAGGGATAGGGTTAGGGCTAAGGAAATGGCTAGGATTAGGCTTAGGATGTGTAGGGCTAGGTTTAGAGTTCTAGTAATGGATAGGGTAGAACTAGTTTTAGGGCTAGGGTTAGATGTAGACTTAGTTTTAGGGCTAGAGTTAGGATTAGGTTTAGGGTTAGGGATAGGGATAATTTAGGTCTAAGATTAGGGATAGGGTTGGTTTTAAGTTAGGACTAGGTTTAAGGTTAGGGTTATTCTGCTGCCCTTCCTCTCTTGTTTTTTTTCCCCTTTCCCCTCACTTCCTCTTATATGTAATTTTGTATAACAATGAGGGTCTCCTTCCATTTCCATGCAATTTCCCTTCTCTCTCCCTTTCCCTCCCCCTCTCATCCCTGTTTAATGGTGATCTTCTTCTCATGCTCTTCCTCCCTGTTATGTTCTTAGTTGCCCTCCTTATATCAAAGAAGACATTTGGCATTTGATTTGAGGGATTGGCTGGTTTACTTAACATAATCTGCTCTAATGTCATCCATTTTCCTGCAAATGCCATTATTTTGTCATTTTTTAGTGCTGAGTAATACTACATTGTGTATAAATGCCACATTTTTTATCCATTCTTCTATTGAAGGGCCTCTAGGTTGGTTCCACAGTCTAGCTATTGTGAATTGTGCTGCTATGAACATCGATGTAGCTGTATCTCTATAATACACTTTTTACGGTCTTTGTGGAATAGACTGAGAAGGGGGATAGCTGGGTCAAATGGTGGTTACATCCCAGCTTTCCGAGGTATCTCCATAGTGCTTTCCAAATTGGTTGCATCAATTTGCAGTCCCACCAGCAATGTACAAGTGTACCCTTTTCCCCACATCCTCGCCAGCACTTGTTATTGTTTGACTTTATAATGTCTGCCAATCTTACTGGAGTGAGATAGTATGTTAGGGTGGTTTTAATTTGCATTTCTCTGACTGCTAGAGATGGTGAGCAATTTTTCATGTACTTTTTGATTGATTGTATGTCCTCTTCTGAGAAGTTTCTGTTCAGGTCCTTGGCCCATTTGTTGATTGGGTTATTTGTTTTCTTATTGTTTAATT
This sequence comes from Marmota flaviventris, assembly GCF_047511675.1. Taxonomy (NCBI): domain Eukaryota; kingdom Metazoa; phylum Chordata; class Mammalia; order Rodentia; family Sciuridae; genus Marmota; species Marmota flaviventris. Next base: position 13,656,501 of record NC_092510.1, read on the forward strand.
TTTTGAGTTCTTTGTATACTCTGGATATTAGGGCTCTATCTGAAGTGAGAGGAGTAAAGATTTGTTCCCAGGATGTAGGCTCCCTATTTACCTCTCTTATTGTTTGTCTTGCTGAGAAAAAACTTTTTAGTTTGTGTAAGTCCCATTTGTTGATTCTTGTTTTTAACTCTTGTGTTATGGGTGTCCTATTAAGGAATTTGGAGAACGACCCCACAATATATAGATTAGAGCCAACTTTTTCTTCTATTAGATGCAGAGTCTCTGTTTTGATATCAATCTCCTTGATCCATTTTGAGTTAACTTTTTTGCATGGCGAGAGAAAGGGATTCAGATTCATATTGTTGTATATGGATTTCCAGTTTTCCCAGCACCATTTTTTGAAGATGTTATCTTTTCTCCATTGCATGCTTTTAGCTCCTTTGTAAATATAAGATAGTTGTAATTTTGTGGATTGGTCCTCTGTGTCCTCTGCAGAATGCAACATACACTAGTATGGCAGTATGTAAAAAAGTGGATGTGTAACCAATGTGATTCTCCAACCTGTATATGGGGTAAAAATGGAAGTTTATAATCCATTTGAATCAAATATATAAAATATGATATGTCAAGAGTTTTGTAATGTTTTGATCAACTAATAATAATAATAAAAAGAACAGATTTTACTATTTGAATTCACTATATTTTTATAAATCTACTTTATACTTAAAATATTAACAATTTTCTGGTAGGATTATGCTAAATATAATGATTATGACTTGGCCAACTTCTTCTTATAATTAGACCATTGCTTTATATAGATTGAAGATTAGTTGGTAAGCAAAAATAAATTCATAATTTGTGTTTTTAGAGTATACTATTTGCACTATACAAAATAAAAATTTCATTATATAATGTACAATTTAAAAAAAAAGATTAGGATTATGATTAAGGCTAGGTTTAGGGCTAATTTGGGCTAGGGTTTGTGTTCAAATTAGGGCTAGGATTATATCTAGGGCTAATGTCAGGTCTAGGGTTACAGTTATGGATAGTTTTATGGTTAGGTTTTGGCTAGGTCTAATGTAAGGATTAGGTTTAGGGTAAGGGTTAGGTTAGAGCTAGGTGAATTATTAAAGTCAGGGTCATGGTTAAGGTTTCTTTTATTTTTGAGTTTAGGGTGAGGGCTCAAATTAGCATTAGGGTTATAGTTAGGGTAATGATAGGGTTAGATTTAGGGTTCAGGTTAGGTTTAGGGTAATTGATAGGGTTGAGGTCAGTGATAGGTTTAGGGTTAGGCCTAGGGTTAGCATTAGGGAAAGGGTTATGTTTAGGGCAATGGATAGAGTTAGAGTTAAGTTTATGGCTAGTGTTATGGTTAAGATTAGGTCTTGAGATAGGGTTAGGCCTAAAGTTAACATTAGGTTATGTGTTATGATTAGGGTAATGGATACAGTTAGAGCTAAGGTTACAGCTAGACTTATGGTTAGGATTAGGTCTTGAGTTAGTGTTAAGGTATGGGTTAGAACTAGGAGTAGTGTTAGTATTATGTTTAGTATAAGAGTTAGGTTCTGAGCTGTTATTAGGGTTAGAGCAAGGGTTAGGTTTAGGGATATGTTTAGGGATAGGATTAGCATAGTTCTAGGGTTAGGATAAGGATTAGGAAAATTGTTATAATTAAGTTCAGGGTTAGGGTTAGGATAATAAATATGGTTATATGTAGGTTTAGGTTTGGGGACAGGGTTAGATTTAAGTTTAGGGTTAGGTCTATGGCTATGTTTAGGTTTGTAGTAAGTGTTAGTGTTTTATCTATGTTTAGGGCTATAGTGAGTATTAGTTTAGGGTTAGGTCTAGGGTTAGTTTTCCATTTAGGGTTAGAATTATGGTTAGGGTTAAGGCTAGGGTTACAATTAGGGATAGGGTTAGGGTTAAATTTAGGGTAATGGGTAGGTTTAGAGCTAGGGTTAGGGCTAGGGTTAAGGTTAGGATTAGGACTAGATTTAGGGTTAGATTCAGGGATAGTTCTAGGTTTATGTTTATAGTAAGGGTTAGGTTTTGAGCTAGGGTTAGGACTAAGGTAGGGTTAGGTTTGGGTTAGGGCTAGGGTTAGGGTTAGGGTTATGCTTAGGGCTAGGTTAAGGCCTAGGATTAGCTCTAGGTTTTGTATTAGGTTTAGGCCTAGGGTTAAAGCTGTGGGTAATGTAAGAGTTAGGGTTATGATTAGGGCTAGTTTTAGGGTTAAGGTTATGCCAAGGTCTAGTGTTAGGTTTAGATTTTCAGATAGGGTCAGGTTTAGAAGTAGGTTTACTGTTAAAGGCAGAATCACTGTTTGGGTTAGAGTTCAAGTTAGGGTTACAGTGAGAATTAGGAGTAGGTTTAGGTCTAAGGATAGGGTTAGTTTTTGTATTAGGATAAGTGTTATTGTTAGGCCTAGGAATAGGTTGTGTTTAGGTCTAGGGCTAGAGGTAAGGCTAGATTTAGAAATAGGCTTAAGTCCAGGGATAGTGTTAGATTTTAGTCTAGTGTTAGGGTCAGGTTTAGAACTAGGGTTTGTGTTAGGATCAGGAGAAGGGTCAGGGTTAGCATTCGGTTTTGGGATAGGATTAAAACTAGAATGAGGGCTAGGGCCAGGACTATTAATAAGGTTAGAATTTTGGTTAGCCTAAAGATTAGGCATAGGTCTAGGTCTACCATTTGGGTTAGTTTTAGTTCGGATTATGTTTAGGGTTATTCATAGGGTAAGGGATAGCCTTAGAACTAGGGTTAGGGTTAGAGTTAGGGTTAGGGTTAAATCTAGGTTTAGGGTTTGGATTAGGGCTAGTTTTTCTGTTAGGGTTAGGGCTAATGTTAGGGCACTGGATAATGTAAGTACTAGGGTTACAATTACGATTAGTTTTAGGGTTAGGGTTAGGGGTAAGTCTAGTGTTAAGGTTAGGTTTAAGGTTAGAATGATATTTAGAGCTAGGTTTAGTGTTAGGATATGAGTCAGGGTCAGGTTAGTATTAAGACTCAAATTAGGAATAGGTTTACTTTTAAGTTTCAGTTTAAGTTTAGGAGGGTGTTTAGAGCTAGGGTGAGTGTTAGGATATGAGTCAGAGTCAGGGTTAGATTTAAGGTTAGGGTTAGGACTAGAATTAAGGCTATGTTGAGGTCTAGGAGTAGTGTCAGTGTTTGGTTTAAGTTAAGGTTTATGGTTAGGGCTATTTCTCAGTTTGTTTTACTGCTAGGGTTAGGGTTAGGGCTAGTTTTACGATTAGCATTAGTATTAGGGCTAGTTTTAATGTTAGGCTTAGGTTTAGGGTTTGATTTCGAGTTAGGGTTAGACCCAGTTTTAGGGCTAGAACTAAGGATAGGGCAAGGGTTAGGGCTAGGGTTAGGGTTATGTTAATGGATTGGCTTAGAACTAGGGATAGGGATAATGTGAGAGTTAGAGTTAGTCATAAGGCTAGGGTTAGGGTTAGATTTAGGTATAAGTTAGTGGTATGGCAAGTGTTAGGGCTTGCTCTAAGTTGAGGGTAGTTTTAGACCTAGGGATTGTGTTAGGGTCAGAATAAGGGTCAGGGTTAGTGTAAGCGTTTGGGATAAGATTAGATCAAGAATGAGGGCTAGAGTCAGGACTATTAATAGGGTTAGGATTTTGGTTAGCCTAAGGATTAGGGATAGGTCTAGGTTTACCATTAGGGTTAGGGTTTCACTTAGTATAAGTGAGAGAGTATGAGCTAATGTGAGGGCTAGAGTTATGGTAGGCTTAGGGTTAAAGTTAGGTTTAGGGTTTTGATTAAGGCTAGTTTTGTGTTAGGGTTAGGACTAGGGTTAGGGCAATCACTATTATAAGAACTAGGGTTCCACAGTCTTGCTATTGTGAATTGATCTGCTATGAACATCAATGTAGCAGTGTCCCTGTAGCATGCTCTTTTTAGGTCTTTAGGGAATAGACCGAGAAGGGGAATAGCTGGGTCAAATGGTGGCTCCATTCCCAGCTTTCCAAGAAATCTCCATACTGCTTTCCAAATTGGCTGCACCAATTTGCAGTCCCACCAGCAATGTACAAGTGTACCCTTTTCCCCACATCCTAGCCAGCACTTGTTGTTGTTTGACTTCATAATGGCTGCCAATCTTACTGGAGTGAGATGGTATCTTAGGGTGGTTTTGATTTGCATTTCTCTGACTGCTAGAGATGGTGAGCATTTTTTCATGTACTTGTTGATTGACTGTGTGTCCTCCTCTGAGAAGTGTCTGTTCAGGTCCTTGGCCCATTTGTTGATTGGGTTGTTTGTTATCTTATTGTCTAATTTTTGGAGTTCTTTGTATACTCTGGATATTAGGGCTCTATCTGAAGTGTGAGGAGTAAAGATTTGTTCCCAGGATGTAGGCTCCCTATTTACCTCTCTTATTGTTTCTTTTGCTGAGAAAAAACTTTTTAGTTTGAGTAAGTCCCATTTGTTGATTCTAGTTATTAACTTTTGTGCTATGGGTGTCCTATTGAGGAATTTGGAGCCCGACCCCACCATATGTAGATCGTAGCCAACTTTTTCTTCTATCAGGTGGCGTGTCTCTGATTTGATTGACTGTGGAACCAACCTAGATGCCCTTCAATAGACGAATGGATAAAAAAAGTGGCATTTATACACAATGGAGTATTATTCTGCATTAAAAAATGGCAAAATCATAGAATTTGCAGGGAAATGGATGGCATTAGAGCAGATTATGCTAAGTGAAGCCAGCCAATCCCTAAAAAACAAATTCCAAATATCTTCTTTGATATAAGGAGAGTAACTAAGAACAGAGTAGGGACGAAGAGCAGGAGAAGAAGATTAACATTAAACAGGGATGAGAGGTGGGAGGGAAAGGGAGAGAGAAGGGAAATTGCATGGAAATGGAAGTAGACCCTCAGGGTTATACAAAAGTACATACAAGAGGATAGGAAAGTCAGCAGAACACAACAGACACTAGTATGGCAATATGTAAATCAATGGATGTGTAACTGATATGATTCTGCAATCTGTATATGGGGTAAAAATGGGAGCTCATAACCCACTTGAATCAAAGTGTGAAATATGATATATCAAGAACTATGTAATGTTTTGAACAGCCAACAATAAAAAAATTTAAAAAAAAAGTACATACAAGAGGAAGTGAGGGGAAAGGGAAAAATAATACAAGGGGGAGAAATGAATGACAGTAGAGGGGGTAGAGAGAGAAGAGGGGAGGGGAGGGGGGATACCAGAGGATAGGAAAGGCAGCAGAACACAACAGACAATAGTATGGCAATATGTAAATCAATGGATGCGTAACTGATGTGATTCTGCAATCTGTATATGGGGTAAAAATGGGAGTTCATAACCCACTTGAATCAAAGTGTGAAATATGATATGTCAAGAACTATGTAATGTTTTGAACAACCAACAATAAAAAATTTTAAAAAAAAGAACTAGGGTTAAAATTAGGGTTGATTTTGGGGTTAGGGTTAGTTTTAGTATTAGGGTTAAGTTTAAGGTTAGGGTGATATTTAGAGCTAGGGTAAGCTTTAGGATATGAGTCAGGGTCAGGGTTAGGGTTAGGACTCAAATAAGGGCTAGAGTTACTGTTAAGTTTTGGTTTAAGTTTAGGATAGTCTTTTGACCTAGGGTGATTTTAGCATATGAGTTAGTGTCAGGTATAATTTTAAGGTTAGGTTTTGGACTCAAATTAATACTATGGTTAGGTCTAGGTGTAGTGTTGGGCTTGGATTTTAGTTCGGTTTAGGTTTGGGGCTAATACTCGGTTTTGTTTTACTGCTACCGGTAGGGTTAGGGCTAGTTTTATGATTAGCATTAGGATTAGGTTTAGTGTTAGTGTGAGGCTTAGGCTTAGGGTTAGGGCTAGGACTAAGGATTGGGCAAGGGTTAGGTCTAGGGTTAGGGTTACAGTAAGGGCTAGGATTAGAACTAGTGATAGGGCTAGTGTGAGAATTATTGTTAGTCTTAGGGCTAAGGTTAGGGTTAGGGTTAGAGATAGGGCTAAATTAGGGCTAGGATTAGGTCTATGGTTATTGTTCATCTTAAGCATAGATTAGGGTTAGATTTAGGATTTATTTTAGGGTAAGGGATGGTGTTATAGCTAATTTTAGAGGTAGGGTGATGTTTAGAATAAGGGTTAGGATTAGGGTTATGATTAAGGCTAGGTTTAGGGATAGAATGAGGGCTAGGGTTTGTTTTAGGGTTAGGGCTAGGATTAGGAGTATTGCTAATTTCAACTCTAGAATTATGATTAAAGATAATTTTAGGGTTAGGATTATGGGCACGTCTAGTGTAAGGTTTAGGTTTAGGTTGAAGGTCAGCTTTAGGGCTAGGGGTATTATGAAGGTGAAGGTCTAGGTTAGTGTTTGGAATAGGTTCAGGCTTAAAGTTAGGGATTGAATTAGCATTAGGGTAAGGGTTTGGGTAGTGATAGGCTTAGAATTAGGGTTCATGTTAGGTTTAGGGAAATGGATAGGGATAGGATTAGAGATAGGGTTAAGTTTAGGCCTAGGGTTAGCATTAGGATTAGGGTCATTTTTATGGTAATCTATAGGGTTAGGGCTAGGATTATGGTTATGATTAGGGATAAGGCTAGGATTAGGGTTAGGGTTAGGGTTAAACTCGGGTTTGGGCTTGGATTAGGGTTATGTTAGTTCTAGGGTTAGGATTACGGCTAATGTACGTACAAGGGTTATGATTAGGGCTAATTTTAGGGTTAATATTAGGGCTAGGTTTAGTGTTAGGGTTAGTGTTAGGATTAGGGTAATGTTTAGAGGTAGGATTAGTGTTAGTTTCAGAGTCAGTGTCAGGTTAGTTTTAGGGTTCGGCTTACAACTTGAATAAGGGCTAGGGTTAGGAGTAGGTGTATGGTTGGGTTTTGGTTTAGTTTAAGGGTTATGGATAGAGCTTATGGCTTGGTTTTGTTTTAGGTCTAGGGTTAGGATTAAGGCTAGTTTTAGGATTAGTGTTAGGGTTAGGCTTAGTGTTAGGGTTAGGAAAAGGCTTAGGGTTAGGGTTAGATTAAGAGATAGATTATGATCTAAGTTTAGTGTTTGGGCTATGGATATGGCAAGGGTTAGGACTAAGTTTAGGGCTAGGGTTAGGGTTATGGTAAGGGATAGGTTTAGAACTAGTGATAGGGCTAGTGGGAAAGTTTGATTTATTCTTAGGTCTAGGGTTATGGTTAGGTTTAGGGATAGGGTGAAATTAGGCCTAAGATTAGGGCTAGGGTTAGTGTTTGTATTGGAGCTAGGATTAGGCTTAGGGTTAGGATTAATCTAGGTTTAGGGCTAGGATAAGGGCTGCGGTTTTTGTTAGGGTTAGGACTAGGTTTAGGGTAGGGCTAATGTCAGTTTTTGGATTACGGTTGAGGAGAGGACAGTTTTAGGATTAGGTTTATGGTTAGGTCTAGTGTAAGGGTTAGGTTTAGGGTTGAGTGTCAGGTTTATTGCTAGGGGAATTATTAGGGTCAGCATCAGGTTAGAGTTTGGTTGAGGTTAGGGTTTAAGTTTAGGGCTCAAATAAGCTTTAGGTTCAGGGTTAGGATAATGGATAGGGTTAGAGCTAAGTTTACGGCTAGTGTTATTGTCAGGAATAGTTCTTGAGTTAGTGTTGGGGTTAGAGTTAGAACTAGGGTTATGGTTATGATTATGTTTAGCATAAGGGTGAGGTTTTGAGCTAGGGTTAGGGCTAGAGTGAGGGTTGGGTTTAGAGTTATGTCTAGGGATAAGATTAGAGTATGTTTAGGATTAGGGTTGGATTAGGGCTAGTTTCATTATTAGGGGGATGGGGAGGGTTAGAGTAATGGATATGTTTAGATGTAGGCATAGGGTTATGGTTAGTGTTAGATTGAGTTTTAAGCTTAAAGTTAGGGCTATGGTTATGTTTAGGTTTGTGGTAAGGGTTAGGGTTTGTGCTAGAGTTAGGTTTATGGTGATTGTGAGGTTTAGAGTTAGGTCTAGTGTTAGACTTAGGGCTAGAATGAGGGCTAGGGTTTGGACAAGTAATAGGTTTATTTTTGATTTAGGCTAAGGATTACGATTAAGTCTAAGGTAAGCATTATGAATAAGGTTTGGCTTAAGATAAGGGATAGGGTTAGAGCTAGCATTAGGGTTAGGTTTAGAGCTATGGTTAGGGTTAAATCTAGTTTTAGGGCTCCAATTAGGGCTATTTTTGTTTTTGGGCTAGGGCTAGGGTTAAGACTATGGATAATATAAGAACTAGGGTTATTATTAGGGTTAGTTTTAGGGTTAGGGTTTGGGCTAGGAATGGTGTTAGCATTTGCTTTATGTTTAGGGTGATATATAAAGCTAGGGTTAGTGTTTGGATATGAGTCAGGGTAAAGGTTAGTTTTAGTCCTAGGACTCGAATTTGAGCTAGAGTTATGGCTAGTTGTAGGGTTAGGTTTGGTTTAGGTTAGGTTTAAGTTTAGGGTAATTGCTCGGGTTGTTCTTAGGGCTAGTGCTAGTGTTAGGTTTAGTTTTATGATTAGTGATAGTGTTCAGCTAGTGGTAGGGTGAGGTTTAGGCTGAAGGTTAAGGTTAGATTTAGAGTTATGGTTAGATCTAGGGTTAGGGCTAAGGTTAGGGCTAGTGTTAGGGTTACGGTAATGGACAGGTTTAGAAATAGAAATAGGGCTAGGGTGAGAGTTAGAGTTATTCTTAGGGCTATAGTTAGGGGTTTGCTTTGGGTTAGGTCTAAATTAGGGCTCAATTAGCGCTAGGTTTAGTGTTAGGGTTAGGGCCATGGTTAGGGCTAGAATCAGGGTTTGTGTTAGTGTTAGGGTTATGGTTAGTTTTAGGGGAAGGGATAAGGTTTTGGCTAGGTTCAGGGCTAGGATGAAGGTTAAAATTAGGTATTGGAATAGGGTGAGTGTTTGGGTTAGGATTTAGGCTAGGTTTAGGTTTAGGATGAGGGCTAGGGTTTGTGTTAGGTTTAGAGCTAGGATTAGGGCTAGGGCTAATGTCATGTCTAGGGTTATGGTTAGGAATAGTGTTAACTTTAGGTTTATGGCTAAGTCTAGTGGAAAGTTATGTTTAGGGTAAAGGTCAGGTTTAGATCTAGGTGTATTATTATGGTCAGGGTCCGGTTTAGGATTTGGTTTAGGATAAGGTTTAGGGTTAGGGCTAAATTTAGCGTTAAGGTAGGGTTAAAGTAATGGATAGTGTTAGGTTTATGGTTCAGATTAGGTTTAGAGTAATAGATAGGTTAAGTGTTAGTGATAGGATTAGGGTTAGGCCTAAGGTTAGCATTTGGGTTAGGTTTATGTTTAGGGTAAAGGATAGGGTTAGTACTAGTATTAGGGGTTGTGTTTACATTAGGATTTTTGCTAGGTTTAGAGATAGGCCTAGGGTTAGTGTTAGTGTTAGGTTTAGCAGAAGTGTTAGGGTTTGAGCTAGGGTTAGAGCTACGGTTAGGGTTAGGGTTAGGGTTAGAGTCAGGACTATGGTTATGGTTAGGGTTATGGCTTGAGTTATCATTAGGATTAGGGTTATATTTAAGGTAATGTATAGAGTTTGTGCTAGTATTTGTTGTATTTTTAGTTAGGATTAGGGCTAGGTTTAGGGTTAGGTTGAGGTTTAGGGCTATTGTTATGTTTAGGGTAAAGATTAGAGTTTGAGTAAGTTTAGGGCCAGGGCCAGTGTTAGGGTGAAAGTTAGTGCTAGGGATAGATAGGGTTAGGGTTAGGCTTAGGTCTAGGTTTAGGGCCAGGATTAGGGCAAGGTTGTGTGTGAGGTTTAGGGCTAGTGTTAGGTATATGAGTAATGTAAGAACTAGGGTTATGGTTATGGGTAGATTTAGGTTTTTTCCAGTGTTAGGGTTAGTTTTTCAGTTACGATAAGGTTTAGAGCTAGCGTTTATGTTAGGGTAAGTATCTAGTGTTAAGTCTAGGGTTACAGTTAGGGAGAGATTTATGGTTATGCTTATGATTAGGTCTAGTGTAAGGGTTAGATTTAGGGTAAGGGTCAAGTTTAGAGATAGATATACTATTAAGGTCAGGATATGGCTTACAGTTTAGATTAGGTTAAGGTTTAGGTTTAGGGCTTTAATTAGCGTTAGGATTAGAATTAGGGTTAGTGTAATGAATAGGCTTTGGATTAGGGTACAGGTTAGTTTTAGGGCAATGGATAGGTTTAGGGATGGTGATAGGGTTAGAGTTAAGCCTAGGGTTAGCATTAGGTTAGGATCATGGTTAGGATAGTTGATAGGATTAGAGCTAGTGTTAGGGCTAGAGTAATGTTTAGGATTAGGGCTAGTGTTAGGGTAGTGTATAGAATTAGAGCTATGTTTAGGGCTATGGTTAAATTTAGGATTATAGCTAGGGTTAGGTTAGGGTTTGGGATAGGGTTAGGGTTATGTTAGGGCAAACGTTAGGCTTTGATCTAGGCTAGGTCTAAGGGGAGTGTTAGCGTTAGTGTTAGGGCAAGAGTTAATTTAGGGTTACACTTAGGGCTATGTTTAGGCCTAGAATTACGGCTATGTTTTTTGTTAGTTTAGGCCTAGTGTTAGGGCCATGGGTAGTTAAGAGTTGGGTTATGATTAGGGCTAGTTTTAGTGTTAGGTTTATGGCTAGGTGTAGTGTTAGGATTGGGTTTTGAGTTAGAGTAAGCTTTGGAGCTATGTGTATATTAGGGTCAGAGTTAGTGTTCAGGTTAAAGTGAGTGTTGGGGTTAGTTCAAGAATTATGACTAGGGTTAGGTCTAGAAATAGGGTTGGTGTTTGGGTTATGTTAAGGGTGATGGTTAGGGCTACAGCAAGATTGTTGTTCAGGTCTAGGGCTAAAGTTATGGCTAGATTTAGAATTAGGTTTATGTCTAGGACAAGTGTTAGGTTTAGGTTTAGGTAGAGGATTACTGGTAGGGCTAATATTAGGATTCAGATTTGGGTTAGGGTCAGGTATAGACCTACGGTTAGTGTTAGGGTCAGTATAAATTTCAGGGTTAGGATTAGGGTTTGGGTTTTGATTAGATCTAGGATGAGGGCTAAGGTTAGGACTAGTAATAGGGTTAGAGTTTGGCTTAGGCTATGAATAAGGGTTAGGCCTAGGTTAGCATTAGGTTTAGGGTTTGGCTTAAGGTAAAAAATAGGATAAGACCTAAGGTTAGGGCAAGGGTTAGGGATTGGCTTATGGCTAGGGTTACTGTTAGGGTTAAAGCTAGGGTTAGTGCTCGGATTAGGGCCAGGTTTTGGGTTAGTTTAGGGCTAGTGTTAGGGTGACAGCTAATGTATGAACTAAGGTTATGATTATGGCCAGTTTTTGGGTTAGTGTTATGGCTAGGTCATGTGTTAGGGTTAGGGTTAGTGTTAGAGTGATGTTTAGAGCTAGAATTAGTGTTAGGGTCAGGGTCAGTGTTCAGGTGAGAGTTAGCTTTATGGTTAAAGCCAGAATTATCACTAGGGTTAGGTCTAGGGATAGGGTTAGTGTTTGGGTAAGGTTAAGGTTTATTATTATGGCAAGGGCTAGGTTTTTGTTTAGGTCTAGGTCTAGAGGTATGGCTAGATTTAGGATTAAGTTTAGGTCTAGGGCTAGTGTTAGGGTTAGGTTTAAGAATAGGTTTATTACCAGTTCTAGTGTTAGGGTTCACTACAGGGTTAGGGTCAGGTTTAGACCTACGGTTACCATTAGGGTCAGAATAAGTGTCATGTTTGAGTTATGGTTAGAGCTAGAATGACTGCTAGGATTAGTACTAGTAGTAGGATTAGGGTTAGGACTAGGGTTAGCATTAGAGTTAGGGTTGGCTTACTGTAACGGGTAGGGTTAGACCTACATTTAGGGAAGGGTTAGGGCTGGTGTTAGGATTAGGTTTAGGGTTAAAGCTAGGGTTAGTTTTGGATTAGGGCTAGGTTTTGGTTAGAGTTAGGGCTCAGTTTAGAGTTACAGCCAATATTTGCAGTAGAGTTATGATTTGGGCTAGTTAATGAGATGGAGGTTAGGAATGGGTCTAGTGTTAGAGTTAGGTTTAACTTTAGGGTGATGTTTAGAGCTACGGATAGTGTTAGGGTCAATATTTAGGTCAGGGGTAGTTTTAAGGTTAGCGTTTGGACTCGAATTAGGGCTAGGTTCAAGGCTATGTGTAGGGTTAAGTTTTGCTTTAGGTTAAGCTTTAAAGTTAGGGCTATGGCTCAATTTTGTGGTAGGACTATGGTTAGGGCTATGGTTAGGGATAGTTTTAAGATTAGCATTAGGTTTAGGACTAGTGTTAGGGTTAGGTTTAGTCTTAGGTTTAGAGTTAGATTTAGAGTTAGGATTATATCTAGGGTTTGGTCTAGGGCTAAGGATATGGCTAGCATTAGTTCTAGGTTTATAGCTAGGATTAGGATTATGATAAAAATAGGATTAGTACTAGGGATAGGGCTAGGGGGAGAATGCGAGTCTTAGGGCTAGGCTTAGAGTTTGGTTAGGTACAGAGCTTAATTAGGGCTAGGAATAGATCTAGTTTATGTTTATGTTTAGGCCTAGGTTTAGTTTTGGGCTTAGGGTTAGTTTTAGTGTAAATGATGGGGTTAGAGCTAGGTTTAGGGCTAGGACAAAGTTTGAATTAGGGTTAGGGCTAGGGTTTAGTAAGAGTTATGATTAAGACTAGGTTAAGGGCTAGGATGAGGTCTAGGGTTTGTGTTTTGCTTAGGGCTAGGATTAGTGTTAGGGAGAATGTCAGTTCTAGGGTTACAGTTAGGGATAGTTTTAGGGTTAGATTTATGCTTATGTTTAGTGTAAGGGTTAGATTTAGGGTAAGGGTCAAATTTAGATCTAGGGGTATTATTAGGGTCAGGGTCATGTTTATGGTTTTGTTTGATAAGGTTAGGGATTAGGGTTAAGGCTCAAATTAGCATTAGGTTTTGGGGTAATGATAGGATTACATTTAGTGTTCAGGTTAGGTTTAGCATAATGGGTAGGGTTATGGTTAGGCATAGGGTTAGATTTAGGCCAAGGTTAGCATTAGATTTAGGGCTACATTTAGGGAAATTGATAGGGTTAGAGCTAAGTTTAGGGCTAGGGTTATGGTTAGGTCTAGTATAAGGGTTAGATTTAGAGGTAGGATCAGGGTTAGAGCTAGGCATATTATTACGGGAAGGGACAGATTTAGGGTTTGGCTTAGAAGTTTAGGTTTTAGGGCTCAAATTGTCTGGTTCAATGTTGGGCTTTGATTTAGGTTTGAGTTTAGGGTTAGGTCTTGAATTAGCATTAAGTTTAGAATTAAGGTAACAACAAAGTTAGTTTTAGGGTTCTGGTTAGGTTATGGGTAATTGACAGTTTGGGGGATAGTGATAGGGTTAGGGTTAGGCCTAGGGTTAGCATTAGGGTAAGGGTAATGCTTAGGGTAATGGATACAGTTAAAGTTAAGATTAGGGCTTGGGTTATGTTTAGGATTAGGTCTTGAGTTAGGGTTAGGGTGAGGGTTAGAACTATGGTAAGGTTTAGGGTTATGTTTAGCATAAGGCTTAGGTTCTGAGCTATGATTAGGGCTAGGCTGGGAGTTAGCTTCAGGGTCAGGTCTAAGAATAGTATTACCATAGATTTTGGGTTATATTTAGTATTAGAGTTAGACCTAGGATTAGTGGCAGGGTCAGTATAAGGGTCAGGTTAAGGGATAGAATTTGGCATATGATTATAGCTAGAATGGGAGCTAGGGTTAGGTGTATTAATAGATTTAGGGTTTTGGTTAGCCTAAGGATTAGGGATAGGTCAAGGTTTACCCTTAGGTTTAGGGTTTTGCTTAGAGTAAAGAATTGATTTAGAGGTAGGTTTAGGGCTATGGTTAGGGTTTGAGTTAGGGTTAAATCTAGGTTTAGGGCTTGGATTAGAGCTAGTTTTTTTGTTAGGGTTAGGGATAGGATTAGGGCCATCGCTAATGTAAGAATAGGGTTAAAATTAGATTAGTTTTAGTGTTACAGTTAGGTTTTGTGTTAGTGTTAGGTTCAAGTTTAGGGTGATATTTGTAGCTAGGGTTTCTATTAGGATAAGAGTCAGGTCAGGGTTCATTTTAGGGTTAGGGATAGGACTCAAATTACTGTTAGGGTTATTCATAGCATTGGGTTTAAGGTGAGGGCGGTGTTTAGAGCTAGATTGAGTGTTACGATATGAGTCAGGGTCAGTGTTAGTTTTAAATTTAGTGTTAGAACTCTAATTAGTGCTAGGAATATATCTAGATTTAGTGTTATGGTTTGGTTTAAGTTATTGTTTATGGTTAGGGCTATTGCTTTGTTTTGGTTTAGTCCTAGGGTTAGGTTTATGGATAGTGTAAGTGTTAAGCTTAGGCTTAGGATTAGGGTTAGAATTGGAGTTAGGGTTACATCTAGGGTTAGGGCTGGGACTAAGTATAGGTCAAGGGTTGGGGCTAGGGATAGGGTTATGGTAAGAGATAGGGTTATAACTAGTTATAGGTATAGGGTTAGAATTAGAGGGAGTCTTAGGGCTAGGGTTAGTGTTAGTGTTAGAGATAGGGCTAAATTGGTGCTAGGATTAGTGCTTGATTTATTGTTTTGCTTAAGCCTAGAGTTAGGGTTAAGGTTAGGGTTTAGTTTAGGGTAAGAGATAGCATTATAGCTAGGTATAGAGGTAGGGTGAGGGTTAGAATTAGGGTTATGTGTAGGGTTATGTTTAGGGTTATGATTAAAGCTAGGTTTAGGGCTAGGATGAGGGCTAGGTTTTGTTTTAGGTTTAGGACTAAGATTGGGGCTAGGGCTAATTTCAGGTCCAGAATTATGGTTAAAGATAGTTTTAGGTTTAGGATTATGGCTACATCTATGGTAAGTGTTAGTTGTAGGGTTATGTTCAAGTTTAGAGCTAGGGGTTTTATTAGGGTCAGGGTCAGGGTTAGGGTTTGGGATACATTATGGTTTAAAGTTAGGGCTCAAATTAGTGTTAGTTTTAGGGTTAGGGTAATGATAGGTTTAGGTTTAGGTTCAGGTTAGGTTCAGGGTAATGGATTGGGTTGAAATTAGGGATAGGTTTAGGTTCATGCCTAGGGTTAGCATTAGGCTTATGGTTATGGTTATGGTAATGGATAGAGTGAGAGATCGATTTAGGGCTAGGTTTATTGTCACAAATAGCACTAGGTTTAAAGCTAGGATTTGGGCTAGGTTTTGGGTTAATTTACGGCTAGGGTTAGGGTTACAGCTAATGTAAGTACTAGGGTGATGTTTAGTGCTAGTTTTAGTGTTTTAAGTCTGGATTTAGTGTTAGGATTAGGTTTAGGGTTAGGGTGATGTTTAGAACTAGTAGTTTAGGGTCAGTGTCAGGTCCAGGACTAGTGTAGTGTAGTGTAGAACTCATATTAGGGCTAAGGTTAGGGCTAGGTTTAGGGTTAAGGTTTGTTTTAGGTTATGGTATAGGGTTATAGCTATAGCTAGGTTTTGATTTAGGGCTAGGGCTAGGGTTAGGGCTAGTATTTGGATTAGTATTATGGATTTGACTAGTGTTAGAGTTTGGCTTAGTCTTCAGGATGGGGCTCGATTTAGAGTAAGTTTTTGTCTAAGGTTAGTGGTAGTGCAAAGCATAGGGCAAGGGTTAAGTCTAGGGTTAGGGCTAGGATTAGGGTTACGGTAAGGGATAGGGTTAGAATGAATGAAAGATCTAATTTGAGCATTGTAGTTAGTCTTAGGACTACGGTTAGGGATAGGGATAAATTAGGGCTAAGATTAGGGTTAGGGTTAGTGTTAGGGTTAGGTCCAGAGTTTGGGTTAGGGTTATAATTAAGGCTATGTTTAGGGCTAGGGTTTTTTTTAGGGTTAGGGTTAGAATTGTGGCTAGAGCAATGTCAGGTCTAGGGTTACAGTTAGAGATAGTTTTAGGGAAAGTTTTATGACTAGGTCTATTTCAAGGGTTAGGTATAGGGTAATAGTCAGGTTAGAGCTAGCAAAAGGCCAGGGTCAGTGTTAGGGCTTGGTTGAGGTTTGAATATAGGGTTACAGCTCAAATTAGAGTTAGGGTTAGCGTTAGGTTAAAGATAGGGTTAGGTTTATGGTTCAGATTATGTTTATGGCAATTGATAGTTTGGGGGGATAGTGATAGGGTTAGGGTTTGTCCCAGGGATAGCATTAGGATAAGGGTTTATGTTTAGGATAATGGATACATTTAGAGTATGGATACAGTTACAGTTAGGCTATGTTTAGCATTAGGGTTAGGGTTAGAGTTATGGTAATGGATAGAGTTAGAGCTTGGGTTTGGGCAATGGTTACAGTTAAAATTAGGGTTAAAATTATGGTTAGGGATAGGGCTATTATAATGTTTAGGGTTAGGATTAGGGATCAGTTTAAAGGTAGTGTTAGGGTTAGAGTTACTTTATTCAAATATTTTTTTTTATACAATCCAGGATTCATATTTAATGAACCTTACTCTCTTTCCCAGTTTTAGGCCTTTTGGTTCTACTGTTTGGTGTCAGGAACAGTTAGTATTTTCATTTTACTTCATTTTGACTTTTACAAGTAAATGTAAATGTTCCTGAAAATCAAACAGGGTTTATGCTACCTGATTGAAGCTGCACAAACACCCTCAATTCTTTTGGGGGGAAACTCAGGTATGTTCATTGTGATTGTAGGCCTAAGCTGAAGCATGCAAAAACAATATTATCCGAGAGCCCTTTAGGAGCAAGCAGGGAATGTGCATGCACTGAAATTCCTCCCATAATTATTTTGTCAGATTTGTTTGATACTGAGTAGGATTCATTATTTAGATTGCCCAACAAGGTTCTCCAAGTGTGGGACTTCTATGATCAATGGTTCTCTAATCAGGTTAGGGTTAGTGTTAGGTTTAGGTTTCGGGCTATGGATAGATGTAGTGTTAGGGTGAGAGTAAGTTTTGTACAAATTTCTTTGATAATTGGAAGGAGTCATCTTTCACCTAGGCTTAATATGCTCCTCAGGTTTGGGCCTTCTGATTTCAATGTTCACTAACAGGGACACTCTGTATTTTAAGGTTTCAGTTCATATTCACCCATATAGGTAAACGAAAATGGAGGTTGAAATCAAACCAGATTGGTGCTAGCTGCTTGAAACTTCAAACACTGAATCAGTTCTCTGTGGAAACTCTCTTGTTTGTTCCTTGTGAAAGTGGCCCTAAGATGAAGATGGCAAAAACAACTTTATCTGAGAGCCCTTTAGCAGAAAACAGAGAAATATGCATGAACTGAAACACCACCTCAATTATTTGATTATATTTCTTTGATACTGCATAGAATTCATCTGATAGCTTAGCCCACTCCCAAGTTTGGAACTTCTAGGATCAACAGTTTTTCAAACAGTTTAGGGTTTGTGTTAAGGTTAGTGTTAGGGCTAGTGTTAGAGCTACTATTAGGGTTAGAGTTAGTTTTATTCAAATTTCTTTGATACTGGGAAGGATTAATTTTTCTCCTATCATTACTATACTCCATATGTTTGGGCCTCCTAGGTTTAATAGTTCACTGTAAAGAACAGTGTGTATTTTAAAGTTTCAGTTCATTTTGTTCTATACAGTTAAATGGAAATGGAGCTGGAAATCAAACAGCATTGGTGCTAGCTGCTTGAAACTTCACACTCCATCAATTCTCTGTGAGCAATCTCTGATTTGTTCTTCTGATAGTAGGCCTAAGCTGAAGCATGTAAAAACAACTTTATCCAAAAGTCCTTTAGGAGATATCAGGGTAATACGCATGTACTGATATACTTTTTGATCAGATTTCTTTGAAACTGTGCAGCATTCATCCCTTAGCTTTCCTAACTAGGCTGCCCAAGTTTGGAAATTCTATGGTCAAATGTTTCATAAAAATGTTAGGGTAAGGGAAAGAGATAGGGTTAGAGCTAGTGTTAGGGTTAGAGTTAGTTTCATTCAAAATTCTTTGATACTTGGCAGGATTTATCTTTTAGCAAGATTTACTCTGTTCCCCAGTTTTATGCCTTCTCCGTTCACAGGTTTGCTGTCAGGAACATTTGATATTTTAAGATTTCACTTCATTTTGACCTACACAGGAAAGTTTATGGAGTTGAAAATCAAACAGGTTTGTTCTAGCTGCTTGAAACTTCACTCACTCCATCAGATCTCTGTAGGGACTCTGGTATGTTCCTTGTAAAAGTAGGGCTATGCTTAATCATGGAAAATAACTTAATCTATGAGTGTTTTAGGAGAAAACAGGAAAATATGCATTTACTATAATACATCTCATTATTATTTGGTCAGATTTGTTTGATGCTGCATAGGATTCATCACTTAGCTTACCCCACAAGGCTCCCCAAGTGTGGGAATTCTAAGATCAATGGTTCTCTAATCAGGTTATGGTTAATGTTAGGTTTAGGGTTATGGCTAGGGCTAGGGTTAGAGGTAATGTTAGGGTGAAAGTTAGTTTTGTTCAAATTTCTTTGATACTCGGCAGGTGTCATCTTTTATCTAGCCTTAGTATGCTCCCAAGGTACATTCTTCTCAATTCAGTGGTTCACTATCATGAACACTCAGTATTTTAAGGTTTTACTTTTTTAAAACCTATGGGTAAGAGGAAATCAAACAGGCATTCCTTCCCATAAACCTAACCCTAAACCGAACTAAAACACAGCCCTAAACCTAGGCCTAAGCTTAAAACTAACCCTACACTTATTCCTAGCCCTAATTTAGCCCTAAACTTAACTCTAACTGTAGCCCTAAGACTAATTTTAACTCTTGCCATAGCCCTATTCCTAGTTCTAAAACTATTTTTTACAATAACCCAAACACTAGCCCTAATCTTAGCTCAACCCGTTGTGATAGCCTTAACTCTAGAATTAAGCATAACTGTAAATCTACTCCTAAGCCTAAACTCACCCTATCAGTAGCAATGAAACTAACGCCAATCATACAACTACCCTTAAATTTAGCCATAGCTTTAAACCAAAACCAACCCATAGGACTAACACTAACCCTTAACCTAAACCAAATCCTAACCCTACATCTAGCCCTAAGACTAACCCTAATTCGAGTCCTATCCCTAACCCTAAAATGAACCCTGACCCTGACTCTGACACTAACACTAACCCTAGTTCAAAACATCACCGTAAACTTAAACCTAATCCTAAAACTAGACTTAGTCCTAAATGTAACCGTATAACTAGCCCTAATCCTAGTTATAGGATTAGCCATATCCTTAAGAAGACCCCAAACATAACCCAATACCTAGCCCTAATCCAAGACCCAACCCTAGCTTTAACACTAACTCAAATGTTAAACCTAGCCCTAACCTTAGACTAAGTCTTACCCTAACTTTAATCCTTGCACTAAACCTAAACCTAACCCTAACTCTAACCATAACCTTAGCCCTAACCCCAGCTCTAACATTATCCATTACCCTAACCCTAACCCTAATGCTAATCATCAGCTGGACCCTAGAACTATCCCTAACCCTAACTTATCCATTACCCTAAACCTAACCTGAACCCTAATCCTAACCATATTGTTACCCTAACTCTAACATGAACCCTAATGCTAAATCAAGCCCCAATCCAAAACCTTAACCTAAACCAAACCATAACTCTGACACTTACCATAATAATACCCCTACCTCTAAACCTGACCCTCACCCTCATCCTAACCCTTATATTATACCTAGCCAAAAACCTATCCCAAAAACTATTCATAATCATAACCCTATAGCTGACATTAGCACTAGCACTAATGCTAACCTAAATCTAACACAATCCCTAGACCCAATCTTAGGCCTAACACTAGCTTTAATCCAAGTCTTACACTTAACCCTATACCTAACCCTAATTTTAACTGTCACCCAAGCCCTAAACCTAGCTGTAACATCATACCATACCCTTAATCTACCACTACCCCTAACACTAGCTCTAACCCTATTCCTAACTGTAAGAAAAACCCTAACCCTAATGGTAACCCTAGACCTATCCCTAATCCTTAGGCTAATCAAAACCCTAACCCTATTAATAATCCTAACCCTAGCCCTCATTCTAGCTCTAACCCTATCCCAAACCCTAACCTAACCCTTACCCTTATTTTGAACATAAGACTAACTGTAGGTCTAAACCTGACCCTAACCCAAGAGCAAAGCCTAACACTATCTCTACCAGTAACCTTAAACCTAAACCTGACCCTACCACGAGCCCTAGACCTAAACCTAATCCTAAATCTAGCCTTAACTCTAGCACTAGACATAAACAAAAACCTAGTCCTAGCCCTAACAATAATTCTTTTTTAAATTTTTTTTTGTTGTTGGTTGTTCAAAACATTACATAGTTCTTGATATACCATATTTCACACTTTGATTCAAGTGGGTTATGAACTCCCATTTTTACCCCGTATACAGATTGCAGAATCACATCAGTTACACATCCATTGATTTACATATTGCCATACTAGTGTCTGTTGTATTCTGCTGCCTTTCCTAACAATAACTCTTAACACAAAGACTAACCCTACCCTTAGACATAAACCTAGTCCTAATTCTGGCTTTAACCTTATCTCTAACTCTAACCTGAACACTGACCCTGCATTTAACACTAATCTATCTCTAAACCTGACCATAACTTAAAATTTAAACCTAACACTAGACCTAACCCTAACCCTAACCCTACAACTAGCCCTAATCATAATACTAGCTCTTACATTACCCATAGCCCTAACTCTATGCCTTAACCTAACAAAACACCTAGAGTGAATCCTGGGCCTAAATCTAACCCTAAGCATAATCCTAACCCTATCCTTAGCCTTGATCCTAACCCTAATCCTAGTCTTAGTTCTAAACTTTACTCAAAGCTTAACACTTACCATAAATATAAAATTAAACCTATCCCTAACTCTAACCCTAACCCTAGCCCAAACAATTAACTTAAGCCTATCCTTAAAACTAGCTCTAAACCTACACATTACCCTAACTATAAACCTAACCTTATTGATAACCCTAGCCGTAACCCTAACATTAACCCTAACCATAACTGGAAAACTAACCCTAAACCTAACCCTAAATTTATCACTCTCCATAGCCCTAACCCTAGCTCAAACCATAACCCATAAAATAAACCTAAACATAACCATAGCCTTCACACTAAACCAAAAACTAAATCTAACCCTAATCTTAAACCTAAACCTACATCTAAAAATAAAGATTACCCTAACCCTTATCCTAACCCTATTGATAAGCCTAGCCCTAACCCTAACCCTAACCCTAAAACTACCATAATCCTATCACTAAACCTAATGCTGAACCTAACCATTAACCTAGCATTAGCCCTAACTCTAGCTCAAACCCTAACCCTTAACCTAAACATAACTCTAGGCCAAACCCTAACCCTCATCCTAACCCTAATACTAACCGTATCCATAGCCCAAACCCGAGCTCAAACTCTATCCATTTCCCTTACCATAATCCTGAACCTAATAGTATACCTAGACAAAACCCTTACCCTAACTCTATCCCTAGCCCTGATTCTCACCCAAAGCCTCAACCAAGCCCTAACACTTACTCAATCCCTGACTCTTACCCTTAACCTTAGCTTAAAACTGAACTCTAAAGCAAACCCTAAACCTAGTCCTTATCCTAAACTTAACCCTAGTCTTAACCATAGCTCTAACCCCACCCATTACCCTAAACCTAATCATAAACCTCATGATAAACCTAGCCTAAACCTAAACCTACTCTAACCCAGCCAAATACCTAACTCTAGACCTAACCATAAACCTAACCCTTACTGTAGTCCTAACCCTAGCTCAATCCATAACAGCTACGCTAAACCTAAGAGTAACATTAGTCCTAAACCTAAACCTAACCCTAACTCGAAATCTAACCCTGTCCTCTACTCTTACCCTAATGATAACCCTAGCCCTAACCCTAAAACTAACCTTGATCCTGACTCGGACCCTAACACTTATCCTAGCTCTAACATCACCCTAAAATTATACCTAACCCTAAAACTAGACCTAGACCTAACCATAACCCTAAAAGTGGCCCTACTCATAACTCTAGTTCTTACATTAACCTTAGCTCTAATCCTAGCCATAACCTAACCCAAGACCTAGCCCTAATCCCAGCCCTACAGTTCTATTAATCCTAACCCAAATCATTACCCTAAACCTAACCTTAAACTTAAAACTTGCCCTAACCCTAAGCCTAACCCTAGCCTTAATCCTAACCATACTCCTAGCCTTAACACTAGCTGTAACACTATCCATTACCCTAACCATAACCCTAATTCTACTGCTTACCCTAGGATAACCTAACCCTATCCCTAACCCTAACTTCATCCATTACCCTAAACCTAACCTGAACCCTAAACCTAACCATAAACATTACCCTAACCTTAACCCTAACCCTAACACTAATGAAAGCCCTGACCCTAAACCTTAACCTAACTCAAACCTTAACCATGACTGTGAACCTAATAATAACCCTATCTCTAAATCTGACCCTAACTCTTAACCTAACACTTACACTAGAACTAGCCATAAACCTAACCAAAACTAACCCTAACTTTAAACTTAGATCTAAAATTACCCCTAGACCTAATCATAGCCCTAACCCTAACACAAAACCTAGCCCAAATCCTAGCCTTAAACCTCGCCCTAATACTAGCCCTAAACACAGGCTTAATCCTCATCCTAACCCTAACCCTAACCCTAACCCTAACCGTATTTGGACACTCACTCCAAACCTAGCTATAACATCATACTTTACACTAATCCTAACCCTAAAGCTAGCCCTAAACCTAGGCCTAGCCCTAATACTAACCCTAACATTAATCCCAGAACTAATTTAACCCTCACCCAAACCCTACCCCTAACTTTCACCCTAGCACTAACCCTAGTCCTAAACCTATCCCTTACCATAACCCAAACCCTAGCCCTAAACCTAGCCCCAACACTAGCCCAAAATTTGCCCTGGCTTTAAAGCTAGACCTAACCCTAACTCTAAAGCAAACCTTAAACCTAAGCCTAAACCTTATCCTAACACTAGCACTAATCCTAATGCTAATTAGAAAACTAGCCCTAACCCTAGGCCTATCACTCAAACTAAACCTAATACCAGGCTTAACACTAATTCTTAACATAAACCAAACCCTAAGATTATACCTAGCCCTAACCTAGCCCTAATTCGAGTTCTAAACCTAACTCTAGAACTTACCCTGAACCTGACTCAGACCCTATCACTAACTCTAGCTCTAAACATCACCCTAAACCTAAACCTAAACTGAACACTAGACATAGCCCTAAGTCTAACCCTAAAACTAGCCCTAATTATAATGCCAGTTCTTACATTAGCCATAGTCTTGTAATAACAGAAAAAGTAGCCCTAATTCAAGACCTAAACCTAGCATTAAACCTAACCCTAAACTTAAGCCTAGCCCTGTCCCTAACCCTAACACTAATCCTAGCTCTAAACTTATCCCTTACCCTAAGCCAAACCCTCCACCTAATGCTCCCCTAGTCCTAACCCTAATCCTTAGCCTACCCCAAATCATAACTCTAATCCTAATCCTAACCCTAGCCCTCATTCTAGCTCTAGCTCTAGACCTAACCCAAATCCTAACCCTAACCCTAACCCTGACCCTTATTCTGATCCTAACTCTAACCCTAGGTTGAAACCTGACCCTAACCCTAAACCCAAACC
Source organism: Marmota flaviventris (assembly GCF_047511675.1). Classification (NCBI taxonomy): domain Eukaryota; kingdom Metazoa; phylum Chordata; class Mammalia; order Rodentia; family Sciuridae; genus Marmota; species Marmota flaviventris. Next base: position 13,680,034 of record NC_092510.1, read on the forward strand.
TAACACTAGCCCAATGGGTAACCCTATACCTAAACCTAACCTTAACACTCGACCTAGACAAAAGCCTAATTCTAAATCTAGCTATATCTCTAGCACTATCCCAAAACAAAAACCTAGCCCTAGCCTTAACAATAATCCTTAACCCAACTCAAACACTAACTCTACTTCTAGACTTAAGAATAGCCCTAATTCTGGACCCAACAATAAACCAAACTCTAACACAAACAAAGACCCTTCTCCTTACAAAAACCCTAGCTGTGAACATTATGCTAACCCAAAATCTAGCCACAACCCTAACCTTAGACCTAACCATAATCCTAACACTAGCTCTTACATTACCCATAGCCTTAACTCTAGCCCTAAAGCTCACACAAAACATAGCCTTAATCCTATCTCAAAATCTAGCCCTAGGTGTAACCCTAACCCTAACTCTCACCTTAGCACTAACCTTATCTCAAAAACTAACCCATACCATAAACATAACCCTAGCCGTAAAACTAACCCTAAACCTAATCCTAGCCCTAATCCTAATCATAACAAAGGCCAAACCCTACTTCTAACTCTATCCATTACCCTAAACATAAGCCTAAACCTAATTCTAACCCTAGCCCTCAACTTAACATTAATCCTAAAACTAGACCTGACATTAACCCTAACACTTACCCTACCCTAACCATACCTCAAACCCTAACACTTACCACCTACCCCTAACACTATTCCTAGGCCTAACCCTAACCCTAACCCTAACCCTTCCCATAATCCTAACCATAAAGCTAGCCCTACACCTATCCGTTACCCTAAATATAAGCCTAACCAAAATGCTAACCCTAGGCTTAAACCTAAACCTATTTCTGACTCTGACCCTATCCATTACCTAAACCTAACCTGAACACTAAAACTCAACCTATCAATGACTTAACCCTAACCCTAACCCTAATGCTAATTTGAGCCCTAAACCTAAACCATAACCTAAACCGAACTCTAAACAAGACACTGATTTAATAATACACCTGGCTCTAAACCTGGCCTTAACCCTAAACCTAACCCTTACACTAGACCTAGCCATAAAACTAACCCTAACAGTGTCTTTAACCATAAAACTAGACGTGACATTATCCCTCTACCTACTTCTTGCCCTAATCCTAACACAAACCTGATCCCTCATCCTAGGCCTAAACCTAGCCTTAATCCTAACCTGAACACTAAGCCTAGTCCAATTCCTAATTTCAACCCTTGCCTTAGTTCTGAACCTGGGTATAACCACATCCCTTCCTCTTCCCCTAACACTAACCCTAACATTATCACTAAACCTAACCCGAGCCCTAAACTTAGGCCTAAACCTAACCCTAACCCTAGCTCTAATCCTAGCCCTAATTTATTGCTAACTGTAATTATAACTCTAAACTAGTCCTAAAAAAACTCTCTCAACCTAGATTTATTTCTAGTACTAACCTTATATGTTACCATAACCCTAACACTAGCCCTAACCTTAGCCCTAACCCTAGCTCTAACCCTAGATCTAACCATAACTCTAAATATAACCCTACCGTTAAGCCTGAACCTCACTTTACTAGTAGCCCAAATACTATCACTAATCCTAAAACTAGCTCTAACACAAGCTCTAGACCTAAAACAAAACTGAGCCATTACCCTAATGCTAATATTAACCTAACCATAACCCTATTCCTGACATTAGCCCTAGTCCTAATTCTTGCCCTAACCTTAACACAAAACCTAACGATACACCTAGCCTTAATCCTATCTCTAATTTGAGTGTTATCCCTAACCCTAAAACTAACACTGACCCTGACTCTGACTCTAACAATAACCTCATCTCAAATCTTCACCCTAAAGCTTAACTTAACACTAATACTAGACCTAGCCCTAACCCTAGTTATAAAACTAGCCCTAATCATAACCCTAGTTTTACATTAGCCATGACCCTAACCCTAGCCCTAAGCTAATCTAAAACTTAACCCTAATCCGAGCCCTAACCCTAGCTTTAATCCTAACCCTAAACCTAGCCTTAATCCTGACCATAACCCAAGCCCTAACTCTAGCTCTAATCCTATCAATTAGCTTACTCTAACTCTATCCCTAATGCTAAACCTAGGATAACCTGAACCCTATTCAGAATTCTAACCCTATCAATTACCTTAAACCTAAACTGAAACCTATACCTAACCATATCAATTACCCTAATCCTAAATCTAACCCTAAAGCTAATTTGAGCCCTAACCCTAAACCTCAACCTAAACAAACACTGAACCTGACCCTGACTCTAATGATACCCCAAGCCCTAAAGCTGACCCGAACTCTCAACCTAAACCTTTCACTATACCTAGCCAGAAACCAAACCCTGAGACTATTCCTAACCATTACCCTAGACCTGACATTAGTCCTAGTCCTAATGCTAGCCCTATCCTTAACAAAAACCATAGCCATAATCCTGGCCCTAAACATAGCTTTAAACCTAACCCTAATTCTAACACTAGCCCTAACCCTAAATTTACCCCTTTCCCTAGGCCAAAACCTCGCTATAACATAATACCTTATCCTAACCCTAATCCTAACGCTAGCCCTAAAAAAAAGGCCTAAACCTAATATTAACCCTAACTCTAATCCTAGCCCTAATTTAGACCTAACCCTATACTTAATTATATCCCTATCCCTAAGACTAACTCTAACTCTCGCACTAGGCCTATCCCTAGTTCTAACCTTATCCCGCACCATAACCAAAAGAGTAGCCCTCACCCTAGCTCAAACCTAGCCCAAAACTTAGCCCTAGCCCTACATCTAAATTTAACACTAACTCTAAAACTAACCCTAACCCTAAACCTAAGACTCACCCTAACACTAGCCCCAACCCTTATGCTAATTTTAAAACTAGCCCTAACCCTAGCCACAGCCCTCAAAAAAGCTAAGCTATAACCCTAATCCTAACCCTTACTCTAAACAAATTCCTAATGCTACCCCTAGTCCTAACCCTATCCCTACAAACAATACTGATCCTGACTCTGACCCTAAAACTAATTCTAGCTCTAAATATCAGCTTAACCCTAAATTTAACCCAAATACTTGACCTAGCCCTAAACCTAACCTTATAACTAGCCTGAATTCTAAAGCTAGTTCTTACATTACCCATAGCCTTAACCCTAACACAAAACCTAACCCTAATATGAGCACTAACTCTAGCTTTAACCCAAACCCCAAATATAACCGGAGCCCTAACCCTAACCAAAACCCTAACCCTAGCTCTAACCCTATCCCTTAGTCTAAGCCAAACCCTCATCCTAATGCTACCAGAGTTCTAACCCTAATCATTAGCCTACCCCAAACCCAAACCCTATTACTACTCCTAATCCTAGCCCTCATTCTATCTCTAACCATATCCCAAAGCCAAAGCCTATCCCTGACCCTTATTCTGACCCTAACACTAACCCTTAGTCTAAGCCTGACCCTAACTCTAAACTGAACCCTAACATTAGCCCTGCCCGTAAACCTATACCTAACCTATGCATAATACTAGCACTATACCTAAATCAATTCCAAAATATAACCATAACTCTAGCCTTAGCCCTAAAAAATCCTAGACCTAGCCCTAATAATAACCATTAACCTAATGCAAAGACTAACCCTACATCTAGACCTAACCCTAGTTCTAATTCTGGCCCTAATACTAACCCCAATGCTATTCCAAACACTGAACCTTATTCTATCACAAACCCTAGCTCTAAACCTTATCCAAACCCAAAACCTAAACCTAACTATAGACCTATCAATAACCCTAACCCTAATACTAGCCATAATCATAAACCAAGGTCTTTCATTACCCATAGCCCTAATGCTAGCCATAAATCTCACATAAAACCTAGCCCTAACCCTAGACATAAGCATAAACCTAACCAAAACCCTAGCCCAAACCCTAACCCTAATGCTTGCCCTAGCCGTAACCCTAACTCAAACTCTAACAATTACCCTAAACATAACTCTAGACCTAACCCTAATCCTAAACCTAGCCCTAATCTTAACTGTAACCATAACCCAAATCTTAGATCTAACTTTATCCACTACCTTAAACAGAGCCCTGAACCTAATGCTAATCCTTGCCCTAAACATAATCCTAACCCTAATCCTCGCTTTAGCCCTAACCCTAACTCAACCCCAAACACTTACCCTAAACTAACCTTAACTCTAAAACTAACCCTATGCCTTACCATAACTCTAGATCTAATCCTAAGCTTACACCAATCCCTAACACTAGCTCTAACCCTATCCACTATCCTAAACAGAAGTCTAACCCAAATGCTAACCTTAGGCCATATCCTAACCCTATCCCTAACACTAACCCTATAAATTACTCTAAACCTAACCTGAATCTTAAACCTAACCCTTTCCTTTACTCTAACCCTAAAACTCACCCTAAATCTAACCATAAAACTAAACCTAATTGTAAAGCCAGTTCTTAACCCTAATGCTTATTTGAGCCCAACACTAAACCTTAGCCCAAACCAAACACTAACCAGACTCTGAACCTTATAATACACCTAGCTCTAAACCTGACACCAAAATTAAACGTAACACTTACACTAGACCTAGCCATAAACCTAACCCTAACACTACCCCAACCATAACCCTAGACCTGACATTAGCCCTATCCCTAATCCTAGCCATAACCCTAACACAAAACCTATCCCTCATCCTAGCCCTAAACCTAGTCTTAATCCTATCCAAAATTTTCACCCTAGCCCTACCCAAAATTTTAAAGCTGTCCTAGCCACGAACCTAACTATAACCCCATCACTTTCCCTAAAAGTAACTCTAAACCTAACAATAACACTAACCCTAACCCTAGTCCTAACCATAGACCTAACCCTAACACTGACCTAAACGCTAATCCTTGCCCTAATTTAGCCCTAATCTTAACCCTACCCCTAACCCAAACCCTAAGACAAGCATCCCCATAGCCCTATTTCTATTTCTAATCCTATCCGTTACTGTAACCCTCACACTAGCCCTAACTTTAGCTGTAACCCTAGCCATAGTTCTAACATTAGATATAATCATAACTCTAAAAATACCCTAAACTTAAGCCTAAATCTCACCATACCACTAGCCCTGACACTATTGCTAATCCTAAAACTAGCCCAAACCATATCCCTAGTCCTAAAACAAAACCAAGCCATTGCTATAACCCTAAACCTTATCCTATAGCAAACCCGAACCCTATAACTATCCACAACCCTAGCTCTAATTCGAGTCCTAAGCCCCAAACTAACGCTGACCCTGACTCATCCAAACACTAACGCTAGCTCTAAATATCACCCTAACCCTAAAGCCAATGGTAGCACCACTCCTAGCCCAAACACTAACCCTAAAACTAACCCAAATCTTAACACTAGTTCTTACATTCACCATAGCCCTAACCCTAATACAAAAATAGCCCTAATCCAGGCCCTAACACTAGATTTAACCCTAACCCTAACCCTAATCCGAGCCCAATACCTAACCCTAAACGTAGACCTAACTCAAGCTCTAACCCTATCCCTTTCCTAAGCCAAATCCTATCCATAATGATAACCTTAGTCCTAATCCTAATCCTTAGTCAAAATCAAACACTAACCCTGTTACTAGTCCAAACCCTAGCCCTCATTCTACCTCTAAACCTATTTAAAAATCAAACTCTAAACTTCACTCATATTCTGACTCTAACACTAATTATAGGTATAAATCTGAACCTAACCCTAAACTGAACCCTAACACTAGTCCTATAGATAAACTCATACCAAAACCTAACTTTAACACTAGCCCAAGACCTAAATGTAATCCTAAATCCTGCAATAACTCTGGCCCTAGACCTAAGCAAAAACTTAGTCCTATCCCTAACAGTAACCTTTAACCTAATCAAAACACTAACCCTACCCCTATACCTAACCTTGTCCTAATTTGATTCTCACCCTAACCCTAACTATAACCTGAACACTGACCTTGACACTAACACTAAACTTAGCTCTAAACCTGACAATAAACCAAAATCTAAACTTAATACTAGACTTAGACATAACCCTTAACCTACATAGAGTTGTAATTAGAAATCTAGACCTAACATTACCCATAGCACTAACCCTAGGCCTAAAGCTAACACAAAACCTAGCCATAATCCGAGGCCTAAACCTACCTTAAGGATAACCCTCACCCTAACCCTAGCTCTAACCCTAACCCTAACCCTCACCTTAATCTTAAACCTAGCTCACAGCCTAACCCTTACCCTAAACATAAACCTAGCCCTAACCCTACACATAATCCTAAACCTAGCCCTAATCCTAGACTTAAGACTAACTCTAACCCTAGCTCTAACCTTATCCATTACCCTAATGCTAACGCTAAATGTAATCACAACCCTATCCTTAACCATAACCAAAATCCTGACATGAAACATAAACTTAATCCTAGACCTAACCCTAAACCTAACCATTGCTTTAGCCCTATCCCAACCTCAAACCCTAACCCTAACCCTAAACCCAAGAGTAAACCCAGCTTTAAAACTAAACTTAACCCTAAACCTAACCTTTACCAAAAGCTAACCTTACATCTAACCCAATCTATTATTCTAAATCTAACCCTAAACCTAATGCAAACTCTAGTCCTAACCCTAACCCTAAACCTGACAAAATCTATTACCCTAACCCTACACCTAACACTAAACCTATACCTCACCCTAGGACTAACCCTAGCTCAAAACCTAACCTTTACCCTAAACCTAACCCTATCCTCCCCTAAGCTAGAGTTACTAGCCCTTACCCAAAACCTAACACTACCTCTAGCCCTAATGTTAACCATAAACTTAGCCATAACACTAGCTATAAACCTAAATATTATCCTTTTGCTAATCCTAATCCTAATGCTAACCCTAGGCCTAACCCTTTCCTTATTGCTATCTCAAAAACTCTCCATTACACTATAACTTCTCTGAACCCTAAACCGAAAACTATCTGTTACCCTAAGCCTCACCCTAACTCTCTTTTGAGCCCTATCCCCAAACATTAACCTAAAACAAACCTTAAACCTGATACTGACCATAAAAATACACCTAGGTCTAAACCTGACCGTTACACTAAGACTACCTTTTACATAAGAGCTAGACACAAACTTAACCCTAAATCTACCCCTAACTGTAACACTAGGCCTGACATTACCCCTAGCCCTAATTCTAGACCTAACCCTACAAAAAATCATAGCCCTCATCCTAGCCCTAAACCTAGACTTAATCCTAACCCTAACCATAATCCTAGCCCTTACTCTAATACTAACCCTCACCCTACATCTAAACCTAGCTATAACAACATCCCTAACCCTAAACATAATCATAACCTTAGTCCTAATTCTAGGCCTATGCTTAACACTAACCCGAGCCCGAATCCTAGCCCTAATTTAACCCTAGACCTAAAACTAACCATAACCCTAGCCCTAAGACTAACTCTAACTTTCACACTAGACCTATCCCTAGTTCTACACTATCCCTTACTATAACCCTAACACTAGTCCTAAACCTATACATAACCCTAGCCATAAACTTTGCCTTATCTTTATTCCTAGTCCTATCCCGAGATCTAACTCTAACTCAAAATCTAACACTAAGCATAAGCCTAAGCCTAATCTTAACAATAGCCATAACCCTAACACTAATCAAAAAAACTAGCTTTAACCCTATCCTTACAGTAAAACAAAACCGAGCAATAGCCCTGACACTAAACCTTGACTTACACCAAACCCTAGCACTACACCTAGACCTAACCCTAGCCCTAATTCGAATTCTTAACTTAAACTTAATACTAACCCTGACTCAGACTCATATACTAACACTCACCCTAGCTCTAAACACTACCCCAAATTTAAACCAAACCCTTACAGTAACCCTAGACTTATTTCAAGTCTTAACCCTAACTCAAAAACTAGCCTGACACTGACTATTAACCTAAAACTAACACTAGCTCTAAATATCACCCTAACTTTAAACCTAATCCTAACACTAGAGGTTTAACCCCTAACCATAACCAAAATTAACCCTAATTGTAACCCTAGTTTTTACATTAGCCTTTGCTCTAACCCTAGCCCTAAACCTAACACAAAGCTAGCACTAATCTAAGCCCTAAATCTACATTTAATCCTAACCCATGCCCTAAACCTAGGCCTAACCCCAGCTCTAAGCCTATCCCTTACCCTAAGCCAAACCCCAACCCTAACGCTGACCCTAATCCATAACATGACCCAAACCCTAACCCTATTACTAGACCTAACACTAGCCTTCATTCTAGCTCTAACCATAACCCATACCCTAAACCTAACACTAGCTCTAAACCTAAACCTAATCTTATATCTAGTGATAACGCTAGCCCTAGACCTTAACAAACACTTAGTCTTATCCCTAAGAGTAACCCTTAACCTAATCCAAACACTAACCCTACCCCTATACCTAACCTTGTCCTAATTATGGCTTTCACCTTAATGTTAACTCTAACATGAACCCTGACCCTGACACTAACAATAAACCAAGCTGTAAACCTGACAATAAACAAAAATCTAAACGTCACACTTGACCTAGCCATAACCCTTATGCTACAACTAGCCATAATTAGAACCCTATATCTTACATTACCCATAGTACTAACACTAGGCCTAAACCTAACACAAAACCTAGCCATAACCCGAGGCCTAAACCTACCTTAAGAATGACCCTAATGGTAACTGTAGCTATAAACCTAACCCTAATTCTCACCTTAGTCCTTACCCTACCTCACAGCCTAACCCTTAGCCTAAACATAACCCTAGCTCTATCCCTACCCATAACACTAACCCTAGCAGTAATTCTAACCATAACACTATCTTTAAACCTAGCTCTAACCCTAGCCATTACCCTATCTCTAAATGTAAATATAATTATAACTCTAGTCCTAACCCTAACCAAAACTCTAACAAAAAACATAAACCTAACCCTAGACCTAACGCTAAACCTAACCCTTGCTTTACCCTAACCCTAACTCAAAACCTAACCCTTACCATAAACCCAACAGTAAACCCAGCTTTAAAACTAAACTTAACCCTAAACCTAAGCTTAACCCAAAAGCTAACCTTACCTCTAACCCAGTCTATTACTCTAAACCTAACACTAAATCTAAAGAAAACCCCAGACCTAACCCTAAACCTAACCCTGACAATAACCATAACACTAACCCTAGACTTAACACTAAACCTAACCCTCACCCTAGGACTAATCAAGCTCCAAACTCAACGTTTACCCTAAACCTAACCCTAACCTACTCTAAGCTAGGTTTACTAGCCCTAACCCAAATGCTAACTCTAACTCTAGCCCTAATCTTAACCATAAACTTATCCCTATCACTAGCTCTAACCCTATACATTATCATTATGATAATCCTAATCCTAATGCTAACCCTAGGCCTAAGCCTGACCATATTGCTATCCCGAAACCTTTCCATTACACTAAACCTACCCTGACTCCTAAACCTAACCCTATGCATTACCCTAAGCCTAACCCTAACACTCATTTGAGCCCTATCCCTAAACCTTAAACTAAAACAAACCTTAAACCTGAACCTGACCCTAAAAATACACCTAGGTCTAAACCTTACCCTTACACTAAGCCTAACTTTTATACTAGAGCTGCACAAAATGCTAACCATAAATATACCCCTAACTGTAACACTAGTCCTGACATTAGCCCTAGCCCTAATTCTAGACCTAACCCTACAACAAACACTAGCCCTAATCCTAGACAGAAACCAAGCCTTAATCATAACCTTAACCCAAAACCTAGACCTAATTCTAATTCTAATCCTCACCCTACTTCTAAACCTAGCTATAACAACATCCCTTACCCTAAATATAACCATAACCTTAGTCCCAATGCTAGGCTTAAAATGAACACTAACCCTAGCCCTAATCCTAGCACTATTTTAGCCCTATCCCTAAAATTAACATAACCCTAGCCCTAAGACTAAATCTAACCCTCACCCCATAATTATCCCTATTTCTAAATGTATCCATTAACATAACCCAAACCCTAGCCCTAACCCTTGCCTTATCCTTAGACCTACCCATGTCCCTAGATCTAATGCTAACCCCAAATCTAAACCTAACTCTAAGCCTAAGCATAATATTAACACTAGCATTAACCCCTATGCTAATCCTATAGCTAGCGCTAACCCTAAACCTATGACTAAAACAAGACTGAGCAATACCCTAACACTAAACCTTAACTGAAACTAAAACCTAACAGTACACCTAGACCTAATCTAGCCCTTTTGAGTCCTAACTCTAACCTTAAAACTTACCCTGACCCTCAATCATATCTTAAAACTTACCCTAGCTCTAAACACCACCCTAAAATTAAACAAAACTGTAACTGTAACCCTAGCCCTTATTTGAGTCCTAACCTTAACCCTAAAACTAACCCAGACCCTGACTCTGACAATTACGCATGCTAACCTTAGCACTAACTTAACCCAAAACCTATCCCCAATCTGAGCCATAACCCTATTTTAAACCTAATCCTAACACTAAACCTAGTGCTTATCATAACCATAACCCTAGCCCTAACCCTAGCTCTAAACCTATCCATTGCCATAACCATAACCATAACCATAATGTTGACCCTAGGCCTAAACCTAACCCTATCCATTACTGTAAACCAAACTTAAACCCTAAACCTCACACTATCATTACCCTAACACTAACCCTAATGCTAATTTGAGCCATAATTATAAATCTTAAAATATCCCAAACCCTAACCCAGTCCCTAACCCTAAAAATACCCTAGATACAAACCTGACCCTAACCCTAAACCTAACCCTTACACTACAGGCAGCCATATACCTAACACTAAAATATCTTTAACCAAAACAGTAGACCTGATATTACCCCTAACCCTAATCCTAGCCTTAACCATAAAAAAATCCCTAGCCCACCTCTAACCCTAAACCAAGACTTAATCATAATCCTAACCCTAACCATAACCCTAACCCTAATTATAACCCTCACCCTATCTATAAACCTAGCTATAACGTGATCCTTTAGCCTAAACTTAACCTTAACCCTATCCCTAATGCAAGGCCTAAGCTGAACATTAACCTTAGCACGAATTCTAGTCATAATTTAAACCTATCCCTAATCCTAATCCTAACCTTAGCCATAAGACAAACTCTAACTCTCACACTAGCCCTATCCCTAGTTCTAACCCTATCCCTTACTGTAACCCTAACTTTAGCCCTAAACCTAGACATAATCCTAGCCTTAACACTTGCCTAATCTTTATTTCTTGTCCTAATCCTAGATCTAAACCTAACTCTAAATCTAACACTAACCGTAAGCCTAAGCCTAATATTAAAACTAGCCTTAACCCTAACACTAATCATAAAACTAGCTCTAACCCTAACCCTAGCAGTAAAACAAAACTGAGCAATAGCCCTAATACTAAACCTTAACTTAAACCAAACACTAGCCCTAATTCTAGTCCTAACCTTAACCTTAATACTAACCCTCTGACTCATATCCTAACACTCACCCTAGCTCTAAACACCACCCTAACTTTAAACCAAACCCTGACAATAACCATAGCCTTATTTCGAGTCCCAACCCTAACCCTAAAACTAACCCTGACCCTGACTATTAACATAATATTAACACTCACTCTAAATATCACCCTAACCCTAACCCTAACACTAGAGGTTTAACCATTGCCCTAATTCAAGCCCTAACACTAGCTCTAACCCTATCCCTTACCCTAAGCCCAAACCCAACCCTAATGCTAACCCTAACATTAATCCTTAACCTAACACGAACACTAACCCTATTACTAGTCCTAAACCTAGCACACATTCTATCTCTAACCATAACCCAAACCCTAACCCTAACCCTGACAATTATTCTGACCCTAACACTAATCGTAGGTATAAACCTGAACCTAACCCTATTCTGAACCCTAACACTAGCCCTACCGGTATCCTTATATCTAAACCTAACCCTAACACTAGCTCTAGACCTGAACCTAATCCTAAATCAAGCCATAACTCGAACCCTAGACCTAAAGAAAAACCTAGACCTAGCCCTAACAATACCCTTAGCCTAAGCCAAACACTACCCCATGCGCTAGACCTAATTCTAGACCTAATTCTGGCTTTAACCCTAACCATAACCCTAACCTGAACACTGATCCTGACACTAACTCTAACCCTAGCATAAACATCGCCATAACTTAAACCAGCCCTAAAACTATACCTAGCCCTAATGTTAACCTTAAAACTAGCCCAAGTCATAACAAGTTCTTACATTAGCTTTAGCCCTAACCTTTCACAATACCTAGCCCTAAACCAAGCCCTACCCTAGCTTTAACCGTAAAGCTAATCCTAACCCTAACCATAGTCATAACCCTAATCCTAAGCCTAATCCTAGATCTAATCCTTAGTATAACCCTAGCCCTAACCCTAGCTTTAACCTATCCATTACCCTGATGATAACTCTAACCATTATGCTAACCCTAGGCCAAACCATAATCCTATCCCTAACCCTAAACCTATCCATTACCCTACACTTAACCTGAACCCTAAACCTAAAACTATCATCACCCTATCCTTAAAAATAATGCAAATTTGAGCCCTAAACTTAAATCTTAACCTAACAAAAACCCTGAAACTGACCTGAAACCTAATAATACCCCTACCTTTCAACCTGACTCTAACCATAAACCGAATTCTTACAGGAGACCTAGCTATAAACCTAACCTAAAAATATCCTTAACTGTAACCCTAGATCTGACATTAACCCAAACTCTAATCCTTGTCCTAATACTAACACAAACCTTACCACATCCTAGCCATAAACCTCGCCTTAATCATTAACCTAAAAATAACCCTAATACCTCACCTAATACCCTCACCTTAGCCCTAAAACCAGCTATAATCCCCTCCCTTACCCTAAACCTAAACTTAACCCTAAATCTAACATTAACAGTAGCCCTAAAATAAAAGAAATCCTAACACTAACCCTAGCCATAATCCCAGGCATAATTTAGCCCTATCCCTAACACTACACCTAACCCTTGACCTAAGACTAATTCTAACTCTCACCCTAGACCTATAACCAATTCTAATCCTGTCCTTTAGCATCACAATAAACCTAGGCCTAAATTCAGCCCTAACCCTACCCCTATCCATAGCCCTAGCTGAAACCCTTGATCTAAACCAAACTCTAAATCTAACCTTATACCTAAGCCTAAAACCTCACAGTAACACTAGATGTAACCCTAACACTAATACTAAAACTAGACCTGACCCTACCCTAGCCCTAAAACAAAACCGAGTCATAGCCCTAAACCTAATTCTTAACTTAAACCAACCCTAACCTTACATCTAGCCCTAACCCTATCTCTAATTCTAGTCCTAGGCCTAACATGAAAACTACACCGGACTGTGACTCTGACCCTGACACTAACCCTAGCTCTAAACATCATTGTAACCATAATCCTAACCCTAACAGTAGACCTAGCCCTTACCCTAACCCTATAACTAGTGCTAATCATAACCTTACTTCATACACTACCCGTAGCCTTAACCCCAGCCCTACCCTAACCCCAAACCTAGCCTTAATCCGAGTCCTAAACCTAGCTTTAACCCTAAAATTAATTATAACCCTAAACAAAACCAAAGCCCTAATCCTATACATAAACCTAGTCCTAATCTTAGGCTTAACCCTATCCATTACCCTAAAGACAACCCTAATACTTATGCTAACCCTATGACTAAACCTAAACATATCCATTACACTAAACCTTATCTAAACCCTAAACCTAACCCTGACATTACCCTAACACTAAACCTAATGCTAACTAGAGCCCTAAACATAAACCTTAACCTAACCCAAACCCTAAACTTGAACCTGACCCTAATAATAACCCTAGCTATAAACCTGGCCCTTACCATAAACCTAATCCTTACACTGGAACAAGACATAAACCTAACACTAAATCTATCCCTAACTGTAACCCAAGATCTGACATTAGCCCTACTCCTAATACTAGCCCTAACCCTAACACAAACACTAGCCCTAAACCTAGCCTTAATCATAACCCTAACCCTAACCTTAGCCATAAACCTAATATTAACCTGTTAGAGTCTGTAAACAAGTCAAAATAACACCTGGCATTTTGCCAGGGGAATGTTAGAGTTCGTAAACAAGTCTGGATGGTGCCTGGCAAAATGCCAGAGGGAGTGGTTTGAGAAGTAACAAAAGCAAGCCATTAAATGTGGAGATTCCTTATTGGTTGACTGATGTATCTAGTTTATGCTAATTAGATAAGCTGTGTGGAATGTATAAATACTGCTCCTGTCCTGCAATAAACGGCTCCTATTCCTGCTGTATCAACGTACACAAGTTATTCATCACCCCCCTGGTTAGTTTGCTGCAGCCAGCCGGACTGCGGCATTAACCCTCGCCCTAGCCCTCAACATAGCTATAAACCCATTCCCTTAACCTACACATAACCCTAACCTGAGGCCTAAACCTAACACTAACCCTAGCCCTAATTTAGCTCTATCCCTAACTATAAACCTAACCCTAGACATAAGACTAATTATAACTCTCACACTAGCCCTATCACTAGTTCTAATCCCATCTCTTACCATAACCCTAAACCTAGCCCTAACCCTAGTATTAACCCTTGCCTTCTTCTTAGCCCTAGCCCTAAGCATAGATAAAAACCTAACTCTAAATCTAAACCTAACACAAAGACTAAGCCTAGCCATTATAAATACATTTATATTTAGACTCTATGTCTACAGATGTTGGCTTCAATTATTATTTAGAATATAGTCAATAGTTTCATAAAAGGCATACCATTTCTGGTGGTATATAGAGAACAGATGGTCAGGGGTTGTATGCTACGTTAAGGGGAAAAGGAGTGAGGGTATGAGATTATTCTATCTTAGCAAATTGGAGGAGAACTGTAATGAATACATAGGGAAATTTAAGGAAGAATGTACAAATTCAAATTCCTTATCTGTATTCATCAAATTACCCTATGTATAAATAGTAAAAATTAAGAGGTTGAAAGTGGGATAGAGGGAGGAAGAAAAAAGAAGAAAAAATAACAAGGAAAGAGAGGGAGAATGAATTTAAGAGAAAATAAAGGGAGGTGAGGTGGGGCCTATGCAATTCCTTTATATTTTACTATTCTGATGATTCAGTTCTTTCTTTTCTTAGAGAAAGAGATAGAGAGATAGACAGACAGACAGACACACACACACACACACACACAGAGAGAGAGAGAGAGAGAGAGAGAGAGAGAAAGAGAGAGAGAGATTTTTAAAATATTTATTGTTTAGTTTTCAGAGGACACAACATCTTTTTTTGTATGTGGTGCTGAGGATCAAACCCAGCAATGGATTCAGTTCTTAAATTCCAATTTTATGCAAAGTTCTTGGTTTCACATATGTTGAGGTTGTGAGGACAAGAAGGGGAAGGGTAGAGGAGAATGGGTGAGAAGAGCAAGAAAACAAAAGTGAGAAAGAAAAAAAAAAGTATCTCAAAACTCTGTTTTCTTTTTTTGCAGTAGTTGGAGTTGCCTAATCCTAACCAGAATCTCTGTGGTCTGGGTGATGGAGGTAGCCAGTATGAGAGGGTTTGAGCTCTACCTGTAGCCTCCCTATTCTTAGTCTCTGAGATGGAAACCAGGTGCATGTACAGTTGATGTGCCACATTGATAGCTTTGCCCCACAAAAAGCTTGTGAGAAAATTCTTGAGTTATCACAGCTGGAGGTAGGGGAGTTAAAAACCAGGTACTTGAGCAGCCACAAAACTGAGCTGGTAGCCATGCCCACTGATAGATGTTGAGGAAGTTTTTGAAAGATGGATTCCATCTGTTACCTGTCTATGGTGTTTGGTGAATTGGGTGGTTCTGGGCAGACCTTGTGCCAAGTCCAGAGCTTTGTCTGGTGTCCCCCAAGCAAAACCTCTGTGTTCTGTGCTGCCTACCATCAATGCCTAGAGCGCCAGCCAAGCTGAGTCTTTCCTCTAAGCCCAGAGCCCACACGAGGCTGAGATTTCCAACTGAGACTTGAGCGAATGTTCAGCAGAGACTTCTGTCTGCACTGAGAGCATCCACATGATGGAGCCTTCTGTCTGTGCTGAGAGTGCCAATGTGGCCCTAGTTTTCTTCAAATTTTTATGATATTTGGAAGGATTCATCTATTACTTATCCTTACTATGCTCCACATGTTTGGGCCTTGTCGGTTCAATGGTTCGCTGTCAGGAACAGTTTGTGTTTTAAGGTTTCCCTTCATTATGGCTTATTGTTGTGAATAAAAATTGAGCTGGAAATCAAACAGGGTTGGTAGGAGGTGCTTGAAACTTCACACAATCAGTATGCAAAAGTAACTGTATCCATGAGCCCTTAAGGAAAAACAGAGAAATATGCATCTACTGAAATAAGTCTCACAATGATTTGATCAGACTTCTTTGATACTGCACAGTATTCATCCTTAAGCATGTCCCACTAGGCTCCCCAAGTTTGGGACTTCTAGGATCATTGGTTCTCTGTACAGGTGAGAGTTAGTGATACAGTTAGGGTTAGGGTTAGTTTTAGAGCTAGAGTTATTTTTGTTAAATTTTCTTTGGTACTGGGCTGGATTTATCTTTTCCCTAGCCTTACTATGCTCAACAGGTTTGGGCCTTCAGGATTCAGTGGTTCACTGTCAGGAAGATTTTGTATTTTAAAGTTTCACTTCATTTTGACCTATATGGTTAAATGGAAATAGATCTTGAAATCAAACAGAGTTAGTTTGAAAGTTTGCTTGAAACTTCACACACTCAATCAGTTCTCAGTGTGCATTCCCTGGTTTGTTTCTTGAGAAAGTAGCCCTAAGCTGCAAAAGAAAGAAATAGCTTCATCTGTGAGTACTTTAGAAGCAAGCTTCAGTATTTTTCGTCAAATTACTTTGATACTGTACAGGATTCATCCTTTTTACCTAGCGTTAGTACGATCCCCAATTTGGGGCCTTTAATTTTAATAGTTCACTGTCAGGAACAGTTTGAATTTTTAGGTGTGACTTAATTTTGGCCTATAGGTATGAATGACAATGAAGCTGGAAATCAAAAAGTATTGGTACTAGCTGCTTGGTACATCACATACTCAATTAGTTCTCTGTTGGCACTCTCTGCTTTATTTCTATTGTGCCACAGTCTGGCTGGGCACACAATCACGAGCCACCACACAGCTTGTAGATTCAAACAGCAACTCTTTATTCCCGAACTCAAACCAGCCGTCTACAATCACGTTCTGGGGAAATCCACGTTCTCTGCCCAAATCCACCTCCACTGGGCTTCTATCTCCAAAATATACTGTCTATATCCCTTTCAGGCAGCAGGATACGCCCTATTCCCAGCAGGAATAATCTTAAACCTTAAACCTGGAACTTAAACTGGGAACGCCCTAAACACGATTATCTTAAAACCGGGAACACCCTAATCTGCCTTGGTCCTTGAGCAAGGTCACCTACATTCAATGTCGCTGCAACATGTCAGCAACATGGGGTACGCTGGCAAGGAAATTGTCATACCTACTTGGCTAATGGCTCCCAGCATCTCCCCCCTTCTGATTAATTAAACAACAAGCAATGTGGCTTAAGGATCGTGCCTAGTAGGTTGTCCAATTCAACATATGGTTCTTACCCGTCATCGGAAAACTGACCTTTAGGCGTCAGCCTCCTGTCTTAGGTTGATACCACTGCAATTGAATCATACCCGTCACTGACTACCGGTCCAGCATACAGCCATACTTGTGGATAGGTCTATGCACCAGTGGGGGGGTGAGGTTCTTTGCCTCACCTCTGTTGGCCCCCAAATTTGGCCTTGGTCCTTGAGCAAGGTCACCTACATTCAATGTCGCTGCAACATGTCAGCAACATGGGGTACGCTGGCAAGGAAATTGTCATACCTACTTGGCTAATGGCTCCCAGCACTGTTGAATAGAGGCCAAAGAAGAAGCATTCAAATACAACTTTATCCAAGAGCACTTTAGGGGACAACAGGGAAATAAGCATGAAATGAATTACCTCCCACAATTATACGTTCAGATTTCTTGATACTGTGCATGATTCATCTCTTAGCTTGCACCAATAAGCTTCACAACTTTGGGACTTCTATGATCAAAAGTTATCTAAACAGGTTACTGTTAATGTTATGTTTAGGGTTAGTGTTAGGGCTAGGTTTAGACCTAGTGTTAGATTTAGAGTTAGTTTTGTTCCAATTTTTTTGGTACTGGGGAGGATTCATCTTTTACCTAGCCTTACTATGTTCCCCAGGTTTGGGCCTTCTCTGTTCAATGGTTCTCTGACAGTAATAGTTTGTATTTTGAAGATTCACTTTTTTTGACCTATATGGTAAACGGAAATGGAGCTCAAAATTCAAATAATGTTGGTGCTATCTGCTTCAAACTTCACACACTCAATTAGGTCTCTCTGTGCGCTCTCTGATTTCTTCCTTGTGAAAGTAGCCTAAGCTGAAGCATACAAAAACAACTTTATCCAAAAGCACTTTAGAATAAAGCAGTGAAATATGCATGGACTGAACTACCTCAACCAATTATTTGATCAAAATTTTTGATCCTGCACTGTACTCATCTGTTACTTTGCCCCACTAGGCTTTCCAAGTTTGGGTTTTATATGACCAAAGGCTCTCTAAACAGGATATGGATAGTGTTAGGAATAGGGTCAGAGAAAATGTTAGGATTAGAGTTACTTTTGTTCAAATATCTTTGATACTGGGCAGGATTCATCTTTGACCTTGCCTTACTTTGTTACCCAGGTTTAGGCCTTCTTGGTTCAGCAGATTGCTGTCAGGAACAGTTTGTATTTTAAGGTTTCACTCTATGTTGACCTACATAAGTAAATAAAATGGAGCTGGAAATCAAACAGTGCTGATGCTAGCTGCTTAAAACTTCGCAAACTCAATCAGTAATATTGGGAACTCTCTAGTTTCCTCCTTGTGAAAGTTTCTCCAAGCTGAAGCACGCAAAGAAACTTTATCAGACTGCACTTTAGGAGGAAACAGGGCAATATAAATGTACGGAAATAACTCCCCCAATTACTTAGTCAGATTTTTTGGATACTGGGCAGGATTCATTTGTTAGCTTGCCTTACTAGAAGCCCCACATTTGGGACTTCTATGACAAAGGCTGTCTAAACAGGTTAGTTTACGTTTAGGGTTAGGGTTAGAGCTAGGTTTAGAGCTAGTCTTAGGTTAGAGTTAGTTTTGTTCAAATTTCTTTGATACTGGGCAAGTATAATCTTTTATTTAGCCTTACTATTTTCCACAGATTTGGGCTTTGATTCAATGGTTCACTGTAAAAAAGTTTGTATTTTAAAGGTTTCACTTCAATTTGACCTATATGTGTAAATAGAAATGGAGCTGGAAATCAAACAGGGATTGTGCTAGCTGCTTGAAACTTTGCAGACTCAATCAGTTCTCAGTGAGCATTCTCAGGTTGTTTCCTGTGGAAGTACTTTCTCAGCTGAAGTAGAAAGAAACAGATTTTTTTCTCTGAGCACTTTAGGATCCAGCAGAATTCCCGTGTACTGAAAAAGCTTAGAATTTTTTTTGGTCAGATTACTTTGATACTGTACAGGATTCATCCTTGACCTAGCCTTAGTAGTTATCCAATTTGGGCCTTCAAGGTTCAATGGTTCACTTTCAGGAACAATTAGAAATTTTAGGTTTCACTTCATTATGGCTTATAGTGTGAATGGAAATGGAGCTGGAAATCAAACATGGTTAGTGCTAGCTGCTTGAAATTTCACACAATCTGTTCCCTTTGGGCACTCTCTGGTTTCTTCCTAGTGAAAGTTTTCCAAAGCTGAGACATGCAAAAGACATTATCCATGAACATGTTAGAAGAATACAGGGAAATATGCATGTACTGAACTACCGCACCCAATTGTTTGGTAGGATATTTTTATACTGGGCAGGATTTATCTGTTAGCTTGCCCTACTAGGCTCCCCCAAGTTTGGGAATTCTATGATCAAATGTTCTCTATACAGGTTAGGGTTAGTGTTATGTTTAGGGCTATGGTTAGAGCTAGTGTTAGGATTAGAGTTAGTTTTGTTCAAATTTCTTTGATACATGGCAGAATTCATCTTTAAATAGCCTTACTATGTCCAGTTCAATGGTTCGCTCTGAGGAACAGTTTTTATTGTAAGGTTTCACTTCATTTTGACCTATATGAGTAAATGGAATTGGAATTAGAAATCAAACAGGGTTGGTGCTAGGTGCTTCAAACCTCACACACTCAATTAGATCTGTGTGGGAACACTCTGGTTTCTTCCTTGTGAATGTAGCCCTAAGCTGAAGCATGCAAAGCAAGTTTATCTGAGAGCACTTTGGGAGAAAAGCAGGAAATATGAATATACTGAAATATGTCTGCCAATTATTTGGTCATATTTCTTTGATACTGTGCAGGGTTCTTCTGCTAGCTTGCCCCACTAGGATCTCCAATTTTGGGATTTCTACGATCATAGGTTCTCAAAACAGCTTAGGGTTAGAGTTAGGGATAGAGTCAAATCTAGCCTTAGAGATACAGTTAGATTTGTTCAAATTTATTTGATAGTCGGCAGTATTCATCTTTTCCTTACCCTTCTTATGTACGCCAGGTTTATACCTTCTCAATTCAATTGTTCAGTGTCAGAAACAGTATTTTTTAAGGGTTCACTTTTTTTTACCTCTATGGGTAAATGGAAATGGAGCTTGAAATCAAACAGCGTTGGAGCTAGCTGTTTATGAAAGTTCACATACTCAATGAATTCTCTGTCAGTACTCTGATTTCTTTCTTGTGAAAATATCCCAAAGCTGAAGCATGCAAAAAAAATTTATCTAAGAGCACTTTAGGAGACAACAGGAAAATATGCATGTACTGAAATACCTCCCCCAATCATTTGGTCAGATTTCTTTGACACTGCACAGGATTCATCTGTTAGCTTTTTCCACTCATCTCCACATGTTTTGGACTTCTATGATGAAAGGTTCTCTAAACAGATTATGGTTAGTATTAGGGTTAGGGTTTGGGCAAGTGTTAGAGTTTAAGTGTTAGAATTAGTTTTAGTCAAATTTTATTGATACTGGGCAACATTCATCTTTTACCTAGCCTTACAATATTTACCAGTTTTGGGCCTTCTTGGTTCAAGGTTCACTGTCAGGAACAGTTTGCATTTTAAGGTTTCACTTCATTTGAACCTATATGGGTAAATAGAAATGGAGCTGCAAATCAAACAGTGTTGGTGCTAGCTGCTTGAAATTTCACACACTCAACAGTTCTCTGTGGGCACTTTGGTTTCTTCCTATTAAAGGTTTTCAAAAGTTGTGGGATGCAAAAGAACATTATCCAAGAGAACTTTAGTAAAAAACAGGGGAAATAGGCATGTACTGATACACCTCCCCCAATTATTTTGTCAGATATTTTTTGATTCATCTGTTACCTTTCCCTACTAGGCACCCCAAATTTGGGACTTCTATGATCAAAGGTTCTCTAAACAGCTTAGGGTAGGATTAGGGTTAGGTTTAGGGCTAGGGTTAGAAATAGTGTTAGTGTTAGAGTTACTTTTGTTCAAAACTCTTTGATACCAGGCAGGATTAATCTTTTACCTAGCCTTACTATGTTCCCCAGGTTTGGTCCTTCTTGATTCAAGGTTCACGTCAGGAATAGTTTGTGTTTTAAGGTTTCACCTTATCTTGACTTATATGGATAACTGGAAATAGAGCTGGATAACAAACAGTTTGTGTAAGCTGCTTGAAACTTCACACACATAATTAGTTCTCTGTGGGCACATTCTGCTTTGTTTCTTGTAAATGTAGTCCTACGCTGAAGCATGCAAAGCATAGGTTGAGGGTTAGGGTGATGGTTAGAGCTAAATTTAGTGTTAGGGTTAGAGTCAGAGTCAGGATTAGTTTTAGGGTTAGGGTTAGAACTCGAAATAGGGCTTAAGTTAGGGCTAGATGTAGGGTTAGGGTTTGGAATAAGCTAAGCTTTAGGGTTAGGGCTATGGCTCAGTTTTGTTTTATGGCTAGGGCTAGTGTTAGGTATGAATTTTGGACTAGTTTTAGGTTTATTCTAGTTTTAGGGTGAGGTTTAAGCTTAGGGTTAGGGTTAGATTTAGAGTTAAGGTTAGATCTAGGGCTAGGTTTATGATAAGGGATAGGGTTAGAATTAGGGATATGGCTACAGCGAGTCTTAGAGTTAGATTTAGGACTAGGCTTAGTTTTAGGGTTAGGGCTACAGCTAAATTAGGGCGAGGATTAGGGCTAGGGTTATTGTTAGATTTAGGCCAAGGGTAGGGCTAGGGTTAGGTTTAGCATTGGGGTTAGGGTTAATTTTAGGGGAATGGTTTGTGGATAGCTAGCTTTAGGGCTAGGGTTAGGGTGAGAATTAAGATTAGGGCTAGGGTTAGTGTTTGGGTTCGGATTAAGGCTAGGTTTAGGGCTCTGGTTTCTGTTAGGGAAAGGGCTAGGCCTAGGGCTAGGGCTAATGTCAATTCTAGTTTTATGGTTAGGGATTCTTTTAGGGTTAGGTTATGGTAGGGCTAGTGTAAGGGTTAAATTAATGGTGAGGGTCAGGTAGGATTTGTGTTAGGATTAGGACTAGTGTTATGAAAATGACTTATGTATGAAGTAGGGCTACAATTAGGGCTAGTTTTAGGGTTAGGGTTTAGGCTAGGTCTCTAGTTAGAATTAATTTAAGGTTAAGGTGATGTTTAGAGGTAGGATTAATATTAGGGTCAGTGTCAGGGTCAGGGTTAGTTTTAGATTTAGGATTAGGGCTATGTGTAAGTTCAAGGTTCGGTTTAGGTTATGGGTTAGGGTCAGGGATATGGCTTATTTTCCTTTTATGGGTAGGGCTAGGGGTAGGGCAAGTTTTAGGTTAGCATTAATGTTAGGGCTAGTATTAGGGTTTTGTTTAGGATTATGGCTATGGTTAAATTTAGAGTTAGGTTTAGATTTAGAGTTAGGTTTAGATCTAGGGTTAGGGCTAAGGCTAAGGATAGAACTAGGGATAGGGATAGGGAAAGAGTTAGATTTAGTCTTAGGGCTAGGGTTAGGGTTACAGTAGGATTAAATTAGAGGTAGGATTAGTGTTAGGCTTAGTTACAGTATTAGGCCTAGGGTTAGGGCTAATGTTAGGTTTAGGTTTAGGGTTATTGATAGGTTTAGAGTAAGGGATGGGGTTATAGCTAGGTTTAGGTCTAGGGTGAAGGTTAGCATTATGGTTAAAGCTCAGGCTATGGATTGGGTTAGGATTAAGGCTAGGTTTAGGGCTGGGATTAGGTCTAGGTCTAATTTCAATTTCAACATTACAGTTAAATATAGTTATGGTTTAGGTTTATAACTATGTCTAGTTTAATGGTTAGGTTTAGGGTTAGGTTCAGGTTTAGAGCTAAGGATGTTATTAGGATCAAGGTTGTGATTAGTGATTGGGATAGATTAAGTTTTAAATTTAGGGCTTGCATTAGCATAAATTTAGGATTAGGGTAATTATAGGGTTAGGTTTAGGTTTCAGGTTAGATTTAGAGTAATGGATAGGGTTAGGATTAGGGATAAGTTTAAGTTTAGGCCTAGGGTTAGCATTAGGGTTATGGTTATGGTTAGGGTAATGTATAGGGTTAGATCTATTATTAGGACTAGGGTTATGGTTATTATTAGTGCTAGGGTTAGGGTTAAGGTTAGGATTAGGGTTAAAGCTTGGGTTAGGGTTCAGTTTAGGGCAAGGTTTTGGGTTAAGTTAGGGCTAGGGTTAGGGTTATGGATAATGTAAGTACTAGGGTTACAATTGGGGCTAGTTTTAGGGTTAGGATTAGGCCTAGCTCTAATGTTAGGTTTATGTTTAGGGTTATGGTGATGTTTAAGCCTAGGGTTATTTTTAAGGTCAGAGTCAGTGTCAGAATTCATATTAGGGTTCGGCTTAAAACTCGAATTAGGGCTAGGGTTAAGGCTAGGACTAGGGTTAGGGTTGGGTTTTGGTTAAGGTTTAGGATTGGGGTTATGGCTCTGTTTTGTATTAGGGCTAGGGCTAGAGTTAGGGCTGGGTTTAGGAGTATCGTTATGGTTAGGGTTAGGACTAGTTTAAAGTTTAGGTTTAGGCATGGCTTATGGTTAGATTTTGAGTTAGAGTTAGATCTAGGGTTAGGGTAGGGCTAAGGAAAGGGCTAGGGTTAGGCCTAGGTTTAGGGTTCCGATAAGGGATAGGGTTAGAATTAGTTTTATGCCTAGGGTGAGAGTTAGACTTAGTCTTAGGGCTAGGGTTAGGGTTAGGGTTAGGGATAGGGCTAAGTTATGTCTAAGATTAGGGCTAGGATTAGGGTTATGACTAAGGCTATGTTTAGGGCTAGGATAAGAGCTAGGGTTTTTATTAGGGTTGGGGTAAGATTTTGTCTAGGGCTAATGTCAGGTCTAGCATTATGGTTAGGGATAGTTTTAGGGTTAGGTTATTGGCTAGGTCTATTATAACAGTGAGGTTTATGGCAGGGTCAGGTTTAGAGCTTGGGGAGTTATTAGGTAAGGGTCAGGGTTACAGTTTGGTTTAGGTTTGAGTTTAGGGTTAGAGCTCAAATTAACATAAGGGTTAGGGTTACAGTAATTATAGGGTTAGATTTATGGTTCAGGTTATGTTTAGGTAATTGATAGGGTTGGGGTTAGTGATAGGGTTAGGGTTAGGCCTAAGGTTAGCATTAGGGTAAGATTTATGTTTAGAGTAACAGATAGAGTTAGATTTAAGTTTAGAGTAATAGAAAGAGTTAGATTTAAGTTTAGGGCTAGGGCTATCGTTAGTATTAGGTCTTGAATTAGGTTTAGGCCTAGGGGTACCATTAGGGTAAGGGTTACTGTTAGGTTAATGGATACATTTAGAGCTAAGATTAGAGATAGTGTTATGGTTACGATTTGGTCTAGAGTTAGGGTTAAGGTGAGGGTTAGAACTAGGGTTGTGGTTAGGATTATGTTTAGTGTAAGGGTTATGTTCTGAGCTGTGTTTAGGGCTAGAGCAAGGGTCAGGTTCAGGGTAGATACAGGGATAGGATTACAGTAGATTAGAGTTAGGATTATGGTTAGGGCTAGGGATATCGTTTTGGTCAGCATTAGAGTTAGGGTAATGCATACGGTTAGATATAGGTTTAGGGTTAGGGATAGGGTTATATTTAAGTTTAGGGTTAGGGTTAGGGCTATGGTTATGTTTAGGTTAATGGTAAGGGTTAGGGTTTGAGCTATGGTTATATTATAGCAAGTGTTAGGTTTAGGATTAGTTCTAGGGTTATTTTTCAGTTTGGGTTAAGGCTTAAGGTTAGGGTTAAGGCTAGGGTTATCATTAGGGTCAGGTTTAGACATAGGTTTACCCTTAAAGGCAGGGTCAGTGTTTGGATTAGAGTTAAAGTTAGTGTTACAACCAGAATTAGGACTAGGATTAGGTCTAGGGATATAGGGTTATTGCTTGGGTTATGGTAAGGATTATTGTTAGGGCTAGGACTTAGTATTTTTTTTTTTTTTGGTATAGGGCTAGAGTTTAGGCTAGATTCAGGATTAGGTTTAGGTGTTTAACTAGTTTTAGGGTTAGGTTTAGTTATAAGTTTACTGGTAGGGCCAGTGTTAGGATTTTTTCTAGGGTTAGGGTCAGGTTTAGACCTAGGGTTATTGTTAGGTTCAGAATAAGGGTCAGGTTATCATTAGGGTTTGGGATAGGTTTAGAGCTAGAATGAGGGCTAGGGTCAGGACTATTTATTGGGTTAAAGTTTTGGTTAGCCTAAGGATTAGGGATAGGTTTAGGGTTACCATTAGGGTTAGGATTTCACTTATGTTAAGGAATAGGGTTAGAGCTAGGTTTAGGGCTAGAGTTATTGTTAGTGTTAGGGTTAAAGCTAGATTTAGAGCTTTTATTAGGGCTCCTTTTTGTGTTAGAGTTAGGGCTATGTTTAGGACAATGGCTAATATAAGATCTCGGGTTACAATCAGGGTTAGTTTTAGGGTTAGGTTAGGGGTAGGTCTAGTGTTAGTGTTAGGATTAAGGTTAAAGTGATATTTAGAGCTACGGTTAGTTTTAGAATATGAGTCAATGTCAGGTATAGGATTTGGACTTAAATTACGGATAAGTTTAATGTTAGGTTTTGGTTTAATATTAGGATGGTATTTAGAGCTAGGGTTAGTGTTAAGATATGAGGCAGTGTCAGAGTTAGTTTTAAAGTAAGGGTTGGGACTCGAATTGAGGCTATGGTTAGGTCTAGGTGTAGTGTTAGTCTTTGGTTTAAGTTATGGTTTAGGGTTAGGGCTATTGCTTGATTTAGTTTTACTTCTAGGGTTAGGGTTAGGGCTAGTTTTACTATTAGCATTAGGGTTATGACTAATGTTAGTGTTAGGCTTAGACTTAGGTTTAGGGTTAGACTTAGAGTTAGGATTACGTCTAGGGTTAGGGCTAGTACTAAGGATAGGGCAAGGGTTAGGGCTAGGTTTAGGGCTAGGGTTAGGGTTATGGTAAGTAGAGGGTTAGAACTAAGTATAAGTATAGTGTGAGAATTAGAGTTAGTCTTATGGATAGGGTTAGGTTTAGGTTTAGGTATAAGGTTATCTGTAAGGCCAGTGTTAGGGTTTACTCTAGGGTTACAGTCAGGTTTAGACCTAGGGTTTGTGTTAGAGTCAGAATAAGGGTCAGGATAGGCATTAGGGTTTGGGATAGGATTAGAGCTAGAATGAGGGCTAAGGTCAGGACTATTAATATGGTTAGCCTAAGGATTAGGGATAGATCCATGGTTACCATTAAGGATAGGGTTTCACTTAAGTAAAATATAGGTTTAGAGCTAGGGTTAGGGCTAGGTTTAGGGTTAGGGTTAAAGCTAGGTTAGGGCTCAGATTAGAGCTAGTCTTTGTGTTAGAGTTAGGGGTAGGGTTAGGGCAATCACTAATATAAGAACTAGGGCTCCAATTAGGGTTAGTTTTAGGGTTAGGGTTAGGGTAGGTCTAGTGTTAGGGTTAGGTTTAAGGTTAGGGTGATAATTAGAGCTAGTTTTAGTTTTAGGATATGAGTCAGGTTCAGGGTTAGGGTTAGGACTCAAATAAAGTCTAGGTTTACTGTTAGGTTTTGGTTTAAGGTTAGGATGGTGTTTAGAGCTAGGGTGAGTTTAAGAGTGTGACTTTTCTGTTTACGTTTAGAGTTATGGTTAGGCATAATGTTATCAATAGGTTTAGGGTTAGGTTTAGGGTAATGGGAAGGTTTAGAGCTAGGTTTAGGGCTAGGGTTAAGTTTAAGATTAGGGCTAGTGTTAGAGGTATATTTAGGGATAAGTGTAGGTTTATGTTTAGGGTGAGGGTTAGGCTTTGAGTTAGGATTAGGACTAATAAAGTGTTAGGTTAGGGTTAGGGTTACGCTTAGTACTAGGTTTAGGACTAGGATTAGCTCTAGGTTTTGTGTTAGGTTTAGCCTAGAGTTAGGGCTGTGGGCAATGTAAGAGCTATTGTAATGATTATGGCTAGTTTTAGAGTTAGGGTTATGGCTAGGTCTAGTGTTAGGTTTAGATATTTGGTTAGGGTCAGGTTTAGAGGTAGGTTTACTGTTAAAGGCAGGGTCAGTGTTTGGGTTAGAGTTAGAGTTAGGGTTACAGCCAGATAGGACTAGGTTTAGGTCTAGGGGTGCGGATAATATTTGTGTTAGGTTATGGTTTATTGTAAGGGCTTCGGCTGGGTTTTTGTTTAGGTCTAGGGTTAGAGTTAAGGCTAGATTTAGGATTAGGTTTAGGTCTACATCTAGTGTTAGGGTTTTGTCTAGGGTTAGCATCAGATTTAGACCCATGATTAGTGTTAGGGTCAGAATAAGGGTCAGGGTTAGAATTAGAGTTTGAAATAGTCTTAGAGCTACAGTGAAGGCTAGGTTTAGGACTATTAATAGGGTTAGGGTTTTGGTTGGTCTAAGGATTAGGGATAGGTCTAGGATTAACATTAGGGTTAGGGTTTCACTTACAATATGAGATTGGCTTAGAGCTAGTATTAGGGCTAGATTTAGGATTAAGGTTATGGTTAAATCTAGGTTTAGGTCTTGGATTAGGGCTCGTTTTTATGTTAGGGTTTGGACTAGGGTTAGGGCAATGGTTAATGTAAGAACTAGGGTTACAATTAGAGTTAGGGTTAGGGGTAGGTCTAGTGTTATGGTTAGGTTTAACGTTAAGGTGATATTTATAACTAGAGATAGTGTTAGGATATTAGTCAGGGGCAGTGTTAGTTTTAGGTTTAGGTTTAGGTATCAAATAAGGGCTAGGATTACTGTTAGAGTATGGTTTAAGTTGAGGGCAGTGTTTAGAGCTAGGGGACTATTAGGATATGGTTTGGTTCAGGTTTAGTATTAAGGTTAGAGTTAGGACTCGAACTAAGGCTAGGGTAACTGTTAGGATTCTGTTTAAATTTAGGGTGGTGTTTAGGGCTAATGTGAGTGTTAGAATATGAGTCAGGTTCAGGGTTAGTTTAAGGTTAGGGTTATGACTCCAATTAGGGCTAGATTTAGGTCTAGTTTTGTGTTAGGGTTTAGATTAATTTAAGGTTTAAAGTTAGGGATATTGCTCAATTTTGTTTTAGTCTTTGGCTTAGATGTTAGGGCTAGGTATAAAATTAGTATTATGTTTAGGTGTAATGTTAGTGTTAGTCTTAGGCTTAGGATAAGATTTGGAGTAAGGGTTAGATCTAGGGTAAAAGTTAGGTTTAGGGTAATGGATAGGGTTAGGTTTAGGGCTCAGTGTAGGTTTAGGGTAATGGAGAGATTTAGGGTGTGTGATAGTGTTAGGGTTAGGCCTAAGGTTAGCATTAGGAATAGGGTTATCAAACGGGTAATGTATAGGGTTAGAGCTAGGGTTATGTTTAGGATTAGGGATAGAGTTATAGTTAGAGTTTGGATTAGGGCTACTAATGCTTGCTTAGAGTAGGATTATAATTAGGTTTGGGTAAAGGTAAGGTTTTGATCTAGAGATATTTCTAGGGTGAGTGTTAGGTTTAGTGTTAGTTCTAGGGTTAGGATTAGAGTAATTGTTAGGTTTAGGTTTAGAGATAGGGCTAGGATTTTCACTAGCCTTAGTTTTAGGTTTAGGGTAATAGATTAGATAGATGTAAGGTTAGCTTTAGGGTTAAGTTTAGTTTTAGAGCTAGGTTTACTATTGTGTTTAGGGTACAGTTTAGGGTTTGAGTTAGGGTGAGGGCTATGGCAAGGATAAGGTTTAGGGTTAGGTCTACGGTTAGGTTTATGGTTTGGGTTAGGGTTTTGGTTAGGGTTAGGCCTAGGGTTATCATTAGGGTTAGAGTTAGGGTAATTGTTGTGGTTAGGGCTAGGTTAAGGTTAAGATTAGGACTAGGGTTAGGATTATTGTTAGGGATAGGTACAGGGTTTTGTTTAGGCTAAGGTTTAGTCTTTGAGCTAGGGTTAGGACTAAGATGAGGGTTTGGGTTAGGGTAGGTCTAGGTTTAGGGTTAAGGTTATGCTTAGGGTAGGTTTAGGCCTCTGATTAGGATTAGGTTTTGTGTTAGGTTTAGGCCCAAGGTTAGTGCCATGGGTAATGTAAGATCTAGGGTTCTAATTGTGGTAGTTTTAGGGATAGAGTTATGGCTAGGTCTAGTGTTAGGTTTATATTTTGGTTTAGGGTCAGGTTTAGACGTAGGTTTACCCTTAAAGGCAGGGTCAGTGTTTGGATTAGAGTTAAAGTTAGTGTTACAACCAGAATTAGGACTAGGATTAGGTCCTGGGTATGGTTAGTGTTTGGGTAAGTGTAAGACTTATTGTTAGGGCTAAGGACTAGTTTTTGTTTATGTCTAAGGGTAGAGTTAAAGCTAGATTTAGGATTACGTTTAGGTCTAGAACTAATTTTAGGGTTAGGTTTAGGTATAAGGTTACCAGTAAGGCCAGTGTTAGGATTTGGTCTATGGTGAGGGTCAGGTTTAGACCTATAATTAGAGTTAGGGTCAGAATAAGGGTGAAACTTAGGTTTAGGTTTTGGGTTAGGATTAGATTGGATTAGGTTACAGCAATGGCTTGGTTTTGTTTTTGGGCTAGGGCTAAGATTAGAACTAGTTGTAGGATTAGCAATAGTGTTCAGCTAGTGGTATGGTGAAGTTTAGGTTTAAGGTCAGGGTTAGATTTAGAGTTATGATTAGATCAATGGTTAGGGCTATGCCTGGGGTGAGGGCAAGTTTAGGGCAAATGTTAGGGTTACGGTAATGAATAGGGTTAGAAATAGAAATAGGGCTGAGTTGAGAGTCACTGTCAGTCTTAGAGCTAGGGTTAGGAGTTCACTTAGGGGTAGCACTAAATTAGGGCTAGGATTAGCGCTAGGTTTAGTGTTAGGGTTAGGCCTATTGTTAGGGCTATGGTTAGTGTTAATGTTAGTGTTTAGGGTTAGTTTTAGGGGAAGGGATGGTGTTATAGCTAGGTTCAGGGCTA
Source organism: Marmota flaviventris (assembly GCF_047511675.1). NCBI lineage: Eukaryota > Metazoa > Chordata > Mammalia > Rodentia > Sciuridae > Marmota > Marmota flaviventris. The sequence continues at coordinate 13,710,540 of NC_092510.1, forward strand.
GGGTGAGAGTTAAAATTAGGGATAGTGCTAGGGTGAGTGTTGGGGTTAGGATTAGGCTAGGTTTAGGGCTAGGATGAGGGCTAGGGTTTGTGTTAAGTTTAGGCCTATATTAGGGCTAGGGCTAATATGAGATCTAGGGTTATTATTGTTAGGGATAGTTTCAGTTTAAGTTTATGGCTAGGTGTAGTGTAAGGATTAGGTTGAGGGATAGGGTCACTTTTAGAACTAGTGTATTTTTACGGTCAGGGTCAGGGTTAGGGTTTGTTTAGGCTTAGGTTTAGTGTTAGGGCTCAAATTAGCGTTAGGGTTAGGTTTAGGGTTAGGTTATGGATATGGTTAGGTTTAGGGTTCAGATTATGTTTAGTTTAATGGATAGGGTTAGGGATATAGATAGGGTTATGTTTATCCTAGGGTTAGCATTAGGGTTGGGGTTAGGATTAAGATAATGGATAGGATTAGATGTAGGTTTAGGGCTATGATTATAGTTAGGATTAAGGCTAGTTTTAGGATTAGGGTTAGGATTATGGTTAGGGTTAAAGCTAATGTTAGGGCTCAGATTAGGGCTAAGATTTAGATTAGGTTAGGGATAGGGTTAGGCCTATGGCTAATGTAAGATCTAGGGTTATGATGTGGGTTAAATTTAGAGTTAGTGTTTGGTCTAGTTGTAGTGTTAGCATTATCTTTACGGTTAGTGTGATATCTATAGCTAGGGTTAGTGTTAAAATATAAGTCAGGGTCAGGGTTAGTTTTAGGCCTGGTACTCAAATTAGAGTATGGAGTTTATGGCTAGGTGTAGGGTTATGGTTTAGGTTAAGATGTAAGTTTAGAGCAAAGACTCTGTTTTGTTTTAGGGCTAAGGCTAGGGTTAGGACTAGTTTTAGGATTAGCGGTAGTATTAGGTCTAGTGGTAGGGTGTGGTTCAGGCTTAGGTTTAGGGTTAGATTTAGAGTTATGGTTAGGTCTAGGGATTGGTCTTGGGCTAGGATTAGGGCTAATGTTAGGGCTTGTGTTAGGGTTATGGTAACTGATAGTGTTAGAACTAGAAATAGGTCTAGGGCGAGTGTTAGAGTTAGTTTTAGGCCTAGGGTTAGGGTGGGTTAGGACTAAATTAGGGCTAGAATTAGTGCTAGGGTTAGTGTTAAGGGTAGGCCTATAGTTAGGGCTAGAGTTAGGGTTAGTGTTAGGGTAAGGTTTAGGATTAGAGTTATGGGAAAGGATGGGGTTATAGCTAGATTCAGGGCTCATGCAAGGGTTAAAATCAGGGGTAGGGCTAGGGTTAGGTTTCAGGTTAGGATCAAGGCTAGGATGAGGGCTAGGGTTTGTATTAGGGTTAAGGGTAGTGTTAAGGATGGGGCTAATTTCAGTTCTAGGTTTAAGGTTAGGGTTAGTTTTTGAGTTAGGTTTTGGCTAGGTCTAGTGTAAGGGTTAGGTTTAGGATAAAGGTCAGGTTTAGAGCTAGGTATATTATTAGGGTAAGGGTCAGGGTAGAGTTTGGTTTAGGTTAAGGTTTAGGGTTAAGGCTTGATTTAGTGTTAAGGTTCAGGATAGGGTTAGGGTAATGGATAGGGTTAGGTTTAGGGTTCAAGTTAGGTTAGAGTAATGAAAAAGATTAGTGTTAATGACAGTGTTAGTGTTAGGCCTAGGGTTAGCATTTAAGTTAGGCTTATCTTTAGGGTAATTGATAGATTAGAACTAAGGTCAGTTATAGGGTTAAGGTTAGTGATAGGGCTAGTATAGGGTTAGGCCTAGAGTTAATGTTAGGGTTAGGTTTAGGGTAAGTGTTAGCATTAGAGCTAGAGTTAGGGCTAGGCAAGGGTTAGGGTTAAGGTTAGGTTTAGGGTTACAGTTAGGGTTACAATTAGGGCTCGGTTTAAGGCTAGGATAATGGCTAGGCATTCTGGGAGGTTTATGGCTAGCATTAGGGCTATGGGTAATGTAAGAGCTAGAATTATGTTTATGACTAGTTTTAGGGTTAGGGTTATTGATAAGTCTAGTGTTAGGGTTAGGTTTTGGGTTAGTATAAGGTTTAGAGCTAGGGTTTGGTTATGGTAAGAATCACTGTTTGGGTTAGAGTTAGGTTTAGGGTTAGGGCCAGAATTAGGACTAGCATTGGGTCTAGAAATAGAGTTAGTTTTGCATTAGTTTAAGGGCTATTGTTATGGCTAGTGCTAGGTCTTTGTTAAGGGCTAGGACTAGATTTATGACTCTATTAAGAATTAGGTTTTGTCAAGTGCTAGTGTTATGGTTAGGTTTAGGTATAGTTTTACTGGTAGGAGTACTGTTAGGGTTCCATTTAGGATTGGCGTCAGGTTTAGACCTAGGGTTATTGTTAAGTTCAAAATTAAGGTCAGGGTAAGGCTTTGATTTTGGGTTAGGGTTGGAGCTAGAATGAGGGCTAGGTTTAGGACTAGTAATAGAGTTAGAGTTTGGGGTAGGCTAAGGATTAGGATTAGGACTAGGGTAGAATTAGGTTGAGGGTCTGGCTTACGGTAAGGGATAGTTTTAGAGGTAGGGTTAGGGTTTGTATTAGGGTTAGGTTTAGGGCTATGTTTGGGTTTCGGGTTATGGTTTAAACTAGGGTTGAAGCTCAGATTAGGGCTAGGATTTGTGTTAGCATTAGGTCTATTGCAAATGTAAGAACTAGGTTTTCAATTAGAGCTAGTTTTAGGGTTAGCATTAGGACGGTGTTTAGAGCTATGTTTAGTGTTAGCATCCGATTCAGAGACAGGGTTATTTGTAGGGTTAGGGTTAGGGCTCAATTTAAAGCTAGGTTTAGGTCTAGGTGTAGGGTTAGGGTTTGGTTTAGGTTAAAGGTTAGGGATATGGTTATGACTGGGTTTGTTTTAGGGCTAGGGTAAGGTTAGGGCTATTTTTCTAATTAGCATTTTGTTTAGGGCTATTGTTAGGGTGAGGTTTATGCTTAATGTTAGGATTAGATCCATGTTTAGGGTTAGGGTGAAGTTAGGGCTAGGATTGGGCTAGGGATAGGGCTAATTTTTGGTTTATGGTAAGGGATAGGTTTAGAACTAGGACTAGGTCTAAGGCAAAAATGAGACTTAGTCTTAGGGCTAGGGCTAGGGGTAGGTTTAGGGTTAGGCTAAATTAGGGCTAGGATTAGCACTAGGGTTATTGTTAGATTTAGGCCGATGTTTAGGGCTAGTGTTAGGGCTAGCGATAGGGTTAGTGTAAGGTATGATGTTACAGCTAGGTTTAGGGTTAGGGCAAGGGATAAAATTAAGGTTAGGGCTAGGGTTAAGATTAGGATTAGAATTAAGGCTAGGCTTAGAGCTAGGGTTTTTGTTAGGTTTAGGGCTAGGGCTAATGACAGGTTTAGGAATAGTTTTAAGGTTAGGTTTATGGCTAGGTCTATTGTAAGGGTGAGGTTCTGGGTTGGGGTCAGTTTTATTGCTAGCATATTTTTAGGGACAGTGTCAGGTTTAGGGTATGATTTAGGTTCATATTTACTGTAAGGGCTCAAATTAGCATTAGGGTTAGTGTTATGGTTAATGTAATGGTTATGGTTAGGTTTAGGATTCAGGTTTTTTTTAGGGTGATGGATAGGGTTAGGGTTAGTAATAGAGTTAGGGTTAGGACTAGGGATACAATTCGGTTAGGGTTATGGTTAGGCTAATGGATAGGATTAGAGCTACAGTTTGGGCTAGGGTTACGGTTTGGTTATGGCTATGATTACAGCTAGGCCTCGGGTTAGAATTGGTTAGGGTTATAATTAGGGTAATGGATAGTATTCAATCTAGGGTTATGGTTAAATTTAGGGCTATGGTTCGGGTTAGGTCATGGGTAGGTTAACGAATAGGATTAGAACTGCAGTTAGGGCTAGAGTTATGGTTAGGATAGGGCTGTGATTAGAGTTAGGCTTTGAGTTAGAATTCGGTTAGGGTTATGTTTAGGTAATGGATAGGATTTGAGCTAGAGTTAGGGCTAGGTTTATGGATAAGATTAGGACTATGGTACAGGTTAGGTTTTAGGTGAAGACAGGTTTAGGTTTAGGGTTAGGTTTAGGTTAAGTGTTAAGGCCAGAGTTAGGGTTTGGGTTAGTGTTAATGCTAGTGTGAGGGATGGATTAGGGCTAGGTTTTGGGTTAGTTTAGCGATAGGGTAGCAATACGTCTAATGTAAGATCTAAGGTTATGAATAGGGCTAGTTTTAGGGTTAGCATTAAATCTAGGTCTAGCGTTAGGTTCAGGTTTCGGTTCAGGGTGATGATTAGAGATAGTGTTAGTCAGAGACAGTATCAATGTTACTTTTAGAGTTAGGGATAGGACTCAAATTAGGGCTAGGGGTAAGGCTAGGTGTAGGGTTAGGGTTTGTGTTAGGTTTATGGTATGAATTAGGGATAGGGCTAATGTCAGGTCTAGTGTTAGGTTAGTGCTATGGGTCAGTTTTGTTTTAGAGCTAGGGCTAAGGTTAGGGCTAGTTTTAGGATTAGCAATAGTGTTAGGGCTAGTGGTAGGGTGAGGTTTAGGCTTAGAATTTTTGTTATGGTTAGACCTAGGTTTAGGTTTAGGGCTTGGATTAGGGCTAAGGTTAAGGCTAGTGTTAGGGTTACAGTAACAGATATGCTTAGAACTAGAAATAGTACTAGGGCAAAAGGTAGAGTTATTCTTTGGGCTAGGGTTAGGAGTAGGTTTAGGGTTAGGACTAAATCAGGGCTAGGATTAATGCTAGGGTAAGTGTTAGGGTTAGGCCTAGTGTTAGGGCTAGAGTTAGGGTTAGTTTTAGGGTAAGGGTTAGGGTGAGAGTTACGGGGGAAATGGGGTTATAGCAAGGTTTAGGGCCAGGGCGAGGGTTATTCTTAGGGTTAGGGCTAGGGCTCAAGTACAGTTTAGATTACGTCTAGGTTTATGGCTAGGATGAGGTTTGTATTTCGGATAGGGCTAGAATTAGGGCTAGGGCTAATGTCAGGTCTAGTATTATGGTTAATGATAGTTTTAGGGTTAGGTTATGGCTAGGTATAATGTAATGTTTACGTTTAGGATAAAGGTCAGGTTCAGAGCTAGGTGTATTATTAGGATCAGAGTCAGGGTTAGGGATTGGTTTAGGTTAAGTTCTAGGGTTAAGGCTCAAATTTACATTATGTTTTGGGTAATGAATCAAGTTCGATTTAGGGTTCAGTGTTGCTTTAGGTTTGTGAATAGCTTTAGGGTTAGCTATTCACTTAGGTTTAGTCCTATTGTTAGCATTTGGGTTAGGCTTATGTTTAGCTTAATGAATAGAATTACAGCTAGGTTTGGGGCTAGGTTTGTGGTTAGGATTAGGGCTAGAGTTAGAGTTAGGGTTAGGGTTAGGCTTAGGGTTAGGGGTATGTTTAGGGTAAGTTTTAGAGTTTGAGCTAGGTTTAGGTCTAGGGCAGGGTTAGGGTTAGAGAAGGTATAGGGTAAAGTTTAAGGTTAGGGCTATGGTTACCATTAGTGTTCGTGTTAGGGTTATGGTAATGGATAGAGTTAGAGCTAGGGTTTGGAAAATGGTTACAGTTAAAATTAGGGTTAAAATCATAGTTAGGGATAGGTCTATGTTAATGCTTATGGTTAGGATTAGGGCTAGGTTTAGAGCTACTGATAGGGTTATAGTTACTTTATTCAAATTTCATTGTTAAACCCAGGACTCATCTTTAACTACCCTTACTCTGTTCCGCAGGTTTAGGTCTTTTGGTCCGAATGTTTGGTTTCAGGTGCAGTTAATATTTTCATTTTACTTCATTTTGACGTATATGAGTAAATGGAAATAGACCTGGATATCAAACAGTGTTTATGGTAAAATAGAGAAATATTCATGAACTTAAATACCACCCCAATTATTTGGTCATATTTATTTGATACTGCATAGAATTCATCTGATAGCTTACCCCACTAGGCAACCCAAGTTTGGGATTTCTAGGATCACCATTTTTTAAAACAGGTTAGGGGTTTTGTTAAGGTTAGTTGTAGGGCTAGAGTTAGAGCTAGTATAAAGATTACAGTTAGTTTTGTTCAAATTTCTTTGATACTGGGCAGGATTCATTTTTCTCTTATCCTTACTATACTCCACATGTTTGCACCTCCTAGATTCAATGGTTCTCTGTAAGGAACAGTTTGTATTTTAAAGTTTCAGTTCATTTTTTCCTATACAGGTAAAAAGAAATGGAGCTGGAAATCAAACAGCATTGGTGCTAGCTCCTTGAGACTTCACACTCCATCAATTCTGTGTGGGCAATCTCTGGTTTGTTCTTGTGAAAGTAGGCCTAAGCTGAAGCATGTAAAAACAACTTTATCTCAGAGTCCTTTAGCAGATAACAAGGAAATATGCATGTATTTATATACTCCATCAATTATTTGGTCAGATTTCTTTGATACTGCACAGCATTCATCCATTAGCTTTCCCTACTAGGCTGCCCAGGATTGCAAAATCTAGGATCAAAGGTTCCATGAAAAAGTTAGTGTTAGAGGAACAGTTAGGATTAGAGCTAGTGTTATGGTTAGAGTTAGTTTTATCAAAATTATTTGATACACTGGCGGGATTTACCTTTTTTCTAGATTTACTTGTTCCCCAGGTTTAGACCTTCTCCGTTCACAGGTTTGCTGTCAGGAACAATTTGTATTTTAAGATTTCACTTCATTTTGACCTATATAGGAAAGTTAATAAAGCTGAAAATCAAACAGGGTTTGTGCTACTTGAAACTTCACACACTCCATCAGTTCTCTGTAGGGACTCTGGTATGTTCCTTGTGAAAGTAGGCCTATTCTTAAGCATACAAAAACAACTATATCCAAGGGCCCTTTAGGAGAAAACAGGGAAATATGCATGTACTGATATACCTCCAATAATTATTTGGTCATATTTGTTTGATGCTGTGTACGATTCATTACTTAGCTTGGCCCACAAGGCTCCCAAGTGCGGGACTTCTCGGATCAATGGTTCTCTAATCAGATTAGGGTTAGGTTTAGGTTTAGCGTTAGGGCTAGGGCTAGGGTTAGAGGTAATGTTAGGGTGGGAGTTAGTTTTGCTCAAATTTCTTTGACACTGGGCAGGATTTATCTTTTATCTACCTTACAATGCTCCCAAAATTTTGGCCTTCTCGAATCAATGTTTCATTATCATGAACACTTTGTATTTTAAGGTTTCATTTCATTTTGACCTAAATGGGTAAATGGAAATGGAGGTGGAAATCAAACAGGCATTCCTTCCCCTAAACCTAGCCCTAAACCTAACACTAACCCTAGCCCTAAGACTAACTAGAACTCTTGCCCTATCTCTATTCCTAGTTCTAACCCTATGCCTGACCATAACCCAAACACTAGCCCTAAACTTAGTCCTAACCCTAGCCATAGCCCTAACCCTAGAATTAACCATAACTCTAAATCTACCCTTAAGCCGAAACTTACACTATCACTAGAAATAACACTAATGCTAATTGTAAAACTACACTTTACTTTAGCCTTAGCCCTAAAACAAAACTGAGCTATAGCACTAACCCTAAACCTTAAAATGAACCAAATCCATACCCCACCCCTAGCCCTAATCCTACCCCTAATTTGAGTCCTATCCCTCACCCTAAAATGAACCCCGATCCTGACTGTGACCCTAACACTAATCCTAGTTCAAAACATCACCATAAACCTAATCCTAATCCTAAAACTAGACTTAGCCCTAATGGTAACTCTAAACTAGCCCTAATCATAACCCTAGTTCTTACATTAGCCATATCTCTAACACTAGCCCTAACACAACCCCAAACCTAGCCCTAATCTGAGACCCAACAGTACCTTTAACTCAAACACTAACCCTAAACCTAGCCCTAACCCTTACCCTAAACCTAACCATAACTTTAATCCTTTCACTATATTTAAACTTAATCCTAAACCTAGCCCTAACCTTAACCATAATCCTAGCCCTAGCCCTAGCTCTAACCATAACCATTACCTTAACCCTAACACTAATGCAAAACCCTGGCCCAACTCTAGCACTATCCCTAACCCTAACCAATCCATTACCATAAAAATAACCTGAACCCTAAACCTAACCATATCCATTACCCTAACTATAACCTTAACCCTAAAGCTAATTTAAGCCTTAACCCTCAACCTTAACCTAAACCAAACCCTAAACATGACCCTGACCCTAATAATACCCGTACATCTAAAGCTGACCCTAACCCTCATCCTAACCCTTACACTAAACCTATTCCTAAATCATTCCCTAACCATAACCCTAGACCTGATATTAAACCTAGTCCTAATGATAGCCCTAACTCTAACACAAACTGTATCCCTAATCCTAATGCTAAACTTAACCCTAGCTGTAACCCTAATTTTAACCCTCGCCTTAGCCCTTAACCTAGCTGTGACATCATGCCTTACCATACCCTAATCCTAATGCTAATTCTAGACCTAAACCTAGACCTAATCCAAACCCTAACCCTATCCCTAATTCTAGACCTAATTTATCCCTAACTTTAACTGTAACCCTTACTCTAGTCCTAAGACTAAAATTAACTTTAACTCTACTTTTATTAATAGTTCTAAACCTATCACTTATCATAAACCAAAACCTAGCCTTAACCCTAGCCAAAACATGAGACCTAACCTTCACCCTAGCCCTAACTCTAGATCTAAACCTAACTCTATATTTAACCCTAACCCTAAGCCTAAATCTCACTCTAACACTGGCCATAACCCTAACGCTAATCCTAAAACTAGCCGTAACCCTACACTTAAAGCTAACCCTAGGCTAAACCCTAACCCTATCATAATCCCTAAACCTACCAATTACGCTAACCCTAACCCTAACCCTAACCTAACCGTAGCTCAAACCCTAACCATTAGCTTAAAACTAACCCTAATACTAACACTTACCTGAATGGACATTTAACCCCGTCCAATACACTGAACCTAATGATAACCCTAGCCCTAACAATAACAGTAATCCAGACCTTAACTGTAACTCTACATAGGCATAATCCTAAACCTAACCCTCACCTTAATGTGAAATAACCCTAACTCAAAACATAAACCGTACCCTAACCCTAAACCTAATCCTATACATAAGTGTAACCCTAAACCTAACTCTAGGCCTATTAGTAACCATAACCCTAGCCCTAACCATAACTCTAACCCAATCCATTGCCCTAATCATAACTCTTACCCTAATGCTAACCCTAGGCCTAACCCTGACCCTATCACTAACTCTAACTGTATCAATTACCCTAAACCTAACCTAAACCCTAAACCTAACAGTCTCATTACCTTAACCCTAAACTAATTGTAATTCAAGCCCTAAACCTAAATCCTAACCTAAACTAAACCATAAACCTGACCCTAACCCTAGTAATACACCTACCTCTAAACCTGACCCTTACTCTAAACCTAACCCTTACACTAGACCTAGCAATAAACCTAACCCTAAATCTGTTCCTAACCATAACCCTAGACTGGACACTAGCCATGGCACCAATTCTTGCCATAACCCTAAAACAAACCCTAGCACTCAACCTAGCCCTAAACCTAGCTATAATCCCATCCCTTCCCCTAAACATACCCTATCCCTAAACCTAAACCTAAGTCTAATGTAGGCTTAACCCTAACACAGACCCTAGACCTAATCCTACCCTAATTTAGCCCCCAAACAAGCAATAATCAGAGACTCAACACCACCTTTAACACAAATCATAACCCTAACCCTAGCCATAACGCTTACACTAAACCTAACCCAAACCTTGAACCCTAAATATTACCCTAGCCCTAATCCTAAACATAACCCTAGCCCTAAACCTGGCTGTAACCCTATCTATTACCCTATCCCTAACCATACTCTAATGCTAACTCTAGCATTACCCTAAACATATTCCTAACCCTAAACCTACCTATTAACCTAGACCTAACCTGAACTCTAAACCTAATCATATCCATAAGCCTAACACTAAACCTGAAGCTAATTTGAGCCCTAAACTTAATCATTAACCTAACCCAAACCATAGCCCTGAATCTGACCCTAATAATATTCCTAGCTCTAAACCATACCCTAAACCTAAACATAACCCTTACACTATACCTAGCAATTTTCATAACCCTAAATCTATCCCTAAATCTAACCCTAGCCCTGACATTAGCCCTAGCCCTAATGCTAGCCCTGACCCTAACACAAAACCTAGCCCTAATAATAGCCCTAAACTTAGCCTTAACCCTAACCCTAACCCTAGCCCTAACTCTAACCCTATCCATGGTCCTAGCTCTAGCTCTAACCCTATCCCTTACACTAAGTCAAACCTTCACCCTATTGCTACCCTAGACCTAACCCTAATCTTTAGTTTACCCCAAACCCTAACTCTATTACTATTCTAACTATAGCCCTCATTCTATCTCTAAAATTAACCCAATTCTAACACTATCCATGACCCTTATTCTGACCCTAACAATAACCCTTATTTAAACCTGACCCTACCCCTAAACTGAAAACTAACACTAGCCCTACCAGTAAGCCTATACCTAAATCTATACTAACACTAGCCGTAGACCTAAATCTAATGCTAAATATAGCCATAACTCTAGCCCTCAACTTAACAATAACCCTTAACTTAACCCAAACACTAACTGACCCTAGACTTAATCCTAGTGCTAATTATGGCCGTAACCCTAAAAATAACCCTAACCCAAACACTGACCCTTACCCTAACACAAATCTTTACTCTAAATCTTATCCTAACCCCCAAACTAACCCTAACACTAGACTAACCCTAAAACTAGCCATAACCATAACCCTAGGTTTTAGATTACCCATAAACCTAACACTAGCCCTGAACTTCACACAAAATCTACCCTAATTGTAGCCCTAAACCTAAGCATAACCCTAAATTCAAACCTAGCCCTAACCCTAAACCAAAACTTCACCCTATCCCTAACCCAAGCTCAAACCTTAAACCTTACTCTAAACATAACCCTAGCCCATACCCTAAATGTCAACCTAAGCCTACCCCTAACTCTATCCATCACCCTAACCATAACCCTAAACCTAATGCTAATCCTAGCCCTATCCTTAACCTTAACCCTACCCTAGCCCTGACTTTAACATAAACCTCACACTAGCCATAACCCTAGCTTGATCCCTAACCTTACCCTTAACCTAACCATAACACTAACCCAAGGCTTAACTCTAACCATATCCCTAGCCCTAATCCTAAATTTAACCCTAGCCCTAACACTAGATCAAACCCTACCCATTACCCTAACACTAAACCTAACCCTAATGATAAACCTAAACCTATACCTAAATCTATCCTAACCCTAAACATAAACCTAAACCTAGAACTAACTGGAAACCTAACCCTAAACCTGACCCTAACCCTAGTTCAAATCCTAATCGTTATCCTAAACATAATCCTAACCTAACACTAAAACTAACCCTAAATCTAACCTGACACCTAAACCTATCAATTACTCTAACACTAATTTTAACCCTAGTCATAAATCTAACACTAACCATAACCATAACCCTAAACCTAACCCTAGCCCTAGAACTAACCCTAGCTCAAACCCTAAACTATACCCTTTTCCTAATCCTAAACCTAGCCCTAATCTTGAAAATAACCCTAACTCGAGCCATAATCTTAATCATAACCCTAGCCCTAACACTAGCTCTAACTCTATAAATTACCCTTAATGATAACCTTAACCCTAATGCTAACCCTTGGCCTAACCCTAAACGTATCACAAAACCTAACCATATCCGTTACCCTAAACCTTACCTGAACTCTAATCCTAACCCCATCCTTTTCCCTAACCCTAACTATAACCTTAATGTTAATTTGAGCCTTAAACCTAAACCTTAACCTAACCCAAACTCCAAACCTGACCCTGACTCTAATAATACCCCTAGCTCTAAACCTGACCCTTTCTCTAAACCTAAACCTAAAACTATCCCTAACTGTAACCCTAGACCTGATATTATCCCTATCCCTAATTCTTGCACTAAATCTAACACAAAAACTAGACCTAATCCTAACCTTAAACCTAAACTTAATCCTAACCCAAACCATAGCCCTAGCCTTAAACCTGTTGATAATAGCAAAGCTAATCCTAATCCTAACCCTAGCACTAAAACAAAACCAAGTAAGAGGCCAAAACCTAAACCTTAACTTAAACCAAATTCGAACACTACACCTAGACCAACCCTAGCCATAATTCGAGTCCTTAATCTAACCTTAAAATTAACCCTGACTCTGACTCATATCCTAACACTCACCCTATCTCTACACAACCCTAAATTTAAACCAAACCCTAACAGTAACCCTAGCACTAATTCGAGTCCTAACCCTAACCCTAAAACTAATCTTGAACATGACTCATATCCTAACACTAAACATAGCTATAAATATCACCCTAACCCTAAAACTAGAAATACCCCTACCCCTAACCCTAAAACTAACCGTAATTGTAACCCTAGTTCTTACATCAGTCATTTCCCTAAACGTAGCCTTAACACTAACACGAAAACTAGCCCTAATCTGAGACCTAATCCTAGCTAAACCCTAACCCTTAACCTTACCCTAACAATCACTCAAACTTAACCCTTACCCTAAACATAGACCTAGACCAATCCCTAACTCTAACCCTAACCTTAGCCCTAACCCTATACTTAACCCTATGCCTAAACCTTGCTCTAAACCTACCCATTACCCTAAACCTAACACTAAACCTATTGATAATCATAGCCCAAACCCTAACTCTAACCATAACCCTAACCAGAAAACTACCCCTAGACATAAATCTAAATGTAACACTCGCCATAGCCTAACCCTAGTTTAAACTCTAACCCTTACCATAAACCTAAACATAACCTTAACCCTAATCCTAATCCTAAACTGAAATAGAACCCTAATGCTAATTCTATATCTATCTGTATTCATTACTCAAAACCTAACCTTAATGATAACCCTAACCCTAACCCTAACCCTACCATAATCCTATCCCTAGACCTAACCCTAAACCTAACTCTCACACTAGCCCTAGCTCTAGCTCAATACCTAACCCTTATGCTAAACATAAGCATAAACCTAATCCAGTTCTAACACTAAATCTAACCCTAACTGAAGACCTATTCCTAACCATAACCCTATATCTAAAGGTAGCTCTAATCCTATCTATTACCCTAAACGTAACTCTTACCCAAATGCTAACCCTAGGGCTAACCCTAAACCTATTGCTAACCCAAACCCTATGAATTACCCTAAACCTAACCTGAACCCTAAACAAAACCCTATTATTACCCTAATCATAACCCTAATGCTAGTTTGAGCTCTAAACCTAAATCCTAACCTAAACCAAACCCTAACACTGTCCGTAACCTGAATAATTACCCTAGCTCTAAACTTGACCTTACTCTAAACCTAACACTACATTAGATGTTGCCATAATCCTAACCCTAAAACTATCTTTAACTATAACCCTAGACCTGATGTTAGCCCTAGCCCTAATCCAAGCCCTAACACTAAAACAAACACTAGCCCTCATCCTAGCCCTAAACCTATCCTTAATCATAACCTTAACACTAACCCTACCTCTAATCCTAACTCTAACTCCCTCCCTACCTCTAAACCTAGCTACATAGCCATCCCTTATCCTAAACTTAACCCTAACCCTAACCCTAAACTTAATGATAAGTTTAAGCTAAAATTAACCCTAATGCTAATCCTAACCCTAATTTAACTATATTCCTAACCCTAACTGTAACCCTAGCCCTAAGGCTAACTCTAATTTTTACACTAACCCTATCCCTAGATCTAACCCTATTACTTACTGTAACCCTAATCCAAGCCCTAATCCTAGCCCTAACCCTTGCACTATTCTTAGTCTAGCCCTAACCCTAGATCTAATCCTACCTCTAAATGTAACCCTAACACTAAGCCTAATCCTAACACTAATACTAGCCCTAACCCTAATGCTAATCATAAAAGTGCCCTAACCCTAACCCTAGGAATAAAACAAAAATGAGCAGTAGCACTAACCCAAAACCTTAACTTAAACCAAACCCTAAAACTACAAGTAGACCTAACCCTAGCCCTAATTAGAGTCCTAACCAAAACCTTAAACTAACCCTGACCAAGACTCATGTCCTAACACTCACCCAGGCACTAAACACCACTCTAACCTTAAACCGAACCCTAACAGTAACCCTAGCCCTTATTTGAGTCGTAATCCTAACCCTAAAACTAAACTAACTCTGACCCTGACTCCTATTCTAATACTAATCCTAGCTCTAAATATCAACATAACCTCACAACTAATCCTAACACTATAGATCTAACCCCTAAAATTAACCCTAAATAGAATGCTAATTTTAACCCTCATTCTTTCATTAGAGATTGCCCTAACCTTAGCCCTAACCCTAAGAGAAAAACTAGCCATAACTGAGCCCTAAACCTAGCTTTAACCCTACCCCAAATGCAACCCCTAACACTAGCTCTACCCCTATCCCTAACTGTGAGCAAAATGCTAACCCTAATGATAACCCTAGACGTATCCCTTATCCTAAGGCTAAAAAAACCCTAAGTTTATTAATAGTCCTAAACCTAGCCCTCAGTCTAGCTCTAACTCTATCCCAAACCCTAACCCTAACCCTAACCCTGACCTTGACCCTTATTCTGACCATAACACTAACCCTAGGCCTAAACCTGAACTTAACCCTAGACCAAACCCTAATACTAGCCCTACCAAAACTTACACCTAAGCCTAACCTTATAACAAGCCCTAAACCTAAACATAATTCTAAATCTAGCCTTAACTCTAGCCCTAGACCTAAGGAAAAAACCTAGAACTAGCTCTACCCATAACCCCTAACCTAATGCAAAGACTAAACCTAATCCTAGACATAAACCTATTACTAATTCTGGCTTTAAACTTAACTCTATCTCTGATCTGAGCACTGACCCTCCATTTAACACTAAACCTATCTCTAAACCTGACCCTAAATGAAAACCTAAACATAACACTACACCTAGCTACAACCCTAACCCTAAAACTAGCCCTAATTATAACCCTAACTCTTGCATTACCCATATCCTTAACCTTATGCCTTAGCCTAACACAAAATGTACAGTGAATCCTAGGCTGAAACCTAGCCCTAAGCATACCACTTACCCTAACCCTAGCCCTAACCATAATCCTAACCCTAGTCTTAGTCCTAACTCTAGCTCAAAGCCTAATACTTACCCTAAATATAAACTTAGACCTATTTCTAACTCGGAAGCTAACCCTATCCCTAATTCTAACCTTAACACTAGCCGTAAACCTAGCTCTAAACCTACCCATTACACTAACCCTAACCCTATCCCCATTAATAGTTCTAACCGTAGCCCTCACTCAAGCTCTAACTGTATCCCAAGCCCTAATGCTAATCCAGACCCTTATTCTGACCCTAACGCTAACCTAGGTCTAAACCTGACCCTAAATCTAGACCAAACCCTAACACTAACTCTAGACCTAATCCTAATTCTAAATCTTGCCTTAACTCTAGCCCTAGACCTAAACAAATCTTAGCCCTAACAATAACCCTTAACCTAACCACAAAATTAAACCTACTCCTAGAACTAAACCTAGTCATAATTCTGGCTCTAAACCTAATTCTAACTCTAACCCAAACAATGATCCTGCCTGCCTTTAACAGTAAATCTACCTAAAAACCTGACGCTAACTGAAAATATAAACTTAACACTAGACCTAGCCATAACTCTAACCCTAAAACTAGCCCTTATCTTAACCCTAGTTTTTACATTATCCATAGCCCTATCCTTTCGCCTTAACCTAACACAAAACCTAGAGCAAATCCTAGGCCTAAACCTAGCCCTAAGCCTACACCTAACCCTAACTCTAGCCCTAACCCTAACCCTAATCCTAACCCTAGCCTTAGTCCTAAACTTAGCTTGAAGCCTAACCCTAAATATAAACTTAGACCAATCCCTAACTCTAAAACTAACCCTAGCCCTAATGCTAACCTTAATCCTGGCCTGAAACCTAGCTCTAAACAACCCATTACCCTAATGCTAATCCTAACCCTATTGGTAACCCTAGCTGTAACCCTAAACCTAACAAAAAAAACTAATCCTGGTACTAACCCTAAACCTAACACTCACCATAGCCCTAACACTCTCTCAAAACCTAACCCATACCATAATCCTAAACACAATCATAGCCTTAACCCTAACCCTAAAACTAAATCTAACCCTAACCCTACACCTAAACCTATATATAACCATATCTATTACCCTAACCCTAATCCTAACACTAATGATAACCCTAGCCATAACCCTAACCCTAACAATAAACCTACCATAATCCTATCGCTAGACCTAACACTAAACCTAACCCTTGACCTAGCCCTAGCCTTAACTCTAGCTCAAACCCTCACCCTTACCCTAACCATAAACCTAGCCCAAAGCCTAACACAAATCCTAGCCTTAATCATAACCATAACCATAGCCAAAACCCTAGCTCTAACTAAACCCTAGCTCTAACTCTATTCATTACCTTAAACATAAACCTAAACCTAATTCTAATCCTAGCCCTAACTCTTAGCCTAAATCTACCCCTACCCCTGATTCTAACCCGAACCCTAAACCTAGCCCTAACCATTACTCAATCCCTGACCCTTACCCTTAACCTAACCATAAGACTTACCTTAAGCCTAAGCCTAACCCTAACCCTATCCCTAATCCTAAACTGAATCCTAGCCTTAACATTAGCTCTAACCTCACTCATTACCCTAACCCTAACCATAAACCTCATGATAACCATAGCCCTAACCAAAAACCTATTCTAATCTTAACCATAAACCTAACCTTAGACCTACAGTAAACATAATCCTTGACATAGTCCTAACCTTAGCTCAAACCCTAATCATACCCTAAATCTAACCCTAAACTTACTCCTAAACCTAACCCTAACCCTAACCCGACATCTAACCCTGTCCATTACCCTAAACCT
The DNA here is from genome assembly GCF_047511675.1 of Marmota flaviventris. Taxonomy (NCBI): domain Eukaryota; kingdom Metazoa; phylum Chordata; class Mammalia; order Rodentia; family Sciuridae; genus Marmota; species Marmota flaviventris. The sequence continues at coordinate 13,727,506 of NC_092510.1, forward strand.
AGTGAAAATCCTAGACCTATTCCTAATTCTAACCCTATTCCTTACCATAACCCTAACACTTGCCCTAACCTTAGCCCTAACCCTAGCCCTAGCCCTAGCCCTAACCTTAGCTCTAACCATAACTCTAAATCGAACCCTAAACCTAACCGTAAAACTCACACTAACATTATTCCTACCACTAATGCTAATTCTAAAACTAGCCCTAACCTAGTTCTAGCCCTAAAAAAAAAGCCATAGCCCTAACCCTAAACTTTAACCTAAACCAAAATTTAACCCCAAACCTGGCCCTAACCCTAGCCTTAATTCTAGTTCTATCCTAACCCTAAAACTAACATTGACCCTGACTCTGATCCTGTATCTAACACTACCTCTAACATCACCCTAAAAATAAACCTAACCCTAAAACTAGACATAGCCCTAAACCTTGTGCTAAAAGTAGCCCTAAACATCACCATAGTTCTTACATTAGCTGTAGCCCTAACACTATCCCTAACATAACCCAAAACATAGCCCTAATCCGAGCCCTACACCTCTTTTTCACCCTAACCCTAATTCTGGCCCTAGCGCTGAACATTACCCTAACCATAAACCTAACCCTAACCTTAATCCTAACCATAAAACTAGACCTAACCTTAGCTCTAACCTATCCATTACCTTAACCCTAACCCTAACCCTAATGCTAATTCTAGGATAACCCTAACCCTATATATGACCATAAATTTATCCATTACCTAAACCTAACCTGAACCCAAAACTAACCATATCTATTACTGTAACCTTAGCCCTAAACTTAACGCTAATTAGAGCCCTAAACCTTAACCTTAACCTGACTCAAATCATAACTGTTACCGGGAACCTAATAATAACCCTATCTCTAAAACTTACCCTAACCCTCAACCTAACACTTACACTAGAAATAGCCATAAACCTCACCCTAAAACTGACCCTAAACATAAATCTAGACCTGACATTAGCCCTAGCCCTAGTCCTAGCCCTAGCCCTAACACAAAACCTAGCCCTAATCCTAGCAATTAACCTAGCCTAGTCCTAACCCTAACCCTAACCCTAGCCCTAAAACTAGGCCTAGACCTACAACTAATCCTAGCGCTAATCCTAGTACTTATTTTGACCTAACCCTAACCATAGCCCTAACACTAACTCTCACTGTAGTCCTATCCATAGTTGTAAACCTATCCCTTAAAATAACCCAAACCCTAGCTCTAAGCCTAGCCCCAAATCTAGCCCTAACTTTTGCCATAGCCCTAAACCTAGATCTAATTCTAATTCTAAATCTAACCCTAAATCTAAGCCTAAACCTCACTCTAACACTAGCCCTATGCCTAATGCTAATTGGAAAACTAGCTCTAACTGTAGCCCTAGCATTCAAATAAAACTGAGTCATAGGCTTAACCCTAATCCTTACCCTAAATCAAAACCTAACCCTATACCTAACACTAACCCTAGCACTAATTCGAGTCCTAATCCTAACTATAGAACTTATGCTGACCCTGACTCGGACTCTAGCACTAATCCTAGCTCTGAACATCACCCTAACGCTAAACATCAACCTAACCCTAAACCTAACCCTAAAAATAACCTAACTTGAACTCTAGTTCTTAAATTAGCCATGGCCCTGCCCTAACACAAAACCTAGCCATAATCTGAGACCTAAACCTAGCTTTAAACCTAACCATAACCTTAAACCTAGCCCTATCCCTAACTCTAATATAATCCTCAACCCTAGCTCTAAACCTGTCCCTTACCCTAAGCCAAACCCTCACCCTAATGCTACCCTACTCATAACCCTAATCCTTAGGCTACCCCAAACCATAACTCTAATACTAATGCTAACCCTAGGCCTCATTCTTACTCTAACCATAATCCAAACTCTAACACTAACCCTGACCCTTATTTTGACCCTAACTCTAAACCTAGGTTTAAACCTGACCCTAACACTAAAACGAAACCTAACATTAGCCCTACGGGTAACCCTATACCTAAATCTAACCCTAAAACCAGAACTAGAAAAAAGCCTAATCCCAAATCTAGCCATAAATCTAGCACTATCCATAAACAAATACCTAGCCCTGGGCCAAACAATAACGCTTAACCTAACTCAAACCCTACTTCTAGACCTAAGCCTAGCCCTAATTCTGGCCCTAAACTTAAATCTAACCCTAACACGAACAATGACCCTTACCCTAACAAAAACCTAGCTCTAAACTTTATGCTAACTCCAAATCTAGCAATAACCCTAACATTACACCTAGCCATAACCCTAACCCTAGTATGGCAGTATGTAAAAACCAGTTCTTACATTAGCCATAGCCTTAACTCTAATACAAAAAGTAGCCCTAGTCTGAGCCTAACTCTAGCTTTAACCATAGCCCTAACCCTAACTCTAACCCTAGCTCTAAACTTATCCTTTACCTTAATCAAACCCTCACCCTAATGCTACCCTAGTTCCAACCCTAATCGTTATCCTACCCCAAACCTTAACTCTATTTCTAGTCCTAACCCTAGACCTCATTTTATCTCTAACCCAAACCCAAAGCCTAAACCTAACCCTGACCCTTATTCTGACCCTAACACTAACCCTAGTGATAAGCCTGTCCCTAATCCTAAACCCAATCCTAACACTAGCCCTGCCGGTAAACCTATACCTAAACCTAACCATAACACTAGCTATAGACCTAATCTTAATCCTAAATATAGCCATAACTCTAGCCCTAGCCCTAACAATAACCATTAACCTAACACAAAGACTAACTCTACCCCTAACCTAAACCTAGTTCTAATTCTGGCTGTAACACTAAATCCAATACAAACCTGAACACTGACCCTTACCCTAACATAAACCCTAGCTCTAAACCTTATCCTAACTCAACACCTAACCCTAACATAGGGTTTTATCCATAACCCTAACCCTCAAACTAGCCATAAACATAACCCTAGCTCTTACATTACCCATAGCCCTAATGCTAGCCATAAACCTCACATAAAACATATTCCTAAACCTAGCCCTAAGCATGAACCTAATATTAATCTAACCAAACCCTACCCTAACACTTGCCATAGCCCTTACTCTAGCTCAAACTGTTGAGAGCCACGGCCAGGTCATGATGGTGCCTGGCATTTTGCCAGAAGGCGCTGTTCCTGCTGCCTCGGGTGCCCGCTATTTTTGAGTTCTCACAGATTTCCTAGAAAGTTTGCGTGGGTTGGTTGAGTTCTGGTTGAGCTCACACAGAGTTTCCGGAGGGATGTGTGGGTGGTGTTTGCGAGAGTTCGAAAATAAAGTTTGTTCCTGCTTGAATCTACAAGTGGCTCGATCTCCCGGTTATGTGTGCCCAGCCAGACTGCACATTTTGTGGCCCACACGGGGAATGCATGAAGCTTGAGGGTAAGTAAAACTGCTCACCCCTGATGGCAGGGCGAGAGAATGGGTGACCATTTCAAAAAACAATATGTTCTTGTTTTGATTTTTTATGTTTCTGTTTCAAGCTTCCTGCCCCCAAAATAAATAAGATGCTAGAAAAGTTGTTCAGCCCTGAGGAAGAGATAGAGATAGACCACTGATATACATTTCAAGAAAATAGGAAAATTGATACAATGCATTTTTGTTCCGTTTTTGTTTCATTATGTTTCAGGTTTGTTATGTGTTATCTTGTTGGGTTGTGATATCTTTTTAGCAGAAATATGGGGTCAGAAATTAGCAAAAAACAAACCGAAAGAGTGTTAAGTAAATTGCTAGAGGGAGGAGGCACCCCAGTACAACCAAGAACAGTTAGGGCATATGTTGATACGATACAAAAATGTAAACCATGGCTTTTTAAGGAGGAGTTGTTGAATATATCACAATGGGACCATCATGGTGAAGACTTAATGAAGAGGGAAAAGAAAAACCCAGGAACTTTGTCAGTTGGCACATTGACATTGTGGATGATGATACGATTTTGTTTGCCTAGTCCAAAGCTTTCAGTTCCGATTATGGTAGAAGACATATTAGATCAGGAAAAAGAGGAGGTCTCTTGAGAGAGTCAGAAAGGGGAAGAACGTTTAGAGGAGAAAAAGCTATCAGAGGAGAAGTTACAACAGGAGGCTGCTACTAACACTGTTCTATCACCAGAGGGCTAAATTCAACCAACAGCTCCACCTATGGAGACAACATATGCTGAGTGGCCCTCAACCCCCGTAATTGATAGATGGGATCCTGAGACAGGACCTCAAAGATTAGCATGCCCTGTATTTGAGGAGGCAGGAGGGCAGCGTGTTCACCATGCTTTAGATTTCAAAACCTTGAAGCAGCTGAAAGACGCTGTAACAACCTATGGTCCTCAAGCGCCCTTCACTGTAAGTATGGTCGAATCCATTACCAACTTAAACATGATGCCAGCAGATTGGGCTAGTATGTGCAAAGCTGTTATGTTAAAGGACAATATCTGTTATGAAAGGTTGCCAATCAGGAATTTGTCACGGAGACAGTAGGCGAAATGCAGAAGCCGGTTATCCTCAGAGAAATCTAGATATGTTATTAGGAAAGGGACCTTATGAGGGTCAGCTGCAACAAATTAGATATGATCCTGCCATATACTCACAAATCGCTTCAGCTGTGGTTAGGGCATGGAAAACTTTACAGGGGCATGGAGATTTACCAGGTCAATTATCTAAGGTAATACAAGGAGCTAAAGAACCTTATGCTGAATTTGTAGATAGGTTTATACAAACAGCTACCAGAATCTTTGGGGATGTAGAACAAGCGATGCCATTAATAAAACAACTAGCCTATGAACAAGCAAACAGATGGTGCAGGAAGGCCATTAGACCATGGAAACTTGGGGATTTAAACACAAATATTAAATTGTGCAGAAACAGTAATGAACAAGGGCAAGTCTTGGCAGCTGCAGTAAAACAGGCTTTAGGTGCCAGGCCAAAAAATGCTACAATTGTGAACTAACAGGACATTTTAAAAGGAGTTGCCCCATAGGAGGAAGGTTTAACAAAACTAGGTATCAAAGGGGTAGAATACTGGGTATTTGACCATGATGCCATAGAGGGAGACATTGGGCTAATGAATGCCCTTCTCAAACCACTATAGAGGTACTCTGTTATCAAAAAATGGATAAGGACCAGGTGTTTACCCATGATATCATGGATAAAAACATTGGGCTTCAAAAAATGGACAGTGGGGCCCATTGCTTCAGGGCCCACCACCACAAATATATGGGGCATTGGAGGAACCAAGTAACACCATCAGGGTAGTGCCCAGGACACAATATCCATTAGATCTCTTTTAGACAAACCAGAGGGAGCACAGGGTTGGACATCTGTGCCTCAGCCAGAGCAGTACTAACTCCAGACATGGGAGTTCAAATCATTCTCACAGGGGTAAAAGGACCTCTTCCTCAAGGAACAGTAGGCTTATTGTTAGGAGACACTTCTTCTACTCTAAAAGGACTTATGATAAGTCCTAGAGTAATTGATCCCGATTATGAAGGTAAAATAAAAATTATAGCCAGTTCTCCAAGGGTTATATCAGTAATTTCACCAGGAGACAGAATGGCACGGTTATTAATAATACCCAGCCTACATGATAAAAATTACAGTCATACTATAGAAAGATGTTGCAGGGGATTAGGCTCCACAGGTGTAGATTGGGCTATGCTTTCTTGAAATTCAGATTCTTGCCCATGCTAAAACTAAATATTCAAGGACATGAATTTAAGGGGCTACTGGATATAGGTGCATACCTTAGCATTATCTCTCATCAAGAATGGCCAAAACATTGGCCATTACAACAAGCCACTCAAACGCTTTGAGGCCAAGGAGTGGCAACTAATTGCTATAGAACTGCGATGGTATTAGATTGGAAGGATCCTGAAGGATGTGAAGAAACTATACACCCATATGTATTGGATCATCTTCCTATAAATTTATGGGGACGAGATGTCCTAGATAAATTAGGACTAACATTAACAAAAAAAACATCAATTCAAATGCACCCACTATTATGGCTAGACAATGTTTTAGGAAAGGAAAAAGATTAGGAGAAAAAGGACAAAGTATACTGGCACCAATACAAATGGATCAAGAAATAGATAGACCTGGATTGGATTTTTTTTTTTAATTTTTTATTGTTGGCTGTTCAAAACATTACATAGTTCTTGATATATCATATTTCACACTTTGATTCAAGTGGGTTATGAGCTCCCATTTTTACCCCATATACAGATTGCAGAATCACATCAGTTACACATCCATTGATTTACATATTGCCATACTCGTGTCTGTTGTGTTCTGCTACCTTTCCTATCCTCTACTATCCCCCCCTCCCCTCCCCTCCCCTCCCCTCTTCTCTCTCTGCCCCCTCTACTGATGGATTGGATTTTTATGAGGGATCACCGAGACAATAAAAATTACGTGGAAATGAGAAAGACAAGTATGGGTTCCTCAGTGGCCCCTGACTAAAGAAAAGATACAAGCAGCCCATGACCTGGACAAGCAACAGTTAGCAGAGGGACATATACAACCTTCTGTACCTCCCTATAATACTCCCATTTTTGTCATCAAAAAGAAATCTGGTAAATGGAGATTATTGCAAGATTTAAGAGCTATTAATAACAAGATGGTTATTATGGGACCTGCTCAATTGGGGATTCCTCAATTGTCTGCTTTGACAAAAGCCTGGTATGTTTTAGTTATAGATATTAAAGATTGTTATTTTTTCAATTCAAATTCATCCTGAGGATAGTCCACGTTTTCCATTTTCTGTCCCTGTGTTAATCATGAAGATCCTGATCAGAGATATGAATTGAAAGTACTCCCTAAAGGGATGGTTAACAGCCCAACTATGTGTCAAATTTATGTTAAAAAAGCAATCCAGCCACTTAGAAATCAAAATCTACAAATATTTCACTATATGGATGATGTATTATTAGCACATAAAAATAAAAACACATTGCCAGAATGTTATGCCACACTTAAAATTTATTAAAAATTATAATCTAGAGATAGCAATAGATAAAATACAATTAAATTTCCAATTAATTATTTAGGATTAATTATTAGGATTCTATTATCCTGGACCATGATCTGACAACCAAAAATTCAAATATGAGTAGATCAACTCAAATCACTTAACGACTTTCAAAACTTATTAGGAGACATAAATTGGATAAGGCCTTATCTAGCCATACCAACAGGAGAGTGGGGACCTTTATTTGATATCTTAAAAGGTCCATCAGACCCAAATTCACCCTGCATGTTAATGCCTGAAGCAAGAAAGACATTAAACATAATTGAAATATACATGGAAAATATGCATTTGGATAGAATTGATATAAGTTTGCCTTTATTATTTATTGTACTACCAACAAAATATATTCCTACAGGAGTATTTTGGCAAGAAGGTCCATTATTATGGATACATTTATCTTATTCTCCTAACACTATTTTTACTAGGTATCCTGAGGCTGTAGGACAATTAATACTCAAAAGAATAAAAGCAGCAAAGGGAGTGTTTGGAATTTCTCCCAATAAAATTATTACTCCATATACTATGGATCAAATTGATGAGTTAGCTAATGAGTTAAATACTTGGGCAATAATCATGTGCAAATCTAATGTTTCATTTGATAACCACTTACCATCTAATCCTTTGTTGTCTTTTTGGTCTTCGCATCCTGTCGTTTTTCCAAAAATGACAAGAGAAACACCTATCATGAATGATCCAAATATATTCACTGATGGGTCAAATAATGGTACATCAGCAGTATTTACCCCTGATGAAAGTTTTACATTTTTAGTACCCAAACAATCAGCTCAAAAGGTAGAGCTTAATGCAGTATTACAAGCTTTTGTGATGTTTAAACATTCTGTATTTAATTTATTTTCTGATAGTCAGTATATAGTTAATGCTATAGTATTCCTTGAAAATGGTGGTAGGATTTCCCCTTCCTCTACTGTTTTTTTTGTTGTTGTTGTTGTTGTTGTTTGTTTGTTTGTTTTCCACTATACAAAGAAAATATCCATTCTTTATAGGACATATCAGTGCACATACGGGATTGCCTGGAGCCCGTTGTTTGGGAAATGATGTAGCAGATAAAACTACACATGACATACATATTTTTTCTATGCTAGAAGAAGCTACACATTTTCATAAATTCTTCCATGTCGATGCAAATACTTTAAAAAAGCATTTTAAAATAACTAAGGAACAAGCTAGACAAATAATAAAACAATATCAAAATTGTGTGACCTTTTTACCACAAGTTAATCTTGGAGTCAATCCTAGAGGACTGACACCTAACCATATTTGGCAGATGGATGTCACACACTTGCCAGAATTTGGAAAATTAAAATATTTGCATGTTACAGTTGATACTTCTTCCATATTTTTGATAGGCTCTCTTCATGCTGGAGAAAAAACTAGAGATACTATAGCTCATTGCTTACAAAATTTTGCCACTGTGGGTGTTCCAAAACAGTTAAAAACAGATAATGGCCCTGGCTATACTTCTACCTCTTTTAAGCAATTTTGCTCATCATTTGGCATTACTCATGTAACAGGAATCCCATACAATCCACATGGACAAGGCATAGTTGAAAGAGCTCATCAAACTATTAAAATGTACTTATTAAAGCAAAATGAGGTAATTGGGAAGGGGTATATATCCCCCAAAGATAAACTAAAAATAATGCTTTTTACTCTAAGCTTTTTAAATTTGGATTCATCAGGGCTTAGTGCTGTAGAAAAGCACATGTGTCCAAAAAATGTACATAAGCCCAAGGTACTTTGGAAGGATATTCTAACAGGACAATGGAAAGGTCCTGACCCAGTGATTGTCTGGAGTCAGGGGTCTGTTTGTGTGTTTCCACAGGGAGATTTGGATTCCAGAGAGACTAACCAAAGTGATATCTACAGACCAAAAAGAAGATGATTTGGCTCAAATCCATAAGAGCTGATATCTAGAACTCCAGTTTGGCTATCCTTACATCTGTGACATTGGTTCTCGCACACCAGGAGGCTAATAAATAATGAACACCATTAAGGCCTATTTGAAATGTAACAAACCTTGGAGCTTGCTTGTGGGAATATGGTCAGACCCATATGCAAGTTACAGGAAAAAGGATGGGATATCAAAAGAAGAGTCAAACCCAGTTGGTAACCAGGATGCTTTTTTCAATATCTATTTTATTATTGCCCTTTACCACATCTTGAAGTTTTATTTTGTTTTTTGAGCTCATACAGACCTAGGTTAATGTTTTTCTGGTCCGTTTTACTTTTTAACTTTGGAGTTTTTGAGCATTGCAATGGGGATCTCACCTGTAAACAGCTACAAGGCCTATACTATTATGTTATGTGTTGTATGTATTGTGTTATGTGTGAACACTTGTTTTTTGTGTTGTATGTCTGTATGTGCATATGTCCATATATCATATATGAGGATCACTCATGAAAAAATGGATCCAAATATATATATATATATATATATATATATATATATATATATATATATATATTTATTATTCACGTGATTTAAATTGTTTAATTTAAATTGGGTAAACAGCTCTTGAGGATGGTTTTAAAATGTGAACATAAAAGGAGCTTAATAGATCTGTTTGTTTACTTTCACCTTTCCTTTTCATTATATCTATTTCTATTCAGGATACTAAATTGTTTAGAAAATTGCTTTTTTTTAGTGCCTGCTGGAATGTTACAATTTTTTTTTTTTTTTTTTTTTTTTTTTTTTTAGCCATCACTGCCAGAATTCCTATCTTCATCCATTGCCGGTGAAGACAAAGATAAAACCAAACTACAGCTTCTGCGATAGCTATCACAACAAACTGTATAAACTGATGTATCAATGAATAATGTAACTCAACAAGTGATACTCAATCAAGGAGTCGATTTACTTTGGGAGGAAATGGACATATTACTGAATTCCTCTGCTTTGAACTGCTTGCAGAACTTGCCTGGACTATGTATCACTTGTATAGATTGTGAACTATCTGTTGTTGCAGTGAATTTTGGTAGTGCCGGGGTATCTTGGCTGATGATGTCATCGGTGGTACAATTTTTCCAAAAGGGGCAGTCAATTGGCTTGGTTTTGTGGCGTTTTGTATCATCCCCTTTCTGCTTGTAGCAGGTTGTTTATGGTGTTTGTGTAAAAGCCACTATCCACAAGTGTGGCTAAATGCTGGGCCTGTAGTCAATGATGGGTAAGATCCAATTGCAATGGTACCAACCTAAGACAGGAGGCTGATGCCTTGAGGTCAGCTCATCCGATGATGGGTAAGGACCATATGTAGATTGGACAACCTAAGACCAGCACAATCCCTAAGCCACATACTTGTTGTTTAATTTAAAAAAAGGGGGAGATTTTGAGAGCAATGGCCAGGTCAAGATGGTGCTTGGCATTTTTCCAGAAGGGGTGGTTCCTGTTGCCTCAGGTTCTAGCTATTTTTGAGTTCTCGTGGAGTTTCTAGAGAGTTCTCGTGGGTTGGTTGAGTTCAGGTTGAGCTCTCGCGGAGTCCTCGAGAGTTCGTGTGGGTTGGTTGAATTCTGGTTGAGCTCGTGCGGAGTTCCTGGAGGGTCACATGGGTGGCATTCACGTGAGTTTGAAAATAAAGTTCGTTCCTGCTTGAATCTACAAGTGGCTTGACCTACCGGTTATTTGTGCCCAGCCAGACTGCAGCATAAACTCTAACCCTTACCCTAAGCATAACCCTAACCCAAACCCTAACCCTAATCCTAGCCGATTCTAACTGTAACCATAGCCCAAATCCTAGATCTAACTTTATCCATTACTTTAAACATAATCCTGACCCTAATGCTAACCCTAGCCCTAAACCTAACCCTACACCTAACCATAGCCGTGACTCTAATTCTAAAACTCATGATATCCCTAACCCCAGCTCAAACCGTAACACTTACCCTAAACCTAATCCTAACATTAACGCTAAGCCTAACCCTAATCCTAGCCCTATTCCTAAACTTAACCCAATCCCTAACACTAGCACTAACCATATCCATTACCCTAAACCTAAGCCTAACCCAAATATTAACATTAGGCCTAACCCTATCCCTAACATTAACCCTACACATTACTCTAAACCTAAACTTAACCCTAAACCTAATCCTATCCATTACTCTAAACTGAATCCTAACCCTAATGCTAATTCAATCCCTAACTGTATACCTTAACCCAAACCAACCCTAACCCAGACTCTGACCCTAATAATACACCTAGCTCTAAACCTTACCTTACCCAAAACCTGACCATTACATTAGACCTAGCAATAAACCAAACACTAAAAATATCCCTAATTGTAACCCTAGACCTAAAATTAGCCCTAGCCCTAATATTAGCCCTAACCCTGACACAAACCCTAGCCCTCATCCTAGCCCTAAACCTAGCCTTAATCCTAACCAAAATCCTCACCCTAGCCATATCCCTAATTTTAACCCTTTCCCTAGTCCTGAACCAAGCTATAAAATCCCATCCTTGTCCATAAAACTAACCCTAACCCTAGCCCTAACCATAGGCCTAACCCTAACACTAATCCTAGTGCTAATCCTAGCCCTAATCTAGCCCTAACCTTAACCCTACCCCTTAACCCTAGCCCTAAGACTAACTCTAACTCTCAAACCTAGAACTATTTCTATTTCTAACCCTATCCATTACTGTAACCCTCACACTAGCCCTAAACTTAACCCTAACCCTAGATTTAACCATAATGCTAATTCTAACTTTAAACTTAAGCCTAAATCTCACCCTACCACTAGCCCTAACACTATTGCTAATCCTAAAGTAGTTGTAACCCTAGCCCTAGCCCTAAAAAAACAGAGACTTTTCTCTAACCCTAAAAATACCATATACCAAACCCTACCACTATAACTAGCAATAACCCTAGCTCTAATTCGTGTCCATGGCCTAAAATTAACCCTGATAATACCACTAATCCCAGCTCTATATATCACCCTAACTCTAAAGCTAATACTAACACAAGACCGAGCCCAAAATCTAACCCTAATAATAATCCTAATTGTAACCCTAGTTCTTACATTGGAAATAGCATTAACCGTAACACAAAATAGCCCTAATCCAAGCCCTAACTACATTTAACCCTAACCCTAATCCTAGCCCTAAACCTAACCCTAAACTTAGCCCTAAACCTAGCTCTAACCTAATCCCTTATGCTAAGCCAAAACCTATCCGTAATGCTGAAACTAGTGCTAATCCTAATACTTAGTCTAAACCAAACACTAACCTTATTACTAGTCCTAACCTTAGCCCTCGTTCTAGCTCTAACCCTAACCCAAAACCTAACTCTAAACTTCACCCTTATTCTGACCCTAACACTAATTCTAGGAAATAAACCTGACCCTAACCCTAAACCGAAACATGAAACTAGCCCTACGAGTAACCATATACCAAAACCTAACCCTAACACTAGTCCTAGACCTAAACTTAATCCTAAATCTAGCGATGACTCTAGCCTTAGAACTAAAAGAAAAACTTAGTCCTAGCCCTAACAATAAGCTTTAACCTTAAACAAACATTAACCCTACCCCTATATCTGACCCTAGTCCTAATTGTGGCTTTCACCCTAACCCTAACACTTACTTGAACACTGAACCTGACCATAACACTAAACCTAGCTATAAATCCGAACCTAAACCATAATCTAAATTTAACACTAGACCTAGCCATAGCCCTAACCCTAAAACTAGCCTTAATTAGAACCCTATATCTTACATTAACCATAGCACTAACTTTAGGCCTAAACCTCACATAAAACCTAGCCCTAATCCAAGGCCTAAACCTACCTTAAGCATAATCGTCACCCTAACCCTAGCCCTAACCCTAACCCTAACCCTCACCTGAGTCCTAACCCTAGCTCAAAGCCTAACCCTTAGCCTAATCATAACCCTAGGACTATCCATAACCATAACCGTAACCCTAGCCCTAATCCTAACATTAACCCTAGCCCTAACCCTAGCTCTAACCCTAGCCATTACCTTAACTCTAACCCTAACCCTATGATAACCTTAGCCATAACCCTAACCAAAACCCTAATACAAATCATAAACCTAACACTAGACCTAACCCTAAACCTAACCTTGCTGTAGCCCTAACTCTAACTCAAACCCTAACCCTTTCCCTAAACCCAACAGTAAACCTAGTCCTAAAACTAAACTTAACCCTAAATCTAACCTTAACACTAAAGCTAACCTTACATCTAACCCAATATATTACTCTAAACCTAACCCTAAACCTAATGAAAACTTTAGACCTAAACGTAAAACTAACCCTGAACATAACCATAACACTAACCCTAGACCTAACACTAAACCTAATCCTCACCCTAGGACTAACCCTAGCTCAAAACCTAACCTTTACCATAAACCTAATCTTAACCATACCCTAAGCTAATGTTACTAGCCCTAACCCAAACCCTAAGCCTAACTCTAGACCTAATCTTAACAATAACCTTAGACCTAACCCTAGCTCTAGCCCTATACATTATTCTTATGATAACCCTAATCCTATTGCTTACCCTAGGCCTAACACTAACCGTTTTGCTAACCTGAAACTTCTTCATTCCCCTAAACCTACCCTGAACTGTAAACCTAACCCTATCCATTACTCTAACCCTAAATCTAAAGATCAATTTAGCCCTTTCCTTAAAATTAAGCTAAAAGAAATCCTAACCCTGATCCTGATTCTAAAAGTACACCTAGCTCTAAACCTCACACTTACCCTAAGCCTAACACACCAGACCTAGACACAATCCTAACCCTAAATCTACCCTACCTGTAACACTAGACCTGACATTAGCCCTAGCCCTAATTCTAGAACTAAACCTACAACAAACCGTAGCACTCATTCTAGCCCTAAACCTAGCCTTAATCATATCCCTAACCCTATTTCTAGCCCTAACCCTAATTCTAACCCTCACCATACCTCTAAATCTAGCTATAACACCATCCCTAATCCTAGGACTAAACTTAACACAAATCATAGCCTTATCGTAGCACTAAACATACTCTTACTCCTAACCCTAACCCTAACACTAGCCCTAACCCTAACACTAACCTAGCCCTAATCTTAGCCCTAATTTAGCCCTATTTCTAACCCTAGCCCTAACCCTAGCTGTAAGACTAACTCTAACTCTCACACTAGTCCCACCCCTTGTTCTAACCCGATCCCTTATCAGAACCTTAATCCTAGACCTAACACTTGCCCTATCCTTAGCCCTAGCCCTAACCTAGATTTAACTTTAACTCTAAATCTAACAATAACCCTAAGCTTAACCCTAACCCTAACTCTAAATCTAACTTTAATCCTAAGGCTGAACCTAAACCTAACACTAGCACTAACCCTAATGCTAATCCTAAAACTAGCCCTAACCCTAGCCTAGCCCTAAAATAAAAGTGTACCATAGCCCTAACCTTAACCCTTATTCTAAAACAAGTCCTAACACTAACCCTAGCCCTAATTTGAGTTTTAATCTGAACCCTAAAAATAACACTGACCCTGACTATGACCATAACACTAACACTAGCTCTAAACATAACCCTAACCCTAACCCTAAACCTAACAATAGATATAGCCCTATCCCTAACACATAACCCTGGTACTTATATTAGCCATAAACCTAACACTAGAACTACCTTAAGAAAAAAATGAGCCCTAATCCGAGCCCTAACACCAGTTTTAACCCTAACCTAACCCTAACCCTAGCCCTAATCATAAACAAAACACTAGCCCTAACCCTAGCTCTAAGCCTATTCATTGCCATAAACACAACCCTAACCCTATGCTAAATCTAGTCCTAAACCTAATCCTATCCCTAATCCTAACAGTATCCATTATCCTAATCCAAATCTAGACCTTAAACCTCACCCAATCATTAACATAACACTAACTTTAATGCTAATTTGAGCCATAATTTTAAAACTTAACCCTAACCCAGACCCCGACTTTAAAAATACTCCTAGCTCTAAACCTGCCCCTCGCACTAAATCTAACCCTTACACTACATGTATTCATAAACCAAACACTAAAACTAACTTTAAGCATAAACCAAGACCTGATATTAGCCCTAGCCCTAATCCTAGTCCTAAACTTAAAACAAACCCTAGCCCTCATCCTAGCCCTAAACCTAGCCCTAATCATAAACCTAACCTTAACCATAGCCTTAAACTAATTCTAACACTTACTCTCCCACTAAACCTAGATATAACACCATCCTTTACCCTAAACTTACTCCTAAGCCTAACCCTAACACTAGACCTAAGCTCAACACTAACCCTAGCCCTAATCCTAGCCCTAATTTTACCCTATCCCTAATTCTAATGCTAACCATAGCCCTAAGACAAACTCTAACTCTCACACTAGCCCCATCCCTTGTTCTAACCCTATTCCTTAACTTAACCCTAACACTAGGCCTAAACAAGACCATAAACCTAGCTATAACACTTGCCTAAGTCTTATTCCTAGTCCCAACACTAGATCTAACTCTAACTCTAACTCTAACACTAACCCTAAGCCTAAGCCTAACATTAACACTAGCACTATCCCTAACACTAATCATGAAATTAGCCCTAAAACTGACCCTAGAAGTTAAACAAAACCGAGTAATAGCCCTAACACTAAACTTTAACTTAAATCAAGCCCTAGCACTATACCTAGACCTAACCCTAGCCTTAATTTGAGTCCTAACCTTAACTTTAACACTAACCCTGACTCATATCCTAACACTCACCCTAGCTCTAAACACCACCCTAACCTTAAACCAAACCCTTACAGTAACCCTAGCCTTATTTCCACTCATAAGCCAAACCCTAAACCTAACCCTGACCCTGACTATTAACTGAACACTAAGACTACCTCTAAATATCACCCTAACTTTAAAACTAATTAACAATAGAGGTTTAACATCTAATCATAATCCAAAAGTTAATCCTAATTGTATCCCTAGTTCTTATATTAGCCATTGCCCTTAACCTAGCCCTAATCCTAACAAACAAACTAGACCTAAACCAAACCCTAAACCTAGCTTTAACACTAACCCTTGCCCTAACCCTAGCCCTTACCCTAGCTCTTACCCTATCTCTTTCCCTAAGCCAAAACAAAACACTAAAGGTAACCCTAATCCTTTACCTAACACAAACCATTAGCCTACAAGTCCTAAGCTTAGCCCTCATTCTAGCTCTAAACATAACCAAATCCCTAACCCTAACAATGACCCTTATTCTGACCCTAACCCTAATTGTAGGTCTAAATATGAACCTAAACCTAAACCGAACCCTAACAGTAGCCCTTCCAGAAACTTATACCTAAACCTAACCCTAACACTAGCCCTAGACCTAAACCTAATCCTAAATCTAGCCATAACTCTAACACTAGACCTAATGAAAAACCTAGACATAGCCCTAAAAATAACCCTTAGCCTAAGACAAACACTAACTCTTTCCCTAGACATAACCTAGACCTCTATTCTAACCATAACCCTAACCTGAACACTGACCCTGACACTAACAGGAACCCTAGCTCTAAATAAAACACCAACACTCAACCTAACCCTAAAACTATACGTAGCCCTAACATTAACCCTAAAATTATCCTGAATCATAACAAGTTCTTACATTAGCTGTAGCACTAACCTATTGTAAAACCTAGCGCTAATCCAAGGCTGACCCTAGCTTTAACCCTAAAGCTAATCCTAATCCTAACTATAGCCCTAACCCTAACCCTAAGCCTAAACCTAGACCCAATCCTTAGCATAACCCTAGACCTAACCCTAGTTCTAACCTATCCATTACTCTAATGATAACCTTAACCTTTATCCTAACCCTAGGCCAAAACCTAATCCTATCCCTAACCCTAACCCTATCCATTACCCTACACTTAACCTGAACCCTAAACCTTAATCTATCATTAACCTATCCTTAATAATAATGCTAATACGAGCCCTAAACCTAAACCTTAACCTAACAAAAACCCTAAACCTGTCCCTAACTCTAATAATACCCCTAGCTCTAAACCTGACCCTAACCGTAAACCTAACCCTTAAAATAGACCTGGCTATAAACCTAACCCTAAACTAACCCTAACTGTAACCCTAGACCTGACTTTTGACCTACCTCTAACTCTATTCCTAACCCTACCACAAACCTTAGCCGACATCCTAGCCATCAACTTCACCTTAATCATAAACCTAACCCTAACCCTAATTCTAACCCTCACCCTAGCCATAAAACTAGCTATAATCCCAACCTGTACCCTAAACCTAGCCCTAAACTTAGCCCTAACCCTAGCCCTATCCTTAGCCCTAGCTCAAACTCTAGATCTAAACTTAACTCTAAATCTAACCCTGAACCTAAGGCTAAACCTCACACTAACACTAGCCCTAACCCTAACACTAATCTTAAATAAGCCCTAACCCTACCACTAGCACTAAAAACAAACCGAATCATAGCCCTAACCCTAAACCTTAACCTAAACCAAACCCTAACCTTACACCTTGCCCTACGCCTATCTCTAATTCTAGTCCTAAATCTAACCTGAAAAGTAATCCGAACACTGACTCTGAACCTAACTCTAACTCTAGCTCTAAATATTGTGATGACCATAAACCTAAACCTAACGTCAGCCCTAGCCCTAACCCTAGCCCTATAACAAGCACTAATCATAAAGCTACTTCATACATTAATATTAGCCTTAACCCTAGCCCTAACCAAACCCAAAACCTAGCCTTAGTCCGAGTCCAAAACCTAGTTGAAACCCTAAAATTAAACCTAAACCTAACCACCCCCTAAAACCCTAATCCTACACATATCTCTAGCCCTAATCTTATGTCTAACCATATCCATTACCGTAATGATAACCCTAACCCTTACGCTAAACCTTAGACCTAATCTTAACCCTATCCATTACACTAAAACACATCTAAACCCTAAACCTAACCCTGTCATTAACCCTAGCCCTAAACCTAACACTATTTTGAGCCCTAAACCTTACCTCTAACCTAAAGCAAACCCTAACCTTGAACCTGACTCTAATAATAACCCTAGCTCTAAACCTGACCCTTACCCTAAACCTAATACACTGGACTAAGCCATGAACCTAACACTAAATCTATCCCTAACTAACTGTAACCCTAAACCTGGAATTAGCCCTAGGCATAATAGTAGCCCTAACCCTAACACAAACACTAGTCTTCATTCTAGCACTAAGCCTAGCCTTAATAATTACCCTAAACATAACCCTAGCCCTACCACTAATACTAACCAATGCCCTAGAATTCAACCTAGCTACAACCAACTCCTTTACCCTACATGTAACCCTAACTCTAACCCTAACCTAAGGTCTAAACCTAACACTAACACTAACCCTAATTTAGCCCTATTCCTAACCATAACCCTAGCCCTAGCCCTAAGACTAACAACTTTATCTGAGAGCACTTTAGTAGACAACAGGGAAATAAGAATGTAATGAACTACCTCCCACAATTATTTGCTAATATTTCTTTGATACTGTGCATTTTTCATCTCTTAACTTGCCCCACTAGGCTTCACAACTTGGGGACTTCTATGATCAAAGGTTATCTAAACAGTTTAGGGTTAAGATTACAGTTAGGTTTAGACCTAGTGTTAGGTTTAGAGTTAGTTTTTTTCAAATTTTCTTGATATTGGGCAGGATTCATCTTTTACCTATTCTACTATGTTCCCCAGGTTTGGGTCTACTCAGTTCAATGGTTTGCTGACAGTAACAGTTTGTATTTTGAGGTTTCACTTCATTTTGACCTATATGGTAAAGGGAAATGGAGCTCGAAATCAAAGAGTGTTGGTGCTAGCTGATTGAAACATCTCACACTCAATCACGTCTCTGTGTGCACTCTCTGGTTTGTTTCTTGTGAATGTAACCCTAAGCTGAAGCATGCAAAGCAACTTTTCCTGAGAGTACTTTAGGGGAAAACAATAAAATAGGCATGTACTGAACTATCATCCCCAATTATTTGGTCAGATTTCTTAGATGCTGCACAGGATTCATCTATTAGCTTGCCCCAGTAAGCTCCCCACGTTTTGGACATCTAGGATCAATGATTTTCTATACAGGTTTGGGTTAGGTTTAGGATTAGGGTTAGGGCTAGCTTTAGAGATAGTATTAGGGTTAGAGTTTGTTTTGTTCAAATTTCTTTGATACTGGGAAGGATTCATCTTTTACCTAGCCTTATTATATGCCCCAGTTTGGGGTCTTCTTTTTTCAAATGTTTGCTGTTTGTTTTTAATGTCTCACTTCATTTTGACCTATATGGGTAAATGAAAATGGAGCTAGAAATCAGAGGATTGGTTCTAGCTGGTTGAAACTTCATGTACTCAATCAGTTGTCTTTAAGCTCTCTCTGGTTTCTTCCTTGTGAAAGTAGTTTTAAGATGAAGCATGCAAAACAAATTTATCCAAGATCACTTTAGGAGAAAACAGGGCAATATGTATGTAGTGAAATACTGCCCCCAATTCTTTGGTCAGTTTTTTTTTTTTTTTTTTTTTTTTTTTTTTTTTTTTATATTGTGCAGAATTCATCTGTAAGCTCGCCCCACTAGTCTTCCCAAGTTTGAAACTTTTATGATCAAAGGTTTTCTTAACAGGTTAGGGATAGGGGTATGGTTAGAGTTAGGGCAAGTGTTAGAGCTAGTGTTAGGGTTTGAGTTAGTTTTTTTCAACTTTTTTGATACTGGGCAGGATTCATCTTTTTCATAGTCTTATTATAATCCCCATGTTTGGGCCTCCTAAGTAAAAGGAGTTGCTCTCAGGAGCAGTTTTAATTTTTATGTTTCATTTCATTTTGCATTATAGGGGTGAATGGAAATAGAGCTGGAACTCAAACAGGGTTTGAGCTATCTGCTTGAAACCTCACACACTCAATCAGTTCTCAGTTCACATTCTCTCATTTGTTTCTCATGGAAGTAGCCCAAAGCTGAAGTAGAATGATACAGCTTTATCTGTGAGCACTTTAGGAGCAAGCTTCAACTTTTTTTTGCTTGATTACTTTGATGCTGTAGAGGATTCATCCTTTTTCTAACCTTAGTAGGATCCCCAAGTTTGGGCCTTCAAGGTTTGCCAGTTCACTGTCAGGAACAGTTTGAATTTTTAGGTTTCACTTTATTATGGTCTAGGGATGTGAATGAAAATGGAGCTGTAAATCAAACAGGGTTAGTACTAGCTGTTTGAAACTTCACACATTCAATCAGCTCTCTGTGGGCTCTCTCTGGTTTGTTCCTTGTGAAAGTACCATAAACTGCAGCATAAGAAAATTATTTAACCAAGAGCACATTAGGAGAAAACAGGGAAATATGAATGTACTGAAATACCTCCCCCAATTCCTTGGTCAGATTTCTTTGATACTGTGCAGGATTTATCTATTAGCTTTCCCCACTAGGCTCCTTTATTTGGGGACTACTATGATCAATGGTTCTCTAAACAGGTTAGGTTAGGTTCAGTATTTGGTTAGGACAAGGTTTACAGCTAGTGTTTTGTTAGATTTAGTTTTGTTAAAATTTCTTTGATACTGGGAAGGATTCAGATTTTACAGAGCCTTATTGTATTCCCTAGGTTTGGGCCTTTTGGGTCAAGGGTTAGCTCTCTGGAAAAGTTTGTATTTCAGGTTTTCACTTTATTTTGACCTATGTGGGTAAATGGAAATGGAAGTGGAAATCAAACAGAGTTGGTGCTTGCTACTTCAAACTCACACACTAAATCAGTTCTCTATGGGCATTCTCTGTTTTACTCTTTGTGAAAGTAACCCTAAGTGGAAGCATGCAAAGCAACTTTATTTGAGAGCACTTTAGGAGAAAACATGGAAATATGAATGTGCTGAACTACCTCCCCCTATTATTTGGTCAGATTTCTTTGATACTGTGAAAGATTCATCTGTTAGCTTGCCCCACTTGGCTTGACATCTGTGGGACTTCGAGGATCAAAGGGACTCTAAACAGGTTAAAGTTAGTGTTAGGGTTAGTGTTAGGACTAGGTTTAGACCTAGTGTTAGGGTTAGAGTTAGTTTTGTTTTCAAATTTCTATGATACTGTGCAGGATTCATCTTTTTCCTATTTTGACTATACTCCAAATATTTGGGCCTCCTACATAAAGTGTTGGCTTTCAGGAACAGTTTAAATTTTCATGTTTCTCTTCTTTTTGACATATAGGGGTGAATGAAAATGAAGCTGGAAATCAAACAGGGTTTGGGCCAGCTTCATGAATCATCACACACTCAATCAGTTCTCAGTGAGGATTCTCTGGTTTGTTTCCTTTGGAAGTAGCCCTAAGCTGAAGTAGAAAGAAACAACTTTATTTCTGAGTGCTTTAGGAGAAAGCAGAATACACATGTACTGAAGGAGCTTCAAATTATTTTGGTCAGATTACTTTCATACTGCAAAGGATTCATATTGAAATACCTTCTCCAATTATTTGGTCATACTTCTTTGATACTGTGCAGGATTCATCTACTAGCTTTCCCCAATAGGATCCCCAATTTGGGGACTTCTATGATCATAAGTTCTCTAAACAGCTTAGAGTTAGGTTTGGGGATAGAGTCAAATCTAGCATTAGAGTTACAGGTAGATTTGTTCAAATTTATTTGATACAGGGCAGTATTCATCTTTTCCTTACCCTTGTAAAGTTCTCCAGTTTTGGATCTTCTCAGTTCAAGTGTTCACTGTCAGGAACACTGTACCTTTTAAGGGTTCACTTCATTTTGATCTCTATGGGTAAATGGAAATGGAGCTCGAAATCAAACAATGTTGGTGCTATGTGCTTGAAACTTCACATACTCAATTAATTCCCTGTTGGTACTATCTTTTCTTCCTTGTGAAAGTATCCCAAAGCTGAATAATGCAAAAAAAAAAAAAAAAAAAAAAAAAAAAAAAAAAAAAAAAAAAACTTTATCTGAGAGCACTTTAGGAGACAACAGGAAAATATGCATGTACTGAACTACCTCCCCCAGTCATTTGGTCAGATTTCTTTGATACTGCACAGGATTCATCTGTTAGCTTTTCCCACTAGTCTACACAAGTTTGGAACTTCTATGATCCAAGATTCTCTAAACAGGTTTGGGTTAGTTTTAGGGTTAGGGTTAGGGCTAGTTTTAGAGCGAGTTTAGGGGTAGAGTTAGTTTTGTTCAAATTTATTTTATATTGGGTAGAAGTCATTTTTACCTAACCTTACTATGTTCACAAGTTTTGGGCCTTCTGTGTTCAAGGTTCACTGTCAGGAACAGTTTGAGTTTTAAGGTTTCACTTCATTTGAACCTATACAGGTAAATGGAAATGGAGCTAGAAATCAAACAGGGTTTCTGCTAGCTGCTTGAATCTTCACACACTCAATCTGTTCTCTGTGATCACTCTGTGGTTCTTCCTTTTGAAATTATCTCTAAGCACAAGCATGCAAAAACAACTTTATTCAAGAGCACTTTATGAGATATCAGGGAAACATGCATGTCCTGATGTACCTCCCCCCAATTCTTTGGTCAGATTGTTTGATACTGCACAGAATTCATCTGCTAGCTTGCTGCACTGGGTTCCCCAAGTTTGGGACTTTTATGATCAAAGATCTAAAAACAGAATAGGTTTAGGGTTAGTGTTAGAGTTATAACTAGAGTTAGAACTAGTGTTAGGGTTAGAGTTATACTTGTTCAAATATCTTTGATACAGGGCAGGATTTCTCTTTTACCTAGCCTTATTGTGTTCCCCAGTTTGGGGCCTTCAGTTCTCTGTGGGCACTCTCTGGTTTCTTCCTAGTGAAAGTTTTCCAAAGCTATGGCAATTAAAATAACATTATTCAAGAGAACTTTAGGAAAAAAAAAAAAAAAAAAAACAGGGGAAATAGGCATGTACTGAAACACTTCCCTCAATTATTTTGTCAGATTATTTTTGATATTGGGCAGGATTCATCTGTTACCTTGCCCTTCTAGGCACCCCAAGTTTGGGACTTCTATGATCAAATGTTCTCTAAACAGGTTAGGGTTAGGTTTAGGGTTAGGTTTAGGGCTAGGGTTAGAATTAGTGTTGGGGTTAGAGTTAGTTTGGTTCAAATTTCTTTGATACCAGGCAGGATTCATCTTTTACCTAATATTACTATATTCCCCATGTTTGGGCCTTCTCAGTTCATGGTTCGCTGTCAGGACCAGTTTTTGTTTTAAAACTTTCACTTTATCTTGACTTATATGTGTAATTGGAAATGAAGCTGGATAACAAACAGGGTTGGAGTTAGCTGCTTGAATCTTCACACACTCAATCAGTTCTCTGTGGGCACTCTCTGATTTGTTCCTTGTGAATGTAGCCCTATGCTGAAGCATGCAAAGCATAGGTTTAGTGTGAGGGCAATGTATAGGGCTAGGTTTCATGTTAGGGTCAGAGTCAGGGTAAGGGTTACTTATACGGTTAGAGTTAGGACTCGAATTAGGGCTAAAGTTAGGGCTAGGTGTAGGGTTAGGGTTTGTTTTAAGTTAAGGTTTAGGGTTAGGGCTATGGCTCCATTTTCTTTTAGGGCTACTGCTAGTGTTAGTGCTAGATTTTGTATTAGTGTTAGAATTAGAGCTGGTGTTAGGAAGAGGTTTAGGATTAGGTTTCTGGATAGATTTAGATTTATGGTTATATCTAGTACTAGGGTTAGTTCTAGGTTAGGTTTCTGGAAGCGATAGGGTTAGAACTAAGGATATGGCTAGGAAGGGATTTAGTTTTAGACTTAGTACCAGGCTTAGATTTGGGTTAGCGTTATAGCTAAATTAGGTCTAGGATGAGGGCTAGGGTTAGTGTTTGGTTTATGCCTAGGGGTAGGGCTAGCTTTAGGGTTAGCATTGTGGTCAAGGTTAAGTTTAGGGGTATGGGTGGTGTTATAGCTAGCTTTAGGTCTAGGATGAGGGTTAGAATTAGGATTAGGGTTAGGGTAAATATTCAGTGTAGGATTAAAGTAGATTTAAGGCTAGAATGATGGCTAGGGTTTCTGTTAGGTTTAGAGCTAGGACTAGGACTAGGACTAATGTCAGGTCTATGGTTATGGTTAGGGATAGTTTTAGGTTTAGGTTATGCCTAGTTCTAGTGAAAGAGTTACATTTAGTGTAATGGTCAGTTTTAGAGCTAGGGGTATTATTAGGGTTAGAGTCAGGGTTGGCATTTAGTTTAGGTTAAAGTTTATGGTTAAGGCTTGAGTTAGTGGTAGGTTTAGGTTTAGGATTAGGGTAATTGATATGGTTAGGTGTAGATTCCAGTTAATGTTTAGGGTAAAGAATGGGTTAGGTTTATTGATAGGGTTAGGGTTAGCATTAGTGTTAGGGTTATGTTTAGTGTAATGGATAGGTTTAGAGCTCAGTTTAGGGCTAGGTTATGGTTTTGATTAAGTCTAGGATTAGGGTTAGGTTTAGGGATAGGGCTAGGGTTTGGTTTAAGTAAGTATTAGGGTTAGGGTAAGTGTTAAGTTTAGGGCTAGGGTTATGATTAAGTTAGAGTATAGGTTAGTGTTTGAGCTAGGGTTAGAGCTAGGGCGATGTTTAGGTTTAAGTTTAGGTCTAGGGTTATATTTAAGGTTACCATTTGGTTTAGGGTTAGAGTTATGGCTTAGGTTAAAATTAAGGTTAGGGTTAAGCTTAGGGTAATGGATAATATTAGAGGTAGGGTTAGGGTTAGAGTTAGGGTGTTGGTTAGGGATAGTGTTAGGATTAGGCTTAGTGTAAGGCTTAATGTTTCAGCTAAGGTTAGGGCTATTGCAATGTTTAGGTTTCGGATTAGGTCTAGGGTTACATTTATGTTTAAGGTAAGGTTTAGTGTTAGGGATAGGCTTATAATTAGGGTTAGTGTAAGGGTAATGGATAGGGTGAGAACTAAAGTTTGGGCTAGGTTTAAATTTAGGTTTAGAGCTAGGTTTAGGGTTAGGGTTTAGGATGAGTCTAGTGTTATGGTTAGTGAAAGGGTTTTCCTTGAGCTAAGGTTAGGTGTAAGGCATGGGTTAGGTTTAGGGCTATAATTAGGTTTATGGTTATGCTTAGGACTAAGTTTAGGCCTAGGATTAGTGCTAGGTTTTATGTTAGGTTTAGGGCTAGGGTTAGAACTATTGGTAATTAAGAGTTAGTGTTAAGTTTAGCACTAGTTTTAGGGTTAGGATTATGGTTATGTCTAGTTTTAGGTCTAGGTTTGAGGTTAGGGTCAGGTTTTGAGCTAGGTTTTGTGTTAGGGTAATGGTCAGTTTTTGGATAGGATTGGGGTTAGGGTTATATCCAGAATTAGGACTAGGTTTAGGTCTAGGCATAGGGTTAGAATTTGGCTTAGGTTAAGGGTTATTGTGAGGGCTATGGCTAGGTGTTTGTTTAGGTCTAGGGTTAGAGTTATAGCTATTTTTAGGATTAGCTTTAGGTCTAGGGCTATTGTTAGGGTTAAGTATAGATATAGGTTTACTGGTAGGGCTAGTGTTAGGGTTTGGTTTAGGCATAGGGACAGGTTTAGACCCAGGGTTAGTGTTAGGGTCAGAATAAGGGTCAGAGTTAGGGTTAGAGGTATAATGAGGGCTAGGGTTAAGACTAGTAATATGGTTAGAGTATAAGTTGGGCTAAGGATTAGGGTTAGTACTAGGGTTAACATTTGTGTGATGGTTTGGCTTTGGGTAAGGGAAAATGTTAGAGCTAGGGTTAGGGCTAGGGTTAGAGTTAAGGCTAGTGTGAGGGTTATGATTTGGGTTAAATCTAGGGTTAGGGCTTAGATTATGGGTAGGATTTGTGTTAGGGTTAGGGTAGGGTTAGGACAATGACTAATGTATGAACTAAGGTTAAGATTAGGGCTCGTTTTATGGTGAGAGTTAAAGCTAGATCTAGTGCTAGGCTTAATTTAAGGTGGGATAATGTTTAGATCTAGGATTAGTTTTAGGGTCAGTGTCAGGTTCAGGGTTAGTTTTAGAGTTAGGGTTAGGGCTAATTGTAGGGTTAGAGTTTGGTATAGAATAAGGGTTAGTGTTAGGCCTATGGTTTGGGTTTGTTTTATGACTAGGGCTAGGGGTAGTTCAAGTTTTAGGATTAGCATTATTGTTAGGGCTCTTTTAGTGTTTGGTTTAGGCTTATGGTTATGGTTAAATTTAGAGTTAGGTTTATTTTTAGAGTTAGGTTTAGGGCTATGACTAAGGATAGAACTAGGGATAGGGCTAGGGCAATAGTTAGTCTTTGGACTAAGGTTAGGGTTTGGATAGGACTAAATTAAGGCTAGAATTAGTGCTAGGCTTAGTGTTATTTTAGGCCTAGGGTTAGGGTGATGGGTTAGGGTTAGGTTTAGCGTTATAGTTAGGTTTAGGGTAAGGGATGGGGTTATGGCAATGTTTAGGGCTAGGGCAAGGGTTAGAATTGGTGTTAAACATGTGTTCTGGTTTGGGTTAGGGCTAGGGCTAATTTCAAGTTCAGCATTATGGTTAAAGATAGTTTTCAGGTTAGGTTTATGGTTACATCTAGTGTAATGGTAGGTTTAAGGTTAGAGTCAGGTTTAGATCTAAGGGTATTATTAGGGTCAGGGTCATTATTAGTGTTTGGGATAGGTTAAGGTTTTAAGTTAGGGCTCGGATTAGCATTAGGGTTAAAATTAGGGTGATGATGGGGTTAGATTTAGGTTTCAGGTTAGGTTTAGGTAATGGATAGGGTTTTGAGTCGAGATAGGGTTAGGTTTAAGCCTAGGGTTAGCATTAGGGTTAGGGTTATGTTTAGGGCAATGGATTGTGTTAGAGCTAGGGTTATGGTTAGTGTAATGAATAGGGTTAGAGGTAGGGTTATGTTTAGGGCAATGGATAGGGTTAGAGTTAATCTTATGGCTAGGGTTAGCGTTACAATTAGTGCTAGTGTTAGGGTTAAGTTTAGGGTTAGGGTTATAGCAAGGGTTAGGGCAGAGATTCGGGCCTGGTTTTGGGTTAAGTTAAGGCTAGGGTTAGTGTTACCTGGAATATAAGTACTAGGGTTACAAATAAGGCTAGTTTTATGGTTAGCATTAGAGCTAAGTCTAGTGTTAGATTTAGGGTTAGGGTTAGGTTTATAGTGATATTTAGAGCTAAGTTTAGGGTTAAGTCAGGTTAAGGGTTAGTTTTAATTTTCTGCTAAAAACTCAAATTAGGGCTAATGTTGAAGCCAGCTGTAGGGTTAAGGTTTGGTTTCAGTTAAGCGTCAGGGTTAGGGCTATGGCTTGGTTTTGTATTAAGGTTAGGGCTAGAGTTAGGATTAGCATTTGGGTTAGGGTTAGGACTATTGTTAGATTTAGGTTTAGGCTTATGGTTAGAGTTAGATTTAGATTTAAGGTTAGATCTAGGGTTAGGGATAGGGCTAAGAGAACATCTAGGGTTAGGCCTAGGGTTAGAGCTAGGTTTAGGGTTCCAGTAAGGGTTAGGGTTAGAAATAGTTTTAGGGCAAAGTTGAGAGTTAGACTTAGTCTTAGGGTTAGTTTAGGATTATGGTTAGGGATACTGCTAAATTAGAGCTAAGATTAGGGCTGGAGTTAGTGTTAGGTTTAGGTTGAAGTTTAGGACTATGATTAAGGCTATGTTTAGGGTTAAGATAAGGGCTAGCATTTGTTTTAGGGTTAGGGCTAGAATTATGGCTAAGGCTAATGTCAGGTCTAGGGTAATTTTAAAGCTTAGATTTTTGACTAGGTCTAGTGTAAGGGTTAGTTTTAAGGTAAGGGTCAGGTTTAGAGCTAGGGGGTATACTAGGGTCATGTTCAGAGTTAGGGTTTGGTATAGGTTTGATTTTAGGGTTAGTGCTCAAATTAGCCTTAGGGTTAGGGTTATTATAATAATATGGTTAGGTTTAGGTTTCAGGTTAGGTTTAAAATAATTGATAGGGTTGGGTTAGTGATAGGGTTAGGGTTAGGCCTAGTGTTAGCATTAGGGTAAGGTTTATGCTTAGGGAAATGGATACATTTAGAGTTTAGTTTAGGGATAGGATTATGGTTAGGATTAGGTCTTGAGTTTGGGTTAGGTTGAGGGTTAGAACTAGGGTTATGTTAAGGGTTATGTTTATCATAAGGCTTAGGTTATGAGCTATGGGTAGGGCTAGAGCAAGGGTTAGGTTAAAGGATTAATCTAGGTATAGAATTACGGTAGTTTTAGGGTTAGAGATAGGGTTAGGGCTAGCAATATCATTAGGATTAGGGTTAGGTTTAGTGTAATGGATATGTTTAGATTTATGTTTAAGTTTAGGGTTAGGGTTAGATTTAAGTTTAGGGTTAAGATTAGGGCAGTGGTTATATTATGTTTATGGCAAGGATTAGGTTTTGAGCTAGGGTTAGGGTTATAACGAGTGTTAGATTTAGTGTTAGGTCTAAGTTTAGTTGTTTGGTTAGGGTTAGGGGAATGTTTAGGATTAAGGCTAGGATTACCAATAGGTGTAGGGTTAGGTTTAGGGTATTGGGTAGGTTTAGAGCTAGGTTTAGGTCTAGGGTTAAGGTTAGGATTAGGGTTGGGTTAAGGTTAAATTTATGGATAGATCTAGGTTTATGTTTATTGTAAGGGTTAGGCTTTGAGATAGGTTTGGGACCAAGGCTAGGGTTAAGTTAGGATTAGGGCTAGGGTTAGGGTTAGGGTTCTTCTTAGGGCTAGGTTAAGCCTAGGATTAGCTCTAGGTTTTATTTTAGGTTTAGGCCTAGGGTTAGGGCTGTGGATAATGTAAGAACTAGGGTTATGAGTAGGGCTATTTTTAGGGTTAGGGTTATGGCTAGTTCAAGGGTTAGGTTTATATTTTCAGTTAGGGTCAGGTTTAGAGGTAGGTTTACTGTTAAATGCTGGTCAGTGATCGGGTTAGAGTTAGAGTTAGGGTTATAGCCAGAATTAGGACGAGGTTTAGGTATAGGGGTAGGGGTAGTGTTTGGGTTAGTGTAAGAGTTATTGTTAGGTATAGGAGTAGGTTTTCCTTTAGGTCTAGTGCTAGAATTAAGGCTAGATTTAGGATTTGATTAAGGTCTAAGGCTAATGGTAGAGTTAGGTTTAGGAGTAAGTTTATCAGTAGTGGCAGTGTTGGAGTTGGTCTAGGGTTAGGGTCAGGTTTAGACCTAAGTTTAGTGTTAAGGTCTGAATAAGGGTCAGGGTTAGCATTAGAGTTTGGGATAGGATTAGATCTAGAATGAGGGCTGGGGTCAGAAATATTAATGGGGTAAGGATTTTGGTTAGCATAAGGATTAGTGATAGTTCCGGGGTTACCATTAGGGTTACTGTTTTGCTTATGATAAGTGATAAAATTAGAGCTAGGGTTAGGGTTAGAGTTAGTGTTTGGGTTAAAGCTAGGTTTAGAGCTTGGATTAGGGCTTGTTTCTGTGTTAGGGTTAGGGCTAGTCTTATGGCAATGGCTAATGTTAGAAATAGGGTTATAATTAAGGTTAGTTTTAAGTTTAGGGTTAGTGGTAGGTCTATTGTTAGGGTTAGGTTTAAGGTTAGAGTGATATTTAGAGCATAGTTAGAGTTAGGATAGTTAGTGTTAGCATAGTCAGGGTCAGTTAGGGTTAGGACTTGAATTAGCATTAGGGTTACTGTTAGATTTTTGTTTAAGGTTAGGATGGGGTCTAGAGCTAGGGTGTGCATTAGGATATGAGTCTGTTTCAGGGTTAAATTTAAGTTAGCATTAGGAGTCGAATTTAGGGCTAGCGTTAGGTCTAGATGTAGTTTGAGTGTGGTTTAAGTTAAGGTTTAGGGTTAGGGCCATTGCTTAGTTTTGTTTTACTGCTAGTGTTAGGGTTAGGGCTATTTTTACATTTACAATTAGAGTTAGGGCTAGTGTTAGTGTTAGGCTCAGGCTTAGGGTTAGGGTTAGATTTAGAGTTAGGGTTAGATCTAAGGTTAGGTCAAGGAGTAAAGATAGAGCAAGCATTAGTGCTAGGTTTTGGGCTAGGTTTTGGGTTATGGTAAGGAATAAGATTAGAACTAGTTATAGGGCTGGTTTGAGAGTTAGAGTTAGTCTTAGTGCTGTGGTTAGTGTTAGGTTTAATTATAAGTTTACCAGTAGGGCCAGTGTTAGGGTTTGCTCTATGCTTAGATTCAGGTTTAGACCTAGGTTTATTGTTTGTGTCAGAATAAGGTTCAGGGTTAGCGTTGGGGTTTGGGATAAGATTAGAGCTAGAATGAGGGCTGAAGTCAGGACTTTAAAAAGCGTTCAGATTTTGGTTAGCCTAATAACTAAGAATAGTCCTAGGGTTACCATTAGGGTTAGAGTTTTGCTTAGGGTAAGAGATAGGGATAGATCTAGGGTTAGGGTTAGGGTTAAAGCTAGGTTTAGAGCTTGAATTAGGGCAAGATTTGTTGTAGGTTTAGGGCTAGGGTTAGGGTAATGGCTAATGTCTAATGTAAGAATTAGGGTTACAATTAGGGTTAATATTTGGGTTAGGGTAAAGGATAGGTCTAAGGTTAGTGTTAGGTTTAAGGTTAGAATGATATTTAGAGCTAGGGTTAGTATTAGGATATGAATGAGGGTCAGAGTTAGGTTTAGGACTCGAATTAGGGATAGGGTTACTGGTGGGTTTCGGTTTAAGGTTAGGATGGTGTTTAGAGCAAGGGTGAGTGTTAGGATATGAATCAGTGTCAGGGTTACTTTAAGGTTGTGTTTAGGATTCAAATTAGGGCTAGGGCTAATTCTAGATGTAGTGTTAGGATGGTTTAAGTTAAGGTTTAGGGTTAGGGCTATTGCTTGGTTTTGTTTTACTGCAAGGGTTAGGGTTCGTGCTAATTTTATGATTAGCGTTAGGTTAAGGCTAGTGTTAGTGTTAGGCCTAAGCTTAGGGATAGGATAGATTTAGATCTATCTAAGGTTTAGGGTTAGGACTGAGGATAGGGCAAGGGTTAGGGCTAAGGTTAGATTATGGTATGTAATAGGGTTAGAACTATGGATAGGACTAGTGTGGTTACAGTTAGTCTTAGGGCTTGGGTTAGGGAAATGGATAAATTAGGGCTAGGATTAGGGCTATGGTTAGTGTTCAGCTTAAATATAGAGTAGGTTTTGAGTTAGTATTAAGTTTAGAGTAAGGGATAATTTTATATCTAGGTTTAGAGGTACGGTGAATTTAGAATTAGGATTAGGGCTTTGGTTATGGTTAGGGTTATGATTAAGGCTAGGTTTAGTGCTAGGATGAGGGCTAGTGTATGTTTTAGGGTTAGGGATAGGATTTGGGGTACAGCTAA
The DNA here is from genome assembly GCF_047511675.1 of Marmota flaviventris. NCBI lineage: Eukaryota > Metazoa > Chordata > Mammalia > Rodentia > Sciuridae > Marmota > Marmota flaviventris. Next base: position 13,758,689 of record NC_092510.1, read on the forward strand.
TTTCAGGTCTAGAATTATGCTTAAAGATAATTTTATGTTTAAGATTATGGCTACATCCAGTCTAAGGTTTAAGTTTAGGGGTAGGGTCAGGTTTAGGCCTGGGGTATTTTTATGGACAAGGTCTGGGTTAAGGTGTAGGATAGGTTAAGGTCTAAAGGTAGGTATCAAATAAGCATTAGGTTTAGTGTTAGAGTAATAATAGTGTTAGTATTAGGATTCAGGTTAGGTTTAAGATTATGGATAGAAGTAAGATTAGAGATAGCATTAGGTTTAGGCCTACGGTTCACATTAGGGTTAGGTTATGTTTATGGTAATGGATAGGGTTAGACTAGGGTTAGGGCTAGGGTTATGATTAGGGCTTGGGTTAGGTTTAAAGCTCAGGATAGGGCTCAGATTATGGCTCGGTTTTGAGTTAAGTTAGTGCGAGGGTTAGGGTTATGGCTAATGTAAATACTAGAGTTACATTTAGGGCTAATTTTAGGGTTAAGTTTAGGGCTAGAGTGAGTGTTAGTGTTAGGTAAGGTCAGGGTGATGTTTAGAGCTAGGGTTAATGTTAGTATCAGAGTCAGAGTCAGAGTTAGTTTTAGGGTTTGGCTTAAAACTCGAATTAGGTCTAGGGTTAAGGGTAGGTGTATGGTTAGGGTTTCTTTTAGTTTAAGGATTAGTGTTAGAGCTATGGCTCAGTTTTGTTTTAGGCTAGGGCTAGGGTTAGGGATAGTTTTAGGATTAGTGTTAGGCTTAGTGCTAGTGTTTGGGTTAGGCTTAGGCTTCAGGTTAAGGTTAGATTTAGAGATAGGTTTTGATCTAAGGTTAGTGCTAGGGCTAAGGATAGGACAAGGGTTAGGACAATGGTTAGGGCTAGGGTTAGGTTTATGGTAAAGAATAGGGTTAGAGCTAGAGATAGGGCTAGTGTGAGAGTTAGAGTTTGTCTTATGGCTAGGTTTAGGGTTATGGTTAGGGATAGGGTTAAATTAGGGCTAGGCTTAGTGTTAGGTTTAAGCTTAGGTTTAGGGGTAGATTTAGGGTTATATTTAGTTTAAAGGAAAGGGTTATAGCAAGACCGAGGGCTTGGTGAGTGTTAGTATTAGGGTTAGGGCCAGGTTTAGGGTAAGGGTTTTGATTAAGGCTAGGGTTTAGGGCTAGGATGAGGGCTAGTTTGTATTAGGTTTAGGGCTAGTATTAGGTCTAGGGCTAATGTCAGTTCTAGGGTTACAATTAGGGATACATTTAATTTTTGGTTTATGGCTTGGTCCAGTGTAAGGGTTAGGTTTAGGGTAAGGGCCAGTTTTAGAGCTAGGGTTATTACTAGGGTCAGAATCAACGTTACAGTTTGGGTTAGGTTAGGGTTTAAGTATAGGGCTCAAATTAACATTAGATTTAGGGTTAGGGTAACAACAGGGTTAGGTTTAGGGTTTAGTTGTGGTTCAGTGTAATGGATAGGGTTAGGGTTAGGCCTAGGGTTAGTATCATGGTCAGGGTTATCATTAGGGTAATGGACAAAGTTAGACCTAAGTTTAGGGCTAGGGTTATGTATAGTATTAGGGCTTTTGTTTGGGTTACAGTTTGGTTTAAGTTAAGGGTTAAAGCTAGGATAAGGACTCTGATTGAGGTAGGTTTTGGGTTAGGTTCGGGATAGGGTTAAGATTATGGCTAATGTAGAAAGAAAGGTTATGATTAGCACTATTTATCATATTAGGGTTAAAGCTAGGTCTAGTGTTATGGTTAGATTTACGGTTACAATGATTTTAGTGCTAGGTTTAGTGTTAGGGTCAGAGTCCGGGTCAGGGTTAGTTTTCAGGTTAGGGTTAGGACTAGAATTAGGGATAGGGTTAGGGATGGGGTTAGGGCTAGGTGTAAGGTTAGGTTTGGTTTAAGTTAAGGGTTAGGATTCGGGCTATGACTCGGTTTTGTTTTAGGGCTAGGGCTAGCGTTAGGGCTAAGATCAGGTCTAGGTTTAGGGTGATTGTAAGGGAAAAGGTTAGAACTACCCTATAGTTCTAAGGCAAGAGTTATAGATAGTCTTAGGGGTAGGGTTATGTTTAATGTTAGGGATAGTTTAAGGTTTAGGGTTAGGGCTCAAATTAGCATTAGGCTTATGTTTAGGGTTAGGATAATGGATATGGTTAGATTATACATAGGGTTAGGGCTAAGATTAGGGCTAGGATTAGTGTTAGGGATAGGCCTAAAGTTGGAATTAGGGTTAGGATTAAGGCTAGGATTAGATCTGGGATTAGGGCAAGTGTTAATGTTAGAGTTAGGCCTAGGGTTATGGCTAGGTTTAGTGTTAGGGTTTGGATTAGGGTTAGGTTTATGTTAAGGGATGAGATGATTATACCTATTTTTAGGGATAGGGTGAGGGTTAGAATTAGGGTTATGGTTATGGTTATGATGAAGACGAAGATTATGTCTAGTATGTGGGTTAAGGTTTGTGTTAGGGTTAGGACTAGGATTAGAGCTAGGGCTAATGTCAGGTCTAGGGTTAGCTTTAGGGATATTTTAGGGTTAGGTTTATATCTAGGTCTATTGTAAGGGTTAGGTTTATGGCTACGGTCAGGTTTAGAGTTAGTGGTATTATTAGGATCAGGGTCAGGTTTTAGGTTAGGTTATGTTTTATGGTTAGGGCTCCAATTAGCATTAGATTTAGTGATAGTTTAATGATAGTTTTAGGTTTAGGGTTCAAGCTAGGTGTAGGATAATGGATAGGGTTAGGGATGGACATAGAATTAGGGTTTGACTTAGGGTTAGCATAAGGGTTAGGGTTATCTTTAGGGTAATGGATAGGGTTAGAGCTAGGGTTTGGGCTAGGGTTATTCTTAGGATTGGGTCTAAAGTTAGGCTTAGGCTTAGGGTTAGGGTTATGGTTAGCATTAGGGTTAGCTTTATGGTTAAAGATACGGTAGGGCTTGGATTAAGGCTATGTTTTGCAATAGGTTAGGGCTTTGGCTAAATTAAGAACTTGTTATGATTAGGGCTCGTTTTAGGGTTAATGTTAGGGCTAGGTATAGTTTCAGGCTTATGGTGATATTTAGAGCTAGGGTTAGTGTTAGTGTCATGGTCAGTGTTCAGATAAGTATTATGGTTAGATTTAAAGTCAGAATTAGGTCTAGTGTTAGGTCTAGTGGAAGAGTTAGTGTTTGGCTTAGGGTAAGGTTTATTATTAGGGCTTGGGCTAGGTTTTTCTTTAGGTCTAGGGCTAGAGTTATGGCTAGGTTTAAGATTAGGTTAAGTCTAGAGCTAGTGTTAGGGTTAGTTTAGGTATAAGGTTACCAGGAGGGCTAGTGTTAGAGTTTGGTTTAGGGCTAGGTTCAGGTTTAGACCTATGATTATTATTATGGTCAGAATAAGGGTCAGGGTTAAGATTAGGGGTTGGGTTATGGTTAGAACTAGAATGAGGGCTAGGGTTAGGACTAGTAATAGGATTAGGGTTTTGGTTAGTTTAAGGATTAGGGTTAGAAGTAGGATTAGAATTAGTGTTAGGGTTTGGCTTAGGGTAAGGGATAGGGTTAGAGCTAGGATTAGGGCTAGAGTTAGGGTTAAGCTAGGATTAGAGCTCAGATTAGGGCTAGTTTTTGTGTTAGGATTAGTGCTAGGGTTAGAGTAATGGCTAATGTAAGAACTAGGGTTACAATTAGGGTTAATTTTAGGGTTATGGTTAGGGGTTAGACCTCTAGTGTTAGGATTAGATTTAAGGTTAGCTCTTTAGAGCTAGTGTTAGTGTTAGATTAATAGTCAGGGTCAGGGTTAGTTTTAAGGTTAGGGTTAGGACTCAAATTACAGCTAGGGTTACTTTAAGTGTTTGGTTTAAGGTTAGGATGGTGTTTAGAGCTAGGATGAGTGTTAAGATATGAGTTAGTGTAAGGGTTTGTATTAAGGTTAAACTTAGGACTAGAATTAGGGCTAGGGTTGGGTCTAGGTGTAGTATTAGGATTTGGTTTAAAGTTAAGGTTTAGTATAAGGGCTACTGCTTGGTTTTGATTTACTGCTAGGGTCAGGGTTAGGGCTAGTTTTGCATGTTTTGTTAGGGTTAGGGCTAGTGTTTATGTTAGGCTTAGGCTTAGATTTAGAGTTAGGGATAGATCTAGGGTTACAGCTAGGAATAAGGACAAGGCAATGTTTATGGCTAAGGTTAGAGCTAAGTTTAGGGTTACGGTAAGGGATAGGGTTAGAACTAGGGATAGGGCTAGTGTGAAAGAATTAGTCTTAGGGCTAGGGTTAGGGTTAGGGAAATGGTTAAATTAAGGATAGAATTAGGGCTACGTTATTGTTCAGCTTAGGCCTAGCAATAGGCTTAGGGTTAGGGTTAAGTTTAGGATAAGGATTGGCATTATAACTAGGTTTAGAGGTAGGGGGAGGGTTAGAATTAGGGTTACACCTATGGTTAGGGTTAGGTTTATGATTAAGGCTGGTTTTAGGGCTAGGATGGGGGCTAGGGTTTATTTTAGGGTAGGGCTAGGATTAGGGCAAGGACTAATATCAGGACTAGGGTTATCATTATAGATAGTTTTAGGGTTAGTTTACGGTTACAGGTAGTGTAAGGGTTATGTTTAGGTTTAGGTCAGGTTTAGAGCTAGGGGTACTCTTATGGTCAGGGCCTTGGTTAGGGTTTTATAGGTTATGGTTTAAATTTAGGGCTGCATTAGCATTAAGGTTAGGGTTAGGGTAATGACAGTTTGAGGATTAGGGTTTAGGTTTGGTTTATGGAAATGGATGTGGTTAGGATTAGTGATATGATAATGTTTAGGCCTATGGTTAGCATTAGTGTTAGGGTTATAGTTATGGTGATAGACAGGGTTAGAGCTAGGGTTATGGTTATGACTAGGGCTAGGTTTAGGATTAGTGTTTGGGTTAAAGCTTGGGTTAGGGCTTTAGTTAGGGCTAGGTTTTGTGTTAAGTTAGTGCTAGGGTTGGGGTTACGCCTAATGTAAGTACCAGGGTTACATTTAGGGCTAAATTTAAATTTAGGGTTAGGGCTAGGTCTAGTGTTAGGTTTAGGTTTAGGGTTAGGGTGATGTTTAGAGGTAGGGTTAGTGTTATGTTCAGATTCAGGGTCAGGTTTAGTTTTAGGGTTCAGCTTAAACCTCGAAATAGGGCTAAGTTTACCTTTAGGGTAAGGGTTTCATTTAGTTTAAGGGTCAGGTCTAAAGCTAAGTCTGGGTTTTGTTTTAGGGCTATGGCTAGGATTAGGGCTAGTTGTAGGATTAGCATTAGGGTTAGGGCTAGTGTTAGGTTTAGTTTTAGGCTTAGGGTTAAAGTTAGATTTAGAGTTAGAGTTAGATCTAGGTTAGGGCTAGGGCTAAGGATAGGGCTAGGGTTAGGCTAGGATTATTGTTCCAGTAAGGGATAGATTTAGAACTAGGGATGGGGCAAGTGTAAAAGTTAGAGTTAGTCTTACAGCTAGGGTTAAGGCTAAGGTTAGGGATAGGCATAAATTAGGGCTAAGATTTGGGCTAGGTTTAGTGTTAGGGTTAGGCCTAATTTATGTTTAGGTTTAGGATTAAGGCTAGGTTTAGGGCTAGGATAAGGGCTGGTGTTTGTGTTAGGTTTAGGGCTAGGATTAGGGCTAGTGCTAGTGTCAGGTCTAGGATTATGGATGGGGATAGATTTAGAATGTTTTATGGCTAGGTCTACTGGAAGGGTTATATTTAGGATGAGGGTCAGGTTTAGACCTCTGGAAATTTTTTTTTGCCTTTTATTTTTTTAATTCATTTTTTCTTTTTTAAAAATTTTTATTGCTGGTTGTTCAAAACATTACATAGTTGTTGATATATCATATTTCACATTTTGATTCCAGTGGGTTATGAACTCCCATTTTTACCCCGTATACAGATTGCAGAATCACATTGGTTACACATCCACTGATTTACATATTGCCATACTAGTGTCTGTTGTATTCTGCTGCCTTTCCTATCCTCTACTATCCCCCCTCCCCTCCCCTCCCCTCCCCTCTTCTCTCACTTCCCCCTCTACTGTCATTCATTTCTCCCCCTTGTTATTTTTTCCCTTTCCACTCACTTCCTCTTGTATGTAATTTTGTATAACCCTGAGGGTCTACATCCATTTCCATGCAATTTCCCTTCTCTCTCCCTTTCCCTCCCACCTCTCATCCCTGTTTAATGTTAATCTTCTTCTCCTGCTCTTCGTCCCTACTCTGTTCTTAGTTACTCTCCTTATATCAAAGAAGACATTTGGCATTTGTTTTTTAGGGATTTGCTAGCTTCACTAAGCATAATCTGCTCTAATGCCATCCATTTCCCTGCAAATTCTATGATTTTTGTCATTTTTTAATGCAGAGTAATACTCCATTGTGTATAAATGACACATTTTTTTAATCCATTCGTCTATTGAAGGGAATCTAGGTTGGTTCCACAGACTTGCTATTGTGAATTGTGCTGCTATGAACATTGATGTAGCAGTGTCCCTGTAGTATGCTCGTTTTAGGTCTTTAGGGAATAGACCCAGAAGGGGAATAGCTGGGTCAAATGGTGGTTCCATTCCCAGCTTTCCAAGAAATCTCCATACTGCTTTCCAAATTGGCTGCACCAATTTGCAGTCCCACCAGCAATGTACAAGTGTACCAATTTCCCCACATCCTCGCCAGCACTTGTTGTTTGACTTCATAATGGCTGCCAATCTTACTGGAGTGAGATGGTATCTTAGGGTGGTTTTGATTTGCATTTCTCTGACTGCTAGTGATGGTGAGCATTTTTTCATGTACTTATTGATTGATTGTATGTCCTCCTCTGAGAAGTGTCTGTTCAGGTCCTTGGCCCATTTGTTGATTGGGTTATTTGTTTTCTTATTGTTTAATTTTTTGAGTTCTTTTATACTCTGGATATTAGGGCTCTATCTGAAGTGTGAGGAGTAAAGATTTGTTCCCAGGATGTAGGCTCCCTATTTACCTCTCTAATTGTTTCTTTTGCTGAGAAAAAAAAAAAAAAACTTTTTAGTTTGAATAAGTCCCATTTGTTGATTCTAGTTATTAACTCTTGTGCTATGGGTGTCCTATTGAGGAATTTGGAGCCCGACCCCACAGTATGTAGATCGTAGCCAACTTTCTTCTTTTAGACGCCGTGTCTCTGATTTGATATCAAGCTCCTTGATCCATTTTGAGTTAACTTTTGTGCATGGCGAGAGAAAGGGATTCAATTTCATTTTGTTGTATATGGATTTCTAGTTTTCCCAGCACCATTTGTTGAAGATGCTATCCTTCCTCCATTGCACGCTTTTACCCCTTTATCAAATATAAGATATTTGTAACTTTGTGGATTAGTCTCTGTGTCCTCTATTCTGTACCATTGGTCCACCCGCCTGTTTTGGTACCAGTACCATGCTGTTTTTGTTACTATTGCTCTGTAGTATAGTTTGAAGTCTGGTATCGCTATACCGCCTGATTCACACTTCCTGCTTAGAGTTATTTTTGCTATTCTGGGTCTTTTATTTTTCCATATGAATTTCATGATTACTTTCTCTATTTATACAAGAAATGCCGTTGGGATTTTGATTGGCATTGCTTTAAACCTATAGAGAACTTTTGGTAATATCGCCATTTTGATGATGTTAGTTCTGCCTATCCATGAACAGGGAATATTTTTCCATCTTCTAAGATCTTCTTCTATTTCTCTCTTTAGGTTTCTGTAGTTTTCATTGTATAAGTCTTTCACCTTTTTGTTCAGTTGATTGCCAAGTATTTTATTTATTTTTTTATTTATTTTTTTTGAGGATATTGTGAATGTAGTGGTTGTGCTCATTTCCATTTCAGAGGATTTGTCACTGATATACAGGAATGCTTTTGATTTATGTGTTTTGATTTTATATCCTGCCACTTTACTGAATTCATTTATTAGCTCTAATAGTTTCTTTGTAGACCCTTTTGGGTCTGCTAGGTATAGAATCATGTCATATGCAAATAGTGATAATTTAAGTTCTTCTTTTCCTATTTTTATGCCTTTAATTTCTTTCATCTGTCTAATTGCTCTGGCCAGTGTTTCGAGAACTATGTTGAACAGAAGTGGTAAGAGAGGGCATCCCTGTCTTGTTCCAGATTTTAGACGGAATGCCTTCAATTTTTCTCCATTCAGAATGATGTTAGCCTGAGGCTTGGCATAGATAGCTTTTACAATATTGAGGTAATTATTAGCATAAGTTTCAGAGTTAGAGGTTGTTTTAGGTTAGGTTTTAGGGTTAGGGCTCTAATTAGCTTTAGAGACAGGGTTAGGATAATGATAGGTTTTTGTTTATGTTCAGTTTAGGTTTAGAGTAATTGATAAGATTAGGGTTAGCAATAGGGTTCGGGTTAGGTATATAGTTAGCATTAGGATAAGGGTTATGGTTAGGATAATGGATAGGGTTATATCTAGGGTTAGTGCTATGGTTATGGTTAGAAATAGGTTTTGAGTTAGGATTAAGGTTAGGGTTAGATCTAGGGTTAGGGTTAGGGTTAGGTTTAGTAGAAGGTTTGGATTTTGAGCTAGGTTTTGGGCTAGGGTGAGGGTTAGCTTTAGGGTTAGGTCTAGGGATAAGATTACAGTATGGTTAGGGTTAGGGTTAGGATTAGGGCTACAGTCATCATTAGAGGTAGTGTTAGGTTTAGGGTAATGGATACAATTAGATGTAGGTTTAGGTTTATGTTTAGATTTCGATTGAGGATTAGGCTTAGGGTAAGGTTTATGGTTTTGGTTAGGTTTATGCTAAGGGTTCGGTTTTGAACTAGGGTTAGGTCTATGGTGAGGGTGATGTTTAGTGTTAAGTCTAGGATTAGTTTTCTGGTTTGGTTTAGGGTTAGGTTTAGGCCTAGTGTTATCAATAGACTTAGGGTTATGTTTAGGATAATGGGTACCTTTAGAGCTAGGTTTAGTGCTAGAATTAAGGTTATTATTAGGTCTAGGTTTAAGGTAAGATTTAAGAATATGTGTAGGTCTATATTTAGGGTAAGTGTTAGGACTAAGGTGAGGGTTAGGGTAGGGTTAGGACTATGGTTTGTGTTAGAGTTATGCCTAAGGCTAGTTTAGGCCTAGGATAAGATCTAGGTTTTGTGTTAGGTTTAGGCCTAGGGTTAGGGCTATGGGGAATATTAGAGCTAGGATTATGATTAAGGCTAGTTTTAGGGTTACAGTTATGACTAAGTCTAGTGTTAGGTTTAGATGTTGTTTAGCCTCAGGTTTAGGGATATGTTACTGTTAAAGGCAGGGTGAATGTTCAGGGTAGAGTTATGGTTAGGGTGAAAGCCAGAATTAAGACAAGGTTAGGTTTAGGGGTAGGGTTAGTGTTTGTTTTAAGTTAAGCATTATTGTTAAGGCTAGGACTAAGTTTTTGTTTAGGTGGAGGGCTAGAGATATTGCTAGATTTTGAATTAGGTTTAGGTCTATGGCTAGTGTTAGGGTTAGGTTTAGTTATAATGTTACTATAAGGCTTGTTTCAGGGTTCAGTTTAGATTTAGGTTCAGGTTGAGACCTATAATTGTGTTAGTGTCAGAATAAGTGTGAAGGTTAGGGTTAGTTTTGGGGTTAGATTTAGAGCTACCATAAGTGCTAGGGTTAGGACTAGTAATAGGGTTAGGGTTTGAGTTAGGCTAAGGATTAGGATTAGGACTAGGGTTAGCATTATGGATATAGTTTGGCTTAGGGTAAGAGATACAGTTAGGGCTAGAGTTAGGGTTAGGTTTAGGACTAGGGTTAGGGTTAGTGTTAAATCTAGTGTTAGGGCTTGAGTTAGGGCTATTTTTGTGTTAGGATTAAGGGTAGAGTTAGAGCTAAGGCCAATGTAAGAACTAGGTTTACAATTAGGGTTAGTTTTAGAGCTGAGATTTGGGCTGCCATAGTGTTAGCATTAGCTTTAGGGTTAGCGTGATATTTAGAGCTATGGTTAGTTTTAGGCCTAGGAGTTGAATTAGAGCTAGGGTTATGACAAGTTGTAGGATTAGGGTTTGGTTTAGGTTAAGGTTTTTGGTTAGAACAATGGCTCAGTTTTGTTTTAGGGCTAGAGCTAGTGTTAGGGCTAGCAATGGTATTAGGGCTAGTGGTAGGGTGAGATTTAGGCTAAATTTAGGGTTAGATTTAGAGTTATGGTGAGATATAGGGTTAGGGCTATGGCTATGATGAGGGCTAAGGTTAGGGCAAAAGTAACGGATAGGGCTAGAAATAGAAATAGGTCTAGGATGGTAGTGAGTTAGTCTTAGGACTAGGGTTAGGGATAGTTTTATGGTTAGGGCTAAATTAGGGCTAGGATTAGCACTAGGGTTAGTGTTAGTGTTAAGCCTATGGTTAAGGCTAGGCTTAGGGTTTGTGTAATTGTTAGGGTTAAGGTTAATTTTAAGGGATGTGATGGGGTTATAGTAAGTTTCAGGGCTAGGTCGAGTGTTAAAATTAGTTATAGAGCAAATGTGAGGGTTTGGATTAGGATTAAGGCTAGGTTTAGGGCTAGGATGAGGGCTAGGTTTTCTTTTCAGGTAAGGGGTAGAACTAGGGCTAGTGGTAATATCAGGTCTAGGGTTACAGTTATGGATATTGTTAATTTTAGGTTTATGACTAGGTCTAGTGTAAGGGTTATGTTTAGGTTAATGTTCAGGTTTAGAGCTAGTTGTATTATTAGTGTCAAAGTCCAGGTTAGGGTTTACTTTAGGTTAAGGTTTAGGGTTAGGGCCCAAATTAGCATTAGGGTTAGGGTTAGAGTAATGAATAGGATTAAGTTTAGGGTTCAGTTCAGGTATAGATTAATGTATAGGGTTAGTTTTGAGGATAGTGTTAGGTTTAGGCCTAGGGTTAGCATTTTGGATAGGCTTGTGTGAAGAGTAATGCATAGAGTTAGTGCTCGTGTTAGGGATTGGGTTAAAGATAGTATTAGGACTGGGATTAGGGTTAGGCCTAGGGTTACTGTTAGGGTTAGGTTTAGGTTAAGTGTTTATGGTTAGAGCTAGGGCGAATTTTAGTGTTAGAGTTTGGGCTATGTTCAGAATTAGGGTTAGAGTTAGGTCTAGGGTTAATATTATTGTTAGGGTTATATTTAAGGTAATGGATAGAATTTGAGGTAGGATTTGTGCTATGGTTATTGTTAGGATTAATGCAAGGGTTAGGGTTATATTTAGGGTAAGAGTTAGAGTTTGAGCTAAGGTTAGTGCTAGGCAAGTGTGAAGGTTAGGGCTAGGGCTATGGTTAGGTTTAGGCTTACAGGTAGTTTTAGTGCTACATTTAGGGCTAGGTTTTGGAGGAGGTTTATGGCTTGTGTTAGGACTATGGGTAATGTAAGAACCAGGATTATGGTTCTGGCTAGTTTTAAGGTTAGGGTTATGGATAGGTCTAGTGTTAGGGGTATGCATTGGGTTAGGATAAGATTTAGAGCTAGGGTTTGTGTTACGGTAAAGGTCAGTGTTCAGGTTAGCTTTGGATTTAGGTTTAGGAGCCCAATTTTACTAGGGTGAGTTCTAGGGGTATTTTTATCATTGTGTTAGACTAATGATTATTGTTAGTGCTAGAGCTAGGTTTCTTTTTAGGGCTAGGGCTAGAGTTATGGCTATATTTCAGATTAAGTTTAGGTCTAGTATTAATGTTATGGTTAAGTTTAGGTATAGGTTTACCGATAGGGCTAGTGTTAGTGTTTGGTTTAGGGTTAGGGTCAGGCTTAGACCTAGGGTTAGTGTTAGGGTCAGAATAAGGATCAGGGATAGGCCTAGTGTTTGGGTTTAGGTTAGAGATAGAATGAGGCCTAGGGTTAGTACTAGTAATAGAGTTAGCGTTTGGGGTAGGCTAAGGATTAGGGTTAGGACTAGGGTAACATTAGGGTGAGGGTTTGGCTTATGGTAATCTATAGGTTTAGAGCTTGGGTTAGGGTTAAGGCTAGGGTTAGGGATAGGGTTAGGGTTAAAGCTAGGGTTAGGTTTCAGATTAATGGTAGGTTTTGTGTGAGGGTTAGTGCAATTGCTGATGTACGTACTGGCATTAAGATTAGGGCTAGTTTTAGTGTTCAGATTAGGTTTAGGTTTAGGGTGATCTATAGAACTAGGATTAGTTTTGGAATCAGAATGGGGTCATATTTAGGTGTGTGGTTAGTTTTAGGACACAAATTAAGTATAGAGTAAGGGCTAGGCATAGCGTTAGGATTTGGTTTAGGTTAAGGGTTAGGATTAGAGCTGAAGCTGAGTTTTGCTTGAATGCTGTGGCTAGGGTTAAGGCTAGTCTTCAAATTAGCATTCGGATTAGAGCTAGTGTTAGGGTGAGGTTTAGTTTTAAGGTTAGGGTTAAATTTAGAGTTAGGGTTAGATCTAGGTTTAGGGCTAGGCTTTGGGTTATATTAAGGGATAGGGTTAGAACTAGGGATATGGCTAGGGCGAGAGTTAGAGTCAGTCATAGGGCTAGGGATATGATTAGGTTTAGGGTTAGGTCTAAATTAGGTCTAGGATTAGAGCTAGGGTTAGTATGAGGGCTATACCTTGGTTAAGGAATAGGATTAGGATTAGGGTTAGGTAACAGTATGATATTATAGCTAGGTTAAGGACTAGGTCGAGGGTTCAGTTTAAGCTTAGGCATAGTGTTAGGGTTAGGGTTAAGATTCAGGCTAGTTTTAGAGCCAGGATTACGACTAAGTTTTTTTTTTTTTTTTTTTTTTTTTTCCTAGCATTAGGGCTAGCCTTAGGGCTAGGGCTACTGTTAGGACTGGGGTTATGGTTAGGGATAGTTTCAGGGTTATATTTGTGGCTATGTACAGTGTAAGGGTTTGGTTGAGAGTTAGGGTCACTTATAGATATAGGGGTATTATTAAGGTGAGGGTCATGATTACGGTTTGTTTAGGTTAAGGTTTAGGGTTAGTGCTCAAATTAGCTTTAATATTATGTTTAGGGTTAGGATAATGGATATGGTTAGGTTTAAGGTCCAGGTTAGGTTTAGGATAATGGATAGGATTAGGGTTATGGATAGAGTTAGGGTTATTCTAGGATTAGTGTTAGGGTTAGGGTTAAGGTACTGGATAAGTTTAGAGCTACAGTTATGGCTAGGTTTATAGTTCAGATTAAGGATAGGGTTAGGTTTAGATTTAGAGTTAGGGTTAGGTTTAAAGCTAGTGTTAGGGTTTGAGTAAGGGCTAGGTTTTATATTAGGTTAGGGCTTGGGTAATGTAAGAACTAGGGTTACCAGTAGGGCTAGTTTTAAGGTTAGCATTAGGGCTAGGTCTAGTGTTAGGGTTAGGTTTAATATTAGGGTGATTATTTGAGATAGATTTAATCTTAGGGTCAGAGTCAGGGTCAGTGTTAGTTTTAAAGTTAGGGATAACACTCGAATTAGGGAAAGGGTTGAGGGAAGGTGTACGATTAGGTTTTGTATTAGGGTTAGGGCAATAGTTAGGGCTAGGTGTAATGTCATATCTAGGCTTACATTTAGGGATTGTGTTAATGTTAGGTTTATGGCTAGGTCTAGTGTAAGGTTTAGGTTTAGGGTAAGGGTCAGGTTTAGATCTGGGTGTATTATTAGGGTCAGAATCCAGGTTAGGGTTTGCTTTAAGTTAAGGTTTAGGGTTAGGGCTTAAAGTAGCTTTAGGGTTAGGGTTAGAGTAATGGATAGGGTTAGGTTTAGGGTTCAGGTTAGTTATAGAGTAATGTATATAGTTAGTTTTAGGGATAGTGTTAGGTTTAGGCCTAGGGTTAGCCTTTGGGATAGGCTTATGTGTAGGGTAATGGATAGAGTTAGTGCTAGTGTTAGGGATTGTGTTAAGGTTAGGATTAGGCCTAGGGTTAGTGTTAGGTTTAGCTTTATGTTAAATGTTTATTGTTAGGGCTAGGGTGAGGTTTATGTAAGTTAGAGTAAGGGCTATGGTTAGAATTGGGTTAGAGTTAAAGCTAGGGTTAGCATTAATGTTAGGTTTATGTTTAAGGTAATAAATAAAATTTTAGGTAGAATTAGGGAAAGTGTTAGGGTTATGGTTAGGGTTACGTTCAGGGTAAGGGTTAGATTCTGAGCTAGGTAGGACTAGGGCAAGCATGAGAGTTAGGTATCGGGCTAAGGTTAGGGTTAGGGTTAGGGTTATGCTTACAGCTAGTTTTAATTCTACTTTTAGAGCTAGGTTTTTGGGGAGGTTTATGACTAGTGTTAGGACTATGGATATGTAAGAGCTAGGATTATGGTTATGGCTAATTTTAAGGTTAGAGTTATGGATAGGTCTAGTGTTAGGGATAGGTTTTGGGTTAGGATAAGGTTTAGAGCTGGGGTTTGTTAGGTAAGGGTCAGTGTTCGCGTTAGCATTTGATTTAGGTTTAGGAGCACAATTTTACTAGGGTTAGGTCTAGGGGTATTGTTAGTCTTTGCATTAAGTTAATGGTTATTGGTAGTGCTAGAGCTAGGTTTTTGCTTAGGGCTAGGGCTAGAGTTTTGTCTACATTTAAAATTAAGTTTAGGTCTAGTGCAAATGTTACGGTTAGGTTTAGGTATATGATTACCAATAAAGCTAGTGTTAATGTTTGGTTTAGGGTTAGGGTCAAGCTTAGACCTAGGCTTAGTATTAGGGTCAGAATAAGGGTCAGGATTAGGCTTAGGGTTTGGGTTAGGGTTAGATGTAGGATGAGGCCTAGAGTTAGGTCTCATAATAGAGTTAGGGTTTGGGGTAGGCTAAGGATTAGGGTTAGGACTAGAGCAGCATTACTGTGAGGGTTTGGCTTAGGGTAAAGGATAGGTTTAGAGCTTGGGTTAGGGTTAGCGCTAGAATTAGGGTTAGGAATAGGGTTAAAGTTCAGCTTAGGATTCAGATTAAGGATAGGTTTTGTGTTACTGTTAGGGCTATTGCTAATGTAAGACATTGCATTATGATTAGGGCTAGTTTTAGGATTAGGATTAGGGCTAGGTTTAGTGTTTGTGTTAGGTTTATGGTCAGGGTGATGTTTAGAGCTAGGATTAGTTTTAGGATCAGATTCTTGGTCATTTTTAGTTGCACGGTTAGTTTTAGGACTCGAATTAAGGCTAGGGTAAGGGCTAGGCATAGCATTAGGATTTGGTTTAGGTTAAGGGTTAGGATTAGAGATGTAGCTGAGTTTTACTTGAATGCTATGGCTAGGGTTAGTGGTAGTTTTAAAATTAGCATTAGGGTTAGGGCTAGTGTTAGGGTGAGGTATAGGCTTATGGTTAGGGTTAGATTTAGAGTTAGGGTTAGATCCAGATTTAGGGCTAGGGATAAGTTTGGGGCTAGGGTTTGGACTAGGCTTTGGGTTATGATAAGGGATAAGGTTAGAAGTGGGGATAGGGCTCGGGCAAGAGTTAGAGTTAGTCTTATGGCTAGGGATATGATTATGTTTAGGGTTGGGTCTAAATTAGGTCTAGAATTAGAGCTAGGGTTAATATGAGGGCTAGGCCTTGGTTAGAATTAGGGTTATGGTACAGTATGATATTATAGCTAGGTTAAGGGCTAGGGCGAGTGTTCACTTTAAGTTTAGGCATAGTATTAGGGTTAGGGTTAGGTTTAAGTTTAGGTTTAGGGCCAGAAATAGGGCTATGTTTTTTTTTTTTTTTTTTCAGCATTAGGGCTAGGGCTAATGTCAGGTCTAGGGTCATGGTTAGGGATGGTTTCAGGGTTAGGTTTATGGCTATGTATAGTGTAAGGGTTAGGTTGAGGGTTAGGGTCACTTATAGAGATAGGGGTACTTTTAGGGTCAGGATTACTTTTAGGTTTTTTTAGGTTAAGGTTTAGGGTTAGGGCTCAAATTATTGTTAGGATTATGATTAGGGTTAGGATAATGGATATGGTTAGGTTTAGGTTTCAGTTTAGGTTTAAGGTAATGGATAGGGTTGGGGTTATGGATAGAGTTAGGGTTATCCTAGGATTAGTATTAGGGTTAGGGTAAGTGTTAAGGCAGTGGATAGGATTAGAGCTAGAGTTAGGGCTAGGGTTATGGTTAGGATTAAGGCTATGGTTAGGATTAGGTTTAGAGTTAGGGTTAGGATTAAATCTAGTATTAGGGTTAGGGTTAGTGCTAAGTTTTAAATTAGGTTAGTTCTAGGGTAGTGCTATGGCTTACATAAGAACTATGGTTACGATTACTGCTAGTTTTAGGGTTAGGGTTAGGGCTAGGTCTAGTGTTATGATTAGGTTTAGTATTAGGGTGATGCTTTGAGATAGGGTTAGTATTAGGGTCAGAGTCAAGGTCAGTGTTAGTTTTAGGGTTAGGGATAACACTCAAATTATTGCTAGGATTAAGGGTAGTTGTAGGATTAGGTATTGTGTTATGGTTAGGGTAAGAATTAGGGCTAGGGCTAATGTCAGGTCTAGGGTTACAGTTAAGTTTGGTTTAGGGTTAGGGCTATGGCTCAGTTTTATTTTAGAACTAAGGCTAGGTTTAGGGCTTGTTTTAGGATTAGCTATAATATTAGGGCTAGTGGTAGTGTGAGGTTTAGGTTTAGGGTTAGGGTTATATTTAGAGATATGTTTAGATCTAGGGTTAGGGCTTGGGCTAGGTTTAGGGATTAGGTTAGGGCTAGTGTTAGGGTTATGGTAACAGGTAGAGGTAGTACTAGAAAGAGGTCTAGGTCAAGAGTTAGAGGTAATCTCAGGGGTAGGGTTAGAGTTAGGATTATGGTTAGCACTAAATTAGATCTAGGATTAGAGCTATTGTTAGTGTTAGGGTTAGAACTATTGTTTGGGCTATGGTTAGGGTTAGTGTTTGTGTTAGGGTTAGGGTTAGGGTTAACGTTAGGGGAAGGGATGTGGTTATAACTAGGTTCTGAATTAGGGCGAGGGTTGAAATTAGAAATTGGGCTAGGGTTAGGGTTAGGGTTAGGATTAAGGCTAGGTTTAGGGCTAGGATGAGGGCTTGGGTTTGTGTTAGGTTTAGGGAAAGCATTAGGTCTATGATTAATGTCAGTTTTAGGGTTACATTTAGGGATAGTGTTAAGGTTAGGTTTATGGCTAGGTCTATTGTAAAGGTTAGGTTCTGGCAAGGGTCCGGTTTAAAGATAGGTGTTTTATTTGTGTCAATGTCTTGCATAGGGTTTGGTTTAGGTTATAATTTATGTTTAGGGCTAGAATTAGCATTAGTATTAGGAATTGGGTTAATTGGGTTAGTAATTAATAGGGTTAGATTTAGTGTTCAGGTTTTGTTTAGGTAGTGGATAGGGTTAGTGTTAGAGATAGGTTTAGAGTTAGGCCTAGGGTTAACATTTGGGTTAGGCTTATATTTAGGGTAATGGATAGATATAGGGCTAGGTTTATGGTTAGGTTTAGGGCTAGGGTTACAGTTAGGGTTAGGGTTAAGCCTAGGGTTAGTGTTAGGTTTAGGTTTAGGGTACATGTTAGGGTTTGAGCTATGGTTAGGGCTAGGGTTATGGTTAGGGTTAGTGTGATATCTAGGTTTAGGGTTAGGGTTAAGTTTAGAGCTAGGGTTAGCATTAGGTTTAGGGTTATGTTTAGGGTAATGGATAGAGTTAGAGCTAGGGTTTGACTTTGGTTATGGTCCAAATTAGGACTAGGGTTAGTGTTAGGGTTAGGGCTAGATTTATGTTTTGGGTAAGGGTTAGTGTTTGAGCTAGGGTTAGGGTTAGGACAAGGGTTATGATTAGGGTTAGTTCTAGGTTTAGGGTTAGGGTTATGCTTCTGGCTAGGTTTTGTGTGAGGTTCAGGGCTAATGTTAGGGCCATAGGTAATGTAAGACCTAGAGTTAGGTTATAGCTAAGTCTAGTGTTAGAGTTATGGCAAGATTTTGTGTTATTGTTAAGTTTAGAGGTAGGATTCGTGTTACAGGAAGGGTCAGTGTTTGGATTAGGGTTATATGGCCAGAATTAGGTCTAGGTTTAGGTCTAGGGATAGAGATAGTGTTTGGGTTAAATTAAGAGTTATTTTGAAGAGTAAGGCTAGTTTTTTTTGTTTAGGTCTAGTTCTAGATTTATGTCTAGACTTATGATTAGGTTTTTGTCTAGGTCAAGTGTTAGTGTTAGGTTTATGTATAGGGTTACACATAGGTCTAGTATTAGGTTTCAGTTTAGGGTTAGGGTAAGGTTTAAACTTAGGGTTAGAATTAGGGTCAGAATAAAGGTCAGGGTGAGGGTTAGGGTTTGGGTGGTTAGAGCAAGAATGAGGGCTAGGGTTCGGATAGTGATGGAGTTATGGTTTGTGGTAGGCTAAGGATTAGGGTTAAGACTATAGTAGCATTAGGGTGAGGGTTTGGCTTAGGTTACGGGATAGGTTTAGATCTAGGGTTAGGGCTAGTGTGAGGTTTAGTGATAGGTCTAGGTTAAGGTTAGGGTTAGGTTTAAAGCTAGGTTTAGGTCTCAGATTAGAGCTTGCTTTTCTGTTAGCACAGGGCTATGGCTAATATAAGGACCGGCATTATGATTAGGGCTAGTTTTAGGGTTAGGGATGGAGCTAGGTCTAGTGTTTAGGTTAAGTTTAGTTTTAGTGTGATGTTTAGAGCTAGGGTTATGTTTAGGGTCTGAATCAAGGTCAGATTAAGTTTTAGAGGTAGGGTTAGGATTCAAATTAGGACTAGGATTAGGACTAGGTATAAGCTTAGGTTTTAGTTTTAGTTTATGTTAAAGATAAGGGTTAATTCTATGACTCGGTTTTGTTTGAGTGCTAGGGCTAGGGTTAGGGCTAGTGTTCCAATTAGCATTAAGGTTAGGGCTAGTGTTAAGGTGAGGTTTAGGCTTAGGGTTAGGGTTCTTTTTAGGTTTTTGGTTTGTTCTAGGTTTAGGGCTAGGGTGAAAGTAGGAATGGGGTTGGGGCTAGGTTTAGGGCTATGGTTTGTGTTATGGTAAGAGATAGATTTAGAACTAGAGTTAGTGTTAGGGTGAGAGGTAGGGTTAGGGTTATAGTTAGGGTTAGGTTTAGGAGTAAATTTGTGCTAGAATTAGTGCTATGGTTAGTGTTTTGCTAGGTTAGTGTTACATTTAGAGTTAGGCTTAGATCTAGAGTTAGGCTAGGACTAAGGACAGGACAAGTGTTATGGCTAGGTTTAGGGCTAGGGTTAGAGTTACGGTAAGGGATAGGGTTAGAACTAGGAATAGGGCTAGTGTGAGAGTTAGAGTTTGTCTTAGGCTAGGATAATGGTTAGGGTTTGGGATAGGTTTAAATTAAGGCTAGGATTAGGGCTAGGGTTAGTGTTCAGTTTAGGCCTAGTGATAGGGTTAGGGTGAGGGTTCTGTTTAGGATAAGGGATGGCATTCTAGCTAGGTTTAAGAGGTAGGGTGAGGGTTAGAGTAGGGTTAGGGCTAAGCTTAGGGTTAGGGTTATGAATAAGGCTAGGTTTAAGGCTAGGATGAGGGCTAGTGTTTGTTTTAAGTTTAGGGCTAGGATTAGGGCTATGGCTAATATCCAATCTAGGGTTATGGTTAAATATAGTTTTAGGGTTAGGTTTATGGCTACGTCTAGTGAAAGGGTAAGGCTTAGGGTAAGGGTCAGGTTTAGAGGTAGGGAAATTATTAGGGTCAGGGTTAGGGTTTGGTTTAGCTTAGGATTTAGGTTTAGAGCTCGAATTAGCATTAGGGTTAGAGTTAGGGTAATGATATTTTGGTTTAGGGTTCAGGTTAGGTTTAGGGTAATTGATAGGGTTAGTGTTAGCAATAGGGTTAGGGTTAGGCTTAGGGTTATCATTAGGTTAAGGGTTATGGTTATGGTAATAAATCAGATTAGAGTTTGGGTTAGAATTAGGGTTATGGTTAGGAATAGGTCTTGAGTTATGGTTAGGTTTAGAACTAGGGTTTAGGGTTATAGTTAGTGTAAGGCTTAGGATTTGAGCCTGGGTTAGTGCTAGGGAGAGGGTTAGTTTTAAGGTAAGGTCTAAGGATAGGATTATGGTAGGGTTAGTGTTAGGGTTAAGGTTAGGGCTAGGGTTATCATTAAGGTTAGGTTTAGGGTTAGGGTAATGGACAGGGTTAGATATAGAGTTAGGGTTAGTGTTAGATTTTGGTTTAGGGTTAGGATTAGGGCTATGGTTATGCTTAGGTTTATGGTTAGGTTTAGGTTTGAGCTAGAGTTAGGGCTATACCGAGTGTTTAATTTAGGGTTATGTCTAGGGTCAGTTTTCTGGTTAGGGTTGGGTTTAGAATTAGGGTTTTGGCTATGATTATCTATAAATTTAGGGTTAGGGTAATGGGTAGGCTTTGAGGTAGGGTTAGAACTAAGGTGAGGTCTAGGGTTAGGTTAGGGTTAGGGTTAGTGTTAGTGTTACCCTTAGGACTAGGTTTAGGCCTTGAATTAGCTTCATGTTTAGTGTTAGGTTTAGGCCTAGGGTAAGGGCTATGTTTAATATAAGAGCCAGGGTTATGATTAGGGCTTGTTTTAGTGTTTGAGTTATATCTGGGACTAGAATTAGTTTTAGGATTTGATAAGGGTCAGGTTTAGAGGTACGTTTAGTGTTAAAGGCAGGATCAGTGATCAGGTTAGAGTTAAAGTTAGAGTTAAAGCCAGATTTAGGACTAGGTTTTTGTCTAGGGGTAGGGTTAGTGTTCGGGTTAGGTTAAGGGTCATTGTTAGGGCTATGGCTAGGTTTTTGTTTAGGTCTAGAGCTAGAGTTAAGGCTAGATTTTGAATTAGGTTTAGATCTATGTATAATGGTAGGGTTAGGTTTAGGTATACGGTTACCAGTAGGGCTAGTTTTAGTGTTTGGTTTAGGGTTAGGGTCAGGTTTAGGCCTCGGGATAGTGTTATGGTCAGAATAAGGGTCAGGGTTAGGTTTAGGGTTTTGGATAGGGTTAGAGCTAGAATGACATCTAAGGTTAGGACTATTAATAGGGTTAATATTTGTTTAGCCTAAGAATTAGAGATAGGTCTAGGGTTACCATTAGGTTTAGGGTTTTGCTTAAGGTAAGGGATAGGGTTAGACATAGGTTTAGGGCTAGGGTTAGGGTTATGGTTAGGGTTAAATCTAGGTTTAGGGCTCAGATTAGGGCTAGTTTTTGTGTGAGGTTTAAGGCTAGGGTTAGGGCAATGACAAATATAAGAACTAGGGTTACAATTAGGGTTAGTTTTAAGGTTAGGGTTAGGGGTAGGTCAGTGTTAGGGTTAGGTTTAAAGTTAGATTGATATTTATAGCCAGTGATAGTGTTAGGATATGAGTCAGGTCAGGGTTAGTTTTACAGTTAAGGTTAGGACTCAAATTAGGGCTAGCATTATTGTTAGGGTTTGGTTTAAGTTTAGTGTGCTGTTTAGAGCTCTAGTGAGTGTTAGGATATGAGTCAGGGTCAGGGTTATTTTTAAGGTTAGGAGTAGGACTTAGGGCTAGGATTACTTCTAGGTGTAGTGATAGTGTTTTGTTTAAGTTAAGGTTTTGTGTTAGGCCTGCTGCTTGGTTTGGTTTTAGTGGTATGGTTAGAGTTAGGGCTAGTTTTATGATTAGCTTTAGGGTTAGGGCTAGGGTTATGGTTTGGGTTAGGATTAAGGCTGGGTTTAACACTAGGGTTAGGGTTAGGTTTTGTGTTAGTTTTAGGACAAGAATTAGGGTTAGGGCTAATGTCAGGTGTAGGTTTACAGTTAGGGATAGTCTTAGGTTTAAGTTTATGTCTAGGTCAAATTTAAGTGTTATGTTTAAGGAAAGGGTCAGATTTAGAGCTAGCTGTATTATTAGGGTAATTGTCAAGCTTCGTGTTTGGGTTAGGATAAGATTTAGGTTTAGGGCTCAAATTAGCATTAAGGTTAGAGTTAGGGTTAGGGTAATGGATAAGGTTAAGATTAGAGTTCACATTAGGTTTAGAATAATGAATATGGTTTTGGTTTGTGATAGGATTAGGGTTAGACCTAGGGTTAGCATTAGCGTTATGGTATCATTAGGGTAATTTATAGGGTTCGACCTAGGGTTAGGGCTAAGTTTATGGTTAGTATTAGGGCTAGAGTTATGGTTAGAGTCAGGGTTAGGGCGATGGTTAGAGTTAGGATTAGGTATCAGGAATGGTTTAGGGTTTGAACTAGGGTTAGTGCTAGGGTAAGGTTAGTGCTAGAGTTATGGTCATGGTTAGTGTTAGGATTAGGGCTACGTTTTTAATAGGGTTAGGGTAATAGGTTTAGATGTCAGGTTCGAGTTAGGGATAAGTTTAGGTTAGCATTAGCATTAGGTTTAGGGTTAGGTTTTGGGTTTGAGCTAGCTTAGGGTAAAGATTAGGTTTAGGTTCACTGTTAGTTGTAGGATTAGGTTTATGTTTAGGATTAGGGCATGTTTAGCTTTAGGTTTAGTGTTATCATTAGGGTTAAGTTTAGGGTTAGGGTAATGGGTAGTTTTCTAGGTAGGGTTATGGCTAGGGTTCTGGTTAGGATCAGGGTTAGGGTTAGGTTTAGGGTTAGGCCTTCAGTTAGAGTTAGGGTTAGCTTAAGTTTAAGTGTTAGCAATTGAGCTAGGGTTAGGGCTGAAGTGAGGGTTACGGTTATAGTCAGGGCTATGGTAGGGTTAGGATTAGGGTTAAGACTATGGTTAGCATTAGGATTAGGGTTATTATTAAGGTAAAAGATAGAGTTAGAGCTAGGGTTTTTGCTATGGTTACGGTTAGGATCAGGGATAGGTTTAGGTTGAGGTTTTTGGTTTGGCTAGGGTTATGTTTATGGTAAGTTTAAGGGTTTGAGGTAGGGTAAGAACTAGGACGAGGGTTAGGGTTAGGTTTATGGCTAGGTTTAGGGTTAGAGTTATGCTTAGGGTTAGGTTTAGGGCTACAATTAGGGCTAGGTTTTGTGTGAGGTTTAAGGCTAGTGTTAGGTTAATAGTAATTTAAGAGCTAGAGTTATGGTTATGGCTAGATTTAGGGTTTGTCTAACTTTAGGGTTGGTTTTGGGGTTAGGGTAAGGTTTAGAGATAGGGTTTTTGTTAGAGTAAGTGTCAGGGTTCAGGTTAGGATTAGGTTTAGGGTTAGATCCAGAATGTGGATTAGTGTTAGGTCAAGGGTTAGGGTTAGTGTTTGCCTTAGGTTAAGGGTTATAGTTAGGGGTAAGGCTACGTTTTTTTTTTTTTTTTTTTTTTCTTTTTTTTTTTTTTTTTTGGTCTAGGTCTAGAGTTATGGCTAGATTTAGGATTAGGTTTAGGTCTAGGGCTAGCGTTAGGATTAGGCTTAGGTATAAGTTTACTGGTAAGGCTAGTTTTAGGGTTCAGTTTAGGGTTAGGGTTATGTTTATACTGAGGGTTTTTGTTAGACTTAGGATTTAGGTTAGGGTTAGAGCTAGAATGAGCGATAGTTTTAGGAATAATAATAGGGTTAGGGTTTGGGTTAGGCTAAGGATTAAGATTAGGACTAAGGTTAGCATTTGGATAAGGTTTGGCTTAGGGTAAGTGATAGAGTTAGAGCCTGGGTTATGGCTAGGACTAGGGTTACATCTAGGTTTAGGACTCAGATTAGGGCTAGTTTTTCTCTTAGGTTTAGGCCTAGGATTATGGTTTTGGCTAATGTAAGAATTAGGGTTATGATTAGGGATATTTTTAGGGTTAGTTTTTGGTCTAGGTCTACTTTAGCATTATCTTTAGGGTTAGTATGATATTTAGAGCTAGGATATAAGCCAGGGTCAGGGTTAGTTTTAGGCCTAGGACTCAAATTAGAGCAAGGAGTTTATGTCTAGGTGTAGAGTTAGGGTTTGTTTTAGGTTACGGTTTATGGTTAAGGCAGTGGCTCTGTTTTGTTTTAGGGCTAATGCTAAGGTTAGGGCTAGTTTTAGGTTTAGTGATAGTGTTAGGTCTAGTAGTAGAATGAGGTTTAGGCTTTAGGCTAGGGTTAGATTTAGAGTTATGGTTAGATCTAGGAATAGGTATAGGGCTAGGATTAGGGCTAAGTTTAGGGCTTGTGTTAGGGTTATGGTAACTGATAATGTTAGAACTATAAATAGGGCTAGGGCAAGAGTTAGAGTTAGTTTTAAGCATAAGGTTAGTGGTGGGGATAGGATTAGGGCTAAATTAGGGCTAGGATTAGCTCTAGTTAGTGTTAGGTTATGGCCTATGGTTAGGGCTAGAGTTAGGGTTAGTTTTAGGGTATGGGTTAAGGTTAGAGTTAGGGGAAAGGATGGGGTTATAGCTATATTCAGTGATAGGGCAAGGGTTAAAATTAGGGATAGGGCTAGGGTTAGGGTTCGGATTAGGATTAAGGCTAGGTTAGGGCAATGATGAAGGCTAGGGTTTGTGTTAGGTTTAGGGCTAGTATTAGGGCTAGGGCTAATGTCAGGTCTGGGTTTATGGTTAGGGTAAGTTTTATGGATAGGTTTTGGCTAGGTCTAGTGTAAGGGTTAGGTTTAGAATAAGGGTGAGGTTTAGAGCTAGGTGTATTTTAGGGTCAGAGTCTGGGTATGATTTGGTTTAGGTTAAGGTTTAGGGTTAAGGCTTGAATTAGTGTTACTGTTAGATTAGGGTTAGGATAGTGAATAGGGTTAGGGTTAGGGTTCAGGTTAGTTTTAGAGTAATGGAAAAGGTTAGTATTATGCACAGTGTTAGCATTAGGCCTATGGTTAGCATTTATGTTAGGCTTTTCTTTAGGGTAATGGATAGGATTAGAGCTAAGATTAGACCTAGTGTTAAGGTTAGGGTAAGGGCTAGGGTTAGGGTTAGGCCTAGGGTTAGTGTTAGGGTTAGGTTTAGGATAAGTGTTAGAATTTTAGCTAGCCTTAGGTCTAGGGTGAGCTTAGAGTTTTGGTTAAGTCTAGGGTTACTGTGAGGGTTATGATTAGGACTAGGTTGAGGGCTAGGATAATGGCTAGGCTTTGTGTGAGGTTTATGGCTAGCATTAGGGCTATGTGTAATGTTAGACCCAGTGTTATGGTTATGGCTAGTTTTAGGGTTAGTGTTATGGATCAGTCTAATTTAGGGTTAGGTTTTGGGTTAGGGTAAGGTTTAGAGTTAGGGTTTGTGTTAGGGTAAGGATCATTGTTTGGGTTAGGGTTAAGTTTATTTTTAGGGCCAGAATTAGGACTAATGTTGGTTTTAGGGATAGGGTTAGTCTTTGTGTTAGGTTAAGGGTTATTGTAAGGGCTAGTGCTAGGTTTTTGTTTAGGGCTAGGGTTAGATTTATGACTCTATTTAGGATTAGGCTTGGTCTAGAGCTAGTGTTAGGGTTAGGTTTAGGTATAGTTTTACAGGTAGGAGTACTGTTATGGATTGGTTTATGTTTAGGGTCAGTTTTAGACCTAGGGTTAGTGTTAGGGTCAGAATAAATGTCAGGTTTAGGGTTAGGGTTTGGTTTGTGTTAGAGGTAGAATGAGGGCTAGGGTTAGGACTGAAAATATAACTAGTGTTTGGAGTAGGCTAAGGATTAGAGTTAGGAATAGGGTAGCATTAGGGTTAGGCTTTGGCTTAGGGAAATGGAAAAGGTTAGATGTTGGGTTAGATTTAGGGCTATGGTTGTGGTTAGGGTTAGGGTTAAACCTAGGGTTAGGACTCAAATCAAGGCTACAATTTGTGTTCGCATTAGTGCTACAGCTAATGTAAGAACTAGGTTTCTGATTAGAGCTAGTTTTAGGGTTAGAGTTAGGGCAATGTTTAGAGATAGGATTAGTGTTAGGGTCAGAATCATGGTCAGGGTTATTTCTAGGGTTAGGGTTAGGACTCAAATTAGGGGTAGATTTAGGGTTAGGTGTAGATTTAGTGTCTTGTTTAGGTTAAGGGTTATTTTAATGGTTATGGCTCGTTTTTGTTAGGGCTAGGGTAGGGTAAGGGCTTGTGTTCCAATAAGCATTAAAGTTAGGGCTAGTGTTAGGGTGAGGTTT
This sequence comes from Marmota flaviventris, assembly GCF_047511675.1. Lineage (NCBI taxonomy): Eukaryota > Metazoa > Chordata > Mammalia > Rodentia > Sciuridae > Marmota > Marmota flaviventris. The sequence goes on from NC_092510.1 coordinate 13,784,309, forward strand.
ATGCTTAAATTTATGGTTAGATTCAGGTTTAGGGCTATGGTGAACGATAGGTCTAGGGTTGGGTCTAGGGATAGGCTAGGGTTTGGGTTACGGTAAGGGATAGGTTTAGAACTATAGGGCTCGGGTGAGAATTAGAGTTAGTGTTAGGGCTAGTACTAGGGTTAAGTTTATGGTTGGGCTAAATTAGGACTAGGATTAGCACTAGGGTTAGTGTTAGATTTAGGCCTAGTTTTAGGGCTAGTGTTAGGGCTAGCGTTTGGGTTAGGGTAAGGTATGATGTTACAGCTAGGTTTAGGATTAGGGCAAGGGATAAAATTAGGGTTAGAGCTAGGATTAAATTTAGGGTTAGAATAAAGGCTATGCTTAGAGCTAGGATTAGGGCTAGGGTTTGTGTTAGGGTTAGGGCTAAAATTAGGGCTAGGGCAAATGACAGGTCTAGTGTTATGGTTAGGTTTAGTTTTAGGGTTAGGTTTATGGCCAGGTCTATTGTAAGGGTGTGGACTGGGGTCAGCTTTACAGCTAGGGTTATTAGTGTCAGAGTCAGAATTAGGGTATGTGTTAGTTTCAGATTTAGGTTTAGGGCTCAATTTACCATTAGGGTTAGGGTAATGAATATAGTTAAGTTTAGTGTTCAGGCTAGGTCTAGGTAAAGAATAGGGTTAGGGTTAGGGCTAAGGATATGGTTAGATTTAGGGTTATATTTCAGGTTAGGAAAAGGTTTAGGTTTAGGGTTAGGTTAAGTTATGTGTTAGCTCTAGGATTAGGGTTTTGGTTAGGTTTAAAGCTATATTTAGGGCTCAGATTAGGGCAAGGTTTTGGATTAGGTTAAGGCTAGGGTAGGAATATGGCTAATGTAAGATCTAGGGTTATGATTAGGGCTAATTTTAGAGTTAGCATTAGGTCTAGGTCTAGTGTTATGGTAAGGTTTAGGTTTAGTGTGATGATTATAGTTATGGTTAGTGTTAGGGTCATATTCATGGTCAGTGATAATTTTAAGGTTAGGGATAGTACTCGAATTAGGGCTAAGGTAAAGGCTAAGTGTCGGGTTAGGGTCTGTGTTAGGCTTAGGGTAAGAATTATGGATAGGGCTAGTCTATTAATAGAATATATATATATATATATATATATATATATATATATATATATATATATATATGAATTAGGTCTAGGGTTTCAATTAGGTGAGGGCTAGGGTAGGGTTAGGGCTATGGCTCGGTTTGTTTTTTTTTTTTTTTTTTTAGATCTATGGCTAATGTTAGGGCTAGTTTTAAGATTAATGATAATGTCAGGGCTAGTGGTGGGGTGAGGTTTAGGCTTAGATTCATTATTATGTTTAGATCTAGGTTTAGGGCTAGGGCTAGGGTTAGGGTTAAGGTTAGATCTAGTATTAGGATTATGATAATGGAAAGGGTTACTACTAGAAATAGGGATAGGGCTAGAGTCAGAGTAAGTCTTAGGGCTAGTGTTAGGGTTAGGTTTATGGTTATGGCTAAATTAGGACTAGGATTAGTGCTAGGGTTAGTGTTAGGTTTAGGCCTATGATTAGGGATAGGATGAGGGTTTGTGTTAGATCTAGGGCTAGGATTAGGGCTAGGGCTAATGTCAGGTCTAGCATTATTGTTAAGAATAATTTTAGGGTTAGATTATGGCTAGGTATAATGTAACAGTTAGGATTAGGGTAAAGGTCTGGTTAAGAGCTAGGTGTATTATTAGGGTCAGAGTCAGGGTTAGGGATTGGTTTCTGTTAAGTTTTTTGATTAAGGCTTGAAATACCATTAGGTTTTTGGCAATGTATTGGGTTATATTTAGGGGTCAAGTTAGGTTTAGTGTTTTTAATAGGATTAGGGGGAGCTATATGGTTAGGTTTAGTCCTATTGTTAGCATTTGGGTTAGGCTTATGTTTAGGATAAAGGATAGGATTACAGCTAGGTTTGGGGTAGGTTTATGGTTAGGATTATGGCTAGAGTTAGAGTTAGGGTTACGGTTAGTTTTAGGTTAACTGTTAATGTTGAGCTAGGTTTAGGGCTAGGGTGAGGGTTAGGGTTAGAGCAGGTCTAGGGTAAAGGTTAAGATTAGGGCTATGGTTAGCATTAGGGTTAGGATTAGGGTTATGATAATGTATAAAGTTAGAACTAGGGTTTGGGCAATAGTTACAGTTAAAATTAGGGTTGAAGTTATAGTTAAGGATATTACTATGTTAATGTTTAGGGTTAGGATTAGGGCTAGGTTTAGAGGTAGTGTTAGAGTTAGAGTTACTTTATTCAAATTTCTTGGATACAATCTAGGATTCATCTTTAACTAACCTTATGCCGTTCCCCAGGTTTAGGACTTTTTGTTCAACTGTTTGGTTTCAGGAACAGTTAGAATTTTCATGTTACTTCATTTTGACCTCTATGAGTAAATGGAAATAGACCTGGAAATCAAACAGGGTTTATGCTACCTGATTGAAACTGCACATGAACCCTCAATTCTCTGTGAGGACACTCTAATATGTTCTTTGTGAGTGTAGGCCTAAGCTGAAGCATGCAAAAGCAACTTTATCCAAGAGCCCTTTAGGAGAAATCAGGGAAATATGCACTGAAATTCCTCCCATAATTATTTGGTCAGATTTCTTTGATACTGAGTAGGATTCATCATTTAGCTTGCCCCACAAAGCTCGCTCTCCAAGTGTGGGACTTCTAGGATCAATTGTTCTCTAATCCAGTTAGGGTTAGTGTTCAGTTTAGGGTAAGGGCTAGGGTTGGATGTAGTATTAGGTTGAGAGTTAGTTTTGTTCAAAATTTTTTGATACTTGGAAGGAGTCATCTTTTACCTAGGCTTAATATGCTCCCTAGGTTTGGGCCTTCTCGTTTCAATGGTTCACTATAAGGAACACACTTATTTTAAGATTTAAGGAATCTTATTTTAAGATTGCACTTCATATTGACCTATATAGGTAAATGAAAATGGAGGTTGAAATCAAACTGGGTTGGTGCTAGCTGCTTCAAACTTCAAACACTGAATCAGTTCTCTGAGGGCACTCTGTGATTTGTTCCTTGTGAAAGTAGCCCTAAGATGAAGATGGCAAAAACAACTTTATCCAAGAGCACTTAACAGAAAACAGTGAAATATACATGAACTGAAATACCACCTCAATTATTTGGTCATATTTCTTTGACACTGCATAGGATTCATCTGATAGATTAGCCGACTAAGCTTCCCAAGTTTGGGCACTAGGATCAACATTCTTTTTTTAGACTGCCTAGGGTTTGTGTTAAGGTTAGTGTTAGGGCTAGTGTTAGAGCTATTATTAGGGTTAGAGATGTTTTTGTACAAATTTCTCTGATACTGGGCAGGATTCATTTTTTCCTATCCTTACTATATTTCCCATGTTTGGTCCTCCTAGGTCCAATGGTTCGCTGTAAAGAACATTTTATATTTTAAAGTTTCACCTCATTTTTTCCTATTATGGTAAATGGAAATGGAGCTGGAAATAAAACAGTTTTGATGCTAGCTGCTTGAAACTTTACACTCCATCAATTTCCTGTGGGAAATCTCTTGTTTGTTCTTGTGAAAGTAGGCCTGAGCTGAAGCATGCAAAAACAACTTTAATCCGAGAGTCCTTTAGGAGAAAACAGGAAAATATGCATGTACTGAAATACTCCATCAACTATTTGTTCAGAATTCTTTGATACTGTACAGCATTCATCCCTTAGCTTTCCCCACTATGCTGCCCACGTTTGGAACTTCTAAGGTCAAAGGTCCCATTAAAAAGTTAGGGTTAAGGGAAGGGCTAGGGTTAGAACTAGTTTTAGGGTTGGAGTTATTTTAATTTAAAATTCTTTGATACTTGGAAGGATTTATCTTTTAGCTAGATTTACTCTGTTCCCCAGGTTTAGGCTTCTCGGTTCACATGTTCGCTGTCAGGAACAGTTTGTATTTTAAGATTTCACTTTATTTTAACCTATACGGGTAAGTTAATGAAGCTAAAAATCAAACAGGGTTTGTGCTAGCTGCTTGAAACTTTACACACTCCATCAGTTTTCTGTAGGGACTCTGATATATTCCTTGTGAACGTAGGCCTAAGCTTAAGCATGCAAAAACAACTTTATCTGAGAGCCCTTTAGTAGAAAACAGGAAAATATGCATGTACTGAAATACCTCCCATAATTATTTAGTCATATTTGTTTGATGCTCAGTAGGATTCATCACATAGCTTGCCCCACAATGCTCCACAAGTGTGGGAATACTAGGATCACTGGTTTTCTAATCACATTAGAGTTAGGGTTAGGGTTAGGTTTAGGGTTAGGACTAGGGCTAGAGTTAGAGTTAATGTTAGGGTGAGAGGTAGTTTTGTACAAATTTCTTTGATACTGGGAAAGAGTCATCTTTTATCTAGCCTTACTATGCTCCCAAGGTACGCTCTTCTCAATTAAATGGTTCTCTATCATAAACACTTTGTATTTTAAGGTTTCACTTCATTTTGACCTATAAGGGTAAATGGAAATGGAGGTGGAAATCAAACAAAAGGCATCCCTTCCCCAATCTAACAGTAAAACTAACATTAAATGTAGCCCTAATCTTGGCCTAAGCCTAACACTAATGCTAAACCTATTCCTAGCTTTAATTTAGTCCTAACCCTAACCCTAACCCTAGCCCTAATACTAACTCTCTTTCCCTAGCCCTATTCCTAGTTCTAATCCTATCCCTTACCATAACCCAAACACTAGCCTTAACCTTAGCTCTAACACCATAGCCACAGCCCTATCCTAGAATTATTCATAACTCTAAATGTACCCCTAAGTCTAAACTCACCCTAATACTAGCAATAACACTAATGCTAATTTTAAAACTACACTTAAATTTAGCCTTAGCCCTAAAACAAAACCGAGCCATAATACTAACCCTAATCCTTAACTGAAACCAAATCCTAACCCTATATTTAGCCCTAAGCCTACCCAAATTCGAGTCCTATCCCTAACCCTAAAACTAACCCTGACCCTGATTCTGATATTACCATTAACCCTAGTTCAAAACATCACCCTAAATCAAAATCTAATTATAAAACTAGACTTAGCCCAAAATAACAATAAAACTAGACCTAATTGTTACCCTAGTTTTTACATTAGCCATATCCCTAACAAGAGCACTAAGGTAACCCAAAACCTAACCCTAATCTGAGACACAACCCTAGATATAACCCTAAATCTAATCCTAAACCTAGCCCTAACATTAATGCTTGCACTAACTCTACATCTAACCCTAAACCTAGCCCTAACCCTAACCCTAACCATAGCCTTAACCCTAGCTCTAACGCTATCCATTACCCTAACCCTAACCCTAAATCAATGCTAACACTCAGCTTGACCCTAGCACTATCCATAACCCTAACCTATCCATTACCATAAACATAACCTGAACTCTAACCCATACCACAGCATTACCCTAACTCTAACCTTAACCCTAATGCTAACTTGAGCTCTAATCCTAAACCTTAACATAAGCCAAACCCTAACTCAGACCCTGACTATAATAATAACCCTAGCTCTAAACGTGACCCTAATCCTCATCCTAACCCTTATAATATACCTAGCCATAAATCTATTTCAAGAACTATCCCTAACCATAACCATATACCTGATATTAGCCCTAGCCCTAATGCTAGCCCTAATTCTAACACAATCCCTAGACCTAATATTAGCTTTAATCCTAACGCTACAATAACCCTATCCCTAGCTCTTAACCTAGCAGTAACATCATACCTTAACCTAACTATTACTCTACCCCTAACACAAGTTCTAACCCTATCCCTAATCATAAGCAAAACCATAATCCTAATGGTAACCCTAGAACTATCCTTAACACTTAGTCTAATAAAAACCCTAAACCTATTAATAGTCCTAACCCTAGCCCTCATTCTAGCTCTAATCCTATCATAAATCATAACCCTAACCCTGAACCTTATTCTGATAGTTTAATAACCTAGGGTTATTCTAACACTAACCCTAGGTCTAAACCTGACCCTAACCCAAGACCCAGCCCTAAAACTATCCCTACCAGTAACTTTATATGTAAACCTAACCCTACCCCTAGCCCTAGATCTAAACCAAATCCTAAATCTAGCCTTAACTTTAGCCCCAGACCTAATCAAAAACCTAGCCCTCGCCATAATAATAACCCATAACCTAACACAAAGACTAACCCTACCCCTAGACATAAACTTAGTCCTAATTCTGGATTTATCTTTAACTCTAACTCTAACTTGAACACTGATTCTGCATTTAACACTAAGCTATCTCTAAACCTGACCCTAACCGAAAACCTAATACTAACACTAGACTTAGCCATAATGCTAACCCTACAAATAGCCCTAATTATAATCCTAGCTCTTAGATTAGAGCCCTAACCCTTAACCTTAACTTAACCAAAAACTTAGCTGTGACTATGACCCTATATCAAAACCTAACTCTAAATCTAAACCTAACTCTTAATTTAACTGTAAACATAAGCCAAAACTAAACCCTAACACAACCCCTAACCATAACACTAATCCTAAAAATGGCCCTATTTCTAGACCTAGACATAAAACAAAACCAAGCCATAAACCCTAACCCTAAACCTTAACGTAAACCAAACCCTAACCCTACACCTAGCCCTAATCATAACTCTAAAATTAAACCTGACCCTGAAGCTGACATTAACACTAATCCTAACCTTAACAAATCTTAACCCTAACTCTAGTCCTAACCCTAACCCTTACCCTAAGCCAAACCATAACCCAAATACTAACCATAGTCCTAACCCTAATCCTTAGCCTAACTTAAACTCTAACTGTATTACTAGTCTTAACCATAGCCTTCATTCTAGCTCTAATCCTAACCTTGACTCTCATCTGATCTTAACAGTAACCCTAGGTCTAAACCTGACCTATACCTAAACCAAACATTAACACTAGACCTACCAGTAATCTTATACCTATACTTAAGCCTTACACTAGACCTAGACCCAAAGCTAATCCTAAATATAGCTACAACTCTAGCCCTAGACCTAAACAAAACCCTAGCACTAGCCCTAACAATAAGCCTTAACCTAAACCAAACACTTACCCTATCCCTAGACCTAAGCCTAGTCCTAATTCTGGCTCTAACCCTAACCCTAACCCTTTCCCAAAAACTGACCCTGATTCTAACACTAAACCTAGCTTTAAACCTGACTAACACTGATTTAAACCTGATTCTAACACTAAATCTAGATTTAAACTAGACCTAGACATAACCATAACCCAAAACTAGTCCTAGACACAACCCTAGCTATTATATTACCCATAGTAGTAACCATAGCTCTAAACCTAACACAAAACCTAGCCCTAACCCTAGCCCTAAACCTAACCTTAAATCTAACACTCGCCTTAGACCTAACCCTAGCTCAAAGCCTAACCCTAACACTAAACAAAAACCTACTCCTACCCTAAAACCTAACCCTAACCCTAGCCATAATCCTAACATTAACCCTAGCCCAAACATTAGCTCTAACCATATACATTACCCTAACCCTAACACTAACCCTAATTAAAACCCTATCTTTAAACTAAACCTAACTCTAACCATAAATGTAAACCTAGACCTAAACCTAAACCTAACACTTGTCCTAGCCCTAACCGTAGCTGAAACACTAAACCTTACCCTAACCTAACCATAACCCTAGCCCTAAACCTAACACTTACCCTAAACTTAACACCTACTCTAAACTGAACCCTAGCCCTATCCCTAAACCTAACCCTAATCTTAGACTTAATCCAAACCATAATATACCCAAACATTAGCTCTAAACCTATCCATTACAGTAAACGTAACCCTAACCCTAATGATTAGCCTAACCTGTTTGCTAAATCTAACCAATCCATTACCCTAAACCTTAACTGAAACCTAAACTAAACCCTATCCATTACCTTAGCTCTAAAACTAACCCTAATGCTAATTTGAGTCCTAACCCTAAACCTTAACCTAAACCAAATGCTAACTCTGACCCTAATCCTAATAATAACCCCAGGTCTAAAGCTGACCTTTAACCTAAAACTAACCCTTACACTAGACCTAGCCATAACCTAACCCTAAAACTATCCTTAACCATAATCCTATACCTGATATTAGCCCTAGCCCGACTCTTAGCCCTAACCTTATCAAAAAACCTACCCCTCATCCTAGCCATAATCATAGCCTTAATCCTAAATGAATCATAACCCTAGGCAAAATCCTAATTTTAACCCTAAACCTAGCTATAACCCCACCCATTCCCTGAAACATAACCCTAACCCCAATGTTAACCCAAACCTTTGCCCAAACCTGGACCTAACTCTAACACTAACCCTACACCTAAACCTAACTATAACCCCACCCATTCTCTCAACTTAACCCTAACCCCAATGCTAACCCTAACCCTAGCCCAACCCCTAGGTCTAATGCTAACACTAACCCTACCCCTAATCCTAGCACTAATTTAGCCCTAAACCTAATCCTAACCCCAAACCTCCAACTCAAATTCTCAACCTAGCCATATCCGAAATTCTAATCATAGTTTTTACATAACCCTAACCTATCCATAGCTCTAGCCTTTGCCCAAACCCTAGATCTAACCGTAACTCTAAATCAAACCCTAACCATAAGCCTAAACCTCACCCTAGCACTAGCTCTCACCCTGATGCTAAACCAAAATCTAGCCCTAAAACTAGCCCTACTCTAGCCCTAAGACAAAACCAAGCCATAGCCCTAACTCTAACCCTTAATGTAAACCAAAGCCTAACCCTACACCGAGGTCAAACTTTAACCTTAATTCGAATCCTAAACATAACCCTAAAACTAACCCTTACCCTCATACTGACCCTAACAATAACCCTTGCTCTAAACATCACCCTAACTTTAAACCTAACAATAACACTAGTCCTAGCCCTAACATTACCCTAAAACTAGCAAAATTTTAACATTAGTTCATACATTAATAGCCCTAACCCTAGCCCTATCAATTTCTCTAAACATAATCCTAATTCTAATGCTAACTGTAAGCCTAAATCTAACCCTATCCCTAATCATAACCCTATCCATTATGCTAAACCTAATCTGAACCCTAAACCTAACCATCTCATTAGCTTAATGCAAACCCTAATGCTAATTCAAGCACTAAACCTAAATCCTAACCTAAACAAAACCCTAAACCTGACATCGACCCTAATAATACCCCTAGCTCTAAATTTGACCCTTACCCTAAACCTAACACTTTTACTAAATGTAGCCATAAACCTAACCGTAAAACTCACCCTAACCATAACCCTATATCTGACATTCGCCTTAACACTAATTCTAGCCCTATCCCTAGCACCCTAGCCCTCGTTGTAGCCCTAAACCTAGCCTAAATCAAAACTCTAATGAAACCCTAGCCATAACCCTAATTCTAACCTTCATTCAAGCCCTAAACCTAGCTCTAACCCCATGGCTTACACTAAACTTAACCATAAGCCTAAAAATAAATCAAGACCTAAACATAACCATAAACCTAGCCCTATCCCTAGCCCTAATTAAGCCCTATCCCTAACCCAAACCCTAAGCCTAGCCCTAAGACTAACTCTCACTTTTGCCCTAGCCCTATACCTAGCTCTAACCCTATCCCTTACATTAACCCTACTCCTATCCATAAACCTAGATCTAACATTAGCCCTATCTTAGCTCTAGACCTAACCCTAGATCTAATCCTAACTCTAAATCTAACTCTAACCCTAAGCCTAAAACTAACACCAACACTAGCCGTAAACCTAACACTAATCCTAAAAGTAGCCCTAACCATAGTCCTAGCTTTAAAACAAAACCTAGCAATAGCCCTAACTTTAAAACTTAACCTAAACCAAAACCTAAGCCTATACCTAGCCCTAACCCTAGCCCTAATTAGAGTCCAAAATCTAACCCTAAAACTACCCTGACCTTGAATTTGAACCTTACACTGACCCTAGCTCTAAACATCACCCTAACCCTAAATCTAACACTAACAATAGACCTAGTCCTAATCCTAATAGTATAACTAGCCCAAATCGTAACCCTAGTCCGTACATTGGCTCTAACTTTAAACCTAACCATAACTCTAACCAAAACCTAGCTCTGAACAGAGACCTAATAGTAGCTTTAACCCTTACACTAACTGTAACTCTAGCCCTAACCCTAACCCTAAACGAACCCTAAACCTAGCTCTAACCCTACACCTTACCCTAAGTTAACCCTAACCCTAATGCTAACACTAGTCTTAATCCTAATCCTTAGTTTAAACCAAACCCTAACCCTATTACTACTCCTAACCCTAGCCCTCATTCTAGCTCTAACCATAACACAAACCTGACACTTATTCTGACCCTAACTGTAACAATAGTTCTAAACCCGACCCTAACCCTAAACTGAACCCTAACACTAGCACTAGCAATAAACCTATACCTAAACCTAACCCTAACAATAGCTCTAACCCTAACCCTAACCATAGCACTAATCCTATCCCTTACACTAATCCAAACTCTAACACTAATGCTAACCCTAGTCCTAACCCTAATCCTTAGTCTAATACAAATACTAACTCTATAACTAGTCCTAACCCTAGCCATCATTCTAGTTATAACCATAACCCAAACACTAACCCTAACCCTGACCCTTATTCTGACCCTAATCATAACCAAACCCTAACACTAGCCCTACCCATAAACCAATACCTAAACCTAACCCTAAACTAGCCCTAGATATAAACTTAATTCTAAATCTAGCCATATCTCTCACCCAAGACCTAAACAAAAACAAAAACTAGCCCTAGCCCTAATGATAACCCTTAACGTAACCCTAACACTAACCCTACCTATAGACCTACCCAATCCTAATTTAGGCTCTAAACTTAACCCTAACCCTAATAACACTAACACTGAAACTAACACTAAACTTAACTTTAAAACTGACCCTAACCAAAACCGAAAGCTAATACTAGACCTAGACATAACCTTAACCATAAGCCTAGCCCTTACATACCAATTGCACTAACACTAGCTCTAAACCTAAAACAAAACCAAGCCCTAATCCTAGGCCTAAACCTAAAACTAAGCATAACCCTAACCCTAACCCTATCCCTCATGCTAACCCTAACCTGCACCTTAGACCTAGCCCTAGATATAACACTAATCCTAATCCTAAACATAACCCTAGCCCTATACCTAAACCTAACGCTAACCCTAGCCCTAATCATAATGTTAATACTAGAAATAATACTATCTCTAAAATTATCCATTACCATAAACCTAACCCTAAACCTAATGACAACACTAGCTCTAACCCTAACTGTAAACCTAATCCTAGACCTAATTCTAAACCTAACCCTCATCATGGTCCTTACCCTTGATCAAACCCTAAACTATACTCTACACCCAACCCTAGCCCAAACCCTAAAACTATCCATAAACCTAAAACTACCTCTAACCCTAACCTGATATCTAAACCTATACATTACCCTAAGTCTACGTAAAACCTTAGCCCTAATCCTAACACTAACCCTAAACCTAAAACTACCCCTAGACCTAACCCAACATTCAAACCTATCCATTAACCTAACTCTAAAGATAAACTTAGCATTAACCCAAACACTAACCCTAAATGTAAAACTACCCCTAATCCTAACTCGACATCTAACCCTATTCATTAACCTAACTCTAAAGGTAACCTTAGCCGTAACCCTAACACTAACCCTAACCTTAACCGTAAATCTAACACTAGACATAACACTACACCTAATTCTCACTCTAGCACTAACCCTAGCTAAAAACCTAACCAGTATCATAAACCTAACCCAAAACCTAACCCTAGCCCTAGCCCTAACCCTAACCATAACTCTAGCCCTAATCCTAACCAAAACCCTAGCCCTAATCCTAACCAAAACCCTAGCCCTAACACTAGCTCTAACACTATCCATTAACCTAACAATAACCATAACCCAAATGCTAACCCTATGCCTAACCCTATCCCTATCACTAACCCTAAACATACCCATTACCCTAATCGTAACCTGAATCCTAAACCTAAACCTTTTTATTACCCTAAACCTAACTCTAACCCTAATGCTAATTTGAGCCCTAACCCTAAAACTTAACATAACCCATAACCAAAAACTGACACTGACCCTAAAAATACCTAAATTTAAACATGATCCTTACCCTACACCTAACCCTTATACAAAACCTAGCCATGAACCTAACCCTATAACTATCCCTAGCCATAACTATAAACCTGACATTATCCCTATCCCTAAAATTTGCCCTAAACCTAACAAAAACTCTAGCCCTCATCATAACACTGAATCTAGCCTTAATCCTAACTCAATCCTAACCCTATTCCTAAACGTAATTCTAATCATCACCCTAGCCTTTAACCTACCTATAACCCCATTTCTTCCCCTAAACCTAACCCTAAACATAGCGCTAACATTAGGCCTAACCCTAACACTAATCCTGGACCTCTTCCTAGGCCTAGTTTAGCCCTAACCCTAACCCTAACTCTAGCCTTAAGACTAAATCTAACTCTCGCCTAGCCCTATTTCTGGTTCTAACCCTATCCCTTACCATAATCCCAACACTAGATATAACCTTAGCCCTAACCCTAGCCATAGCCCCCTAATGTAATCCTAAAATTAGCCCTACTCATAACCTTAGTTCTTACATTAAGCATATCCCTAACACTAGCCCTAATGAAACCCAAAACCTAACCCTAATCTGAGACCAAACCCTAGCTTTAACCCTATCTCTAACCCTAAATGTAGCTCTAACTCTTACCCTAAACCTAACCCTAACTTTAATCCTTACACTAACCTTAAACCTAACCATAACCCTAGCCCTAACCCTAACCATAACCCTAGCCCTAGCCCTAGCTTGAACCCTATCCATTACACTAACCTGAACACTAACACTAATGCTAATCCTCAACCTAACCCTAACACATTCCCTAACTCTAATCTATCTATTACCCTAAACATAATCCTAACCCTAAACCTAACCTAATACTAAACCTAGAAATAACAATAACCCTAAAACTAACCCTAGTTGTAACCCTAGTTCTTACATTAGCTGTAGACCTAAAGCTAACACAAAACCTAGCCCTAATCCAAGCCCTAATGCTATATTTAACTCTAAATCTAGCCCTAACCCTAACCCTAACCCTAAGCCTAGCCCTTACCCTAGCTCTAACCCTGGCACTAACCCTATCCCTTACCTTAAGCCAAACTCTAACCCTAAGTCTACCCTAGTCCTAAACCTATTCCATAGCCTAACTCAAACCCTAACTCTATTATTACTCCTAACACTAGCCTTCAATCTAGCTCTATCTCTATCCCAAACTCTAACACTAAACCTGACCCTTATTCTAACCCTAACACTAACTGTAAGTTTAGACCTGACCCAATCCCTAAAATGACCCATAACATTGACGCTACCTGTAACCCCATACTTATACCTAACCCTAACACTAGACCTAGACCTACACCTAATCCTTCATTTAGCAATAACTCTAGCCCTACCCCTAAACAAAAACCTATCCCTAACCCTAACAATAACCCTTAACCTAACCCAAACACAAACCCTACTCCTAGACCTAAACCTAGTCTTAATGCTGGACCTAATCATAAACCTAACCCTAACCTGAACACAGACACATACCCTAATACAAACTCTAGCTCAAAACCTATTCTTAACAAAATCCTAACCCTAAACTAGACCTATCCATAACACTAACGCTAAAACTAGCCATAACCAGAAGCCAAACCCTACTTCTAACTCTATCCATTACCCTAACCCTAATGCTTACCCTAGCCCTGACTTACCTGACTTACCCTGCCTCTAAACCTAAACCTCGTCCTAGTGCAAATCCTAGCTCAATCCTTAACCCTTAAACCTAACCTAACCCTAACACTCACCCTTGGCCTAAACCTAAACCTAACATTAACCCTAGCCCTAATCCTAACCTTAACCATAGCCATAACTCTAGCTCTAACCCTACCCATTATCCTAACCCTAACCCTAATCCTGATGATAACCCTAGCCCTAAACCTAAATCTAACCTAACTCTAACCCTAGACATGCCATAAACCTAAACTTTGCCATAGACCTAACCTTAGCTCAAACCCTAATCATTACCCAAAACCTAACCTTACACCTATCGCTAACACTAACTTTAAACCGAAGCCTAATCATAACCTTAACCCTAACCTGACATCAAACCCTATCCAATATCTTAAACCTAATGATAACCCTAGCCCTAATCCTAACACTAACCTTGACCCTAACCGTAACTATAACCTTGACATAAACCTAAACATAACATTCACCCTAGCTTTAACACTAACAATAACCGTAACCCTAGCCTTAAACCTTACCTTAAATCTAACGGTAAACCAAACCCTTGCAATAACCCAAAACCTAACCCTGACTCGAGCCCTAATCCAAACCATAACCCTAGCCCTAACCCTAGCTCTAATCCTATCCATTACCCTTACTCTAACCCTAACCCTAACCGTAATGCTAACCCTAGAATAAGCCTAACCCTATTCCTAACCCTAAACATATCCATTACACTAAAACTAACCTGAATTATAAACCTAACCATATCTATAAACCTAATCCTAATCCTAACCCTAATGCTAATTTGAGCCCTAACTTTAAACATTAACCTATTCCAACCTGGAACTCGTACCCTAATAATGCCCCAAGCTCTAAACCTTATCCTAAACCTTAACCTAACACTTACACTATACCTAGCCATAATCCTAACCCTAAAACTATCTCTAACCATAATTCTAGACCTGCCATTAGCCCTAGCACATGAAGCCCTAATCCTAACACAAACCCTAACCTTATTCCTAGGCCAAAAAAGCCTTAATCCTAACCCTAACCTAACACTAGCCCTAACTCTAATTTTAACCCTTACCCTAGTTCTAAACCTAGCTATAACATCATGCCTAACCATAAACATAACCCTAACACTAGCCCTAAACCTAGACTTAGGCTTAATACTAACCCTAGCTCTAATCTTAGCCCTATTAAAGCCCTAACCCTAACCCTAACAAACCCTAACCCTAAGACTAACTCTAAATCTCTCCCTAGCTCCATCCCTAGTTCTAACTCTATCCCTTATGATAACCCAAACCCTAGCCATAACCCTAGCTGTAACCTAGATTTAACCCTAACTCTAAATCTAACCCTAAACATTAACCTAAACCATATCCTAACACTAGCTCTAAACCTAACCCTAATTTGAAAACTAGCTCTAACCCTAGCCCTAGCCCTCAAGCAAAACCGAACAATAGCACTGAACGTAACCCTTAACCTAAACCATAGCCTAACCCTACACCTAGCCCTAACCCTATCCCTAATTCAAGTCCTAACCCTAATTCTGTAACTAATATTAACCCTGACTCTAACCCTAAAACTGACCCTAGATCTACACATCACCCTATCCCTAAATCTAATCCTAACACTAGACCTCGCCCTAATCCTAACCCTAAAACTAGCCCTAATCATAATGCCAGTTCTTACATTAGCCATAGCCCGAAACCTAACACAAAACCTGGCCCTAATCCAAGGCCTAACCCTAGCCCTACTCTAACCCTATCTCTAGTCCTAAACCAAGCTCTAACACTATCCCTTACCCTAAGCCAAACCCTCACCCTATTGCTACTCTAGTTCTAACCCTAATCTTAAGCCTACCCCAAACCCTAACTTTATTACTAGTCCTAACACTAGCCCTCATTCTAGCTCTAAAATTAACCCAAACCCTAACCCTAACCCTGACCTTTATTCTGAAAATAACACCAAAACTTTGTTTCAACTTGACCCAAACCCTTATTTGAAGCTTAACACTAGCCCTACTGGTAACCCTATACTTAAACCTAACACTAACTCTAGCCCTAGACCTAAACCTAATCCTAAATATAGCCATAACCCTAGCCCTAGCCCTAACAATAACCCTTAACCTAACTCAAGCAGTAACCCTACCCCTAGACCTAACCCTAGTTCTCATTCTGGACCTAACCCTAAACCTAATCCTAACCTGAACTTTGACACTTACCCTAAAGAAACCTAGCTCTAAAACTTAACCTAACCCAAAAACTAACCCTAACACTTCATGAAACCTAAATCTAGCCAAAAGCATAACTCTAGCTCTTAAATTACTAATACACCTAACACTAGACCTAAACCTCACACAAAAGCTAGCCCTAATTGTAGCCCTAAACCTATCCCTAAGTATAAATCTAACACTATACCTAGCCCAAACCCTAACCCTAACCCACGTCCTAGCTCTAACCCTAGCTCAAACCATTAACCTTACCCTAAACATAACCCTAAACCAAACCCAAAACCTCACCCTAACCCTAGCCCTAATCCTAACAATAACCAAAACCCAAATCCTAGCTCCAAATCTATCAATTATCCTAACCATAACCCTAAACCTAATGCTAACCCTAGCCCTAATACTAACACTAACCCTATAGCCCTGACTGTAACACTAATCCTTGCCCTAGCCTATTACTAGCTCAACCCCTAACCCTTAAACATAACCTAACAACAAAAATAAATGAAGGGCTAACCCTAACCGTAACCCTAGCCCTAATCCTAACCTTAACACTAGCCATAACCTAACCCTAAACTTATCCCTATTGATA
The DNA here is from genome assembly GCF_047511675.1 of Marmota flaviventris. Classification (NCBI taxonomy): domain Eukaryota; kingdom Metazoa; phylum Chordata; class Mammalia; order Rodentia; family Sciuridae; genus Marmota; species Marmota flaviventris. The sequence continues at coordinate 13,801,004 of NC_092510.1, forward strand.
ATACTAGATGTAAAGATAAACCAACACTTACTCTGAACATAAACCTAACCCTAGAACTAACAGTGAACCTAACCCTAATCCTAACCCTAAGCTAGCTCAAACCCTAACCCTAACCCCAAACCTAAACCTAATGCTAACCTAAACCTAACCCTAACTCTAACCTGAAATCTAAACTTAATACCTTAACTCTAATGATAACCCTAGTCCTAACACTAACACTAACCTTAGCATCACCATGACCATAACCCTAGACCAAACCCTAAATTAACCTTAGCCCTCCCACAAAATCTAGCTCAAACTCTTAACCATACCCCAAACCTAATACTAACTCTAACCCTCATTCTAAACCTGACCCTAACACTACCTCTAGCCCTAATCCTAACCTAACCCTAGCCTTAACCCTAGGTCTAACCCTATAAATTACCCTAAAAATAACCATAATGCTAATGCTAACCCTAGGCCTAACCCTAAACCTATCACAAACCAAAACCATATCCATTACCCTAAACCTAAACTGAAACCTAAACCTAACCCTATCCATTACCTTTACCCTAATTCTAACCTTAATGCTAATTCGAGCCCTAAACCTAAACCTTAACATAACCCAAACCCAAAGCCTGAGCCTAACCCTAATAATACCCCTAGCTCTAAAAATGACCCTTTCCCTAAACGTAACACTTAAATTTGACCTAGCCATAAACTTAAACCTAAGACTATCCCTAACTGTAAACCTGGACCTGACACTAGCCCTAGCGCTAATTTTTGCCCTAATCCTAACAAAAAAACCCAGCCCTAATCCTAGCATTAATACTAACCCAAAACTTAACCCTAGCCCTAACCCTAAAACTAATCATAAAACTAGTCCTAACCCTTACCATAGCACTTAAACCAAATGAGCAACAGGCCTAACACTAAACCTTAACTTAAACCAAACACTAGCACTACACCTAGAACTAACCCTAGCCCTAATTCAAGACCTAATCCTAACCTTAAAAATAACCCTGATGCTGTCTCATATCCTAAAACTCATCCTAGCTCTAAACAGCACCCTAAACATAAACCAAAACCAAACAGTAACCCTATCCCTAATTCGAGTCCTAACACTTACCCTCAAACTAACCCTGACCTGACTCATATTCTAACACTAACTCTACCTATAAATATCAATTTAACCTTAAACCTAACTCTAACACTTGACCTACCCCTACCCCTAATCCTAAAACTAACCCTAATTGTAACCCTAGTTCTTATATTAGTAATTGCCCTAACCCTAGCCTTAAACCTGACACAAAACTAGCCCTAATTTGAGCCCTAAACCTAGCTTTAACCCTAACCCTAGCCATAAACCTATGTCTAAAACTATCCCTTACCCTAAGCAAAACCCTAATCCTAATTGTAATCCTAGACCTATTCCTAATCCTTAGGCTAACAAAATAATAACCCTATTGATAGTCCTAATTCTAGATCTCATTCTGGCTCTAACCCTATCCCAAACTCTTAGCCTAACCCTTACCCTCATTCTGACCATAACACAAATCTGAGGTCTAAACCTGACCCTAACCCTAAATCACACCCTAACACTAGCCCTACTCGTAACCTTACACCTAAACCAAACCCTACCATTAGCCCTAGACCTAATCCTAATTCTAAATTTAGCCTTATCTCTAGCTCTAGACCTAAAGTAAAACCTAGCCATAACCCTAACAATAACCCTTAACCTAACACAAACACTAACCCCACCTCTAGACCAAAACCTAGTCTCAATTCTGGCTTTAACCTGAACTTTAACTGTAACCCGAACACTGACCCTGCCTTTAGCACTAAACGTACCTCTAAATCTGACCCCAAAAAAAGACTAAACCTAATTCTAGACACATCCATAACTCTAACACTAAAACAAGCCCTAAACATAACTCTGGCTGTTACATTACCCATAACCCTAACCCTAGGCCTAAACCTAACACTAAACACAGAGCTAATCCAATCCCTAAACGTAGCCCTAAGCATAACACTAACCCTAACCCTAGCCTTCACCTAACCCTAGCCCTAACATAAACCTAGCCCTCACCTTAGTCTTAACCCTAGGTCAAAGCGTAAACCTTAACCTAAACATAAACCTAGACTTATCAAAAACACTAACCCTAACCCTAGCCCTAATTCTAAACTCAACCCTTGCCCTAAACCTAGCTCTAAACCCACCCATTACCCTAACCCCAAACCTATTGATAATCCTAGCCCAAACCCTAACACTAAACCTAACGCTAACCAGAAAACTGACCTTAGACATAATCCTAAATTTAACACTTCATCTAAAACCCTATCTCAAACCCTAAACCTATCCAGAAACCTAAACATAACCATAGTCCTAATCCTAACCCTAAACCAAAATCTAACCCTAACCTAACCCTATATCTAACCCTATACATTACCCTAAACCTAAACCTAAACTTAATGATAACCCTAGCCCTAACAATAATCCTAATACTAACTCTTCAATAATCCTATCCATAGACCTAACCCTAAAGCTAAACCTCTCCCTAGCCATAACCCTAGCTCAAAACCTAACCCTTACACTAACCATAACCCTAAAGCTAACCCTAGTTCTAAACCTAACCATAACTCAAGACCTATTCCTAACCTTAACCCTAGTTCTAACCTAAGCTCCAATCCAACCCATTACCATAACCATAACCCTTACCTTAATGCTAACCCTAAGCCTAACCCTAACCCTATTGCTAATGCTAACACTATCAATTACCCTAAACATAACCCTAACCGTAAACCAAACACTATCATTACCGTAACTCTAACCATAATGCTAATTCGAGCCCTGAACCTAAATCCTAACTTAAACCAAACCTTAACTTTGACCCTAAATTTAAAAATTCCCCTAGCTCTAAACCTGAACCTTACCCTAAGCCTAACACTTGCACTAGATGTAGAACTAAACCTAAACCTAAAATTATCTTTATCCATAACCCTAGACCTGATGTTAGCCCTAGACCTAATCCTAGCATAAACCTAAAAAAAAAAAAAAAAAAAAAAAAAAAAAAACATTAGCCCTAATTCTAGCCCTAAACCAAGCCTTAATCATAACCCTAATTCTACGCCTTGCCCTAACCCTACTCTAACCATAACCCTACCTCTAAACCTATGCCATCCCTTATCCTAAACATAACCCTAACCATATCCCGATTGCTAGACCTAAACTGAACACTAATCCTAACCCTAACACTAGCTCTAACTCTATCTCTAAACCTAAGCAAAACCCTAACCCGAATGGTAACCCTAAACCTATCTGTAATCCTTTGCCTAATCAAAAGACTAACCCCATTAATAGTCCTAAACCTAGCCCTCATTCTAGCTCTAACCTATGCCAAAACTTAACCCTAACCCTGACCCTTATTCTGACCATAAAAATAAACCTATGTCTAAACCTGACTCTAACCCTAGACCAAAACTTAAGACTAGCCCTACTAGTTAACTTATACTAAACCTGACTCTACCCATGGCCCTAGACCTAAACCTAATCCTATAATCTAGCCTTAAATCTAGCCATAGACCTAAACAAAACCCAGCCCTAGCCCTAAAAATAACCCTTAACCTAACACAACGAATAACCCTACGCCTAGACATAAACCTAGTCCTAATTTTGGCTTTAACCTTAACCCTAACACTAACCTGAACACAGACCCTGAATTTAACACTAAGCTAACTCTCAACCTGACCCTAACCAAAAACCTAAACCTAACACTAGACCTAGCCATTACCTAAACCTACAGCTAGCCCTAATCATACTCCTGGGTCTTAAATTATCCATAGACCTAACCCTGCACTTTAACCAATCACAAAACCTATAGTAAATCCTAGGCCTAAACCTAGCCCTAAGCATAACCCTAACCCTAATCCTAGCCCTAATTTTAACCATAACTCTAGCCTTAGTTCTAAACCTTACTCAATACCTAACACTTACCCTAAATATAAACTTAGACTTATTCCTAACTCTAACCCTAACCCTATCCCTAACCATAAACTTAACCTTATCCCCAAACCTAGCTCTGAACATACCAATTAGCCTAACACTTACCCTAACCCTAACTGGAAAACTAACCCTTGACCTAACCCTAAACCTAACATTTGCCATAGCCCTAACCCTAGCTCAAACCCTAACCTGTACCGGAAATCTAAACCTAACCATGCCTTAACCTTAACCCTAAAACTAAATCTAACCCTAAACCTAAACCTGAACTTACATCTAACCATATCCATTACCCTACCCCTTATCCTAACCCTAATAATAAACCTAGCCCTAACCCTAACCCAAACCCTAAACATACCATAATCCTATCCTAGACCTAATGCTGAACCTAAACCTGAACTTAGCCCTAGCTCTAACTGTAGCTCATACTCTAAACCTCACACTAAACAAACCCTAGCTGAATCCCTAACGTTAACCCTAGCCCTAAGACAAACTCTCTCATCGCTTCTCGGCCATTTGGCTAAGATCAAGTGTAGACAAACTCTCTCACACTAGCCCTCTTCCTAGTTCTAACCCAATCTCTGACTATAACCTAACCCTAGCCCTAACCCTTGCCCTATACTTAGTCCTAGCCTAACCTTAGATCCAAGCCTAACTCTAAATGCAACCCTAAGTATAGCCTAAGCCTAACACTAACACTAGACCTAACCCTAATGCTAATAATAAAACTAGTGTTAACCCTAACCCTGGGATAAAACAAAACTGAACAATAGACTAACCCTAAACCTTAAGTTAAACCAAACCTGCAATTACACCTACAACTAATCCTAGCCCTAATTTCAGTCCTAACCCTAACCTTAAAACTAACTCTGACTCTGACTTATACCCTAACACTCACCTTAGCTCTAAAACACCACTCTAACCATAAACCAAACCATAACAGTAAATTTAGCCCTAATTTGAGTCCTAACCCTAACCATAAAACTAATCCTTTCCCTGACTCCTATCCTAATAATAACCCCAGCTCTAAATTCATCCTAACCTTAAACCTAACCCTAACACTAGAACTACCTCTAACACTAACCCTAAAGCTAACCCTAATTGTAACCCTGATTCTTAAATTATTTGATGCCCTATTACTATCCCTAATGCTAACAATAAATCTAGCCTTAATCGGAGCCCTAAACCTAGCTTTAACACGAACCCAAACACTAACCCTAACCCTAACACTAGCTCTAACTCTATCCCTAAACCTAAGCAAAACCCTAAACCGAATGGTAACCGTAGACCTATCCCTAATCCTTAGGCTAATCAAAATCCTAACCCTATTAATAGTTCTAAATCAAGCCCTAATTCTAGCTCTAACCTATCCCTAACCTTAAACCTAAACCTGACCCTTATTCTCACCATAACACTAACCTTAAATCTAAACCTGACTTTAACCCTAGACCAAAACCCAAAACTAGTATAAGGTTACTAATGTAACCTTATACTAAACCTGACTCTACCACTAGCTCTGGATCTAAACCTAATCCGAAATCTAGCCTTAACTCTAGCCCTAGACCTAAACAAACAACTAACCCTAATAATAACCCTTAACCTAATGCAAAGAATAACCCTACCCCTAGACATAAACCTAGTCCTAATTCTGGCTTTAACCTTAACCCTAACACTAACCTGTACATGGACCCTGCATTTAACACTAAGGTCTCTCTAAGCCTGACCCTAACCAAAAATCTAAACCTAACACTAGACCTAGCCATAATCCTAACCCTATAACTAGCCCAAATCATACTCCTGGCTCTTACATTACCCATAGCCCTAACCCTACACCTTAACCTAACACAAAACCTAGAGTGAATCCTAGGCATAAACCTAGGCCTAAGTGTAAACTTAACCCTAATCCTAGCCTTAATCCTAACCCTAAGTGTAGCCTTAGTCCTAAATTTTACTCAATGTCTTACTCTTTCCCTAAATATAAACTTAGACTTATCCCTAACTCTAACCATATCCCTATCCCTAAACCTAAACTTAACCCTATTCCTAAACCTAGCTCTGAACATACACAGTACCCTAAACCTAACCCTAACCCTATTGATATCCCTAGCCATAATCCTAACCCTAACCCTAAACCTAACAGGAAATCTAACCCTAGACCTAACCCTAAACCTAACACTTGCCATAGTCCTAACCCTAGCTCAAACCCTAACTCGTACCAGAAACCTAAACCTAACCATGCCTTAACCTTTAACCTAAAATTAAATCTAACCTTAAACCTAAACTTACATCTAACCATATCCATTACCCTCACCCTTATCCTAACCCTAATGGTAAACGTAGCCCTAACCCTAACCCTAACCCTAAACCTACCGTAAACCTATCCCTAGACCTAACGCTGAACCTAACACAAAACTTAGCCCTCGCCCTAACTCTAGCTCAAACACTAATCCTTACTGTAAAAAAAAAAAAAAAAAAAACCTAGCCCAAGCCCTAACCCTAATCCTAGCCCTAATCCTAATGGTAACCATAGCCCAAACCCTAGCTCCAAATCTATCCATTACACTAACCATAACCCTAAACCTAATGCTAACCCTAGCTCTAACCCTAAATCTACCTCTATCCCTAGCTCTGATTCTAACCTGAACCCTCAACCTGGCTGGATTGATGTTCACGGGCTTTTAGCCAGCTCTCAGGCTTTTGACCTTAGTCCCCCCTAATGGTTTAATCTGAAATCTGCCTAGGCCCCTTAGTGATAGTGATGTAACTGCTCCTTATTGGTTCTTGCTACTGTCTTCGCTTACTCCTTCCTATCACTATATAACCTTGTGCCTGGCACAATAAAGTTGAGATTATTGCACCTTCACTGTTGACTCATCTCCCGACTCCGTGTGAGTGTGTGGGCCAGGTTGGGTGTCAAGCTGGGTCGTGATACTTATGCTCTCGCTCAGCCCAGGAGACACTAGCTGGTCTAGTGCACATCACTACCTCTGTCAGAGGGCTATTCCGACAGTTGGTGCTTCAGAGACGACAGGCTGGTCTCCCACATACCCTTGTCGAGTGGGGCGACAACCCTAGGCTTAACCCTAACACTAACCCTAACCCTAGCCCTAATCCTAAACATAACCCTAGCCCTAAACCTATCCATTACCCTAAACATAAGTCTAATTCAAATGCTAACCCTAGGCCTAACTCTAAACCTATCTCTAACACTAACCCTATCCATTTCCTAAAACTAACCTGAACACTAACCTTATTAATTACTCTAACCCAATCCCTAACCCTAAAGCTAAATCAAGCCCTAAACCTAAACAATAACTAAACCAAACCCTAAACGAGACACTTACCCTAACAATACACCTAGCTTTAAACTGGACAGTTTCCCGAAACCTAACCATGCAATAGACCTAGACATAAACCTAACCTTAACACTGTCCCTAAGTATTACCCTAACTGACATTAACCATAGACCTAATTCTCACCCTAAACCTAACACAAACCCAGGCCCTCATACTAGCCCTAAACCTACCCTTAATCCTAACCTAAATCCTAACTCTAGCCCAATCCCTAATTCCAACCCTCACCCTTGTTCTGAACCTAGATATAACCACATCCCTTCTCCTAACCCTAACCATAACCCTTACCCTAACACTAACCCTAGCTTTAATCCTAGCCCTAATTAGTGCTAATTGTAACCCTAACTCTAACCCTACCTCCAAGACTAACTCTAATTCTTGACCTAGACCCTATTTTTAGTACTAACTCTATCTTTTACCATAACCCTAACACTAGCCATAACCTCACCACTAAACGTAGCCCAAGTCCTAACCCTAGATCTAACCATAACTCTAAATATAACCTTAAACCTAAGCTTGAACCTCACCCTACCACTAGCCCTAAAACTATCACTAATCCTAAAACTATTTCTAAACCTCGATGTAGCTCTACAACAAAACTGAGCCATAGCCCTAACCATAACACTAACCTAACTGTAACCTCAGAAATGGCATTAGACCTAGCCGTAATGCTTGCCCTAACCCTAACAAAAACCTAACCCTAAACCTATCCATAACTCTGCCTTATTTGTAGTGTTATCATTAGCCCTAAAACTAACACTGACCTTGACTCTGACCCTAACACTAATCTTATTTCAAATCATCACTCTATTAATAACCTAACCGTAACACTAGACCTAGCCCTAACCCTAACCATAAAATCAGCCCTAATTTTAACCCTAGTTCTTATATTAGCCATAGCACTACCCTAGCGCTAACCTAATCTAAAACCTAGCCCTAACCCTAAACCTAACACTAGCTTTAACCCTAACCCTAACTCTAAACCTAATCCTAACCCTATCCTTAATCCTAACAATAACCCTAGCCCTAACACTAGCTCTAATCCTATTACCTTAACCCTAACGCTGACCTTAATACTAATCCTAGAATAACCCCAACTCTATCCATAACCCTAACCCTATTCATTTCCCTAAACCTAAACTGAACCCTAAACCTAATTATATACATTATCCTAACCCCAAACATAATCCTAACCTAATTTGAGGCCTAACCCTAAACCTTAACCTAAACAAGCCCTAACCATCACCCTGACCCTAATAATACCCTTATCTCTAAAACTGACCCTAACACTAAACCTAACCCTTACACTATACATAGCCATAAACCTAACCCTGAAACTATCCCTAACCATAACCCTAGACCTGACATTAGCTCTATCCCTAATGTTAGCCCTTATGTTGAAACAAACAAAAAACCAAATAAACAAACAAACAAAAATAAAACATAGCACTAATCCTGGCCCTAAACCTAGACTTAATCCAAACCCTAAAAATAACACTAGGCCTAACCCTAAAATGAACCCTCACCCTAGCCCTTAACCTAACTATAATATCATACCGTACCCTAACCCTAATTCTAAACCTAGCCCTAAACCAAGGCCTAGCCCTAATACTAACCCTAGCTTTAATCCTAGAACTAATTTAGCTTTAACCCTAAACCTAATCAAATTCCTAGCCCTAAGACTAACTATAACTCTCGCCCTAGCCCTATCCCTAGTTTTAACATTATCCCTTACCATGACCAAAGCCTAGCCCTAACCCTAGCCCCAAACATAGACCTAGCTCTAAACCTAGATCTAACACTAACTCTAAATCTAACCCTAACCTTAAACCTAAACCTCACCCTAACACTAGCCCTAATCCTAATGCTAATTTGAAAACTATCCCTAACTATAGCCATAGCATTCAAGCAAAACTCAGCTACAACTCTGATCCTAAACCTTAACCTAAACCAAACACTAACGCTAGGCCTAGCCCCTACAATAGCCTTAATTTGAATCATAAACTTAACCATACAACTAATAATGACCCTGACTCTGATCCTATAACTAACCCCTGCTCTAAACATCACCCTAACCCTAAACCTAACCCAAACATTAAACTTAGCCTTAACCCTAACCCTAAAACTAGCACTAATCGTAATGCCAGGTCTTACATTAGCAATAGCCCTAAACCTAACACAAAATCTAGCCTTAATCTGAGCCCTAACTCTACCTTTTACCCTAATGCTAACCCTAAACCTAACCCTAACTGAAGCTCTAACCCTATCCCTTAACCTAAGCCAAACCCCAACCCTAATGCTACCCTAATCCTAACCCTAATCCTTAGCCTACCCCAAACCCTAACTCTATTACTAGTCCTAACCCTAGGCTTTATTCTATCTCTAACCTTAACCCAAACCCTAAGCCTATCCCTGAACCTTATTCTGACCCTAACACTAACCCTAGGTCTAAGCCTGACCCTAACCCTAAACCAAACACTAACACTAGCCCTATTAATAAACCTATATCTAAAACTAACCATAACAGTAATACTAGACCTAAACTTAATCCTAAACATAGCCATAACTCTAGCCCTAGGCCAAAACAAAAACCTAGCTCTAGCACTAACAATAACCATTAGTCTAATGCAATGACTAACAATACCCATAGAACTAACCCTAGTAAAATTGTGCTCCTAACCCTAAATCCAATGCTAACCTGAACACTGACCCTTACCCTAACACAAACTCTAGCTCTAAACCTTATCCTAACCCAAAACATACCCTTAACACTAGACCTATACATAACCCTAACCATAAAACTAGTTATAACCATAATCCTAGTTCATACATCACGCATAGTCCAAACACTAGCCATAAACCTCCCCCAACACCTACACCTAAATGTAGCACTAAAACTAGCTGTAAGCCTAATCCTAACCCTAGCCATAGCCCTAAACCTCACACTTGCCTAGCCCTAACCATAGATCAAACTCTCTTACCATAAATGTAACCTTAATCCTAACCCTAACACTAGCCATAATCCTGTTACCATAGCACAAATCCTACCTCAAATTCTATTACCATAAATATAACCCTAAAACTAATGCTAACCTTAGCCCTAACTCTAACCCTAATTCTAAACATAGCCCTGACTCTAACCCTAAAAATTGCCCTAGCCATAACTATAAACACTTAACCTAAACCTAACCCTAACACTAACCCTAGGCCTAACTCTAACCCTAGTCTAATCCTAACGTTAACCCAATCCCTAACACTAGCACTAACTCTATCCATTACACATAAGCCTATCCCAAATTATAACCCTGGACCTAAACCTAACACTATCCCTAAAACTAACCCTATACATTACTCTATACCTAACCTGAACCTAAACATAATCTGTGCATTACTCTAACCCTAACCCTAATTCTAATTTGAGCCCTAAACCTAAACCTTAACATAAAGTAAACCCTAACCTGGACTTTGACCCAAATAATACACCCAGATCTAAACCTGATCCTTAGCCTAAACCTAATGCTTAAAATAGACCTAGCTATAAACCTAACCCTAAACATAACCCTAGACCTGGCATTAGTCTTAGCCCTGATTCTAGCCCTTACTCTAACACAAAACCTAGCCCTTATCCTATCCCTAAACCCAGCCTTAATCCTAATCCAAAACCTCACCCTGGCTCCATCCCTAATTTTAACACTCTACGTAGTCCTGAACCTAACTATAACCCAAATCACATCCCCTAAAACTAACCCTAACCCTAACAATTAAAGAAACAATTAAAATAAATTAAAACAAACACCCTAGCCTTAACTATAGGGCTAATACTAACACAAACACTAGCGCTAATCCTAGCCCTAATTTATCCCTAACACTAAACCTACACCTAACCCTAGTCCTAAGACTAACTCACCCTAGCCCTATTTCTATTTCTAACCCTATCCGTTACCTTAGCCCTAACCTTAGCCCTCATCGTAGCCATAGCCCTAACCCTAGATCTAACCATAACTCTAAATCTAACCGTAAATTTAAGCCTAAACCTCACCCCTTCATTAGCCCTAATACCATTGCTAATCCTAAAACTAGCTCTAACCCTAGCCCTAGCCCTAAAACAAAACTGAGTCATTGCTCTAACCCAAAACCTTAACCTAAACCAAACCCTAATCCTACAACTAGCCATAAACCTAGCTCTAATTCAAGTCCTAGGCCTAAAACGAATCATAGCTCTAAATATCACCCTAACCCTAAGCTAATGCTAACACTAGACCAGCCCAAATCCCATCCCTAAAACTAACCCAAATCATAAACCTAGTTATTACATTGGCCTTAGCCCGAACTCTAGCCTTAACCTTAACACAAAAATAGCCCTAATCCAAGCCCTAACAGTAGATTTAACCCTAAACTTAACCCTAACTCTAGCCGTAACCATATCCCTTAACCTAAGCAAAACCCTATCCATAATAATAACCCTAGTCATAACCCTAATCCTTAGCCTAACCCAAAGCCTAACCCTATTACTAATCCTAACCCTAGCAATCATTGTAGCTCTAAATATAACCAAAAACCTAGCCCTAACCTTCACCCTTATTCTGACACTAACACTAATTATAGGTCTAAACCTGAACCTAACCCTAAACTGAACCCTGAAACAAGCCTTATAGTAACCTTATACCTAAACCTAACCCTAACACTAGCCCTAGACCTAAACCTAATTCTAAATCTAGCGATATCTCTAGCCCTCCACCTAAACAAAACTTAGTCCTAGCCCTAACAATAATGCTTAACTTAAAACAAACACTAACCCTACCCCTAAACCTAACCTTGTCTTAATTCTGGCTTTCACCCTAACCCTAACTCTACCCTGAACATTGACCGTGCCTTTAACAGTAAACATATCTCTAATCCTGAGCCTAAACAACATCTAAACCTAACACTAGACATAGCCATAACTCTAACTCTAAAATTAGCGCTAATCATAACCCTAGTTCTTATATTCCCCATAGCTCTAACCCAAGGTCTAAACCTAACACAAAACCTAGATCTTATCCTAGGCCAAAACCTAGCCTTACGAGTAACCCTAACACCTTAGCCGTAACCCTAACCTAATCCTCTCCTTAGTCCTAACCCTGGCTCAAAACCTAACCCTTACCCTAAATATAAACCTACACCTATCCTTAAATCTAACCCTAAACCTAGTCCTAATCCTAACATTAATTCTAGCACTAAACCCAGCTCTAAAGATACCCATTACCCTAAACATAACCCTTAACTCTATTGATAACCCTAGGCCTAATCTTAACCCTAAACCTAACCAGAAAACGAATCCTATACTTAACCCTAAACCTCACCCTCATCATTCACCTAACCCTAGCTCAAATCTTAATCCTTACCATAAACCTAACCATAACCATAAACCTAACCCTAAGCCTAACCCTCAATCTAACTCTAACCATAAACCTAAACCTACATCTAATCGTATCTATTACCCTAAGCCTAACACTACCTCTAATGATGACTGTAGCCCTAATCCTAAACCTAACCCTAACAGTACTGTAATCTTATCCCTAGACCTAACCCTAAACCTAACCCTCAACCTAGCCCTAAACCTAGCTCAGATCCCAACCCTTACACTAAACATAACCCTAACCCTAACCCTAGATATAACCTTAACCCTAACCCTAACTCAAGACCTATTTATAACCATAACCCTAGCCCTAACTTTAGCTGTAACCCTATTCATTATCCTAACCAAAACACTTACCCTAATGCTAACTCTAAACCTAATGGTAACCCTATCACAAACCCTAAACTTATCAATTATTCTAAACCTGAACTGAAACTAAACAAAAACCTTTCATTACTCAAACCCTGATCCTAAAACTAATTAGAGCCCTAACCCTAAACCCTAACCTCAAACAAACTCTAACCCTGAACCTTACCCTAATAATTCCCCTAGCTCTAAACATGACCCTTACCCTAAATATAACACTTCCAGTAGACCTACCCATAAAACATTCTAAATCTATCCCCAACCGTAACTCTAGACCTGACATTAGCACTAGCCCTAATCCAACCCAAACCCTAACACAAACACCAGCCCTTATCCTAGCCCTAAACCTAGCCTTAATCCTAACCCTAACTCTAACCTGAGGCCTAAACCTAACACTAACCCTAGTACTAATCTTAGCCCTAATTTATGCCTATCCCTAACCTTAGACCTAACCATCACCCTAAGACAAACTCTAACTCTCACCCTTGCCCCATCTCTAGTTTTAACCCTATCCCTTATTGGAACAATAATCCTAGACCTAAACCTAGCCCTATCCTTAGCCCTAGCCCTAACATAGATCTAACTCTAACTCTAAATCTAAATTAACCCTAAGCCTAAACCTAAACCTAACACTAGCCCTAAACCTAATGCTAATCCTAAAACTAGCCCTAATCCTAGCCCTAGCCCTAAAACAGTTATAGCCCTAGACCTAACCCTTAACCTAAACCAAACCCTAAGCCTAACGCTAAACTTAGCACTAATTCGAGTTTTAAGCTGAACCCTAAAACTTACCCTGACCCTGAGTCTGACCATAACACTAACCCTAACTCTAAGCCTCACCCTAACCCTAAACCTAAACCTAACACTAGACCTAGCCCTAACCCTAAACCTAAATTTAGCCCTAAATATAACCGTGGTACTTACATTAGCCGTAACCCTAACCCTAGTTCTAACTTAACACAAAACCTGGCCCTAATTAAAGCCCTAACCCAAGATTTAACCCTAACACTAAAGCTAACCCTAGCCCTAATCATAACCATAACCCTATGGCTAACCCTAGCTCTAACCCTATCTATCACCATAACTATAACCCTAACACTAATGCTAACCCTAGGCCTAAACCTAACCATATCACTAATCCTAAACTTATCCGTTACCCTAAATCAAACCTAAACCCTAAACCTCAACCTATCATTACCCAAACCCTAACCTTAATGCCAATTCAAGCCCTAAATTTAAACCATATACCAAACCCTAACCAAGGCCCTGACCTAACAGCACCCCTAGCTCTAATCCTGACCTAAAACTAAACATAACACTTACACTACCTGTATCCATAAACTAACCCTAAAATTATATTTAATGATAACCCAAGACCTAATATTAGTCCTTACCCTAATCCTAGCCCAACTGTAAAACAAACCCTAGTCCTCATCCTAGCCCTAAAACCAGCCTTAATAATAATTCTACCCTAACCATAGGCATAACCCTAATTCTAATCCCCCCCCTACCTCAAAACATAGGTATAATGCCAATCCTTACCCTAAACTTAACCCTAACCCTAAACCTAATGCTAGGCCGAAGCTGAACAGTAACTGTAGCCCTAATTCTAGCCTTAATTTAACACTATCCCTAACCTATCCCTAAGACTAACTCTAACTTTCACACTAGCCCTATCACTATTTCTAACCCTATCCTTACCATAACACTAACCTTAGCTCTAACCTTAACCATAAATCTTGCCTTGTCCTTATTCCTAGCCGTAACCCTAGATCTATCTCTAATTCTAAATCTAACACTAACTCTAAGCCTAAGCCTAACATAAACTCTAGCCCTAACCCTAATGCAACTTGCAAAACTAGCCCTAACCCTGACCCTAGCAGTAAATCAAAACCAAGCAATAGCCCTAATACTAAACCTTAACTTAAAACCAAATCCTAGTACTACACCTAGGCCCAACCCTAGCCTTAATTTTAGTCCTAACCTTAAACTAATACTAACCCTGACTATGACTCATATCCTAACACTCACCCTAGCTCTAAACACCATCCCAACCTTAAACCAAACACTTACAGTAACACTAGCCGTAATTAGAGTCCTAACCCTAACCTTAAAACTAACCCTGACCCTATTAATCTAACACTAACACTAGCGCTAAATATCACCCTTACCTTACACCTAATCCTAACACTAGAGGTCTAACCCCTAACCATAACCCTAAAAATAACCCTAATTGTAAACCTAGTTCTTACATTAGCCATTACTCTAACCCTAGCCCTATACCTAACACAAAAACTAGCCCTTATCTGAGCTCTAAACCTAGCTTTAACCATAAATCTAGCCCTAAACTTAGCTCTAACCCTATCCTTACCCTAAGCCAAACCCTAACACTAATTCTAATCCTACTTTAATGCTAATCCTTAACCTAACCCAAACCCTATTTCTATTACTAGTCCTAACCCTAGCCCTCATTCTAGCTCTAACCATAATCCAACCCCTAAACTTAACCCTGACCTTTACTCTGACCATAAAACTAATCGTAGGTATAAACCTGAACCTAACTCTAAATGAAACTCTAACACTAGCCCTTCCGGTAACATTATACATAAACCTAACCCTAACAGTAGCCCTAGACCAAACCTAATCCTAAATATAGCCATAATTCTAGCCCTAGACCTAAAGAAAAACCTAGAATAAGCACTAATAATAACCCTTAGCCTAAGTCAAACACTAACTCCTCCATTAGACCTAACCCTAGTCCTAATTCTGGCTTTAATTCTAACCATAATCCTAATCTGAACACTGACCCCGACACTAAAACTAACCCAAGCTATAAACATCACCCTAACCCTGAAACTATACCTATCCCTAACATTAACCCTCAAACTAGCCCTAATCATAATAAGTTCTTAATTTAGCCATAGCCCTAACCTATTGCAAAACCTAGCCCTAATCCAAGCCCTACCCTATCTTTAACCCTAAATGTAACTCTAATGCTAACCATAGACCTAACCCTAAGCCTAAGCCTAATCTTAGACTCAATCCTAAGCATAACCCTAGCCCTAACCCTATCTCTAACCCTATCCATTATATAAGGATAACCTTAACCCTTATGCTAACCCTAGGCCAAACCCCAATCCTATGTCAATCTCTAACCCTATCCATTAACATACACCTAACTTGAAACCTAAACCTAAAACTATCATTAACCTATCACTAAATCTAATGCTAATTCGTGCCCTAACCAAAACCCCTAACCTAACCTAAACCTAACCCTGACCCTAATAATACCCCTAGCTCTAAACCTGACCCTAACCATAAATCTAACCCTTACAATAGACCTAGATATAAACCTAACCCTAAAACTATCTTTAAAGCTAACCCTAAACCTGATATTAGGCTTAGCTCTAATCCTAGAACTAACCATAACACAAAACTTAACCCACAAGCTAGACATAATCCTAGAATTCATCATAACCATAACCTTAAACCTAACCCTAATTCTAACCCTCACCCTATCCCTAAAAGTAGGTATAATCTCATCCCTTACCCTAAAACTAACCCTAATCCAAACCCTAACACTAAACATAGCCCTAACCCTAGGCCTAACTCTAACATTAACACTTGTCCTAATCCCAGATCTAAGCATAGACTTAATCTTAACCATAACTCCAACCTTAGACCTAACCCCAACACTAATCCTAGCCCTAAACTTAGTCCTAACCCTATCCATAATGCTAACCCTAAACATTATCCTAACCCTAAACATAAGCCTAACGCTAATTTGAGCTCTAACCCTAAACCTTAACCTATCCCTAACACTAAACATAACACTAGCCCTAAGACTATGTAGAATTCTTGCCTTAGACCTATAGGGTAGTTCTAACCTTTTCCCTTACCATCACCCTAATCCTAGACCTGATCTTAGCCTTAATTCTAGCCCTAGCCCTAAAACAAAACCGAGCCACAGCCCTAATCCCAACCCTTAACCTAAACCAAACCCTAACCTTACACCTAGCCCTAACCCCATCCCTAACCCTATCCCTAATTCTAGTCCTAACCCTAACCTGAAAACTAACCCGGACCCTGACTCTGACCCTAACACTAAACTTAGCTCCAAATTCATTGTAACCCTTAATCTAACCTTAACACTAGACCTAGCCTTAACCCTAACATGATAAATAGAGCTAATCATAACCTTTCTTCCTACATTAGCCATAATCTTAACCCTATCCCAAACGTAACCCAAAACCTAGCCTTAATAAAGGACTAATTAGAGTCCTTATCCTAGCTTTAACCCTTAACTTAAACTAAACCGTAAGCCAAACAAATGCCCTAATCATAACATAACCCTAGCCCTAAACTTAGGCTAACTTTATCCATTAACCTAATGATAACCCTAACCATTATGGTAACCCTAGGCCTAATCCTAACCTTACCCATTATACTAAACCACAACTAAACCCTAAACCTAAACCTATCATTACAGTAAACTAATTCTAATGTTAATTTGAGCCCTAAACTTAAACCCTAACCTACCCAAACACTAACCTTGATTCTGACCCTAGTAATAAACCTAGCTCTAAAACTGGCCCTATCCTAAATCTAACCCTTACACTGGAGCAAGCCATAAACTGAAAAATAAATGTATCCCTAATTGTGACCCTAGACCTGACATTAGCCCTAGACCTAATACTAGCCCTAAACCTAATACAAACACTAGCCCTCGTCCTAGCCCTAAACCCTAGCCTTAATCAAAACCCTTACCCTAAACCTGGCCCTAACCCTAATACTAACACTCACCAAGCCCTCAGTCTTGCTATAACCCTTTCCTTTAAACTAAATGTAACCCTAAATCTACCCCTAAACCTAAGCTTAAACCTAACCCTAAGCCTAGCCCTAATTTAGCCCTATCCCTAACCATAACCCTAAACCTAGCCATAAGACGAACTCTAACTCTCACACTAGCCCTATCAGTAGTTCTAACCCTATTCTTTACCATAACCCTAACCCTAGCCCTAACCATTGTCCTAACCCTTGTCCTATCCTTAGCCCTAGCACTAACCTTAGATCAAAACCTATCTCTAAATCTAACCTTAACCTGAAGCCTAAGCCTAATCCAAACACTAGCCCTAAGCCTAACACTAATCCTAAAACTATCCCTAACCCTAGCCCTAGCCTAAAACAAAACTGAGCCATAGCTCTAACACTAATCCTTAAACTAAAAGAAACCCTAACCATACACCTACCATTAACCCTAGACCTAATTCGAGTTTTAAGCCAAACCCTAAAACTAACTCTGACTCTGACTCTGACACTAACATTAGCCTTGATCTTAAACCTAACACTAACACTCAATCTAGCCCTAAACTTAACCCTGAAATTAGCCCTAAATGTAACTCTAGTATTTACATTAGCCATAACCCTAACCCTAGCAATAACTTGACTCACAATAGAGCCATAATCTGAGCCCTATCCCAAGCTTTAAACCTAACCCAAGCCCTAAACATAACCCTAGCCCTAACCCTAGTCTAACCCTATCCATTACCGTAAACATAACCCTAACCCTAATGTGAACCATAGGCCTAAACCTAATTCTATCTCTAATCTTACTTCTATCCATAATCTTAAACCTAACCTGAACCCTAATACTAACCCTATCATTACTCTAACCCTAACCCTAAAGCTTATTTGATACCTACCTTTAGACCTTAACCTATCCTATACCTTAACCCTGACCTTTTCCATAATAATACCCCTAGCCCTAACCTGACCCTACCCCTAAACTTAACCCTTAGACTAGACGTAGCCATAATCTTAAACATAAAATTATCTTTAAGCATAATTCTAGACCTGAAATTAGCTGTACCCCAAATCCTATCCCTAACCCTAAAACATACACTAGCCCTCATCCTAGCACTAAACCTAGCCTTAATCATAACCCTAACCATAACCAAAGCCCTAACCCTAATTCTAAATTCACTGTACCTCTAAACCTAGCTATAAAATCATCCCTTACCCTAAACTTAATACTAACTCAAAACCTACTCTATATTTAAGCTGAACACTAACCATAGCCCTAATTCTAGCCCTAATTTATCCATTTCCCTAACTCAAGCCCTAAGACTAACTGTAACCACACTAGTCCTATCCCTAGTTCTAACCCTATTACATACCATAATCTAACCTTAGCCCTAACCCTTGCCCTATCCGCAGTCCTAACCCTAAACCTAGATCTAACCCTAAATCTAAATCTATCCCATCCCTAAGCTTAAGCCTAACACAAACACTAGCCCTAACCTAATGCTAATCATAAAATTAGCACTAACCCTAACCCTAGCAGTAAAACAAAACCAAGCAATAGTCCTAACCCTAAACCTTAACTTAAATCACCCTAACACTACATCTAAAACTAGCCCTAGCCCTAATTTAACTCCTAAACCGAAACTTAAGGGTAACCCTGACACTGACTCATATCATAACAGTCACCCTAGCTCTAAACACCATCCTCAAATTAAACCAAAACCTACCAGAATTCCTATCCCCAATTCGAGTCCTAACCCTAAACCTGACCCTCATTCATATCCTAACACTAACACTACCTCTAAATATCACTCTAACCTTAAACCTAACCCTAACACTAGACCTACCCTTAACCCTAACCCTAAAACTAACTCTAATGCTAACCCTAGTTCTTACATTAGCCATTGCCGTAACCCTAGCCGTAACCCTACAACAAAAACTTGCCCTAATTCAAGCTCCAAACCTAGCTTTAACCCTAAGCTTAAGCCTAACCCTAGCTCTATCCCTATCCCTTTTTCTAAGCAAAATTCTAACCCTAATGGTAACCCAAGAACTATTCCTAATTATTAGGCTAACAAAAATCTGAACCCTTTTAATAGTCCTAACTCTAGCCCTCATTCTAGTTCTAATCTAATCCCAAACCCTAACACTAACCCTGAAACTTATTCTGACACAAACAATAACCCTAGGTCTAAACATGAACCTAAGCATAGAGCAAACCCTAACACTGGCCCTATGGGTAACCTTTACATTAAACCTAACCCTAACCCTAGCCTTAAGACTAACTCTCTCACACTAGCCCTATCCCTAGTTCTAACCCTATTCCTTACCATAACCCCAAACCTAGGCCAAAACCTAGCACTAATGCTTGCCCTATCTTTAGTCCTTTTCCTAACCATAGATCTAACCCTAACTCTAAATCTAACCCTTACCCTAAGCCTAAGCCTAACACTAACAATGGCCCTAACTCTAATGTTAAATATAAAACTAGCCCTAACACTAATCCTAGCAGTAAAACAAAACTGAGCAATGGCCCTAACCCTAAACCTTAACTTAAACAACCCTAAAACTACATCTAGACCAAACCCTAGCCCAAAATTCGACTACTAACGCTAACTTAAATCTAACCCTGCAACAGACTCATATCCTAATGCTCACCAAGCTCTAGACCCTATCCTAAACATAAACAAAAATCTAACAGTAACCCTATTGCTAATTCGAGTCCTAACCCTAACCCTGAACCTGACTCATATCCTAACACTAACCCTATCTCTAAATATCACCCTAACCTTAAACCTAACCCTAACACTAGACCTACCACTAAACCTAACCCTAAAACTAACACTAATTGTAACCCTAATTCTAACATTACCCACTGCCATAACCTTAGCCCTAACTCTAACACAGAATCAAGCCCTAATCCAAGCTCTAAACCTAGCTTTAACCCTAACCCTAACTCTAACCCTAACCCTAGCTCTAAACTTATCCCTTACCCTAAGTAAAACCATAACCCTAGTGGTAACCCTGGACCTATCCCTAATCCTTAGGCTAACCAACATCCTAATCACATCAATAGTTCTGACCCTAGCACACATTCTAGCCCTAATTATATCCAAACTCTAATTCTAAACCTGATCCTTATTCTGACCCTAACACTAAACTTAGGTCTAAACCGGACCCTAACCCTAGACCAACTCTAACACTGCCACTACTGATAAACTTATTTGTAAACCTAACTCTACCATTAGCCTTAGACCTAAATCGAATCCTAAATCTAGCCTTCACTCTAGCACTAGACCTAAACAAAAACCTAGTCCCAGCCCTAGCAATAACTCTTACCCTAACCCAAACACCACCACTACCCCTAGACCTAAACCTAGTCCTAATTCTGGCTACAACCCTAACTCTAACTCTAACCCAATCACTGACCAGCATTTAAGAGTAAACCTACCTTTAAACCTGACCCTAACCGAAAATATAAACCTAATCCTAAACCTAGCCATAACCCTAACCCTAAAACTAGCCCTACTCATAATCCTAGTTCTTACATTATCCACAGCCCTAACCCTAGGCCAAAATCTAAAACAAAACCTAGAGCTAAACCTAGGCCTCAACCTAGCCCTAAGCATAACCCTAACCCTAACCCTAGCCCTAATCCTAACTTAACCCTAGCCTTAGTCCCAACCCTATATCAAAGCCTAAACCTTACCATAAACATAAACCTAGAATTATCCATAAATCTAACCTTAACCCTAGCCCTAATCCTAATCTTAAGCCTAGCTCTAAACCTACCCAATACCCTAAACCTAACGCTAAACCTATTGGTAACCCTAGCATTAACCCTAACCATAACCCTAACCCTAACCAAAAAACTAAACTTAGACCTAATCCTAAACCTAACATTCGCTATAACCCTAACCCTAGCTCAAAACCTAACTCTTACCATAAACCTAAACATAACCATAGCCCTAACCTTAACCCTAAACTTAAATCTAACCCTAATCCTAAACCTAAACCTAAATCTAACCGTATCCATTACACTAAACCTAACCCTAATGATATTCCTAGCCCTAACCCTAACTCTAACCCTAAAACTACCATAATTCTATCCCTAAACCTAACCTTTAACATAACCCTTGATCTAGCCTTACCCATAGCTCATAACCTAAACCTTATGCTAAATAAAACCCTAAACATAACCGTAGTTCTAACCCTCAACCTAACCCAAACTCATGACTCAATTCTAAGCATAACCCTAACCCTAAATTATACTCTAACTCATTTCCCTCAACATAAACCTTACCCTAATGCTAACACTACGCCTAACCCTAACCCTATAACTAAAACCAACCCTATCAATTATTCTAAACCTGACCTGAAACATAAACTTAACACTATTATTACAATAACCCTAACCCTAATGCTAATTCGAGCACTAACCCTAAACTCAAACCTAAACGAAACACTAACTCTGACCATGACCCTAGTAAATCTCCTAGGTCTAAACCTGACCCTTACTCTAAAACTATCCTTTACACTAGAACTAGCCAAAAATCTAAGCTTGAAAATAACTCTAGACCTGATATTAGGCTTAGCCATAATATATTCCTAACCCTAAAATAACCCTAGCCCTTATCTTAGCCCTAAACATAGCCTTAATCATAACCCTAACCATAAACCTGTGCCTAACCCTAACACTAACCCTAGCCCTAATCTTAGCCCTAATTTAGCAGTATCCCTAACCATAATCCTAACCTAGCTCTAAGACTAATTCTAACTCTCACCCTTGCCCTAAAACTATTTCTAACCTTATCCCTTACTGTAACCCTAATCCTAGCTCTAACCCTAGACCTAACCCTAGACCTTTTCTTAGCCCTAGCCCTAACCCTAGATCTAACCTTAATCTAAATCTAACCCTAACCCTAAGCCTAAACCTAAACCTAACACTAGCCCTAAACCTAACACAAATGCTAATCCTAAAACTAGTACTAACTCTATCCCTAGCCCTAATACAAAACCAGGCCTTAGCCCTAACTCTGACCCTTAACTGCTGAGAGCCACAGCCAAGTCTGTATGGCCCCTGGCATTTTGCCAACAGTTTTGGTTGACAGGCGAAGCATTACTATCTGCCTCGGCCGCTACTTTTGAGTTCTCACGCTACTTTGGAGTTCTCGTGGGGATTCCCCGAGAGTTCCCATTGGTTGGGGAATTGCAGGAGGAGGGATTTCCGGGAGAGATATTTCCGGCTGCGGGTTCCTGGAGGAGCCTCGTGGGGTTCGGGAGAATTCCCCGGGAGCGCGTGTGAAGTGGTTTCCTGCAGTTCAAAAATAAAGTTTGTTCCTGCTTCAGTGGCTAGTGATTTGTGCCCAGCCAGACTGCGGCACTTAACCTAAACCAAACCTTAACCTTACACCTAGTCCCAATAGCAGCCCTAATTTGAGTTCTAAGCCAAAAACTAAAACTAACCTTGAACCTGACCTAACCCTAAACTTAGCTCTAAACATCACTCTAACCGTAACCATAAATTTAACACTAGACTTAGCCATAATACTAACTATAAAACTAGCCTTATTCACAACCCTAGTACTTATATTAGACATAACCCTAACCCTAGCCTTAACCCCAAAACTAGCCTGAATCTCTGCCCTAACCCTAGCTTTAAACCTAACCCTAACCTTAACCCTAACACTAGCACTAATTTTAACCATAACCCTAGCCATTATTTTAGCTCTAACTCTATCCATTACCCTAAACATAACCCTAGCTCTAACCCTATCCGTTACCCTAACCATAACCCTAGGTCTAACCGGATCCATTACCCTAAACATAACGCTAACCCTAATGCTAACCCTAGGCTTAAACCTAACCCTATCCCTACTCATAAACGTATCCGTTACACTAAACCTAACCTGAAAACTAAACCTAACCCTATCATTACACTAATTTTAACCCTAATGCTAATTCGAGCCCTAACTTAAAACCTTAACCTATCCCAAACAATAATAATGACTCTGACCCTAATAATACCCTTAGCTCTAAACCTGACTCTAACTTTAAACATACCATTACACTAGATGTAACCATTAACCTAACCCTAAAACTATCTTTAACCATGATGCTGGACTTGAAATTAGCCCTAGCCCTAACTCAAACTATAACCCAAGTTTTAACCCTAATTCTAACCCTTGCCCTAGCAATAAACCCAGCCATAACCCCATCCCTTACCCTAAACCTAAGTATAACCCTAAACCTAGCCCTAACCCATCACCCTAACCCTAGGCCTAAAATAACACTAAGCCTAGCACTAATCCTAGCCCTAATTTAGTCCTATCCAAAGCCTAACCTTAGTCCAAAAACTAATGCTTGCCTAGCCCTATCCCTAGTTCTTTCCCTAGTCCTAGCCCCAATCCTAACTCTAAATATAACCTAATTCTAAATTTAACCATAACCATAAGCCTAAACAAAACACTAACATAGCCCTAACAATAATGCTAATCCTAAAACTTGAACTACCCTATCCCTAGTCATTAAACAAAATAAAACCATAGGCCTAAAATTAACTCTTATTCTAAACCAAACTCTAACCCTACAATTAGCCCTAACCTTAACTCTAAAACTAACCCTGAACCTGACGCTGACCCTAACACTAATCCTAGTTCTAAACATTACATTAACCTTAAATTAAGCCTAGGACTAAATCTAGCTTTAACCCTAACCATAAGCGAGCCACAATCATATCCCTAGTTCATACATTAGACATTTTCCTAACTCTACCCCTAACCCTAACACAAATTCTATCCATAATCTAAGCCCTATCCCTAGATTTAACCCAAATCATAACCCTCACACTAGTCTTAAGTCTAACCCTAGCCCCAACCCTAGATCTAACACTTTCCCTTTCACAAAGCCAAACCATAACCCAAATGCTAATCATAGTACTAACCCTAATACTTAGCAAAACTTATACTCTAACCATATTACTAGTCCTAACCCTAGCTCTCATTATAGCTCTAACCCTAATCATGACTCTTATTCTGACCCTGACATTAACCCTGGGTCTAAACCTGTCCCTATGCCTAAAACAAACCCTAATACTAGCCCTACCAGTAACCCTATATCTATACTTAACCCTAACACTAGCCCTAGACCTAAAGCTAATCCTAAAAATAGCTATAACTCTAAACCTAGACCTAAACAAATACCTTGCCATAGCTCTCACAATAACCCTTAACGTAAGCCAAATACTAACCCTACACCTAGATCTAAATCTAGTCCTAATTCTGGCTATAAACCTAACCCTAATGCTTTCCCAAACACTGACACTTACTCTAACAAAAAACCTAGCTCGAAACCTGACTCTAACCCAAAACCTAAACCTGAAACTAGACCTAGCCATAATCCTAACCCTAAAACTAGTCCTAAACATAACTCTAGCTCCTAATTACCAGTATTTCTAATCCTAGCCCTAAACTTAAAATAAAACCTAGACTAATCCTAGGCCTAAACTTAGTCCTAAGCATAACCCTATCCCTAATCATAGCCCTAACCCTAACCCATGCCTTAGACCTAACACTAGCTAAAGGAAAACCCTTTCACTAAACATAACATTAGACGCATCCTAAACCCTAACTCTAATCCTAGCTCTAATCCTAAATTTAATCCTAGCCCAAACTTTAGCTTTAACCCTGTCCATTACCCTTACACTAACCTTAATTATAAGCCTATCCCAAACACTAAACCTAACCTTAAATATAAATGTAACCCTAGAGCTTACCCAAAAACTAATGCTTGCCATAGCCCTAACCTTAGCTGAAACATAAGATTTACACTAAACCTAAACCTAACACTAGCCCTAACCCATACCATAACCCTAACCCTAACCCTACGTCTAATATAATCCATTACCCTAAGCTTAAACATAACCCTAACTAAAACCCTACCCATAACCCTAACCCTAAACCAAAGCATAACCTTAAACATAACCCTAGACCTAAATTTAAACCTAACCCTCGCCCTAGCTCTAACCCTAGCTCAAACACTATCTTTTACTCTAACCTAACCATAACCCTAGCCCTAAAACTAACACTTACCCTAACCCTCATACTTATCTTAAACAAAACCTATCCCTATCCCTAAACCTAACCCTAATCCTAGACTTAATCCAAACGATTACCTAGCCCTAACCCAAATTCTAAACTTATAAATCACACTAAACATAACCCTAACCCTACTGCTAACCCAAACCCTATCAATAAACCTAACCCATTCTTTACCCTAAACCATAACTGAAATCTAAACCTAACCATATCCTTTACCCTAACCCTAAACCTACCACTAACTCAAGCCTTAACTGTAAACTTTAACCTAAACCAAATGCCAACCCTGACTCTAACCCTAATAATACCCCTAGCTCTAAACCTGACCTTTACACTAAAAGTAACTCTTACACTAGAATTAGGCATATCCTAATCCTAAAACTATCCCTAACCATAACCATGGACCTGACA
The DNA here is from genome assembly GCF_047511675.1 of Marmota flaviventris. NCBI lineage: Eukaryota > Metazoa > Chordata > Mammalia > Rodentia > Sciuridae > Marmota > Marmota flaviventris. Next base: position 13,827,410 of record NC_092510.1, read on the forward strand.
TTAGTCCTAGTCCTAGTCCTAGTTCTAAACCTAACAGAAACCCTAGCCATCATTCTAGCCCTAAACATACTTAATCCTAACCTGAACATTTACCCTAACCATAATCCTAATTCTAAACCTCATCCTAGTCCTAAAGCTAGGTATAACACCCCCATTCTTCTAAACTTAACCTTGACCCCAATGCTAACCCTAAAGCTAGCCCTATACCTAGGCCTAACCCTAACACTAACCCTAGCCCTAATCCTAGCCCTAATTTAGTTGTAACCCTAACCCTAACAAAAGCCTAGTACTAAATCTAAAACAAACTCTCTTCCTAGCCATATCCCTAGTTCTAACCCAATCCCTCCCTGAACCCTAACTTAGAATTAAACCTAGTACTAGATCTAAACCTAAATCTAAATCTAACCCTAACCCTAATCCTAAACGTCCTCCTAACACCAGCTCTAACACTAACATTAATCCAAAATCTAGCCGTAACACTAGCCCTAGCCCTAAAAGAAAACCGAGTCATAGCCCTAACCCTAAACCTTAACTTAAACAAAATCCTAACCCTACACCTAGCCCTAACTTTAGCCCTAATTCGAGTCCTAACTCTAACCCTAAAAGTAACCCTTATCCTGACTCTGACCCTAACACAAAACCTAGCCCTATACATCACCTTCACCCTAAACCTATGATTGCATGCTTCAGCATAGGGCTACATTCACAAGGAACAAATCAGAGAGTTCCCACAGAGAATTGATTGAATGTGTGAAGATTTAAGCAGCTAACACCAACCCTGTTTGTTATCCAGCTCCATTTCCAATTACATATATAAGTCAAGATAAAATGAAACCTTAAAACACAAACTGTTCCTGACAGCAAACCATGAACTGAGAAGGTCCAAACATGGGGAATATAGTAAGGATAGGTAAAAGATGAATCCTGCCTGGTATCAAAGAAATTTGAACCAAACTAACTCTAACCCCAACACTAATTCTAACCCTAGCCCTTAACCTAACCCTAAACCTAACCCTAATCTGTTTAGAGAACCTTTGAACATAGAAGTCCCAAACTTGGGGTGACTAGTATTGCAAGGTAACAGATGAATCCTGCCCAATATCAAAAATAATCTGAAAAAATAATTGGGGGGGTGTGTTTCTATACATGCCTATTTCCCTTTTTTTCCCTAAAGTGCTCTTGGTTAATGTTCTTTTCAATGACATAGCTTTGGAAAACTCACTAGGAAGAAACAAGAGAGTGCCCACAGAGAACTGATTGAGTGTGTGAAATTTCAAGCAACTAGAAGCAACCCTGTTTGATTACCAGCTTCATTTCCATTTACCCATATAGGAAAACCTGAAGTGAAACTTTAAAATACAAACTGATCCTGACAGTGAACAATTGAAATTAGAAGGCCCAAAACTGGGGAACATAATAAAGCTAGGTAAAAGAGAAATCCTGCCCAGTATCAAAGGAATTTGAACAAAAATAACTCTAACCCTAACACTAGTTCTAACTCTAGGCCTAATTCTAACAATAACCCTAAAACTATTTTTTATAGAGCTTTGATAATACATGTCCCAAACTTGGGAAGCAAAGTGCAGCAAGCTAGCAGATGAATTCTCTGCAGTATCAAACAAATATGACCAAAGAATTGGGAGGAGGTAGATCAGGACATGCATATTTCCCTGATTTCTCATAAAGTGCTCTTGGATAAAGTTGTTTTTGCATGCTTGTGCTTATAGCTACATTCACAAGGAGAAACAACACAGTCACCACAGAGAACAGATTGAGTGTGTGAAGTTTCAAGCAGCTAAGACAAACACTCTTTGATTTTTAGCTCCATTTTCATTTACCTGTATAGGTTAAAATGAAGTGAAACCTTAAAACTCAAACTGTTCCTGACAGTGAACCTTGAACCAAGAAGGCTCAAAACTGGTGAAAATAGTAAAGCTAGGTAAAAGATGACTACTGCCCAATATCAAAGAAATTTGAACAAAATTAACTCTAACCCTAACACTCGCTCTAACACTACCCCTAACCCTAACCCTAAAACTAACCCAAACCTGTTTAGAGAACCTTTGATCATAGAAGATCCAAACTTGTGGAGACTAGTGAGGGAAGCTAACTGATGAATCCTGAACAGTATCAAAGAAATCTGACCAAGTAATTGGGGGAGGTATTTCAGTATATTCATATTTTCCTGTTTTCTCCTAATGTGCTCTGGGTTAATTTATTTTTTCATGCTGCAGTTTATGGTACTTTCACAAGGAACAAACCAGAGATTGCTCACAGAGAGCTGATTGAGTGTGTGAAGTTTCAAGCATCTAGTACTAACTCTGTTTGATTTACACCTCCATTTTCATTCACATCTATAGACCATAATAAAGTGAAACCTCAAAATTCAAACTGTTCCTGACAAACCTTGAAGGCCCAAACTCGGGATCCTACTAAGGCTAAAAAAAGGATGAATCCTGTACAGTATCAAAGTAATCAAGCAAAAAAAAAATGTTGAAGCTTGCTCCTATAGTGCTCACAGATAAAGCAGTTTCTTTCTACTTCAGCTTTGGGCTACTTCCACAAGAAACAAACGAGAGAATGTGCACTGAGAACTGATTGAGTGTGTGAAGTTTCAAGCAGCTAGCACAAACCCTGTTTAAGTTCTAGCTCTATTTCCATTCACCCATATAAGGCAAAAAGAAATGAAACATGGAAATAAAAACTGCTCCTGAGAGCAACTCCTTTTACTTAGGAGGCCCAAACATGGGGAGTATACGAAGACTAGGAAAAAGATGAATCCTACCCAGTATCAAAATTTGAAAAAAAACTAACTGTAACCCTAACACTAGCTCTAACACTTGCCCTAACTTGAACCATAACTCTAACCCTTATCTGTTAAGAGAACCTTTGATCATAAAAGTTTCAAACTTGGGGAGACTAGTGAGGCAAGCTTACAGATGAATTCTGCACAGTATCAAAAAACACTGACCAAATAATTGGGGGAGGTATTTCACTACATGCAGATTGCCCTTTTTCCTCCTAAAGTGATCTTGGATAAATTTGTTTTGCATGCTTCATCTTACAACTACTTTCACAAGGAAGAAACCAGAGAGAGCCCAAAGACATCTGATTGAGTATGTGAGAATTCAACCAGCTAGAACCAATCCTCTGATTTCTAGCTCAATTTGCATTTACTCATATAGTTCAAAATGAAGTGAGACATTAAAAACAAACTATTCCCGATAGCGAACCATTGAACAAAGAAGGCCCCCAAATGGGGCATATAATAAGGCTAGGTAAAAGATGAATCCTTCTCAGTATCAAAGATATTTGAACAAAACAAACTCTAACCCTAACACTATCTCTAAAGCTAGCCCTAAACCTAATCCTAAACCTAACCCTAACCTTTTTAAAAAATCATTGATCTTAGATGTCCCAAACGTGGGGAGCTTAGTGGGGCAGGCTAATAGATGAATCCTGTGCAGCATCTAAGAAATCTGACCAAATAATTGGGGATGATAGTTCAGTACATGCCTATTTTCTTGTTTTCCACTAAAATACTCTCAGAAAAAGTTGCTTTGCATGCTTCAGCTTAGGGTTACATTCACAAGGAACAAACCAGAGAGTGCACACAGAGAACTGGTTAAGTGTGAGATATTTCAATCAGCTAGCACCAACACTCTTTGATTTCGAGCTCCATTTCCCTTTACCATATAGGTCAAAATGAAGTGAAACCTAAAAATGCAAACTGTTACTGTCAACAAACCATTAAACTGAGAAGGCCCAAACCTGGGGAGCATAGTAAGGCTAGGTAAAAGATGACTCCTGCACAGTATCAAGAACATTTGAACAAAACTAACTCTAAATCTAACACTAGGTCTAAACCTTGCCCTAACCCTAACTGTAACCTTAACCCTAACCTGTTTAGATAACCTTTGATCATAGAAGTCCCAAAGTTGTGAGGCCTAGTGGGGCAAGCTAAGAGATGAAAAATGCACAGTATCAAAGGATCAGACCAAATAATTGTGGGAGGTAGTTCATTACATGCTTATTTCCCTGTTGTCTCCTAAAGTGCTCTCGGATAAAGTTGTTTTTGCATGCTTCTCCTTTGGAATATATTCAATATAAAGAAAGCACAGAGGGCTCGCAGAGAACTAATTGAGTGTGTGACGTATCAAGCAGCTAGTACCAACCCTGTTTGATTCCAGCTTCATTGTTATTCACACCTATAGGCCATAATATAGTGACACCTAAAAATTCACACTGTTCCTGACAGTGCACCATTGAACTTAAAAACCCCAATCTGGGGATCCTGTTAAGGCTAGGTAAACGGTGAATCCTGTACAGTATCAAAGTAGTTTCACCTAAAAATATTGAAGATTGCTCCTAAAGTACTCACAGATGAAGCTATTTCTTTCTATTTCAGCATAGGGCTACTTCCACAAGAAACAAACCAGAAAATTCACACTGAGAACTGATGGAGTGTGTGAAGTTTCAAGCAAACTTTCAAACCAACTTTGTTTTATTTCAAGCTCTATTTCCATTTACCCATATAGGTCAAAATGAAGTGAAACCTTAAAGTACAAACTGTCCCTGAGAGCAAACCACTGAGCCCAGAAGGTCCAAACCTGTGGAGCATAGTAAGGCTAGGGAAAATATAAATCCAGCCCTGCATCAAAGAAATTTGAACAGCAACAACAACAACAAAAAATCTAACACTAGCTCTAATTCTAACCCTAACCCTAACCATAACTCTAACACTTACCTGTATAGAAAACCATTGATCCTAGATATCCCAAACTTGGGGAGCCTAGTGGGGGAAGTTAAAGATGAATACTGCTCAGTATCAAAGAATTCTGATAAAATCATTGGGAGATTTATTTCAATATATACATATTTCTCTGTTTTCTCCTTAAGGGCTCAGATACAGTTGCTTTTGCATGCTTCAGCTTTGGCCTACCTTCAAAAGAAAGAAACCAGAGAGTACCCACTGTGAACTGATTTGTGAAGTTTCAAGCACCTCCTACCAACCCTGTTTGATTTCCAGTTCAATTTTCATTGACATCAATAAGCCGTGATGAAGGGAAACCTTAAAATACAAACTGTTCCTGACAGCGAACCTTTGAACCGAGAAGGCCCAAACCTGTGGAGCATAGTAAGGCTAAGTAAAAGATGAATCTTGCTCAATATCATACAAATATGAAGAAAACTAGGGCCACACTGGAGCTCTCTGTGCATATGGAAGGCTCAGCTGTGTGGTTGCTCTCGGCTCAGTCGGAAGTCAGAAGACTTGGCCACACATGAGCTCTCTGCACTGATGGAAGTCTCAGCTGCACATGTGCTCTCAGCTCAAATGGAAGTCTCAGCCGCACGTGAGCTCTTGGCACAGACAGAAACTCTTGGCCACGGGTTCGCTCTCAGCTCAGGCGAAAATCTCAGTCCGTTCAGGCGCTCTTGCTGCAGAGGTTAGGTAGCACAAAACACAGAAGCTTTGTTTGCGGGTCACCAGACCAAGTTCTGGGCACAGCCATAGGTCACCCCAGAACAACCCACCTCACCAAACACCCTACACAGGTAACAGATGAAATCCATCTTGGAAAACCTTACTCACCATCTATTGGTTGCCATGGCTACCAGCTCAGTTCTGTGGCTGATCAGGTACCCGGTTTCCAATTCCCCGACCTCCAGCTGTGATAACTCAAGATTTTTCTCACAAGCTTTTGGGGGGCATATCTATCAATACGGAACAACAACTGTACAGGTACCTGGTTTCCAACTCAGAGACTAAGAGTAGGGGTGCTCCAGGTAGAAGCTCAAGCCCTCTCAAACTGGCTACCTCCACCATTCTTAGCAGAGAGACTCAAGCTAGGAATAGACAACTCCACCTACTGTGAGAAAACAGAGTTCTGAAAGACTTTTCTATTCTCTCTCTTCTCATCTATTCTCCTCTACCCTTCCCCCTCTGGCCCTCAGAATCTCAACATACCTGAAACTAAAAACTTTGCATGAAATTAGACTTTAAGAACTGAATTCCAAGAATAGTATAATATAGAGGAATGGCATAGGCCCACCTCACCCCCCTTTATTTTCTCTTATTCTAATTTTCCCTCTCTTTCTTTCTTTCCTTGTTATTTTTTTCTTCTTTTTTCTTGCTCCCTCTATTCCACTTTCAACCTCCTAACTTTTACTATTTATACATAGTGTAATTTTATGAATAGAGATAATGAATTTGAATTTATACAGTCATCCAGAAATTACCCCTGTCTATTCATTACAGTTTTCCTCCAATTTGCTAAAATAGATTAATCTCATACCCTCACTCCTTTCCCCCTTAACATAGCATCCTATCCCTGACCATCAGTTGTCTATATACCACCAGAAATGGTATGCCTTTTATGAAACTAATGACTATATTCTAAATAACAATTGAATCCAACATCTGTAGACATAGAATCTAAATATAAATGTATTTATAATGGTTAGGCTTAGGCTTCGGGTTAGGGTTAGATTTAGAGTTAGGATTTGATCTATGTTTAGGGCTAGGACTAAGTATAGGGCAAGGGTTAGGACTAGGGTTAGGGCTAGGGTTAGGGTTATGGTAAGGGATAGGTTTAGAACTAGTGATAGGGCTAGTGTGAGAGTTAGAGTTAGTCTTAGGACTAGGGCTAGGGTTATGGTTAGGGATAGGTCTAAATTATGGCGAGGGTTAGAGTTAGGGTTACATGTAGGGTAAGGGATTTGGTTATAGCTAGGTTGAAGGCTAGGGTGTGGGTTAGGATTAGGGTTAGGGCTAGGGTTAGGGTTAGGGTTATGATTAAAGCTAGGTTTAGGGCTAGAATGAAGGCTAGAGTTTGTGTTAGGGTTAGGGCTAGTATTAGGGCTAGGGCTAATGCCAGGTCTAGGGTTACAGTTAGGGATAGATTTATACTTAGATTTATGGCTTGATCCAGTGTAAGGTTTAGGTTTATGGAAAGGGTCAGGCTTAGAGCTAGGGTTATTATTAGGGTCAAGTTCAAGTTTACAATTTGCATTAGTTTAGAGGTAAGTTTTAGGGCTTGAATTAGCATTAGGTTTAGGGTTAGGGTTAATGACAGAGTTAGGTTTAGGGTTTAGATGTGGTTTAGTGTAATGGATAGGGTTAAGATAACATCTAATGTTAGCATAAGGGTTACGGTTATCATTAGGTTAATAAATAGGGTTAGACCTAAGATTAGGTCTAGGGATATGCATAGGATTAGGTCTTTTGTTTGGGTTAGGGTTAGGTTTAAGTTTAGGGTCAAAACTAGGTTTAGGACTCGGATGAAGGCTAGGTTTTGGGTTAGGTTAGGGCTAGGGTTAAGGCTAAGGGTAATGTAGAAGTAGGGTTATTATTAGTGCTAGTTATGGGGTTAGGGTTAGGGCTATGTATAGTGTTAGGGTTAGGTTTATGGTTGTGACAATATTTAGAGCTAGAGTTAGTATTAGGGTAAGAGTCAGTGGCCGGATTAGTTTTCAAGTTAGACTTAGGACTAGAAATAGAGATACTTGTAGGGCTAGATGTAACATTAGGTTTTGGTTTAGGTTAAGGGTTAGGGTTAGGGCTTGTTTTAAGATTAGTGTTAGGGATAGGGCTAGTGTTAGTGTGAGGTTTAGGCTTAGGTTTAGGGTTAGATTTAGAGTTAAGTTTAGATCTAGGGTTTGAGCTAGGGCTAAGGATAGGGCTAGGGTTAGGGCTAGGTTTAGGGCTAGGTTTAGGATGATGGTAAGGGATTGGGTTAGAACTCGGTATAGAGCTAGGGCGAGAGTTAGAGTAAGTCTTAGGGCAAGGGTTAGGGTTAGGGTTAGGCCTAGGGTTAGGCCTAGGGTTAGGGCTCTCGGGTTAGTGTTAGCTTTAGGTTTAGGTTTAGGTTTAGGGTACGGGTTGGGATTATATCTAGTTTTATCGCTAAGAGTGAGGGTTAGAATTAGGTTTAGGGTTAGGTTTATGATTAAAGTGAAGTTTATGGCTAGGATGTGGGCTAAGGTTTGTGTTAGGGTTAGGACTAGGATTAGAGCTAGGTCAAAATTCAGGTCTAGGGTTACAGTTAGGGTTAGTTTAGGGTTAGGTTTATAGCTATGTCTATTTTAAGGGTTAAATTTATGGTTAGTGTCAGGTTTAGAGCTAGGGGTATTATTAGAGTTAGGTCAGGTTTAGCGCTTTTGTTAGGTTAAGGTTTAGGATTAGGACTTGAATTAGCATTATTGTTAAGGATAGAGTAATGATAGTTCTAGGTTTAGGGTTCAGGATAATTGTAGTGTAATGGATATGGTTAGGGTAAGGGATAGAATTAGGGTTTGGCCTAGGGTTAGCATAAGGGTTAGGGTTATCATTAGAGTAACGTATAGGTTAGATCTAGGGTTAGGGTAGGTTTATGCTAAGGATTAGGTCTAGAATTAGGCATAGGGTTAGGGTTATTGCTATGCTTAGGATTAGGATTAGCTTTACGGTTAAAGCTAGGGAAGGCCTTGGATTAGGGCTATGTTTTGCGATAGGTTAGGGCTACAGCTAATGTAAGAACTTGTTATGATACAGGCTAGTTTTAGGGTTAATGTTAGGGCTAGGTATAGTTTTAGGGTTATGTTTAGGGTTGGGGTGGCGTTTAGGGCTAGGGTTACTGTTAGTGTCAAGGTCAGTGTTCAGGTTAGGGTTATGGTTAGAATTAAAGGACTAGGGTTAGGTCTAGGGGAAGAGTTAGTGTTTGGCTTAGGCTAAGGGTTATTGTTAGGGCTATGTCTATGTTTTTCTATATGTCTAGGGTTCAAGATATAGATAGATTTAGGATTAGGTTTAGGTCTAGGGCTAGTGTTAGGGTTAGGTTTAGGTATAAGGTTACTGGAAGGGCTACTGTTAGGGTTCAGTTTAGGGTTAGGTTTAGGTTTAGACCTAGGATTAGTGTTAGGGTCAGAATAAGGGTCAGGTTAGGATTAGGGTTTTGGTTATGGTTGGAGCTAGAATGGGGGCTACTGTTAGGACTAGTAGGGTAACTGTTTGTGTTAGGTTAAGGATTAGGGTTAGCTTTAGGGTTATGGTTTGGCTTAAGGTAAGGGATAGGTTTAGAGCAAATTTTAGGGCTAGGGTTAGGGCAAAGGTTTAGGGTTAAATCTAGGTTTAGGGCTAGTTTTTGTGTTAGGATTAGGGCTAGGTTTAGAGCAATGGCTAATGTAAAAACTAGGTTTACAATTAGGGTTAAATTATGGATTATGATTAGGTGTTGAAACTCTAGTGTTAATTAGTTTTAAGGTTAGGGTGATATTTAGAGCTAGTCTTAGTGTTAGGTTAATAGTCAGGATCAGGGTTAGGTTAAGGGTTAGGGATAGACTGTAAATAAGGCTAGGAATACTGTAAGGGTTTGGTTTAAGTTTAGGGTGGTGTTTAGAGGTAGGGTGAGTGTTAGGATATGAGTCAGAGTCAGGGTTAGTATTAAAGTTAAGGTTAGGACTCAAATTAGTGCTAGGGTTAGATCTAGGTGTAGTGCTAGGGTTTGGTTTAAGTTAAGGCTTAGTGTTAGGGCTATTACTTGGCTTTTTTTACTTCTAGGTTTAGGGTTAGGGCTAGTTTCATGATTAGTGTTAGAGTTAGTTATAGTGTTAATGTTAGGCTTAGGCTTAGGGTTAGTGTTAGAGTTAGAATTTGATCTATTGTTGGGACGAGGAATAAGACTTAGGCAAGGGTTATGGCTAGTTTTATGGCTATGTTTAGGCCTAGGGTTAGGGTTAAGTTAAGGGATAGGGTTAGAACAAGGGATAGGGCTAGTGTGAGAGATACAGTTAGTCTTAGGGCTATGGTTAGCATTAGAATAAGGGATAGGGTTAATTAGGGCTAGGATTAGGGCTAGGTTTAGTGTTCAGCTTGGGTCTAAGGTTAGGGTTATGGTTAGGAGTAAGATTAAGGTAAAGGATAGTGTTATAGCTAGGTTTAGTGGGAGTGTGAGGTTTAGAATTATGTTAGGTCTATAGTTAAGGTAAGGTTTATGATTAGGGCTAGGTCTAGCGGTAGGATGAAGGCTAGGGTTTGTTTTAAGTTTAATGCTAGGATTAGGGCTAGGGGTAATATCAGGTCTTGGGTTATGTTTAAAGATATTTTTAGTGTTAGGTTTATGGCTACATGTAGTGTAAGGGTTAGTTTTAGGGTTACGGACAGGTTTAGAGCTAGGATTATTTTTACAGTCAGGGTCTGGGTTAGGGTTTGGGATGTGGTAAGTTTTAAATTAGGGCTCAAATTAGCATTAGGCTTAGTATTATGTTAATGTTAGGGTGAGGTTTAAGGTCTAGATTTGGATTAAGATAATGGATAGGATTAGGATTAGGGATAGGGTTAGGTTTAGGACTATATTTAGCATTAGGGTTAGGGTTATGTTTAGGGCAATGATTAGGGTTAGAGCTAGGGTTAGGGCTAGGGTTATGTTTATGATTAGGGCTAGGGTTAAGGTTAAGATTAGGGTTTAAACATGGGTTAGGGTTCGAATTAGGGCTAGTTTTTGTGTTAAATTAGTGTTAGGGTTAGGATTATGGATAATGCAAGTTCCAGGGTTATATGTAGGGCTAAATTATGGTTAGGGTTAGGACTGTATACAGTGTTACATTTAGGTTTAGTGTTAGTGTTAGGGTTATGTTTAGAGCTAGGGTTAGGGTTAGGGTTAGAGTCAGGGTCAGTTGTAGTTTTAGGGTTAGGATTAAAACTCAAATTAGGGCTAGGGTTAGGGTTAGGTTTTGGTTTAGGTTAAGGGTTAAAGTTAGGGCTTTGGTTCAGTTTTGTTTTAGGGCTAGTGTAGGGTTAGGGCTAGTTTTAGGATTAGCATTATGGTCAGGGCTAGTATTCGGTTTAGGTTTAGCCTTAGGGTTAAAGTTAGATTTAGAATTAGGTTTGGGTTAGGGTTAAACTTAGGGTTATTGTTAGATTCAGAGTTAAACTTAAATATAGGTTAGTGCTAGGGCTAAGGATAGGGCTAGGGTTAGTGCTAGGATTAAGGTTCTGGTATGTGATTGGGTTAGAACAAGGGATGGGGCTAGGGTGAGAGAGTTAGTCTTATGGCTAGGGTTAGGGCTAGGACTAAAAATAGGGCTAAATTAGGGCTAAGATTAGGGCTCAGTTAGTGTTAGGGTTAGGGCTAGTGTTAGGGTTAGGGTTAGGAGTAAGGGTACATTTAGTGCTATGATAAGGGCTATGATTTGTGTTAAGTTTAGGGCTAGGGCTAATGTCAGGTCTAGACTTACAGCTGGGAATAGTTTTAGGATTATGGTTATTTCTAGGTCTAGTGTAAGTGTTAGGTTAAAGGTAAGGGTCAGTTTTAGAGATAGGAGATTTATTAGGGTCAGGTTCAAAGTTAGAGTTTGGTTAAAGTTAGGGTTTAGGTTTAGGGGTTGAGTTGGCATTTGGGTGTGGGTTAGTGTAATGATACGGTTTTGTTTAGGGTTCAGGTTAGGTTTAGCTAATTGTTAGGGTTAGGGTTAGGTCTAGGGTTCACATTAGGGTAAAGGTTAGGGTTGGTATGATCGATAGTTTAGGGCTAAGTTTAGGGCTATGTTTATGGTTAGGAATAGGCCTTGAGTTACGGTTAGGGTTAGGGTTAGAACTAGGGCTAGGGTCAGGGTTATGTTTAGCATAAGGGTTAGGTTTTGATCTAGGGTAATGCCTTGGGTAAGAGGTTTAGGGTTAAGTCTAGGGATAAGATTACAGTACGGTTAGGGTTAGGTTTAGGATTAGGTCTAGGTCATCATTATGGTAGGGTTAAGGTTAGGGTAATGGATAGGTTTAGATGTAGGTTTAGGGTTATAGTTAGGGTTAGATAGAGGTTTAGGCTTAGGGTTAGAGCTATGGTTACGTTTAGGTTTATGATAAGGGTTAGAGTTTGAGCTAGGGCTAAGTCTAAGGCGAGTGTGAGTTTTAGGGCTAGGTCTAGGGTTACATATCTAGTTAGTTATAGTGTTAAGGTTAGGCCTAGGATTATCAATAGGGTTAGGTTTAGGTTTAGGGTAAAGGGTAGGTTTAGGGCTAGGGTTAAGGTTAGGTTTAGGACTAGGTTTAGGGTTATTTTTAGGGATAGATGTAGGTTAATGTTTAGGGTAAGGGTTAGTCTTTGATCCAGGATTAGGACTAAGGTAAGGGTTAGGTTAGGGTTAGGGCAAGGGCTAGGGTTAGGGTTATGCTTAAGGCTAGGTTTAGGCCTGGGATTAGCTCTAGGTTTTGTGTTAGGTTTAGTCCTAGGGTTAGAGCTATGGGTAATGTAAGAGCTAGGGTTATATTTAGGGCTAGTTTTAGGATTAGGGTTATGGCTAGGTATAGTGTTAGGTTTAGATTTTTAGGTAGGGACAAATTTAGAGATAGGTTTACTATAAAGGCAGTGCCAGTGTTCGGGTTAGAGTTAGAGTTAGGGTTACAGTCAGAATTAGGACTAGGTTTAGGTTTAGGTGTAGGGTTAGTGTTTGTGTTAGGTTCATTTTTATTGTTAAGGCTAAGGCTAAGGCTAAGTTTTTGTTTAGGTCTAGGCTAGAGTTATGTATAGATTTAGGTTTAGGTTTAGCTAGTGTTAGGATTTGGTCTAGGGTTAGGGTCAGGTTTAGACCAAAAGTTAATGTTAGGATCAGAATAAGGATCAGGGTTAGTATTAGGGTTTGGGATAGGGTTAGAGCTATAGTGATGGCTTTGTTTAGGACTATTAATAGGTTTAAGGTTTTGATTAGTCTAAAGATTAGGGATAGGTCTAGGGTTACCATTAGTGTTAGTGTTTAGCTTAGTGTAAGTGATAGACTTAGAGCTAGGGTTTGGGCTAGGGTTAGGATTAGGATTAGGGTTAAATTTAGGTTTTGGACTCAGATTAGGGCTAGTTTTCATGTTGGGTTTAAGTAAATGGCTAGTGTAAAAACTAGGGTTACAATTAAGGTTAGTTTTATGGTTAGGGTTAAGGGTAGGTGTAGTGTAAATATTAGGTTTAAGATTAGGGTAATATTTAGAGTTAGGGTTATTGTTAGGATCTGAGGAAGAATAAGAGTTTGTTTTAAGGTTAGGGTTAGGACTCAAATAATGGCTAAGGTTACTGTTAGGGTTCAGTTTAAGATGAGGTTGGTGTTTAGAGCTAGGGTGACTGTTAGGATATGCGTTAGGGTCAGGGTTATTTTTAAGGTTAGGGTTATGACATGAATTAGGGCTAGGGTTACTGTTAGGGTTTTGTTAACGTTTAGCATGATCTTTAGAGCTAGGGTGACTGTTTGGATATGAGTCAGGGTCAGGGTAAGTTTTAAGGTTAGGGTTAGGACTCCAATTAGGCCTAGGATTAGGTCTAGGTGTAGTGTTAGGTTTTGGTTTTTGTTAAGGTTTAGGGTTAGGGGTATTACTCAATTTGGTTTTAGTCCTAGGTTTAGGGCCAGCATTAGTTAGATGATTACCATTAGGGTTAGGACTAGTGTTAGTGTTAGGCTATGCTTAGGGTTAGGGTTAGATTTGGAGTTAGCATTAGATCTAGGGTTTGGGCTAGGTCTAAGGATAGGGCAAGGTTTAGGGCTAGGGTTAGGATTATAGTAACAGATAGGTTTAGAAATAGGGATAATGCTAGGACGAGAGTTAGAGTTAGTCTTAGAGCTAGGGTTATGGTTAGTTTAAGGGATAGGGTTAAATTAGGGCTACGTTAATGTTCAGCTTAGGCCTAGCATTAGGACTAGGGTTATGGTTATCTTTAGAGTAGGGGATGGTGTTATAGCTAGATTTAGAGGTTGGGTGAGGGTTAGAATTAGGGTTAGGGCTAGAAATAGGGTTAAGAACATGATTAAGTCTAGATTTAGGGCTAGAATGAGTGCTAGGGTTGGTTGTAGGCTTAGTTCTAGAATTAGGGCTAGGGCTAATGTCAGTTATAGTGTTACAGGTAGGGGTAGATTTAGGGTTGGGTTTGTGTCTAGGTCTAGTGTAAGTGTTAGGCTTAGGTTAAGGTCAGTTTTAGAGCTAGGTGTATTTTTAGAGTCAGGATCAGGTTAGGGTTTGTTTTAGCTTAATGTTTAAGGATAGGGCTAAAATGAGCATTAGGTTTAGGGTTAGAGTAATGGATAGGGTTAGGTTTAGGATTCAGGCTAGGTTTAGGGGAATGGAGAAGTTTCAGGTTAGCAAAACGGTTAGGATTAGGCCTAGGGTTAGCATTAGGATTAGGGTTATCATAAGGATAATGTATAGGGTTAGAGCTAGGGTTAGGTCTTAGGTTATTGTTAAGATTAGCTCTAGAGTTAGGCTTAGGGTTTGGGTTACGGCTAGTAACACTAGCTTAGGATAGGGTTAAGGTTAGGTTTAGGGTAAAGGTTAGGTTTTGAGCTAGGGTTAGTCCTAGGGTGAGCATTAGGTTTAGTGTTAGGTCTAGGGTTAGTGTTATGGTTATGGTCAGGGATAGGTTTAGGGTTAGGTCTAAAGTTTTCATTAGGGTTAGGGTTAGGTTTAGGGTAATATATTTGGTTAGATGTAAGGTTAGCTTTAGTGTTAAGGTTAGATTTAGGGTTAAGTTTAGTTTCAGGGCTAGGTTTACTGTTGACTTTAGGGTAGGGTTAGGGTTTGATTTAGGGATGGGCTACAGCAAGGGTTAGGTTTAGGGTTAGGTCTACGGTTAGGTTTATGATTTGTATTAGGTTAGGGTTAGGGCTAGGGTTATCATTAGGGTTAGGGTTAGAGTTAAGGTAATGGCTAGGATTAGAGCTAGGGTTAATGTTAGGATTAGGGCTAGGGTTACGGTTATGGTTATGGATAGTCCTAGGGTTAGGTTTAGGCTAAGGTTAGCCTTTGAACTAGGGTTAGGACTAAGGTGAGGGTTAGGGTTAGGTTTAGGGCTACGGTTAGGGTGAGGATTATGCTTAGGGTAGGTTTAGGCCTCAGATTAGGGCTAGGTTTTGTGTTAGGTTTAGCCCTAAGTTTAGTGCTATGTTTAATGTAAGATCTAGTTTTCTAATTAGGGCTAGTTTTAGAGTTAGGGCTATGGCTAGGTCAAGTGTTAAATTTAGATTTTGGTTTAGGGTCGGGTTTAGAGCTAGGTTTAGTGTTAGTGTCAGGGTCAGTGTTCAAGTAAGTGTTAGCGCTATGGTGAAAGCCAGAATTAGGACTAGGGTTAGGTGTAGGGGTAGGATTAGTGTTTGTGTTAGGTTAATGGTTATTGTTAGGGCTAAGACTAAGATTTTGTTTAAGTCTAGGCCTAGAGTTATCGCTAGATTTAGGATTTGGTTTAGGTCTAGGACTAGTGTTAGGGTTAGGTTTAGGTATAAGTTTACTGGTAGGGCTAGTTTCATGTTTCATTTTAGGGTTAGGGTCAGGTTTAGACTTATAATAAGTATTAGGGTCAGAATAAGGGTGAAGTTTAGAGTTAGGTTTTGGGTTAGGGTTTGAGCTAGAACGAGGGCTAGGGTTAGGACTAGTAGTAGGGTAAGTGTTTGGTTTAGGTCAAGTATTAGGATTAGGACTAGGTTTAGCAGTGTGGATAGGTTTGGGCTTAGTGTTATGGATAGGGTTAGAGCTAGGTTTTGGGCTATATTTAGGGTTAGGTTTAGAGCTAGTTTTAGGGTTAGGGTTAAATCTAGTAAGGGCTCGGATAAGGGCTATTTTGTGTTAGGGTTAGTGCTGTTTACAAAGTAAGAAATAGGGTTACAATTAAGATTGCTTTTAGGGTTAGGGTTTGGGCTTGGTCTTGTGTTATTATTAGCTTTAGAGTTAGGGTGATATATAGAGCTAGGGTTAGTGTTTGGATAAGAGTTGTGTCAGGGTTAATTTTAGGGCAAGGACTCAAATTAGAGCTAGGATTATTGCTAGTTATAGTTGTAGGATTTGGTATATGGTATTTTTAGGGTTAGAACAAAGGCTTGGTTTTGTTTTTGAATTGGGCTAGGGTTACTGCTAGTTTAGGATTAGCAATATGTTAGGGCTAGTGGTAGGGTGAGGTTTAGGCTTAAGGTTAGGATTATATTTAGTATTATGGTTAGATCTAGGGTTAGGGCCATGGCTATGGTTAGCACTAAGGTTAGGGCTAGTGTGAGGGTTACAGTAACCGATAGGGTTAGAGATAGAAATAGGGGTAGGGTTGAGAGTTAGAGTTAGTCTTATGGCTAGGGTTAGGGGTCGGGTTAAGGTTAGGGCTAAATTAGGGCTAGGATTAGTGTTAAGGTTAGGCCTATGTTTAGGGCTAGTGTTAGGGTTAGTTTTATGTAGAAGGATGGGGTTATATAGCTTGGTTCAGGCCAGGGAAATGGTTAAAATTAGGGCTAGGGCTAGGGTGATGGTTCTGGTTAGGGTTAAGTCTAGGTTTAGGGCTAGGATGAGGGCTAGGGTTTGTGTCAGGGTTGGGGCTAAGATTAGGGATAGGGTTAATATTAGGTATAGGGTTACATTTAGGGATAGTTTTAGGATTTGATTTATGGCTAGGTCTAATGTAAGGGTTAGGTTTAGGGTAGGGGTCAGGTTTAGAGCTAGGTGTATTATTAGGGTCAGAATCCAGGTTAGGGTTGGTTTGGGTTAAGGTTTACAGTTAGGGCTTGAATTAGCATTAGGGTTAGGATTCAGGTTAGAGTAATGGAGAGGGTTAGGTTTAGGTTTCAGTTTAGGTTTAGAGTAATGTATAGGGTTAATGTTAGGGATATGATTAGGTTTAGGCCTAATGTTAACATTTGGATTGGGCTTATGTTAAAGGTAATGGATAGGGTTAGTCCTAGTGTTAGGGATTGTGTTAAGGTAAGGATTAGGGCTAGGATTAGGGTTAGGTTTAGGGTTATTGTTAGGATTAGGTTTAGGGTAATTGTTAGTGTTTGAGCTGGGGTTAGGGCTAGCATGAGGTTTAGAATTAGAATCATGGCTATGGTTAGTTTTAGGGCTAGGTTTTGGGCTATGGTTAGCATTAGGGTCAGGGTTATGTTTAAAGTAATGGATAAAGTTAGATCTAGGATTTGGGCTATGATTACAGTTAGAATCAGGCTAGGATTAGGGTTAGGGTTTGGGCTAGGGTTATGCTTAGGGTAAGGGTTAGAGTTTGAACTAGGGTAAGGGCTATGGTAAGTGTTAGGGTAGGGTTTGGTTAGGTTAATGTTAGGTTTATTTTTAGGGCTAGGTTTAGGGATATGTTTTATTTGAGGTTTATGGCTAGCATAAGGGCTATGTGTAATGTAAGAGCTGGGGTTATGGTTATGGCTATTTTGAGGGTTAGGGTTACAGATAAAACTTGTGTTAGGGTTAGGTTTTGGGTTAGGATAAATTTAGAGCTAGGGTTTTTATTAGGGTAAGGGTCAGTGTTCAGGTTAATATTGGATTTAGTTTTAGGGCCAGAATTAGAACTAGGTTTAGGTCTAGGGGTAAGATTAGTCTTTGTGTTATGTTAATGGTTATTATTAGGGCTAGGGCTAGAGTTATGGCTATATTTAGGATTTAGTTTAGGTCCATTTCTAGTGTTATGGTTAGGTTTTGGTATAGGTTTACTGGTAGGGCTTGTGTTAGGTTTTGGTTTAGGATTAGGGACAGGCTTTTTCCTAGGGTTAGTGTTAGTGTCAGAATAAGGGTCAGGGTTAGGCTTAGGCTTTGGGTTTGGTTTAGAGATAGAATGAGGTCTTGGGTTAGGACTAGTAATAGAGTTAAAATTTGGGGTAGGCTAACGATTAGGGTTGGAACTAGGGTAGTATTAGGGTGAGGGTTTGACTTAAGGTAAGGGATAAGTTTAGAGCTAGGGTTAGAGTTAGTTTTAGAGCTAGGGTTAAAGCTAGAGTTAGGGCTCAGACTAGGGCTAGGTTTTATGTTAGGGTTAGGGCTATGGCTAATGTAAGAACTGGTTTTTACATACTGCCATACTAGGGTTAGGGTTATGGCTAGGTCTAGTGTTAGGGTTATGGCTAGATTTTGGGTTAGCATAAAGTTTAAAGCTAGGTTTGTGTTAGGGTAAGGGTCATTGTTCGTGTTAGGGTTAGATTTAAGTTTAGGGCCAGAATTAGGGCTAGGCTTAGGTCTAGAGGTAGGATTAGTGCTTGAGCTAAATTAAAGATTATTGTTAGTCCTAGGGCTAGGATTTCATTTAGGGCTAGTGCTAGAGTTATGGGTAGATTTGGGATTAGGTTTTTTTCTAGGTCTGGTATTAGGGTTAGGTTTAGGTATAGGGTTACCAGTAGGGTTAATGTTAGGTTTCGGTTTAGCGTTAGGGTCAGGTTTAAACCTATGGTTAGAGTTAGGGTTAAATAAGTGTCAGGGTTAGGGTTAGAGTTTGGATTAGTGTTAGAGATAGAATGAGAGCTAGGATTAGTATTAGTATTAGAGTTATATTTTGGGGTTAAATATTAGGGTTAGAAGTAGGGTAGCATTAGGGTGAGGGTTTGGCTTAGAGTAAGGGATAGGGTTAGAGCTAGGGTTGGCTATAGTATTAGGGTTATGGATAGGGCTAGGGTTAAGGTTAGGGTTAGGTTTAAAGCTAGGTTTAGGTCTCATATTAGGGCTAGGTTTTCTGTTAGGGCAGAGCCATGGCTAATTTAAGAACTAGAGTACCAATTAGGTTATTTTTAGGGTTAGGGTGATGTTTAGGATTAGGGTGATGTTTAGAGCTAGGGGTTAGTGTTAGGGTCCAAGTCAGTGTCAGCATAAGTTCTAGAGTTAGGATTAGGCCTCAAATTAGTGCTAGGGTTAGGAATTGGTATAGGTTTAGGGTTTGATTTAGGGTAAGGTTTAGGGTTAAGCCTGTAACTCAGTTTTATTTGAGTGCTAGGCCTAGGGTTAGAGCTAGTTTTCCAATTAGCATTAGGCATAGGGCTAGTGTTAGGGTGAGGTTTAGGCTTAGAGTTAGAGTTAGATTTAGATTTAGGATTAGATCTAGGTTTAGGGCTAGGGCAAAAGTTAGGGCTAGGGTTGGGGCTAGGCTTAGGGCTAGGGTTGGGGTTATTTTAAGGGATAGGTTTAAAACTAGAGATAGGACTGCAGTGTGAGAGTTAGTCTTAGAGCTAGGGTTAGGGTTAGGTCAAAACTGGTATTAGGATTAGCGGTAGTATTAGTGTTAGGGCTAGGCCTAGTTTTAGGGCTTGGGTTAGGGTTAGGCTGGTTAATTGCTAAAATTAGGGCTAGGTTTTGTGTTAGGGTTAGAGCTAAGATTAGGGCTATGTCTAATGTCAGGTCTAGGTTTATGGTTAGGGATAGTTTTAGGGTGAGGTTTATGGCTAGTTCTAGTGTAAGTGTTAGGTTGAGGGTTAGGGTAAGTTCTAGAGATAGGGTTATTATTAGGTTCCCAGTAACAGTTATGGTTTAGGTCATGTTAAAGTTAAGGTTTAGGGCTCTAATTAGCGTTAGGTTTAGGGCTAAGGTTAGGGTAATGGATATGGTTAGATTTAGGGTTCAGGTTAGGTTTAGGGTAATGGATAAATTTTGAGATAGAGATAGGGTTAGGGTAATCCTTGAGTTAGCATTAGGGTTAGGGTTAGGGTAATGGATAGGCTTAGAGCTAGGTTTAGGTCTAGGTTTATGGTTATCATTAAGGCTAGGGTTAGGTTTAGGGTTAGGACTAGGGTTAAGGTTATGGTTATGGTTATGGTTAGTATTATGGTTAGGTCTAGGGTTATCATTAGGTTTAGTGTAATGGACAGGGTTAGATGTTGATTCAGGGTTAGGGTTAGTTTTAGGACTAGGGTTATAATTAGATTTAGGGTATGGTTAGGGTTCGAGCTAAGGTTAGGCGTACAGCAAGGATTATGTTTAAAGTTAGGTCCAGGGTTAGGTTTATGATTAGGATTAGAGTAGGTTTTGGGTTAGGGCTATGGTTATCATGAGGTTTATTGTTAGGGTTAGGGTAATGAGTGCAGTTAGAGCTAGGGTAAAGGCTAGGGTTCAGTTTAGGATTATGGATAGGGTTAGGGTTAGGTTTAGGCTTAGGGTAAATCATGGTTAGGTTAAGGGTAAGGATCAGGCATTGAGTAAGGTTTAGGGCTAGGTTTAGGGTTCGGGTTAGAATCAGGGCTAGGGATAGAGTTAGGGTAAGAGTTAGGGCTAGGATTATCATTAGGTTTATTGTTACGCTTAAGATAATGGATAGAGATAGAGCTAGGGTTTGGGCTATGGTTACCGTTAGGATTGGGCTAAGATTTGGGTTAGGATTTGGGCTATTGTTATGTTTAGGGTAAGGATGAGAGTTTTAGCTAGAGTTGAGTCTAGGGCTAGGTCAAGGGTTAGGTTCAGCATTAGGTCTAGGGATAGCAGTATGGTAGGTTTAGGGTTAGGGTTATGGTTAAATAGCTAGGGTTATCGTTAGGGTTAGGATTAGGGTTAAGGTAATGGATATGGTTATATATAGGTTTAGGTGTAGTTTTAGGGTTAGATTTAGTTTTAGGTTTAGGGTTAAGGCTATGACTATGTTTAGGATTAAGGTATGGGTTAGGGTTTGAGATAGCATTAGGGCTATGGCGAGTGTTATGTTTAGGGTTAGGATCAGGATTAGTTTTTTTTTTTGTTTTTTTTTTTTTTTTTTTTTTTTTTTGTTAGGTTAGGGTTAGGGATACAGCTAGGGTTATTAATAGGGTTCGGATTAGCGTTAGGGTAATGGGTGGTTTAGAGCTAGCTTTAGGACTAAGGCTAGGGTTAGGATTATGGTTAGGGCTAGAGTTAGGGTTAGGGATAGGCTTAGGGCTAGGTTTAGGGCTAGGATTTGCTCTAGGTTGTGTGTCAGGTTAAGGCGAAAGAATAGGGATATGGATAATGTAAGATTTATGGTTATGATTAGGGCTAGTTGTAGGGTTAGGGTTATGGCTAGGTCTAGTGTTAGGTTTATATTTTCGGTTAGGGTCAGGTTTAGAGGCAGATTTACTGTTAAAGACAGGGTCAGTGTTTGGATTAGTGTTACAATTAGGTTTAGAGCCAGAATTAGTACTAGGTTTAGTTCTAGGAGTAGGTTTAGTGTTTAGGTTAGGTTAAGGTTTATTGTTAGGGTTAGGATTTGTTTAGGTCTAGGGCTAGAGTTATGGCTAGATTTAGAATTAGGTTTAGGCCTAGAGTTAGTGTTAGGGTTTGGTATAGATTTAGGGTCAGGTTTAGACCTAGGTTTAGCATTAGGGTCAGAATAAGGGTCTGGGTTAGCATTAGGGTTTGGGATAGAGTTAGAGCTAGAGTGAGGGCTACGGTTAGGACTATTAATGGAGATAGGGTTAGGGTTATTGTAATGGGTAGTTTTAGAGCTAGGTTTAGGGCTAGGGTTAAGGTTAAAATTAGGACTAGGGTTAGCTTCCGAGTTAGGGATAGGTCTAAGTTTATATTTAGGGCAAGTATTAGGGTTTGAGCTAGGGTTAGGTCTAAGGCTAGGGTTAGGATTATGGTTAGGGCTAGGGTTAGGGTAAGGGTTATTCTTAGGGCTATGTTTAGGCCCAGGATTCGCTCTACATTTTGTGTTAGGTTAAGGCATAAATTTAAGGCTATGGGTAATGTAAGAGCTAGGGTTATAATTAGGGCCAGTTTTAGGGTTAGGGTTACAGCTAGGTGTAGTGTTATGTTTAGGTTTTCGTTTAGGGTAGGTTTAGGGATAGATTTAGTGTTAAAATGAGGGTCAGTGTTCAGATAAGAGATAGAGTTAATGTTAAAACCAGAATTAGGATTAGGTTTATGTCTAGGATTAGGTTTAGTCTTTGTGTTAGGTTCAGGGTTATTGTTAGGGCTTGGGATAGGTTTTTTTTTTTTTTTTTGTTGTTGTTGTTGTTGTTTTGTTTTTACTTAGGTCTAGGGCTAGAGTTAAGGCTAGATTTAGAATTATGTTTAAGTCTAGGACTTGTTATAGGATTAGGCTTAGGTGTAAGTATTGGTAGAGCTAGTGTTTGGTCTAGGTTTAGGGTCAGGTTTAGACCTAAGGTTAGTGTTATGGTCAGAATAAGGGTCAGCGTCAGGGTTAGGGTTAGGGTTTGGGATAGGGTTAGAGCTAGAATGAGGGCTAGGTTTAGAACTATTAATTGACTTAAGGTTTTTGTTAGCCTTAAGGTTAGGGATAGGTTTAGGGTTACCATTAGGATTAGAATTTTGCTTACAGTTAGGGATAGTGTTAGAGCTAGTGTTACGGGTAGCATTTGGGGTAGGGTTAAAGCTAGGTTTAGGGCTCAGTTAGGGCTAGTTTTTCTGTTAGGGTTAGGTCAAAGGTTAGGGCAATGGCTAATGTAAGAATGAGATTTAAAATTAGGGTTCTATTTAGGGTTAGTTTTATGGGGTTAGACTTCTAGGGTTAGGATTAGTTTTAAGGTTATGATGATATTTAGAGCTAGAATTAGTATTAGAATAGGATTAAGGGTCAGAGTTAGTTTTAGGGTTAGGGTTAGGACTCAAATAAGGGCTAGGGTTACTGTTATGGTTCGGTTTAAGGTTAGAGTGGTGTTTAGAACCTGGGTGAGTGGTAGGATATGAGTCCTGGTCAGGGTTAGTTTAAGGTTATGGCTAGGACTCTAATTAGGGCTAGGTTTAGGTCTAGTTGTAGTGTTAGGGTTTGGTTTAAGTTAAGGCTTAGGGTGTGTGCTACTGCTCAATTTTGTTTTAGTCCTAGTGTAGGGTTGGGGCTACTTTTAGGATTAGCATTAGTGTTAGGACTACTGTTAGTGTTAGGTGTAGGCTTAGTGTTAGTATTACATTTAGAGTTAGGATAAGATCTAGGTTTAGGGCTAGACTAAGGATAGGGCAAGAGTTTGGGCTTGGGTTAGGGTAAGAGTAAGGGATAGGGTAGATCTAGGGATAGGGTTAGTGTAAAAATTAGAGTCAGTCTAAGAGCTAGGGTTACGGTTAGAATTAGAAATATAGTTAAATTAGGGGTAGGATTTGGGCTAGGGTTATTGTTCAGCTTAGGCCTATCATTAAGGTTAGTATTAGGGTTAGGGTTAAGTTTAGGATAAGAGATGGCATTGTAGCTAGGTTTAGAGGTAGGGTGGGGGTTAGAGTTAGGGTTGGGGGTAGGGTTAGTGTTAAGGTTATGATTAAGGATAGGTTTAGGTCTAGGATGACGGCTAGTGTTTGTTTTAATGTTAGGGCTTGGATTAGGGCTAGGGCTAACATCAGGCCTTGGGTTATAGTTAAAGATAGCTTTAGGGTTAGGTTTATGGCAACATCTAGTGTAGTGTTAGGTTTAGAGTAAGGTCAAGTTTAGAGCTAGGGGAATTATTATATTAGGGTCAGTGTTAGGGTTTGGTTTAGGTTAGGATTTAGGTTTAGAGCTCAAACTAGCATTAGAGTTATGGTTAGGGTAATGATTTGGTTTGGTTTAGGGTTCAGGTTAGGTTTAGGGTAATTCCTAGGGTTTGGGTTAGCAACACGGTTAAGATCAGGACTAGGGTTAGTATTTGGGTAAGAGTTATGTTTAGGGTAACAGGGTTAGACTTACTTTTACAGCTAGGGTTATGGTTAGGAATAGGTCTTGAGGTAGGCTTAGGGTTAGTGTTAGAACTGTGGTTAGGTTTAGGTTTATGTTTAGTTTCAGGGTTAGGTATTGAGCTAGGGTTAGGGCTAGTGTGATGGTTAGGTTTAGGGTTAGGTCTAGGGGTCGGATTATGGTAGGATATATGTTAGGGTTATGTTTATCATTATGGTTAGGTTTTGATTAATGAATACAGATAGACATAGGATTAGCATTAGGGTTATATATTGGTTTAGGGTTAGGGTTAGTGTTAGGACTATGGTTATGTTAAGGTTTATGGTAAGGGTTAGGTTTGAACTAGGGTTAGGGCTATGGCGAGTGTTATATTTAGTGTTATATCTAGGGGTAGTTTTCCGGTTAGGGTTAGGGTTAGCGTTAGGGTTCGGTCTAGGATTATCAATAGGTTTAGTGTTACGTTTAGGGTAATGGGTAGGTTTAGAGCTAGGTTTAAGGATAGGGTTAAGTATAGGGTTAGAGCTAAGGTTAGGGTTAAAGTTAGGGATAGGTCTAGTTCTATGTTTAGGGTAAGGGTTAGGCTTTTAGCTCTTGTTAGGGTTATGTTTAAGGTTAGGGTTAAGGTTTAGCTAGGTTTAGGTCTTGGATTAGGGCTAGTTTTTGTGTTAGGGTTAAGGCTAAGTTTTGGAAAATGGCTAATGTAATAGCTAGGGTTACAATTATGGTTAGTTTTAGGGTTGGGGTAGGGGTAGTCCTAGTGTTAGGTTTAGGGTGATATTAATAGCTACAGTTAGTGTTAGGATATGAGTCATGGTCAAGGTTAGTTTTAGTGTTAGGGTTAGGACTCGAATTAGGGCTAGGTTACTGTTAGGGATGTGTAGAGATAGGGTGAGTGTTAGCATATGAGTCAGAATCAGGGTTATTTTTAAGGTTAGAAATAGAACTCGAATTAGGGCTAGGGTTTGGTATAGGTTTAGTGTTCAAATTTGGTTTAAGTTAAGTTTTAGGAGTTGGACTGTTGCTTGATTTTGTTTTAGTGCTAGGTTTAGGGTTAGGACTAGTTTTACATTTTGCATTAGGTTTAGGGCTAGGGCTATGGTTTGGTTTAGGATTAAGGCTAGGTTTTAAGGTTAGGATTAGGTCTAGGTTTTGTGTTAGGTTTAGGGCAAGAACTAGTGCTAGGGCTAATATCCGGTCTAGGGTTACAGTTAGGGATAGTTTTAAGTTTAGGTTTAGAGAAAGAGTCAGGTTTAGAGCTAGGAGTATTATTAGAGTCAGTGTCATGTTTGGTGTTTGGGTTAGGTTAAGTTTAGGTTTAGGGCTCAAATTTACATTAACTTTATAGTTAGGGTTAGGGTAATGGATAGGGTTTAGGATTAGGGTTCAGGTAAGATTTAGGGTAATGGATAAGTTTAGGTTTTGTGATAGGTTTAGGGTTCGGCCAAGGGTTAACATTTGGGTTAAGGTTATCATTAAGAGAAATTTATAGAGTTATAGCTATTGTTAGGGCTAGGGTTATGATTAGGATTAGGGCTAGAGTTAGGGTTATGGTAAAGTTTAGGGCTAGGTTTAGGGTAAGGATTAGGATAAGTGTATGGTTTAGGGTTTGAGCTAGGGTTAGTTTTAGGGATAGGTATAATTTTAGGGTAATGGTTATGGTTAGTGTTAGATTTAGGGTTAGGGTTAACATTAGTGTTAAGGTAATTGATAGGGTTAGGTGTCAGGTTAGAGTTAGGGTTAGTTTTAATGTTAGGTTAGGTTTAGGTTTAGGAAAAGGGTTAGGATTTAAGCTAGGGTTAAGGTTAGTATTAGGGTTAGGTTTCCGGTTAGTTCTAGGGTTCGGTTTATGTTTAGGTTTAGGGTAGGTTTAGGTCTAGGTTTATCATTAAGGTTAGGGTTAGGGTTAGGGTAATGGGTAGGGTCTAATCTAGTGTTAGGGCTAAGGTTAAGTTTAGGATAGGGCTAGGGTTAGGGTTAGAGTTAGGCCTTGGTGTAGTGTTATGGTTAGGTTAAGGGTAAGGGTTATGGATCAAGCTAGGGTTATGGCTAGGGTGAGGGTTAGGTTAAAGTCAGGGCTAGGGTAGTGTTAAGTTTAGGGATAGGGATAGGGTTAGCATTAGGCTTAGGGTTATGGTTAGGGTGATGGATAGAGTTAGTGGTAGGGTTAGGGTGACATTTAGGGTTTGGGCTAGGGTTATGTTTAGGGTAAGGTTTAGGGTTTGAGCCTGGTTTAGAGCTAGGGTGAAGGTTTGGGTTAGGGTTAGGGCTAGGGTGAAGTTTTGGGTTAGGTTTAGGGCTAGGTTTAAGTTTAGGGTTATGCTTAGGTTTAGGTTTAGGGCTACAATTAGGGCTAGGTTTTGTGTGAAGTTTAGGGCTAGTGTTAGGTTTATGGGTAATCTAAGAGCTAGGGTTATGGTTATGTATAGTTTTATGGTTAGTCTAGTGTTAGGGTTAGTTTTGGGGTTAGGATAAGATTTAGATTTAGGGTTTATGTTAAGGTAAGGGTCAGTGTTCGGGTTAGGGTAAATTTTATGTTTACGGCCATAATTAGGACTAGGGTTAAGTCTAGGGTGAGTTAGTGTTTGGGATAGGTTATGGGTTATTGTTAAGTCGAGGGCTAGAGTTATGGCTATATTTAGCATTAGATTTAGGTCTAGGGCTAGTGTTAGTATAGATTTAGGTAAAGGTTTACAGGTAGGGCTAATGTTAGGTTTTGGTTTAGGGGTAGGGTCAGATTTAAAACAAGGGTTAGTGTTAGGGTCAAAATAAGGGTCATGTTTAGTGTTAGAGTTGGGTTAAGTTTAGAGCTAGAATGAGGGCTAGGGTTAAGACTAGTGATAGAGTTAGGGTTTTGCTGTAGACTAAATATTAGGTTTAGGACTAGGGTAGCAATAGGATGAAGGTTTGACTTAGTGCAAGGGATAGGGTTAGAGCTAGGGCCAGGACCAGGGATAGGGTTCGGGTTCGGGTTAGGGTTAAGGTTAGGGTTAGGATTAAGGCTATGTTTAGGGCTAGGGCTTGTGTTAGGATCAGGGCTAGCATTAGGGCTAGGGCTAATATCAGGTCTAGGGTTAGATTTAGGGATAGATTTAGGGTTATGGCTATGGCTAAGTATATTGTAAGGGTTAGGTTAAGGTTTAGGCTATTGTTTAGATCTAGGGATATTATTAGGGTCAGATTCAGGGCTATGGTTTGGGTTAGGTTAATGATTAAGTTTAGGGTTCGAATTAGCTTTAGGTTTAGTGTTAGGCTTATGGATATGTTTAGGTTAGGGTTCAGGTTATGTTTAGATTAATAGTTAAGTTTAGGGTTAGGGATAGGTTTAGGGTTATCCTAGAGGTAGCATTAGACTATGGTTAGGGTTAGTGTAATGGATAGACTTACAGCTAGGGTTAGGTCTAGAGTTATGGTTAGGAATAGGGCTAGGGTAAGGTTTAGGGTTAGGACAAGTTTTGAGGTTAGGGTTAGGGCTAGGGTTAGGGTTATGGTTAGTGCTTAAGGTAGTGTTAAGTCTCTGATTAGTGCTTGTTTTGGGGCTTAATTAGGACTAGGATTAGGTCTAGGGTCTGTGTTAGTGTTAGGCCTAGTTTTAGGCTTAGTTTCAGGTTTAGGGATAGGGTTAGGTTTAGGGGAAGGGATGGGATTATAGCTAGGTTTAGGGCTAGGTTGAGGGCTAGTGTTTGTTTTAGGGTTATGGCAAGAATTGGGGCTAGGGCTAGTGTCTATTCTAGACTTATGGCTAGGGACATATTTAGGGTTAAGTTTTATGCTAGGTCTAGTGTAAGGGTTAGGTTTAGAGTAAGGGTCAGGTATAGAGCTAGGTGTATTATTAGGGTTAGGGTCAGTTTTAGGGTTTAGTCTATGTTAGGATTTAGGTTTAGGGCTTGAATTAGCATTAGGTTAGGGTTAAGGTAATGAGACGGTTAGGTTTAGGGTTTAGGGTAATTGATACGTTTAGAGTTAGCAATAGCATCAGGGTTAGGCCTAGGGTTAGCATTAGGGTAAGGGTTATGATTAGGGTAATGGATAGGGTTAGAGCTAGAGTTAGGGCTAGGGTTATGGTTACTATTAGGCCTAGAGTTAGGGTTAGGTTTAGGCTTAGGGATAGGATTAGGTTTAGGGTTAGGGTACGGTTTAGGGTTTGAGCTAGGATTAGTTCACACTAGGGTGAGGGTTAGGTTTAGGATTATGCCTATGTTAGAGTTCCAGTTAGGGTCTGGATTACTGTTAGTGTTAGGGCTAGGGTTATAATAAGGTTCAGTTTATTGGATAGAGTTAAATGTCAGGTTAGGTAAGGGTTAGTATTAGGGTAAGTTTTAAGGTCATGGTTAGGGTTTGAGCTATGGTTAGGTTAGGGTTAGGGTAATGGGTAGGTTTAGGGATTGTGATATGGTTAGGGTTTGGCCTAGGGTTAGCGTTGAGTTTAGGGTTAGGGCTAGTTTTAGGATTAGTGTTAGGGTTATGGCCATTGTTAGTGTGAGGTTTAGGCTTAGGATTAGGGTTAGATTTACAGTTAGGTTTAGATCTAGACTTAGTGCTAGGGTGAAGGTTAGGTCTCAGGTTTGGGCTAGGGTTAGGGATAGGTTTTGGGTTATGATAAGTGATAGGTTTAGAACTATTAATAGAACTAGGTTGAGAGATAAATTTAGTCTTAGGACTAGAGTTAGGGTTACAGTTAAGGTTAGGGCTAAATTAGGGCTAGGATTAGGGCTAGGGTTAGGGTTAGGGTTAGGCCCAGGTTTAGGTCTAGGGTTAGCATTAGGATTAGGGTAGGGTAAGGTATGATGTTACAGCTAGGTTTAGGGCTAAGGCGAGAGTTAAAATTAGGGTTATGGCTAGGGTTATGTTTAGAATTTGGATTAAAGCTAGTGATAGGCCTAGGATTAGGGCTACAGTTTGTGTTCGGATTAGTGCTATCATTAGGACTAGGTTTAATATCAGGTCTACGGTTATGGTTAGGGAAAGTTTTAGGGATAGGTTTATGGCTAGGTATAATGTAAGGGTTAGGATGAGGTTTAGGGTAAGCTTTAGAGGTAGGAGTATTATTAGGGTCAGGGTCATGGTTAGGGTTTGGTTTAGGTTAACACTGAGCATTAGGGCTCAAATTAGCATTAGGATTAAGGTTATAGTTAGGCTAATTGGTATGGTTAGGTTTAGGGTTCAGGTTATTTTATGGTAATGTATTGGTTAGGGTTAGGGATAGTGCTAGAGTTGGGCAAGGGGTTAGCATTATGGTTAGGGTTAGGGTTAAGGTAATGGATAGGGTTAGAGCTAGGGTTAGGTCTAGGATTATGGCTAGTTTAGGGCTAGGTTTTGGATTAGATTTAAAGATAGTGCAAGGATTAATGTTAGGACTAGGTTTTGGGTAAGGGTTAGGGCTAGGTTTAGGGTTAGTGTTAGGGTTAAAGGTACTGTTGGGTCTCGGATTAGGGCTAGGTTTGGGGTTATGTTAGGGCTAGTGTTAGAGATATGGCTACTGTAAAAAATAGGGTTATGATTTGGGCTAGTTTTAGAGTTACAATTAGGGCTAAGTCTAGTTTTAGGATTAGGTTTAGGTTTAGGACGATGTTTTGAACTAGGTTTAGTGTTAGGGTCAGAGTCAGGATCAGGGTTGGACTTGAATTAGGGGTAGGCTTAGGGCTAGATGTCGGGTAAGGATTTGGTTTAGGTTAAGGTTTAGGGTTAGTGCTCTAGCTCGTTTTTTTCTTTTTAGGGTTAAGGCTAAATTAAAGGGTAGTTTTACAATTAGCATTAGTGTTATTGCTAGTGATAGTATAAGTTTAGTCTTAAGGGTAGATTTAGAGTTATGGTTAATTCTAGGGTTAGGGCTATGGCTAGGGTTAGGACTAAGTTTAGGGCTAGTGTTCGGGTTATGGTCAGGCATAGGGTTAGAACTAGGAATAGGGCTAGGGTGAGAGTTCTAGTTAGTCTTAGGGCTAGGGTTCTTGTTAGGTTTAGGGTTAGATTAGGGGAAAGGATGCCTGTTTGATTTTCACCTCCATTTCCATTTACCCATATAGGTCAAAATGAAGTGAAACCTTAAAATACAAAGTGTTCATGATAATGAACCATTGATTCGAGAAGGCCGAAACCTTGGGAACATACTAAGGCTAGATAAAAGATAAAATCTGCCCAGTATCAAAGAAATTTGAGCAAAACTAACTCTTACCCTAAGATTAACTCTAACCCTAGCCCTAGCCATAACCCTAAACCTAACCCTAACCCTAACCTGATTAGAGAATCATTGATCCTAGAAGTCCCGCACTTGGGAGCCTTGTGGGCAAGCTAAGTAATGAATCCTAGGCAGCATCAAACCAATCTGACAAAATAATTAAGGGAGGTATTTCAGTACATGCATATTTCCCTGTTTTCTCTTAAAGGGCCCTTGGATATAGTTGTTTTAGCATGCTTAAGTTTAGGCCTACTTTCACAAGGAACATACCAGAGTCCCTACAGAGAACTGATGGAGTGTGTGAATTTCCAAACAGCACAAACCCTGTTTGATTTTCGGATGTATTGACTTTCCCGTATAGGTCAAAATGAAGTGAAATCTGAAAACACAAATTGTTTCTGACAGCAAACCTGTGAACGGAGAAGGCCTAAACCTAGGGAACAGAGTAAATATAGATAAAAGATAAATTCTGTAAAGTATCAAAACATTTTGATAAAACTAACTCTAACCCTAACACTAGCTCTAAACCTAACCATTCCCCTAAAAATAACTTTTTCAAGGAACCTTTGACCGTAGAAGTTGCAAACCTAGGCAATCAAGTAGGGCAAGCTAAGCGATGAATGCTGTGTAGTATCAAAGAAATTGGACCAGATAATTGATGGACTACATCAGTACATGCATATTTCCCTGTTATCTCCTAAAGGACACTTGGATAATGTTGTTTTTAAATGCTTCAGCTTACACCTACTTTCACAATAACAAACCAGAGATTGCCCAGAGAGAATTGATGGAGTGTGAAGTTTCAAGCAGCTAGAATCAACGCTGTTTGATTTCCAGCTGCAATTCCTTTTACCTGTATAGGACAAAATGAACTGAAACTTTAAAATACAACCTGTTCCTTACTGAGAACTACTGAACCTTGGAGGCCCAAACATGTGGAGTATAGTAAGGTTAGGATAAAAATGAATCCTGCCCAGTATCAAAGAAATTTGAACAAAACTAACTCTAACACTAATACTAGCTCTAACACTAGCCCTACCACTAACTTTAACACAAACCCTAACCTGTTTTAAAAAATGGTGATCTTAGAAGCCTCAAACTTGTGTAGCCTAATGGGGTAAACTATCCAAAGAATTCTATGCAGTACCAAATAAATATGACCAAATAATTGGGGTGGTATTTCAGTTCATGCATATTTCTCTGTTTTCTGCAAAAGGGCTCTCAGATAAAGTTGTTTTTGCCATCTTCTTCTTAGGGCTACTTTCACAAGGAACAATCCAGAGAGTTTCAATCGAGAACTGATTTAGTGTCAAAAATTTTAAGGAGCTAGTACCAACCTGGCTTTGTTTCAGCCTCCATTTTTATTCACCTATGTGGGTCAATATGAAGTGAAACCTTAAAATACAGAGTGCTCCTGATAGTGAACCATAGAAACAAGAAGGCCGAAACCTGGGGAGCATGTTAAGGCTAGGTAAAAGGTGACTCATTCCAAGTATCAAAGAAATTTGTACAAAACTTACTCTCACCCTAACACTACATCTAAACCTAGCCCTAAACCTAAACCTAACACTAACCCTAACCAGATTAGACAATCATTGATCCTAGAAGTCTCACACTTGGAGATCATATGGGGCAAGCTAAATAATGAATCCTATGCAGTATCAAACAAATCTGACCAAATAATTTTGGGAGGAATTTCAGTGCATGCATATTTCCTTGCTTTCTCCTATGGGCTCTCGGATAAAGTTGTTTGTGCATGTTTCAGCTTAGGCCTACATTAACAAGGAATATATTACAGGGTCCCCACCAAGAATTGAGGGTGTATGTGAAGTTTCAAGCAACTAGAATAAACCCTGTTTGATTTCAAGGTCTATTTCCATTTACTCATATAGGTCAAAATGAAGTAAAATGAAAATATTAACTGTTTCTGACCCCAAACATTTGGACCAAAAGACCTAAACCTGGGGAACAGAGTAAGGTTAGTTAAAGATGAATCCTGGATTGTATCAAAGAAATTTGAATGAAATAACTCTTACCCTATCACTACCTCTAATAAATCTAATCCTAAACCTAAATATTAACATAGCCCTATCCCTAACTATAACTTTAACCCTAGTTTTAACTGTAACTATTGCCAAAACCCTATCTCTAACTTTATCCATTACCATAACCCTAACCCTAACCCTAATGGTAACTGTGGCCCTAACCTTTACTTTTACCCAAACCTTCCCTAAAACTAACCCTGCCCTAGACCTAAACCCAGCTCAAACTCTAACACTAACCCTAAACCTACCACTAACCCTGACCCTAACTCTAACTCTAGCCCTAATTTTAACTGTAAACCTAGCCCCAAACCTAGCTGTAATCCTATCCATTACCCTAAACATAAGCCTAACCCAAATGCTAACAATAGGACTAAACCTAACTGAATAACTATCCCTAAAGCTATTCAAAATCCTACACCTAATCTGAAACCTAAATCGAATCCAATCCATTACCCAAAATATAATGTTAATTTGAGCCTTAAACCTAGACCTTAACCTAAACCAATCCTTAACCCTGACTCTGATCCTAATAATACACCTAGCTCTGAACCTGACCTTTACCCTAAACCTAAACCTTACATTAGACCTAGCCATAACCTAACCCTAAAACTATCCTTAACCATAATACTAGACCTGACATTAGCCCTAGCCATAATCCTAGCCCTATCCCTAACACAAACCCTCATCCTACCCTAAACCTAGTGTTAATCCTAAACTGTACCTGAACCCTATCCTTAACCTTATGTATAACCCTCGCCTTAGCCCTAAACCTAGCTATAACCTAATTTCCCCCCCAACTCTAACCCTAACCCTTACCCTAAGACTAAACATAACTCTAGCCCTAACACTAGGCCTAACCCTAACACTTACCCTAGCACTAATCCTAGCCCTGATTTAGCCCTAACCCTAAACCTACTCCTAACCCTAGTCCAAAGAATAACTCTAACTTTTGCCCTAGCCCTATTTCTAGTTCTAACCCTATCTGTTACCGTAACCCTAACACTAGTTGTAACCTTAGCCCTAATCCTAGCCCTAGCCCTAAACATAGATAGAACCGTAACAAAAAATCTAAGCCTAAACCTCACCCTACCACTAGCCGTAACACTATTTCTATCCTAAAGCTAGCCCTAGCCTCAGCCCTAGCTCTAAAACAAAACTGAGCCATAGCTCTAACCCTAACCCTAGACCTGACATTAGCCCTATCCCTAATTCTTACCCTAATCTTAACTCAAATCCTAACCCTAAACCTAGCCTTAACCCTAGCCCTTATTCAAGTCCTATCCCTAACCCTAAATGTAACATTGATGCTGTCTCTGACTAACCCTAGCTCTAATCATCACCCTGAACATAAACCTAAACCTAACAATAGAACTAGACTTAAAGCTAACCCTAAAATTAGCCCTATTTTTAAACCTAGATCTTACATTAGACATAGTACTACCCTAGCCCTAACCTAACAAAAAAACCTAGCCCTAATCCGAACCCTCACCCTAGATTTAACACTAACCCAAACCCTAATCCTAACTCTGACCTTAACACTTAACCTAAACCTAACCCCAAACCTAAACATGTCCTAACCTAAAACCTAAATTGAACCATAGCCCTAATCTTAACCATAATTTTAGCCCTAACCCTAGCTTGAATACTATCCATTACCCTAACCATAACCCTAACCAAATTTTAACCCAAGGCCTAACCCTAATCATAGCCATAACCTAACCATAACCCTAGCCCTAACTGTAGATCTAATCCTATCCATTAGCCTAACCATAACCCTAACCGAATTCTATCCCTAGTCCTAACCCTAACTCTATCACTAACCCTAACCCTATCCATCACCCTAAAACTAACCTAAATCCTAAACCTAACCATAACCATTAAATTAACACTAACCCTAATGCTAATTTGAGCCCTAACCCTAAACATGAACTTAAACCATACCCTAACCTTGATTCTGACCCTAATAATATGCTAGCTGTAAACCTGTCCCCAACCCTCAATCTCACCCTTACAATAGACCTAGCCATAAACCTAACTAACCCTAGACCTTTCATTTGCCCTCGCCCTAAACCTAACACAAACCCCAGCTCTAATCTTAGCTCTAAGCGTAGCCTTAATTCTAATCTTAATATTAACTCTAGCCCTAACCTAAATTTTATCACTTGTCTTAACCCTAAACCTAGCTGTAATATCATACCTTACCTTAATCCTATCACTAGCCCTAACACTAGCCCTAAACATAGGCCTAAACCTATTAATAACCCTAGCACTAATCCTAGCCATAATTTAGCCTAACCTTAAACCTAACCCTAGCCCTAGCCCTAAGTCTAAGTCTCATTTTCAACCTAGCCCTAGTCCTAGTTCAAAACCTATCCCTTACCATAAACCAAAACATAGCCCTATCTCTAGGCCCAACCCTAGCCCTAACCATCACCATAGCCATAAACATGGATCTAGCCCTAACATTAAGTGTAAACCTCACTCTAACACTAGCTGTAACCTAAATGCTAACTGGAAAAATATCCCTAACCCTACCCTAGCCCTAAAACAAACCGAGGCATAACCATAACCCTAAACTTTAACCTAAACCAAACCCTAACCCTACACCTAGACCTGAACCTAGCTTTAATTTGAGCCCTAACCCTAATCGTAGAAATAACCCTATCTCTGACTCAGACCCTAACACTAAACATAGCTCTATACATCAGCCTAATGCTAACCCTAAAACTAGGTCTAAATGGAAACCTAGTTTTTACGTTAGCCATAGCCCTAATGCTAACACAAATTCTAGCCGAAATCTCAGCCTTAACCCTAGTTTAAACCATAACCATAACCCTAACCGTAGCCCTAAACCTAACCCTAACACAAACCCTAAACCTACCTATAAAACTATCCCTTACCCTAAGCCAAACCCTCAACCTAAAGCTACACTAATCCTAACACTAATCCTAACACTAATGTTACCCTAAGCCAAACCCTCAACCTAATGCTACCCTAGTCCTAACTCTAAATCTTAGCCTACCCCAAACCCTAACTTTGTTAGTAGTCCTAACCCTAGCCTTCATTCTAGCTCCAGCCCTAACCCAAACTAAAACCCTTACACTGACCCTTATTTTGACCCTAACACTAACCCTACGTCTAAACCTGACCCCAACTCTAAATGGAACCCTAACAGTACCCATACTGGTAAAAGTATACCTAAAACTAACCATAACACTAGCACTGGACCAAACCTAATCCTTAATAGAGTCATAAATCTAGCCCTATCCCTTAAAAAAACCCTAACCCTAGCCATAACAATAGCCCTTAAACTAATGCAAAACTAACTCTATCCCTAGACCCAATGCTAGTCCTAATTCTGGCCCTAACTCTACACCCAATTCTAACCCAAACAGTGATTCTTACCATAACCCGAACCCTAGCTCTAAACCTTATCCTAACCCAAAACCTTACCCTAACACTAGACTTCTCCATAACCCTAACCATAAAACTAGTCATAAACATAATCCTAGCTCCTACATTACCCATAGCCCTAATGCTAGCCATAAACCTCCCACAATACCTAGCCATTATCCTAGCCCTAAACCTAGCCCTAATTGTAACCCTAACTGTAACCCTATACCTAAAATTAACCCTAACCCTTGTCTTAGCCCTAACCCTAGCTCTAATGCTAACAATTACCCTAAACCTAACCCTAACATTAACCCTAGGCCTAGCCCTATTCTAGCCCTTATCCTAACCTTAACCCTATGCCTAACCTTAGCTCTAAACATTACCCTGAAGATAAGTCTAACTTAAATGCTAACCCTAGGACTAAGGCTAACCCTATCACTAACACTAACCTTTTTCATTACTCTAATCAAACTTGAACTCTAAACCTAACCCTATCCATTACCTTAACCCTAACCCAAACCCTAACACTAAATCAAGCCTTAACCCTAAACCTTAACCTAAACCAAACTCTACCTGGACCTTTACCCTTACACTAGACCTAGCCAAAACCTAACCCCAAAACTAATCCTAATCATATACCTAGACCTGACATTAGCCCTAGCCTTAATACAAGCCCTAACCCTAATACAAAGCCTAGCCCTCATCCTAGCCTTAATCCTAACCTGAACCCTAACCCTAGCCCTACCCCTGATTTTAACCCTCGCATTAGCCCTAAATTTAGCTATAACCCCATAATTTTCCCTAACTCTAACCCTAACCCTTACCCTAACACTACCCCTAAATCTAGCCCTAACAATAGGCCTAACCCTAACACTAAACCTAGCACAATCCTAGCCCTAATTTAGCCCTAAACCTACCCCTAACCTTAGGCCTAAAACTAACTCTAACACTCTCCTTAGACCTATTTCTAGTTGTAACCCTATCAGTTACCATATCCCTAACAAAAGCCCTAACCTTAGCCCTAATCCTAGACCTAGACCAATCCCTAGACCTAACCATAAGTTTAAATCTAACCCTAACCCTAAACCTGAACCTCACCCTACCACTAGACCTAACATTATCGCTAATCCTAAAATTAGCCCTAACCCTAGCTTTAGCTCTAAAACTAAACAGAGCCATTGCCCTAATCCTACACCTTAACCTAAACCATATCCCTAAAACTAGCCATAACCTCCTTACTCTAATTTGAGTACTAGGCCTAAAACAAACCCTGACCCTGACTTATATCCTTCCACCATACAACCAGTGCACTGGTTTCATTAAAGAGGTTCTTGGCATAAAGTTAGCTAGCGAGATAGAAATAAAACACACAAACTCAGTTACCTTTTTCTATGACCAGGTCCGAGATGGCTCCCCCTCTGGTTCTCACCTCGAACCACCCGGTAGGGCAACAAGGATTACTCAGGGCTAGCAGGAGAGAGAGAGAGAGAGAGAGAGAGAGAGAGAGAGAGAGAGAGAGAGAGAGAGAGAGAACATGTCAGGGAGTCGCCATTTATTGGGGAACAAGAAATTCAGGGGAGAATTCCATCCAATGAAGATTGAGGGGGGCCGTACTCCAAGGTCAGGGTCAATGATTGGCCCCCAGGGTCAGTAGTCAGTCACACCCCCACATGGACAGGCTCTCGCACCAGGAGAGGGCTGGGAGAGCTCCGACACAGTTTAGCCAGAGCGCCTGAGACCCAAATCAGGAGTTGCCCAGTCACGTGTGAGAATGGCTCCCCACATATTCACCCTTTCTTTTCTTAAAAATGACCTGGCGTTTCACTCTTTGGAGTTTCTGTATTCTTGTTCCGAACACATGCCATCCTATAATTACAACACAAAAGACAATTAACAGCAGAGAGAATAATCCAATAATGTAACAGACCGAGTGTTTAAGAATATTTCCAGGGTTGAATCCATTCAACTCCTTCAATATTTGGTTAGCCAAGGAAGAAGGATCTGAAAAATCATCTCTATTATTTTGAATGTCTTAGATATGGTGATGAAGTTCCAGAATATCCAAGCTATTATTACTATTTTGCCAAATACCTAACAAATGGTTTTTAACCTTCTCCCAATCCCAGAGAGAAGCATTGTACTTGGCAGCTGTAACACACACATATTTATAATTTGCATGGCATTTAAGCCTTTCTTTAAAATTTAAAGCTGAAAGTTCATTACCTATGTCTATAACAGTCACCTCTAAGGCGTTTAATTTACTCTCAATCCTTTCATCAATATTTACTTGATTACGCAGAGCCTTGGAAGTATTTTGAGCTAAATTATTAAGAAATTTTGCATGCTTAATATTTTGAGAAAATGTCAGAGACGCAGAGACAGTGGAGGCAATAAAAGAGACCAGTACCCAAACACCAACAATTATAACTCCAATAGCACGTTTAGGTCTTGCTAGCTGGGCATGAATTTGCTGCAAGACTTGTAAACCAGTATCAGCATACCATGGCTCTGAAATATTAGCAGGTAATAAAACGAAAGAGGGCTGATGAAGTATCAGCACTCCTTTTCCTCCATTATACCTAGTAATACAATTGGAATTGGTTAGGTTACATTTATTACAAGTAACAATATATCTGTCATCTATCCATTTAACTTTTACATTTCCGATAATTAAAACATAAGGAGATTGGACACAGGCTCGTAAGCCATAGCAAGATCCCTCTTTACAGTTCTTGCCAACAAATTTTGGTAAAGACTTGTCTGTAAAATGTAAGAATTCTGAGGCAGCAAT
The DNA here is from genome assembly GCF_047511675.1 of Marmota flaviventris. Taxonomy (NCBI): domain Eukaryota; kingdom Metazoa; phylum Chordata; class Mammalia; order Rodentia; family Sciuridae; genus Marmota; species Marmota flaviventris. Next base: position 13,865,108 of record NC_092510.1, read on the forward strand.
TAAACGCCAAACATCCTTTTGAATACCACCTTCACTATAAGTTAAAATATTACTAACAAATCCTGCAGGAGTCATAGCAGAATTTCTTCATAATTGTCTCTTATCAATTTTTGGAGACCAGTCTAAAATATACCCACTATCTTTAGACACCTTATGTTGTACAGGAAAGGTATTTACACAATCCATCCATCTAGGAAAGGTGCCAATCTCAATTGTAGAACTATTTGGACAGTGGGGTATCCGTGGAGATTTTGCAGAAATGACTGGCTTGTTATGGGAAAGTCCCATCTTAATTACTGATCTAGTATAAGATTTTAAGTCTCCATAAATGGAATTATTTGTCAGTCTAGGTCTACCAATTGCTGTCTTGTCCTTGAATGATACTTTTAGACAGCCAGCATGTTTATAGTGGGACCAACACAAAGGTAATTGGGCACTGTAGCCAGAATAATTAAATCTAGTCACATGATTGGGAGTAATATGAGTATCTGTAAATGCTCCCATCATGAATGAGTCATTAGTAAATACTGGAATGGATTCTCCAGTCCACACAGCTGGGTGTACCAGGGGTGGATCTGGGAAATATGTCCAGTAAGTGTCTACTTGATTCCCCTTTACCTGACAGCCCAGCAAGGCAATTACTGTTGCTACCATCATCACTGGGGTCCTGTTCTTTCCTAGGAGTTGAAGTATTTGGGAAGCCTGTGTTGTTAGCTTCTTCACATCTTCCCATGAAATCAGCTTTTCAGCTGGGTCAATCTGGTCTTTCTTCATCTTTTTTCTGATATCTTTTCCTTTTAGATAGGGGCTCCTCCGGGTCGATCTTCAGTCACTTGAATCCGGGTTCTCTCTTCCATGTCTGATTGCGTGTTCAGGCACCCAAATAGGACGAAAAGCACCTTCTGGGAAAATACAAGCATGACCTCTGCCCCACATAATCACTGGGTCTGGGCCTTTCCATTGACCAGTCTGTAAATCTTTCCACAAAACTCTGCCTACAGGGCCTGTTACTGAGGGAGACATTTGCCTCTCAGCAGCAGTGTGACCTTCTGTGTCAAAGTTTAAAAAATTTAAAATGAACAAAGCATGATTAAGGCTATTTTGGGGAGTCATAACCCTATTCCCCCTTTTAATTTTTGTTATTGAAGCTTAATAGATATATGAGCTCATTTCACAATGGCTTGACCTTGGGGGTTATAAGGAATTCCTGTTTTATGATTAATTTGAAACTCTTGGCAAAATTGTTGAAAAGAAGAGTTTACGTAAGCTGGAGCCTTATCTGTTTTAATCTGCATAGGGCACTCTAACACAGAAAAAGCTGCTAGGCAATGAGAAATTACATGTTGAGTATTTTCCTTAGTACATGCTGTGGTAAAAAAATCTGGAATAAGTGTCCACTATGACATGTACATAACATTGCTTACTAAATTGAGGAATATGAGTTACATCCATTTGCCATATTTGATTTGGTTTTAATCCATGGGGATTTACCCCTGATGGCAGAGATGAAGTGTGAATAACACACTTAGGGCATTGGCTTACAATTTGACGAGCTTGTTCTCTGGTAATATTAAATTTTTTATGTAAGCTAGAAGCATTTTGATGATGCAAGGAATGGGAAGCTAGTGCACATTCATATGAAGACATCTGTTGACAAAAAGTTACTAATTTATCAATTTTGTCATTACCTGAAACTAAGGGTCCTGGAAGATTAGTATGAGCTCGTATGTGTCCTATGAAACATGGGTATTTTCGCATTAGCACTGCCTTCTGTAAATTACGAAATAATTCAAATAACTCGTGATGAATTATACCCAATAACTGAAGTTTCAATATTTTTAGTAACTCTGACTGCATATAAGCTGTCAGAATAAATATTAATAGGCTCATTTGAAAAGTAATTTAAGGCACCAATCAGAGCTTGAAGCTCTGCTCCTTGGGCAGAAGTATGCCACAGTCTGGCTGGGCACAAAATCACGAGCCACTCACAGCCTTGTAGATTCAAACAGCAATTCTTTATTCCTGAACTCACACCGGCACTCTACACACATTCTCGGGGAAATCCACGTTCTGGGCAAAATCCTAAATACTCTCTCAATCCCACGAGAACTCAATGGGAACTCAAGGAGCAGGCACGACTGAGGCAGCAGGATACGCCCTCTTCCCAGCAGGGTACACCTTAAACCTGGAACCTCCCTAAATCCGGATTGTCCTAAACTGGGAACGCCCTAAACCCCGATCTGCCCTAAACCCTAAACCCGGATCTGCCCTGGTCCTTGAGCAAGGTCACCTTACATAAAATGTCACTGCAAATGACCTGGGTCATGCCATGCTTCATTCTTACTTAGCAATGGCCCTCAGCAGAAGTATAAGAAGTTTGTATTACCTCTGTGTGAACACGACTATAAAAACCTGCTTTACCTGAGATAGAACCATCAGTGAACACCGATAAAGCTTCATCTATAGGATGTGCATGTACAATCTTTGGAAAAAATAAGTGACGTTAATGATGCAAATTGTATAATCTTATCACGAGGATAATGGCTATCTATCTGGCCAGGAAAATCAGCAAAAGCTATCTGCCATAAGCTAGAAGTTTGCTAAAGCCAATTAGTCTGTTGAACAGAAAATGGAATAATTATGATATCAGGCTCAGATCCAATTAATTGTAAAATCCTAGTTCTGCCCTTAATTACTAATTGAGCTATGGAATCATGAAAAGGAATTAATGTTTTTGAGGTGAGTGGGATAAATAAATCCACTCAATAACTCCTAATCTTTGCCATATGGCTCCTGTTGGGGTATGCTCAGTTGGAAATATTAAAAAAATACACTATTTCTTTAGGATCAACTCTAGTAAGCTGTGCATTTTTAATTGCATGTTCAACTCTTCTTAAAGCTGTTCTAGCATCTAAGGTTAGCTGACATGGAGAGGTTGGAGAGGGATTTCCTTGTAATATCTGAAATAAAGGACTTAACACAGAAGTAGTTAGTTTTAAGTATGGCTTCAGCCAATTAATGTCTCTTAAAAGCCTTGAAAATCATTAGGGGTTTGTAGGAAACTGCTTGTTTTGCTCTGGTAAAATTAAAGATGGCGGCCCCCATGGTCTGCGTGATGATGTCACATTGTGCGACCATCACCCACTTCCTCATTCTCGGCCGGGGGAGGGGCCGACCGGAAGTTTGTGTTTCGGCCAGGTGGAAATGATGACAAGAGGGCGGGCTCATCTGCGCCATCTTGATCCAACACGTGGTATTGAGTCCTGCAATATCTATTATCACCGGTAGATGGAGCCCTGATCTTAAAATTGCGCATGCGACACTCGCGCGCAAAATGGTTACTTTTCCCGCAAATGTAGCATCTCCCGCGGGGCTTTTGTACTAAATATTGTGGCCTTAAGGTTTCTTTTAGTGCCGCAGCTTTGGCTACTGTCTGCAAATGGGTAGATTCTATGTCAGAACATAAGTGGATAAACTCAGAAACTGTCCCTTTTTTACGGTGTGGCCTAAGAATGTTCTGACAATATTTGTTTGCATTTTCAAATGCCAATTGTTTAACAATAAATTCACACGCCCCCAGGTCCCTCATCGACCTGTTTGCTGTCTGGTACAATCGGGCTACGAAATCTGAGTACGGTTCACTCGCACCCTGCCTGATTTTGGTAAGAACCAGATTGGATTGGTCTTTAGAAATAATCTGCTTCCAGGCACGTTTCGCACAATCAGTTATTTGATTGTATACTACAAATTCATAATTTAACTGTCTTTCTAAATCAACAAATTCACCTGTTCCTAAAAACATTTCTACCGGCGTCTCTAAATTTTGTCTTCTATTTCTTTCTGCCTGTTCAGTACAAAAATCAGTCCAATAAGTACGCCAGAGCAAGAAATCTCCCCCACTCAAGTAAGATCTAGCTAAAGAAAGCCAATCACTAGGAAGAAGGGGCTGCGAGCAAATATTTTTTATCAGGCTCTGTACAAAAGGCGAATTTGGACCATACGTCTCACATGCACTTTTTAGTTCCTTAATGGTTTTAAATGGGATTACAGTATGAACTCTAACTCTCTGATCTTGCTCATTAACTTGCTCAAAAACTGGAAAAAGTTGAAAACCACTAGTATCCTCCCCAGCTTCCTGTGCTTTCTTAATACCTCGCTGGAACGGGATAAGAAAGGTCATTGTTAATTCAGAGTACCTGTTAAATTTTGTCCTTTTAGCAGGTAATGGCCGAATTTGAATAGCCTGGGCAGGCGGTGTTAAACGCAGCCTGTTAAAATTTCTCTGTAGTCCTGAATTTCAACGTCTGATTCTTCTCCCTCGGAGTGCGAGTCATGGGTAGACTCTGGACTGTCTCCATTTTGAAATTGGGCTTCTAAGCCACGTAGTGGAGAAGAACTCTGTGCCCCTCTAAGAATCTCTTCCGAATTTTCCTCTCCAGGAATATCATCTACCTCTTCCGGAGGACTTTCTAGGATTGCGGAGGTTTCTTCTCTATGATGTTCCTCTCTATAATCTCCCTGCGGTCTATCCTGATCCTGCAAGTTAAAAGTCACATTCTTAATCTTCAGTTTAGCCCCTAGAGCCTTTGTTTTTAAATGGCTCAAGGGAAAGGGAATTAACTTAGCCTCAGGCAGATTTTCCATTTGAATAGACATAATAGCTCTCTGAATGCCTTTTAATAGGTCTTCAGGGGGCCACAAACTCTGGCCCATATAATCAAAAAGACAAACTTCCAGAGCCCTTCAAGTTTTCTGAATATTCTCTACGCCTCCAGGTAATTCATTAGAAAGACAAACTTTTTGTAACTTCCTTCCTAGTTTCCACCAAATAAGTAAATTTGGAGACTCTTGTTCACAAAACCAAGGACAATATTCGCCTACAATCTTTAAGAATTGTAATAACTGAGTTTTCTTTATCTCTTTTCCGTTCTAATTAATTATACTGTCTAAAATAGTCAGATACATTTCCTTATCCATAGAAGTTGAATTTCCCATTTTAATTAATTTAATGTCTCTTTCCTTCAATATCTCCAGGTACTTTTGTGACTCTAAATTGTCACCACTTCCTTTATTTTTATCTTTTAGCACGCTCCCACTCAATCTAGCTAATCTAGAATGGCCCCCTTGTGGGCGCCAATTCCACCATGCGACCAGGGCACTGGTTTCATTAAAGAGGTTCTTGGCATAAAGTTAGCTAGCGAGATCAAAGTAAAACACACAGACTCAGTTACCTTTTTCTATGACCAGGTCCAAGACGGATCCCCCTCTGCTTTTCACCTCGAACCACCCGGTAGGGCAGCAAGGATTACTCAGGGCTAGCAGGAGAGAGAGAGAGAGAGAGAGAGAGAGAGAGAGAGAGAGAGAGAGAGAGAGAGAGAGCGCCAGGTAGTAGCCTTTTATTGGGGAACAAGAAATTCAGGGGAGAATTCCATCCAATGAAGGTTGAGGGGTGCCGCACTCCAAGGTCAGGGTCAGTGATTGGCCCCTGGGGTCAGTGGTCAGTCACACCCCCACATGGACAGGCTCTCACACCAGAAGAGGGCCAGGAAAGCTCTGACACAATTTAGCCAGAGCGCCTCAGACCCAAACTGGGAGTTGCCCAGTCACGTGTGAGAATGGCTCCCCACATATCCTAACACTAACCCTAGCTATAAATATCATACTAACCCTAAAGATAATTCTAACACTAGACCTAGACCAAACACTAACTCTAAATTTAACCCAAATTATAAACCTAGATCTTACATTAACCATAGCCCTAACCCAAGCCCTAATCTAATATATATCTTTGCCCTAATCTGAGCCCTAACATTAGCTTTAACCCTAACACTAAACCTAAACCTAATCCTAAACCTAGCCTTAATCCTAACCATAATCATAGCCCTAAACCTATATCTAATCCTATTCATTACCTTAACCCTAACCCTAAACCTAATGCTAACCCTAATGTTAACCCTATCTATAACCCTAACCTTTTTCATTACGCTAAACCTAATCTGAACCCTAAACCTAACCATATCCATTACCCTAACCCTAAACCTAACCCTAATGCTAATTTGAGCCCTAACACTAAACCTTAACCTAAACAAACCCTAACCCTGACCCTGACCCTAACAATACTCTAGTTCTAAAAGTGACCCTATCCCTAAACCTAATCCTTACACTATACTTAGCCATAAAACTAAACCTGAAATTATCCCTAACCATAATAACCCTAGACCTCAATTACCCCTAGCCCTAATATAGGCCTAACCTTAACACAAACCATAGTCCTCATCCTAGCCCTAAACCTAGCCTAATCTTAACCTGAACCCTCATGTTAGCCCTACCCCTAAATTTAACTCTTGCCCTAGCCCTGAACCTAGCTATAACCCCATCCCTTCCCCTAAAACTAACCCTAAACACTAACATTAACCCTAAAAATATCCCTAACCATAGGACTAAACCTAACACTAAACCTAGCACTCATCCTAGCCCTAATTTAGCTCTAACCCTAAGTGAACTCCTAACCCTAGTCCTAAGACTGACTCTAACTCTCAACCTAGCCCTATTTCTATTTCTAACCCTATCCATTACCGTAACCCTAACATTAGCCCTAAACTTAGCCTTAACCCCAGGCATAGCCCTAATCTTAGATCTAACCATAATTCTAAATCTAACCCTGACCTTAAGCCTAAACTTCACCATACAAGTAGCTGAACACTATTGTTAATCTTACAACTAGTTCTAACCTTAGCCCTAGCACTAAAACAAAATCGAGCCATTGCTCTAACCCTAAACCTTAACCTAAATCAAACCCTTACTTTACAACTAACCATAACACTAGCTCAAATTTGAGTCCTAGGACAAAAACAAACCCTGACCAAGACTCATATCCAAACAATAAACCTGGCTCTAAATATCATCCTAACACTAAAACTAATTCTATCACTAGACCTAGCCCAAACTCTAACCCTAAAACTAACCCTAATCAAAACCCTGGTTCTTACATTAGTCATAACCCTAACCCTAGCTCTAACCCTAACAGAAAAAAGCCCTAATCAGAGGCCTAACACTAGATTTAAATCTAAACCTAACCCTAACCCTTGTGCTAAACCTAACCCTAATACTAGTCCTAATCCTAGCTCTAGCCCTATCACTTACCCTAAGCAAAAACCTATCCATAATGCTAATCCTAGACCTAATCCTATTCCTTGGCCTAAAGCAAACACTAACCCTATTACCAGTCCTAACCCTAGCCCTCATTCTAGCTCTAATTCTAACCCAAAATCTAACCCTAACTTTCACCATTATTCTGACACTAACTCTAATAATAGGTCTAAACCTGACCCTCTCCCTAGACCAAATTCTAACACTGGCCTTACTGTTAACCTTATACGTAAACCTAACCCTAAAATTAGTTCTAGACCTAAACCTAATCCTAAATCTAGTTTTAACTGTACCCCTAGACATAAACAGAAACCTAGTCCTAGCCCTAACAAAAATCCTTACCTGAAATCAAACACTAACCCTACCCCAGGACCTAATCACAGTCCTAATTTTGTTTGTAACCCTAACTCTAACTCTAATTCAAACACTGACCCTGCCTTTAAGGGTAAACCTATGTCTAAACCTGACCCTAAACAAAAATATAAACCTAACACTAGACCTAGCCATAACACTGTTCCTAAAACTACCACAATTAGAACCCTAGACCTTACATTACCCATTGAACTAACCTTAGGCCTAAATCTAACAAAAAACCTAGTCCTAATCAGAGGCCTAAACCTACCCTAAGGATAACACTAACCCTAACCCTAGACCTACCCTAAACCTAACCCTCACCTTAGTCCTAACCCTAGCTCAAGGCCTAAACCTTAGCCTAAACAGATCCCTAGCCCTATTACTAACAATAAACCTAAACTTAGTTCTAATCCTAACCTTAACACTAGCCCTAACACTAACAATTACTCTAACTCTAACCCCAACCCTAAAGATAACCCTAATCCTAACCCTAACAAAAACCCTAACCCAAACCATAAACCTAACCGTAGACCTAACCCTAAACCTAATCTTTGTCATAGCCCTCACCCTAACTCAAAACCTAAACCTTACCCTATACCCAATAGTAAACCTATCCATAAAACTAAACTTAACCCTAAAGTAACCTTACATCTAATCCAATCTATTACCCTAAACCTAAATCTACCTATAATGAAAATCCTAGCCTTAACCCTAAACCTAACCCTAACCATTGCTATAATCCTAACCCTAGACCTAACACTAAACCTAACCCTCACCCTAGAACTAACCCTAGCTCAAAACCTTAACTTTACCCTAAACCTAACTATAACCCTACTCTAAGCTAGGGTTACTAGCCCTAATCCAAACCCTAACTTTAACTCTAGCCCTAATCCTAACTATATCCCTATCTCTAACCCGATACGTTACCCATATGATAACCCTATTCCTAATGCTAACTCTAGACCTAACCCTAACTCTGTCACAAACCCTAAATCTCTCCATTACCCTAAACCTACACTGAACCCTAAACCTCCCTATACATTACCCTAAACCTAACATTAACCATAGATCTAACCCTTACTCCAAATTTTATCCTTAGCCTAAGACTAAGCCTAACACTAACATTACACCTAACCCTAATACTAATTTTATACCTATCCCTAACCCTAAGCCAAAACTAAAACAAAATTGAGCAATATCCCTAACTTTAAGCCTTAAATTAATCTAAAACCAAACACAAAACTAGACCTAACTCTGGCCCTAATTAGAGTCATAACCCTAATCTTAAACTAACCATTACCCTGACTCATATCCTAACACTCACCCTAGCTCTAAACACTATCCTATACTTAAAGAGAACCCTAACATTTATCCTAGCCTTAGTTCGAGTCCTAACCCTAACCTTAAAACTGACTCTGACCCAACCCATATCCTAAAAGTCACTCTAGCTCTAAACACATCCCTCAACTTAAACCAATCTCTAACAGTAAACCTTGCCCTTATTTTTGTCCTAAACCTAACACTAAAACTAACACTGTCCCTGTCTCTAACACTATTGCTAGCTATAAATATCACCTAAACAAAAAAACCTAACCATAACACTAGACCTACCCCTAATCCTAAATCTAATTGTAACCTTAGTTCTTACATTAACGATTGCCCTAACCCTAGTCCTAACCCTAACACAAAAACTAGCCCTAATCTGAGACCTAAAACAAGATTTAACCATAACCTTAATCCTAACTCTAGCCCTAACACTAGCTCTAAGCCAATCTCGTATTGTAAGCCAAACCCTAATCCTAAAGGTAACCCAAGACCTATCCCTAATCCTTACACCAAACAAAACCCTAACCCTGTTAATAGTCCTAAACCTAACCGTCACTCTAGCACTAACCCTATCCCAAACCCTAATTCTAACCCTGAACCTTATTCTTACCCTAACACTAATCCTAGGTCTAAACCAGACCCTAACCCTAGACAAAATGCTAACACTAGCCATAGATTTAAACCTAATCCTAAATCTAGCCTTAACTCTAGCCCTAGACCTGAACAGAAACCTAGCCGTAGTCCTTACAATAAACCTTAACCTAACTCAAACACTAAAAATACCCCTAGACATAAACCTAGTCCTAATTCTGGCTGTAACCCTAACTCTAACTCTAACCCAAACACTGACCCTGCATTTAACAGTAAACCTACCTCTAACCCTGACTCTAACCAAATATTTAAACCTAACACTAGACCTAGCCATAACCCTAACCCCTAAAACTAGCCATAATAATTTCCCTAGCTCTTACATTACCCACATCCCTAATCCTAGGCCTAAATCTAACAGAAAACCTAGAGTTAATCCTAGTCCTAAACCTAGCCCTAAGCGTAATCCTAACCCTAATCTAAAACTTGATTAATCCTAACCCTAGCTCAAAGCCTAACACTTACCCTAAATATAAACCTACACCTATCCCTAAATATACCCCTAACACTAGCCCTAATCCTAAACTTAACCCTAGCCATAAACCTAGCTTTAAACCTACCCATTACTCTAAACCTAACCCTAAAATATTGATAACCCTAGGCCTAAACATAACTCTAAACCTAACCAAAAAACTAACCCTAGACCTAACTCTAAACCTCACACTCGACATAGATATAACTCTAGCTCAAACCCTAACCGTTTCCATAAACCTAAACATAACCATAGCTCTAACCCTAAAACTAAACCTCACTCTAACCCTAACCATAAACCTGTACCTACATCTAGCCATATCCATTATTTCTAACCATAACCTTACCCCCTAATGATGATTCTAGCCCTAATCCTAACTCTAACCTTAACTGTACTGTAATCTTATCCCTAGACCTAATTCTATACCTAAATCTCGCCCTAGGCCTAACTCTAGCTCAAAACCTAACCCTTATGCTAAACATAACACTAAAATAACCCTAGTTCAAACCCTAACTCTAACCCTAACTCAAGACCTATTCCTAACCATAACACTAGCCCTAAACTTAGCTCTAACCCTATCAATTATCCTAATAATTATCCCTACCCTAATGCTAACCCTAGGCCTAACCACTAAATCTAACCCTATCAATTACCATAAACCGAAACTGAACCCTAAACAAGACACTATCATGTTTCACTAGACATGACATTAGCCCTATTTCTAACCCTAGCAATAACCCTAACAAAAACCCCAGTCCTTATCATTGCCCTAAACTTAGCCTTAATCCTAACCCTAACCCTAACCCTAGCCCTAACCCTAATACTAACGCTAGCCCTAATCTTAGCCCTAATTCCACCCTATCCCTAACCCTAACCCTAGACCTAAGAGTAACTCCAACTCTCAAACTATCCTATCACTAGTTCTAAACCTATCCCTTACCATAACCCTAAACCTAACCCTCAACTTAGTCCTAATCCTTGCTTTATAAATAGCCCTGGCACTTACCTTAGATGAAAATCTAACGAAATCTAACCCTAACCCGAAGACTAAGCCTTAACCTAACACTAGCTCTAAGCCTAACACTAATCCTAAAACTAGCCCTAACCTTAGTGCTATGCCTAAAACAAAACCAAGCCATAGCTCTAACACTAACCCTTAAACTAAACCAAACCCTAACCATACACCTACCACTAACCCTAACCCTAATTCGAGTTTTAAGCCAAACCCTAAAACTAACCCTGACTCTGACTCTGACACTAACACTATCCCAAGCTCTAAACATCACCCTAACCATAAACCTAACCCTAACACTAAACCTAGCCCTAATCTCAACTCTAAAATTAGCTCTAAACTTAACGCTGGTACTTACATTATCCATAACCCTAACCCTAGCACTAAATTAACACAAAACCTAGCCCTAATCTGAGAACTAACCTGAGTTTAAACCCAACCCTAACCCTAACCCTAGCCCTACTTATAACCCTAAGCCTAGCCCTAACCCTAGCTCTTACTCTATCCATTATAATAACCATAACCTAAACCCTAAAGCTAAACCTAGGCCTAAACCCTAATTCTATCTCTAAACCTATCCCTATCCATTTCCCTAAATCTAACATGATTCTTAATATTAAGCCTAACATTATCCTAACCCTAACCCTATAGCTAATTCTATCCCTAATTTTAAGACTTAACCTATCCCAAACCCTAACAAAGACCTTGACCTTAATAATATACCTATCCCTAAACCTGACCCTAACCTAAACCTTAACTAGATGTAGCCATAATCCTAAATCTAAAACTATCTTTAAACATAATTTTAGACCTGAAATTAGCCATACTTCTAATACTAGGCCTAACCGTAAAACAAACTTTAGCCCTTATATTGCCCTAAACCTAACCTTAATCAGTACCCTAACCTTAACCAGAGCCCTAACCCTAATTCTAAACATCACGCTACCTCTCAACATAGCTATAACACCATCCCTTACCCTAAACTTAATCCTACATCTAACCCTACCTCTATGCTTAAGCTGAACACTCACCCTAACCCTAATCCTAGCCCCATCACTGACCCTAACAATAACTTTAGCCTTAAGTCTAACTCTAATTCTCACACTATCCCTATTGCTAGTTCTAACGCTATTTCTTACCACAACCCTAACCCTAGTCCTGACCCTAGCCCTATCCTTAGTACTAGTTCTAACCCTAGATCCAACCCGAACTCTAAATCTAACCTAAACCCTAAGCCTAAGCCTAACACCAACACCGACTCTACCCCTAATTCTAATTGTAAAAATAGCCCTAACCCTAACCCTAGCAGTAAAACAAGACCAAGAAATAGCCCTAACCCTAAACCTTAACTTAAACCAAACACTAACACTACACCTAGACCTAACCCTAGACTTAATTTGAATCCTAAGAGTAACCTTAAACCTAACCCTAACTCTGACTAATATCTAAAACTCATCCTAGCTCTAAACACCATCCTAACCTTAAACAAAAACCTAACAGTAAACCTAGCCTTTATTTGAATCCTAAACCTAATCTAACCCTAACCCTAGCCCTAATCTTAAATTTAACCTTAGCCCTAAACCTAGATCTAAGCATAACCATTACGCTAATGCTAAACATAATCCTAAGGATAACCCTAGCCTTAACCCTAACAATAAGCCTTAACCCAAACAGAAAAATAACCCTAGAACTAACCCTAAATCTAATAATCACTGTAGTCTAACCATAGCTCAAACTCTAATCCTTACCATAAACCTAAACATAACCATAGCCCTAACCCTAACCCTAAACTTAAATATAACTGTATCCCTAACCCTAAACCTATATCTAACCGTATTCATTACCCTAACCCTAATATTAACCAAAATGATAACCCTAGCTCTAACCCTAACTCTAAACCTATTGTAATCATATCCCTGGACCTAACCCTGAACCTAACACTTCCTCTACCCCTAACCATAGCTCATAACCTAACACTTACACTAAACATAATCCTAACCACAACCCTAGTTCTAACTCTCACCTTAACCCTAACTCAAGACCTAATCCTAACCATAACGTTATCTCTAATCTTAGCTGTAACTGTATCCATTACCCTAATAATAGCCCTTACCCTAAGGCTATCCCTAGGCCTAAAACTAACTCAAGATCTAATACTAACCATAACCCAGCCCTAAACTTAAATCTAACTGTATCCATTACTCTACACTTAAACCTTACCCTAATGCTAACCCTAGGCCTAACCCTAACCCTATCACTAACCCCAACACTATCAATTACCCTAAACCTAACCTGAACCCTAAGTCTAATCCTATCATTACTGTAACCCTAACCCTTATGTTAATTCGAGCTCTAACCTTAAACTAAAACATAAACCAAGCCCTAACCCTGACCCTGACCATAATAACTCCCCTAGCTCTAAACCTGACCCTACCCTAACCCTCACTCTTATAATAGACCTACCCTAAAACTATCCCTAACCATAACCCTAGACCTGAAATTAGCCCTAGACAAAATCCTACACCAACCCTAACACAAAACCTAGCCGTTATCCTAGCCTTAAACATAGCCTCAGTCATAACCCTAACCCTAGCCCTAATCTTTGACCTAACTTAGCCCTATCCCTAACCCTAAACCTAACTCTAGCCCTAAGACTAATTCTAACTCTCACCCTAAGCATAAAACTAGTTTTAACGCTATTGCTTAGCAGAACCTTAAATCTAGGCCTAACCCTAGCACATTCATTAGCCCTAGCCTAACCCTAGGTCTAACCCTAACTCAATAGAAGCTAAGCCTACACCTAAAACTTACACTAGCCCTTACCCTAACCCTTACACTACTCCTAAATCTAGCCCTAACTCTAGCCCTAGCCCTAATACAAAACAGAGCCATAGCCCCAACCCTAAACCTTAACCTAAATGAAACCCTAACCCTACAGCTAGCTAAAAACCTAGCCCTAATTCGAGTTTTAAGCCAAACCCTAATATGAATTCTGACACTGACTCTGACCCTAAAACTAACCATAGCTTTAAACTTCAACCTAACCCTAAACATAAACCTAACACTAGACCTAGCCCTAACCCTAACCCTAAAACTAGCCCTAATTGTAACCCTAGTACTTTCATTAGATGTAACCCTAATCCTAGCCCTAACTTAACCCCAAACCTAGCCCTAAAGAGAGCCCTAACCCAGGCTTTAACCCGAAACCTAAACTTAACACTAACCCTAGCACTAATAATAACCATAATCCTAGTCCTAACACTAGATCTAACCATATCCATTACCCTAACCATAACCCTAACCCTAATGCTAACACTAGGCCTAAACTTAACCTTATTCCTAATCTGAACTCTATCCATTTTCCTAAATATAACCTGAAACCTAAACCTAACCCTATCATTACCCTAATCCTAAACTTATGCTAATTCAAGCCCTAAATTTAAAACTTAACCTATCCCAATCACTAATCAAAACCCTGACCCTAATAATACCCTTAGGTCTAAACCTGAACCTTACCCTAAACCTAACCCTTACACTAGACATAGCCATAAACCTAAACCATAACTATCTTTAACTGTAATGTTGAACTTGAAATTAGCCCTAGATCTAATCCTAGCCCTAAACCTAGCCTTAATTTTAACCAAACCATAGCCTTAGCTTTAACAGTAATACTAACCCTCACCCTAGACCTAAACCCAGCTAAAACCCCATCCCTTACCCTAAACCTAACAATAACCCTAAACCCAACCATAACTCTAAACATAAACCTAACCCTAAACCTAAACCTAACCCTATCCCTAACCCTAGGCCTAACACCAACACTAAGCCTAACACTAATCCTAGCCCTAATTTAATCCTATTGTAATCCTAACCCTAGCCCTAAGACTAAATCTAACTCTTTCCCTATCCCTATCCCTAGTTCTATACTTAGCCCTAGCCCTAACCCTAGATCTAAACCTAACTCTAAATTTAACCATAGCCATAATCCTAAACCAAAACCTAACACTAGGCCTAACATTAATGCTAATCCTGAAACTTGCCCTACCCCTGCCCTAGACATAAAAGAAAACCAAGCCATTTCCCTGACCCTAACCCATTACCTAAACCAAACCTTAAACCTACACATAGACTTAATCCTAACTCTAAAACTAACCCTGACCCTGAAATTGATCATAACATTAATCCTAGCTCTAAACATCACCCTACCTTTAAATTAACCCTAACTAGAGACCTAGCCTAAACACTAACCCTAAAACTAGCCCTAATTGTAATGCTAGTTCATACACTAGTCATTTTCATAACACTAGTCCTAACCCTAACACAAATCCTACAATACCCTACCTCTAACCCTTTCCCTTACCCTAAGCCAAACCTTAACCCAAAGGCTAACACTAGACCTAACCCTAATCCTTAGTCTAACTTAAACTCTAACCGTTTTACTAGTCCTAACCCTAGCCCTTATTCTAGCTCTGACTCTAACCATTATTCTTATTCTGACCCTAACAGTAACCCTAGGTCTAAGCCTGACCCTAACCCTAAACCAAAACCTACCACTAGCACTATTGGTAAGCCTATATGTATAATTATCCCTAACACTAGACCTAGACAAAAAGTTAATCCTGAATATAGCTAGAAGTTTAGCCATAGACTTAAACAAAAACCTACCTCTAGAACTAACAATAACCCTTAACCTAAACCAAACAATTATCCTACACTTAGACCTAACACTAGTCCTAATTCTGGCTCTATTTCTAACCCTAACCCTAACCTGAACACTGACCCTGACCCCAACACTAAACCTAGCTCTAAACCTGACCCTAACCGAAAACCTAGTCCTAACACTAGACCTAGCCATAACCCTAACCCTAAAACTAGCCCTAAGCATAACCCTAGCTCTTACATTACCCATAGTCCTAACACTAGCATTCAACCTAACACAAAACCTAGCCCTAAACCTAGGCCTAAACTTAGCCCTAAGCATAACCATAAATCTAACCCTAGTCCTAACACTAACCCTAACACTAACCCTTGCCTTAGACCTAACCCTAGCTCAAAGCCAAACCCTTATCCTAAACATAGAACTAACCTTTAACTAAACCATAACCATAATCCTAGCTCTAATTCTAACCTTAATTCTAGTCCAAAATTTAGCTCGAACCCTATCAATTACCCTACCCCTAAGCCTAGCCCTAATTATAACCCTATACATAAATGTAAACCTAGAGCTAACTATATACCTAAGCATCACCATAGCCTAAACCTAACCCTAAACATAAATGTAAACCTAGAACTAACTCTACACCAAACCATCACCATAGCCCTAACTCTAGCTGAAATATTAAGCCTTACACTAAACCTAATCCTAACACTAGCCCTAACCCATACTCTAACTTCTAACCCTAAATCTAACATTATCCAGTACCCTAAACCTAAAGCTAAACCTAATAAAAACTCTAGCCATAACCCTAACCCTAAACCAAACACTAACCATAAACATAACCCTATACCTAAACTCAAACAGAACCTCTCCCTTGTCCTAACACTAGCTCAAACACAAACCCTTAACCTAACCTAACAATAACCCTAGCCCTAAACCTAACACTTACCCTAAACCAAACCCTAGCCCTATCCATAAGCCTAACCCTAATTCTAGACTTAATCTAAACCATAACTTAGCCCTATCTCTAGCTCTAAAACTATACATTACACTAAAAATAATGTTAAACCTAATACTAACCTAAACCTATCGCTAAGCATAACCCATAAATTACCCTAAAACTTAAATGAAACCTAAAATTAACCCTATTCATTACCCTAACCCTAAGCCTAATGTTAACACTAATTCAAACCCTAACCCTACACTTTAACCTAAACCAAACACTAAACCTGAACCTAACCCTAATAATACCCCCAGATCTAAACCTGACCCTCACCATGAATGTTACCATTACACTAGACCTACCATAACCTAAGCCTAAAACTATCCCTAACCATAACCCTAGAGTTGACATTAGCCCTAGCCCTAGCCCTAACCCTAACAGAAACCCTAGCCCCAAACCTAGACTTAATCCTAAACCAAACACTAACCATAGCCCTAATCTTAATTCTAAACCTCACCCTAGCAATAAAGCTTCTATACACCACTCATTCCCCTAAAATAAACCCTAACCCCAATGCTAAACCTAACCCTAGCCCTACCCCTAGGCCAAAACCTAACACTAACCCTAGCCCTAATCCTAGCCTTAATCCTAACACAAACACTAACCCTAGCCCTAATCTTAATTGTAACCATCACCATAGCCCTAAAGCTAGCTATACACCACCCATTCCCCTAAAATTAACTCTAACCCCAATGCTAAACCTAAACCTAGCCCTACCCCTAGGCCTAAACCTAACACTAACCCTAGCCCTAATCCTAGTGCTAATTTAGCTGTAACCCTAATCCTAACACTAAGCCTAGTCCTAAGTCTAACTCTAAATCTCGTCCTAGCCATATCCCTGATTCTAACCCTATCAATTATCATAAACCTAGCCCTAGCCCTAACCCTAGCCCTAGATATAACCCTAACTCTAAATCTAAAAATAAACCTAAACCTAATCCTCACCCTAACACTAGACCTAAATCTAAAACTAATCCAAAATTCAGCCCTAACACTAGCCCTGGCCATAAAACAAAACCAAGCCAGAGCCCAAACCCTAACCCTTAGCTTATTCCAAACACTAACCATACATCTAGCCATAACTTAAGCCATAATTCGAGTCTTAACCCTAACCCTAAAACTAACCCTGACCCTGACTTTGACCCTAACACTAAATTTAGCTCTAAACATAACCTTAACCCTCAACCTATGTTTTGCATGCTTCAGCATAGTGCTACATTCACAAGGAATATAGCAGAGTGTACCCACAGAGAACTAATTGAGTGTGTGAAGTTTCAAGCAGCTTTCACAAACTGTTTGTTATCCAGATCCATTTCCAGTTATCCATATAAGTCAAGATAAGGTGAAACCTTAAAACACAAACTATTTTTTAACAGTGAACCTTGGACAGAGAAGGCTCAAACCTGGGGAACATAGTAAGGCAAGGTAAAAGATGAGTACTGCCTGGTATCAAAGAAATTTGAAGAAAACTAACTCTAACCCTAACACTATTTCTAACCCTAGCCCTATACCTAACTCTAACCCTAAGCTGTTTAGAGAACCTTTGATCATAGAAGTTCCAAATTTGGGGTGGCTAGTAGGGCAAGGTAACAGATGAATCCTGCCCAGTATAAAAATATCTGACAAAATAATTGGGGGGAGGTGTTTCAGTACATGCCTATTTCCCCTGTTTTTTCCTAAAGTTCTCTTGGATAATGTTCTTTTGCATCCCATAGCTTTGGAAAACCTTTACTAGGAAGAAACCAGAGAGTGCCCAACGAGAACTTATTGAGTGTTTGAAATTTCAAGCAGTAGGCACCAACCCTGTTTGATTTCCAGCTCCATTTCTATTTACACGTATAGGTTCAAATGAAGTGAAACCTTAAAACGCAAACTGTTCCTGATAGTGAACCTTGAACCAAGAAGGCCCAAAACCTGTAGACTTTGTAAGGCTAGGTAAAAGACGAATCCTGCCCAGTATCAATGAAATTTGACCAAAACTATTTTTAACACTAATACTCACTCTAACACTTTGCCGAAACCCTACTCCTAATACTAACCATAACCTGTTAAGAGAACCTTTCATCATAGAAGTCCCAAACATGTGCAGACGAGTGGGGCAAACTAACAGATGAATCCTGTGCAGTATCAAAGAAGTCTGACCAAATGATTGTGGGAGGTACTTCAGTACATGCATATTTTCCTGTTGTTTCCTAAAGTGCTCTTGGATAAAGTTGTTTTTGCATGCTTCAGCTTTGGGATAATTTCACAAGGAAGAAATCAGAGAGTACCGACAGAGAATTTATTGTGTATGTGAAGTTTCAAACAGCTAGCACCAACGATGTTTGATTTCAAGCTCTATTTACATTTACCCATAGAGGTCAAAATGAAGTGAACCCTTAAAATATACAGTTTTTCACAGTGAAGAATTGAATTGAGAAGGTCCAAACTTGGCATACATAAGAAGAGTAAGGAAAAGATGAATACTGCCCACTATCAAATAAATTTGAACAAATCTAACTGTATCTCTAATGCTAGATATGACACAATCCCTAAACTACCCCTGAGCTGTTTTGAGAACCTATGATCATAGAAATATCAAAATTAGAGATCCTAATGGGGAAAGCTACCAGATAAATCCTGCACAGTATCAAAGAAATATGACCAAATAATTGGGGGAGGTATTTCAGTGTATTCATATTTTCTGCTTTTCTCCCAAAGTCCTCTCAGATAAACTTGCTTTGCATGCTTCAGCTTAGGGATACATCCACAAAGAACAAACCACAGAGTGCCCACAGAGGACTGATTGAGTGTGTGAAGTTTGAAGCAGCTAGGACCAACCCTGTTTGATTTCTAACTCCAATTCCATTTACCCAAATAGGTCAAAATGAAGTGAGACTTTAAAATATAAACTGTTCCTGAAACGAACCATTGACTGAACATAGTAAGGCTAGTTAAAGATGAATTCTGCCAAATATCAAAGAAATTTGAACAAAACTAACTCTAATCCTAACAGTAGCTCTAACCATATCCCTAACCCTAATCCTAACACTAACCCTAGCCTCAATAGAGAACATTTGATCATAGAATTCCCAAACTTGGGGGAGCCTAGTAGGGTAAGCTAACAGATAAATCCTGCCCAGTATAAAAAAAAAATCTTACCAAATAATTGGGTGCGGTAGTTCAGTACATGCATATTTCCCTGTTTTCTCCTAAAGTGCTCTTGGATAATGTCTTTTGCATGTCTCAACTTTGGAAAACTTTCACTAGGAAGAAACCAGAAAGTGCCCACAGAAAACGGATTGTGTGAAATTTCAAGCAACTAGCATTAACCATGTTTAATTTCCAGCACCATTTCCATTCAAACCTATAGGCCCCAATGAAGTGAAATCTAAAAATTCCAATTGTTCCTGAAAGTGAACCATTGAATCTTGAAGGCCCAAACGTGGGTACCTACTAAGGCTAGGTCAAGGATAATCCTGTACAGTATCAAAGTAATCTGACCAAAAAAAATTGAAGCTCTTTCAGTACATGGGAATTCTGGTTGCTCCTAAAGCCCTCAGAGAAAAATCTGTTTCTTTCTACTTCAGCTGAGTGCAACTTCCACAGGAAACAAACCAGAGAATGCTCACTGAGAACCGATTGAGTGTGTAAAGTTTCAAGAAGCTAGCACAAACTCTGTTTGATTTCCAGCTCCATTTCTATTTACACATATAGTGAAGTGAAACATTACAATACAAACTGATTTTTACAGTCAACCATTGGATCAAGGCCCAAATCTGTGGAAAATAGTAAGACTACATAAAATATTAAACTTGCCCAGTATCAAAGAAATTTGAACAAAACTAACTCTAACCCTAAGACTAGCTCTAAACCTAGCTGTAACCCTAACCCTAAGGCTAAACTAATCTGTTTAGACAACCTTTGTCATAGAAGTCCCAAATGTGGTGCTTCTAGTAGGGAAAGCTAACAGATGAATCCTACCCAGTATCCAAAATATCTGACTATGTAATTGGAGGAGGTATTTCCATACATTTATATTGCCCTGTTTCCTCCTAAAGTGCAGTCTGGTAAAGTTTCTTTGCATGCTTCAGCTTGGAGAAACTTTCACAAGGAGGAAACCAGAGAGTTCCCACAGATTACTGATTGAGTTTGTGAAGTTTTAAGCAGCTAGCATCAACCCTGTTTGATTTCCAGCTCCATTTCCATTTACCCATATATGTCAACATAGAGTGAAACCTTCAAATACAAACTATTCCTGACAGTGATCTGCTGAAACATGAAGGCCCAAAACTGGGTAACAAAATAAGGCTAGTTCAAAGATGAATCCTGCCCAGTATCAAAGATATTTGAACAAAAGTAACTCTAATCCTAATATTTTCTCTAACCCTAGTCCTAACACTATCCCTATCCTGTTTAGAGAGGCTTTGGTCATATAAAGCCCAAATTTGGGGAGCCTAGTGGGCCAAAGTAACAAATGATTACAGAGCAGGATCAAAAGTTTGATCAAATAATTGGTTGATGTAGTTTAGTCCATGCATATTTCCCTGTTTTATTCTAAAGTGCTTTTGGATAAAGTTGTTTTTGTATGCTTCAGCTTAGGCTACTTTCACAAGGAAAAAATCAGAGAGAGCACAGAGAGATCTGATTGAGTGTGTGAAGTTTTAAGCAGTTAGCACCAACCTTATTTGAATTTTGAGCTCCATTTCTGTTTACCGTATAGGGCAAAATGAAGTGAAACCTCAAAATACAAACTATTACTGTCAGAGAACCTTTGAACTAAGAATTCCGAAACCTGGGGAAAATATTAAGGCTAGGTAAAAGATGAATCCTGCCCAGTATCAAAGAAATTTGAACAAAACTAACTCTAAATCTAACACTAGGTATAAACCTAACCCTACCTCTAACCATAACATTAACCGTAACCTGTTTAAATAACTTTTGATCATAGAAGTCCCAAAGATGTGAAGCCTTGGGGCAAGCTAATAGATGGATCATGCACAGTATCAATAAATCTGAACAAAAAATTGCAGGAGGTAATTCATTACATGCTTATTTCCCTGTTGTACCCTAAAGTGCTCTTGGATAAAGTTGTTTTTGAATGCCCCTTCTTTGGCCTATATTCAATAGAAAGAAAGCAGAGAGTGCCCACAGAGAACTAATTAAGTATGTGATGTACCAAGCAGCTAGTACAACACTTTTTGATTTACAGCTTCATTGTCATTCACACCTATAGGCCATAATGAAGTGACACCTAAAATTCAAACTGCTCCTGGCAGTGACCTGTTGAAATTAAAGGCCCCAAATTGGGGATCGTACTAAGGCTAGGTAAAGAATGAATCATGTACAGTATCAAAGTAATTTGACCAAAAATATTGAAGCTTGCTCCTAAAGCACTCACAGATGAAGCATTTCTTACAATTTCAGCTTAGGGCTACTTTCTCAAGAAACAATGCAGAGAATGCACACTGAGAACTGATGGAGTGTGTGAAGTTTCAAGCAAACATTCAAACAAATTTTGTTTGATTTCAAGCTCTATTTCCATTTTCCAATATAGGTCAAAATGAAGTGAAACTTTAAAATACAAACAGGTACTGTTTGTATTTTAGTGAAGCACTGAATCCAGAATGCCAAATCTGGTGAGCATAGTAAGGCTAGGGAAAAGATGAATCCAGCCCAGTATCAAAGTAATTTGAACAAAAATAACTCTAATACTAGCTCTAAACTTAACCCTAACACTAAGTGTATCACTAACTCTTACCTGTATAGAGAACCAATGATCCTAGAAGTCCCAATCTTGGGGAGTCTAGTGGGGCAAGCTTAAAGATGAATACTGTGCATATCAAAGAAATCTGATCAAATCATTGGGAGACTTATTTCAGTACATGCATATTTCTCTGTTTTCTCCCTTAAGGCTCTCAGATACAGTTACTTTTGCATCCTTCGTCTTTGGCCTACCTTCAAAAGAAAGAAACCAGAAAGTGCCCAATGAGAACTGATTGTGTGAAGTTTCAAGCACCTCCTACCAACCCTGTTTGATTTCCAGCTCAGTTTTCATTCATATCAGTAAGCCATAATGAAGGGAAACCTTAAAACACAAACTGTTCCTGACAGCAAACCATTGAACTGACAAGGCCAAAATCTGTGGAACATAGTAAATCTAAGTAAAAGATGAATCCTGCCCAGTATCATAAAAATTTGAAGAAAACTAGGGTCACACCGGCACTCTCAGCACAGACAGAAGGCTCTGCCATGTGAATGCTCTCAGTGCAGACAGAGGTCTCCACTATGCATTCGTTCAAGGTTCAGATGGAAGTATCAGCCTTGTGTGGGCTCTGGGCTTAGAGGGAAGACTCAGATGGGCTGGCGCCCTCAGTGCAGAGAGTTGGCAGCACAGAACACAGAGGCTTTGCTTGGGGGTCACCAGACCAAGCTCTGGACTTGGCACATGGTCAGCCCAGAATGAACCAATTCACCAAACACCCTACACAGGTAACAGATGGAATCCATCTTTCAAAACCTTCCTCAACATCTATCAGTGGGCATGGCTACCAGCTCAGTTCTGTGGCTGCTCAGGTTCCTGGTTTCCAACTCCCTTACCTCCAGCTGTGATAACTCAAGATTTTTCTCACAAGCTTTTTGTGGGGCATAGCTATCAATGTGGTACAGCAACTGTAAAGGCACCTGGTTTCCATCTCAGAGACTAAGAATAGGGAGGCTACCGGTAAAAGCTCAAACCCTCTCACACTGGCTTCCTCCATCACCACGAGCACAGAGACTCTAGTTAGGAATAGACAACTCCAACTACAGCAAAAAAAAAAAAAAAAAATAGTTCTGAGATACTTTTTTTTTCTTTCTTACTTTTCTTTTCTCACTCTTCTCATCCATTCTCCTCTACCCTTCCCCCTCTTGTCCTCACTACCTCAACATATGTGAAACCAAGAAGTTTGCATAACATTGGACTTTAAGAACTGAATCTGGTGCTTGGTTTGGTCCTTAGCACCACATACAAATAAAGATGTTGTGTCCTCCAAAAACTAAAACAATAAATATTAAAAAATTCTCTCTCTCTCTCTCTCTCTCTCTCTCTCTCTCTCTCTCTCTCTCTCTCTAATAAAAGAAAAAAATTGAATCATCAGAATAGTAAAATATAGAGGAATTTCATAGGTCCCACCTCTCCTCCCTTTATTTTCTGTTATATTCTTTCTCTCTCTTTCTTTCCTTGTTATTTTTTCTTCTTTTTTCTTCTTCTCTCTATCCCACTTTCAACCTCTTAATTTTTACTATTTATACATAGGGTAAATTTATGAATACAGATAAGGAATTTGAATTTATACATTCTTCTATAAATTACCCCTGTCTATTCATTACAGTTTTCCTCCAGTTTGCTAAGATAGATTAATCTCATACCCTCACTCCTTTTCCCCTTAACGTAGCATCCATCTGTTCTCTATATACCACCAGAAATGGTATGCCTTTTATGAAACTAATGACTATATTCTAAATAATAATTGAAGCCAACATCTGTAGACCTAGAATCTAAACATATTTATAATGGTTAGGCTTAGGCTTTGGGTTAGGTTTAGATTTAGAGTTATTTTTGTTTTATCTATGCTTATGGTTAGGGTTAAGGAGAGGGCAAGGGTTAGGACTAAGGTTAGGGCTAGATTTATTTTTATGGTAAGGGATAGGGTTAGAACTAGTGATAGGGCTAGTGTGAGACAATTAGTCTTAGGGCTAGGGTTAGGGTTATGGTTAGGGATAGGGCTACATTAGAGCTAGAGTTAGTGTTATGTTTAGGCCTCGGGTTAGGGTTAGAGTTAGGGTTAGTTGTAGCTTAAGGGAATGGGTTATTGCTAGGTTGAGGGCTAGGGTGAGGGTTAGTATTAAGGTTAGGGCTAAGCTTAGGGTTAGGGTTATGATTAAGGCTAGGTTTAGGCCTAATATTTCTATTAGGGTTCTGGCTAGTATTAGGGGTAGGGCTAATGTCAGGTCTAGGGTTACATGTAGGGTAGATTTAGTGTTAGGTTTATGGCTTGCTCCAGTGTAAGGGTTAGGTTTAGGGTAGGGGTCAGGTTTAGAGCTAGGGTTATTATTATGGTCATATTTAAGATTAGGGTTTGGGTTAGGTTAGTGTTTAGGATTATGGCTCGAATTGGCATTGGGTTTAGGGTTAGGGTAATGGCAGGTTTAGGTTTAGGGTTTAGATGTGATTTAGTGTAATGGATAGGGTTAGGTTTAGGCATAGGGTTAGCATAAGTGTTAGGGTTACCATTAGTGTATAGGATAGGGTTATACCTAAGATTAGGACTAGGTTTATGTTTAGGATTAAGGGTTTTGTTTGGGTTAGGGTTAAAATTAAATTTAGGATTAAAGCTAGGTTTAGGACTCGAACTAAGGCTAGGTTTTCGGTTATGGTAGAGCTGGGGTTAAGGCTACAGGGAATCTGAAGTAGGTTTATGATTATCGCTAGTTATAGGTTTAGGGTAAGGGCTAAGTCCAATGTTAGGGTTAGGATAATGGTTACAATGATGTTTAGAGCTAGGGTTAGTGTTAGGGTCAGAGTCACAGTCCGGATTAGTTTTCAGGTTAGGTATAGGACTAGAATTAGCGATAGGGTTAGGGCTAGGTGTAAGGTTAGGGTTGGTTTAAGTTAAGAATTAGGGTTAGGGCTATGACTCGGTTTTGTTTTAGGGTAGGGTAGGTTTAGGGCTAGATTTAGGATTAGTGTTAGGGTTAGGTCTAGTGTTAGTGTGAGGTTTAGGCTTTGGTATAATGTTACATTTAGAGTTAGGTTTAGATCTATGGTTTGAGTTAGGGCTAAGGATAGGGGTAGGGATAGGGCTGAGTTTAGGGCAAAGTTTAGGTTTATGGTAAGGGATTGGGTTAGAACTTAGTATAGGTCTAGGAAGAGAGTTAGAGTTAGTCTTAGGGAAACGGTTAAAATTAGGGTTAGGGATAGGGCTAAATTAGGCCTGGAATTAGGACTAGGTTTAGTTTTATGGTTAGTTTCAAGTTTAGGGCTAGGATTAGTGTTAGGTTTAGGATTAAGTTTAGGTTTAGGGTAAGGAATGGGTTTATAGCTAGTTTTAGGGCTAAGGTGAGGCTAAAATTTATGTTAGGGCTAGGATTAGATTTATGATAAAGGCGAGGTTTATAGCTAGGATGTGGTTTAAGGTTTGTGTTAGAGTTAAGACTAGGATTAGAGTTAGGGCTAATGTCAGGTCTAGGGTTACACTTAGAAATAGTTTTAGGATTAGGTTTATAGCTTTGTCTCTTGTAAGTGTTAGGTTTATGGTTAGGGTCAGGTTGAAAGCTAGGGGTATTGTTAGGTTTAAGGTCAGGTTTAGGATTTTTGTGAGGTTAAGGTTTAGGTTTAGTGTTCAAATTAGCATTATTTTTAAGGATAGGGTGACTATAGTTTTAGGTTTAGGGTTCAGGTTAAGTGTAGGGTAATGGATAGGTTTAGGGTTAGGGATAGGTTTTGGCCTAGGGTTAGCATAAGGGTTAGTGTTATCATTAGGGTAATGGATTGGTTAGAGCTAGGGTTAGGGCTAGGGTTATGCTAAGGATTAGGTCTAGGTTTAGGCTTAGGATTAGGGTTAAGACTATTGTTAGGGTTAGGATTAGCTTTAGGGTTAAAGCTAGTGTAGGTCTTGGATTAGGTCTAGGTTTTGTGATAGGTTAGGGCTAAAGCTAATGTAAGAACTTGTTATCATTCAGGCTAGTTTTAGGGTCAATATTAGGGCTAGGTATAGTTTTAGGGCTAGTTTAGGGTTAGGGTGATGTTTATGCTAGAGTTTGTGTTAGTGTCAGGGTCATTGTTCAGGTTAGGGTTGTGGTTAGGGTTAAAGCCATAATTAGGTCTAGAGTTAGGTCTAGCAGATGGGTTAGTGTTTGGCTTAGGCTAACAATATTGTTACAGCTAGGTCTAGGTTTTTCTTTAGGTCTAGGTTTCTAGTTATGGCTTGATTTAGGATTAGATATAGGTCTAGGGCTAGTGTTAGGGTTAGGTTTAGGATTAAGGTTACTGGTAGGGCTAGTGTTAGGGTTCAGAATAGGGTTAGTTGCAGGTTTAGACCTACGATTAGTGTTAGGGTCAGAATAAGGGTCAGGGTTAGGGTTAGGTTTTGGGTTATGGTTAGAGCTAGAATGAGTGCTAGGTCTAGGGCTAGTAATAGGGTTACCATTTGTGTTAGGCAAAGGATTAGGGTTAGAATTGGGGTTAGAGTTTGGCTTAGGGTAAGGGATAGGTTTAGAGCTAGAGTTAGGGCTTGGATTAGGCAAGGATTAGGGTTAAAGCTAGGTTTGGGCTCACATTAGGGCTAGTTTTTTGTTGGGTTTAGGTCTAGGGTTAGAGCAATGGCAAATGTAAGAACTAGGGTTACAATTAGTGTTAATTTCTGGGTTATGGTTAGGAGTTAAACCTCTAGTGTTAGGATTAGATTTAAGGTTAGGGTGATATTTAGAGCAAGTGTTATTATTAGGTTAATAGTCAGTGTCAGGATTAGTTTTAGGGTTAGGGTTAGGACTCAAAATAAGGCTAGGGTTACTGTAAGTGTTTGGTTTAAAGTTAGGGTGGTGTTTAGAGCCAGGGTGAGTGTTAGGATGTGAGTCAGAGTGAGGGTTAGTATTAAGGTTTAGGTTAGGACTCGAATTAAGGCTAGGTTTAAGTCAAGGTGTAGTGCTAGGGTTTGGTTTAAGTTTAGTGTTAGGGCTATTGCTCAGTTTTGTTTTACTGCTAGGGTTAGGGTTAATGCTTGCTTTATGATTAGTGTTAGGGTTAGGGCTAGTGTTAATGTTAGGCTTAGGCTTAAGGTTAGTGTTAAAGTTAGGGTTATATCTAGGATTAGGACTAGGAATATAGATTAGGCAAGGGTTATGACTAGGGTTATGTCTAGGGCTAGAGTTAGGGTTACAGTAAGGGATAGGTTTAGAACTAGGGATCGGGCAAGTGTGAGAGTTAGAGTTAGTTTTAGGGCTAAGGTTAGGTTTAGGATTAGGGATAGGTTTAAATTAGGGCTAGAATTAGGGCTAGGGTTACTGTTCAGCTTAGGCCTAGCATTAGAGTTAGGTTTAGGGTTAAGTTTAGGCTAAAGGATCACATTATAGCTAGGTTTATAGATAGGGTGAGGGTTAGAATTAGGATTAGGGTTATCGTTAGGGTTAGGGTTATGCTTAAGTCTTGGTTTAGGTTAAGGGGGTGGGCTAGGGTTTTTTTAGGGTTAAGGGTAGGATTATGGCTGGGGCTAATATCCGGTCTATGATTTTGGTTAATGATACTTTTAGTGATAGGTGTATGTCTACCTGTAGTGTAAGGGTTAGGTTTAGGGTTAGGGTCAGGTTTAGATCTAGGGGTATTTTTGGGGTCAGGGTCTGGGTTAGGGTTTGGGATAGGTTAAGGTTTAAAATTATGGCTCAAATTAACATTTGGTTTAGTGTTAGGATAATGATAGGGTGAGGATTAGGTTTAAGTTTGGTTTACGGTAATGGTTAGGTTTTGGATTAGAGATAGGGTTAAGTTTAGGCCTAGGGTCAGCATTAGGGTTATGGTTATGGTTATGGCAATGGATAGGGTTAGAGCTAGGGTTAGAGCTAGGGTTAGGGCTAGGGTTATGTTTATGATTAGGGCTAGGTTAGTGTAAGGATTAGGTTTAACCTCCGGTTATGGCTCAGATTAGGGCTAGGTTTTGGGTTAAGTTAGTGCTAAGGTTAGGGTAAAGGTCAGAGTCAGGGTCAGGGTTAGTTTTAGGGTTAGGATTTGGACTCAAATAAGGACTAGGTTACAGTTACGGTTTTGTTTAATTTTAGGGTGGTGTTTAGAGCTATGGTGAGTATTAAGATATTATTCAGGGTCAGCGTAAGTTTTAAGGTTAGAGTTATGACTTGAATTAGGGCTAGATTAGATCTAGGTATACTGTTAGGGTTTAGTTTAAGTTAAAGTTTAGTGTTAGGGTATTGTTCAGTTTTGTTTTAGTCCTAGGTTTATGGTAAGTGCCATATATATATATATATATATATATATATATATATATATATATATATATATATGATTAGCATAATGGTTAATACTAGTGTTAATGTTAGGCTTAGGCTTAGAGTTAGGTTTAGATTTGGGGCTAGCATTAGATCTAGGGTTATGGCTAGGTCTAAGGATAAAGTAAGGGTTAGGTCTAGGGTCTGGGTTATGGTAACAGATACATTTAGAAATAGGGATATATCTAGGGTGAGGCTTAGATTTAGTCTTAGGGCTAGGGTTATGGTTAGTTTTAGGGATAGGGCTAAAATAGGGCTAGGATTAGGGCTAGGGTTAGTGTTCAGCTTAGGTCTAGCATGAGGACTAGGGTTATGGTTATGTTTAGGGTAAGGGATGTTGTTATAGCTAGGTTTAGAAGTAGGGTGAAGATTAGATTTAGAGTTAGGGCTACATTTAGGGTTAAGATTATGATTAAGGCTTGGTTTAGGGCTAGGATGAGGGCCAGTGTTTTTTGTAGGTTTAGGTCTAGAATTAGGGCTAGGGATTATGTCAGGTCTAGTGTTACAGTTAGGAGTAGATTTAGGGTTAGGTTTGTGTCTAGCTCTAGTATAACTGTTAGGCTTAGTGTAAGGGTCAAGTTTAGACCTAGGTGTATTTTTATGGTCAGGATCATGTTTAAGGTTTGTTTTAGGTTAAGGTTTAGGGATAGGGCTCAAATGAGTGTTAGGGTTAGGTTTTGGGTAATGCATAGGGTTAGGTTTAGGATTAGTGTAATGGAAAGGTTTCGGGATAGCAATAGGGTTAAGCTTAGGCCTGGGGTTAGCATTAAGATTAAGATTATCATAAGGATAATGTATAGGTTTGGCATAGGGTAAGGGATAGGGTTAGAGGTAGGGTTAGGTCTACGTTTAGGGTTAGGTTTAGGGCTAGTATTAGAGTTAGGGTTAAATCTAGTGTTAGTTCTTGGATTAGAGCTATTTTTGTGTTAGGGTTAGGGCTAGGGTTAGGGCTATGGCCAATGTGAGAACTAGGGTTATGATTAATGTTAGTTTTAGGGTTAGATTTTGGGCTAGGAGTGGTGCTAGAATTAGGTTCAGGGTTAGGGTGATATTTAGATTAGAGATAGTGTTTGGATAAAATTCAGGTTCAGGGTTAGTTTTATGCCTAGGACTCAAATTAGAGCTAGGGTTATGTCTAGTTATTGGTGTAGGGTTTGCTATAGGGTAAGGTTTAGTGTTAGAGCAATGGCTCAGTTTTGTTTTAGGGCTATGCTAATTTTAGGAATAGCAATAGTCTTAGGGCTCGTGGTGTGGTGAAGTTTAGGCTTAAGGTAAGGGTATTTTTAGAGTTATGTTTATATCTAGTGTTAGGGCTATGGCTAGGTTTAGGGCTAAGGTTAGGTCGAGTGTGATGGTTTCAGTAACAGTGTTAGAAATAGAAATAGGGCTAGGGGGATGTTTGTCTTAGGGCTAGGGTTAGGGGTAGAGTTAGGGTTAGGGCTAAATTAGGGCTAGGATTAGCGTTTGGGTCACTGTTAGGGTTAGGTCTATGATTAGGACTAGTGTTATGGTTAATTGTTATTGTTAGGTTTACAGTTACTTTTAGGGAATGTTATGGGGTTATAGCTAGGTTCATGGCTAGGATGAGCTTTAAAATTTAGGATAGGGCTAGGGTGAAAAGTTTGGATAGTATTAAGGCTAGATTTAGGCTAAGATGAGGGCTAGGGTTTGTGTTAGGTTTAGGGCTAGGATTAGGGCTAGAGCTAATATCAGGTCTAGGGTTATGGTTAGGGGTAGTGTTAGGGTTAAGTTTATGGCTTGGTCTACTTTAAGTGTTAGGTTTAATGTAGGCGTCAGTTTAGAGCTAGGTGTCTTATTAGGTTCAGAGTCAGGTTAGGGTTTGGTTTGGGTTAAGGTTTAGGGTTAGAGCTCAAATTAGCATTAGGGTTAAGAACTGGCTTTACAATTAGGGTTAGTTTTATTGTTAGATTTAGTGTGAGTTATAGTGTTAGAGTAATGGATAGGGTTACGTTTAAGATTCAGGTTAGGTTTAGAGTAATTTATAGGGTTAGTGTTAGGGATAGCGTTACGGTTAGGCTCAAGGTTGGCATTTGGGTTAGGCTTATGTTTAGGATAATGGATAGGGTTAGTGCTAGTTTTAGGTCTTGGGTTTAGCTTAGGATTAGGGCTAGAGTTATGGTTAGGCATAGGGTTAGTGTTGAGGTTAGAGTTAAGGTTAGTTTAGTGTAAGTGTTAGGGGTTGAGCTAGGGTTAGGGCTAAAACGAGGTTTAGGGTTAGGATTATGGTTAGGACTAAGATTAGCATTATGTTCAGGTTTCTGTTTAAGGTAGTGGATAAAGTTAGATCTAAGATTTGGGCTATGGTTACAGTTAAGATTAAGGCTAGGTTTAGGGTTAGGTTTAGGGCTAGAGTTAGGTTTAGGGTTAGTTTTAGAGTTTGAACTAAGGTTAGGGGTAGGGCAAGCATTAGGTTTAGGGATTGAGCCAGGGTTTTGGTTAGGTTTATGCTTATATCTAGGGTTAGGGCTAGGTTTTGTGTGAGATTTATGGCTAGAGTTAGGGCTATAGGTAATGAAAGACACTGAATTATGATTATGGCTAGTTATAGGATTAGGGTTATGGATAGGTCTATATTTAGGGTTAGGTTTTTGGTTAGGATAAGGTATAGAGCTAGGGTTTGTGTTAGGATAAGCTTCAGTTTTTGGGATAGCATTGGGGTTAGGGTTAGTGTCAGAATTAAAACTAGGTTTAGGTCTAGGGGTAGGGTTAGTCTTTGTTTTAGGTTAATGGTTAATGTTAGGGATAGGGCTAGGATTTTTTAGGGCTAGGGCTAGAATTATGGTTATATTTAGGATTTGGTTTAGGTCTAGTTCTAGTATTATGGATAGGTTAGGTATAAGTTTACCAGTAGGGCTTGTGTTAGGATTTGGTTTAGAGTTAGGGTCAGGCTTAGACCAAGGGTTAGTGTTAGGGTCAGAATAAGGGTCAGGGATAGGCTTAGGCTTTGGGATATGGTTAGAGATAGAATGAGGGCTAGGGTTAGGATTAGTAATAGGGTTAGGTTTTGAGGTAGGCTAAGGTTTAGGGTTAGAACTCTGGTAGCGTTAGGGTGATGTGTAGGTTTAGAGCTAGGGTTAGGTATTTGGTTAGGGTTATGGCTAGTTTTATATTTAGGGTTGGGTTAAAGCTAGGGTTAGGGCTCAGATTAGGGTTAGGTTTTGTGTTATGGTTGGGACTATGGCTAATGTAAGAACTGGCTTTAAAATTCAGGCTAGTATTATGGTTAGGTTTTGGGCTAGGTCTAGTGTTTGGGTTATGTTTAGGGTTAAGGTGATATTTAGATCTAGGGTTCATTTTAGTGTCAGAGTCAGGGTCAGTATTAGTTGTAGGGATAGGTTAGGACTAGGGGTAGCGTTAGGATTTCATTTAGGTTTAGGGTTAAGATTAGGGCTATAGCTTAATTTTGTTTGAGGGCTGTGCCTAGGGTTAGGGCTAGTTTTAAAATTAGCATTAGGGTTAGGGCTAGAGTTAGGGTGAAGTTTAGGTTTAGGTTTAGGGTTAGATTTAGAGTTAGTGTTAGATTTAGATTTAGGGCTATGGCTAAGTTTTGGGCTAAGTTTGGGCTACGGTTAGGGCTAGTCTTTGGGTTATGGTAAGGAATAAGGTTAGAACTAAGGATAAGGCAAGGGCGAGAGTTAGAGTTAGTCTTAGGTCTAGGGATATTATTAAGCTTAGGGTTAGGGCTAAATTAGGGCTAAGATTAGAATTAGGGTTAGTATTAGGGTTAGGGCTTGGTTTAGGGCTAGGTTTAGGATTAGGATTAGGGTATAGTATTATGTTATAGCGAGGTTTTGGCCTAGGGCAAGGGGTAAATTTAGGGTTAGAGCTAGTGTTAGAATTAGGGTTAGGTTTAAAGCTATGTTTAGGCCCAGGATTAGGGCTATGGTTTTTGTTAGGGATAGGGCTAGCATTAGGACTAGGGCTAATGTCAGGTCTAGGGTTGTGGTTAGGGATAGTCTTCAGGTTAGGTTTCTTCTAGGTATAGTGCAAGGTTTAGGTTGAGGGTTTGGGTCAGGTTTAGAGCTAGAGGTTATCATTAGAGTCAGAGTAAGGATCAGGATGTGTTTAAGTTGAGGTTAAGGGTTAGGGCTCAAATTAGCTTTAGGATTAGATTTAGAGTTAGGGTAATGGATATGTTTAGATATAGGTTTCAGGTTAGGTTTAAGGTAATGGATACGGTTAGGGTTATGGATAGGGTTCTATTTATCCTAGTTTTAGCATTAGGGATAGAGTTAGGGTAAGCTAATTGATAGGATTAGAGCTAGAGTTAGGGCTTGGGTTATGGTTAGGATTATGGCTAGGTTTAAGGTTAGTGTTAAAGCTAGGATTAGGGCTTGGATTAGGGTTAAGTTTTAAATTAGTTTAGGGCTAGGGTTAGGGCTACTACAGCTAATGTAAAAACTAGGGTTACGATTAGGTCTTTTTTTGTGATTAAGGTTAGGGCTAGGTCTAGTATTAGGGTTAAGATAAGCTTTAGGGTGAAGATTTGAGATGAGTTTGTTAGGGTCAGAGTCAGGGTCAGTGTTAGTTTTAGGGTTAGGGATAACACTTAAATTAGAGATGGGATTTAGGCTAGGTGTATTGTTAGGTTTTGTGTTAAGGTTAGGGCAAGAATTAGAACTAGGGCTAATGTCAGATATAGAGTTATGGTTAGGCTAGGATTAGTGTTAGGGTAATGGCTAGGTTTTGTTTTAGGTCTAGGGCTTGGGTTAGTGCTAGTTTTAGGATTAGTGATAGTGTTTGGGCTAGTGGTATGGTGAGGTTTAGGCTTAGGGTTAGGCTTAGATTTAGAGTTATGGTTAGATCTAGGGTTAGTGCTAGGGTTAGGGCTTGGCTTAGGGCTAGTGTTAGGGTTATGGTAACAGATAAGGTTAGTACTAGAAATAGATCTAGAATGAGAGTTAAAGTTAGTTTTAGGACTACGGTTAGAGTTAGGGTTACAGTTAACGCTAAATTAAGGCTAGGATTAGAGCTAGGGTTAGTGTTAGGGTTAGGCCTAAGGTTAGGGCTCGGGTTAGGGTTAGTGATAGTGTTAGGGTTAGGGTTAGGGGAAGGGGAATGGATTTGGTTATACCTAGGTTCAGAACTAAGGTGAGGGTTGAAATTAGGAATTGGGCTAGTGTTAGCTTTCAGGTTAGGATTAAGGCTAGGTTTAGGGTTAGGATGAGGGATAGGGATTGTGATAGGTTTAGGGCAAGAATTAGGTTGAGGAATAATGTCAGGTATAGGGTTATGGTTAGGGAAACTGTTAGGGTTTGTTTTATGGCTAGGTCTGGTGTAAGGGTTAGGCTTAGGATTAAAGCCAGGTTTTGAGCTAGGTGTATTATTAGAGTCAGTGTCTTGTTTAGAGTTTGGTTTAGGTTATGGTTTAGGTTTAGGGCTCAAATTAGCATTAGCATTAGGGTTAAGGTTAGCGTAATTTATAGGTTGAGTTTTAGTGTTCAGGTTAGGTTTAGGTAATGGATAGGTTTAGTGTTAGCAATAGGTTTAGGTTTAAGCTTAGGGTTAGCATTTGGGTTAGGCTTATATTTAGGGTAATGGATAGGTGTAGGGCTAGGTTTATGGTTAGAATTATGGGAAGGGTTAGGGTTAGGGTTAGGGTTAGGCCTAGGGTTAGTGTTAGGGTTAGGTGGTAAGTGTTAGGGTTTGAGCTATGGTTAGGGCTATGGCAAGTGTTAGGGTTAGTGTCCGGTCTAGGTTTAGGATCAGTGTTATGTTGAGGGCTAGGGTTAGCATTAGGGTTAGCATTAGGTTTAGAGTTATTTTTAGGGTAATGGAAAGAGTTAGAAGTAGGATTTGTCCTTGGTTATGGTTAGGATTAGGGGTAAAATTGGGGTTAGGGTTAGGGCTAGAGTTATGTTTATGGTAAGGGTTAGTGTTTGAGCTAGGGTTAGGGCTAAGGTGAGAGTTATGGTTAGGGCTACATCTAGGGCTAGGGTTAGGGCTAGGATTAGGGCTAAGTTTTGTGTGAGGTTTAGGGCTAGTGTTAAAGCTTTGGGTAATGTAAGAACTAGGGTTAGGATTATGGTTAGGTCTAGGGTTAGGGTTATGGCTAGATTTTGGGTTAACATAATGTTTAGAGCTAGGGTTTTTGTTAGGAGAAGGGTCTTTGTTTGTGTTAGGGTTAGGTTTATTTTTGGGTCCAGAATTAGGGCTAGTGTTAGGTCTAGTGGTAGGGTTATTGTTTGGGTTAGGCTAAGGTTATTGTTAGGGCTAGGGCTAGGTTTTGTTTTTTTTGGGGGGGGGGCTGGTGCTAGAGATATAGCTAGATTTAGAATTAGGCTTTGGTCTTGGTTGAGTGTTAAGGTTAGGTTTAGGTATAGGGTTACCCGTTGGGCTAGTGTTAGGTTTGGGTTTAGGGTTATGATAAGATTTCAACCTAGGGTTAGAGTTAGGGTCAGAATAAGGGTCAGGGTTAGGGTTAGGGTTTGGGTTAGGGTTAGAGCTAGAATGAGGGCTAGGGTTAGAATTAGTATTAGAGTTATTATTGGGGTAGGCTAAGGATTAGGGTTAGGATTAGGGTAGCATTATGTGGAGGGTTTGGCTTAGGGTAAGGGATAAGTTTAGAGCTAGGATTAGGGCTACTGTTATGGTTAGGGATAGGGCTAGGCTTAAGGTTAGGGTTAGGTTTAATGCTAGGTTTAGGTCTTGGATAAGGGCTAGGTTTTCTGTTATTACAGGACTATGGCTAATGTAAGAACTGACATTATGACTAGGGCTAGTTTTAGGGTTAGAGTTAGGGCTAAGTCTAGTGTTTAGGGCGAGGGTCCAAATATGGTTAGGGCTAGGGTTAGTGTTAGGATGAGGATCAAGCCTGTGTTTAGGGCTAGTATTAGGGCATGGTTTATGGCTAGGATTAGGACTAGATTTTGTCTTAGGGTTAGGGCTAAGATTAGGCCTATGGGTAATTTCAGGTCTAGATTTATACTTAGTATTAGTTTTGGTTTAGGTTTATGTTTAGTAGTGTAATGTTAGGTTGAGGGTTAGGGTCAGGTTTAGAGATAGGGTTATTATTAGGGTCCCAGTCATGGTTATGGTTTGGGTTAGGTTATGGTTTAGGGTCAGGACTCCCATTAGTGTTAGGGTTAGGGTTAAAGTTAGGGTAATGTTTATGGTTAGGTTTAGGGTTCAGGTTAGATTTAGGATAATGGATAAAGTTAGGGTTTGAGATAGGGTTAGGGTTATCCTAGGGTTAGCATTAGGGTTAGGGTTAGGGTTAGGGTAATGGATAGTGTTAGAGATAGGGTTAGGGCTAGGATTATGGTTAGGATTAAGGCTATGGCTAGGTTTAGATTTAGGGCAAATTTTAGGGTTAGCTTTAGATTTAGGATAGTGGTTAGGGCTATGGTTAAGTTTAGGATTAAAAGAGGTGTAGGGGTTGGATTAGGGCAAGGTTTTGGGTTAGCTTAGGGCTAGGATTAGGGCTAAGTTTAAGTAAGAACTAGAGTTATGATTAGGGCCACTTTTAGGGTTACAGTTAGGGCTATGTCTTGTTTTAGGGTTAGGTATACTTTTAGGGTGGTGTTAGAGCTAGGGGTTGTGTTAGGATCAGAGTTCAGGTAAAGATTAATTTTAGAGTAAGGGTAGGACTTGAATTATGGCTAAAATTAGGCTAGGTGTAGGGTTAAGTTTTTGTTTAGTTTAAGGGTTAGGGTTAGGGCTGTGTTTCTTTTTTTTAGGGCTAGGACTAGGTTAGGGCTAGTTTTAGGATTAGCATTAGTTTAGGGCTAGTGTTAGTGTGAGGTTTTGGCTTAGGTTTAGGATTAGATTTAGAGTTTTGGTTAGATCTAGGGTTAGGGCTTGGACTAGTGTTAGGGATAAGGTTAGGTAAGTGTTAGGGTTATGGTAAGGGATAGGGTTAGATCTAGGAATAGGGCTAGGGCGAGAGTTAGAGTTAGTCTTAGTGCTAATGTTAGGATTAGGTTTAGGGCTAAATTAGGGCTAGGATCAGGTAGGTCTAGGATTAGTGTAAGGATTAAGTCTAGGGTTAGAGTAATGGTTATATTTACAGGAAGGGATGGGGTAATAGCATGGTTCAGAACTAGGGCGAGTGATAAAACTAGGTATAGGGATAGTGTTAGTGTTTTGGTTAGGATCAAGTCTAGGTTTAGGGTAGGATGAAGGCTTGCATTTGTGTTAGGGTTATGGCAAGAATTAGGGCTAGGTCTAATATCAGGTCTAGGGTTATGGTTAGGGATACATTTAGGGTAAGATTTATGGCTAGGTCTAATGTCAGAGTTAGGTTTAAGGTAAGGTTCAGGTTTAGAGCTATGGGTATTATAATGGTAAGGGTCAGGTTTGGGTTAGGTTTAGTTTGAGCTTTAGGATTAGGGCTCAAATTAGCTTTAGGTTTAGAGTTATGATTGGGGTAATGAATAGGGTTAGGTTTAGCTTCAGTTTAGTTTTAGGGTTTAGTTTAGGATTAGGGTAATGAATAGGTTTATAGTTACGCCTAGGGTTAGCATTAGGTTTATGGTTATTATTAGATTAATGAATAGGTTTAGGGCTAGGATTATGTTTAGAATTAGGGCTAGAGTTATGTTAGTGTTAGGGTTTATCTAGGATTTGGTTTAGGGTATGGGTTAGGGTTTGAGCTAGGGATAGTGCTAAGACTAGGGTTAGGTTTAGGGTTAGGGTTAGGGTTTGAGCTAGGGATAGTGCTAAGACTAGGGTTAGGTTTAGGGTTAGGTCTAGGATTAGGGTTAGTATTAGGGTTAGTGCTAGGGTTATCATTAGAGTAAGGGTAGTGGACAGAGTTAGATGTTGAGTTAGGGTTAGGTTTATGTTTAGGACTAGGGTTACTGTTAGGTTTAGCATAGCTGTTAAGGATTTAGCTAGGGTTAGGACTATGGTAAGGGTTAGGTTTAGGGTTAGGTCTAGAGTTAGGTATTTGGTTAGGGTTAAAGTAGGTTTAGGGTTAGGGCTTGGGTTATCATCAGGTTTATGGTTAGGGTTAGGGTAATGGGTCTGTTTAGAGCTAGGGATAAAGCTAGGGTTTAGGTTCAGAGTTCTGTTTGGGTTCGGTTTTAAGCTAGGATTAGGTTAAGGGTAAGAGTCAGGATTCAGTAAGTGGTAGGGCTTGGTTGAGGCTTTGGGTGAGAATCATGGCTAGGGATAGAGTTAGAGTAAGGGTTATGGCTAGGCGTAGTATTAGGTTTAGGGTTCTGCTAAGGGAAATTGATACAGTTTTATATAGGGTTTGGGCTATGGTTACAGTTAGGATTAGGGTTTGGCCTAGGGTTATGTTTAGGTTAATTGTTAGGGTTTCAGCTAGATTTAGGGCTAATGCTAGGTCAAGGGTTAGGTTCAGCATTACGTTTAGTGATAGGATCATGGTAGTTTTAGGGTTAGGGTTAGGGTTAGGGCTAGGCTTATCATTAGGGTTAGGATAAGGGTTAGGGTAATGGATATGTTTAGATGTAGGTTTAGTTTTAGGGTTATGGTTAGATTGAATTTTAGGGTTAGTGTGAAGGCTATGGTTATGTTTAGGTTCATTTTATTGGTTAAGGTTTGAGCTAGGTTTAGGGCTATGGCAAGTGGTAGTTTTAGGGTTAGGTTTAGGGTTAGTTTTCTACTTATGGTTAGTGTTAGGGTTAGGGTTACAGCTAGGGTTATCAATAGGGTTAGGTTTACGGTTAGGGTAATGTTTAGGTTTAGAGCAAGTTTTAGGTATAGGCTTACATTTAGGGTTAGGGCTAGGGTTAGGGTTAGAGTTAGGGTTAGGTCTAAATTTCTATTTAGGGAAAGAGTTAGGCTTTGAGTAAGGTTTAGTACTAAGGCTAGGATTAGGGTTAGGATCAAGGCTAAGTTTAGGGTTAGGATCAGGGCTAAGTTTAGGGTTAGGGTTATGCTTAGGGCTAGCTATAGGCCTAGGATTCGCTCTAGGTTTTTTGTTAGGTTAAGGTTTAGAATTAGGGCTATGGGTAATGTCAGAGCTAGGACTATAATTAGGTCTAGTTGTAGGGTTAGCATTATGGCTAGGTCTAGTGTTATGTTTATATTTTCAGTTACGGTAAGGTTTAGAGATAGCTTAGTGTTAAATGCAGAGTCAGTGTTCAGGTTAGAGTTAGAGTTAAGGTTAAAGCCAGAATTAGGACTAGGTTTA
This sequence comes from Marmota flaviventris, assembly GCF_047511675.1. Taxonomy (NCBI): domain Eukaryota; kingdom Metazoa; phylum Chordata; class Mammalia; order Rodentia; family Sciuridae; genus Marmota; species Marmota flaviventris. The sequence goes on from NC_092510.1 coordinate 13,903,870, forward strand.
TGTCTAAGGGTAGCGTTAGTCTTTGTGTTAAGTTAAGGGTTATTGTTAGGGTTAGGGCTAGGCTTTTGTTTACGACTAGTGATAGAGTTAAGGATAGATTTAGGATTAGGTTTAGGTCTAGGGCTAGTGGTAGGGTCAAGTTTAGGTATAAGATTACTGGTAGGATAGTGTTAGGGTTTGGTCTTAGGTGAGGGTCAGGTTTAGACTTACGGTTAGTGTTATGGTTAGAATAAGGTTCAGGGTTAGGGTAGGGTTTGGGATAGGGTTAGAGCTAGAATGAGGGCTAGCTTTAGGACTATTTATAGGGTTAGGGTTTTGATTAGCCTAAAGATTAGGGATAGGTCTAGGGTTACCATTAGGGTTAGGGATTTGCTTACAGTTAGGGATAGGGTTAGAGTAGTGTTTGGGGTAGGGTTAGGGTAAGGATAAGGTATGATGTTACAGCTAAGTTTAGGGCTAGGGTGATGGTTAAAAATAGGGTTAGGAATAGGGTTAAGTGTACTGATAGGATTAAAGCTAGTGTTAGGCCTAGGATTAGGACTAGGTATTGTGTTAGAGTTAAGTTAGCATTAGTGCTAGGGCTAATGTCAGGTATAAGGTTATGATTATGGATATATATTGGGATAGTTTTCTGGCTAGGTATAATATAAATTTTAGGATGAGGGTTAGCATCATGTTTAGAGGTAGGGGTATTATTATGGTAAAGATCAGAGTTAGGGTTTGATTTAAGTTTAGATTTAAGTTTAGGATTAGGGCTCAAGTTAGCATTAAGGTTAAGGTTAGAGTTATGGTAATGATATGGTTAGGGTTGGGTTCAGGTTAGGTTTATGGTAATGAATAGATTACAGTTAGGGATAGTGCTAGGGTCAGGCTGAGGATTAGCATTAGGGTTAGGGTAAAGGATAGGGTTAGAGCTAGGGTTAGGGCTAAGTTTATGGTTAGATTTAGGGTTAGGTTTAGGTTTATTGCAAGGATTAAAGTTAGGGTTAGGTTTAGGATAAAGTTAGGGTTAGGTTTAGGATAAGGTTAGGGTTAGGTTTAGGGTTCGAGTTATGGTTAAAGTTAGGGTTGGGTTAGGGTTAGGGCTAGGTGTTGGGTTAGATTTGGGGTCTTCTTAGGGATATGGCTAATTTAAGAACTAAGGTTATGATTACGGCTAGTTTTTGGGTTACATTTAAGACTAAGTCTAGTTTTAGGATTAGGTTTAGGTTTAGGATGATGTTTTGAACAAGGGTTAGTGTTAGTGTCAGAGTCAGGGTCACGGTTCATTTTAAGGTTAGGGATAGGACTCGAATTAGTGTTAGTTTTAGGGCTATATGTAGGGTTAGGATTTGGTTTACGTTAAGGGTTAGTGTTAGTCCTATGGCTTGGTTTTGTTTTAGGGCTAAGGCTAAAGATAAGGGTAGTTTTATGATTAGCGTTAGTGTTATTGCTACTTATAGGGTGAGTTAAATAAGAGTAGATTTACAGATACGGTTAATTCTATTGTTAAGGCTATGGCAACTGATAGAGCTAAGATTAGGGCTAGTTTTTGGGTTATGGTAAAGGATAGGGTTAGAACTAGGAATAGGGCTATGGCAAGAGTTAGATTTAGTCTTAGGGTTAGAGTTAGGGTTAGGGTTAGGGCTAAATTAGGGCTAGGAATAGATCTAGGGTTAGTGTTAGGCTTAGGCTTAGGATTAGTGCTATGTTTATGGTTAGGTATAGGGTTAGGTTTAGGGGAAGGAATGCCTGTTTGATTTCCACTTATCCATAGGTGTCAAAATGAAGTGAAACTTTAAAATACAAAGTGTTCATGATAGTGAACCATTGAATTAAGAAGAACATACCTTGGGAGCATACTAAGGCTAGGTAAAAGATGACATCTGCCCAGTATCAAAGAATTTTGAACAAAACTAACTCTCACCCTAACATTCCCTCTAACCCTAGCCCTAGCCATAACTCTAAACCTAACATTAACCTAACCTGATTAGAGAACCATTCATCCTAGTATTCCCACACTTGGGGAGCATTGTGGGGCAAACTAAGTGATGAATCCTATGCAACATCAAACAAATATGACCAAATAATAATGGGAGGTATTTCAATACATGCATATTTTCCTGTTTTTTTTTTTTTTTTTTTTTTTTTTTTTTTTTTGGAAAGACTAATAGATTAAGTTGTTTTTGCATGCTTAAGCATAGGCCTACTTTTACAAGGAACGTACCAGAGTCCATACAGAGAACTGATAGAGTGTGTGAAGTTTCAAGCAGCTAGCACAAACCTGTTTGATTTTCAACTCCATTAACTTTCCTGTATAGGTCAAGATGAAGTGAAATCTTAAAATAGAAACTATTCCTGACATTAAACCTGTGTACCTAAAAATGGGACACAGAGTCAATCTTGATAAAAGATAAATCCTGCAAAGTATCAAAGAAGTTTGCATAAAACTAACTCTAATGCTAACACTAGCTCTAACCCTAGCTCTTCACATAACCTTAATTTTTATGAAACATTTGATCATAGAATTTCCAAACTTGGGCAGCCTAGTGGGGAAAACTAAGGGATGAATGCTGCATAGTATAAAAAAATAAAATCTAACGAAAAAGTTGATGGAGTATATCAGTACATGCATATTTTCCTGTTATCTCCTAAAGGACTGTTGGATAAAGTTGTTTTTACATGCTTCAGCTTAGGCCTACTGTCAGAAGAACAAACCAGAGATTGCTCACAGAGAATTCATGGAGTGTGAAGTTTCAAGCAGCTAGCACCCATGCTTTTTGATTTCCAGCTCCATTTTCATTTATCCGTATAGGAAAAAATAAACTGAAACTTTAAAATACAAACTGTTCCTTAAAATGAACCATTGAACCTAGGAGGCTCAAACATGTGGAGTATAGTAAGGATAGGAGAAAAATGAATCCTGCCAAGTATCAAAGAAATTTGCACAAAACTAACTCTAACCCTAATACTAGCTCTAACACTAGCCCTAACACTAATCTTAACACAAACTCTAACCTGTTTGAAAAACTGTTGATCCTAGAAGTCCCAAACTTGGGAGTGGGCTAAGCTATTAGATGAATCCTATGCAGTATCCAAGAAATATAATCAAATAATTGAGGTGGTGTTTCAGTTCATGCATATTTCTCTGTTTTCTGCTAAAGGGTTCTCGGATAAAGTTGCTTTTACCATCTTCATCTTAGGGCTACTTTCACAAGGAACAAACCAAAGAGTTTCAAAAGAGTATTGATTCAGTGTTTGAAGTTTCAAGCAGCTAGCACCAACCCAGTTTGATTTCAACCTCCATTGTCATTTAATTATATGGGTCTATATGAAGTGAAACCTTAAAATACAGATTGTCCCTGTGAGCAAACCATTGAAATCAGAAGGCCCAAACCTGAGGAGCATATTAAGACTAAGTAAAAGATGATTCCTTTCAAGTATCAAAGAAATTTGTACAAAACTTACTCTCACCCTAACACTACATCTAACCCTAGCCCTAAACATAACCTAACAGTAACCCTAACCTGATTAGAGAAACATTGAACCTAGAAGTCTCACACTTGGAGAGCCTTGTGGGGAAAGCTAAATAATGAATCCTATTCAGTATCAAACAAATCTGACAAAATAATTATTGGAGTAATTTCAGTCCATGCATATTCCCTGCTTTCTCCTAAAGGGCTCTCGGAAAAAAGTTGTTTTCTAATGTATCATCTTAGGCCTAAACTCACAAGGAACATACCCGAGTGTCCCCACAAATAATTGAGGGTGATCATGCAGTTTCAAGCAGTTAGCATAAATCATGTTTGATTTTCAGATCATTTTACATTGACTCATACAGGTCAAAATGAATTAAAATGAAAATACTAACTGTTCCAGATGAAAACATTTGAACCAAAAGGCCTAAATTTTGGAAACAAAGTAAGGTTAATTAAAGATGAGTCTTGGATTGTATCAAAGAAATTTGAATAAAGTAACACTAACCCTAACACTACCTCTAAACTGAGCCCTAATCCTAACCCTAAACATTAACATAGCCCTATCTCTAACCCTAATTTAACCCTAATTTGAACTGTAACCATTGCCCAAACCCTAGCTCTAACTATCCATTACCATAACTCTAACCCTAATCCTAATGCTAAACGTAGCCCAAAACCTAACATTTACCAGAGACCTGCTCTAACCCTAAAACTCACTTTAGCCCTAAATCTAGCTCCAACCATAACACTTACCCTAAACCTAACCCTAACACTAGGTCTAATCATAACCCTAACCCTAACCCTAAAACTAGCCCTAATACTAAACATAAACATAGTCGTAACCCTAGCTGTAATCCTACATTTTACCCTAAACATACGCCTAACCCAAATGCTAACAATAGGACTAAACCTAACTGTATAGCTATCCCTAAGGCTATTCAAAACCCTAAAATTAACCTGAACCCTAAACCTAACCATTTCCATTACACTAAACCTAATGCTAATTCAAGCCATAACCCTAAATCTTAACTGAAACTATCCCTAATCCTGACCCTCACTGTAATAATACACCAAGCTCTAAACCTGACCTTTCCCTAAACCTAACCCTTACAGTAGACATATTCATAACCAAACCCTACAACTACACTTAACCATAATGCTAGACCTTACATTAGCCCTAGCCTTAATCCTAGCCCTAGCTCTAACACAAACCCTCACCCAAGCCATAAACCAAGCCTTAATCCTAACCCTGACCCTAACCTAACCCCAAACCTAATCCTAACCATAACACCAGCTCTAAACTTAACTCTAACTGTATCCATTAACCTAAACATAAACCTTATCCTAATGCTAACCCTAGGACTAACCCTAACCCTATCACTATGCACAAAACTATCAATTACCCTAAACCTAACCTGAACCCTAATCCTAACCCTATCATTACCCTAAATCTAAGCCTAACTCTAATTCAAACTATAACCCTAAACTCAAACATAAACCAAGCCCTAACACTGACCCTCGCCCTAAGAATTCTTCTAGCTATAAACCTGACCCTTACACTAAACCTAACCCTTAAAATAGACCTAACCATAAACGTTTCCTAAAACTATCCCTAACTGTAACCCTAGTCCTGACATTAGCCCTAGCCATAATTCTAGCCCTAACACTAACACAAATCCTAGCCCTTATCTTAGCCCTAAACATAGCCTTAATTTTAACCCTAACCCACATTCTAGGCCTAACCCCCACACTAACCCTAGCCCTAATCTTAGCCTAAATTTATCCTTATTCCTAACCCTAGTTCTAAGACTAAATCTAACTCTCACATTAGAGCTTTCACATTCTAACCCTATCCAAATTACCATAACCCTAATCCTAGCTCTAACCCTAGTCCTAACCCTTGCCCTATCTTTTGTCCTAGCACTAACCTTAGACAAAAATTAACTCTAAATCAAGCCCTAACTGGAAGACTAAGCCAAACCTTAACACTAGCCCAAACCATAACACTAATCCTAAAATTAGCCCTAACCCTAACCCTAGCCATAAAATAAAACCTAGCTATGGCTATAACCTTAACCCTTAACCTAAAAAACCCTAACCTTAAACCTAACACTAGCCCTAGTATGAGTTGTAAGCCAAACCATTAAACTAATCCTGAACCTGACACTTACCCTAACACTACTAGTTCTATACATCACCCTAAACCTTAACCTAACACTTAACCTAACCCTAACACTGGCTCTAGCCCTAAAACCCTAAAATTACCCCTACACATCACCCCAGTACTTTCATTAGCCCAAACACTAACCCTATCCCTAAGTTAACCCAAAACCTAGCCCTTTTCCTACCTTTAAACCTAGCCTTAAACAAATCTTTAACTCTATCCATTACCATAACCATAACCCTAACCTTAATGCTAACCCTAGGCATGAACCTAAACCCATAACTAATCTTGACTCAATCCATTATCTTGAATCTAACCTGAACCTAAACCCAACATTATCATTACCCTAAACCTAACACTAACACTAATTTGAGCCCTAACATTAAAACTTAACCTATCCCAAACCCTACCCTGACCTTGACCATAATAAAACCGCTAGCTCTAAACTTTAACATAACCCTACACCTAGTCCATACCCTAGATGTAGCCATAATCCTAAACCTAAAATTATCTTTAACTATAATTCTGGACCTAATTAGCCCTAGCCCTAATCCTAGTCCTAAACCTAAAACAAATCCTAGGCCTCATGCTGGGCCTAAACCTAGATATAATCATAACCCTAACCCTAACCCTAATTTTAATCCTCACCCTACTTCTATACCTAGATATAATGCCATCACTTACCCTAAACTTAACCCTAACCCTAACTGTAACTCTAGGCTTAAGACAAACAATAACCCTAGCCCTAATCCTAGCATTAATTTAGCCCTATCTCTAACTCTAACACTAAACCAAGCCCTAAGACTAGCTCTTACTCTGACCCTATACCTATCCCTAGTTCTAACCATATTCCTTATCATAACCCTACCCCTTACCATAACCCTATCCCTAGCCCTAACCCTTGCCCTATCCTTAGTCCCAACCCTAACCCTAGATCTAACCTTAACTCCAAATCTAACCCTAACCCAAAGCCTAAGATTAACACTTACACTATCCCTAAACCTAACCCTAGGACTAAACCAAAACCAAGCAATAGCCCTAACTCTAAACATTAACTTAAACCAAAACATCTAGACATATCAATAACCCTAATTCGAGTTCTACCACTAACTTTAAAACTAACACTGACCCTAACTCATATCCTAACACTCAACCTAGCTCTATACACCACCCTACCTTAAACCGAATGCTATAATAACCCTAACAATAATTCAATTCCTATCCCTAACCCTAAAACGAACCCTGACCTGACTCTTATCCTAACACAAACCGTAGCTATAAATATCATCCTAAAGTTAAACCTAACCCTAACACTAAACCTAACAAAAATACTAAAACTAACCTAATTTTACCCCTAGTTCTTACATTAGCCATTACCCTAATCCTATCCCTAACACTAATACAAGAACTAGCACTAATCTGAGCCCTAAACCTAATTTTAACTCTAACTCTAACCCTAACCATAGACCAAACCTAGCTCTAAATCAATCCCTTACCCTAAGCAAAATCTTAATAACCCTAGACCTATCCCTAATCCTTAGGCTAACCAAAACACTAACTCTATTAATAGCCCTAACCCTAGCTCTCATTCTAGCTCTAACCCTATCCCAAATTCTATACCTAGAATACCTAACCCTGACCCTTATACTGACCCTACCACTAATCCTATGTCGAACTATAGGCCTAACTCTAAGCCAAACTCTATGGCAAACCTATCCCTAAAACTAACCCTAAAGCTAACTCCAATCCTAGACCTAACCATAGCTCAGAACCTAACCCTTATGCTAAACATAACCGGAAACTTAACCCTAGTTCTAATCCTAACCCTAACCCTAACTCAAGACCTAATTCTAACCATAACCCTAGCCATAACCTTAACTCTAACTGTATCTATTACCTTAAACATTACCTTACACTAATGTAATTCTAGGCCTAACCATAACCCTATCACTATCCCTAAAACTGTCAATTACCCCTAAACCTAACTGGAATCCTATACCTAACCTTATCATTACACTAATGCTAACCCTAATGCTGATTCGAGCCCTAACCTTAAACTCAAACCTAAACCAAAGCCCAATACTGACCCTGACATTAATAATTCCCCTAGCACTGGACCTGATTACTACTCTATACCTAACCCTTATATTAGACTCAAACATAAACCTAACCCTAAAACTATACCTAACCATAACCCTAGACCTGACTTTCTCCCTAGCCATAATTCTAGCATTAAACCTAGCACAAATCCTTATCCTTATCCTAGCCCTAAACATAACCTTAATTATAACCCTGTCCCTAACAATAGGCCTAACCCTAACACTAACCCTAGCCCTAATCTTAGCCCTAATTTACCCTTATCCCTAACCCTAACCCCAATCCTAGCCCAAAGACTAACTCTAACTCTCACCCTAGCCCTAACTCTAGTTCTAACCCTATTCTTTACCGGAAGCATAATCATAGCCTGAAGCATAGGTCTAACCCTAGACTTATTCATATCCCTGGCCATAACCCTAGATCTAACCCTAACTCTAAATCTAACACTAAAAATAAGCCTAAGCCTAAACCTAACCTTAGTGTTAACCATAAGGCTAATCAAAATCTAGCCCAAACCCTAGCCCTAGCAATAAAACAAAACAGAGCCATAGACCTAACCCTAATCCTTAACATAAACCAAGCCCCAATCCTACAACTAGCCTTAACCCTAGGAATAATTTGAGTCTTAAGCCGAACCCTAAAACTAACCCTCACCTTGACTCTGACCTTAAAACTAACCCTAGGTCTAAACATCACTCTAACCCTAAACCTAAACCTAACGCTAGACCTAATCCTAACCCCTAACACTAACATTAGCCCTAATCATAACCTTAGTATTTACATTAGCTGTAACCCTAACCCTAGCCCTAACTTAACCCAAATCCTAGCCCTATTCCGAGCCTTAACTATAGATTTAACCCTAAACCTAACTCTAACCCTATCACTAATTTTTACCATAACACTAGCTGTAACTCTAGATCTAACCTTATCCATTACCGTAAATATAACCCTAACCCTAATGCTAACCCTAGGCCTAAACCTAACCCTATCCCTAATCTTCACCCTATCCATTACCCTAAACCTAACCTGAAACTTAAATTTAACCCTATAATTACAATGATCCTAATATTAATGCTAATTCGAGTCCTAAATTTAAACCTTAACCTATCCAAAACACTAATCATGACCATGACCCTAATAATACTCTTATCTCTAAACCTGACACCAACCCTAAATCTAACACTTACACAAGGCGTAGCCATAAACCTAACCTTAAACTATATTGAACCATAACCCTAGACCTGAAATCAGCCTTATCTATAATCCTAGACCTAAACCTAGCCTTAACCCTAACCCGAAACATAACCCGAGACCTAGCCCTAATTTTAACCCTCACCCTAGCCCTACACCTACCTATAACACCATCCCTTATCATATGTCTAACCATAACCCTAAACCTAACCCTAACCCTGGCCTAACCCTAAGCCTAATACTAACACTAAGCTTAGCGCTAATCCTACCCCTAATTTAATCACATTCTAAACCTAACCCTAAGACTAACTATAATTTTTGGCCTAGCACTAGCCCTAGCTCTAGTTCTATCCTTACCACTATCCTAACTCTAGATCTAAATGTAACTCTAAATCAAAACTTAACTCTAAATTTAACTGTAATCATAAGCCAAACCAAACTCTAACACTACCCATAACCATAATGCTAAACCTAAAACTTGCCCTAGCCCTGGCCCTAGCCATAAAACAAAACCAAGCCATATCCCTAACTCAAACCCTTAACCTAAATCAAACCCAAAACTTACACCTATCCCTAACCCTAACTAAAATTACTCTTACCCTGACACTGACCCTAACATTAATCCTAGCTCTAAACATCACCCTAACTTAAATTAAACCTAACACTAGACCTAACCTTAACTGTAACCCTAAAACTAGCCTTAATTGTAACCCTAGTTTGTACATTAGTCATTGTCCTAAACCTAGCATTAACCCTAACACTGAATCCGAACCCTAAACTGAATTTAACCCTAATCTTAACTCTAACACTAGCCTAAACCTAACCCTAACCCTAGCCCTAAGCCTAGCTCTAACCTTATCACTTACCCTAAGCCAAACCCTAACTCAAATTCTAACCCTAGTCCTAACCCTAATCCTTAGCCTAACTTCAATTCTAACCATATTACTACTCTTAACCCTAGCCCACATTCTATTTCTCAACCTAAGCCTGACCCTCATCTGACACTAAAATTAACTTTAGGTCTAAACCTGACCCTAAACCTAAACCAAAACCTAACACTAGACCTACCCATACCCCTATACATGTACCTAAGCCTAACACTAGATTTAGACCCAAAGCTAATTTTAAATATAGCTTTAACTCTTGCCCTAGACCTAAACAAAACCCTAGCACTAGCCCTAACAATAACCCTTAACTTAAACCAAACACTTACCCTATCCCTAGCCCTAACCCTAGTCCTAATTCTGGCTCTAACCCTAAACCTCACCCTATCCCAAACACTGACCCTGATCCTAACACTTAAACTAGCTTTAAACCTGACACTAACCCAAAATCTAGACTTAACACTAGACCTAGCTGTAACACTAAACCTAAAACTAGCCCTAAACATAATCCTAGCTTTTACATTGCCCATAGTCCTAACCCTATCTCTAAACCTAATACAAAACCTAGAGCTAATCCTAGGCCTAAAATTAGATCTAAGCCTAGACGTAACCCAAACACTAACTGTAACTCTTACCCTCTTCTTAGACCTAACCCTAGTTCAAAGCCTAACCCTTACACTAAATATAACCCTAGCACTAGCCTAAATTGTAATCCTAACCCTAGCCCTAATCCTAAATTTAACCCTTGCCCAAACTTTACTCTAACCATATCCATTACCCTAACCCTAACTCTAAACGTAATTAAAACCCTATCCCTAACACTAAACATAACTCTAACCATAATCTTGAACTTAGAACTAAATCTAAACCTAACCCTCTCACTAGTTCTAACTTTAACTCAAACACTAACCCTTATCCTAACCTAACCATAACCTTAACTCTAAACTAACACTTACCCTAACCTAACACTTACCCTAAACCAAACACTTGTCCTAATCATAAACCTAACCCTAATCCTAGATTCATCCCAACCATAATCTAGCCCTAAGTCTAGCTTTAAAACTATCCCTTACACTAATCCATAACCCTAACCCTAATGCTAACCCTAACTCGATCAATGAAATCTAATCCATCCATTACCTTAAACCTTAACTAAAAACCTAAAGTAAACCCTTCCATTACCTTAACTCTAAACCTAACCTTAATGCTAATTCGAGCCCTAACCCCTTAACCGTAATGTAAACCAAACGCTAACCCTGACTCTGACCAGGACACTACTAATAATTCTAGCTCTAAAGCTGACCTTTAACCTAAACCTAACCCTTACACGAGACTTACCCATAACCTAACCCTAAAACTATCCTTAATCATAACCTTAGACCTCATATTATCCATAGCCCAAGTCCTAGCCCTAACCCTATCAGAAAACCTACCCCTCATCCTAGCCCTAATCCTAGCCTTAATCCTAAACTGAAACATAACCCTCGGTCTAATCCTAATTCTAACCCTCACCCTAGCCCTAAACCTACCTATAACCCCACCCATTCCCCTAAACTTAACCCTAACCACAATACAATCCCTAACCCTAGCCCAGCCCCTAGGCTTAACCCAAACACTAACCCTAGTCCTAAACCTAGCCCTAATTTAGCCCTACCCCTAACCCTCACCCTAAGCCTACACCTAAGAATAACTCTAATTCTCACCCTAGACCTATCCCTAGTTCTAACCATTTTCCTTACCATAACCCTAACCCTAGCCCTAATCCTAGCACAAGGCCTAACACTAGATCAATCCTAACTCTAAATCTAACCCTAACCCTAAGCCTAAAATTCACTCTAACACTAGCCCTACCCTGATGCTAATCCAAAATCTAGCCTTAACCCTAGCCCTAGCCCTAAAACAAAACTGAGCCATAGCCCTAAGAGTAACCCATAACTGAAACCAAAACCTAACTCTAAACCTAGCACTACCTTTAGCCCTAATTCAAGTCCTAAACCTAACACTAAAACTAACCCTGACCCTGACACTGACCCTAAATATAACCCTTGTTCTAAACATCACCCTAACCCTAACCTGAAAACTGGCACAAATTTTAACACTATTTCATACATTAGCCATAGCTCTAACCCAGCCCTAACCAAACCCCAAACCTAGCCCTTATTTGAGACTTAACCCTAGTTTTAAACCTAAACCTAACCCAAACCTAGCCCTAAAACTTACTCTAACCCTAGCCAGAATCCTAACCATAACCCTCGCCTTATCACTAGCTCTAACCCTATCCATTACACTAATCTTATTGCTAACCCTAACCCTAATGCTAATTTGAGCCCTAATCCTAAACTTAACCTAAGCAAAAACCTAACTCTGACCCTTCCCATAATAATATACCTACCTCTCACCCTGACCTTACCCCTAAACCTAACCCTTATACTAGACCTAGCCATAAACCTAACCCTCAAACTATTCTTAACGTTAGAATACACCTGACATTTGCCCTAGCTGTAATCTTAGCCCTAACATTAGCACAAACCATAGCCCTAACCCTAACCCTAACCCTAACCCTAGTCCTAATCCTATCCATAACCCTATCCCTAAAATTAGCTCTAACCCTATCAATTACCCTAAAAATAGCCCTAATTCTAATGCTAACCCTAGGCCTAAATCTAACCCTATGCCTAACCTTAACCCATCCATTATGCTAAACCTAACTTTAACCCTAAACCTAACCCTATCGTTACCCTAACCCAAACCCTAATGCTAATTTGAGCCCTAACCCTAAACCCTAAACTAAACAAAACCCTCAACATGATCCTCACCCTAATAACCCCCCTAGCTCTAAATTTGACCCTTTCCTAAATCTAACCCTTACACTAAACATAACCATAAAGCTAACCCTAAAACCATCCCATTGTGTAACCCTAGAACTGACATTTGCCCTAACACTAATCCTAGCCCTAACCAAAACACATACCGTAGACCTCATCCTAGCCCTTAACTTAGCCTTAATCATAACTCGAATGAAACCGTAGCCCTAACCCTAATTTTAACCTTCGTCCTAGCCCTAAACCTAGATCTAACCCCATTATTTACACTAAACCTAACACTAAGCCCCAAACTAACCCTAGGCCTAATCATAAACATAAACCTAGCCCTATCCCTAGCCCTAATTAAGTTCTATACCTAACCAAACCCTAAGCCTAGGCCTAATACTAACTCTCACTCTCACCCTAGCCCTATCCCTAGTTCTAACCTTATTTTTATCATAACCCTAATCCTAGCTATAAACCTAGAACTAAAGCTAGTCATATCATTAGACCTAGATCTAACCCTAGATCTAATCCTAACTCTAAATCTAAATCTAAACCTAAGACTAAATCTAACCCTAACACTAGTCCTAAACCTAACTCCAATTTTAAAACTAGCCCTAACCATAGCCCTAGCCCTAAAACAAAACCAAGACATAGGCCTAATTTTAAAGCTTAACCTAAACCAAAACCGAACTTTCACCAAGCCTAAAGCTAGCCCTAATTCGAGTCCAAATTCTAACCCTAAAATTAACCCTGACCTTAATTTTGACCCTAATACTATCCCTAGTTCTAAACATCACTCGAACGTTAAACCTAAGCTTAACACTAGACCTAGTCCTAACCCCAATCGCATAACTAGCCCAAATTGTAACTCTACTACAAACATTGGCCATTATTTAAACCTAGCTCTAACTCTAACCAAAACCTATCCCTAATCTGAAACATAACCCTAGTTTTAACCCTAAACCTAATCTTAACACTGGCCCTAATCCTATCCTAAATGTAGCCCTAAACCTAGGTCTAACCCTATCCCTTACCATTATCCAATCCTAACCGTAATGCTAACCTTAGCCCTAACCCTAATCCTATTACTAGTGCTAACCCTAGCCCACATTCTAGCTCTAACTATAACTCAAACCTGACAGTTATTCTTACCCTAATGGTAACCATAGGTCTAAACCAGACCCTAACCCTGTACTGAACCCTAACACTAGCACTAGAAATAAACCTATTCCTAAACCTAACCCTCACACTAGCCCTAGACCTAAACTTAATCCTAAATCTAGCCATATTTCTAGCTCTAGACCTAAACAAAAACCTAGCCTTAGCCCTAATAATAAACCTTAAACTAACCCAAACACTAACCCTACCCCTAGACCTAACCCTAGTGATAATTCTGGCTTTAACCCTAAAGCTAACTCTAACCTGAACACTGACACTGACCCTAACACTAACTATAGCTCTGCACATTACACTAACACTAACACTAACCCTAACACATGACCTAGCCATAACATTAACCCAAAAACTGGCCCTATGATAACCCTAGTTTGTACATTAGCTGTAGCCCTAACACTAGCCCTAACCGAACCCCAAACCTGGTCCTAATTAGAATGCTGAGCCTATCTTTAACCCTAACACTAACCCTAGCTGTAAGCCAATCCCTAACCCTTGCCCTAACCCTAGATCTTATCATATTTGTTACCTTAAGCCAAACCTAATGCTAACCCTGGTCCTAACCCTAATTCATAGCCTAACCCAAACCTTAACCCTATTACTAGTCCTAACACTAGCCCTCATTCTACCTATAATCATAACAAACACTAATCCTTACCCTGAAACTTATACTGACCCTAACACTAACTGTAGGTCTAAACCTGACCCTAACCCAAATCCAAACCCTATCATTAGCCCTACCAGTAATCCTATATCTAAATCTAAACCTAACACTAGTACTAGACCTAAACCTAATCCTAAATCTAGCCATAATTGTAGCACTGGACGTGAACAACAACCTTGCCCTAGCCCTCACAATCACCCTTAACATAACCCAAACACTAACCCTACTTCTAGACCTAACCCTAGTGCTAATTCTGGCACTAACCCCAATACTCACTCTAAACTGAACACTGACCCTGACCCTAACATAAACCTAGCTCCACAGCTCAACTTAACTCAAAACCTAATCCTAATACTATACCTAGCCATAACACTAACCATAAAACTAGCCCTAAACATAACCCTAGCTCTTAACTACCCATGGCCCTAACACTAGGACTAAACTAACACAAAACCTAGCCCTAATCCTAGGACTAAACCTAGCCATAAGTTAACCCTAAACTAACCCTTGCCCTAACTCTAACCCGAACCCTCCCCTTAGACCTATAACTAGCTCAAAGCCTAAACATTACCCTAAAAATAACACTAGCCCTATCCCAAACCCTAACTTAATCATAGCCCTAACAATAGCTCTAATTCTATACACTAACCTAACCCTAGCACTAATCCTAACCATAACCCTAGCCCTAATCCTAGCTCTAATTCTATCTATTACCCTAAACATTATCCAAACCCTAATTCTAACCCTAGGCTTAACCCTGACCCTATCAAAACCCTAAACCTATACATTACCTAAAACTAACCTGTACCCTAATCCTAAGACTATATATTACCCTAACCCTGACTGTAACCCTAAAGCTAATTCAAACCCTAAACCTAAACCTTAACCTAAACTAAAATCTAAGACATATTTTGAACTTAATAATACATCTAGCTCTAAAATTGACCCTTACCCTAAATCTAACACTTACACTAGACCTAACCATAAACATAACCCTAAATCTATCCCTAACTGTAACCCTAGACTTAACCCTAGGAAATACCCTAACACAAACCCTAGCTCTGAACCTTATCCTAACCAAAAAACTAACCCTAACACTAGACAAACCCTAAATCTACCCATAGCCATAACCCTAGCTCTTACATTACCCATACACCTAACACTAGCCCCAAACCTAAAACACATCCTAGCCATAATCCTAGCACAAAACCTAGACCGAAGAGTAACCCTAACCCTATCCCTAGCACTAACCTTAATCCTAACAGTGGTCCTGGCCCTAATCCTACTCAAACTCTAATCCTTACCCTAAACATAACAATAGCCCTAACCTTCAACTTAACCCTAATCCTAACTGTAACCATAGAACAAATCCTAGCACAAACTCTATCCATTACCTTAAACATCACCCTAACCCCAATGCTAACACAAGTAATAACCCTAACCCTAACCCTAACCCTAACTGTAGCCCTTACTCTAACCCTAAACCTAACCCTAGCCCTAACCCTAGCTGAAACCCTAACACTTCTGCTAAACCTAATACTAACACTAACCCTAGGCCTATCCCTAAACCTAGCCAAAATCCTAATGTTAACACAAGCCTTAATTCTAGCACTAACCCTATCCATTACCCTAAGCATAAACCTAACCCAAATGCTAACCCTAGGCCCAGCAATAATCCTATCACTAACACTAACCCTATCTATTACTCAAACCCTAACCTGAACCCTAAATCTAACACTATCCATTACTTTAACCCTAACCCGTATGCTAATTTTAGCCCTAACCCTAAATCTTATCTTAAACCAAACCCTAAACTGGACCCTGACATTAATAATACACCTAGCTCTAAACTTGACCTTTACCCTAAACCTAACTTTCCACTAGACCTAGCCATAAACGTAAACACTATTCCTAACAATAACTCCAGACCTGACATTAGCCCTAGCCCTAATCCTAGCTCTAACCCTAACACAAAACCTATCTCTCATCCTAGTCCTAAACCTTGTCTTAATACTACCCCAAACACTCACCCTATTCCTATCCCTAATTTTAACCCTCGACTTAGCCCTGAACCTAGCCATAACCTCATCCCTTCCCCTAAAACTAACCATAACCCTAACACTAACACTAACCCTAATTCTAGCCCTAACCATGGGCCTAGCTATTACACAAAACCTAGCGCTAAACTAGCCCTATCACTAAGCAAAGCCCTAATGTTAGCCCTAAGAATAATTCTAACTCTCACAGAAGCCCCTGTCTGTTTCCATAACCCTAACACTAGCACTAACCTTAGCCCTAACCCTAGATCTAAACATAACTCTAAATCTAACCCTAACCTTAAGCCTAAACCTCACCCTATCACTAGCTAAACATGATCACTGATCATAAAACTAAACCTAACACAAGCCCTAGCCCTAAAAAAAAAACCTGAGCCATTACCCTAAACCTAAACCTAACCTAAACCATACCCCAACCCAGCAACTCGCCATAACCCTAGCTCAAATTTGAGTCCTAGGACAAAAAACAACCCTTACACTGACTCATATCCAAACACTAACCCTAGCTCTATATATCACCATAACCATGAAGCAAATGCTAACACCATTCCTACTCCAAACCCTAACCCTAAACCAAACCATAATAATAACCCTAGTTCTTACATTAACCACAGTCCTAAACATAGCCCTAAACCAAAAACAAAAATAGCCCAAATCTGATCCCTAAAACTAGATTTAACTGTAACCCTAACCCTAAACCTAGCCTTAAACCAAACCCTAACCCTAGCTCTAAGCTTAGCTCTAACTCTATCCCTTATCATAAGCCAAACCCTATCCATAATGCTAACCCTAGTAATAATCGTAATCCTTAGCCTAAATCAAACACCAACCCTATTACTAGTCCAATACCTAGCTCTCATTCTAGCTCCAAACCTAACCCAAATCCAACCCTAACCTTCACCCTTATTCTGACCATAACACTAAATATAGGTCTAAACCTTACCCTAACCCTAAACTGAACCCTGAAACTAGCCCTACCAGTAAACTTTTACATGAACCTAACCCTAACACTAACCCTAGACCTAAACCTAATCCTAAATCTAGCAATAACTCTAGCCCTAGACCTAAACAAAAACTTAGTCCTAGCCCTAACAATAACCCTTAACCTAAACCAAACAACAACACTACCCCTAGATCTAACCCTACTCCTGATTCTGGCTTTCACCCTAACTCTAATCTGAACACTGACCCTGACACTGACAATAAACCTAGCTCTAAAACTGACTCTAAACCAAAATCTAAATGTAACATTAGACCTAGCCATAAACCTAACCCTAAAACTAGCCCTAATTAGAACCATAGGTCTTACATTAACCATAGCAGTAACACTAGACATAAACCTTATACAAAACCTAGCCCTAATCCAAGACCCAAACCTACCATAAGCATAACCCTAACCCTAAACTTGCCCTAACCCTAAACCTAACCCTCACCTTAGACATAAGCATAGCTCAAAGCCTAACATTTCCCCTAAACATAACCCTAGACTTATCCCTAATGATAACCCTAACCCTAGCCCTAACCCTAACCCTAACCCTATAAATTACACTTAGGATAACCCTATTCCTAATGCTAAACCTAGGCCTAACCCTAACCTTATTGCAAACCCTAAATCTATCCATTACCTTAAACCTACCCTGAACCCTAATCCTAACCCTATCCATTACCCTGAATAGAATTCTAACCCTAATGCTCATTTGAGCCCTACCCCTAAATTTTAACCTAATACAAACCATAACACTGACCCTGAACCTAAAAATACCCTTAGCTCTAAAACTGACCCTTACCCTAAACTTAACACTTACACTCCACTAAGATATAGACCTAATGCTAAATCTACTCCTAACTGTAACATGAGACCTGATATCATCCCTAGCCCTAATTCTAGACCAACCCTACAACAAACCCTAGCCCTCATCCTAGCCCTAAACCTAGCCTTGATCATAACACTAACCCTAACCCTAGCCCTAATCCTAATTCTAATCCTCACTCTACCTCTAAACCAAGCTATAACACATCCCTTTTCCTAAACTTAACCCTAAACCTAGCCCTAATGCTAGAACAAAGCTGAACACTAACGCTAGTTCTAATCCTTGTGCTGATTTAGCCCTATCCCTAAAACTAATCATAACCCTAGCCCTACGACAAACTCTAACTCTTGCCCTAGGCTTATCCCTAGTTCTATTCCTATCATTTACCATAACCATAAACCTATTCCTAAAACTTTTCCTATCCTTAGACCTATCCCTAACACTAGATTTAACCCTAACTCCAAATCTTAGCCTAAGCCTAACACAAACACTAGCCCTAATCCTAAGGCTAATCATATAACTAGCCCTAAACCTAAACCTAGGACTAAAACAAAACTGAGCAATAGTTGCTGAGGATGTGGCTACCCTTATTTGACTACTAACCCTAACCCTATAACTAACAATGTCTCTGACTCATATCCTAATACTAACCATAGCTATAAATATCATCCTAACTTTAAACCTAACCCTAACAGTAGACCTACTCCTACACCTAACCCTAATTGTAACCCTAGTTTAAACACTATCCATTGCCTTAATTTTAGCCCTACCCCTAACACAAAATTTAGCCCTAATCTGAGCCGTAAACCTAGATTTAACCCTAACCCTAACCCTAATCCTAGCCCTAACGCTAGCTCTAAGGCTATCACTTACCCAAAGCGAAACCCTAACCCGAATGGTAATCATAAACCTGTCCCTAATCCTTAAGCTAACCAAAACCCTAACCCTATTAATAGTCATAACCCTACCCTCACACTAACTCTAACCCTATTCCAAATGCTAATGTTAACCCTGACCATTATTTTGATCCTAACACTAACCCTAAGTCTAATCCTGGCCCTAACCCTACACCAAACCCTAACACTAGCCCTAGACCTAAACAAAATTTTAAATCAAGCCTTAATTCTAGCCTTAGACCTAAAAAAACCTATCCTAGGCCTAAGTATAACCCTAACCCTAACCCTAACCCTAACCCTAATCTAACACTTGATTAGTCCTAACCCTAGGTCAAAGCCTAACCCTTACCCTAAACACAAACCTACATCTATCCCTAAATATACCCCTAGCACTAGCCCTAATCCAAAAACTTAACACTATCCCTAAACCTAGCTCTAAATCTACCCATTACCCTATAATTAACCCTAATTGTATTGATAACACTAGGCCTAATCCTAACCATAAACCTAACCAGAAATCTAATGCTAGACCTAACCCTAAACCTCACACTCGCCATAGACCTAACTCTAGCTCAAACCCTAACCCTTACCACAAACCTAAACATAACCATAGCCCTAACCCTAAACCTAAACCTCAATCTAACACTACCAATAACCCTATTCCTACATCTAACCATATCCATTACTGTAACCCTAACCCTCCCCCTAATGATGATGCTAGCCCTAATCCAACCCTAACCCTAACCATACTCTAATCTTATCCCTAGACATAACTCTAAACCTAAACCTTGGCCTAGCCCTAATCCTAGTTAAAAACCTAATCCTAACGCTAAACATAACCCTAACACTAACACTAGATCTAACCCTAACCCCAACCCTAACTCCAGATCTATTCCTGACCATAACCCTAGACTTAACTTTAGCTATAACCCTATCCATTATCCTAACCATTTCCCTTACCCTAATGCTAACCCTAGGCCTAACACTAACCCTATCACTAAACCTAACCCTATCAATTACGAGAACCCTAACCTGAAACCTAAACAAAACCTATCATCACCCTAACCCTGACCCTAATGCTTATTTGAGCCCTAGCCCTAAACTCTAACTTCAACCAGAACTCTAACCTGACCCTGACCCTAATAATTCCATAGCTATAAACCTGACACTTAACACTAAACCTAACCCTTACACTAAACCTAGCCATAAACCAAATCCTAAAACTGTCCTCTCCTCAACTGTACAACCACACCGGATATTAGCCCTAGACCTAATCCTAGCCCTAACCCTAACCAAAACACTAGACCTTATCCTATCCCTAAATCTAGAATAATCCTAACCCTAACCCTAGCTCTAACCCCAATACTAAAACTAGCCCTAATCTTAGCCCTAATTTCATGCTATCCCTAAACCTAACCCTAACCCAAGACCTAAGAATAAATCTAACTCTCACACTAGCCCTATCACAAGTGTTAAACCTATCCCTTATCATAACCCTAACCCTAGCTAGCCCTAAACTTAGTCCTAATCCTTGACCCATCCATAACCCAAGCACTAACCTTAGATCAATATCTATCTCTAAATCTAACTGTAACCTGAAGCCTAAGCCTAAACCTAACACTAGACCTAACCCTAAAACTAGCCCTAACCCTAACACTAATCCTAGAACTAGCCCTAATCCTATCCCTAGCCCTAAAATAAAACTAATCCATAAGCTCTATCCCTAACCCTTAAACTAAAGCAAACCCTAACCATACACCTACCCTGAACCCTAGACATTATACTGTTTTATGCTGAACCCTTAAACTAACTCTTACACATATTCTGACACTAACACTAATCCTAGCTCTAAACATCACCCTGATCCTAACACTAAACATAACACTAAACCTAGCCCTAATCTTAACCATAAAATTAGCCCTAATTGTAACCCTTGTACTTACATTAGCCGTAACCCTAACCCTAGCACTAACAACACAAATCCTAGCCCTAATCCGAGTTCTAACCTGAGCTTTAACCCTAACCTAACCCTAACCCTACCTGTAGCCCTAATCATAACCATAATCCTAGCTCTAACCCTCTACAGTACCATAAAAATAACCCTAACCCTAATGCTATCCCTAGGCCTAGACCTAACCCTATCTCTAATCCTATTCTTACCCATTTCCTAAACCTAAAATTAACCCTAAATCTAAGCCAATGATTACCCAAACCTTTACCCTAATGCTAATTCAATCCCTAACTTTAAGCTTTTACCTATTCCAAACCCTAACCTAGACCTTCACCTTAATAATACTCCTAGCCTTAAACCTGATCCTAAACCTAAACCTAAACCTTACACTATACATACACATAATCCTAACCCTAAAACTATCTTTAAACATAATTCTAGACCTGAAATCAGCCATACTTCTTATCCTAGCCCAAACCCTGAAACAAACACTAGTCCTCATCCTAGTCCTAAATCTAGCCTTAATCATAAACCTAATCCTAACCCTTATTCTAAACATTACCATACCTCTAAACCTAGCTATAACACCATTACTTACCATGAACTAAATTCTAAATCTAACCCTAATTCTATGCTTAAGATGAACACTAACCATAAACCTAATCCTAGCCCTAATTTAGCTCTATCCCTAACCTTAACCCTAACCTTAGCCCTAAGACTAAGAATAATTCTCACACTAGCCCTATCACTAGTTCTAATCCTAGCCCTTACCATAATCCTAACCCTAGCCCTAACCCTTGACAATTCTTAGTCCTAGCCCTAAGCCTAAGCCTAAGCCTCACACTAACACTAAACCTAATCCTAACGCTAATCATAAAACTAGCCCTAACCCTACCACTAGCAGTGAAACAAAACCGAGCATTAGCCTTAACACTAAACCTAACTTAAAGCAAAAGCTAACACTACACCTTACACTACACCTAGACTTAACCATAATCTTAATTCGAGTACTAACCCTAACCTTAAAAGTATACCTGACACTAATATGTTAAAATCACCCTAGCTCGAAACACCATGTTAAACTTAAAGCAAAACTTAACACTAATCTCAGGCCTTATTTGAGTCCTAATCCTAAGCCTTACCCTGACTCATATCCTAACACTATCCCTAGCTCTAAATATCACCCTAATGTTAAACTTAACTGTAATACTAAAACTACCCCTAACACTAACCCTAACCCTAACCCTAAAACTAATTGTAACCCTAGTTCTTATATTAGTCCTAACCCTAACACAAAACTAGCCCTAATCCAAACCCTAAACCTAACTTTAACCCTAAACCTACCCTAACTCTAGCCCTAATCTTAGCTCTAACTCTCTCCTTTACCCTAAGTGAAACCCTAACCCTCATGGTAAACTTAGACCTAACCCTAATCCTTAGGCTAACCAAAATCCTAACCCTATTAACAGTCCTGACCCTAGCCTCATTCTAGCTCTAATCCTATCCCAAACCCTTCCGCTAACCCTGAGCCTTATTTTGACCATAACACAAACCATAGGTCTAAAACTGACTGTCAACCTAGAGCAAACCCTAAAACTGGCCATACCGCTAACTTATACCTAAATCTAAACCTAACCCTAGCCCTAAGACTAACTCTAACTCTCACACTATCCCTTTCCCTAGTTCTAAGCCTATCCATTACCATAACCTAACCCTAGCCTTAACCCTTGCCCTAACCTTAGTCCTAGCCCTAACCCTAGATCTAACCCTAACTCGAAATCTATCCCTAACCCTAAGCCTAAACCTAACACTAAAACTAACCCTAACCCAAATGCAAATTGTAAAACTAGCCCTAACCCTAATGCTAGCAGTAAAACAACCTGACCAATAGCCCTAACCATAAACCTTAACTTAAACCAAACACTAACACTACACCTAGACCTAATCATAGCCTTAATTTGAGTCCTAATCCTAACCTTTAATCTCATCCTGACCCTGACTCATTCCTAAAACTCACCCTAGCTCAAAAACCCTCTTAACCTTAAACTGAAACCTAAAAGTAAACCTATTTCTTCATTCAAGTCAGAACCCTATCCCTGACCCTGACTCATATCCTAACATTAACCAAAGCTCTAAATATCATCCTAACCTTAAACCTAACGCTAACACTAGACCTACCCCTAATCCTAACCCTAAAACTAACCGTCCTTGTAACCCTAGTTCTTATATTAGCCATTGCCCTAACATTAGCCCTAACCCTAACACAAAAACTATCCCTAATCTGAGCCCTAAACCTAGATTCAACCCTAACCCTAACTCTATCTCTAACCCTAGCTCTAAGACTATCCTTTACCCTATGAATAACCCTAACCATAATGGTAGCCCTAGACCTATGCCTAATCCGTAGGCTAACCAAAATTCTAACCTTATTAATACTCCTGATCCTAGCCCTCATTCTAGCTCTAATCCTATCCCAAACCTGAACATTAACCATGACCCTTTTCCTGACCATAACAACAACCTTAGTTCTAAATCTGACCTTAACACTAGAATAAAACCTAACACTATCCATGGACCTAAACCTAATCCTAAATCTAGCATTAACTCTAGCCCTGGACCTAAACAAAAACCTAGTCCTAGGCCTAACAGTAACCCTTATCCTAACACAAACACTAACCCTACCCCTAGACATAAACCTACTCCTAATTCTCACTGTAACCCTAACTTGAACTCTAACCCAAACACTGACTCTGCCTTTAACAGTAAACCTAATTCTAAACCTGACCCTAACTGAAATTCTAAACCTAACACTAGACCTTAGCATAACCCTAACCCTAAAACAAGCCCTAATCATAAACCTAGCTCTTACATTACCCACAGCTTTAACCCTAGGCCTAAACCTAACACAAAACCTGTAGCTCATCCTAGGCCTTAACCTAGCCCTAAGCATAACCGTAACCCTAAACCTAGCCCTTACCCAAACCCAACCCTCACCTTAGTCC
The DNA here is from genome assembly GCF_047511675.1 of Marmota flaviventris. Lineage (NCBI taxonomy): Eukaryota > Metazoa > Chordata > Mammalia > Rodentia > Sciuridae > Marmota > Marmota flaviventris. Next base: position 13,928,028 of record NC_092510.1, read on the forward strand.
TAATCTTAGCTCAAAACCTAACCCTTACTATAAATATAAACCTAGAACTATCCCTGAATCTAACAATAAACCTATTCCTAATCCTAACATTAATCCAAGCCCTAACCCTAGCACTAAACCTACCCATTACCCTAAAACTCTAACCCTAACCCTAACCTCAAACCTAAAAGCCTTATACCTAACAATAATCCTAACCCTAAACAGAAATCTAACCCTAGACCTAACCCTAAACTAATACTCGCTATAGCCCTAAATGTAGATCAAACCCTAACCCTTAACAAAAACCTAAACATAATCTTAGACCTAAACCTAAACTTAAATCTAAACTTGTCCCTAAACCTAAACCTACATCTAACCATATTTATTACCTTAACACTAAACCCTAAACTTAATTATAACCATTTCTCTAACCCTAACCCTAACCCTAAACCTACCCTAATCCTATCCCTAAACATAACCCTGAACCTAACCCTTGCTCTAAAAATAGCCCTAATTGTTACTCTAGTACTTACATTAGCCATAACTCTAACCCTAGCCCTAACTTAACCCCAAATCTAGCCTAATCAGAGCCCTAAACCGAGCTTTAACCCTAACCCTAATCTTTACCCGATACCTAGCACTAAGAATAACCATAACATTAGCTCCAACCCTAGCTCTAACCCTATCCATTACCCTAACCGTAATCCTAACCCTAATGCTTACCCTAGGCCTAAACCTTTTTATATCCCTAATCCTATGCCTATCTATTACCCTAAACCTAACTTGAAACATAAACATAACTATATCATTACCCTAATCTTAAACCTATGCTAATTAGAGTCCTAAATTTAAACCTTAACCTATCCCAAACACTAATCACGACCCTGACCTAAACAATAGCCGTAGCTCTAAACCTGACCCTAACCCAAAATCTAATCCTTACACTACATCTAACCTAACCCTGAAACTATCTTTAACTGTAAAACTCGACCTGAAATTAGCCCTAGCTCTAATCCTAGCCCTAATCCTAGCCTTAATCCTAACCCAAACCATAACCTGAAGTTTAATCCTAATTCTAACCCTTGTCCTAGCCCTAAACCTAGCTATAACCCTATCCTTACCCTAAACCTAACAATAACCCTAAACCTAACCATAAACTGAAACCTAACAATAACCCTAAACCTAACCATAATCTGAAACCTAACCATAACCATTGCCTTAGCCCTAGGCCTAACACTAACACTAAGCCTAGCACTAATCCTAATTTATTCCTATCATAACCCTAAACCTAGCCTTAAGACTAACTCTAACTCTTACCGTAGCCCTATCACTTGTTCTATCCTTAGCCCTAGCCCAAACCTGGATCTAAACCTAACTCTAAATTTAAACCTAAATCTAAATTTAACCATAACCATAATCCTAATCCAAACTCTAACACTTGCTCATAATGCTAATCCTAAAATTTTACTTACACATAGCCCTAACCATAAAACAAAACAAAGCTATATACCTAACCCTAACCCTTAACCTAAACCAAACCATAAACCTACACCTAGCCCTAACCCTAATTCTAAAAATAACCCTTACCCTGACGCTGATGTAAAATTAATCCTAGCTCTAAACATCACTGTAACTTTAAATTATCCCTAACAATAGACTTAGCCTTAACACTAACCCTCAAATTAGCCCTAATTATAACCATAGTTCATACATTAATCTTTGTTATAAACCTAGCCCTAACCCTAACACAAATTCCACCCCTAATTCTAGTCTTAACCTAAGCTTAAAACCTAATCTTATCCCTAACACTAGCCCTAACCCTAACCGTAACCCTATCCCTAACCCTAGCTCTAACCCTATCCCTTACATAAGCCAAACCCTAAACCAAATGCTAACCCTAGTCCTAACCCTAATCCTTAGCCTAACTTAAACACTAACAGTATTACTAGTCCTAATCCAAGCCCTCGTTCTAGTTCTAACTCTAACGTTGATCCTTATTCTGATCCTAACAGTAACCCTAGGTCTAATCCTGACCCTAACCCTAAACCAAAACCTAACACTAGCCCACTGGTAACCCTATACCTATACATGACCCTAACACTAGATGTAGACCCAAAACTAATCTTAAATATAGCTATAATTCTAGCTCTAGACCTAAACAAAATCCTAACTCTAGCTATAACAATAAACTTTAACCTAAACTAAACACTTACCCTACCCGTAGACCTAACACTAGTCCTAATTTTGGCTTTAACCCTAACCCTAATCCTATCCAGAACACTGACCCTGACCCTAACATTAACCTATCTCTAAACCTGACCCTAAACCAAAACCTAATCCTAACACTAGACCTAGCCATCACCCTAATGCTAATACTAGCCCTAAACATAATCCTAGCCCTAACCCTATTTTAACCCTAATCTTAACCCTAACAGTAGCCCTAACCCTAATCATAGTCCTAAAACTAGCCCTAAAACTAACAAAAACATAGCCATAATCCTAGGCCTAAATATAGCCCTAAGCATAACCCTAAACCTAACCCTAACCCTAGCCCTAACACTAACCCTTGCCTTAGACCTAACCCTAGTTCAAAGCCAAACCCTTACCTTAAATATTACCCTAGCTGTATCCTAAACCATAACCCTAACCCTAGTTCTTATTCTAACCTTAATCCTAGCTCAAACTTTAGTTCTAACCCTGTCAATTATCCTAACCCCAAACATAACCCTAAGTATAACTCTATGCCTAACACTAAACCTAACCCTAACCATTAACGTATCCCAAGACCTAACCATAAACCTGAACCTCACCATAGCCCTAACCCTAGCAGAAACATTAAGCCTTACACTAAACATAATCCTAAAACTCTCCCTAATCTATTCACTAACCCTAACCCAAAATCTAACATTATCCATTACCCTAAATCAAACCCTAACTATAGTGAAAACTCTAGCCATAACCCGAACCCTAAATCAAAACCTAACCATAAACATATTCCTAGATATAAACGTAAACCTAAACTTCACCCTAGCCATAACCTTAGCTCAAACACAAACACTTACCCTAACCTAACCATAACCTTAGGCCTAAACCTTATGCTTACGATAAACCAAACCATAGCACTATCCCTAAACTTAATTCTAATCCTAGACTTAATCCAAACAATAACCTAGCCATAACCCTAGCTCCAAATCTATCCATTATACTAAACATAATCCTAACCAAATGCTAAACTTAACCCTGTTGCTAAACCTAACCCATCCATTACCCTAACTGAAAACCTAAACCTAACCCTATCCATTACCCTAACCCTAAGCCTAAACCTGACACTAATTCAGACTTAACCCTAAACTTTGACCTTAACTAAATGCTAATCCTGACCCTAACTCTATAATACCCCTAAATGTAAACCTGACCCTTACCCTAAACATAGACCTAGCCCTAGTTATAGCAATGAACCTAACAGAAACTCTAGCCCTAAACCTAGCCTTAATCCAAACCTAACCCTAACCCTACCACTAATCCTAATTCCAACCCTCACCCTAGCCCTAAAACAAGCTATAACCCCACCCATTCCTCTAAACTTAATCCTAACCCCAATGCTAATCCTAAACCTAGCCCTACCCATAGGCCTAACCCTAACACTAACCCTAGCCCGAATCCTAGCCCTAATTTAGCTTTAACCCTAACCCTAAGCCTAAGCCTAGTCCTAAATCTAAATCTAAATCTCGTTCTAGCCATTTTCCTAGTTCTAACCCTACCCCTTACTGTAACAATAACCCTAGCCCTAACTCTAACCCTGGATATAACCCTAACTCTAAATCTAACCCAAACTCTAAGCCTAAACCTTACCCTAACACTAGCCCTAACCCAAACACTAATTCAAAATTTAGCCCTAATCCTAGTCCTAGCCCTAAAACGAAACTGAATCATAGCCCTAACCCTAACCCTGACCCATAGATGCCAAGATGAAGTGAAACATTAAAACACAAAGAGTTCCTGACAGTGAACCTTGAACTGAGAAGGCCCAACCTGGGAAACATGGTAATGCTAGGTAAAAGATGAATCCTGACCGGTATCAAAGAAATTTAAACAAAACTCACTCTAACCTGAACATTAGTTCTAACCCTAGCTCTAACCCTAATTCTAAAACTAGCTTTTACTGTTTAAAGCTTGATCATAAAAGTCCCTAACTTGGGGTGCCTATTAGGGCAAGGTAACAGGTGAATCCTGCCCAGTATCAAAAAAATCTGATCAATAATTGGGGGAGATGTTTCAGTACCTGTTTCTAACCTGTTTAGAGTCCCTTTTTTCCTAGAAGTCCCACACATGGGGAACCAAGTTGGGTAGGCTAACAGATGTATCTTTCACAATATCAAAGAAATCGGACCAAATAATTGGGGAGGTAGTTCAGTGCATGCATATTCCCCTGTTTTCTCTTAAAGTGCTCTCACATAAAGTTGCTTTGCATGCTTCAGCTTAGGACTACTTTTACAAGGAATAAACCAGAGAATGCCCATAGAAAACTGATTGAGTGTGTGAGGTTTGAAGTGGCTAGAAGCAACCCTGTTGGATTTCCAGCTCCATTTCCATTTACACAGATAGGTCAAAATGAAATGAAAACTTAAAGTACAAACTGTTTAGGAGAGTAAACCCTTGACCCAAGAGGCTCAAACCTAGAGAATATAGTAAGGTTAGGTAAAAGTTGAATCCTGCCCAGTATCAACGAAATTTAAACAAAACTAAATCTAACTAAACACTAGCTGTAACTCTAGCCCTAACCTAATACTAAATCTAACCTGACCTGTTTAGAAAACCATTGATCATAGTAGTCCCCAAATAAAGAATCGCAGTGGGACAAGCTAACAGATGAATCTTGTGCAGTATCAAAGAAACCTGACCAAATAATTAGGGGAGGTATTTCAGTACATGTATATTTCTCTGTTTTTTTTTTTTTTTTTCCTAATGTCCTCTTGGATAAATTATTTTTCCATGCTTCAGTTTAAGGTACTTTCACAAAGAACAACCAGAGAGCTGATTGAGTGTGTGAAGTTTCAACCAGCTAGTACTAACTCTGTTTGATTTCCAGCTCCATTTTCATTCACATCTATAGGCCATAATAAAGTGAAACCTAAAAATTCAAATTTTTCCTGACAGTGAACTGGCAAACCTTGAAAAACCAAACTTGGGGATACTAATAAGACTAGGAAAAGGATGAATCCTGTACAATATCAAAGTAATCCATGCAAAAAAAAATTGAAGCTCGCTCCTAAAGTGCTCACAGATAAAGTTGTTTCTTTCTAATTCAGCTTTAGGTTTTTACCACAAGAAACAAATGAGAGAATGTGCACTGAGAACTGATTGAGTGTGTGAAGTTTCAAGCAGCTAGCACAAACCCTGTTTAAGTCCAGCTCCATTTCCATTCAACCCTATAGGGCAAAATGAAGTGAAACATGAAAACTAAAACTGCTCCTGAGAGCAAAACATTTTACCTAGGAGGCCCAAAAATAGGGAGCATACTAAGAATAGGAAAAAGATAAATCCTGCCCAGAATCCAAAAAGTTGAAAAAAAAATAACTCTAACCCTAAGACTAGTTCTAACACTTGCCCTAACTCTAACTTAACCATAAGCCTAACCTTTTTAGAGAACCTTTGAGCATAAAAGTTTTAAACTTGGGGAGACTAGTGGGGAAAGGTTACAGATGAATCCTGCACAGTATCAATGAAATCTGACCAAATAATTGGGGGGACGTATTTCAGTACATGCATATTGCCCTGCTTTCTCCTAAAGTGCTCCTGGATAAAGTTGTTTTGCATGCTTCAGCTTATGGCTACTTTTACAAGGAAGAAACCAGAGACTGCCCACAGAAAAATGATTGAGTATGTGAAGTTTCAACCAGCTATCACCAACCCTCTGATTTCCAGCTCCATTTGTATTTACCCATATAGGTCAAAATGAAGTGAGACATTAAAAACAAACTATTCCCAACAGTGAACAATTGAACTGAGAAGGCCCCAAACCAGGGCACATAGTAAGGCTAGGTAAAAGATAAATCTTCCCTGTATCAAAGAAATTTGAACAAAACAAACTCTAACCTTAACACTAGCTCTAAAGCTAGCCCTAACCCTAAACTTAACACCAACCCTTACCTGTTTAAAGAACCATTGATCTTAGAAGTGACAACCTTGGAGAGCCTAGCGGAGCAAGCTAAAAGATGAATACTGTGCAGAATCAAAGAAATCTGATCAAATATTTGATACAGTTATTTCAGTACATACCTGTTTCTCTGTTTTCTACTTAAGGGCTCTCGGATACAGATGCTTTTGCATGCTTCATCTTTGGCCTATATTCAAAAGAAAGAAATGAGAGTGCCCACTGAGAACTGATAGTGTGAAGTTTCGTGCACCTCTTGCCAACCCTGTTGGATTTGCAGCTCCATTTTCATCCACTTCAAAAAGCCATGATGAAGGGAAACTGTAAAATACAAACTGTTCCTGAGAGCGAACCATTGAACCGAGAAGGCCCAAACCTGTGGAGCATAGTAAGGCTAAGTAAAAAATGAATTCTGCCCAGTATCATAGAAATTTGAAAAAAAAAATAGGGCCCCATGGGTGCTCTCATCACAGATGGAAGGCTCAACTGCGCAGTTTCTCTGGGAACAGACAGCAGTCTCAGCTACAACGGTGCTCTCTGCTCAGATGGAAGGCAGCACAGAACACAGAGGCTTTGCTTGAGGGTCACCAGACTGAGCTCTGGACACAGCACAAGGTCACTCCAGAACCACCCACCTCACCAAACACTGTACATGGGTAATAGATGGAATACATCTTGCAAAACCTTATTCATCATCTATTGGTGGTCGTGGCTACCAGCTGGGTTCTGCAGCTTATCAGGTATCCAGTTTCCAACTCCCCTACCTCCAGATGTGATAACTCAAGTTTTTTCTCACAAGCATTTTTTTTGGGGGGTTAGCTATCAATGCGGAACAGCAACTGTACAGGCACCTGGTTTTCAATTCAGAGACAAAGAGTAGGGAGGCTCTAGGTAGAAGCTCAAGCCCTGTCACCCTGGCTACCTTCACCACCCTGAGCACAGAGATTCAAGCTAGGAATTGATGACTCCATCTACTGCAAGAAAAGAAAACAGAGTTCTGAGAGACTTTTTTTCTTTCTTACTTTTCTTTTCTTGCTCTTCTAATCCATTTTCCTCTACCCTTCCCCTTCTGATCCTCACAACCACAACATATGTGAAACCAATAACTTTCCATGAAATTGGACTTTAAGAACTGAATCACTAGAATATTATAATACAGAGGAATTGCATAGGCCCCAGCTCACCTCCCGTTTATTTGCTCTTATTTTCTTTCTCCTTCTCTTTCTTTCTTTCTTTGTTAATTTTCTTCTTTTTTCTTTCTCCTTCTATCCCACTTTCAGCCTCCTAACTTTTGCTATTTATACTTGGGATAATTTTATGAACACAGATAAGGAGTTTGAATTTATACTTCTTCCATAAATTCCCCCTGTCTATTCATTAGAGTTCTCCACCAAAATTTCTAAGTTAGATTAAGCACATATTCTCACACCTTTCCCACTTAACATAGCATCCTACCCCTGATGCTCGGTTCTCTATACACCACCAGAAATGGTATGACTTTTATGAAACTAATGACTGTATTCTAAATAATAATTGAAGCCAACATCTATAGACACGGAGTCTAAATATAAATGTATTTATAATGGTTAGGCTTAGGCTTGGGTTAGGGTTAGATTTAGATTTAGGTTTTGATCTAAGATTAGGGCTAGGGATAAGAATAGCACAAGTGTTAGGACTAGGGTTTGGGTTAGGTTTAGGATCATGGTAAGGGATAGGGTTAGAACTAGTGATAGGGCTTGTACAAGAGTTAGAGTTTGTCTTAGTGCTAGAGTTAGGGCTAGGGTTAGGGATGGGGCTAAATTAGGGCTAGTGTTAGTGTTAGGTTTATGCCTTGGTTTGGGGTTAGAGTTAGGGTTACGTTTAGGTAAGGTATTTGTTTATAGCTAGGTTGAGGGCTAGGGCAAGGGTAAGTATTAGGGTTAGGGCTAGGGTTAGGTTTAGGGTTATGATTAAAGCTAGGTTTAGGGCTAGGATGAGGGCTAATATTTGTGTTAGGGTAGGGCTAGTATTAGGGCTAGGGCTAATATCAGGTGTAGGGTTACAATTAGGGATAGATTTAGTGTTAGTTTATGGCTTGGTCCAGTGTAGGGGTTAGGTTTATACTAAGGGTCAGTTTTAGAGCTAGGGTTATTATTACGGTCAGGATCAATGTGAGGGTTTGGGTTAGGTTATGGTTTATGTTCCGGGTTTGAATATCATTATCTTTAGTGTTAAGATAATGAAATGGTTAGGTTTAGGGTTTAGGTGTGGTTTAGTGTAATGGATAGGGTTAGTGTTAGGCCCAGGGCTAGCATAAGAGTTGGGTTATCATTAGGGTAATGGATAGGGTTAGACCGAAGATAAGGGGTAGGTTTATTTATAGGATTAGGCCTTTTGTTTGGTTTAGTGTTAGGTTTACATTTAGGGTTAAAACTAGGTTTAGGGGCTGGAAATGTGGCTCAAGAAGTAGTGTGCTCAACTGGCATGCACGGGGCGCTGGGTTTGATCCTCAACACCACATACCAATAAAATAAAGATGTTGTGTCCACCGAAATCTAAAAAATAAATATATAAAAAACTAGGTTTTGGACTCGGATTAAGGCTAGGTTTTGGGTTAGGTTAGGGCTAGGGTTAAGGCTATGGCTAATGTATAAAATAGTGTTATGATTAGAGCTATTGATAAGGTCAGGGTTAGGGCTATGTCCAGTGTTAAGATTAAGTTTATGGTTACATTGCTATTTAGAGCTAGGTTTCATGTTATGGTCAGAGTCAGGATCCAGATTAGTTTTCAGGTTAGTGTTAGGACTAGAATTAGAGATAGGATTAAGTCTAGGTGTAAGGTTAGGATTTGGTTTAGATTAAGTGTTAGGGTTAGGGTTATGATTCAGTTTTTTTTTTTTTTTTTTTTTTTTTTTTTTAGGGCTAGGGCTAGAGTTAGGGCTAGTTTTATGATTAATGTTAGAATTAGGGCTAGTGTTAGTGTGAGGTTTAAACTTAAGTTTAGGGTTAGATTTAGCGTTAGGTTTAGATCTAGGCTTTGAGTTATGGGTAAGGATAGGGCTAGGATTAGGTGCTAAATTTAGTGCTAGGTTTAGGGTGATGGTAAGTGATAGGGTTAGAATAAGGTATAAGGCTAGGATGAGAGTTTGAGTTAGTCTTAGGGCTAGGGTTCATGTTGGGTTAGGGATAGGGCTAAATTAGGGCTGGGATTAGGACTAGGGTTAGTGTTAGTGTTAGACCTAGGTTTAGGGCTTGGATTAGTGTTAGTGTTAAGGTTAGGGTCAGGTTTATGTTAAGGGATGGGATTATAGCTACTTTTAGGACTAGGGTGAGGATAAGAATTAGGTTTATATTTAGAGATAGGTTTATGATTAAGGTGAGGTTTATGGCTAGGATGTTGACTAAGGTTTGTTTAGGATTAGGACTAGGATTAGAGCTAGGACTAATGCCAGGTCTAGGGTTACAGTTAGAGAGAGTTTTAGGGTTAGGTTTATACCTAGGTCTATTGGAAGGGTCAGGTTTCTTGTTAGGGTCAGGTTTAGAGCTATGGGTATTATTAGGGTCTGGGTCAGGGTTAGGGTTTTATTAGAATAAGGTTTAGGTTTAAGGCTCGAGTTATCATTTTGTTTAGATATAGGTTAATGATAGTTTTAGGTTTAGAGTTCAGGTTATGTGTAGGGTAATGGATAGGTTTAGGGATAGGGATAGGATTAGGGTTCACCCTAGGGTTTGCAGAAGATTTAGGGTTATAATTAGGGTAATGCATAGAGTTACAGGTAGTGATAGGGCTAGTGTTATGCTTAGTATTAGTTCTAGGGTTAGGCTTAGGTTTAGGGTTAGAGCTAAGGTTAGGATTATGGTTAGCTTTAGGGTTAAATATAAGTTATGGCTTGGGTTAGGGCTAGGTTTGCAATAGGTTAAGGCTATGGCAAATGTAGGAACTTTGTTATGATTATTGCTAGTTTTAGGGTTAATGTTAGAGCTAAGTATACTTTTAGGGTTAGGTTTAGGGCTATGGTTAGTGTTAATGTCAGGGTCAGTGTTCAGTTTAGGGTTATGGTTAGTGTGAAAGCCAGAATTAGTACTAGGGTTAAGTCTAAGGGAAGGGTTAGTGTTTGGCTTTAGGCTAAGGGTTATTGTTAGGGCTAGGACTAGGTTTTTCTTTAGATCTAGGGCTAGAGTTATGGATAGATTAAGATTAGGTTTAGGTCTAGGGCAAGTTTTAGGGTTGGTTTAGGTATAAGGTTACCAGTAGGGCTAGTGTTAGGGTTCAGTTTAGTGTTAGGTTCAGGTTTAGACCTAAGATTAGTGTTAGGGTCAGAATAAGGGTCAGGGTTAGGGTTAGGGTTTGGGTTATAGTTAGAGCTAGAATGAGGACTAGGGTTAGGACTAGTAATCTGGTTAGGGTTTGGGTTAGTTTAAGGATTAGGATTAGGATTAACATTAGCATTAGCCTTAGGGTTTGGCATAGTGTAAGGGATAGCTTTAGAGCAAGGGTTAGGGTTAAAGCTAGGTTTAGGGCTCAGATTAGGACTGCTTTTTGTGTTTGGGTTATGGATAGGGTTAGAACAATGGCTAATGTAAGAACCAGGGTATTTAGGGTTAGTTGTATGGTTATTGTTAGGGGTTAAACCTCTAGTGTTAGGATTAGGTTTAAGGTTACGGCAAAATTTAGAGATAGTTTTAGTGTTAGGTTAATAATCAGGGTCAGGTTTAGTTTTAGGGTTAGGGTTAGGACTCGAATTAAGGCTATTGTTACTGTAAGGGTTCAGTTTAAGGTTAGGGTTGTGTTTAGAGCTAGGGTGAGTGTTAGGGAATAAGTCAGAGTAAGGATTAGTATTAAGGTTAATATTAGGCCTCAAATTAGGAATAGGGTTATGTCTAGGTTTAGTGTTAATATTTGGTTTAAGTTAAGGTTTAGGGTTAAGGCTATTGCTTGGTTTAGTTTTACTGCATGGGTTAGGTTTAGGACGAGTTTTATGATTAGCATTAAGTCTAATGTTAATGTTAGGCTTAGGCTTAGTTTTAGGGTTAGATTTAGAGTTAGGGCCAAATCTAGGGTTAGCAGTAGGAATAAGGATTAGACAATGGTTATTGCTAGGTTTAGGGCTAGAGTTAGGGCTAGGGTTAGAATTACAGTCATGGATAGGGTTAGAAGTAGGGATAGGGCTAGTGAGAAAGTTAGAGTTAATCTTAGGGCTAGGGTTAGGGTTAGGGTTAGGGTTAAAATAGGGTTAGGGTTAGGGCTAGGGTTAGTGTTCACCTTAGGCCTAGCATTAGGGTTAGGGTTAGGGTTAAGTTTGGGGTAAGAGATTTTATTATAGCTAGGTTTAGTGATAGGGTGAGGGTTAGAATTAGGGTTAGTGCTATGGTTAGGGTTAGGGTTATGATTCAGGCTAGGTTTTTTGATAGGAAGAGGGCTATTGTTCATTTTAGGGTTAGGGCTAGGATTAGGGCTAGGACTAATATCAGATCTAGGGTTATGGTAAAAGATAGTTTTAGCATTAGGTTTATGACTACATGTAATATAAGGATTAGGTTTAGGGTTAGGGTAAAGTTTTTAGCTAGAAGTATTATTAGGGTCAAGTTCTGGGTTAGAAGTTTGAGATAGGTTAAGTTTTAAAGTTAGGGCTCGAATTAGCATTATAGTTATTATTAGTGAAAGGATAGGTTGAGTTATAGGGTTTAGGTTTGCTTTAGAATAATGCATAGGTTTAGGATTAGTGATAGGGTTAGGTTTAGGCCTAGGCTTATGGTTACAGCAATGGATAGGGTTAGAGCTAGTGTTAGGGCTTGGTTTGTGGTTTGGATTAGGGCAAGGGTTAGAATTAGGGTTAGGGCTAAAACTCGGGTTAGGGCTTGGTTTAGGGCTAGGTATTGGGTTAAGTTAATGCTAGGGTTAGGGTTAAGTCTTATATAAGTATCAGGGTTAGAATTAGGGTTAAATTTAGGTTTAGGGTTAGTGGTAGGTCTAGTGTTAGGTTTAGGGTTAGGGTTAGTATTATGGTCAGAGTCAGGGTCAGTGTTAATTCTAGTTTTCAGCTTAAAACTAGAATTAGATCTAAGGTTAGGGTTAGGGTCAGGGTTTTGTTTTAGGTTGAGGGTTAGGTTTAGGACTATGTCTCTTTTTTGTTTTAGGGCTAGGGTTAAAGTTAGATTTAGAGTTAGGGTTAGGGTTTGATTTAGAGTTAAAATTAGATCTAGGTTATGGCTATAGCTAATGATAGGGCTACAGTTAGGGCTAGAGTTAGGGCTAGGTTTAGGGTTTTGGTAAGGTATTGGTGTTAGAACTAGGAATGGGGCTATGGTGAGAGTTAAGGTTAGTCGTAGGGCTAGGGTTAGGGCTAGGTTTAGGAATAGGACAAAATTAGGGTAAAATTAGGACTAGGGTTAGTTTTTGGGTTAGGCCTAAATTTAGGTTTAGAGTTAGATTTAAGGCTAGGTTTAGGGCTAGGATAAGGGCTGTGGTTTGTGTTAGGTTTAGGGCTAGGATTAGGGCTATGTCTAATGTCAGATCTAAGCTTCGTTTGGGGATAGTTTTAGGATTAGGGTTAGGGCTAGGTCTAGTGTAAGGGTTAAGTTTAGTGTAAAAGTCAGCTTTAGAGATAGGAGATTTATTAGGTTCAGGGTCAGTGTTAGAGTTTTGTTGAGGTTAGAGTTTAGGGTTATGGCTTGAATTAGCATTAGGGTAAGGGTTAGGGTAATGATAGATTTTGTGTAGAGTTTACATTAGTTTTAAGGTAATTAATAGGGTTAGGGTTAGCAATAGGGTTAAGGTTAGGCCTAGAGTTTGCATTAGGGTAAGGATTATGGTTAGTATAATGGATAAGATTAGAGCTAAGTTTAGGGCAAAGTTTATGGTTAGGAATAGGTTTTGAATTAGGGTTAGGTTAAGGTTAATACTAGGGTTAGGCTTAGGTTTATGTTTTGTGTAAGGGTTAGGTTTCTAGCTAGGGTGAGGGTTAGGTTTAGTATTACTTCCAGGGATAAGATTATAGTACTCATAGGGTTAGGGTTAGGATTAGGGCTAGGGACATCATTAGGGATAGGTTTAGGGTTAGGATAAAATATACAATTAGATGTAGATTTAGGGCTATGTTTCACACTAGATTGTGGTTTAGGCTGAGAGTTAGAGCTATTGCTATGTTAAGGTTTATAGTAAGTGTTAGGGTTTGAGCTAGGGTTAGGTCTATGGCAAGTGTGAGGTTTAAGGTTAGGTCTAGGTTAGATTTCCAGTTAGGTTTAGTTTTATCATTAAGCTTAGGATTATCAATAAGGTTAGGTTTAGGTTCAGAGTAATGGGTAGGTTTAGAGCTAGGTTTAGGGCTAGGGTTAAGGTTAGGATTAGGGCTAGGGTTAGGGTTATATTGAGGGATAGGTGTAGGTTTATGTTTAAAGTAATGTTTAGGCTTTGAGCTAAGATTAAGACTAAGGAGAGGGTTAAGTTAGGTTTAGGGCTAGGGTTAGGGTTAGGGTTATGCTTAAGGCTTGATTTAGGCCTAGGATTAGATCTAGGTTTTGTGTTAGGTTTAGTCCTAGGGTTAGGGCTATAGGTAATGTAAGAACTAGGATTATGTTGAGGGCTAGTTGTAGGGTTAGGGATATGACTAGGTCTAGTGTTAGTTTTAGATTTTCGGATAGGGTCAGATTTTAGATATGTTTACTCTAAAGGCAGGGTCAGTGTTTTGGTTAGATTTAGAGTTAGGGTTACAGCCAGAATTAGGACGAGGTTTAGGTCTAGGGGTAGGGTTAATTTTTGAGTTAGGTTAAGGATTATTGTTAAGGCTAGGTCTAGGTTTATATTTAGGTCAAGGGCTAGAGTTAAGGCTAGATTTACGGTTTGGTTTAGGTTTAGGGCTAGTGTTTGGGTTTGGTCTTGGTTTAGGGTCAGTTTTAGACCTAGGGTTAGTGTTAGGGTCAGAATAAGAGTCAGGGTTAGCATTAGGGATTGGGATAGGCTTAGAGCTAGAATGGGATAGTGTTAGAGCTAGGGTAAGGACTATTAATAGGTTTAGGGTTTTGGTTAGCCTAAGGATTATAGATAGGTCAAGGGATACAATTAGGGTTATGGTTTTTCTTAGGTTAAGGGAAGCATTATAGCTAGTGTTAATGCTAGAGTTAGGGTTAACGTTAGGGTTAAATATAGGTTTAGAGCTCGGATTAGGGCTAGTTTTTGTATTAAGGTTAGGGCTAGATTTGGGCATTGGTTAATGTAAGTGCCAGGGTTACAATTAGGGTTATTTTTAGGGTTAGGGTTAGGGGTAGGTCTAGTGTTAGGTTTAGGTTTAAGGCTAGGTTAATATGTAGATCTAGGGTTATTGTTAGGATATGAGTCAGCATCAGGGTCAGTTTTAGGGTTAGGGTAAGGACTCAAATAAGGGCTAGAGTTACTGTTAGTGTTCAGTTTAAGGTTAAGGCTGTGTTTAGAGGTAAGGTGACTGTTAGGATAACAGTTAGGGTCAGGGTTAAATTTAAGGTTAGGGTTATGACTTGAATTAGGACTAAAGTTACTGTTAGGGATTTGTTTAAGTTTAGGGTAGTCTTTAGAGCTAGGGTCAGCGTTAGTATATGAGTCAGGATCAGGGTAAGTTTGAAGGAAAGGGTTAGGACTCGAATTAGGGCTAGGGTTATGTCTAGGTATAGTGTTAGGGTTTGGTTTAAGTTAAGGTTTAGAATTAGGGCTGTTGCTCAGTTTTGTTTCAGTCTTAGATTCATGGTTTGAGCTAGTTATTAGATTAGCATTAGGGTAAGGGATAGTGTTAGTGTTAGGCTTAGCCTTTGGGGTAGGGTTAGATTTGGATTTAGCGTTAGATCTAAGATTAGGGCAAGGTCTAACTATAGGGGAAGGCTTAGGACTAGGGTTATGGTTACGGTAACAGGGAGGGTTAGAACTAGGGCTAGAGCTAGGGTTTGAGAGTTAGTCTTAGGCCTAGGATTTTGGTTAGTTATAGGGATAGAGCTAATTTAGGGCTAGGATTAGGGCTAGGGTTAATGTTCAGCTTAGGCCTAGTGTTAGGGCTAGTGTTATAGTTAATTTTAGGGTAAGGTATGGTGTTATAGCTAGGTTTAGAGGTAGGGTGAAGGTTAGAATTAGGGTTAGGGCTAGGGTTAGTATTAGGGTTATAACTAAGGCTAGGTTTAGGGCTAGGATAAGGGCTAGGGTTTGTTGTAGGGTTAGGTCTAGAATTAGAGCTAGGGCTAATGTCAGGTCTAGTGTTACAATTTAGGGTAGATTTAGGGTTAGGTTTATGTTTAGGTCTCTTGTAAGAGTTAGGCTTAGGGTAAGGGTCAGATTTAGAGCTAGGTGTATTTCTAGGGTCAGGATCACGGTTAGGGTTTGTTTTAGTTTAAGATTTAGGGATAGGGCTCAAATGAGCATTAGGGTTAGAGTTGGGCTAAGGGTAATTTATTGGCTTAGGTTTGGGTTTCAGGGTAGGTTTAGGGCAGTGGAGAGCTTTAGGGTTAGGGTTATGCCTATGGTTAGCATTAGAATTACGGTTATCATAAGGATAATATACAGGGTTAGCTCTATGATTAGAGATAGGATTAGGTTAGGATTAGGGCTAGAGTTAGTTTTTAGGTTAGGGCTGTTAACCCTAGCTTCGGGTAGTGTTAGGGTTTGATTTAGGGTAAAGGTAAGGTTTTGAGGTAGGCTTAGGTCTAGGACGAGGTTTAGGTTTAGTGTTATGGTCAGGGTTATGTTAAGGGTTAGGGTTAGGGTTTTCTTTTGGGTTAGGATTAGGTTTAGGATAACAGATTGGGTTAGATGTAAAGTTATTTTTATGGTTAAGGTTAGGTTTATGTTTAAGTTAATTTTAGAGCTAGGTTTACTGTTGGTTTTAAGGTAAGTTTTAGAATTTGTGTTAGGCTTAAGGCTATGGCAAGGTTTAGGTTTAGGGTTAGGTCTAGGTTTAGGTTTTTGGTTTGGGTTAGGGTTTCAGTTAGGGTGATGGATAGGGTCATCCTTAGGGTTAGGGTTATATTTAGGGTAATGGCTAGGGTTAGAGCTAATGTTAGGTCTAGGTTTAAGATTAGGATTAGGGCTACGGTTAGGGCTATGTTAAGGGATAGTGCTAGGGTTATGTTTAGGCTAAGGGTTAGGCTTTGAGCTAGGTTTAGAACTAAGGTGAGGGTTAGGGTTAGGATTAGGACTAGGGTTATAGTTAGGGTGATGGTTATGCTTAGGTTAGGTTTAGGCCTCGAATAGGCTTAAGTTTTGTGTTAGGTTTAGGCCTAGGTTTAGTGCTATGTGTAAAGTAAGACCCAGGGTTCTGATTAGTGGTAATTTTAGGGTTAGGGTTATGGCAAGGTCTATTGTTAGGTTTAGGTTTGGGGTTAGGGTCAGATATAGAGCTATGTTTAATGTTAGTGTCAGGGCCAGTGTTCAGGTTAATGTTAGGGTTAGGGTGAAAGCCAGAATAGGACTAGGGTTAGGTCTACTGGTAGGGTTAGTGTTTGGTTTAGGTTAAGGGTTATTTTAGGGCTAGGACTAAGTTATTGTTTAGGTCACAGGCTAGAGTTATAGCCAGATTTAGGATTCGGTTTAGGTCTAGGGCTATTGTTAGGTTTAGGTTTAGGTATAAGTTTACTTGTAGGGCTAGTTTCAGGTTTTGGTTTCGATTCAGGGTAAGGTTTAGACCTATAATTTGTGTTAGGGTCAGAATAAGTGTGAAGGTTAGGGTTAGGTCAAGAATGAGGGCTAGATTTAGGATTAGTAATAGGGATATTGTTTGGGTTTGGCTAAGGATTAGGACTACAGTTAACATTATGAATAGGGTTTGGCTTAGGGTAATGGATACGATTAGAGCTAGTGTTAGGGCTAGGATTAGGGTTAGGTTTAGGGCTAGTTTTAAAGTTAAGGTTAGGGTTAAATCTAGTGTTAGGTCTCAGATTAGGGATATTTTTGTGTTATAGTTAGGGCTAGGGTTTTGCTAAGGCCAATTTAAGAACTAGGGTTATAATTAGGGTTAGTTTTAGGGTAAGGGTTTTGGCTATGTCTAGTGTTAGCATTAGATTTAGAGTCAGAGTGATATTTAGAGCTGGGTTTGTGTTTGGATATGAGTCAGGGTGAGGGTTAGTTTTAGGCCTAGGACTTGAATTACAGATTGGGTTATGGCTAGTTATGGGTTAGGGTTTGGTTTAGGTTAAGGTTTAGGTTTAGAACAATGGTCAGTTTTGTTTTAGGGCTAGGGCTTGGAATAGGACTTGTTTTTGGATTAGCAATAGTGTTAGAGCTAGTAGTAGAATGAGGTTTAGGCTCAAGATTAGGGTTAGATTTAGCATTATGGTTAGATCCAGGGTTAGGGCTATGGCTAGGGTTAGGGCTAAGTTTAGGGCTATTCTTAGGGTTATGGTAATGAACAGGATTATAAATAGAAATAGGGCTATGGTGTGAGTTAGAGTTAGTCTTAGAGCTAGGGTTAGGGGTAGGGTTAAGTTTAGGTTTCAAATAGGGCTAGGATTAGTGCTATGAAAAGTGTTAGTGTTAGGCCTATGGTTAGGGCTAGGGTTAGGTTTAGTTTTAGGGGAAGGGATGGGGTTATATAGCTAGGTTCAGTGCTAGGGCGAGGGTTATGATTAGGGATACGGAAAGGGTGAGAGTTCAAGTTAGGATTAAGTCTAGGTTTAGGGCTAGGTTGAGGGCTAGGGTTTGTGTTAGGGTTAGGGCTAGGATTAGGTCTAAGGTTAATGTTAGGTCTAGGGTTATGGTTAGGGATAGTGTTAGGGATAGGTTTATGCCTAGATGTAGTGTAAGGTTTAGGTTTAGGGTAGGAGTCAAGTATAGAGCTAGGTTATTATTAGGGTCAGAGTCTTGGTTAGGGCTTGGCTTGTGTTAAAGTTTAAGGTTAGTGCTCAAATTAGCATTTGGTTTAGTGTTAGGGTTAGAGTAATGGATAGAGTTGTGTTTACAGTTCAGGTGAGGTTTAAAGTAATGTATAGTGTTATTGTTAGGGATAAGGTTAGGGTTAGGCCTAGGGTTAGCATTTGGTTTAGGCTTATGTTTAGAGTAATGGATAGGTTTCGTGATAGTGTTATGGCTTAGGTTAAGGTTATAATTAGGGCTAGGGTTTGGGTTACTCCTAGGGTTAGTGTTAGAATTAGGTTTAGGGTAAGTCTTAGGGTTAGCGCTAAGTCGAGGGTTAGGATTAGAATCAGGGCTTCGGTTCTGGTTCTGGTTCTGGTTAGGGTTAGATTTAGGTCTAGGGATAGGGATAGTGTTAGAGCTAGGGTTATATTTAGGGCAAGGTTTATAGTTTGAGCTAGGATTAGGGCTAGGCAAGCCTTAGGTTTAGAGTTTGGGCTAGGATTAGGGTTAGGGTTATGCTTAGGTCTGGGTTTAGGGCTTATATTAGGGCTAGGTTTTGTGTGAGGTTTATGGCTAGTGTTAGGGCAATGGGTAATGTAAGAGCTAGGGTTATAGTTATGGCTACTTTTCTCGGTTAGGCTTATAGATATATCTAGTGTTAGGTTTAAGTTTTGGGTTAGGATAAGGTTTAGAGATAAGGTTTGTGTTAGGGTAAGCATCCGTGTTTGGTTTACTTTAGGTAAGGATAAGTTTAGTGTTAGCGATAGATTTAGGGTTAGGCCTAAATGGATAGGGTTAGATTTAGTTTTAGGACTAGTGTTAGTGTTAGGTTTAGCATAACTGTCAGGGTTTGAGCTAGGATTAGGACTGCAGCAAGGGTTAGGTTTATGGTTAGGAATAGGGTTAGGTTTACAGTTAGGTTTAGAATAGGATTAGGGTTAGGACTAGGGTTAAGTTTACAGTTAGGTTAGAGTAGGTTTAGGGTTAGGGCTAGTGTTATCATGACGTTTATATGGTCATGGTTAGGGCCAGAATTAAAACTAGGTTTAGGTCTAGAGTTAAGTTTAGTCTTTGTGTTAGGTTAATGGTTATTTAAGTGCTAGGGCTAGGTTTTTGTATAGGACTAGGGCTAGAGTTATGGCTATGTTTAGGATTAAGTTTAGGTCTAGTGCTAGTGTTACAGTTAAATTTAGGTATATGTTTACTGGTAGGGCTTGAGTTAGGGTTTGGTTTAGTGTTAAGGTCAGGCTTTGACCTAGGGTTAGTGTTAGGGACAGAATAAGGGTAAGGATTAGGCTTAGGCTGGAGATAGAAAGAGGGCTAGGGTTATGAGTAGTAATAGAGTTAGGGTTTAGGGTAAGCTAAGGATTAGGGTTAGAACTAGGGTAGCATTAGGGTGAGAGTTTGGCTTAGGGTAAAGACTAGGTTTAGAGCTAGAGTTAGAGTTAGGGTTAGGGTTAAGGTTAGGGTCAGTGTTAAAGCTAGGGTTGAGGCTCAGTTTAGGTCTAGGTTTTGTGTTAGGGTTAGCACTATTCCTAATGTAAGAACTAGCTTTACTGTTAGGGATAGTTTTAGGGTTAGGATTAGGGCTAGGTATAGTGTTTGGTTTAAGTTTAGGGTTAGGGTGATGTTTAGAGATATTTTTAGGGTCAGAGTCAAGGTCAGTATTAGTTGTAGGAATAGGGTTATTACTAGGTGTAGCATTAGGATTTGGTTTAAGTTAAGAGTTAGAATTAGGACTATAGCTCAGTTTTGTTTTGGGGCTATGGCTAGGGTTAGGGCTAGTTTTCAAATTAGAATTAGGGTTATAGCTAGTGTTAGGGTGAGTTTTAGGTTTAGAGTTAGGGTTATATTTAGAAATAGGCTTAGTTATAGGTTTAGGACTAAGGTTAGGGCTAGTGTTAGTGTTAGGCAATAGATAAGGTTGGCACTAGAATAGGTCTAGGGCTAGAGTTAGGGTTAGTCTTAGCGCTAGGGTTAGAGTTAGGGTTACAGTTGGCAATAAATTAGGCCTTCGATTAGAGCTTTGGTTAGTGTTAGGATTAGGCCTAGGGTTAGGGCTAGGGTTAGTGTTAGTGACAGTGTTATGGTTAAGATTAGTTTTAGGGTTAGGGAAAGTGATGTGGTTATACCTAAGTTCAGAACTTGGGTGAGGGTTGAAATTAGGTTTTGGGTTGGGGATAGGATTCAGGTTATGATTAAGGCTAGTTTTAGGGCTAGGATGAGGGCTCAGTTTTGTGTTAGGTTTAAGGCAAGTATTAGGTAGAGTGCTAATGTCAGGTAAAGGGTTACAGTTAGGTATACGGTTAGGATTATTTTTATGGCTAGGTCTAGTTTAAGGCTTATGTTTAGGGTAATGGTCAGGTTTAGAGCTAGGTGTGTTATTAAATTCAGTGTCTTTTCAGAGTTTGGGTTAGGTTTTGGTTTATTTTTAGGGCTCAAATTATCATTAGGGTTAGGTTTAGGGTTAGGGTTAGAGTAATTGATAGGGTTAGGTTTAGTGTTCAGTTTAGGTTTAGGTAAGGTTAAGGGTAGTGTTAGCAATAGGTTTAGGGTTGGGCCTAAATGGATAGGGTTAGATTTAGGTTTAGGACTAGGGTTAGTGTTAGGTTTAGCATAACTGTCAGGGTTTGAGCTAGGATTAGAACTACGACAAGGGTTAGGTTTACAGTTAGGTCTAGGGTTAGGTTACAGTTAGGGTTAGAGTAGGTTTAGGGTTAGGACTAGGGTTAAGTTTACAGTTAGGGTTAGAGTAGGTTTAGGGTTAGGACTAGGTTTAAGTTTACAGTTAGGGTTAGATTAGGTTTAGGGTTAGGGCTAGTGTTATCATGACGTTTATAGTTAGGGTTAGGGTAATTGGTGGGTTTCAAGCTATGTTTAGAGCTATGTTTGTGTTAGGCTTATGTTTAATGTAATGGATAGGTTTAGCGCTTGGGTTATTGTTAGGATTAGGGCTAGGCTTAGGGTTAGGTTTAGGCCTAGGGTTAGTGTTAGAGTTAGGTTTAGGGTAAGTGTTAAGGTTTGAGCTATGTTTAGGGCTAAGGTGATGGTTAGGGTTAGTGTCAAGTCTAATTTTAGTATTAGGGTTAAGTTTAGGGCTAGGTTTAGCATTAGATTTTGGGTTATGTTTAGGGTAATGAATAGGGATAGAGCTAGAGTTAGGGCTAGGATTATGGTTAGGATTAAGTCTAGGGTTAGGTTTAGGGTTAGGGCCACTTTTAGGGTTAGGGTTATATTTATAGTAATGGTTAGTGCTAGGGTTAGGTTTAGGGTTATAATGAGGTTTAGGGCTCAGTTTAGATCTAGGTTTTGGGTTCGGTTAGGGCTAGGATTAGGGCTACGGGTAATGTAAGAACTAGACTTATGATTAGGGCTACTTTTAGGGTTACAGTTAGGGCTAGTACTAGTTTTAGTGTTAGGAATAATTTTAGGGTCATATTAGAGCTAGGGTAAGTGTAAGGTCAGAGTCAGTCTCAAGGTTAGTTTTAGGGTTAGGTTAGGACTAGAATTAGGGCTATGGATAGGGCTAGGTGTAGGGTTAGGTTTCGGTTTAGGTTAGGGGTTAAGATTAGGGCTATGGCTCAGTTTTGTTTTAGGGCTTGAACAAGATTAGGGCTAGTTTTAGGATTAGTGTTAGTGTTAGGGCTAGTGTTAGTGTGAGGTTCAGGCTTAGGGTTAGGGTTGGACTTAGAGTTATGGTTAGTTCTAGGTTTAGGGCTAGGGCTAGTTTTAGGGCTAATGTTAGGGAAAGTGTTAGGGTAATGGTAAGGGATAGGGTAAGATTTAGGAATAGGGCTAGGGTGAGAGTTAGAGTTAGTCTTAGTGCTAGTGGTAGGGTTAGGGCTAAATTTGGGCTAGGATCAGGTTTAGTATTAGTGTAACAGTTAAGTCTAGAGTTAGAGTTAGGTTTAGTTTTTGGGGAAAGGATGGGGTTATAGCAAGGTTCCGAGCTAGTGCGAGGGATAAAATTAGGGATAGGGCTAGAGTTAGTGTTTAGGTTAGGATTAAGGCTAGGTTTAGGGCTAGGATGAGGGCTAGCATTTGTGTTAGGGTTATGGAAAGAATTAGGGCTAGGACTAATATTAGATATAGCGTTATGATTAGGAATAGTTTTCAGGTAAGATTTATGGCTAGGTCTAGTGTCAGATTTAGGTTTAGGGTGAGGTTCAAGTTGAGAGCTAGGGGTATTATAATAGTCAGAGTAAGGTTTTGGTTTTGGGTTAGGTTGAGGTTTAGGGTTATGGCTCAAATTAGCATTAGATTTGAGTTAGTGTTAGGGTAATGGATAAGTTTAGGTTTAGGCTTCAGTTTAGGTTTAGGGCTCAGGTTAGATTTAGGGTAATTAATAGGGTTAAGGTTAGGTCTAGGGTTAGCATTAGGTTTATGGTTATTATTATGGCAATGGATAGGGTTAGAGCTAGGGTTAGGGCTAGGGTTATGTTTAGTATTAGTGCTAGAGTTAGGGTTAGGGTTAAGTTTAGGGTATGGGTTAGGGTTTGAGCTAGGATTAGTGCTAAGGATAGGGTTAGGTTTAGGATTAGGTCTAGAGTTAGGATTAGAATTATCATTAGGTTAAGGTAATGGACAGGTTTAGATGTCAGGTTGGGGTTACGGTTAGGTTTAGGTTTAGGACTAGGGTTAGTGTTAAGTTTAGCTCAATTATTAGAGTTTGAGCTAGGGTTACAACTACGGCCAGGTTTAAGTTTATGGTTGGGTCTAGGTTAGGTTTAAAGTTAGGTTTAGAGTAGGTTTAGGGTTAGGGCTAAGGTTATCATGACTTTTATGGTTAGGGTTAGGGTAATGGGTTGGGATAGAGCTAAGGTTAAGTCTAGTTTTAAGTTTAGGATTAAGGCTAGGGTTAGGTTTAGTGTTAGGGTTAGGGTTAGGCTTATCATTATCTTACATTTAGGTTAAGGGTATTGGTCAGGGATTGAGTAAGTGTTATGACTAGGTTGAGGCTTCAGATTAGAATTAGGGCTAGGGATAGAGTTAGGGTTAGGGTTAGGTTTAGGGCTAGGTTTAGCATTAGGTTTAGGGTATGGTTAGGGTAATGGATAGAGTTATAGCTAGGAATTGGGCTATGGTTATGGTTAGGATTAGATGTAGTTTTGGGGTTAGGTTTTGGGCTAGGGTTTTGTTTAGTGTAATGGCTAGGTTTTGAGCAAGTTTTAGTGCTAGTGCTAGGGCTAGGGCAAGGATTAGGTTCAGCCTTAGGTCTATGGACATTATTATGGTAGGTTTAGGGTAAGGGTTTAGGTTAGGGCTAGAGTTAATATTAGGGTTTGGATAAGGGTTAGGGTAATGGATATGATTAGATGTAGGTTTACATTTAGATTTAGGGTTAGATTTAGTTTTAGAGTTAATGTTAAGTCTACGGTTATGTTTATGTTTAGGGGAGGGTTTAGGTTTTGAGCTAGGGTTAGGGGTATGGCTAGTGTTAGTTTTAGGGTTATGTCTATTGTTAGATTTCTAGTTAGGGTTAGGGTTATGGTTAGGGTTAAGTCTAGGGTTATGAATACAGTTAGTTTTAGGTTTAGGTAAGGTGTAGGTTTAGAGCTAGGTTTAGGGATATAAGGTTAAGTTTAGGGTTAGGGCTAGGGTTAGGGTTTAGAGTAAGGTATATATCTAAGTTTATATTGATGGTAAGGGTTTGGCTTTGAGTAAAGTTTAAGACTAATCTATGGTTAGGTTTATTGTTAGGGTTGGGGCTAGGGTTAGGTTTGTGGTTATGCTTAGGGCTAGATTTAGGCCTAGAATTCGCTCTAGGTTTTGTGTTAGGTTAAGTTGTAGAGTTAGGGCTATAGGGCTATGGGTAATTTAAGAGCTAGGATTATGATTAGGGCTTGTTGTAGGGTTAAGATTATGGCTATGTCTAGTGTTAGGTTTAGGTTTTCAGTTAGAGTCATGTTTAGAGATAGGTTAAGTGTTAAAGGCAGGGTCAGTGTTCAGGTTAGAGTTAGAGTTAAAGTTAAAGTCAGAATTGGGACTAGGTTTATGTCTAGGGGTAGGGTTAGTCTTTGTGTTAATTTAAGGGTTATTGTTAGGGCTAAGGCTAGGCTTTTGTTTAGGTCTAGAACAAAAGTTAAAGCTAGATTTAGGATTAGGTTTAGGTCTAGGGCTAGTGATAGAGTCAGGCTTAGGTATAAGGTTAATGGTAGGGCTAGTGTTATGATTTGGTCTTGTGTTAGGGTCAGGTTTACACCTAGGTTAGTGTTATGGTCAGAATAAGGGTCAGAGTTAGGGTTAAGGTTTGGTAAAGGATTAGAGCTAGAATTAGGGCTAGGGTTAGGACTATTAATACAGTGAGAGTTTTGATTAGCCTGAAGATTAGGGATAGGTCTAGGGTTACCATTATGGTTAGGGTTTTGCTTAAGGATAAGGATAGGGTAGAGCTTGTTAGGGGTAGGGTTAGGGTTAGGGTTAAAGCTAGGTGTAGGGATCAGATTAGGGCTAGTTTTTGTGTTAGTGTTAGGATAGTGTTAGGGCAACAGGTAATTTAAGAACCAGGGTTACAATTAGAGTTAGCTTTAGGGTTAGGGTTAGGGGTAGTTCTAGTGATAGTGTTATATTTAAAGTTAAGGTGATATTTAGAGCTAGAGTTATTTTTAGGATAGGATTCAGGGTCAGGGTTAGTTTTATGGTTTGAGTTAAGATTCAAAATAGGGCCAGGTTTACTGTTAGGGTTCGGTTTAAGGTTAGTGTCATGTTTACAGCTAGGGTGAGTGTTAGGATATGAGTCAGATTCAGGGTTGGTTTTAAGGTTAGGGTTAAGACTTGAGTAGGTCTAGGACTTGTTGTTTTAGTAGTTTAGTGTTTGGTTTAAGTTAAGGTTTAGGGATAGGTCTATTGATTGGTTTAGTTTTATTCCTAGGGTTAGGATTAGGGCTAGTTTTACAATTACTATTAGGGTTAGGGCTAGTGTTATTGTTAGGCTTACATTTATAGTTTGGTTTAGATCTAGGATTAGGCTAGGATTAAGGATAGGGCAAGGGTTAGTGCCATGGTTAGAGTTATGGTAAGGGATAGGGTTTGAACTAGGGATAGGGCTAGTGTGAGAGTTAGAGATAGTGATAGGGCTAAAATTAGATTGAGTGTTTGTATAGGATTAAATTAGGTCTAGGTTTAGAGCTAGGGTTAGTGTTCAGATTAAGCCTAGCAATACAGATAGGGTTAGTTTTAAGTTTAGGATAAAGAATGGTGTTATAGCTAGGTTTAGATATTGGGTGAGGTTTAGATTTAGGGTTAGGGCTAGGTTTGGGGTTAGGGTTATTTTAGGTTTAGGGCTAGGATGAGGGCTAATGTTTGTTTTAGATACAAGGCTAGGATTAGTGCTAGGGATAATATCAGGTCTAGTATGTTCTTTAAATATATTTTTTGGGTTAGGCTTATGGCTACATCTAGTATATGGGTTAGGTTTAGGGTAAGGGTCAGGCTTAGAGCTCAGGGAATTTTAGGATTGGGATTTGGCTTAGGTAAGGATTTAGGTTTACAGCTCAAATTAGCATTAGGGTTAGGGTTAGGGTATAGTTAGGGTTTGTTTTAAGTTTCAAGTTTGGTATAGGGTAATTGATATGGTTAGCGTTAGTGACAGGGCTAGAGTTAGCGTTAGGGTTAGCATTATGGTAAGGGTTATAGTTAGGGTAATTGACAGGGTTAAAACTAATGTTATGGTTAGGAATATGCCTTGAGTTAGTGTTAGAGTTAGTATTAGAACTAGGGTTAGGGTTAGGTTTAGCGTTATGTTTAGCATAAAGTTTAGGTTTTGAGCTAGGGTTAGGGCTAGGTTTAGGGTCAGGTATAGGGATAGGATTACCATAGGTTTAGAATTAGGGTGGTGGTTAGAGCTAGGATGAGTGTTAGGATATAAGTTAGGTTCAGGGTTATTTTTAAGGTTATGATTAGGACTCAAATTAGGTCTAGGGTTAGATCTTGGTGTAGTGCTAGAGTTAGGGCTAGGGTTATCATTAACGTTAGGGTTAGGGTTAAGGTAATGGATAGGGTATGTTAGGTTTAGATTTTGGTTTAGAGTTAGAATAAGTGATAGGTTTAGGATTAAAGCTATGGTTATGTTTAGGTGTATGGTTAGGTTTATGGCTTGATCTAGATTTAGGGCAATGCTGAGTGTTAATGTTAGGGTTATTTCTATGGTTAGTTTTCCAGTTAGGGTTAGGGTTAACATTAGGGTTCAAGCTAGAATTATCAATAATGTTAGGTTTAGTGTTAGCATAATGGGTAGGTTTAGAGCTAGTTTTAGGGCAAGGTTAAGTTTAGGATTTGGGATAGGGTTAGGGTGAGGGTTAGGGATAGGTCTAGGTTTATATTTAAGGTAAGTGTTAAGTTTTGAGGTATCATAGGACTAAGGTGAGAGCTAGGGTTAGGTACAGGTCTAGTATTAGGGGTAGGGTTATGCTTAGAGCTAGGCTTAGGCCTAAAATTAGCTCTATGTTTAATGTTAGGTTTAGGCCTAGGGTTAGCACTATGGGTAAGGTAATATCTAGGGTTAAGATTAGGGCTAGTTTTAGGGTTAGGGTTATGGCTGGGTCTTGAATTAGGTTTGGGTTTGGATTAGTTTCAGGTTTAGTGGTAGGTTTAGCGTTAAATGCAGTTTCATTGTTTGGGTTAGAGTTAAAGTTAGGCTTAAATCCAGAATTAGGACTAGGTTTTGGTCTAGGGATACAGTTAGTTTTTGGGTTAGGTAAAGGTTTTTGATAGGGCTATTGCTAGGATTTTGTTTAGGCCTAGAGCTAGAGTTCAGGCTAGATTTAGGATTAGGTTTAGGTCTAGAGCTAGTGTTAGTGTTAGGTTTAGGTATAAGATTACAAGTAGGGCTTGTTTTAGAATTTGGTTTAGGTTTAGGGTCAGGTTTAGACCTAGGGTTTATGTTATGGTAAGAATAAGGGACAGGGTTAGAATTAGTGTTTGGTTAGCATTAGAGCTAGAATGAGATCTAGCATTAGGACTATTAATAGGGTTAGGATTTGGTTAGCCTATGAATTAGGGATAGGTCTAGGGTTACCATTAGGGTTAAGGTTTTGCTCAGGGTAAGGGATAGTGTTAGGGCTAGGTTTGTGGTTAGGGTTAAAGCTAGGTTTAAGGCTCATATTAGGGCTAGTTTTGTGTGAGGTTTAAGGCTAGGGTTAGGGCAAAGGCTTATATAAGAACTAGGGTTGCAATTAGGGTTAGGGTTAGGGATAGGTCAAGTGTTAGGGTTAGGTTTAAGATTAGGGTATATTTATAGCTAGGGTTAGTGTTAGGATATCAGTCAGATCAGGGTTAGTTTTAGGGTTAGCCTTAGGACTCGAATTAGGGCTAGGGTTACTGTTAGGGTTCAGTTTAAGTTTAGTGTGGTGTTTAGAGCTACGATGAGTGTTAGGATATAAGTCAGGTTCAGGGTATTTTTAAAGTTATGATTAAGACTCGAATTAGTGCTAGGTTTATTCTAGGTGTAGTGCTAGTGTTTGGTTTAAGTTGAGGTTAGTGTTAGGCCTGTTGCTCTTTTTTTTTGTGCTATGGATAGGTTTAGGGCTAGTTTTATGGTTAGTTTTTGGGTTAGGGCTAGGGTTATTGTTAGGTTTAGGATTAAGGCTAGATTTAATACTAGGATTAGGGCTAGGTTTTGTGTTAGGTTTAGGGCAAGAATTAGGGCTAGGACTAATGTCAGCTCCAGGTTTATAGTTAGTGATGTGATATTTTTAGGGTAAGGTTTATGGCTATGTCAAATTAAAGTGGTACATTTAGGGAAAGGGTCAGATTAAGAGCTGGGGTATTATTAGGGTCAGGGTCAGGCTTCAGGTTGTGGTTAGGTTAAGGTTTATGGTTAAGGCTCAAATTAGAATTAAGGTTAGAATTAGGGTTAAGGTAATGGATAGTGTTAGGTTTAGGGTTAGGTTAGGTTTAAGGTAATGGATATGGTTAGGGTTCATGGTAGGTTTAGGGTTAGGCCTAGGGTTAGCATTAGGGTTATGGTTATCATTAGGGTAATTTATAGGTTTAGACCTAGGGTTAGTGCTAGGGTTATGGTTAGGATTAGGGCTAGAGTTAGGTTTAGGGTCAGGGTTAGGGTGAGGGCTACACTTAGGATTAGGTTTATGGTATGGTTTAGGAAATGAGCTAGCATTTTTGCTATGGCTGAGGTTAACTTAGGGTTTGTCTAGGGTTATGGTCATGGTTAGTGTTATGGTTAGGGCTAGGGTTATCATTAGGGTTAGGGTAGTAAGTTTAGATATCAGGTTAAAGTAGGTTTAGGTTTAGGTTAGCATTAGATTTAGATTTAGGATTAGGGTTAGCATTTGAGGTAGCTTAGGTTTAGGGTTAGGTTTAGGTTCACTGTTAGTTCTAGGGTTATGTTTTTGTTTAGGGTGTCGGTAGGTTTAGCTTTAGGTCCTGTGTTATCATTAGGGTTAAGTTTAATGTTAGGGTAGTGGTTATGGTTCGAGCTAGGTTTAGGGCTAGTGTTAAGTTTAGGATTAGGGTTGGGGTTAGGGTTAGGGTTAGGCCTTGGGTTAGTGTTAGGGATAGGTTAAGTGTAAGGGTTGGGGATTGAGCTAGGATTAGGGCTAGGGCAATGGTTAGGGTTACAGGCAGCGCTAGGGTAGGTTTAGGGGTAGTTTTAGGGCTAGGGTTAGCATTAGTTTTAGGGTCATGGTTAGTGTAATGGATAGAGATTTTGCTAGGGTTTGGGCTATGGTTACAGTTAGGATTAGGGCTACAATTGGGGTGAGGTTTAGGGTTTGGGCTAGGGATATGTTTAGGGTAAGATTTAGGGTTTGAGCTAGGGTTAGGGCTAGAATAAGGCTTAGGATTAGGGTTAGGGCTAGGTTTAGGGTTAGAGTTATGCTTAGGGTTATGTTTAGGGCTGTAATTAGGGCTAGGTTTTGTGTGAGGTTTAGTGCTAGTGCTAGGAATATGGTTAATGTAAGAGCTAGATTTATGGTTATGTCTATATTTAGAGTTTGTCTAAATGATAGGGTTAGTTTTGGGGTTAGGATAAGGGTTAGAGCTAGGGTTTTGGTTAGGGTTACTGTCAGGGTTCACGTTAGGATTAGGTTTAGGTTTAGGTGCAGAATGAGGACTAGAGTTAGGTCTAGGGGTAGAGTTAGTGTTTGATTTAGGTTAAGGGATATTGATAGGGCTAAGGCTAGTGTTATGGCTATCTTTTGAATTATGTTTATGTCTAGGGCTAGTGCTACTGTTAGCTTTAGGGTTAGGGTTAATTGTAGGGCTAGTGTTAGGTTTTAGATAAGGGTTAGGTTCAGGTTTAAACCTAGGTTTAGTGTTGGGGTCAGAAAAAGGACCAGGGTTAGAGTTAAGGTTTGGGTTAAATTTAGAGCTAGAATGAGGGTTTGGGTTAGGACTAGTAATAGAGATAGAGTTTGGGGTAGGCATAAAATTAGTGTTAGGAGTAGGGTAGCAATAGGGTGAGGGTTTGACAAAGTGTAATAAATAATGCTAAAACTAGGATTAGGACTAGGGATAAGAATAGGGTTAGGGCCAGTGTTAGGGTTAGGGTTAAACCTAGGATTAGGCCTTGAATTAGGGCTAGGTTTTGTGTTAGGTTTAGGAATATGACTAGTTTAAAAAACTGGCACTATGTTTAGGGGTAGTTTTAAGGTTAGGTTTAGGGCATGGTCTAGTGTTAGAATTAGGTTTAGTGATATGGTGATGTGTAGAGCTAGGGTTAGTATTAAGGTCAGAGTCAGGGTTAGAATTAGTTCTAGGTTTAGGGTTAGGACTCGAATTAGGGCTAGTGTTAGTAATAGATTTAGGGTTAGGGTTTGGTTTAGGTTAAGGGTTAGGGTCAATGATATGGCTCAGTTTAGCTTAAGGGTTAAGGCTTGGGTTAGGGCTAGAGCCTAACCCTAATCTTTAGCCTAAACCAGTGTTAGGGTGTGGTTTAGGCTTAAGATTAGGGATAGATTTAGAGTTAGGTTAGATCCAGGTTTAGGGCTACAACGAAGGTTAGGGATTGGTTAGGGCTAGGGTTTGAGTTATCATAAGGGATAAGGTTAGAACTAGGGATAGGGCTAGGGCGAGAGTTAGAGTTAGTGTTAGGGTTAGATTTACAGTAGAATTAGGGCTTAATTCGGGCTAGGATTAGAGCTAGGGTTAGTATTAATGCTGAGTCTAGGTTTATGGCTAGGGTTATGGTTATAGTTATGGTTCCTATGATGTTATACCTAGCGTTAGAATGAGAGCAAGTATTAAAATTAGGGTTATGTCTATGGTTAGGTCAGGTTTAGGATTAAGGCAAAGATTAGGGCTAGGATTAGGGCTAGAGTTTGTTCTAGGGTTAGGGCTTCATTAGGGCTAGGGCTAATGTCAGGTCTAGGATTATGGTTAGAGATAGTTTTAGGTTTAAGATTATTAGGGTTAGGATTAGGTTTATGGATATGGTTAGGTTTAGGGTTCAGGTAAGTTTTAGGGTAATGTGTAGGTTTAGAGTTTGAAACAGTTTTAGGGTTATCCTAGTGTTAGCATTTTGGTTATAATTAGGATTAGGGTAATGGATAGGGTTACAGTTGGGGTTAGGGCAAGGTTCATGTTTAGGATAAAGGCTAGTGTTAGGGTTAGGTTTTGGGTTATGGCAAGGGTTAGAGTTAGGGTTAGATTTATGGTAAGGGTAAGGGCTAGATTTATGGTTATGGTTAGGGTTAAAAGTAGTGTTAGGGCTCTGAATAGGGATAGGTTTTTGGTTAGGTTAGAGCTAGATTTAGGGCTTCAGCTAATGTAAGAACTAGGGTTACCATTAGAACTAGTTTTAGGGTAGGGTTAGGGCTAGGTCTAGGTTTAGGTTTAGGTTTAGGTGTTGAGTGATGTTTACAGCTATGGTTAGTGTTAGGAATAGAGTCAGGGTCAGAGTTTGTTTTAGGGTTAGGGATAGGACTCGAGTTAGAGCTAAGTTAAGGGCTAACTTAACTTAGGCTTAGGGTTTGGTTTATGTTAAAAGTTATGGTTAGGGCTATGGCTTGATTGTTTTGTAGGGCTAGGGCTAGGTTAGGGCTAGTATTAGGATTAGCATTAGTACTACAGCTTGTGTTAGTGAGAGGTGTAGCGTATGGTTAGGGTTGATTTAGAGTTAGGGTTAGATATAGGATTAGGGCTAGATCTAGGGTTAAGGCTAATGTAAAGGCAAGTGATAGGAATAGGGTAAGGGATAGGGTTAGCACTAGAAATACGACTACGGTGAGAGTTAGAGTTTGATTTAGGGGTAGGTTTAGGTTAGGTTTAAGGGTAAATTAGGTCTAGGATTATGTCTAACATTTGTATTAGGGTTAGGCCTCGTTTTAGGCTTAGGTTTAGGGGAAGGGATGGGGTTTGAGCTAGTTTTAGGGCTAGGTCAAATGTTAGAATTTTGGTTAGGGCTAGGGTTATGGTTTGGTTTAGTAATAAAACTAGGTTTACAGCTAGGATGAGGGCTAGGGTTTGTTTTAGTGTTATGGCAAGAATTAGGGCTAGGGCTAGTGTCAGGTCTAGGCTTACGTTAAAGATAGATTGAAGGTTAGATTTATGGCTAAGTCTAGTGTAAGGGTTAGGTTTAGGGTAAGGGTCAGGTTTAGAGCTAGGGGTATTATTAGTGTTAGAATTAGGTTTCAGGTTTGGTTTAGGTTAGGGTTTAGGTTTAGAGCTTGAATTAGCATTAGGGGTGGTTAGGATAATGTTGGTTTAGTTTTAGGGTTCATGTTATGTATAGGGTAATTGATAGGGTTAGATTTAGCAAAAGGGTTAGGGTTAGGCCTAGGGTTAGCCTTAGGGTTATGGCTGTGCTTAGGATAATAGATATGGTTAGGTCTAGGATTATGGTTAGTATTATTGCTAGAGTTAGTGTTAGGCCTAGGGTTAGGGTTAGGTATAGGTTTAGGGTATTGTTTAGAGTTTGAGCTAGTGTTAGCACTAGGTCAAGGTTTAGGGTTAGGTTTAGGTCTAGGTTATAGTTATGGTTAGGGTCAAGCTTAGTGTTAAGGTTAAGGCTAGCCTTATCATTAGGTTAATGGTATTGGATAGAATTTGATGTCATGTTAGGGTTAGGGTTAGGGTTAGGTTTCGGCTTAAGTTTAGGTTTAGGGTTAAGTTTAGATTTAGGTTTAAGGTAATGGTTATGGTTTGAGCAAGGGTTAGCTCTATGGCAAGGGTTAGGTTTATGGTTATGTCTAGGGTTAGGGTTAGGGTTAGAGTAGAGTTAAGGTCAGGCCTAGGGTTACCATTAGGGTTAGAGTTAGGGGCAGCGTAATGGGTAGGATTAGAGCTAGGGTTAGGGATAGGGTTATCATTAAGGTAGGGTTAGAGTTAGGGTAATACGTAGGCTTAGAGCTAGGATTAGGAATAGGTTTAAGTTTAGGTTTAGGTTTAGGCCATAGCTTAGTGTTAGGGTTAGGTTAAGTTTAAGGGTTAGGGATTAAGCTAGTGTTGGGACTAAAATGAGTATTAGGGTTAGAGTCAGTGTGAGTGTTAGGGCTAGGGTTAGCATTAGGGTAATGGATAGAGTTAGAGGTAGGTTTTGGCCTATGGGATGGCTAGTTTCAGGGTTAGTAACATGGCTAGGTCTAGTGTTAGGGTAATTTATTTTATAATAAGGTTTAGAGCTAAGGTTTGTGTTAGGGTAAGGGTCAGTGTTCGGGTTATGGTTAGGTTTATTGTTAGGGCCATCATTAGGACTAGGGTTTGGTCTAGGGGTAGGGTTAGTGTTTGGATTAGCTTAATATTATTATTAGGGCTAGGGCTAAGTTTTTGTTTAGAGCTAAGCCTAGAGTTATCACTAGATGAAGGATTAAGTGTAGGTCTAGGTCTAGTGTTAGGGTTAGGTTTAGGTATGTTAGGGGTCGGTTTAGGGTTAGGGTCAGGTTTGGACATATGGTTAGTGTTAGGGTCAGAATAAGGGTCAGGGTAAGAGTTAGGGTTTGGAATAGTGATAGAGCTATATTGAGGGTTACGGTTAGGACTAGTAATAGAGTTAGGTTTGGGGTTAGGCTAAAAATTAGGTTTAGGACTAGGGTAGCTTTAGGGCTAGAGTTTGGCTTAGGGTAAGGGATAGGGCTAGCACTAGTGTTAGAGCTAGGGTTAGGTTTAGGGTTAGGGCTAGGGGAAGGTTTAGGGTTAGGCTTAAAGCTAGGGTTAGAGCTTGGATTAGGGCTAGGCTAGGTTTTGTGTTAGCTTTAGGGCTATGGCTAATGTAAGAACTAGGGTCACAATTAGGGCTAGTTTTAGGGTTAGTGTTATGTCTAGGTTTAGGGTTATGGTTATGTTTAGGGTAATGGATAGGTTAGGGTTAGCGAATGTGTTAGGGTTAGGTGGAGGATTAGCATTAGGGTTAGGATTAGGTTTATGTTTAGGGTAATGGATAGGTTTAGATCTAGGGTTAGGGCTAGTGTTATGGTTAGTGTTATGGTTAGATTTAGTGTTAGATTTAGGTTTAGTGCAAGGATTAAAGTTAGCGTTAGTTTTAGGGTAAGAGTTAGGACTTAATTTAGGTTTATAGTTAGGGTTAAAGCTAGGGTTGGGGCTCACATTAGGGCTACAATTTGAGTTACATTAGGGCTAGTGTTAGGTATAAAGCTAATGTAAGAACTAGGGTTATGATTAGGGCTAATTTTAGGGTTATTTTGAAGGCTAAGTCTAGTTTTATGGTGAGGTTTAAGTTCAGTGTGACGTTTTGAGCTAGGGTTAGTGTTAGGATCATAGTCAGGTTACGGATTAGATTTAGGGTTTGGGATAGGACTCAAATTAGAGGTAGGCTTAGGACTAGATATAGGGTTCGGATTTTGTTCAGGTTAAGGGTCAGGGTTAGTGCTATGGCTCATTATGTTTTAGGGCTAAGGCTAAAGTTAAGAGAAGTTTTACGGGGCTGGGGATATTGTTCAAGTAGTAGTGTGCTCGCCTGGCATGCGTGTGGCCCGGGTTCAATTCTCAGCACCTCTGCTGAAAAACTAAAAAAATAAAAAATAAAAAATTAAATTTCTCTCTCTCTCTCTCTCTCTCTCTCTCTCTCCCTCTCACTCTCTCTTTAAAAAAAGTATTAATGTTAGTGTTATTGCTAGTGATAGTGTGAGTTTAGGCTTAGCAGTACATTTAGAGTTATGGTTAATTCTAGGGCTAGGGCTATGGCTAGGGTTAGGCCTACTGTTAGGTCTAGTGTTGGGGTTTCGGTAAAGGATAAGGTTAGAACTAGGAATAGAGCTAGGGCGATAGTTAGAGTTAGTCTTAAAACTAGGGTTAGGGTTAAGTTTAGGGCTAAATTAGGGCTAAGAATATGTCTAGGATTGGTGTTAGGGTTAGGCCTAGGGTTAGGGCTATGTTTAGGATTAGGTTTAGGCTTAGGTTTAAGGGAAGAGATGGGGTTATAGCTAGGTTTATTGCTAGGGTGATGATTAGAATTAGGTTTAGGTCTAGGGTTAGGTTTGTGTTAAAATTAAGGCTATATTTGGGATTAGGATGAGGGCTAGGGTTTGTTTTAGGGTTAGGGCAAGTTTTAGGGATAGGGATAATGTCAGGTTTAGGGTTATGGCTAGGGATAGTTATAGGTTAGGTTCACGGCTAGGTTTAATGTTAGGTTTAGGGTAAGGGCCAGGTTAAGATTAAGGTGTATTTTTAGGGTCAGTGTCAGGTTTCGGGTTTGTGTTAGGTTACTTAATAGGGTTAGGGCACAAATTAGTGTTAGGGTTAGAATTAGGGTTAGGTTTATGGATAGGTTAAGGTTTAGGATTCAAGTTAAGATTAGGGTAATTGGTAGGATTAGGGTTAGTGATAGGGTTAGGGTTAGGCCTAGGTTTAGCATTTAGGTGAGATTTATTTTTAGGGTAATGAATAGCATTAGAGCTAGGGTTAGAGCTAGGGTTTTGGATAGGATTAGGGCTAGAATTAGGGTTAGGGTTAGGGCTAGGGCTAGGGTTAGGGTTTGGGTTAGGTTTAGGGTACAGTTTAGGTTTTGAGCTAGGGTTAGAGCAAAGGTGAGGGTTAGGCTTAGGATTATGTCTAGGGTTACATTTATGGTATAAGTTCGGGTTAGTGTTAGGGTTAAGGCTAAGGTTTGATTTAGAGTTAGGTTAATAGATAGGGTTAGATGTTGGGTTAGGATTAGGGGTAATTTTAGGTTCAGTGTTAGTGTTAGGGTTAGGGCTAAGATTATCATTAGAGTTAGGGTAATGAATAGGGCTATATTTAGGGGTATTTTTATGTTTAGGGTTAGTGTTAGGGTTTGGACTAGGGTTAGTGTTAGAGTAAGGGTTAGGGTTTTATCTAGGTTTAAGGCTACAATGAGGGTTAGGTTTAGGGTTAGGTTTAGGATTAGGTTTAGAATTAGGATTAGAGCTGGGGTTTTCATTAGGCTTAAGGTTCGGTTTAGGGTAATGGATAATTTTAGAAATAGTATTAGGGCTAGTGTTAACATTATGATTAGGTCTAGGAATAGGATTAGGTTTGGGGATAGGGCTAGGGTTATGTTTAGGGTTCGGTTTTTGGTTTTATCTAAGGTTAGGTCTAAGGCGAGGGTTTGAGTTAATGTGAGGGTTAAGATTAGTGTAAGGGATGAGGTTAGGTTACGCTAGAGTTACGCTTTGGGCTACATTGAGGCCTAGGATTAGTGCTAGGTTTAGAGCTAGTTTTAGTGTTATGGTAATGTAAATGTTATGTTTATGGTTATGGTTAGGTCTAGTGTTAGGTTTAGGTTTCTGTTAAGGTCAGTATTATAGCTAGGGTTAGTGTTAGTGTAAGGGTCTGTGTTTGGATTAGGGTTAGGTTTAGGACTACAGGTGGAATTAGGATGGGTTTGGTCTAGAGGTAAGGTTAGTGTTTGGCTTAGATTAAGGGTTATCATTAGAGCTAGGGCTAGGTTTTTGTTTAGGTCTTGGTTAAAGATATGGCTAGTTTTAGGATTAGTTGTAAACTAGGGCTAGTGTTAGGGTTAGGTTTAGATATAGGCTTATGTGTAGGGCTAGTGTTAGGGTTTTGGTTTAGGTTCAGGGTCAGAATAAGGGTCAGGGTTAGGGTTAGGGTTTGGGTTATTTTTATAACAAGAATGAGGGCTAGGGTTAGGACTAGTAATAACGTTAGGGTTTGGGTTAGATTAAGGATTAGTTTTAGGACTAGGGTTAGCATTAGGGTTCCAGTTTGGCTAGGGTAAATGATAAGTTTAGAGCTAGGGTTAGAGCTAGGTTTTGATTTAGGGTTAAGGCTAGTGTTAGAGTTAGAGTTGGGTGAAAGCTAGGGTTACTTCTCAGATTTAGGCTATGTTTATGTTATCATTTGGTTTAAGGTTATAGCTAATGTATGATCTAGGGTTATGATTAGAACTAGTTTTAGAATTAGGGTTAGAACTAGTTCTAGTGTTAGGGTAAGGTTTAGGTTTAGCATGATGTTTAGAGGTAGGGTTAGTGTTAATGTCAGAAACAGGTTCAGGGTTAGTTTTAGGGTTAAGATTAGGACTCGAATTAGGGCTAGGCTTAGGGGTAGAGGTAAGTTTAGGGTTTGGTTTAGGTAAAAGTTTAGGGTTAGTGTTATGGCTCAGTTTTGTTTTAGGGCTAAGCTTATGGTTAGGGCTAGTTTTAGGATTAGCATTAGGGTTAGGGCTAGTGTTAGGATTAATTTAGGTGTAGAATTGGATTAGATTTAGAGTTAGGTTTAGATGTAGATTTAGAGTAAGGTGTAAGGTTAGAGATAGGGTTATTCTAGGCTAAGGCTAGGAATAAGGTTACAGTAAGTTTTAGGGTTGGAATTGGGGCTAGGGCTAGGACGAGATATATGGTCTTAAGGCTAAGGTTAGGGTTAGGTTTAGGATTAGGGCTTCGGTTAGTGTAAGGGTTAATCCTAGGGTTAAGGTGAGGGCTAGGCTTAGTGTAAGGGTTAGGGGTTGGGTTAGGTTTAGGGTAAGCAATGGGGTTATAACTATTGTTAGGTTTAGGGAAAGGGTTAGAATTAGGGTTAGGTTATGATTAAGGCTAGGTTTTGGGCTAGGATGAGAGCTAGTGTTTGTGTTAGGGTTAGGGCTAGGGCTAATTTCAGGTCTAGGGTTATGGTTAAGGATAGGTTTCAGGTTATGATTATTGTTAGGTCTAGTGTAAGGGTTAAATTTAGGGTAAGGGCCAAGTTTACAGCTCTGTGTATTATTACGGTAAATCTATGACTTAAAGTTCGGTTTACGTTAAGGTTTAGGTTTAGGGCTTGAATTAGCATTAGGGTTATAGTTAGAGTTAGGGTAATGAATAGGCTTAGGATTAGGGTTCAGGTTAGTTTTAGGGTAATTAATAGGTTTAGATATTACAATAGGTTTAGGGTTAAGCCTAGGGTTAGCATTAGGGTTAGGTTAATGGTTAGGGTAATAGATAGAATTAGAGCTAGGTTTAGGGCTAGGGTTATGGTTTGGATTATGGCTAGGGTTAGGGTAGTGGATATAATTAGAGCTATGGTTAGTGCTATGGTTAAGGTTAGGATTAGGGCTAGTGTTATGTTAGGGTTTGGGATAGGGCTAAGTTTATATTAAGGATAACGTTTAGTCTTTGATCTAGGGTTAGGTCTAAAGCGAGGCTTAGGGTTAGGGTTAGGGCTAGGGTTTGGTTTAGGGTTGCACTTATGGCTATGTTTATGCCTAGAATTTGGCTAGGTTTTGTGTTAGTTTAAGCTTAGGTTAGGGCCATGGGTATTGTAAGAGCTAGGGTTATGTTTAGGGCTAATATTATGGTTAGGATTATGGATAGGACTAGTGTTAGCATTAGGTTTAGATTAGGGTGAGCTTTGGAGCTAGGATTATGTTAGGGTCAGGGCCAATGTTCAGGTTAGAGTTAGTTTTGTGGTTAGTGCCAGGAATAGGACTAGGGTTAGGTCTAGGGATAGTGTTAGTGTTTGGGTTAGGTTAAGGGTTATTATTAGGGCTAGGGCTAGTTTGTTGTTCAGGTCTAGGACCAGAGATATGGCTAGATTTAAAATTAGGTTTAAGTCTAGGATTAGTGTTAGATTTAGGTTTATGTATAGGATTATTGCTAGGGCTAATATTAGTCTTTGATTTCAGGTTAAAGTCAGGTTTAGACCTATGGTTAGTGTTAGGATCAGAATAAGTGTCAGGGCTAGTGTTTGGGTTTGGTTTAGGGTTAGAGCTAGAATGAAGTTTAGGGTTAGGACTAGTAACAGGGTTAGGGTTTGGGTTAGGCTATGGATTGGTGTTAGGACCAGGATTAGCATTAAGTTTAGGCTTTAGCTTAAGGTAATGGATAGAGTAAGAGCTAGGGTTAGAGCTAGGGTTAGGGTATGGGTTAGGGTATGGTTTAGGGCTTATTTTAGGTTTAGGGTTAAAACTAGGGTTTAACGCTCAGATTAGGGCCAGATTTGGGGTTAGATTGAGGCTAGTGTTAAGCCTACAACTAATATATGAATCAGGGTTATGATTAGGGCAACTGTTTGGGTAAGTGTTATGGTTAGGTCAAGTGTTAGCATGATGTTTAGAGGTAGGGTTAGTGTTAGGGACAGGGTCAGTGTTCGGGTTATAGTTATGGTTAGGGTTAAACCCAGAATTATCACTAGAGTTAGTTCTAGGGGTAGGATTACTTCTTGTGTTAAGTTAAGGTTTATCATTAGGGCTAGGGTTAGGTTTTTGTTTAGGTCTAGGGCTAGAGATATGGCTAGATTAAGATTAGGTTTATGTCTAGGGCTAGTGTTAGGGTTAGGTGTAGGTATAGGTTATTGCTAGTAGTAGTGTTAGTGTTTGGTTTATGATTAGGGTCAATTTTAGACATATGTTTATGGTTAGGGTCAGAATAAGTGTCAGGGTTAGGGTTAGGGTTTGGGTTATGGTTAGAGCTAGAATGAGGTCTAGGGTTAGGACTAGAAATAGGGTTAGGTTTAGAATAGTCTAAGGATTAGGGTTAGGACTAGGGTTAGCATTAGGGTTAGGGTTAGCTTAGGGTAAGGGATAGGATTAGAGATAAGATTAGGGCTATGTTTAGGGTTAGGGTAACGGCTAGTATTAGGTTTAGGTTTAGAGTTAAAGCTAGGGTTAGGTCTTGCATTAAGGCTAGTTTTGGTTAGACATTGGCCTAGTTTTAGAGTTATGGCCAATGTATGGACTAGGGTTATGATTTGGGCTAGTTATAGGATTAGAGTTAGGACTGGTTCTGGTGGTAGTGTTAGGTATAATGTTAGGGTGATGTTTAGAGTTAGAGTTACTGTTAGGGTCAAATTCAAGGTTAGAGTAGTTTTAGGGTTATGGTTTGGACTCGAATTAGGACTAGGGTTAGGGCTAGGTGTAGGGTTAGGTTTTGGTTTAGGTTAAGTTTTAAAGTTAGGGCTATGGCTCGGTTTTATTTTAGGGCTAGGGCTATGGTTAGTGCTAGTTTTAGGCTTAGCATTAGGTTCAGGGCTATTGTTAGGTTTAGATTTAGCCTTAGGGTTAAAGTTAGATTTAGATTTAGTATTAAATCTAGGGTTAGGTCTAGGGCTAAGAATAGGGCTACTGTTAGGTCTTGGTTTATGGCTAGAATTAGGGTTATGTTAAGGGATAGGGTTAGAACTAGGAATAGGGCTAGGGTGAGAGTGAGAGTTATTCTTACTGCTAAGCTTAGTGTTTGGTTAGGTATAGGGCTTAATTAGGGCTAGGAATAGGGCTAGGTTTATCATTATTTTTAGGCCTAGGTTTAGTTTTAGGCTTAGGGTTAGTTTTAGTGTAAGAAATGGTGTTAGAGCTATGGATAGGGCTAGGGAGAAGGTTAGAATTAGGGTTAGGGCTAGGGTTTCATTAGAGTTATGTTTAAAACTAGGTTTAAGGCTAGGAGGAGGGCTAGGGTTTGTGTTAGGGTTAGGGCTAGGATTAGTGTTAGGATGAATGTCAGGTCTAGGGATGTGGTTAGGGATAGTTTTAGAGTTAGGTTTATGGCTATGTTAGTGTAAGTGTTAGGTTTAGAGTAGGGGTCAAATTTAGATATAGGGGTATTATAGGGTCAGGGTCAGGTTTAGTGTTTTGTTTAGGTTAGGGTTTAGAGTTAGGGCTCAAATGAGCTTTAGGGTTTGTGTTAGGGTAATGATAGGGTATGGTTTATGGTTCAGGTTAGACTTAGAATAATGGATAAGGTTACAGTTAGGGATAGGGTTAGATTTAGGCCTAGGGTTGGCATCATAATTGTCGCGACCCCTCGCCGGCAAGGGAAAACACGACACAGGATTCTTCTTTCAGCAGTTTATTCAGGCCTTGATTCAAGTATCATCTTCTAGCGACCCCCCGCCGAGCGCCCAAGCACAGCCTAATAAAGCCTCCCGCATACCAATCTCAAGCTTCCACGTGGATCTTTCTCATAGGGTGGTAAGGGATTGCGCGTCAATTCTCCATAAAAGGAGTTGTTTATCACAGGCCACAGTGGAAGCCGGCGCCATCTTCTAATGGTGGCCACGGTCTATAGGAACGGCTCACCACAGTTCCCCCTTCTGTTTTATAAAACAATGCAGGCGAAAGTAGAGGTCCTATCCCACTGTGCAGAACTGGCTGCAATGTATGGTTCAGTCCTAAGGAGGGCCCTTCCTTAGACCTGGTCCCATATCAGCCGAAGCCTTTTTACGTAGGGCGGGGCGTGGACGTCAAACCCGCATGCAATAGGACATGCTTTCCTTGAGGTCCTTTGAGGGATCACTCAAGTGCATTGCCTTGCCTTGCATCCTGCATCGTGATGACGGTGAGAAGTAGGATAACACAGGTAGCCTGGTAATGATGACAAAATTTAAGTTGGCAACACAATCCCTAAGCCCCAGAGGAAGGTAAAAAGTCTGCAGCCGAGAAGAAAGACCAGTCCTGAAACCCATCTGCGTGCAATGGTAACAAGACCTGCAGAGTGCAAGGGCTATTCAGTACCGGGAGAGCATAAAGAAGAGGACATGCCAATCCCAGTGCAATGTGAAACTAACTTGGGGTGCAATGGCCATGCCCAGAAATCA
Organism: Marmota flaviventris; assembly: GCF_047511675.1. Taxonomy (NCBI): domain Eukaryota; kingdom Metazoa; phylum Chordata; class Mammalia; order Rodentia; family Sciuridae; genus Marmota; species Marmota flaviventris. The sequence goes on from NC_092510.1 coordinate 13,968,845, forward strand.
CTGTTTAAGATGTGCAAGCCAGATTTGTGGAGAAATGCCATTCTCTAAGGCCACAAGAGCCTGTACAATCATAGCTTTCTCTTGTACATGGCGAGTTTTAAGGCGACAGAGAAGCCACAAACAAAGTACAACACTGAAGCAACACATTGCCCCAAAAATGCCCACTCCCACCCATTCCTTAAAAAAGGAAAAGGCAGAGGACAGCCAACTGGTGAATTGACCCAAAGTCACTGGTTCGACATGGGTACTATTCAAAACAGCAATCTGAGTTAGTTGAGACTGGATCAAGTTTTCTGCTTCCATGGACCAGGTTCCGGATAGATATTCCCCGATGATGCGGGAGGCATTTCTGGAATCATTAAATCTGACAGAGGTTATACATAAATGTGCACGTTGATCAATACAACCCAAATGTACTAGGTCAGACAATTCCTCAACTTGAGCTTGAAGCAGATCTATCCTTTGATTAGCAGCCAAAATCCCAGATAAAATGTGTTGATTAATTTTACTTTGGGATTCAAGTATGGTGGATGTTTGTTGAATAACCTGATTAATAGTGGCAGCAGTTTGTACTTGGCTGGCCATGGCTACTCCAGCTGTAACTGCTGCAGCAGCAGATACCGCCACAGCTGTCACTATAGCTGCCGTGATTCCAAAATCTCTATGGGCTCTAATCAGTTCAACAATAGGAAAGGATTCTGGATCTGCAGTAACTGGGATCGGGACAAAGGTTGGAATTTTCATAACCACTGCTGTAGTCCAGGAGCCATTCCAGCACTCAGACAAATAACAAGTAACATTAGAACAATTAAGCATCCCCTGTGATGTATCATTAGCCAAAAGAAACAGAAATGGAGATTGGAGACAAACTGCTGCAGAGGGTAATGTAGCATTAGATAATTGTGAATTATTTGCAAAAATTTTAAGGTTAGACTTAGAATAATGGATAAGGTTACAGTTAGGGATAGGGTTAGATTTAGGCCTAGGGTTGGCATCATAATTGTCGCGACCCCTCGCCGGCAAGGGAAAACACGACACAGGATTCTTCTTTCAGCAGTTTATTCAGGCCTTGATTCAAGTATCATCTTCTAGCGACTCCCCGCCGAGCGCCCAAGCACAGCCTAATAAAGCCTCCCGCATACCAATCCCAAGCTGCCACGTGGATCTTTCTCATAGGGTGGTAAGGGATTGCACACCAATTCTCCATAAAAGGAGTTGTTTATCACAGGCGACAGTGGAACCCGGCGCCATCTTCTAATGGTGGCCACGGTATATATGAACGGCTCACCACACATAATTAGGGTTTTGTTTAGGGTAATTGATAGCATTAGAGCTAAATTTAGGGCTAAGGTTATGGAGAGGATTAGGGCTAGTGTTAGGGTTAGGGTTATGGGTTTGTTTTGTGTTAACGTTAGGGATAGAATTACGGCTATGGGAAATATCAGGTCTAGGGTTATGGTTAGGGATAGATTTATGGTTAGGTTTATGGCGAGTTCTAGTATAAGGGTTAGGTTTAGGGGTAGGGTCAGGGTTAGAGCTAGGTATATTATCACGGGAAGGTTCAGATTTAGGGTTTGGTTTGGGTTAAGGTTGAGGTTTAGAGCTCAAATTAACATTAGGGTTAGGGTTAGGATAATGATAGGGTTTGGTTTGGGGTTCAGGTTAGGTTTAGGTTAATGAAATAGGTTAGGGTTAGGGATAAGTTTGGGGTTAGGCCTAGAGTTATCATTAGAGTTATGGCTGTGGTTAGGGTAATGGATAGGGCTAGGGTTATTGTTACAATTCTGGCTAGTGTTAGGGTAAGGTTTAGGGCTAGGTTCTTCTTTAGGGTTAGCTTTAGGTTTAGGGTTAAAGCTAGGGTTAAGGCTTGGATTAGGACTTGGTTTTGGCTTTGGATAGGGCTAGGATTAGGGCTATGACTAATGAATGCAATAGAGTTTCATTCATTGCTAGTTTTAGGTTTAGGGTTAGGGCTAGGTCTAGTGCTACGGTTAGGTTTAGGGTTAGGGTGATGTTTAGAGCAACAGTTAATTTCAGGGTCAGTTTCAGAGTCAGGGTTAGTTTTAGGGTTAGGATTAGAACTCGAATTAGGGCTAACATTAGTTCTAGTTGTATGGTTAGGGTTTGGTTTAGGTTAAGGTTTAGGGATATAGGTTGGTTTTGTTTTAGGGCTAGGGCTACTGTTACAGCTAGATTATGGATAAGCATCAGGGTTAGGGCTAGTGTTTGCTTGAGGTTTAGGCTTAGCATTAGGGTTAGATTTAGAGTTAGGGTTAGGGCTAGGGCTAGGTATAGGGTTAGGGTTATGGTAACAAATATTGTTATAACTAGGGGTACTTCTAGGGCGAGAATTACAGTCAGTCATAGTAGTAGTCTTAGGGTTAGGTTTAGGGTTAGGGCTAAATTAGGGCTAGTATTAGGGCAAGAGTTTGGGCTAGGTTTAGGGCTAAATTAGGGATAGGATTAGGGCTAGGTTTAGTGTTACATTTAGGGCTAAATTAGGGCTAGGATTAGGGCTAGAGTTAGGGTTAGGGTTAAACCTGAATTAGGTCTAAAATTAGTGCTAGAGTTAGTGCTATGATTAGGGCTAAATTAGGGCTAGTATTAAGGCTAGGGTTAGTGTTAGGGTTAGACCAAGGTGTTGGACTAGAGTTAGGGTTAGCATTGGTGTTAAGGTTAAGTTTAGGGAAGTGGTTAGTGTTATAGCTAGCTTTAGGGCTATGGCGAGTGTTAGAATTAGGATTAGGCCTAGGGTTATGGTTGGGTTTAGAATTAAAGCTAGGATTATTGCTAGGTTTTGGGCTAGGGTTTTTGCTAGGGTTATGGCTAGGACCAGGTCTAGGACTAATATCAGGTCAAGGGTTAATGTTAAGGATAGTTTTAGAGTTAGGTTATGGCTAGGTCTAGTGTAAGAGTTAGGTTTATGTTAAAGGGCAGCTTTAGGGCTAGGGTTATTATTAGGGTCAGGGTAAGAGTCAGGGTTAGCATTTGGTTTAGCTAAAGGTTTAGGGTTAGAGCTTGAATTAGCATTAGGGTTAGGTTTAGGGTTAGGTTAATGGATAGGGTTTAGTTTAGGTTTCAGTTAAGGTTTACGGTAATGGATGGGTTAAGTTTAGCGATCGGGTTAGAGATAGCATTAGGGTTAGTGTTATGTTTAGTGTAATGGATAGGTTTAGAGCTAGGCTTAAGGCTAGGGTTTGGTTTGGTTAAGTCTAGGATTAGGACTAGGTTTAGGGATAGGGCTAGAGTGTGATTTAGGGCATGATTTAAGGTTAGGGTAAGTGTTAAGTTTAGGGCTAGGTTTATAGTTAGGTTAGGGTAAGGGTTAGTGTTTGAACTAGGGTTAGGTCTAGGGCATGGGTTAGGTTTAGGTTTAGGTCTAGGTTTACATTTATGTTAGAGTTAGGTTTAGTGTTAGGGATGGGCTTTTAATTAGGGTTAGGGTTAGGGTTAGGGTAATGTATATGTTTAGAGCTAAAGTTCAGGCTAGGTTTATCCTTAGGATTAGGGCTAGGTTTAGGATTAGTGTTTAGGATAGAGCTATGGTTATGTTTAGTGTAAGGGTTAGACTTTGAGCTAGGGTTAGTTCTAAGGCGAGGCTTAGATTAGGGCTAGGTTTAGGGCTAGGGTTAGGACTATGGGTAATGTAAGAATTATGGTTATGTTTAGGGCTAGTTTTAGGGTTAGGTTATGGCTAGGTCTAGTATTAGGTCTAGGTTTTGGGTAAGTGTCCAGTTTAAAGCTAGGTTCAGTTTTAGAATTAGGGTCAGTTTTTGGGATAGGTTTATGGTTAGGGTTAGAGCCTGAGTCTGTAATAAGTTTAGGTCTAGGAGTAGTGAATGTGTTCAGTTTATGTTAAGGGTTATTGTTAGGACTAGTGCTAGGTTTTTGTTTAGGTCTAGGGCTAGAGTTATAGCTATATTTAGGATTACCTTTGGGCCTAGGTCTAGTGTTAGGCTTAGGTTTAGGTATAGGTTTACCAGTAGGGCTAGTGTTAGGGTTTGATTTAGGGTAGGGTCAGGTTTAGACCTAAGGTTACTGTTAAGGTCAGATGAGGGTCCGAGGTAGGTTAAGAGGTAGAATTTGGGCTAGGGTTAGGACTAATATTACAGTTAGAGTTGAAGTTAAGCTAAGGATTAGGGTTAGGAGTAGGGTTAGAATTTATTTGGGTAAGGGTTTTGCTTAGGGTAAGGAATAGTGTTAGAGTTAGGGTTAGGGCTAGTGTTAGGGTTAGGGTTAGGGCTAGTATTATGGTTAAAACTAGGGTTAGAGCTCGGATTAGTGGTATAATTTGTGTCAGGATTAGGGCTACAGTTAGGACAATGAATAATGTACAAACTATCATTATGATTAAGGCTAGTTTAGGGTTAGGTTAAGGCTAGATATATTGTTATTGTTAATTTAAGGTTAGGGTGATGTTTAAACCTAGCATTATTTTTAGTTGCAGTGTCAGGGTCAGGGTTAGTTTTAGAGTTAGTTTTAGGGTTAGTTGTGGGGTTAGGGTTTGATTTAGGTTAAGGGTTAGGATTAGGGCTATGGCTTGGTTTTGTTTTATGGCTAGGGCTAGGGTTAGTGTAAGTTTTAGGAATAGCATTATGGTTAGGGGTAGTGAGAGAGTTTGGTTTAGGCTTATTTTTATTGTTAATTTTAGAGGTAGGTTTAGATTTAGACTTAGGCTTATATCTAGTATTAAGATTAAGGGTAAGGATAGAACTAGGGCTAGGGCTAGGGGAAGAGTTAGAGTTATTCTTATGGCTAGGTTTAGAGTTAGGATAGGATTAAATTAAGGCTAGGATTAGCACTAGGCTTTGTGTTAGGCCTAGGTTTAGGGTGAGGTTTAGGGTTAGATTCAGGCTTCTTGTTAGTTTTTGGGTACAGGATGAGGTTATAGGTAGGTTTAGGGCTAGGATGAGGAATAGAATTAGGGTTAGAATTCGGGTTATGTTTTGGGGTAGGAATAAGCCTAGGTTTAGGGCTAGGATTATGGCTAGGGCTAATTTCAGGTCTAGTGTTATGGTTAAAAATAGTTTTAGGGTTAGGTTTATGGCTACGTCTAGTTTAAGGTTTAGGTTTAGGGTTAGGGTCAGGTTTAGAGTTAAGGGTACTATTAGGGTCAGTGTCGCAGTTAGTGTTTTGGATAGGTTAAGGTTTAATGTTAGGGTTCAAATTAGTATTAGAGTTAGGATTAGGGTAAAGATAATGTTAGGTATAGGTTTCAGGTTAGGTGTAGGGTAATGGATAGGGTTAGAATTAGGGATACAGTTAGATTTTGGCCCAGGTTTAGCATTAGGGTTAGGATTATGGTTAGGGTAATGCATAGGGTTAGAGATAGTTGTATGGTTAGGGTTATTGTTATGATTATTGATAGGTTTATGCTTATGGTTAGGGTTAGGTTTAAATCTAGGGTTGTGGCTAGGGTTATAGTTACGATTAGTGATATGGTTAGGGTTAAGGGTAAATATAGGGATAGTGCTAAAAATAAGGCTGGGTTTGGGGTTAAGTAAAGGCTAGGTTTAGGGTAACAGCTAATGTAAGTACCAGGGTTGTGACTAGGGCTAATTTTAGGTTTAGGGTTAGGGCTAGGTCTATTGTTATGTTTAGGTGTAAGGTTAGAATGATGTTTAGAGGTAGAGTTAGTGTTAAGGTCAGCGCCAGGGTCAGGGTTAGTTTTAGGGTTTGGCTTAAAACTTGAATTAGGGCTAGAGTTACGGCTAAATTTAGGGTTAGGGCTTAGTTTATATTAAGGGTTAGTGTTAGGTCTATGGCTTTGTTTTTTTTTGGGGCTAGGGTTAGTGCTACTTTTAGGATTAGCCTTAGGATTAAGGCAAGTGTTAGGTTTAGGTTTAGGCTAAGGGTATGATTAGATTTAGAGTTACAGTTAGATCTAGGGTTGGTGCTAGGGCTATGAATAGGGCTAGTTTTAGACATATGGTTTGGAATATGATTAGGGTTCTAGTAAAGTATAGGGTTAGACCTAGAGTTAGGAGTATGTGAGGGTTAGAGTTAATCTTTTGGCTAGGGTTAGGGTTCAGGTTATGGATAGGGCTAAATTAGTTCTAAGTTTAAGGTGTGGGCGGTGTTTAGAGATAGGGTGAGTGTTAGGATATGAGTCAGCATCAGGGTTGGTTTTAAGGTTAGGGTTAGGACTCGATCTGGGTCTAAGGTTAGGTCTAGTTGTAGTGTTAGTGTTAGGCTTAGGCTTAGAGTTAGGGTTAAATTTGGAATTAGGGTTAGATCTAGGGTTAGGGCTAGAACTAAGGATAGGGCAAGGATTATGGCTAGGTTTAGGTTATGGTAAGGGATAAGGTTACAACTAGGGCTAGGGCTAGGGCTAGAGTTAGTCTTAGGGCTAGGGTTAGTGTTAGAGTTATAGATAGGGCTAAATTAGGGCTAGGATTAGGGCTAGGTTTAGTGTTTAATTTAAGCCTATGGTTTGGGTTAGGGTTAGTGTTAGTGTTAGAGTTTAGTGTTAGAGTTTATACTTAAGGTTTAGAGTTAGGGCAAATTTTGGGGTAATGGATGGCTTTATTGCTAGGTTTAGAAGTAGGGTGAGGGTTATAATTAGGTTTAGGGCTGTGGTTAGCCTTAGGGTTATGATTAAGGCTAGGTTTAGGGCTAGGATGAGGGCTGTGTTTGCTTTCTTTTTTAGGGTTTGGGCTAGGATTAAGGTTAAGCCTAATTTCAGGTACAGAATTTTGGTTAAAGATAGTTTTAGGGTTAAGATTATGGGTACGTCTAGTGTAAGGGTTAGGTTTAGGGTTAGATTTAGGTTTAAAGCTAGGGGTATTATTAGGGTCAAGTTCTATTTAGGGTTTGGGATAGGTTGAAGTTTAAAGTTAGAGCTTGAATTAGCATTAGGTTTAGGGTTATGGTAATGGATAGTTAGAAATCAGTTTAGGGTTAGGGTCATGGTTATGATTAGGGCTAGGTTTTGGGTTTTAAGTTAGTTCTAGGGTTAGGGTTATGGCTAATGTAAGTACTAGGGTTATAATTATGGTTAATTTTAGTGTTTTAGGGCTAGGTTTATTTTTATGTTTAGCTTTAGGGTTAGGGTGATATTTAGACCTCGGTTTAGTGTTATGGTCAGTGTAAGGGTCAGGGTTATTTTTAGGGTTTGGCTTAAGACTCGAATTAGGGCTTGGTTTAGAGCTAGGTCTAGGGTTTGGGCTTGGTTTAAGTTAAGGGTTAGGGTCAGAGCTTTGGCTCATTTTGGTTGTAGGCTAGGGTTAGTGTTAGGGCAATTTTTAGTGTTAATGTTATGGTTAGGGCTAGTCTTAGAATTAGGCTTAGGCTTTGGTTTAGGGTTAAATTTAGAGTTAGGTTTTTATCTAAGGTTAGTGCTAGGGCTAAGAATAGGGCAAGGGTTAAGACTAGGATTTGGGATAGGGTTAGGTTTATGGGAAGGGATAGGATTAGAACAAGTGATAGGGGCATTGTGAGAGATAGAGTTATTCTTAGGGCTAGGGTTAGGGTTAGTGTTAGTTATAGGGCTAAATTATGGCTAGGGTTAGTGTTAGGGCTAGGGTTAGAGCTAGTTTTTGAGTTAGCATCAGGGTTAGGGGTATTTTTATGATTAGGCATCGAGTTAGGGTTAGATTTATAGTTAGGTTTTGATCTAGTGTAAAAGCTAGGGCTAAAGATAGGGCAATTGTGACGACAAGGGTTAAGGTTAGAGTTAGGGTTATGTTTAGCATAAGGGATGTGTTTTGTCTAGGTTTATGGCTAGGGCAAGTGTTAGTATTAGGGTTAGGGCTAGACTTAGGTTTAGGGTTATGATTAAGGCTCGTTTTATGGCTAGAATTAGGTTTAGTGTTTGTGTTAGCCTTAGGGATAGTATTAGGGCTAGGGCTAATGTCAGGTATAGGGTTATATTTAGGGATAGATTTATTGTTAGGTTTATGGCTTGGTCCAGTGTAAGGATTAGGTTTAGGACAAGATTCAGGTTTATATTTAGGGTTATTTTTAGGGTCAGGGTCAGTGTTAGGGTTTGGGTTAGGTTAGCGTTTAGGTTTAGGGTAATGACAGGGATAGTTTCAGGGTTTAGGTGTGGTTTAGTGTAATGGATAGGGTTAGGGCTAGGCCTAGGGTTAGTTTAAGGGTTAGGGTTATTGTTAGGGTAATGGATAGGTTTAGACCTAAGGTTAGGGCTAGGGTTATATATAGGATTAGGGCTAGTTTTGGGTTAGGTTTAGGTTTAAGTTTAGGGTTAAATCTAGGTTTAGGACTCAGATTAAGACTAGGTTTTGGGTTAGGTTAGGGCTAGGGTTAAGACTATGGCTAATGCATAAAGTAGGGTTATGATTAGCACTAGTTATAAGGTTAGGGTTATGGCTAGGTCTAGTGTTAGGTTGGGGTTTACATTGATGATGATGTTTAGAGCAAGGGGTAGTGCTAGGGTAAGAATCGGGGTTAGGGTTAGTTTTTGGGTTAGGTTTAGGACTAGAATTAGGGATATGGTTAGGGCTAGGTGTAGGGTTAGGTTTTAATTTAGGTTAAGGTTTAGTGTTATGGCTATGGCTCGTTTTTGTTTTAGTACTAGGGATAGTGTTAAGGCTAGTTTTAGGATTAGCATTAGCATAGGGCTAGTGTTAGGTTTAGGTCTAGACTTAGTGTTAGGGTTATATTTAGAGTTAGTGTAAAATCTAGGGATATGGCCAGGGCTATGAATAGGGATATGGTTAAACCAAGGGTTAGGGCTAGGATTAGTGTTCTAGTAAGGGATAGGTTTAGAAGTAGGGTTAGGGTTAGGGTGAGAGTTAGAATTAGTCTTTGGGCTAGGGTTAGGTTTAGGGTTAGGAATAGAGCTAAATTAGGGCTATGATTAGGGTTAGGGTTAGTGTTAGCGTTAGTCCTAGGGTATGGGTTAGGGATAAAATTATGACTATGTTTAGAGCTAGGATAAGGGCTAGGTTTTGTGTTAGGTTTGGGCTAGGATTATGGCTAGGGTTAATATCAGGTCTAGGGTTAAGTTTAGGAAGTTTTAGGGTTAGGTTCATGGCTAGGTCCAGTGTAAGTTTTAGGTAGGGTAAGAGTCAGGTATATATCTAAGGGGATTATTAGGGTCACGGTCAGTGTTATACTTTGGTTTAGGTTTGAGGTTAGTGTTAGGGCTCATATTAGCATTTGGTTTAAGGTTAGCATAATAATTGGATTAGGTTTAAGATTCAGGGTAGGTTTAGGGAAATTGATAGGGTTAGGGTAAGCTTAGGGTTAGCAGTATAATAAGGGTAATGTTTAGGGTAATGGATACAGTTAGACTTAAGGTTAGGGCTAGGGTTGTGGTTAGGATTAGGTCTTGTGTTAGGGTTAAGGTGAGGGTTAGAACTCGGATTAGGTTTTGGCTTATGTTTAGCATAAGGGTTAGGTTCTGAGCTATGGTTAGGTCTAGGCTGAGAGTTAGGTTCAGAGTTAGGTCTAGGGATAGGATTATGGTAAATTTTGGGTTAGGTTTGGGCTTAGGGTTAGACCTAGGTTTAGTGTTAGGGTCAGAATAAGGGTCAGGGTTAAGTTTAGGTTTGGGATAGTGTTAGAGCTAAAATGAAGTCTAGGGTTAGGACTATTAATAAAGTTAGGGTTTTGGTTAGTCTAAGGATAGAGATAGGTCTAGAGTTACTCTTAGGTTTTAGGGTTTCACTTAAGGTAAGGGTTTGATTTAGATCTAGGGTTAGAGCTATGTTTAGGGTTAGAGTTAGAGTTAAAGCTAGGTTTAGGGCTCGGTTTAGGGCTAGTTTTTGTGTTAGGGTTAGGGCTAGAATTAGGGCAACAGCTAATATAACAACAAAGGTTAAATTAGGGTTAGTTTTAGGGTTAGGATTAGGGGTATTTTGAGTGTCAGGCTTAGGTTTAAGGTTAGAGTGATATTTATAGCTATGGTTCTTGTTAGGATAAGAGTCAGAGTCAGGGTTAGTTTTAGGGTTAGCGTTAGGACTCGAATTAGGGCTATTTTTAATGTTAGTGTTCGGGTTGAGTGTAGGGCAGTGTTTAGATCTAGAGTGAGTGTTAGGATATGAGTAACGTTTAAGGTGAGGCTTATAACTCAAATTAGGGTGAGGTTTAGGTCTAGGTGTAGTTTTAGTATTTGGTTTTAGTTAAGGTTTAGGGTTAGGGCTATTGCTCAGTTTTGGTTTAATGCTAGGATTAGGGTTAAGGCTAGTTTTATGATTATCATTAGGGTTAGGGCTAGTGTTAGTGTTAGGCTTAGGCTTAGGTTTAAGGTTCGATTCAGAGTTAGGGTTAGGGGTAAGACTAACATTAGGGCAAGTGTTAGGGCTAGTGTTAGGTTTACAGTAGAGGATATGGATAGAACTAGGGATAGGGCTAGGGCAAGAGTTAGAGTCAGTCTTAGGGCTAGGGTTAAGATAGTGTTAGAGATAGAGCTAAATTAGGGCTAGGATTAGGGCTAGGTTTTGTGTTTAGCTTAAGCCTACAGTTAGGGTTAGGGTTAGGTTTAAATTTAGGGTAAGGGATGACATTATACCTAGGCTTAGAAGTAGGTTTAGGGTTAGAATTAGGGTTAGGTGTGGGTCTAGATATAGGGTTATGATTAAGTCTAGGTTTAGGACTAGGATGAGGGCTAGGTGTGTTTTTCAGGTTAGGGTTAGGATTAGTGCTAGTGCTAATTTCAGGTCCAGAATTATGGTTAAAGATAGTTTTAGGGTTAGGTTTATGGCTATGTCTAGGCTAAGGGTTAGGTGTTGGGTTACGGTCAAGTTTAGAGCTAGGGGTATTATTAGGGTCAAGATTTGGGTTAGGGTTTGGGATAGGATAAGGTTTCAAGTTTGGGCTTGAAGTAGTTTTAGGGTTAGGTTTAGGGTAATGATAGCGTTAGGTTTAGAATTCAGGTTAGGTTTAGGGTAATGGAAGGGTTAGGATTTGGGATAGGGTTAGGTTTATGCCTAGAGTTATCATTATGGTTAGAGTTATGGTTATGTTAATGGATAGAGTTAGATATCAGTTTAAGGCTAAAATTATGGTTACAATTAGCTCTACAATTAGTTAGGGTTAGGTTAGGTTTAAAGCTAGGGTTAGGGTTCTGATTAGGGATAGGTTTGGGGTTATGTTAAGGCTAGGGTTAGTGTTACAGCTAATGTAATACTAGGTTTACAATTAGGGCTAGTTTTAGGATTTTAGTTCTAGGTTTAGTGTTAGGGTGATGTTTAGAGCTAGAAGTGTTAGGGTCAGTGTCCGGTTCTGGGTTAGGTTTCGGGTTCAGCTTCAAACTTGAATTAGGGCTAGGTTTAGGTCTAGGTATAAGTTTAGGATTTGGTTTAGGTTAATGGTTAGGGTTAGAGCTATGGCTTAGTTTTGTTTTAGGGTAGGGCTAGCATTGGGGCTTATTTTAGGATTAGTGTTATGGTTTGGGCTAGTGTTAGGGCTAGGCTTAGGCTTCAGGTTAGGGCTAGATTTAGAGTTATGTTTTGTCTAATGTTAGTGCTAGGGATAAGGACAGGGAAAGAGTTAGCACTAGGGTGAGGCCTAGGGTTAGGGTTACGGTAAGGGATAGGGTTAGAATGAGTGATAGGGCTAGTCTGAGAGTTAGAGTTAGTCATAGGGCTAGGGTTAGGTTTAAGTTTAGAGATAGGGCTAAATTATGGCTAGTGTTATGTTAGAGCTAGAGTTAGGGCTAGTTTTAGGTTTATGCTTAGGCATCGAGTTAGGGTTAGATTTAGAGTTATATTTTGATCTAGGGTTAGTGCTAGGGCTAAGGATAAGGCAATGGTTTCCACTAAGGTTAGGGTTAGAGTTAGGTTTTAGTTTAGGGTAAGGGATGTGGTTATTGCTAGGCTTGGGGCAAGGGTGAGGGTTAGTTTTAGGGTGAGAAATAGGGTTAAGGTTAGGGTTATGATTAAGTCTATGTTTAGGGCTACGATAAAGACTAGGGTTTGTTTTAGGGTTAGGGAGAGTATTAGGACTATGGCTGTTGTCAGATGTAGGGTTACAGTTAGGGCTAGATTTAGTGTTAGGGTTATGTCTTGGTCCAGTGTAAGGTTTAGGTTTTTGGTTAGGGTCAGGTTTAGATCTAGAGTTATTTTTAGAATCAGGGTAAGGATTAGGGTTTGTATTAAGTTAGTGTTTAGTAAAGGACTCAAATTAGTGTTAGATTTAGGGTTAGAGTAATGACAGGGTTAGGTTAAGGGTTTAGGTTTGGTTTAGTGTAATATATAGGGTTAGGGTTAGGCCTAGGGTTATCAGCATGGTTAGGGTTATCGTTAATGTAATAGATAGTATTAGCCCTAAGGTTAAGGCTAGAGTTATGTTTAGGATTAAGGCTAGTGTTTGGGTTAGGTTTAGGTTTAAGTTTAGGTTTAAAGCTAGGTTTAGGACTCGGATTAAGGCTAGGTTTTGGGTTAGGTTAGGGCTAGGATTAAGGCTACCGCTATTGTATGAAGTAGGTTTATGATTACAGCTAGTTATAGAGTTAGAGTTAGGTCTAGGTCTAGTGTTAAGGTTAGGTTAACAGTGATGATGATGTTTAGAGTCCAGGTTAGTGTTAGGGTCAGAGTCAGATTCAGGGTAAGTTTTCGGTTTAGGGTTAGATTATAGTTAGGGATAGAGTTAGGGCTAGGTGTAGGGTTAAGTTTTGGTTTAGGATAAGGGTTAAGTTTAGGGCCATGACTTGGTTTTGTTTTAGGGCTAGGGGTAGGGTTATGGCCAGTTTTAAGGTTAGTCTTAGGGTTAGGGCTAGTGTAAGTGTGAGATTTAGGCTTAGGTTAAGAATTAGGGATAGGAGTAGAACTATGGCTAGATTTACTCTTAGGTTTAGGGTTAAATATAGAATTAGGTTTAGATCTAGGTTTTGAGATAGGGCTAAGTATAGGGCTAGGTAGTAGGTTTAGGGTTGGCTGTATGATGATGTTAAGGGATAGGGTTAGAACTAGGTATTTGGCTAGTGTGAGAGTTAGAGTTAGTCTTAGTGCTAGGGTTAGGGTTAGGGATAGGGCTAAATTATGTCTTGGATTAGGACTAGGGTTAATGTTAGGGTTAGGCCTAGGGTTATGGCTAGGGTCAGTGTTAGGTTTAGGGTAAGGGATGGGATTATAGCTAGTTTTAGGACTAGGGTGAGAATTAGGGTTAAGGTTAGGGCAAACATTAGGGTTAGGGTTATGATTAAAGCGAGGTTCATGGCTAGGATGTGGGCTAAGTTTTGTATTAGGGTTAGAGCTAGTATTAGAGCTTGGGATTATGCTAGGTCTAGGGTACAGTTAGGGATAGTTTTAGGGTTAGGTTTACGGCTAGGTCTATTGTAAAGGTTAGGTTTCTTGTTAGGGTCAGGTTTAGAGCTATGGGTATTATTAGTTTCAGGGTTAAGTTTAGGGGTTTTTTTTAGGTTAAGGTTTAGGTTTAGAGCTCATATTAGTCTTATGTTTAGGAATAAGTAATGACATCATTAGTTTTAGGGTTCAGGTTAGGTGTGTATTAATAGGTAGGGTTAAGGCTAGTGCTAGGATTAGGGTTCTGCCCAGGTTTAGCATAAGCATTTTAGTTATCTTAGGGTAATTAATAGGGTTAGAGCTAGGGTTAGGGCTAGGTTTATGTTTAGGAGTATGTCTAGGGTTAGGCTTAGGTTTATAGTTAGGGCTAGGGTTATTTTTAGGGTTATCTTTAGGGTTAAACCTAAGATAGGGCTTAGATTGGGGCTAGGTTTTGTGATAGGTTATGGGTATGACTATTGTAATAACTAGTGTAATGTTTACGACCAGTTTTATGGTTAATGTTATGGCTACGTGTAGTTTTAGGGTTTGTTTTAGGGTTAGGGTGAAGTTTAGAGCTAGGATTAGTGTTAGTGTCAGGGACAGTGTTTGGGTAGGGTAAAGGTAAGTGTTAAAGCCAGAATTAGGATTAGGGTTAGGTCTAGAGGTAGGGTTAGAGTTTGGGTTAGGTTAAGGGTTATTGTTAAGGCTAGGTCTAGTTTGTCTTCAGGACTAAAGCTATAGTTATGGCCAGATTTAGGATTAAGTTAGGGTCTAGGGCTAGTGTTAGGTTTAGGTTTATGTATAAAGTTACCAGTAGGGCTAGTGTTAGTGTTCAGTTTAGGGTTAGGTTTAGATTTAGAACTAAGGATAGTGTTAGGGTCAGAATAATGGTCAGGGACAGGGTTAGAATTTGGGTTATAGTTAGATCTAGAATGAAAGCTAGGGTTAGGACTAGTTATAAAGTTATAATGTTTTGGTTAGGCTAAAGATTAGTGCTGAGAATACGGTTAGCATTTTGGTGACGGTTTGGCTTAGGGTAAGGGATAGGGTTAGAGCTAAGGTTAGGACGAGGGTTGGGGTTAGGTTTAGGATTAAAGCTCGTGTTAGGGCTTGGACTAGGGCTAGTTTTTTATTAGGGTTAGGGCTAGTGTTATGGTTATGGCTATTGTAAGATAAAGGGTACTATTAGGGTTAGTTTTAGGGTTAAGTTTAGGGCTAGGTCTAGTGTAAGTGTTAGGATTAAGGTTAGGGTGATATTTAGAGCTAGGTTTAGTGTTTGGCTATGAGTCAGGATCATTGTTAGATTTAGGGTTAGGGCTAGGTTTCAAATTAGGGATAGGGTTAGGTCTGGTGTAGGCTTAGGGTTTGGTCTAGGGTAAGGGTTAGTTTTAGGGGTATAGCTCGGTTTTGTTTTATGGCTAAGGCTAGAGTTAGGGCTAATTTTAGGAATGGCATTAGGGTTAGAACTAGTTTCAGGGTTAGGCTGAGATATCAGATTAGGGTTAGTTTTAGAGATAAGTTTCGATCTAGAGTTAGTGCTAAGGCTAAGGATTATGACTAGGGTTAGGGCTTGGGTTAGGGTTATGGCAAGAAATATGGTTAAATTTAGAGATAGGTTTTGATATAGAGTTAGTGCTATGGCAAGGGTTATGAATAGGGTTAGGGCTTGGTTTAGGGTTATGGTAAGGGATAGGGTTAGAAGTAGGGATAGGTCTTGTGTGCAAATTATATTTAGTCTTAATTCTAGGTTCAAGGTTAGGGTTAGGAATAGGGCTATATTAGGGCTAGGATTAGGGCCAGGTTTAATATTAGGGTTAGGGCTAGATTTAGGGTTATTATAAGGACTAGGGCTAGGGTTAGGTTTAGGATAAGGGTTAAGGTTTAAGCTATGGTTAGGGCCAGGGGGAGTGTTAGGTTTAGTGTTAGTTCTAGGTTACGGTTATGGTTATGTTTATTGTTAGGGTTAGGGTTGGGTTAGGGCTAGGGTTTTCCTTAGGGTTAGGGTTAGTTTTAGAGTAATGTATTAGATTAGATGTAAGTTTAGTTTTAGGGTTAAGTTTAGGTTATGGTTAAATTTAGGTTTATGGATAGGTTCAGTTTCTATTTATGGTAAGGTTTAGGGTTAAGTTTATGGCAAGGGTTAGGTTTAGGGTTAGGTCGAGGATTAGGTTTATGATTAGGGTTAGGAATAGGGTTAGGTTTAGGGCTAGGGTTATTATTATGGTTAGGGTTATGGTTAGGGTAATGTTAGGGTTAGAACTAGGGTTAGTATTAGGGTTAAGGTTAGGATTAGGGCTAGGGTTAGGTTTATGTTTAGGAATAGGGTTATGGTTATGTTTTGGTTAAGTGTTAGGCTTTGAACTAGGTTTATATGTAAGGTGAGTATTAGGGTTAGGACTACATTTAGGATTATGGTCATGCTTATGGTAGGTTTAGGCCTCAGATTAGGGTTAGGTTTTGTGTTAGGTTTAGGCCCAGGTTAAGGCTATGTGTAATGCAAGATATAGGGTTCTGATTATAGCTAGTTTTAGGGTTAGTGTTATGGCTCTGTCTAGTGTTAGGTTTAGGTTTTGGATTAGGTTCAGGGTTAGAGCTAGGTTTAGTGTTATTTTTAGGTTCAGTGTTCAGGTTAGAGTTAGGTTTAGGGTGAAAGCCAGAATTAGGACTAGGGTTAGGTCTAGGGATAGGGTTATTGTTTGCTATAGGTTAAGTATTATGTTAGGGCTAGGGCTCAGGTTAATTTTAGGTCTAGGTCTAGAGTTATGGCTATATTTAGATTTAGATCTAGGGCTAAGGTTAGCGTTAGTTTTAGGTATAAGTTTACTGGTAGGGCTCGGGTTAGGGTTTGGATTAGTCTATGGATTAGGATTAGGACTAAGTTTAGCATTATGGATAGGGTTTGGCTTAGGGTAAGTGATAGAGTTAGAGCTAGGGTTTGGGCTAGGTTTAGGCTTAGGGTTAGGGCTAGTGTTAGGTTTAGGTTTAGGTTTACATCTAGGGTTAGGGCTCAGATTAGGGCTAATTTTTTCTGTTAGGTTTAGGGCTAGGGTTAGTGCTATGGCTAATATAAGAACTAAGGTTATGATTAGAGTTAGTATTCGGTCTATATCTAGTGTTATCATTATCTTTAGTTTTAGTGTGATATTTAGAACTAAGGTTAGTGTTAGAATATAAGTCAGAGTCAGGGTTAATTTTAGGACCAGGACATGAATTAGAGCTCGAAGCTTATGGTTAGGTTTAGGTTTAGGGTTTGGTTTAGGTTAACATTTAGGGTTAGGACAATGGCTCGGTTTTGTTCAAGGGATAAGGCTAGGGTTATGGTTTGTTTTAGGATTAGTGATAGTGTTAGGTCTAGTGGTAGTTTGAGGATTAGGCTTAGGGTTAGGTTCAAATGTAGAGTTATGATTAGATCTAGGGTAGGGTCTAGGGCTAGGATTACAGTTAAGGTTAGGGCTTATGTTCAGTTTATTTTAAAGGATAGGGTTAGAAGTAGAAATAGGGCTATAGTGAGAGTTAGAGTTAGTCTTAGGCCAAAGTTAGGGGTAGAGTTAGAATTAGGGCTAAATTAGGCCTAGGATTAGTGCTAGGGTTAGTGTTAGGGTTAGGCCTATGGTTAGGGCTAGACATATGGTTATAGTTAGGGTTAGGATTAGTGATAGGGTTAGGGGAAAGGATGGGGTTATACCTAAGTTCAGGTCTAGGGCGAGGGTTAAAATTAGAGATAGGGCTATAGTTAGGGTTTGGGTTAGGATTAAGGCTAGGTATAGGCCTAAGATGAGGACTAGTGTTTGTGTTAGTGTTAGGGCTAGGATTAAGTCTGGGGCTAATGTCAGGTCTGGGTTTATGGTTATGGTTAGTTCTAGGGTTATGTTATGGGTAGTTCTAGTGTAAGGGTTAGGTTTAGGTTAAGGATCAGGTTTAAAGCTAGGTGTATTATTAGGGTCAGAGTTCGAGTAGGGTTTAGTTTAGGTTAAGATTTAAGGTTAAGTCTTGAATTAGCATTAGAGATAGGATTAGGGCTTGGCTTAGGGTAATTGATAGGGTTAGGTTTAGGGTTCAGGTTAGGTTTAGAGTAATGAATAGGTTTAGTGTTAGCAGTAGTGTTAGCATTAGGCCTGGGATAGCATTTGTGTTACACTTATCTTTAGGGTAATGGATAGTGTTAGAGCTAAGTTTAGTGGTAGGGTTAAGGTTAGAATTAGGACTATGGTTAGAGTTAGGCCTACGGTTCTTGTCAGGGTTAGGTTTGGGCTAAGTGTTAGTGTTTGAGCTAGAATTAGGGCTAGTGTGAGCTTTAGGGTTAGAGTCAGGGCTAATGTTAGGGTTAGGGTTAGGGTTATGTTTAGTTTAAGGTTAGAGTTTGAGCTGGGTGAGGATTAGGGTTAGGTCTAGGATTATGGTTAGGGTTACAATAAGGGCTAAGTTTAGGGCTAGGATAAGGGCTAGGTTTTGTGTGATGTTTATGGCTAGCATTAGGGCTGTTGGTAATGTCAGAGCTAGAGATATGGTTATGGCTAGTTTTAGGGTTAGGTTATGGATAAGTCTAGTGTTCTACTTAGGTTTTGGGTTAATATAAGATTTAGAGCTAGGGTTTGTTTTAGGTAACAGTCATTTTTGGGGTTAGGATTAGGTTTAGGGTGAGGGCCAGATTTAGGACTAGTGTTGGGTATAGGGATATAATTAGTTTTTTCTTTAGGTTAACAGTTATTGTTAGGGCTAGTGCTAGGTTTTTGTTTAGGGCTTAAGCTAGATTTATGACTCTGTTTAGGATTAGGTTTGGTCTAGTGCTAGTGTTACTGTTATGTTTAGGTATAGGTTTACTAGTAGGGGTAGGGTTAGGGTTCGCTTTAGGGTTAGTGTCAGGTTTAGACCTAGGGTTAGTGTTAGGGTCAGAATAAGGGTCAGGATTAGAGTTAAGTTAGAGCTAGAATAAGGGCTATGGTTAGCACAAGTAATAGAGATTGGGTTTTAGGTAGGCTAAGGATTATGGTTAGGGCAAGGTTAGCATTAGTGTGAGGGTTTGGCTTAGGGTAAGGGATAGGGTTAGAGGTATAGTTAGGGTTAGGGTTAGGGTTAGGATTAGGGTTAAACCTAGGTTTAGGGCTCAGAATAGGGCTAGGATTTGTGTTAGCATTAAGGCTACAACTAATGAAAGAACTAGGATTCCAATTAGGGCTAGTTCTAGGGTTAGCGTTAGGTCAAAATTTAGAGCTAGGTTTACTGTTAGGGTCTGAGTAAGGGTCAGGGTTACTTCTAGGGTTAGGGTTAGGACTCAAATTAGGCTACGTTTAGGGCTAGCTGTAGGTTTAGGGTTTGGTTTAGATTAAGGGTTAGGGGTAGGGTTATGGCTCAATTTTGTTTTAGGGCTAGGGTACTTTTAGGGCTAGTTTTCCAATTAGCATTAGGGTTAGGGCTAGTGTTAGAGTGAGCTTTAGGCTTAAGCGTAGGGTTAGATCCAGGTTTAGGGCTAGGGTGAATGTTAGGTCTAGGGTTTGGGCTAGGCCTATGGATAGGGTTTTGTTTTGGTAACAGATAGGTTTATAACTAGGTATAGAGCTAGGGCGAGAGTTAGAGTCATTCTTAGGGTTAGGGATAGTGTTAGGTTTAGGGTTAGGGCTAAATTAGGGCTACATTTAGGGCTAGGGTTAGTGTTAGGTTTAGAGTTAGGGTAAGGTATGATGTTACAGCTACATTTAGGGCTAGGGCAAAGCATATAATTAGGGTTAGGGCTATGGTTAATGTTAGGGTTAGGAGTAAGGCTAGGCTTAGGGATAGGTTTAAGGCTAGGGTTTGTTTTGGGGTTAGGGCTAGTATTAGGGATAGGGCTAATGTCAGGTTTAGGGTTATGGTTAGGGATAGTTTGTAGGGTATTATGGCAAGTTCTATTGTAAGTGTTAGGTTGAAGGTTAGGGTCAACTTTACTGCTAGCAGTGTTATTAAGGTCAGAGTCATTGTTAGGGTATGGGTTAGGTTAAAGATTAGGCTTAGGGCTCAAATTAGCATTAGGGTTAGTGTTAGTGTTAGGGTAATTGTACGGTTAAGTTTAGGGTTAAGGTTAGATTTAGAATAATGGACAGGTTTAGGTTTAGGGATAGGGTTAGTTTTAGGCCTAGGGATAGAATTAGGTTAAGGTTATGGTTAGGGTAATAGTTTGGATTACAGCTACAGTTAGGACTAGGGTTATGGTTAGGTTAGAGAAATGGTCAAGGCTAGTCCAAGGGTTAGAATTTGGTTAGGGTTAGGGTTAGGGTAATGAATAAGATTAGATCTAGGGATAGGGCTAGGATTATGGTTAGGATTAAGGCTATATTTTGGGTTAGATTTCGGGTTAGGACAAGCATTATGGTTAGGTTTAAGTTAAGTGTTAGGGCTAGGGTTAGGTTTAGGGCTAGGGTTAAAGCTAGGGTTAGGGCTATGATTAGGTCTAGGTTTTGAGTTAGGTTATGGTTATTTGGGGCTAGGGCTAATGTTACAACTAGTGTTATGATTAGGGCTAGTGTTAAGTTTTAGCATTATGTCTAAATCTAGTCTGTAGATTAGATTTAGGTTTAGGGTAATTAGATTAGAGATAGGGTTAGTGTTACTGTCAGAATCAGGATCAGTGTTACTGATCAGAGTTAAAGATAGACTCGAATTAGGGCTAGGGTTAAGGCTAGGTGTATATTTAGGGTTTAGTAATGATTAGGGTAAGAATTAGAGATCAGACTAATGTCAAGTCTAGGATTATGGTTTGGTTAGGGTTAGTGTTAGGGCTTTGTCACAGTTTTGTTTTCCAGCTAGTGCTAGTGGTATGGTGAGGTTTAGGCTTAGATTTATTGTTATGGTTAGATCTAGGTTTAGGGCTAATGTTAAGGCTAGTGTTAGGGTTATTAACGAATAGAGTTAGAACTAAAAATAGGACAAGGGCGAGAGTTAGAGTTAGTCTTAGGGCTAGGGTTAGGGTTAGGTTTAGGGTTAGGGCTAAATTAGGGCTAGATTTAGGGCTAGGGTTAGTGTTATGGTTAGGCCTATGGTTACAGTTAGGTTAGGGGAACAGATGGGGTTATAGCTAGGTTTAGGGCTAGGGTGAGGGTTAGATTTAGGGTTAGGGCTAGGGTTAGGATTAAGGCTATGTTTAGTGTTAGAATGAGGGTTTGTGTTAGGTCTAGGGCTAGGACTAGGGATTGGGCTAATGTCAGATCTAGATTTATGGTTACTGTTAGTTTTAGTGTTAGGTAATGGCTAGGTCTAATGTAAGGGTCAGGTTTAGGTAAGGGTCAGTTTTAAAGCTAGGTGTATTATTAGGGTCAGGGTGCAGTTAGGGTTTGGTTTAGGTTTACCTTTAGGGTTAGGGTTATGGATAGGGTAATGGATAGGATTAGGTTTAGGGTTCAGGTTATATTTAGAGTCATGGATAAGGTTAGTGTTAGCAATAGGGTTATCATTATGCCTAGGGTTAGAAGATGAGTTAGGCTCATCTTTAGGGTAATGGATAGTGTTAGAGCTAAGGTTAGGGCTAGGGATAAGGTTACGGTTAAAGCTAGGGTTAGGGTTAGGCCTAAGGTTTGTGTCAGGGATAGTTTTAGTTTAAGTATTAGCATTTGATTTAGGGTTAGGTCTTGGTGAGAGTTAGGGTTAGAGTCAGGTCTAGGGTTAGGGTTAGGGTTACATTTAGAGTAAGGGTTATAGTTTGAGCTAGGTTTAGGGCTCGGGTGAGCTTAAGATTATGCTTAGGTCTATGGTTATGTTTAGGGTTATGATTAGGGCTAGGTTTAAGGCTAGGATAAGGGCTAGGTTTTTTGTGAAGTTTAGGGCTAATGTTAGGGCTATGAGAAATATAACAGCTAGGAATATGTTTATGGCTATTTTTATGGTCAGGTTTATGGATATGTCTGGGGTTAGGGTTCGGTTTTGGGTTAGGAATAGGTTTAGAGCTAGAATTTGTTTAGGGTTAAGGGTCATTCTTCAGGATAGTCTTAGATTTAGGGTCAGTGCCAGAATTACGACTGGCATTGGGTCTAGGGATAGGGGTAGTCTTTAAGTTAGGTTAATGGTTATTTGTAGGGCTAGTGCAAGGTTTTTGTTTAGGGCTAGGGCTAGATTTATGACTATAATTAGGATTAGGTTTCATCTAGTGCTAGTGTTACTGTTAGGTTTAAGTATAGGTTTACCGGTATAGGAAGTGTTATGGTTCGGTTTAGTATTAGGGTCAGGTTTAGACTTAGGGTTAGTGTTAGGGTCAGAATAAGGGTCAGGGTTAGGGTTAGGTTTAAAGCAAGAATGAGGGCTAGAATAGGACTAGTAATACAGTTAGGGTTTGGGGTAGGCTAAGGATTAAGTTTAGGACTATGTAACATTAGGGTGATGGCTTGGCTTAGGGAAAGGGATGGGCTTAGAGATAGTATTAGGGTTAGTGATTGGTTTAGGGGTAGGGTTAGGGTGTGGGATTGTCTTAGGGTTAAACTTAGGGTTAGAGCTTGGATTAGCACTAGGCTTTGTGTTAGCTTTAGGGCTATGGCTAATGAAAAAAAACTTGGTTTCTGATTAGGGCTAGTTCTAGGGTTAGCGCTAGGGTTAGTGTATAGAGCTAGGGTTAGTGTTAGGATCCGAGTCAGGGTCAGGGTTACTTCTAGGGTTAGGTTTAGCACTGAAATTATGGCTGGTTTAGGGCTAAGTTTAGGGTTAGTGTTTGGTTTAGGTTAAGGGTTAGGGTTAATTTTATGGCTAAGTTTTCTTTTAGGGCTAGGTTAGTGTTAAAATAAGTTTTTCAATTAGCATTAGTGTTTGGGCTAGTGTTAAGATGAGCTTTAGGCTTCAGGTTAGGGTTAGATTCACATTAGGGCTAGGGCAATGTTTACAGCTAAGTTTAGGGCTATGGATAGGGCTAGAGTTTGGGTTATGGTAAGGGATAGGTTTAGAACTAGGGCTAGATCTACAGTGAGTGTTAGAGTTAGTCTTAGGGCTAGGGATAGGGTTGGTTTAGGGTTAGGTTTAGGGTTAGGGCCAAATTAGTGCTAGAGTTAGTATTAGGTTTAGGCCTACGTTTAGTGCTAGGGTTAGGGCTAGGATTTGTGTTAGAGTTAGGGCTAGGATTAGGGCTAGGTCTTATGTCAGGTCTAGGGTTATGTTTAGGGATAGTTTTAGGGTTAGGTTTATAGCCAGATCTATTGTAAGGTTTAGGTTGAATGTTAGGTTCAGCTTTGCAGGTAGGGTATTATTAGGTTTGGAATCAGGGTTAGGGTACGTGTTAGGTTAAGGTTTATGGTTAGGGCTCAAATTAGCATTAGGGTTCATGTTAGGCTTAGGGTATTGGATATGGTTATGTTTAGGGTTCAGTATAGGTTTAGGATAATGGACAGCCTTATGGTTAGGGATGGTGTTATGTTTAGGCCTAGGGATAGAATTCAGTTAGGGTTATGGTTAGGGTAATGGATAGGATTAGAGCTACAGTTAGGTCTAGGGTTATTGTTAGGTTAGGGCTATGGTTATTGTTAGGCCTAGGGTTAGAATTCTGTTAGGGTTATGGTTAGGGTAATAAATAAGATTAGAGCTAGGGTTAGGGCAAGGGTTATGGTTAGGATTAGGGCCATGGTTTGGCTTAGATCAAGGTTTAATTTTGGGGTTAGATTTAGGTTAAGTGTTAGGGCTAGGGTTACAGTTAGGGATAAGGTTAAATCTAGGTCAGGGATCAGATTAGGGCTAGGTTTTGGTTTATGTTAAAGATAACATAGGACTACGGCTATTGTAAAAATTAGAGTTAAGATTAAGACTAGTTTTAGAGCTATCATTAGGTCTATGTCAAGGTCTAGGTCAAGGTCTAGTGTTTATATTAAGTTTAGGGAGATGATTAGAGATAGGGTTAGTGTTAGAATCAGAGTCAGGATCAGTGTTACTGATCAGGTTAGGGATAGGATTTGAATTAGGACTAGGATTAAGGCTAGGTGATGGGTTAGGTTTTGTGTTAGTGTTAGGGTAAGAATTAGGGAAAGGGCTAATATCAGGTCTAGCATTACCCTTAGGCTAGGGTTAAGGTTAGGGCTATGTCTCAGTTTTGTTTTAGAGCTATGGCTAGGATTAGGGCTAATTTTAGGATTAGCGATAGTGTTAGGGCTAGTGGTAGGATGCAGTTTAGGCTTACATTTATTGTTATGGTTAGGGCTAGAGCCTGCATTAGGGTTAGGTTTAAGGCTAGTGGTAGTGTTATGGAAACGAATAGGGTTAGAACTAGAAATAGGACTGGGGTGCGATTAGAGTTATTCTTTGGGCTAGGTTTAGGGGTAGATTTAGGTTTAGGGCTAAATTATGGCTAGGATTATCACTAGGGTTAGCGTTAGGGTTAGTGTTAATGTTAGGGTTAAGGTTAGATTTAGGGGAAGGGATAGGCTTATAGCCAGTTTTAGAGCTAGTGTTCAGGTTAGAATTTGATTTAGGGCTAGTGTTAGGGTTTGGATTAGGATTAAGGCTAGGTTTAGTGCCAGGATGAGGGTATGTGTTAGGGCTGGGGCTATGATTAGGGCTAGGGCTAATGTCAGGTCTAGGTTCAACGTAAGTGGTAGTTTTATGGTTAGGTTATCTCTAGGTCTAGTGTAAGGGTTCGGTTTAGGGTAAGGGTCACGTTTAGAGCTAGGTGTTTTATTAGGGTAAGTGTCTGGTTATGGTTTGTCCGGCTGTGGCTCACAGGGGCCCCAGCAAACTTCTAGTTGCCAGCTGATTGGCTCCTCTGCGGTGATGCTCATTGGGCTGTTTCCCCGCACTTTCAGACCACGAAGCTTCTCATTGGGGGGTGTTTTTTGGCTCTGCCCACGCGACCCAGCCAATAGACCTCAAGAGCAAAAGGGGTGGGGGAAGTTGAGAGGCTTGTGGGAAGCCGGTGGTGGCAGTTGGGCTCTGAGGGAATTCCTGAAGAGCTCATGTGGTGTGGCATGTGTGTTCTAAAAATAAAGTTCATTTCTGCTTGACAAGTGGCTCATGACTTGTGCCCACCAGACTGCAGCATTTGGTGGCTCCCAAGGGGAATTAATGAGGGTAAGTGATAAAGTAAACTGATCACCTCTGAGGGCAGGGCGAGAGGATGGGTAGCCATTTTAAGATTCTTCTTTTGTTTTGTTTCACTTCTGTTTTAAGTTGCCTGTCCCTGGAGAGGTGTAAGATGGAAGAAAAACCACTCCCATCAGAGGAAAAAAACTATTTGCATTTGAGGAACAGATAGGGAGAAAGGACAGATGTACATTTCAGGAGGATAGAAAGGCTTTTATAATGATTTTTTTTGTTGTTCCATTTTTGTTTCATTCTGTTTCGGTTTTCTTTGGAATTATCTTGTTGGGTTGTATTATACTTATAGTAGAAATATGGGATCATAAATTAGTAAAAAACAAACTGAAAGAGAGTTAAGTAAATTGTTAGAGGAAGGAGGCATCTCAGTAAAATCAAGAACAGTCAGGGCATACGTTGATACAATACAAAAATGTAGCCCATGGCTTTTTAAGGAGGAGTTGTTAAATATATAACAATGGAACCATCATGGTGAAGATTTAAAAAGAATAGAAAAGAAAAGCCCAGGGAATTTGCCAGTTGGCATATTGCTATTGTGGACATTCATATCTTGTTTGCTTAGTCCAAAGCCTTCAGTTCAGACAATGGTAGAGGAAAGAGAAGACATAAAAATTCATGTAAAAGAGAAGGTCTCTCGAGCTAGTCAGACAGAGGAAAAAAAATTCAAGTAAAAGAGAAGGTCTCTTGAGCTAGTTAGACAGAGGAAGAACGTTTAGAGCAGAAAAAGCCATCAGGGGAAAAGTTACAACATGAGAGTGCTACTAACACCTTTCTATCACCATAGGGCGTAAGTGTCCAACCAACAGTGCCACCTTCATATGCTGGGAGGCCCCCAAGCCCCGTAGTTGATAGATGGGATCCTGAGACAGGACCTCAAATATTAACATGCCATGAATTTGAGCAGGCAGGAGGGCAGCGAATTCACCATGCTTTAGATTTCATGGTGAATCAGCTAAAAGTGAAGCAGCTAAAAGAGGCTGTAACAACCTATGGTCCTCAAGCACCCTTCACTGTAAGCATGGTCGAATCCATTACCAACTTGAACATGATGCCAACAGATTGGGCTAGTATGTGTAAAGCTGTGCTAAATGGAGGACAATACCTGTTATGGAAGGTTGCCAATGAGGAATTTTGCAAGGAGTCAGCTAGGCAAAATGCAGCAGTGTTTATCCTCAGAGAAATCTAGATATGTTGTTAGGAAAGGGACCTTATGAGGATCATCAGCAACAAATTGCATATGATCCTGGTGTATACTTACAAATTGCTGTTGATGTGATTAGGGCATGGAAGACTTTACAAGTACATGGAAGTTTACAAAGTCAATTATGTAAGGTAATGCAAGGAGCTAATGAACCTTACACTGAATTTGTAGATAGGTATATTCAAACAGCTAGCAGAGTTTTGGGGAATACAGAACAAGCAACTCCATTAATAAAACAACTGGCTTAAGAGCAAGTGAATTGTTGGTGCAGAGAAGTCATTAGACCATGGAAACATGAAGATTTAAACACATATATTAAATTATGTAGAGACATTAATGAACAAGGGCAAGTCGTGGCAGCTGCAGTACAACAGGTTTTAGATGCCAGGCCAAAAACATGCTACAATTGTGAACAAACAGATATTTTAAAAGGAATTGCCCCATAGGAGGAGGGTTTAACAAAACTAGGTATCAAAGGAGTAGAATACTGGATATTTGCCCACGATGCCATAGAGGGAGACATTGGGCTAATGAATGCCATTCTCAAACTACCATAGAGGGTACTCCATTATCAAAAAACGAACAAGGACCAGGTGTTTAGCCATGATATCATGGAGAAAGGCATCGGGCTCCATTGCCAAAAAATGGACAGGGGGGTCCAATGCTGCGGGGCCCAAGACCACTAATATACGGAGCACTGGAGGAACCCAGCAACCCCATCAGGGTAGTGCCCAGGACACATTGTCCATTAAATCCCTCACTAGACAAACCAGAGGAAGTGCAGGATTGGACATCTGTGCCTCCACCAGAACAGTACTAACTCCAGAGATGGGAGTTCAAATCATTCCCACAGGGGTAAAAGGACCTCTTCCAAAAGGAACAGTAGGCTTATTATTGGGACGCAGTTCTTCTACTCTAAAAGGACTTATGATAAGTCCTGGGGTAATTGATTCAAATTATGAAGGTGAAATAAAAATTATAGCCAGTTCTCCAAAGGGTATATCAGTAATTTCACCAGGATATAAAATAGCACAGTTACTAATAATACCCAGCCTAATGATGAATTTTCCAGTTGTACCATAGAAAAAAGTTTCCAGGGGATTAGGCTCCACAGGTGTAGACTGGGCTATGCTTTCTTTAAATTTAGATTCTTGCCCTATGCTAAAACTAAATATTCAAGGACATGAATTTAATGGGCTACTGGATACAGGTGCAGAACTTAGCATAATCTCTCGTCAAGAATGGCCAAAACATTGGCCATTACAACAAGCCGCTCAAATGCATCAAGGCCTAGGAGTGGTGACTAATCCCCATAGAAGTGCAATGATATTAGATTGGAAGGATCCTGAAGGATGTAAAGGAACTATACAGCCATATGTATTGGATCATCTTCCTGTAAATTTACGGGGACAAGATGCCCTAGATCAATTAGGACTAACATTAACAAATAACATCAATCCAAATGTGCCCACTATTATGGCTAGACAAGGTTTTAGGAAAGGAAAAAGATTAGGAGAACAAGAACAAGGCATAGCAGCACCAATAGAAATAGATCAAGGAACAGACAGACATGAATTGGATTTTCAGGAGGGGTCAGTGAGACAATAAAAATTACTTGGAAATCAGAAAGACCAGTATGGGTTCCTCAGTGGCCCCTGACTAAAGAAAAGATACAAGCAGCCCATGACCTGGTCAAACAACAATTAGTGGAAGGACATATACAACATTCTGTATCTCCCTATAATACTCCCATTTTTGTCATCAAAAAGAAATCTGGTAAATGGAGATTATTGCAAGATTTTAGAGCCATTAATAATGAGATGGTTATTATGGGAACTGCTCATTCGGGGATTCCTCAATTGTCTGCTTTGCCAAAAATCTGGTATGTTTTAGTTATAGATATTAAAGTTTGTTTTTTTTTTCAATTCCAATTCATCCTGAGTATAGTCCACATTTTGCATTTACTATCCCTGCACTAAATCATGAAGGTCCTGATCAAATATATGAATGGAAACTACTCCCTCAAGGGATGGCTAACAGCCCAACTATGTGTCAAATTTATGTTAACAAAGTAATCCAGCCACTTAGAAATCAAAATCCTGAACTACAAATATTTCACTATGTGGATGATGTATTATTAGCACACAAAGATAAAAACACATTGCTAGAATGTTATTCCACACTTACAAACTTATTAAAAATTATAACCTAGAGATAGCAATAGATAAAGTACAATTGAATTTTCCAATTAATTATTTAGAAGTTCTATTATCCTCAACCAAGGTCTATCCACCAAAAACTCAAATATGAGTAGATCAACTCAAATCACTTAACGACTTTCAAAATTTATTAGGAGACATAAATTGGATAAGGCCTTATCTAGGTATACCAAAAGGAGAGTTGGGACATTTATTTGATACCCTAAAAGGTCCATCAGATCCAAATTCACCCCGAATGTTAACACCTGAATCAAGAAAGGCATTAAAAATCATTTAAACATATATGGAAAATATGCATTTGGATAGAATTGATATAAGTTTGCCTTTATTATTTATTGTACTACCAACAAAAAAATTCCTACATGAGTATTTTGGCAAGAAGGTCCATTATTATGGATACATTTATCTTATTCTCCTAACACTATTCTTACTAGGTATCCTGAGATTTTAGGACAATTAATACTCAAAGGAATAAAAGCAGCAAAGGGAGTGTTTGCAATTTCTCCCAATAAAATTATTACTCCATATACTATGGATCAAATTGATGAGTTAGCTAATGAGTTAAATACTTGGGCAATAATCATGTGTAAATCTAATGTTTCATTTGATAACCACTTACCATCTAATCCTTTGTTGTCTTTTTGGTCTTCGCATCCTGTCTTTCTTCCAAAAATGACAAGAGAAACACCTATCATGAATGCTCCAAATATATTCAGTGGTGGATCAAATAATGGTACATCAGCAGTAGTTACCCCTGATGAAACTTTTACATTTTTAGTACCCAAACAATCAGCTCAAAAGGTAGAGCTTAATGCATTATTACAAGCTTTTGTGATGTTTAAACATTCTGTATTTAATTTATTTTCTGATAGTCAGTATATAGTTAATGCTATAGTATTCCTTGAAAATGGTGGTAGGATTTCCCCTTCCTCTACTGTTTTTTTTTGTTTGTTTGTTTGTTTGTTTGTTTGTTTGTTTTTCACTATACAAAGTCTATTCTGGGACAGAAAATATCCATTCTTTATAGGACATATCAGTGCACATACGGGATTGCCTGGAGCCCGTTGTTTGGGAAATGATTTAGCAGATAAAACTACACATGACATACATATTTTTTCTATGCTAGAAGAAGCTACACATTTTCATAAATTCTTCCATGTCAATGCAAATACTTTCAAAAAGCATTTTAAAATAACTAAGGAACAAGATAGACGAATAATAAAACAATATCAAAATTGTGTGACCTTTTTACCACAAGTTAATCTTGGAGTCAATCCTAGAGGACTGATATCTATCCATATTTGGCAGATGGATGTCACACACTTGCCAGAATTTGGAAAATTAAAATATTTGCATGTTACAGTTGATACTTCTTCCGGATTTTTGATGGGCTCCCTTCATGCCGGAGAAAAACTAAAGATATTATAGCTCATTGCTTACAAAATTTTGCCACTGTGGGTGTTCCAAAACAGTTAAAAAGAGATAATACCCATGGTTATACTTCTACCTCTTTTAAACAATTTTGCTCATCATTTGGCATTACTCATATAACAGGAATCCCATAAAAGACACAGGGACAAGGCATAGTTGAAAGAGTTCATCAAACTATTAAAATGTACTTATTAAAGCAAAAAGAGGGAATTGGGAAGGGGTATATATTCCCCAAAGTTAAACTTAAAATAACCCTTTTTACTCCAAACTTTTAAAATTTGGATTCATCACGACTTAGTGCTGCAGAAAGACATATGTGTCCAAAAAATGTACATAAGCCCAAGGTACTTTGGAAGGATATTCTAACAGGACAATGGAAAGGTCTTGACCCAGTAATTGTCTGGAGTCGGGGGTCTGTTTGTGTGTTTCCACAGGGAGAACAGCAGCCAATTTGGATTTCAGAGAGATTAACTAAGGTCCTGACCCAGTGATTTTCTGGAGTCGGGGGTCTCTTTCTGTGTTTCCACAGGGAGAACGGCAGCTGATTTGGAATCCAGAGAGATTAACTAAAGCGATTTCTACAGACCAAAAAGAAGATGATTTGGCTCAAATCCATAACAGCTGATATCCAGAACACCAGTTTGGCTACCCTTACATCTACAACAGAACCGGATGCTTTTTTCAATATCTATTTTATTATTACCCTTTCCCACATCATGAAGTTCTATTTTGTTTTTTGAGCTCATACAGGCCTAGGTTAATGTTTTGCTGATCAGTTCTATTTTTTGACTATAGAGTTTTTAAACATTTCAATGGAGATTTCACCTGTAAAAAGTTATAAGTCCTTTACTATTATGTTATGTGTTGTATGTATTATATTATGTGTGCACACTTGTGTTGTATGTTTGTATGTACATATTTCCATGTATCATATATGATGAGCGCTCATGAATAAATGGATCCAATTTTTTTTTTATTCATGCTATTTAAATGGTTTAATTTAATCTGGGTAAACAGCTGTTGAGGATTGTTTTAATAGGTGAACAAAAAAGGAGTTTAACAGATCTGTTTGTTTACTTTCACCTTTCCTTTTCATTATATTTAATAATTCTGTTCAAGATAATATATATTGTTCAGAAAATTGTTTTCTTTTAGTGCCTTCTGGAATGTTACATAATTTTTTCTTTAGCCATTATTGCCAGAATTCCTATCTTCATTCCAGTCCTGGTGATATGGTTAAGGCTTGTGTTAGCATTAGGGTTCGGTTTTGGATAAGAATAATGGAAAGTGTTAGGTTTAGGATTCAGGTTAGATTTAGAGTAATGGATATAGTTATTGTTAGCGATAGGGTTAGCATTAGGCCTATGGTTAGCATTTGGGTTAGGCTTATCTTTAGGTTAATGGATGGAGTTAGAACTAATTTTAGGGCTTGGTTTAAGGTTAAGTTTATGGCTAGGGTTAGGTTTAGGTCTAGGTTTAGTGTCAGGTTTGGATTTAGGGTAAATATTATGTTTTGATCTCGGGTTAGGTCTAGGGCGAGGGTTAGGGTTAAAGTCAGAGTTAAGGTTAGGGTTAGTGTTATGATTAGGGAAAGTATTAGAATTTGAGCTAGGTTTAGGACTAGGGTGAGGGTTAGTGTTGGGGTTAGGTCTAGAGTTATGGTTAGGGTTACAATTAGGGCTAGGTTTAGGGGTAGGATAAGGGCTAGGTTTGTGTGATGTTATGGCTAGCGTTAGGGCTATGGATAATGTAAGAGCTCGGGTTATGGTTATGGCTAGTTTTAGGGTTAGGGTTATGGATAACTCTAGTATTAGGGTTAGGTTTTGGGTTAGGATAAGGTTTAAAGCTAGGGTTTGTGTTAGGGTAAGCATCAGTGTTTTGGTCAGGGTTAGGGCCAGAATTAGGAATAGCGTTGGGTCTAGGGATATGGTTAGTCTTTGGGTTAGGTTAAGTGTTATTATTAGGGCTAGTTCAAGGTTTTTGTTTATGGCTAGGGCTAGATTTATAACTCTATTTAGGATTATGTTTTGTCTAGTGCTAGTGTTACTGTTAGGTTTAGGTATAGTTTTACTAGTAGGGATAGAGTTAGGGTTCGGTTTAGGGTTAGTGTCAGGATTAGATCTAGGGTTAGTGTTAGGGTCAGAATAAGGGTCTTGGTTTGGGTTAGGGCTAGAGCTAGAATGAGGCCTAGGGTTAGCACTAGTAATAGAGTTAGGGTTTGGGATAGACTAAGGATTAGTGTTAGGAATAGAGTAGCTTTAGGGTGAGGATTTGGTTTAGGGTAAGTGATAGGATTAGAGGTAGAGTTAGAGATCAGAGATAGGGTTAGGGATAGGGTTAGGGTTAGGGTTAGTCTTAGAGTTAATCCTAGGGTTAGGGCTCAGATTAGTGCTATGATATGTTAGCATTAGGGCTACGGCTAATAAAAGAACTTGGTTTCTTATTAGGGGTACTTCTTGGTTTAGCATTAAGGCAATGTTTAGAACTAGGGTTAGTGTTAGGATCTGAGTCATGGTCAGGGTTACTTCTAGGGTTAGATTTAGCACTCAAATTATGGCAAGGTTTAGGGCAAGGTTTAGGGTTAGTGTTTGGTTTAGTTTAAGGGTTAGTGTTAGGTTTATGGCTCAGTTTTGTTTTAGGGCTAAGTTAGGGTTAGGTCTAGTTTTCCAATTAGCATTGCTGTTAGGGATAGTCTTAGGGTGAGATTTAGGCTTAAGGTAAGGGTTTGATCCAGGTTTAAAACTAAGGCAAAGTTTAGGGCTAAGGTTGGTGCTAGGGATAGGGCTAGGTTTGGGGTTATGGTAAGGGATGGTTTTAGAACTAGGGATAGTGCTCGGTCAAGAGTTAGAGTTAGTCTTAGGGATTGGGATAGTGTTAGGTTTAGTGTTAGGCCTAAATTAGGGCTAGGATTATTGCTAGAGTTAGTGTTACATTTAGGCCTAGGTTGAAGGGTAGGGTTAAGGTTAGCGTTAGTGTTAGGGTAAGGTATGATGTTACAGCTATGTTTAGTGCTAGGACAAGGGATAAAATTAGGGATAGGACTAGGGTTAAGATCAGGGTTAGGATTAAGGCTGGGCTTAGAACTAGGATTAGGGCTAGGGATAGGCCTAACGTCACGTCTAGGGTTAAGGTTATGTAGGGTTAAGGATAGGGCTATGGCTCAGTTTTGTTTTAAAACTAGGGCTAAGGTTAGGGCTAGTTTTATGATTAGCAATAATGTTAGGGCTAATGATAGGGTGAAGTTTAGGATTAGATTTGTTGTTATGGTCATATCTAGGTTTAGGGTTATGGCTAGGGTTAGGACTAATTCTAGGGCTAGTGTTAGCATTATGGTAAGAGATAGGGTTAGAACTAGAAATAGGGCTAGGTTGATAGTTCAAATTAGTCTTTTGGCTAGGGTTAGTGGTAGGTTTAGGGTTATGGCTAAATTAGGGCTAGGATTAGTGCTAGGTTTAGTGTTAGCATTTGGCCTAGGGTTAGAGTTAGTGTTAGTGTTATGGTTAGGATTAGGTTTAGGGGAAGGGATAGGATTATAGCTAGTTTTAGGGCTAGGGCGAGGGTTAGAATTAGGGTTAGGCCTAAGGTAATGATTTGGGATAGAATTAATATTAGGTTTATGGCTAGGCTGAGGGTTTGTGTTAGGTCTAGGGCTAGGATTAGGGCTAGGGCTAATGTCAGGTCTAGGTTTATGGATAGTATTAGTTTTAGTGTTAGGTTATGACTATTTCTATTGTAAGGTTTAGGTGTAGGCAAAGAGCTATGTGTATTATTATGGTCAGGGTCCGAGTAGGGTTTGGTCTAGGTTAAGATTTAGGGTTATTGTTTGAATTAGTGGTGGGTTTAGGTTAGGGTCATAGTAATGAATAGAATTAGGTTAATGCTTCCAGTTAGGATTAGAGTAATGGATAGGATTAGTGTTAATGATAGGGTTATTGTTAGGCCTAAGGTTAGCATTCAGGTTAGGCTTTTCTTAAGGTTACTATATAGGGTTAAAGCTACGTTTATGGCTAGGGTTAAGGTTAGGATTAGGGTCAGGGGTAGGGGTAGGCCTAGGATTAATGTTAGGGTTAGTGTTAGGGTAAGTATAGGCATTTGAGCTAGGGTTAGGGCTAGGGTGAGGGTTAGATTTTGAGTCAGGGCTAGTGTTAGGTTTAGGGTTGGGGTTATCTTTAGGCTAAGGATTACAGTTTGAACTAGGGTTAGGGCTAGGGCAAGGGTTAGCTCTATAGTTAGGTCTAAGGTTATGATTAGGGTTATGATAAGGGCTAGGTTTAGGACTAGGATAAGGGCTAGGTTTTGTGGGATGTTTAGTGCTAATGTTAGGGCTTTGGGTACTAAAAGAGTGAGGGATATGGTTATGGCTAGTTTTAGGGTCAGGGTTATGGATAAGTCTAGTGTTAGGTTTAGGTTTTGGTTTAGGATAAAGTTTAGATTTAGGGTTTCTATTCGATTAAGTGTAATTTTTGGGTTAGGGTTAGTTTTAGGTTTAGGGCCACAATTAGGATTAGCGTTGTGTCTACTGATAAGTTTAGTCATTACGTTAGGGTAAGGGTTATTGTTAGGGCTAGTGCTAGGTTTTTGTTTAAGGCTAGGGCTAGATTTATGACTGTATTTATGATTAGTTTTGGTCTAGGGCTAGTGTTACTGTTAGGTTTAGAAAAAGGTTTACCAGTAGAGGTAGTGTTAGTGTTTGGTTTAGGGTTAGGGTAACGTTTAGATCTAGGGTTAGTGTTAGGGTCACAATAAGGTACAGGCTTAGGGTTAGGGTTAGAGCTAAAATGAGGGCTAGGTTTTTGACTAGTAATAGAGTTAGGGTTTGGGATAGGTTAAGAAATATAGTTAGTACTACGGTAGCATTACTTTAAAGTAAGTGATAGGGTTAGAGGTAGGGTTGGGTTAGGGTTAGGATTAGCATTAGTGTTTGGGTTTGGGTTATATTTAGGTTAAGTGTTAGGGTTAGGGTTCATGATAGGGTTAATCATAGTTTTAGGGTTAGGATTAGGTGAGTGTTACGGTTAGGGTCAGGGTTAGAGTTAGTGTTAGGGTTAGGTTTAGGGATAGGGACAGGGTTAGGTTTTGGGTTAGGTTATGGTTTGTATTCGGGTTAGAGTTATGGTTATGGTTAGGATTAGATATTGGGTTAGGGTTAGGGTTAGGGATAGTGTTAGGGTTAGGGATAGTGTTCAGGTTAGGGTTAGGGTTAGGGTTAGGGTAAGGTTTAGGGTTAGGGTTAAGGTTAGGTTTAGGATTAGGGTTAGGGTTAGGTTTAGAGTTACGGTTAGTGTTAGTGTTAGGGTTAGGGTTTGTATTAGGGTTAGGGTTACAGTTAAGATTAGGGTTACAGTTAGAGTCGGTGGTGTTGTTAGGGTTAGGCTTAGGGTTAGGTTTAGTGTTAGGTTTAGGGTAAGTGTTTGTAATAGGGCTAGGGTTAGGGTTCAGGTTAGGGTTAGGGTGAGTGTTAGGGTTAGTGTTAGGTTTAGTGTTAGGATTAGGGTTAGGGTTTGTTTTAGGGATAGGGTTTGGCTTAGCATTAGGGTTAGGTTTAGGGTTAGGGTTAGGGTTGGTGTTAGGATTAGGGTTAAGTTTAGGTTTAATGTTAGTGTTATGGTTAGAGTTATGCTTAGGTTTAGGGTTAGTGTTAGGTATAGGCTTAGGGTTAAGGATATTTTTAGTTATAATTATGGTTGGGGTTATGGTTAGTGTTAGTTTTAGGGTTAAAGTTAATGTTAGTGTTAGTGTTGGTGTTAGAGTTAGGGTTAGGGTTAGGTTAGGGTTAGGGGTATGTTTTGGATTAGTGTTTGTGTTAGGGTTAGTGTTAAAGTTATGGTTTATTTTAGGGTTATTTTTAGGATGTGGTTTAGTGTTAGGGTTACTATTAGGGTTAGGGTTAGGGATAGGTTTAGTGTTAGGGTAAGGGTTAGGATTAGTGTTAGTCTTTGGGATAGAGTTAGGTTTAGTGTTTGGGTTCGGGTTTGTGTTAGTGTGAGCTTTAGGGTTAGGTTTAGGGTTAAGGATAGGGTTAGGGTTACAGTTAGGTTTAGGTTTAGGGTTAGGGTTGTGGTTCGGGTTTGTGTTAGGGTTATGGTTAATGTTAGGGTTAGCATTAGGGTTTGGGTTAGGGTTATAGTTAAGTTTATGGTTAGTGTTAGGTTTAGCAATAGTGTTAACATTAGGTTTAGGATAATGTGAGTGTTAGGGTTAGTGTAAGGGTTAGGTTTAGGG
Source organism: Marmota flaviventris (assembly GCF_047511675.1). Classification (NCBI taxonomy): domain Eukaryota; kingdom Metazoa; phylum Chordata; class Mammalia; order Rodentia; family Sciuridae; genus Marmota; species Marmota flaviventris. The sequence continues at coordinate 14,004,142 of NC_092510.1, forward strand.
TTAGTGTTAGGGTTAGGTTTATGGTTAGGGTTAGGGAAAGGTTAGGTTTAGGGTTAGGATAGAGTTTGTCTTAGGGTTAGGGTTAGGGTTACAGTTAGGATTAAGGGGAGGGTAAGGGTTAGTGTTAGGGTTAGGGTTATTTCTTGCATTAGGTTTAGGTTTAGTGTTAGTGTTAGGGTTAGGGTTACGATTAGGATTACCTTTAGTGTTAGGGATAGGTTTAGGGTTAGTGTTACAGTTAAATTTAGGGTTAGAAGTACTGTAAAAGTTAGGGTTAGTGTTAGGGTTAGGGCTGGTATTAGTTTTAGGACTGGTGGTTTTGTTATTTATAGGGTTAGGTTTAGGTTTAATGTTATGGTTAGTGTTAGGGTTAGGTTTAGGGTTAGTGTTAGGGTTAGGGTTATTCTTAGGTTTAAGGTTAGTGTTAGTTTTAGTGTTAGGGTTTGTGTTATGGTTAGAGTTTGGGTTAGGGTTAGCATTACAGTTAAGTTTAGGGTTACAGTTAGGATTAGGGTTAGTATAGGGTTAGTGTTAGTGTTTTTGATAGGGTTAGGTTTAGGGTTAGGTTTCATGATAGGGTCTGAGTAAGTTTTAGAATTTGCATTATTGTTGGGTTTATGGTTAGATTTAGGGTTATTGTTAGGGTTAGGTTTAGGGCTTGTGTTAGGTTTAGGTTAAAGGTTATTGTTAGGGTTACGGTTACGATTAGAGTTAGATATAGGGTTAGGTGTAAGGTTATTTTTAGGGTTAGGATTAGTGTTAGGTTTATGGTTATGGTTTCTTATATGGTTAAAGTTGACGTAAGGGTTAGTGTTAAGGTTAGGTTAATGGTTAGTGTTAGTTTTATTGTTAGGGTAAGGGTTAGGTAAGGGTTAAGGTTAAAGTTAGGTTAGAGTTAGGGTTAAAGGTTTTGTTAGGGTTTGTGTTACAGTTAGCATCAGGGTAAGGGTATTTCTTAGTTTTAAGGTATAGGTTTGTGCAAGGGTTACAGTTAGGGTTAGGTTTAGGGTTCTTGTTAGAGTTATAGTTAGGTTTAGTTTTACTGTTAGTTGTAGGTTTACAATTACGGCTCAGGTTAGTGTTATGGTTAGAATTAGGGTTAGGGTTATGATTAATGTTTGGATTAGTGTTAGGTTGAGGGTTAGTGTTATTGTTAGTGTTACATTAAGTGTTAGGGTTAGATTAGTTATAGGGTTAGGTTTATGGTT